>NC_080034.1:19434441-20730870 GCF_030020395.1 Manis pentadactyla | reverse complement strand
TTCTTGATGTGGTTGTCTTGATTAAACAGATTATGATGATCTTTGGAAACTGCTGCGATAGGGTGTAATCTTACACGTGGAAAAGCCTTTGCAATTCCATTCCCTTGCAGAGACTGAGGCTGTCCCTCCCCTTCCGGGAACATGTCTCTGGAAGTAATGCCTGATGCAGTTAACTCTGGCATCTCATCCAATCCCATGATTCTTCTGTCTGCTTGCTTCACACTTCACAAGATGCATTATCACTACATAAAGCTATTCTCTATGATGGCTTCTGGGAATAGTAAATGCAACTAAATTATAGTTTTAAATTCGACCACAATGACCTGAAATGAAAAACAATTGAATTAACTAGATTACTGGATTCTTTTGCAATTGTAAAGAGACACAGGGGAGGAGGGGAGGACATTTAAACTGCTGGGAAATAGTAGCTACTTTTCCGTATACTTTACAGGCCTGTGAATAGGTGCTCCAGCTTAAAGTAGAATTTGAGAGCTCTCCACACCCCCTGTCCTCTGTTCTGGTTCCTTGTTATCCACAGTCTAATAACAATGCAGGTCCTTCCCGCCCACTGACCCTTCTCTGCTATGGAGAGGCATGCCTGGGCCAGGCAGATCATACTTCCTTTCAACCACTTAGTTGCTCTTTGATCATGGAAAGTTACTTAACCTCCCTGGGACCTACGTTTTAAAGTGCTTGTGAAGATTAAGTAGGAGGTAGAAACTGCCTAGCACAAAGCTAGCACAGAGCAGGCATTCAGTGACAGTAGCTGTTATGATTATTGTATAAACAGAAGAGCCTATGGGAAGAGAATTTAAGGGCACTAAAGAGCGAAAACAAAGTGCAGAAAAGAGAGGCAAGTCAGCTGCCTCCGCATCTCTTAGAATGGCTACTGTCCCAGGTAGTTAGTAGTCTTGCCAGGAAGCCATCTCAGTCTTCCAGGCCGGTCCAGAGGGTTGCCACCAGGGAGAACGGGGTCACATAGTCCCACCGCGTGAGGACTCCCAGTCATCCACCACCACTACTGAGAAAGTGAAAGCAAATTGCCCATCGGGCCCCTCCTGGGGACCCTGGCCAGGTGGCCCGGCTTATAATGTTCTTACCTGGGGGCTGCACTGAGCAAGGAGGTCCCTACTGGACTGGATTCTTTAATGCAATCAGAGGCCATGCTGGGAAACAACGTGGACTATTCTCTCCCCAACCAGTGTCTGACTCTTTTTAAAGCCTCATGTTTTATAATTATTTGCTCTTAACTCTGGAAGAGGAAGACCCCTTGGGCCTGGCATGAGCAGGCCTGGCTCCTCGCCCGAGTCCTGGTCATGCCTCTGGGAACCCAGGGCCTCTGGCTTCTCAGGGCCGTGGTTTCCTCATCTGTACAGGCCTGAATGATCCTTTGTCTCTCGGAAGGATGTTGAAAGGCTTAAATCATGTCATGAATGTAGAGCTCCTGGAAGACAGCCTGGTCCATAGAAAGTGCCCAACAAATGTTACTTTTCTCTCACGACCTTTGTCTAAAGCAATTTCTAGGTGGTGTAGTTTCAGCATGAAAGACCATTGATCCCTGATATAACTGTACCTATTTCCTGATACCTGAAAATCCTCTTAGAAGGGACAAAGCTTTATAACACAATTAAACATGAGGTAAAATGTACAAATTGTGCAGGGAGAGATTATATAACGCCGCGAATAACTTGTGGAGGGAAAGAATGTTGTGGTTGGAGAAGCCAGAAAAAACAGGATCCCGGCTGGCTTCTGAGGCAGAGGGGGTGGGGTCCTGCAGGGCCATCCAGGCCCGAGTCTGTGCATCAGCCTGAAACACGACTGTGTGAAGTGCCTCTGGAGGTAACACAAGACAGAACTTCCTTCCACGACAAATACACAAGACAGGCTTGGAGAGGAAGAGGATTTTGACACGTTACTACATGGATGAACCTTGAAAACTCCATACTAAGTGTAATGAACCAGACATGAAAGGACAGCAAGGACCCCACTTACATGAGGCAGGCAAATTCACAGAGACAGAAAACAGAATGGTGGTGTCCGGAGGCTGCGGGGATAGGGCAGGAGGTGGGCAGCTCCAGGCTGGGGCAACGGAACATTTCTGGCCATGGGTAGTGGCGACGGCTGCACGACAGTGTGAATGTGTGAGATACCACTGAAATGTACTCTTCAAAATGGCTAATACCGTCAATTTTATGTTATATCTATTTCACCACAATAAAACACACACCAGACATCTATCCAAACCAGAGCTATCTCTTATTTTACAAGGAGAAACTAATTGCCAGGAAGGTCAGAATGTTCCTGATAGCTGGTCAGCACACCCCCAACCCTGGAGAAAAGCCTGCAAAGAGAATCTGTGATGAACACAGAATGCAAGTAGGAGAGTGGGGTGCTGGTTTGACTATAAACTCACTATAAACTCGGGGTCCACCGTCAGTTCCCCCAGGGCAGTTCCCTAACCTTTCATAATCTGCTAGAGAGAAGGCTGGAGGTAAACCAGGAGGTTTACCAGCTGCCCAGGACTGAGGTATTGAATATCTTGGCTCCCCACATCCCAGCCAGGGCACACAGATGGGGAAGCTCTGTGCCAGGGGGGCCAGAATATTCATGTTCAAGTGTTAGAACAGTCTGTTCTTTTTGTTCCTGCCCTTTGCATAATGCTGTATAAAACGGCTACTTGAATTAGAGCCTGCTTCGCATTACATCCTGTTTTCTTGAGATTATACTTCAAAGTTCCTACGGAGTCAGGGCCTTCTGAGATTTCCTCGCCAGACCTTGACAGTATCTCCCTGGTGGAGTCTGTGACGCCTCGTCTCATTCACTGGGGAGAGAAGGCGCCGCAGCTTTGGTAGGACAGCTGCTCACTTAGGAAGGCAGTTCTGAGGGACTTCCCTGCAGGAAGAGAAAGCCCAAATGGCGGCTCAGGATTCCTGCCTTGGGATGATGGGTTCAGCTTTATTTTGGAGAGGTCAGCAAACTGACAGAAGGCAGATCAGGCGTCGTCTGGGGCTAGGCTGGGAACAGCAGTCCACTGAACAAGGATGATGGCTGCCTGGAAAGCTGCAGAGAGGTGGTGCTTGCCCTGTTCCATAAGCTCACTAACGCTCGCTGGACATTTCACAGTATACAAATTACACCTCCGTAGTGCTATTTAAAAAAACAGAAATGTTTTTTTACAGCATCTGTAAAAACAACAAACACAAAAATATTGAGCTATAAACTTAAGATTTGCCCCCTTATTGCATGTTTGTTTTTATTTTAATAAAATTTTTTATCCAAATAAAAGCATCAAGTTCCAATCGTGTTACAATCTGAAAGAGAGAAGTCCCATCCTTACAAGGTTTTAGGAAGGATCCAATAGACACTGGATGGGAAGAGTTTGGGGTAAAAAAACAAAAGCAAAAAAAAGAAAATATACAATTTCAGTATTATAATGGCTTTTGAGGGCTGTGAAGGGAAACACCATCTCCAGATTTGCCATGCCTTAAGCAACTAGGAAAGACAATTTCCTAACTATCTTCCATCTCCCAAACTGAACACCATGGAACGCACCACCTCTCTCCAGCTTTCCATGCTGCCCTCATCCTTGTTCCAGCTTGAGGCAGCTGTCAAATACCCTGAAAAGACCATGGGTCCTGACCTGGATCTGGGTATTCGTTCAGCCGCTCATTAGCTTGTGATCTTAGACACATTTGTCTCCTCCCCTTGGATCTAGTTTTTCTCATCCCTAAAAGCAGGACGTAACTCCTGCTGGCAGCTCAACACAGAGGGAGCTTGGTGCACAGGGTAAGGGACTTGTTTTGCCTCACTTACCCTATCTGTAAACTGCGGAGATGATGGTGAACCTCTTGGGTCTGTCTGCCCAGCATCTCTCACCTCTCCTCCTGGTAACACCAGCCTCACTCCTGGGAAGAACCTCTGCTGCCTCCTCCACATGGTTCCACTGCGGCTGCAGCAATTCTCAGTCCGGCCCCAGGGCCCCCCATCAGGAACCAGGGAAACACCTGAAGCCAACCTGGAGTGGATGGTATGGAGCGATCCTCACAGGCTCAAAGTCCCTGAATTCCCACTCGTTCTTTCAAACGTATGTGCTAATTAATAGACCCCCTTCCTTGTTTAAAGGCAACAGCTACACCCCTGCCGTCCGCCCCCCACCCCCATCATCAAAGACCAAAACTAACAACACATCCCTTTCTCCCAATTTTGCTCAGAGCTGGAGAGCCAGTGGAGCAGCCATTGGTAACTTCCTTTAACCTTCCTTCCTCTGGCCTGGGGCCAGGAAACTCATGCAGCAGTCACCTGCCTTGACACCCAGGTCAGAATCTAAAGGGAGGATTAACTACGTCATTATAGTGCCACTGCCCAGGTTTTTATTCTTTGTAGGATGAAGTCCAAATAACAACAAAAAAAAGTTTTTCAATAGGCTTTAACGACAGGGGAGATTTATAGTCCCTGAGAAGGAAATTCTTACTTGCCAGAAAGAAGGCTGAACTCCTGAAATGAGAGAACAACCCTGGAAATAGGATCTCCGTCCCAGGATCTTCTGGAAGAGAGGACCAAGGACCCACCCCTCCATTTCTATGGGCGTGTTGAACTGACTCCTTCACTCCCGTTTCTTTTTCAGCCCAAAGCCGAGTCCCTGGTGGCAGGGGGGCGGGGAGTAGAAGCGAGGACCACTGGATGCTCTTGGGATCTCGGAGGCTCGCTGCCTTGGGCACTGAGAGTCACATCTACTAGTTTGGGCAGCTGGCAGCGGTTGCAAAGAGAACCCTACAAGGAAGAATGAAGAGACAGCGACTCTGACAGGAAAGACAGGCAGCAGGTTGTCCTTACAGGATTACAGGGCAATGAAGCTCAGGAACTGGCTGGCTGAGCCTTCCTTGGGTGCCTTTAGGGTATGCTCTGGGCTTATTTTCAAAGCCTGTTAAGTAGAACCCCAGGCAAAAATGGCTCCGAGCTTTGGAAACTCAATTTCGCTAGTGCTTGGCTTAAGGGAGGCACCAGGGTGAGGAGTGAGGGTCCAGGAGCTGGTTACTTTTAAAAACAATCCAGGGAGGGGAGGATTTTATTTTTCACTATACAACCTGCTAAACTATTTACCAAGACCATGTGATTATAACAAAAAGAAACTGACTTACAGTTTTGAATCATTAAAAAATAACTTATTTTTCTTTTTCCTCTTAATTTCTGTCAGGTCAGACTCTCGGCTTTTGGTGGAGGTCAAAGAAAAAGTCATCCTGTGCAGAGGTCTCCTCTGAGAAGCCTTGTCTCCCCCTCTGTCTTATTCACCGTCTGGTCGTTGGCCATGGATGTGGCCGAGGCTATTACTGAAATGCAGATGCCCAGGTTGGGATGTGAGTGAGCTGGGAGAGGAGCTCAGGCCCCACATGGGCTTGGGAGGGGGTAGGCTTAGTGGCCCAGGTCGTCATAGCTGTTGTTCAGCCTATCCTCTGAGAATCTGGGGAGGAAGAATGGATGGGCAGGGCATAGTGTGGGAGTGGTCATGCCCTGTGGTGGCCCTGAGGAAATAGCCTGAATCCTGGTGAGTTGATAAGTCATTTCACCAGAAAGGACATGTGCATGGATGCACACTCAGAAACTGATCAAGTGTGCAGCCCGGGAGTGATACCCAGCAGCAGTTTAGAGCGAGTCCAGTCATGTACCTCAAGCCATTGGCAGGGCTCCTGGTCCAGACCACAGACCACCCACCAGAGGCCACAGCTGTCCCCAGGACATCACCCTGAATAGCTCCATCCCCCACCAAACAGAGCCCTGATGTGGGGCTGAGTTCCAAATTACACAACTTGGGAACCCAAGAGTTGCCCTTAAAGAGCTTATATAGAGGCTAGGGAATCTTTGGGTCAATTTGTATAAATATTCATTGACTCTATCTTAATCTCGGTGTTACTACAATTGTTTAACCAAAGCAAAACACAGTCTCAGGTGGCTCTGTTTGGTGCAATAGGGTTGTCTAAGTGTCCAGGTTTATTTTCAAGGTCTCAGAATGTTCCCCGGAAATTCTCTGTCCCCCATTCTCCCACTTAGCATTTGCTAGTGTCAGCCACCATCTTACTCCTGATTTGTCTTTGGCCACTTTTTTCTATCCCAAATACTTAGCATCATTGTGAGTGATGGAAAGATCCTCCATCCCAGATCTCTGTTCCCTCTTCCTCCAATGGTCCCGATCTTGATGCAGAACAAACAGTGCCCTATGTAGGCCACTGCCCTAAATAAATTAGCCTCTTATTTATTCACAAAGAACACTGATTTCATAAAAGTTGTCACCGTCATCCACAACTGACAAGCTTAAAAAATGTTCACACATCAGAACGGTTTTATGTTGCATTTAATTGGCATCTGCTGTTGATGGCGGTATAGTTTTGTTCTTTTCAGACACTTTACTCCTAGAATCTACAGTTTGCTTCCATGCGGTAAGTGTTGAAGCTGTGGTGGATCGTGACCGTTTGCCTTCCTCATTAGAACTTCAGTACGTGCCTGACTAGTTGGACATAGTGGCTATCCGGGGGCGGCTTCTTCTGACTCCCCGGCTGCAGGAACTTCTTAATTGTAGGGATGTTGCTGATTCTTGTTTTAAATGCCTGAAATGAGAAACAGTAAAATCAGAGCCTCAGGAGCAGTCCCAACTTTAAGAAAAAATGAAACCTTTGTCATGAAAGGGGGGTGCTTAGACTGCCAGCTTAGGGGGCCCAGTGTGCTGTATCTGAGTGAATTCCTTTGCATGTGTTTCCCGGGTAGGGTACCACAAAGGCTGGTTGTTCAATGAGAGGTAAATTCTCATATTAAAAAAATCATTGTCACAATGAGGCAGTGCCTATTAAAAACTCTAAAATATATTCATATTCTTTGACTTCTCTATTCCTGTTCTAGGAATTTATCATAAGGGAATAACTAAGGTATAGGCATAATGAAAAGTTGAAAATAATCTATGTTTCAAAGAAAAGAAAGCTGGTTATATAAATTACAGTATATCCCTACAAGGATTCTAGGTCACTAACTTATAATGATATTTCCTATAAAAGGAAAGAGGAAGGTCCCTGCACTGAAAAGATCCCTAAAACGTATTTTTTTAGTTAAAAAGAAAAAAAGCAAAATCCAAGGCAGAACAGAATTCATACTCTTCTATTCTGTGTAAGAAAAGGTGGGGGTGGAGGAATAAATATATGTTCCTATTTGCTTATATCTGCATAAATAGGAATACTCAAAGGCTACACAGGAAACCAATTAAAGTAACTATAGAGGCAGGAAGGGGGAGGCACCCTGGTGGGAAGGGAGTTCTCAATTTATGCCCTTTTTATACATATCTGATTTTTTTTAAAGATGTGATTCTATTGCCTAATGAAAATAAAATGATACTGCAGAAAATACTGTTGAGAAGCAAATATAGTTATAATAATAGAAAAAAATGTTAAAAGCAGGCCAGGTATATTTCTTTTTTTTTTTTCAGGTATATTTCATATGATCCTGTTTGGAGGGAAAATGTAAAATAAGTCAAGGAGTCTAAGGCAATAACATTTAGCTAGTTAAAAATCCTTTTTTTTTCTTTTCTTTGATGTATACAAATATCTAGTGCAGCTACGTGAATGTGCATTTCTTTTCATAATAAGAAAAACTGCTATTCTTAAACCAGAAAACTTTTGGTCACCTATTAGATAAAGTGTTTGTAAGGGGTTGGAACAGAGGGCAGGGCAGTGGCAGGATTCAGAGAGCTCTGAGGACAGGTAACGCAGTAGGAGATAAGTGGTGCCCCCTAAAGAGGAACTCAGAGCAATCGGGACTTTGGGGGACCCCGGCACAGGGGGACTAAACGGGGGAAGAGTTGTCCCGTACCTGTAGGGGCTGCGGAGGGAAACAACAAAGACAGGCTTGTCTGCCTTGCTTTGTCAGGAAAAACAAAGCATTGAAAAAAAATTGAAAGTACAAAAAAAAAGGGAAGTAACCAGATATTTATGCTAGAAATCAAAATAACCTATCCTGTCTCCCTTCATACGGTTTTCTTTTCTAAGAATCCTCTAGTGTGAGCAGGACAGAATGACTAAAATGAATAAAATAATGATTTTTAAAATAGTTAGAAGTTTCTTTGGAGATTGATTTGGAGGCACATTCTGCATCAATCTTTGCTTCTATTCATTTTTTCCTGGGCATTTTTTGGCGTTAATGCAATACCTGCAGCAGAGGGAAGTCAGCAAGCACGGAAGCATTGAGTTCTTCCACCATTAAAATAGCTTCTAACAGTTGTATGTCTGCCCAACTGAATTTGTTGCCAACGAGAAAATTCTCTCCATGGTCTTTCAAAATCTACAGGAAGAAAAATAACAGAGTATCAGATAAAAGTAAAACCTGTTTTGCCTGGCTAAACACTCACAAATGGAATCTTTTGTACAGATCACATTTACTAAACAATCTTTTCTAGATAATCCCCCAGAATGTTGGAAGGATAGGATGAAGCCAACACTTTTTATATTGCTCTAAATTATTGCAATCTGTTTGGAAACTTGGGTGGTGAAATGTTAGAATGGACTTCTCTCTTACAAACCTGGAGCTGCTTATAAAACAGTACCCACGAGCATAGGGAGACACAAAAGTCACGGTTACCTAGAATCTGGCCACTAGACCACAAGTAGAAATAAGTCACCAATGAATGGGATATCAGAAGCCCAAAGCTGAAGCTGTTTACTATCCAGTGAAAAGAGAATATAAAAATTCCTCAGATGCAGCTTTGAGTTGGAGATGTACAAAACATAGATTTACTCCGTAAGTAAGGACCGAAGGTAAAGTCAGGCAGCCCATCTTTTCCTGTGATACATACAAGAATAACAATAAATGTTAGTGTAGATGAAAAATATGTCTAGAGTCAGTGAATTCTAGAGTATGCCAACCAAAGCAAAGTTAAAAACAGCTGATGGAATATATCAAATATGTCAACTATCTGGAATGTGATTCCTGCCAAGGACAAGCTCAGAGCTGCAAATCACACAGCATTATTTGATACATGAGACTACTCCTCTGTGAGACAGAGGCAACAGGCACAAAAACAAGTGGAATTTTGAGCCACAGAGACAAAAATAAGAGTGAACTCTTTAAGGAGTTAAAAATGTTTAAGATGTTCAAAGAGATAATCAAAAGGAAGGCATGTAGATAAAAGAGCCTATAGGGCAGAGAAAGACAAGTACTAAATGATTTCACTCATATGCGGAGCATAAGAACAAAGCAAAAACTGAAGGAACAAAACAGCAGCAAACTCACAGAATCCAAGAAAGGACTAACAGTTACCAAAGGGAAAGGTACTGGGGAGGGTGGGTGGGAAGGGAGGGATAAAGGGAAAAAGGGGCATTACAATTAGCACACATAATGTAGGGGGGTCACACAGGGAAGGCAGTATAGCACAGAGAAGACAAGTATTGATTCTGCAGCATCTTTCTACGCTGATGGACAGTGACTATAAGAGGGTATGTGGGGGAGACTTGATGATGGGGGGAGTCTAGTAACCATAATGTTGCTCATGTAATTGTTCATTAATGATACCAAAATAAAAAAAAAGAACATATGGGTTTGAAAAAATACAGATATAATTTTGAAATGAAAAATATAAACTATATAAAAATACTTATGGGGAAGCTGGAAAAAATTATCAGTAATCTGCCAGAGAGATCTGAGTAAAGATAATTGAAAATATGAAAAAGAAAGTAAGAGACACATAAACAGCATGAAACTCCAACACATACCTAACAGGCCCTAAGAAGGGGAGAACAGACAGAAGAAGCAAGAAACCATTTTCAAGCATTATTTGGCGGGAGAATTTTTTTAAAAAGAAGAAGAATCTTCAGACTGGAAAGGGGCACCAAGCAGATGAATAAAACCAAGGACAAATAACCACGTTAACAGCAGACTCCTTGTAATGATAGAACACATTGCAATGATATCTTCAAAGTGCTAAGGGAAAATGATTATTAATCTAGACTTCCATAGTCATCTAAATAATTATTTAAGAGTAAAGGTAAATGATAACATGAGTGAATGTAGTGACCACAATGTTGCTCATGTGAAATCCTCCTAAGATTATATATCAATGGTACCTCAATACAAAAAAAGAAAGAGTGAAGGTAAAACGAAGATATTTTCTGACAAAGACCAAAAGAGCCACTTATAGACCCTTCCTGAAAGGACGGTAAGAAAATGTCTGCTTGGAGAAGGAAAACCCAGCCACTGAACGCAGGCCTGAGAAGCAAGGAGCAACAGTGAGCAAATAAGTCACTCCCACGTGTCAATCAATCTGCATAAACATTGGCTCTTAAAGAAAAAAAGACTAACTGGGTGAGTTTAAAATCAAGTTGGATCTAAAATATTGCCTAACAGCAACATAGAAAGAGGAAGAGGGAGAAGTTTGGAGGGAAGTTAAAGCCTTGTTTTACCGAGGGAAGGACAGGGACCAGTAGTTTCCAAAAGAAATGTTTACCTTCCAAACCATTAGAAGAAAAATTGGGAGTAGAGAAAATGTGATCAATATAACAAGACGTAGAAAAGGATGAGAAGAGAGGCAAAGGAAAGCTCTGTATTTGCGAATAGAAGAAATAAAATGAAATGAAAGAAGTAAAACATAAGTGATGAGAAAACATTTGTCTATAGGACTCAAAAACATAGAGTTGATGGAAAAAGGAAGTTGGATAGAACTTACAGTATAGGCCTGCGTACGTAAAGATATTTTAGATCCACTTTGTAAAAATTTTTTCAAAGACCGAAAGCCACACTTCCATTTTTAAAAATGGACAGAAGGATCTGCATCAAGTTCCTAAGAGTAGTTGCCTCTAGAAGGGGAGAAAGGAGGGGACATAATATTTGAGTACAGCTCAGCTATCCATATAGATTTGTTTGAAGGAGAAAGAAAAAGTTCTTAGGCAAGAAAATAAAAGTATTGACATTTGTTAGTGCTGAGTAGTAGGTTCTGCTTTTGAAAATATTTTCAATAATAGACTAACAGGTGAAATTATCTTCAGTATAATTATAATTACATGAAAATATGAAAATAAAAAAAACATTTCTAGTGAAAAGGCTGGAAGGAAATACATGAAAATAACTGATATTTATCTTTGGTGGTGACGGTGGTGAGTGATTTCTTTCCTTTACATTCTACATGTCTGTATTGTCCAATTTCTTTTATAGAGAATATAAAAGAAATATAAGGCACCTACTTTTCATACAATAATTTTTAAAACTCACCTTGCATTCAGAAATAAATTTAATCTGTAAGTGCAAAAAGTTAGACTTACATTGATTTTACAAAATAGCATCTGATCATTGAGTTGAAGTAAACATTATTATTTGATTTGGTAAAAAAAATTTGGTTATCTGGGTGAATCAGAGAAGCAGGGCTTGGTTTTTTTCACTGGACCATTATCTTCACACACAGGAAAAGCTCTGACCCAAAGCCCCAGAGAGAATGCCTTTCTCTAGCCAACAGCCTCCAGAATAGATGCTCCTGATAGGAGGGATATTAAGAAAGATGGCTTAGCAACTAAATGGTAACACAAGCCAACTCCATTCACATGTCAGGGGGACATATTATTTTTAAATAGTGCCTTTTCTTTAACTCAACATTAAGAGTTAATAACTTTGCATTTAAACTCAAAATACAATCAAAAGTATTTAATAAATGCTCATCTTACAGAATAGAAGTGACACAGTCCTAGCCAAAGACTCAAGAAGTATTTAGCATCTACTTATTTCAGAAAAAAGCAACTAGGATAGGAAGGAATCCCGTAGTTCCTCTTTACCAAAGGACTCTTTGGGAGCAAACTAGACATTAAAGCACATAAAACAAAACAAAACTATTACATCCAATTCCAGGTTTAAAAGACTAGCTTTATAACTGAGTGTTCTGAATAATCCAACATCTGATTTATGAGGATGAGGTAGGCCAGAATGTATCAACCAGGGTGTCATGTCTCACTGCTGTAGAAGAATGTCTAAGGATTTGAACCCCAAACCCTTGAGGTTGTCCAGCAGGGCTTGGAGTACTGGAGCCCCAACATAGTCTCCTCCAACTGCCAACTGTTTTGTCTGTTTGCCCCAGAACCATATAAATATTCTTCTTCTCTATGAGTACCATGACATGAGAAACTTAGCAAACATAAACATAACCAGAGCTCTTGGAGAAATGGCTGGTTGCAGGTCCAGTGCAGGAACTGTGTAAGATGACCCCGAGGTACTCTGCTGTACCAAGGCCAAGGACACGTCCAAGGTTGCTGGGATCATGTCAAAGAGCCAGGAGGAATCTTGAAGCTATCACTGTCCCAAAGAGAGGTTACTGGAGCCCCATTAAGAATAAGGGCTTTGAAACTAGCCAAAACACAGCAAATACGTTTAAATCCACAACAGTAAATAGTGTCATGTTACTTAAGTGAAATGTTACTTAGGTGAAAAAATACAAACAAGAACAAAAAAACTAATAAACTCATCGGTCCCCTTTGAAGATGCCAGGTAACTAACTCATTTGGAAAAGTATTCAATAGGAAGAAAATCAAACATTTTATCCTCCTTTCCTACATCAACTATACCCCAAAGTAACGAAATACATTAAGAGAAGATTCAATTTATAGAAAGAATCCCAGGTGATAACTGACGAGACACCGACAGGACTGGGATGTCAATGTGTTGCATTCACCCCATCTGTGGGGCTGGGCACTGACCTTGGGTTGCGTTGACTCATCAGCGTGACAATGAGACTTGTACTTCCTCGTGATTTACACAACACCCCCTGTGAAGGAGTCTGGCCCAAATAACCAGACCTGAAGATAATCAGGTTTCTCATTCCAACTCTCAATTGACAGGAAATACAGAAAATAAAGGAACATGTTGCATTTAGTAAAATCTGGACTGTGGGAAGAGAAAAAAAGCAGAGGCAAAAGAGCAAAGGAAGACCTTACGGATTAAAAGAGGCTTCAGAAAATGCAATTAATGAAGAATGAACTTCAATCTGATGCTGATTTGAACAAATAAGTTATAATCATACCAGTGGGTTGTTTTTTTTTTTAATGAAAAGCATTTTAAAAACACTGTAGATTGTCCCTAAGAGGAACTTGCCTGTCTAGTATCCTGTGGCAGAAGATTATACATTATAGTTAAGTCAATAGCAAATCATTATTTCCCAAGACTAAGACTGAGAAGAAATGGCACAGAATTCTTTTGTCTTGCAAGCCTTTGTTTATGGAGCCCTGTACTAACAAGGCCTTCTTATGTTACATGCAGACCTCTGCGTTTGGGACCTTACTTAAGGTACTGCAAGGACATTTGCCATTAGTATTCACTCCAAAATGAGTTTTAAAAAGCTGCAACCTTAACAGACTTTGTTTTTATGATCAGCTTCTGGTATTAACCACATATCTGACAAATTGAACTCAAGGTGCTGATGCTGTGGGTTGAGAGCTTATTTTTAAAATCAGAACAAAATACCATTGTGGAAAGCAATACGGAGGTTCCTCAAAAAACTAAAAATAGAAATAGCATTTGATGTGGAAATTCCACTCTTAGGAATTTACCCAAAGAATACAAGTTCTCAGATTCAAAAAGACATATGCACCCCTATGTTTATCACAGCACTATTTACAAAAGCCAAGATATGGAAGCAACCTAAGTGTCCATCAGTAGATGAATGGATAAAGAAGATGTGGTACATATACACAATGGAATATTATTCAGCCATAAGAAAGAAACGAATCCTACTATTTGCAACAACATGGATGCAGCTGGAGGGTATTAAGCTCAGTGAAATAAGCCAGGCGGAGAAAGACAAGTACCAAATGATTTCACTCATCTGTGGAGTATAACAATGAAGCATAACTGAAGTAACAAAACAGCAGCAGACTCACAGACTCCAAGAAGGGACTAGTGGTTACCAAAGGGGAGGGGTAGGGGAGGGAGAAGGGGATTGAGGGTATTATGATTAGTACACATGGTGTGGGGGGAGTCATGGGAAAGACAGTGTAGCACAGAGAAGGCAAGTAGTGACTCTGTGGCATCTTACTACACTGATGGACAGTGACTGCAATGGGGTACAGGGGGGCACTCCATAATATGGGTGAACGTAGTAGCCACACTGTTTTTCATGTGAAACCTTCATAAGAGTGTATATCAATAATACCTTAATAAAAAAACTGTATTAAAAAAAATCAGAAGGGAAATGCTATAGGCCTTTGTTGCTCTTGGTTTATTCCAGGACTGTTTTGTTAGAAGTTCCATAATTGCACATGTCATTCTGGAATCCTGATGACCGTTTTGGTCCAAATGCAGCAAAGCTCTAACGTAGCTTCTGTGTTTCCAGATCTTCACTCTTTAAATATATTTACTGACCACACAGGACGTGTAAAAATCCTGGATCTCTGCAGCCTGGGGAATGGAGGTGGGAACGCACTGTGCCCTGTGCTCCCTCCCAGGTCTTGCCCACCCCTGCCCCTTTCCTCTCTGGGGTGAAGGGGGATTCTGGGCCCCTTGGGCAAGGTCAGGCCCACAGGAGCAGAGTGCGCAGCTGTCACAGACGCACACTGTCTCTGAAAAAAGCATCAGGGCGCCAGCCACCCCCACTCTGCCACGCAGGGGTGAGGCCTTGCTGCAGTCCGCACTGGATCTGGGAAGCCTACCTTTTCAAAGACGGGGAAGTAACGGGTTTTAGCTTTCTTCACAATTAAAGCAAAGTTCTCCTCTTTTTCCTCAGGCGGTTTGAACGCAGCCAGAGCGACCATCATCATGAGGTCCAGGGTGCCATCGGTGTACATGTCGATACTGGCAAAACATATGTGACTCTCAGTTCAAGGGGAACCTTGGAATAAGGGGTTTTCCAATCGCCACTTCTAAGGGGTAAATAGATACTGGAGCAAGTGACTTCTGAGTTCCCCCTCCCTTAAGCTTCCAAGCTTGGGATAATTTCTGGAACCAGATTTAGCCAAATGACTAAGGCTTATTAGGGTCTCTGGAAATGTTTGTTGAACAAAGAGATGTATGAAAGAATTAATGAGTGCCTCTAACCTGAAATCTGCCATACACGAATAATTATTGTGGCTTTAAAAAATGAACCCAATGAAATTTAACAAAAGTGCAAAATGATCAGTGCCAGAAACTTTTCACCTATTTAGTTAGAGAAGATAGATAATTTAGCAGGTCTTCTATTGACCTGGCAACTGAGAAAGAGTTTATGTTCCTAGTCAGGACAGACAAACAGCTCTAGTTAATTCCCTTTAAAATTTTCCTTTATTGCCAAACACTTGCTGACATGTACAAACTTCTTTTTAACATATATAAAAGAATAATTTATCTCCATTGCCCTAGGTGGATTACAAATCACTTTTCTTCCATGTCAGACTGTCACGTAGCCTGCTTGCCACAGTCTGTTACAGTTTATGCCTAATGTGGAGAAAATAATATTAACTATGCTATCTATAGCTTAGGACACACATCTTGGGGAAAAAAAAAACATAGAGATTTTATTTAAAAATCAAAAACATGCATAAAATGATGAGAAACAGACTGCTTTTTGCATATTAGTACTTGTTTACATTGTTATAAAAGGATTCTATTTAAAACACTGAATCCTTTTCTTGCCATATACCTTTGGGATTAGAGGTTAGAATGGCTGAGTCTGTTTTAAAGATGGAGCTGTGGGAAAGCTGGGGTGGGCTGCTTCTTGTTACGGCCTTGGCTCATTCCTATCTTATGGTGTCTCTCTCCTTTTTCTGAATGATTGAGCTTGGGACTTGCTTCCACCATGTCATCTACATACATACTGACCATCCCATCATGTCCATGCTTCCTGTAATGAGATTTCAGGGACTACTGGGAAGGTGCCTTGATCCCAATCCAGAAAGAATTTTGTAGTTGCAAGTCTTTGTTTTGTCTCAAATATATTTATCTCCTGTGAAACTAAGCTATTCCTGGGAGTAATAACCCAATTATCCTCAGCCAGGCTTAGCACAGTGTACAGGACAGGGGAGAGGTTTGTGGTGTATAAATGCAAAAATATGGCCACAAATCTTCACCCTTTAGTATTTTGTGATGAAACCTGACAGCTCCTTCCATCAATAGGTGGGATTTGTTTCTTGGGCTGAGCTCATAACTTGCTTTGACTAATAGAATGAAGTGGAATTAATGAAGTACCAGTTCTGAGCCTTGAAACTAAGAAGCTTTGTGAGTTTTCACTCTCTCTCTTAGAACCCTGACTAACTGCCATGAGAACAAGCTTAGGATGAGAGACACATGGCCCATTTGCCCCCCAGTTGGTACTTAGCCAACACCCAAAGCCAGAGCCTCCCACTGACTACTGTCACACAGACATAGGTGTGAATCTAGCCAAGAGAAGTCAAGCCTGGCCCAGATAGGCTGACATTCAGATGACTCACAGGGCTGGTGAGCAATAGTAATTGCTTGCTGATTTAAGTCACTGTGTTTCAAGGTGATATGTTATACAGTATTGTTTGTAGTAATAGATCATTGGTACAATGCTCAGTATTTGCTGGGTGGTTCATTTCCACCTTCATATAGAAAGACAGGTCACTTGATGAAAATGTATTTTGTTAGGAATATGGAGAGAAGATGAGAACATTGAATGCAGACCACTGTGAGTAGTAAAGGGGGATACCTGGAGTATCTACTAAGGGCTATGCACATCTCCCCTTTGTTTCCCTTGCCTTCTCCCTCCAGGCCAGGCTGAAAGGCTGCCCCAGAACCGGGTCTCAGTGCAGGACTACAGAGCTTAGATAGGAATCAAGTACAGGCACAGACACTCTGGTACCTGACTCTCTCCTTCAGGTCCTTCCCATACAGGTTGTACTTGGCAGCAAGGTAGCTGAGGATGGCTCTAGTCTGGGTCACCGCCATTCCGTCAATTTCAACCAGAGGCACTTGGCCAAAAAGCAGGCGTCCATCTGTGATTCGAGCAAGCAGAGGTTAAGATTCTTCCCTTCATGGTTATGGTAAGTCTACAGGAGGGTCCACTCCTTATTTCGTTGTGTGATTTTTAGTTTTCACCCAAAGTGGTCTGTTAAAGACCCTAGTTGTTGAGGAAATGGCTACCATTTTTGTTCTGTGGAAAATTTGAGATTTGCTTGAGATTTAAAAATCTCAGATCAAGAGTAAAGGAAAGGAGGTTTCAGGTCATTTGGTTCAATTCATTCGTATATTATAAATGATGGACAAGGGGGCAAATGTGAGTTGTTCAAACTCACAGTCGGGGCAGCAGCCAAGTCAACAGAAGTGGGCCTCATGACTCCTGGCCCAGTGCTTTTCCTGCCACCTGTTCACAAACAACAGCCATCCATGCCCAGGAAGGTGTCCCAAGCACAAGAGAATCACAGACTCAGGGAGGGTTAGGCGATTTCATAGACTGTTAGGGAGCACTTCCTGCCAGAATGATCATGGAAGAGTTTGAAGATATACTTTATTTATTTATTCAATACATATGTATTTAACCCCTACAATGTACCAGTGACTGTCCTTGTTTGGAGCAGAAATAAAGAGGAAGAGGGGCTTCAGGGGTATTCCAGATAATAAAGGTCCTTTACAAGAACTGGGGAAGGGGTAAGTGGGCCTTCCCCATTCAGTGGGATCTACTGATGCATTACAACCTGCAGCCATAGAGAGCATTTCCATTTTATGGCAAGCAGATGTGATGCAGGGATGTTAAAGGCATCGCCCAAAGTCATACAGTTTGTAAACAGCAGGTCTGCTGACTACTAGTTGAATATGTTTCTTAAAAAATAGTTTGTGTTAAGTTCATGACTGTTTATCAGGAACATTGGTGACACCCAGGTTTCCTTAGGTAAGGAAAATAACTTTGTGGCTGTTAGAAGTGAAGAAGTGCTATGAAAGTACTAGCCTTTTCTCTCAATATGAGACATTTTTCTGGGGAATCATAAGAATTACAGACTTCTTCCAAATGCAATCACATTTGGATCTTTTCTGTAGTCTTGATTCTACAATTGTCACTTGATAAAATGATGTCTGTTAATTTGTTAAAACCACTAAGAAAAAGTGGATATAAAGCCTGAGAACTACAGCATAGTTTAGGTCAAATTCCCCTTTTCTTTTGCTCTCTTCCCTCCACCCAGGTGTTCGGTTATTTAAGAATTCTTCAGTGGGATGGGACTATTGAACCAAGAAGCACTGGGCCAACCCCTGCTATCATAACTAATCAAGGTCAGAGTCCTATCTACTCGGTAAGCTTTTAGGAAGGCTAAGGAGGCAATGCAGATAACAAACTTAGCTCTGTGCCAGGGACACGGTGAACTGCCTATCAATGTCAGTAGTAACGCCATGTGCCTTTTCTAATATTGTCATTCCAGAGTTCTGTGTTGTACATTGAAATGAATATTTCCAGAAACAAATTTCTATTTTTTCCAATAAGATGTTGAATAGATCTGGGCTCACCCTTCAACAACTTGTCATATTGTTCTCTTGTTTCAATAAATTCTTCTTCAAACTAGATAAAGGATAGAAACATTGTTATAACTTTAAAGTTCTCAGAAGAGAAAGACACCGAGAAATACTCACAGTATAAAATGCCCAATGGCTTCCAGAATGAACATTTCAGAAGAAACCACAAAGTTGCGGACTACAGCACAGCTGAGAATCCCGACAGTGTGTGTAGATCAGTTTAGACTGTGGGACCGGCACCGGCTTTTCGGTTTTGCCTATTTAAAGGCTATCCCCAAGTCCCATTCATAGTTTTCCTTTTCTTTACCTTAGCTCTTCCCTCTTTCCAAACCCTTGTCCTGTTGCTCAGCTTCCCCCAACGATTTCTCCTCCTCTCTTTCTCTCCATTTTTTTTTCTCTCTCTCTCTTCTCTTACTCTCCCTCCATATCAGGCCACATTAAATTTCTCTTCGTTGTGCATATATTCAATGAAAGGGATCCAAAGATCATTTATTTGTTGATGGAATTTCTAAAGCTTTTGTGGGGAAGAGTGGATTTTTTGTCCCCCAAGTCTTGAGATGGGGGTGGGATAAGATGAGAAAACCAAGCAAGATAAAAAATGGTCATGAGTTCTTGTTCTAGAGGAGATGACATTCAAACAGGGAGAAGAAAGTCTACAATTACATGTTCTTCATGTAATTGTAGATTAATGATACCAAATTAAAAAAAAAAGAAAGTCTAGACTTGCATGCAACCAAACAGTTCCCCAACCCTGTGACTTATGAAGCTCCCAGGACACCTCCCTAGGCTTCTGCCCTCTCAACCCTGCTCAACTGTAGGGCCACGATCCTCCTTCACCTCTTACAAAAGAAGACAGCTAGAAAGGGAAAGAGTGGACTTATCTCGAAGGTACCATCCTGCATGTTGGGGGGAGGAGGACCACTTCAGTCTCACCCAAGTCACCCTCCTTCCTTTTCCCAATCAGGAACCCACCTCCACTCCAGCTGCAGCCAGCAGCCAGCGGATCGACTCCATCCTGCCTCTGCCGCGGAAATAGCAGAGCTTGGGTTTGGCGGCCATGCTCCTGGCTCAGGGTTTTCTGAAAGACAAAAACAGGAAAAACATGTTTAAAGAGCGAACTAACACACACCTACTGCATGTCTCCATTTATAACAATTATAAAACACACCCCTACTGCATGTCTACACTTATAACAGTTATAAAACAGGCAAAATGAAACAATTGTCTGAGCATGCATACTTAGGAGGTAAAGCTGTGAAGAGAAGCTAGAAACTAATTATTACAGAAGCAGGAAGGCACTTACCTCTAGTGACTGGGGAGGGGCATGTGGGGGCTTCTGGGATGGTAATAGTGTTCTGTTTCTTTAACGGAATTAGGAATTGGTCTTTATAATTAGTCTTGAAACTGTATATAAATGTTTATGCCCTCTCCCGAATGTATACTCTATCCCACAACTTAAAGAAAGAACAAATCACACATACCAAGGTATCGAGGTATTCTGCAGGTTTGAGAGCCTCTGTCTAGTATTTGACAATGGAGCTAAGAGTTAAGATGATGGTTTCATGAGTGACCTTGCAAAAGAAAATCTTTTTTAACTGCAAGGAGCCAAAATGAAATGTTTGATGGGAAATGGGGACTCTTGCTTCTGTCACAACTTTCCTGAGCGCTGGGACAAGCACAGACTAGATGGGACCAGGACTCCAGCTCTTAGCTGGCCACCAAGGAGCTGGGTAACTCTGGGCCTGACTTACTAAACCTGTTTGTCTTCTTGTCCTCATCCGTAATTGGAAAAATTACACTGGGTGACCTGCAGCCTGTTAGCAGAGAGAGTACAGTGATAATGCAAGCCTACACAACAGCACTTTCTACCTCACTATTGCAAGAGCTGCAGCGGCTGCTGTGTCAGTGACCCTGCCAATCTCACAGGATTACTGAGGTGATCAAGTGGGGTAAAGTAAAGGCAAAGGGCTATGAAAATACTAAAGCTCTATACCAACATGGAAAATTATTGGGTCTCCTTTTCTCACATGTGACCGTCTGACCCCATATTGCCAAGAAATAGCAAAACTGCTAACTGCTGACACAGCGCCTAGGTGGTGTGGCTGGACAGACATACAGGAAGCATGAGGACACGTACAGGGATGGAGGGACTGATCTCAGCGTGCCAAGGCAGCCCCTGCCGTGGTCCTCTGTCCAGCAAGCCCTAAACCACCAAATATCACTCCCTCGCCGGGATTCCCCTTGAGGTTGCTACCTTCGTTAGCGAACCTCACAAGAAAGTAATAAACCAAAATCTCGATAGCTCAGTTTATGATGAGAAACCTAATTGTTAGTACCCACAATCACAAGACAAGTCACTTACATTCACAAAATCTTGCAGGTGTTTTGAAGCTATTTTCTCCACAACGCTACCATTTTCTTACATGTTGGATTTACAGTCTAACTCTTAGAGAAGTTTAATTCCTTTTTTGCCATGGTCTTGTTACCCCCAGGCACTGCCTATGTCGGGCAGCTGTCAAGATTCATTCCTTTTAAATGTTATGAGCCTCTTTAGCTGTTACGTGTTGATTTTAGAAATTTCCTAAAAACCTACCACTTTGCGGTCTTGTGAGACACAATTTCAGAAATTTCCTAAAAACCACCACTTTGCGGTCATGTGAGACACAATGATTAAAAAGGCACAAAATCTCTGATAAGAGAAACTATTTTAGATCCAGGAACTTACTCAGTGCTAACAAACTCTAAAATGACCCCTACAATAAAATGAATGTGGAAAAAACCAAGACAAGAGAAAGAGGGAAGGGAGACTGCCTTGTTAACCTCTCCCCAAGAAGTCAGCTCCTGAACGCTCTGGTTTCCCAGAAGCGATGAGCAGGGAGGTTAAGGAGCAAACATAAGCAGCCCCCTCGCACTACCAGAAGTCAAAAAGAAGAATGCATAGGAGTTCACCAACATGCCAAAGGCCCAGCAAGTTCCCGTGCTGGAGAAATGCACATTTCCAGGCTGGCCAAGTTCTAGCTCCTGAGCAGGTGTCAGGAAGGGAGTGAGGCAAAAGGAACTGCAAGATTGACCAAAGATTCACGCCCTCACTCAGAGAAGACCCTTTCCGTCTTCATCCATCCTGCTGCCTTCTCACAAAAATAAAGCAATCCTGGTGAAGTTAACTATTGGTGTCTCCCTTGGGAAGCGCCATCTCTCCACTCTACTTTTAGTGCACAGACCTCCGACTATTTTGACCCCTCTCTACCTGCTCTGAGAGATGTGGATGAGGCTGTAAATCTGGCTGAGACTGGTCTGAAGTTAATTCCTGTCATTCTGTCCCCCCTACAAAATTTTAACCAGCCCAAATTCTGTTTGAAAGAAATCCTAGGGTGAAAGAACATAGGATATAGGAAATCTTGCTAAAAAAACCTTTCTTTAGTGTTTCTCTTCTGCTCCTCCAGTTAGCCAAAGCTGTAAGTTACCCCCTGTTTACACCATGGTCCTGATAAGGTCATCTCTGGTAGCTTCCCAAAAGCTGTTTCTAAGTGGTGGTCACTTAAAATGCAGCCTGAATGGGCTGCCTGTTTGGTTATGCTCTTAGTGACTTGAAACCTAGAGAGATTAAAACTCTCAGCTCTGGATTACCCACGGGCCCCTAACACGGTTACTGAGTATCATAACTTGGAGGCTCCAGACTTTATATTATTTGTCCAAGAGTTAGATGGCAAGGGTTGTGCCTGGCAGCAATGACACTGAAATCTCTCAGACCAAGAAGTGGCAGTGACATGCCATCTTAAAATTACTAGCAAAGGGCAAGCTTCTTGCTGGTATGGCAGAATCAACCCTCAAAGGGAAGCAGAGACAGGTGCCTTTGGGGGTTTTAGAATAAATCAGTGGGGAGCTGGCAACACCGGCCAAGTAGACAGAGTATGGGATGGAATGGGGTGTTTTCCATCGGAAGGAGCAGGGTCACCAGGTGAGGGGAAAGCTGTGCTCTTTGGGGTGGATTAGTGGCCACTCTGGCCTCACCGAGGGAATGAAGGATGGGAAGCTGAGGGCTCAGGTGTGGATAGCTGATGCCATTCATTTACAATCTACGCTGTGCCGGGCATAGTACTCAAATTATGGCCAATCCTCATGAAAATAAGTGGGTCTTACCATCCCATCTTACAAAGTCAGGGGATATCTGGGATTTAGAGTCAGAAGTCCTCACTACTGTTATATGACCTGATTCCATCTCTCTGAGCTTCAGCCTCCCAGTTCTTAAAATGGTGGAGGTGGTTGCACCACCCCTCTCAGAGGGTTATTGTCAGGGCCAGGAATTGAATGACGTGATAGACAAAACACATACCACAAGATCTGACCTGTATCTGGAGAGTCCTTGAGGCTTCTTTAAATCAAGTATGAGTGGATTCAGTGTTTCCTTAGAGTCTCTTATGCTGATGAATGTCTGTTAGTTTTATTTGTGGTGTCTGTTGCAAATGATATTGACATTTTTTAAAAGGGAGCCAAAACTTTTGTAAATTTGGCTCAACATTGTGATACAGGCAATTTAAACATAAAATCTAGTGTGGCTTTTGCCTTCATTTGTGATTGTGAGCATCCCTGGAGCATTTTTGTGGTTTGCTGCTGGATGGAAGTGTGTTTGGAATTTTATGTGCTCCCCAGAGTTCTCTCTACTTCTCTTCTGCCTGCTGCTTGCACATTCTCAAGGCACGTGGGTGACTGAAGGATGTAACTTTGGAATCCAGAGCTGGATTCCAAGGGACAGGATCACTCCCCTGCCTACCACCACCTCCAAGCCTTCCCTGGTGTCCAGGGGGAGCCCTAATGCCAAAGCATTAGAATGCAGACCCCACCTCAGATTAACAGGACTATAGCCTGCCACCCCCCCTTTCTAGTCCAAAAGAAGGAAATATTTTTTCTGTAGTTGTTAATAATCAGCTACACAGATGATAACCAGTCACTACTTCTTGTGAAAATCCCCCAAAATGATTTTGCAACCCATAAATATCTGGTTCTGGCCTCCCAGCCACCATTCCTAACCTCTTAGCCTCAGCTCCGTAGTTTCCTAAAGACAGGCTCTCAGGTAATGATGGAGGCCTGAACTGGCTGTTGTTGAAAGACCCTCAGCAGTCCCCCAGGTCCACCCTCAGGAGGAACTGTTCCTTCTAGAAGAGCTGGGTACAGAGAAGGGACCCAATCCTTCTCCCAGCCTCACACCCCAGAACCAACCGCTCCTCCTGGATTCTACACTGCAAAACCCTAACAAGGTGGCAGTCTTGGAAGGCAGTGGCCATGGCATAGTTCTTCCATGTCTAGAACCACCCCGGTGTTTATCCCAGATATGTGCAGAAGCACAATGCACACTGCTATCACTTCCATGTGCCCTCTGAGATGCCAGCTTCTAAACCAGTTAAGGTTTCTGTGTCCAATCTTTCATTCTTTCAACACCAAACATTCCTTGAGCTCCTACTGTGGATACAGCACTAGATTAGGCACTCCAGGCATACAAAGATAAGTAAGATGTAGTTCCTGCAATCAAATACCTTACAAATCTTTCATCTAGTGATGGAAACATGCAGGCTACCAGGAGGTAAGTCAGAATGAAATAATGTTTTTTAAAAGCATAATAATTGAACAGAGTCTTACAGAATGAGTATACATAAATACAAATTTGTCAGTCTGAGCCTCACCTCTCCAGGACCCATGGCATTATTGGTTAAGGGACCACACCAAGTCCTTTAATCCTTTTCTCTTGACCTCTGATGAATTTCAACAAAGACTAGGATAAACCACAACTTGGTAATACAGAAGACCAAGTTTATGCTTCAAATAGTGGGCTAAATTAGTCTCATTGTTAAAAAAAAAAAGTACATTGCCAAAGCTTAAGAGAACAGGTGCAATGGAAATACTCATTCTGTGCGTGGGAAAGAAAGGGAATAAAGGAGCAGTTCTGTCTGGATTTCACCCAAGATGTGAACGCTCTGAGCACACAGCGGCTGGAAGACCCAGAAACCCATGGTGTGAAGCTGAGTACAAACTCACATGCATCTCTCCAGCTCTGCTCTTCGGGCTGCTGACACCAGCCAAAAGTATTTCCTGAATTAAACAAACCTGGTTCACCAAGTAGTCTTCCCACTTGGGTCTTCTGACATTGGGAATAGACCCACCTCTCCAGGGCCACAAGCTTCATCCGGGTGCAGCATCACCTGATGTGGGCAGGGGCGTGCACTCCGCCACCCAGAGCCCCAGGTACCTGTGCCTGAGGACAGGTGAGCAGAAGCAGTGATGACGGCATCACCACCTTTGGGCAGTTGAGGGTGATCCTTGGGACTACCAAACAGACCCCAAATCCTTTAGAAAATGTGGAAGAATGTGTATCTGAGAGAGGCCCTGGGAACCAGTAAAACGAGGACCTCAGTTCACATTTTAGCTCTACTTCTCACTTGAGCAAGTTTTTTAACCGTTCTGAGCCTCAGTTTCCCCATTTGTACAAGTCTAGTAGCTCCTGATTCATTTGGTTAATTGAGAGGTAGTAATGAGATGAGTGCAAAGTGCTGAACACAGTAAGCACTCAAAAACCACCATACACACATATGCACACATGCACCTGTCTCCAGATCGCAGCAACATTCACACGTGAGAAGTGAAATTCGCTTCCAAAAGGAGTGGGAGGTATTTTCTAGAAGTGTGGTTTTGGACCAGCTTCAGCTGACAGCTTGTTAGGCCAGATCTACTGAATCACTGTCCACATTTTTCACAAGAGCCCCAGGTGATTCACTTGTATATTAAAGTTTGAGAAGCTGGGTCTAGTGAACACCCAATAAAACTGCACCAGGGGTTCTGTGTATGGCCCTGGGGTATTCCTCGCAGGGACTGCTGGGCAGGATAAATTACAGAACACGATGTTTAAAAAGTAGGGTGAGCAAGTGGTGAAGTACTGGAGTTGTGTGTGGCTAAGAACACAGAACGGGAAGGGCGGAGAGTATTTGGGGGAATTATAAGTAAGTTTCTCATGTTAGATCATGTTCATTGACCCTCTTTTAAGAGAAGAATTCCTAGGATGTGAGGCTTTCTTCAATTCCCAAACTGAACAAAGTACCAGATATGTAGGTGCCAGTCCTGGGCCAGGTCTGGGAAAAAATGTCAATTTCCTCAACTACAAAAAGAAGAGTTGACTCATAATTAGACAATTTTCATTTCTTGCAGTTTTAACAGTCCTTCTGACCTTGTTTCTCTTTCCTTATCTTTCTTCTTTTCTTTACGCTCCTATCTGCTGAACACACATGTTGGGAAAACAGGCAATCTTTTTTGGGATGAAATTCTACTGACAATGTCAATGGTCATTTTGGATAACTTAGGCAAAACAAGAAATGTTTTAGTTAATTATTTGAACAGTCAAAAAGCAGGCTTTTATTGAATTTTCTGGATAATGGAGATTTTAAGAGGTTAAGAGGTTGCCAGTTTTAGCAGCTCTTGGACCAGAATGCAAGATGTAAATTTTAAATCTATTACCAACAGAAATATCCTTAACATTAGACTATGGCTTCTCCAATGGATCAGAATGGCCTATCTGCATTAAAACCAGCAGATCAAAATTTGTCACTGAGACAAAATTTGTCACCCAGATAACCCTGAATTCCCCACAGAATTTAAATTTGCTAGTTTGGGAAGACAGAGCACCATTTTAGCTTAAGTATACAATGCTGCAGAAAAAGAATATGTTAAAGTTGGCAAATGCAATGTTAACAGCACAAACAAGACTTTCAGTTTGAAGTTACAGTCCATTTTTAATTGATTCTGAATTACTTCCCTTCTATTTTTCTAACATGACATGTTAGCAAAATATTTATTTCATTGGCTTTGACCTGTTAATTAGTTGGCTTTGACATGTTATCAAAGGGAAAGTTTCATATGTGAAAATAACTCCTCCAAAAAAGACCTCAAGTGTTTTCTGGCATTTCAAACACACAAACAGCCAAACAGTATTCCTGGGTGGGGAGGGATGGGGGATATACTTATGCAATGGGATGGCTAGGGAGGTCTCTTTTCCAAGCGCACATGCTTAGGATCTTCCCCACAGAGCCCTATATTTCAATTTCAGAAACTAAATTTCCTTTCCATGAGGGTCTAATGGATTGATTCATGTTCCCAAAACTCACAATAGGTTGACCTATACTCCCAAGGTTTACAAACTTCAGTGAAAAATATACCTGAGATGTTCTGAGCCAAGAGAGAGATGTTTATCTACCCAGGTCGTGGAAGCCACTTGGAGAATGAACAAAGTGAGCCACCAGAGAGCCCGCTGCAGTCTACAGATGGGGACAAGTCCTAGAAAAATGTGTGTCAGAATTTAGAGATTCCTGCTTTTCAACCAGGCATAGACACCAGAGGAAAACCCGTGTCAGATCATTTGGATTAAACCTTCCAAGCATACATGGAGTAGGTACCTAGATGCAGATTTAGTTTACGTGTGAGGCACCATGGCTCAGTGTGTGTGGTGCCCGTGTTCCTTCCAACTGCACAAAAATACAAGATTTGCCTCAGGAAGAAAAAGACGTAGTGGCTCAAAAATTCATAAATGTTTCCATCTTGGAAAGTGTGTTATTTCACCCCAATCAACTGAAACACTACTTAAGTCGCCCACCTTCTTTTTGAAATTATATTTAATGTGTGATATGGGTGCATTTTCCTGATGTCTATATATGAAGCATAAGCAATGCAAGTCTTTAAAAGGCCTTTTCTAGATGTACATTTACTGTCTCATTGTCATGTATGTATCTAGTCTGCAGAAAACAATCTGTTCCTTTGATAGAGGCAACTTTAGAGATGATAGGCATTAAACACAAATTTAAAATTGCTGACTATACACTGCAAATTTGGCTCCAAAAATAGAACTATCAATCGGGTTTAAGAAGAGTATACAAGAATTTCACCACTAACCTCTCTCTCCTGCAGACTCTTATCTCCAAGTGCAGTGGAGGGGATGAAGTGGAGGTTTATAATCCTTTCCCTTCCAATTGAAGGCCCCACCCACCCAGGGATCAGCCAATGAGCATTCCAGTTTGTACATACCTCTGGGGACTTCACTTTACATCCATTGTTTGTTTATCTGGTAGCACAACAAGTTACCCAGGTAAGAAAGTAAGATTCCACTGGCTCCTTCAACAAATACTTACTGAGTACCACTCTGTGAGAGGCACTGTTCTAGGCCCTGAGCCTCTGTTGGGCAAGGCAAGGTGGTGGGTGGGCATGACAGACCTGATTCTGTACCTTTGGTGCTTACATTCTAGTTGGGGAAGACAGGCAGTATAAATATGTAAATAAATAAGTGCAGTTTGCTCAAGATAATTATAGCAACAATGTACCAGAAGATTACAGTTTATGGGTAAGTGAAATCTTTAACAGCCATCTTATAAGGGACAAGGGGAGGAACTGGGAGTAGTTATAAGGTGCCTGCCCTACTCATGGCACTGTGTAGGGTAGTTTGAAAGCAGTCTTACAGTAGCTGTAAATACATACTGATAACTCCAGGGCAACCACTCTTTTTTAAAAGGAAGTACTATAAGTGACATGTTAAGGGAGCAGAGAAAATGGAATCATACAAAAATGCTTAATTCAAACCAGAGAAGGCCAAAAAAAAAAGGTGGAAAACAAAAAAAATAAAACAAGAAAAGAAAGAAAGAATGAACAAAGGTAACAAACAGAAAACAGTTACAAACGTGGTTGATAAAATCCATCCAACACCAATAATGATTTTAAATGTGACTGGTCTTCAATATGCCAATTAAAAGACAGGAGACTCTCCTGAGTAGATTAAACATATAAGCAATTGTATGTTTCCACAAGAAAACCACTTTAACTATAAAGACACAAATTGATTAAACAGGTGAGATTGCAGGAGGGTGTCAGGTGTCTGAAGAAAATAAAACACATTGAGGTGTGTGGAGACAGCTGAGATCTTGGTGTGGGGGGGTGGTCAGAGGATCCCCTCAGGTGGGGACATTCAAGCGGATAGAACAGAGAGGCCGCCATATAATCATCTGGGGCAGATAATCTGGGTGGAATAAATAAAAAAGCACATTCCACACAGAGGAAACAGCAGCACATTGAAAAGCCCACGCTCGTTCCTCAAGCAGCCGCTGCCCCCTGGACTTCTCTTCCCCTCTGCTCGCCCCCAGGAGGCTGCCGCCTAGGACCCTGCTGGCCAGGCCCCGGCGGGAGGACAGCCAGCTGTTCCTTCAGGCGCCCCAGCTGCCAAAGCCTCTCTGGGTGCTTCGTACGGGGTCCCCCCAGGCTCTTCAGGTGCTGCACCTCCTCCACTGTCGCTCAAGGCTGAGCCCCACATGGCCCCGCTGAATCCTGCCGCAGCCAGCAGAGCCTCTGCCACGGCCCACGCACAGGTGGCCGGACACCTTCACCCCGCTGGTGCCCCCCGCACGCGTTGGCCAGTGGGCCTCCCGTCCCTTCCGCCCCGCTTCCGTCTCGTGCGTGGGGTCCAGCACGCTGCTGCATGTTAAGGGCAAAGCACCGGGCCGGCGCCTCCTCTCTGGTTTTCCTGAGTCCCGGGGCTCACGAAAATGGGAGTGGGGGACTGGGCTGAAGCTAAAGGGTAGGAGACCAAAAAGGGATTCTGATAAAACTGGGGTAATGCCCCCTGAGGCAGAAGGGACGAGGGGGACCTTGTCTGCAGGATGGGAAGCGAACTGCACAGTTTAAGGGCAGGAAACCGTAAGCAGAAAACATATGGGCACCTGTCTTCATCGGAGACAGCCCGGCTTCTTGTATTTCTTTTCTAGAATCCTCCAGTTCAGCACAAAAGCCAACCTTTCTCCCTGGTTGTTTCCTCAAAGAGCCAGTCTGGAGGGCCCCCTTGTGTCTGAGAGAATTACAACCCAAAACGCCACTTCTATAAAATGGCTCCTGGCTCACCTGGCAGGCCCCTGGTTAGTATTACCAGGCAATGGCGCTGGGCAGTGAAATCATATCAGAATGGTAGCACTAAAGCCCACATTTGCTGCCATCCCACAAAACTCAATACAACAGACCCCTGGGTGCCATTAAGCCAATGTCTGGTTCCCAAGTGCAAATCAGTCTCTAAATGAGTATAAAACCTTTCTCCTTGAAGAGTTTGCAAGGAGCAGTCCAAAGACTGCCCTCACTTCTGGCACCAACTGAGAGTTCAGGGGGTACCCCCACACACCCCCAAGTTCAACAATCTGCTAGAAAGACTCACAGGCTCACTGAAAGCTGATATACTCACGGCCACGGTTTATTACAGGGAGAGGATACAGAAGAAAATCAGCCAAGGGAAGGGATGCACAGGGCAGAATCCAGGAGGGTCCCAAACATGGGGCTTCTGGATGTCCTCACTCCGTGAAGTCATGAACAGCAGTCCCTCCTCCTGGCAACTGTGTGTGACAATGAAGTATTGTCAGCCGAGGAAGCCCGCCCAGGCCTTGAGTGCAGACCGTTTACCCGGGCTCCATCACATGGGCATGACTGACAGGCCACGTGGCTGATCTGTCTCCGGCCCCTCCAAAGGTGAGCTACCACCACAGGGCCCAAAGCCCTGCTATTCTAACTATTGGAACAATGACAGAGCGCACACACTGTGGGTGCATGAGGGCAAGTGACCACCTTGACATCTAGGCTTCATTTTCCTCTAAGAAACCATGGAGGCACCTGTGCTGATGGTGGGTGGCATTCACAGTCACCTCACAACTGCTGTTTTTTACATCTCAACAGAAATCCCTCCTAGAGTAAGGGATAGTAAGTGTGCCCTGAGACCCTCATCAAAGACTTGCCTTATTCTCAGGTTTTAGATTTCTGAGTATCAGATATCCCTGAAGCTGCAATTCTTCCTTTTCCATAATTATTTCTGCTGTTTACATTATCTGTCTCCTTACTCTGTAGTGGTTTCTTCCAGAACAGGGGCTCTGTTCTGGGTTCCACTTCCTGTCACCCTGTCTGGCACATAACATAATATTCAAGGCATAAGTCAACATGTTCAAAACAGTGTTGACACACTGAACCTTTAGATCTGATAAGCAAAAAAATTAGCCTACAAATAACGTTTGGGTAGTAAATAACCATTTGGGTGGTAAGAGGATAAAAATAATATATATCTATATTTTCTTATACATGTGTCAAATATAACTGGAGAGATATACAAATATTAAGTGTGTCTGTCTGGGGAGCAGAATCAGGTACCTGGAGGGCGGGGTGGGCTGAAAAGAACACTTTTCACTGTACAGCCTTTTATACTTTTCTGTTTTTTTAAATAATACACTCAACCACGTAAATGTATTATATATCCTGAAAATTTTAATTTAAAAAGTCTAACATCAGGGCAATGATTTGTAAACTCTTTATTTTGGCTAATATTGACCATATTCATTACTGATGTGGATTTATTACAGCTGAGAGTTACTAGATATTCTACTGTTATTAGACATTAAAAATTAGGAAGAGACAGGAGGGGTTTAAAATGGGATAAGGAGAGGAGAAAAGAAGCTGAGAGGGGAACATGAGGTCCTGCCCATCCTTCTCGGGAAATGGGTAGCCAGATCAGATCTAAATGCCAGTCTTTTCAAAAAGGTTTTCAGAAAATGGTGTCAAAACAGTTTTTCAATGGATGAAACAATGTTAATGTTTCTAGAAGAGATCTCTTTGACATGAAAGACCCAACTTAGGAACAACTATACACTGCACATGACAGAGCTGGGATCAAGCAGCCTGGCATCAAATAAGCTACTGCTGAAGACCCAGCAGCCTCCAGGCGCTAGTTCTCACTCACAGGTGTATGTACTGTTTTAGGGCATAAAGATGTTGTAGACGGTTCTCACGTAGATGTCATCTGGAGGTGGCTTCTTCTTGCTGCCCGGTTCAAGAAATTTCTTAATTGTAGGAACATTACTTATTTTCACTGAAAACTCCTTAAAAAAAAAAAAGAACACACAAAAGGTTGGCAGCAAAGGTTCTGGTTACTATGAAAATACCATCGTGCAAAGTGGCCCATCAGAGTTGGTGCAGTAACTATTTGTGGTGGGGATCCAGTCAGAACCACAACCCTGCATCTGTTTAGGGTCTGATCTCTCGGGATGATTATTACAATCTCTGCCGACAACGGCTGGAACCTAGATCAGGCTTTATGCAAATCTCATAGTACACCAAGATGTGAACTCTTTTCAGAGATAGACAAATTAAAAAGATACCTAGATCATGCCAGAAGATGATCATCAAAAAACCCCAACAAAGATCCACGCACTGCTACAGCTGTAGATGCACTCATCCCACCAGCTCCTGGACTTGCCATGGGAATGAGGAAGGAGATATCTAAGCTGGCCTGTGCATACAGTAAAACAACAAATTTGACTGGATCTATACTGTTGGAACTCAACCAAGAATTAGGAGAAGTGCAAATTGTAGCGCTCCAAAATCTTACAACTACAGACTATTTACTGTTAAAAGAACATAAGGGATGTGAACATTCCCCAGGAATGGGTTGTTTTAATTTGTCTGATTTCTCTCAGACTGTTCAAGTTCAGTTGGACAATATCCACCATATCATAGATAAGTTTTCACAAATGCCTAAGGTGCCTAACTGGTTTTCTTGGTTTCACTGGAGATGGCTGGTAATTACAGGTATGCTTTGGTTATGTAACTATACTTCTATTATGTTAATGTGTGTGCGCAATTTAAGTAGTAGCTTAAAACCTATACATGCTGAAGTTACTCTACAAGAAGATATGTCAAAGAAATAATCAATCTTCCCATGTTTTCTTCCGCCTGCTACTTCTATAGCTTTTCTTCTTCCTTCCTAATTACAACCCTTAAATAGAATTCGTGCCTCATATCAAATTTACCGAGTATCATAATTCTTCCAAGTGGTAAAGACACCTCAAGACAAATGCTGGGCATAGAAGCCACAGGGCATAAATATGCAAAGAAGTAAAAAGCTAACCATTTCAAACAATAAGGCTTCTCTCTCACTTACCAACTTTACATTTCCCTGTATGGCCCCGGAAGATGACTGGTTAGCCAGAGACGGGTAAGATTCCTCAAGGGAGGAACAACCTAAGACAGGCACAGTCGCAGGGGGGTCATCAGGTGAGAAATTGGGGATCAACAGAGGTGAGGCTTAGAACCTCACCCCCCCAATCTGAGAGAAATCTTCTGCATACGTGGATGTTTTATTGCCCTTGTCTAGCTTGGATTAACACATAGTCTACAGGCACACACCTGATCATCTACATTTGCTCTCTTACAACACTAAACTATGTTTTCTACCTTTATCTTGTATCTACCTACCACTCCAGCATTTTATTAAAAATAATAATAAAGAGAGAAATGTGGTATCCACATATAAATCAAGTATAAAAACCAAATGAGTATTCATATTTGAACTGACTGTTTATAGTTCATAATGCATGAGCAAAACCGAAAGTTTCTGTGATGACTGCCCTTGTACTGTTCACCATGTAACTTATTCATTATGTAAGAATTTGTTCTACATGTAAGAACTTGTTTGTTATGCCTCAGAAGATTGGAGACTGATGAAAATTAGGCTTGGGGTGGATTAATGATTGTGCATTGAGCATTGACTCCCCTATACAGAATTTTATTTATTTATTTATTTTATTTATTTATTTATACAACCATTTGATCAATAAATATGAGAGATGCCCTCACAAAAAAAAAAAAAAAAAAAGGACAGACTTCCAATGGTAAAATAAATAAGTAACCGGGATGTAATGTATAGCATAAGAAATATAGTCAAGATATTGTAACAGCTTGGTAGGGTGATAGCTGGAACCTAGAATTATGTATATAAATGTTCTACCACTGTGTTGTACACTTCAAAACTAATGTAATGTAATACTGTGCGTCAACTACCCTTCAATAAAAAATAATTATCTAAAAAAAAAAGATACCTAGAATAAGATTATACTTGCTCCAAGAGGAAAAAAGGAATTAAAGGCATGAAAATACCTCAAATATACTGATCTGCTCAGAGAAAATGCATGAATAATTTAAATAAAACTGTTTTTAAAAGTCAACAGATGGTACAGTTTACATTTTAAGATTCAGCTTCCTTGGGCTTTTTTACTCTTATTAGTAAATGGATCTGCTTTCTGGCTATGTGCGGGAGATAGCCAGATACATTTTTTTAAATCCTTTATCAGGTATTTGTGTAAAGTGGAATGGAAGAAAATCATATTTTTCACTCATAGAGTCAAATCTTACCAATTTTTGGTAAATGAGGCAAAGTCCATTAGATCTAGTGAAACATTTGAATTACATCCATCATATATAATTACTATATTAAAATCTTTCAAAGAGGACATTTATTTAAAAAGCTACTATTTATTAAATGTCTATTTGTACAAAGCACATAGCCTTAATTAAGCATGCACACACATATAAACATACATACATACATATGTCACTAATATTAAGTTCTATGTAAATTAAAAAATCTCTTTTATTGCTTATTTGAACTATTTGTATTATTACCAATATTTAGAAGCTTGTTCCATAGGATTTCAATATTTACCTGGGATTCGCACTTACCATGTTTAATAAAACTTTTGTGACATTTGATTTTTTTTTACCCTTTAATCAATGCAGGAATGACCCTTTAGTTCAACACAGATCTGGTGCTAGATTTTGAAGTCCTTTAATACTGATGCTCGATCTGATAAGAGATTAAAATTGTATTTACAGAGATGTGCCTGGGGTTTAAAAACAATATGTTAGCACCACAGAAGGAAAATACCAACAGGTCCCTCGGTTACTTCAGGGACCTACTGGTATTTAAGTCAAATTAAAGAATGTTCATCTCTTTATCTGCCAGAGGAAATGAACAGATAGCTAAAGGACAGAGTGGCTATTTGCCTTGCTGAAGATTTCTAGTCTCATTTTCTGGGCGTATGTATGTCCTCATTAGAATTTCAAAATGATGTCTACACGATGTGTGAAAAGTATTTTTTTTTAATGTATGTACATTACTCTGGAGATTTAGTGTGTGTCTCTCTTGGCTTTTGGTAACTTGGTCATAGATGTGTCAAATTTGGTCTATATAAAGGATTGGCAACCCTGTCCTATAAAGGACCAGTCAGCAAACACTTTAGGCTTTGCAGACCATACAGTCTTTATGAGAACTGGTCAACTCTGCTTTGGAAGCACAAAAGCTCCTTTAGACAATGCATGAATGAATGTGCGTTTTAATAAGCTTTGTGCCAATCACCTTATTTGCAGATGCTGAAATTTTAACTTCATAAAATTTCTTATGTCATGAAATATTACTGCTCTTTTGGTATTTTCCAACCATTTAAAAATGTGAAAGCTATTCTCAACTCAAGAGCTGTACAAAACCAGGTGGCAGGCCTGATGTGGCCTGGGAGGGAGGCCACAGTTTGGCACCCCCCAAGCCCACTAGACTTGGAGATAAAAGCTATGATTGCAGACAAAATTCAGGCACCCACTAAGTAGGCCATCTTGGCTACTGACTTCTTTATCTAGGTCTCTATTTCCTTATTTATATGTGGAAGGAATAATTTTTAAACTTCTATCATCAATCCTGCCACAATAATATTGAGGAATAAGAGAAGCCACACACGTCTCTCCTTGGAAGTTCTGGGAATGAGACAGAGGGAATGCTTTGGGGTGAGGTTTGGGGTGTCTCTTACTGGCACTCAGAACTCAGGCTCCAGCATTTCCAGTCTGAGGCCACGTTACTTCAGAGACTGGGAGCCACACCCTGACAGCCACACGCTGACCATGAGCCTTTCTGAGCCTGACTGTCCAGCTCTCAGGTCAGGACATACGGCACGAGCGGCTGAGGAGCACCCTGTCCCTGTGATTCCTGTATGGCAAGTCCCTTTTAGCAAACTATGTGTGGAGTTTGTCCCAAGAGTGTAGTTAGGGAACAAAACGAAGGCAAAACTTCTTTCACGTGTAAATGATCTTACAGCTCTTAAGGATGTGGGGAGCAGAAAAAAATTTCAAGTCTGTACCTGCATTTCCTTTTACTAACTAGAATCTACAAAAAAAAACCAAAAACTCACACACACACAGCCAGCCAACAGACATCCAAGGAAGGCCTCAGAGCTCTGAGCCAATCTTCTAAAACATGATTTTATTTACCTGAAGGTGAGGAAACGCAGACAGGATGTTAGGGATTTTCTCTTCTAGAGCCAAAATGGTTTGGAGTAGAATCACGTCTGCAAGGCTCAGCTGATCACCAACGAGAAACCTCTGTCCATGATCCCTTAAAACCTGTAGGATGTTAATGTTTCGCACTGGTCAATACTACTTCACATGGAGAACTGAATGAAGCTATTGAATCAGTGCAGTATCTGAGAAAAGGTCTAACTACAACCTTGTCCTTTGATCCTCTGAGAAATAACATCAACTAAGGAAGCTCCCTATATCGGACAGAGAGAAAGAGCAGAAAAGGTGTAGAAATGAAAGCATTATTAAATAACTGCTTTATATCAGAATGAGACACTGAAAACAGGAAGGAAATATTAATTCTGGATTTAGCATCCAGTGCTTTAAACAGATGCACCTATTCCATAAAAATGTCTACAGAAATGAATTAGTCTTGATGCAAACTCAGGCGGCTGGGGGAATGTGATGTTAAGGAGTGGGCAAGAGGACCTCTCCAAAGGTCTGATCTCTTTGCCAGTTCTATTTCTACAACCATCAGGACTCATAGTCACAAACTGGACATGATTATAAAAAAAGCAAGCTTCCTTTCCCATCTTCCAAAACAGAGAATATTAAAAGCATGACAGTTTATCTTGACTCCCGTTTTGAGAGTCACACATAGGCGCGAGAGTCACAGGAGCAGGTGATGATCAGGGAGAGACAGGGAACAGTGGTGAAAGAGGGAAAAACGCCTTTGCAGTGAACTCTTGGATGCCCGCTCACAAGTGCGAGTACCTGTGTGTGTGCGTGTGCACGCATGTGCCTGCCAAAGACTGTACATACGACTCCAAATCAAACACAGCTACTGGAACCAGAGTGGGGGAACACAATGAATCCAGTTACAGTAAGGGGCCAGAGTTTCAATCTTGGCTCCTGACCTTGGGCACATCACTCAATCTCTCCGTGACTGATCCATTATGTGTAAAATGAGGGGTCACAATTTTTCACTGTGTTGGGAGGGGCCCTGACAAGGTCTGGCCCACTGGGATGTAAGACCCAGCAGTGACCTTTCACCGAGGCACCTACTCCCTTGTCACCCCACATTTCTGCATTATCATATTGCACATTCACCAAGTGTCCACTTGGACAAGAGACCATGAAACCCAGTGACAGAAAAACCCAGATGATACCTCTCCTTCTTTTATCTAATTCCACAAAAAGGACCAGAGGAGGTTCGCCAATTTCATATTTTCACATTTTCTTCTTTTGTTTTTTAATCAAAACATTTAAAACAATTCCTCTCAGTTGAGGAAAAGAGGAGCCTGAATCTCAGAAAAGCAGATACAATAACATACAAGGAAAACAACAAAACAGGTAACAAGCAAAAGAAGAGAAATAAAACAGCAATGGTTCTTCTCTTATGTCCAACCACCAAGTAGGCTGCTCCACAGATATCTGTGGGATGAAAGAATGAATGAATGAAGTCGTTTTTGCTTTTCCTTCTCTTACACAGGTGGGCACCTGGTGAATGTAAGGCATGATAATGCACACCTGTGGTGAACCCCTGGTCCTGGTAGAGTCTAAGGGGCTCCAAGACATCCTGACTTTGTGCTGATGGCTGCTGTCTGTGAGGTTAGTCCAACAGCCTAGCTTTACACTTCCCTGCACGGATATTAGTGGCAGCTCCCTTGGAGCTGGTTATCCTGCATTTATAGGCTTCCCTGCCACCTACCTTTTCAAACACAGGGAAGTATCTAATGATAGCCTTCTGGGCCATGTTAACCACCTCCTTTTGTTGATCATCTGGTTTTAGGAAAGGATGCATGATAATCAGTTCCAGAAGATCTAGTGTTGCCTCCACGTACATGTCAATCCTTAAAACAAAAACAGTGTTCTCAGTTTCCCCTGCTTCGAACTCACCAACTTCCACAACTAACCATTCAGAGTGCTTTTCTCTTAAGGCTCCGGCAACTTAAGTACCAATAAGCACTTATCTACACCTGTCTCTTAAGAGCACATATGCAAAGTCAAGTCTAATTGTAATTTAGAAAACTCCTTTAGGAAAATCTGTCCCAAATCAGAAAGCATAATAGTCATGACTGCCCTCTCTCTCCTGCCCTCCTCCTGATCCCAGCACCAATGCTCGCTGTGGGTGGAATTTCACATTTATAAAAACAGTGATATCATTTGTGGAATGCTCGGTATGTACCAGGCATGATGCTAAATTATCCAGTATCTGGAAATATCCAAATTCCAGTGAATCCTATAACGTTATGAGGAATGTGCTATTGTTATCCCATCGTATGGGAAACTCATCAGGACCCTGGAACTTAGCACTTTGCCAGGTATCGTGCATCTAGGAGGTAGAAGGGCCAGACTCTGAATTTAAAATTATAGCCCAAGGCACAGTATTCCAGGCCCTGAAAGTCACAGCAGCTTCCTGTTCCTAATATTCGATGATAATAAATTTAAACATGTTGAAACCTGAAACAGTCACACCCCAGATACAGGATCCAGTATCTCTGTACTGATTTTCCAACTTTTTGTTCCCCGTTCACACTAACGATACAAGGCATAAAGTAGACGGGGTGTGCTGCAGAGGACTGCTGCTAAAACCAGCTAAGGCATCAGTAGCTGACAAGTGAGAACATGCGAGAAGGGCCACAGTACAAGGTTCTCTCCTTGAGGTCCTTGCCAAAGAGATGGTGCTTGTCCGCTATGTAGTGGAGGATGCTTCGCGTCTGCACCAACTTCATCCCGTCAATTTCAACCATTGGCACTTGCTGGAACAGCAGGTGGTTACCTGAGATCAGAAGCCCAGAGTTAGAAGTGATCTCTTCCTGGTCCCCCAACCCCTAAAAAGATCCTCTATTGAATGAAAAGGGACATTGGCACCATAGCCTTAGGACATAATGCAAAGCTCCCTGATGACAGACAGCCTCAACTTCCTTCAGGGGTGCAGATTTAGCCATAAAAGAAGCCAAAAAACTAGCATTGTTTCAAACCTTCTTTTCTTCAACTTTCATCCCAGGGAACAGCTACCCATAGTGATAAGGGGAAGAAGGTAAGGAAGAGCTCTGCAGAGCTGAGCTGGCCAGTTTGGTGGCCAATAGCTATATGTGTCTGGTTAGACCTAAATTTAAATTAATCGATATTTAAAAAAATTTTAAGTTCAGTTCCTTAGTCACACTTAGACACATTTCAAGTGCTCAGCTGGCCCCTGTGGTGAGCCGCTGCTGGACTGCACTGTGCAGCACGGAACATCTCCATCGCTGTAGAATGTTCTACCAACTGCACTGCTGAAGCCAATCTGATAAGGAAACCTAAGTCACCAATTGATATTCATGTATATTCACCAGTTTTTCTTTTCCACAGCCACAGACTACTTACTATCAAGTTTGCCTGTCACTGGTTAAAAAGCAACTCATAGGTTTCTTCAACAAACCTGTTATCAACCACCTTTCACATACCAAGCTTTGGGGAGAGATGCACGTACAGGACATAGCCCAGCCCCCCAGGGGCACCAAGGGTCGGGGGCACAGGAGGGTGGAGGGGAGATGGGTACTCCGCACATGCCTAGGGCTGTCAGACCAGTGTCACGCATGGTGACGTTACAGTCCTGCAGAGCCGGCCCCCGTCTAGGGAGCCTGCACTCAGGCTTGGGGACCCTGCTGATGGCTGGGAGAAGGCTGCTCACAGACTTGCTAGGAATTGCTTATGGGGCCTGGGTGTGGGCAGGGTCGACCAGGAGTAAAAGGGGGGCTTTTCATTGATTCCATTTGTTTGGTATTTACTTCAGAAATGCAGCCCAGTTGTAAATGGGAATTTCTATCTGTATACTTCAAGCAGGTACCAATGTCTCAGTCAAGGAGATGAGGAGGAAAGGGAGAAAGGAGAGGAAGAAAGGGGAAAAAGGGGTGAGAGGAGGGCCGGGGGAGGAGAAAGGGATGGAGACGGGCCATTCCTTCGGGTGCTTCTCCCTTTGCTTGCTCTTACTGAATAGCAGGCCATTTTCTACCATTTTCAGCTATTACTCCCTCCTGCTCGTCTGGTTTTAGGACACTGCTCTGAATGCCCGGTGTCAGCAGTGTCTCTGCCCTCCCACATATGACACTGGATGGTTAAGAAACAAAATCAGTATCACCGACAGTTGTTTCATCCCCATACTCACCATCCTGCAACCTCTGCAGCTGTTCTTTTGTTTCTAAGAATTCTTCATCAAACTAAATACAAAAAAAAAACCCACCCAAAGAAGGTACATGTCATTGCAGGATCAGGACTGAAAACACCAAGTTAAAGTGCCTCAGAAGCAGAGAGAAAAAAAGCATTTAGCACCCACATCTTGGTTTCTAAGTATCACTGTGCACAAAAGAAACATGGGCTTCTAGGAGGAAAGGTTGATTCTGCTCCATCAGAAAGCAAGGAAGCACGCAAAGACGAGTAAGTAGGCAAAGGCATGCAGACTCCAACGGCGGGACTCCCTAGCGAGGCTTGGGATAATCCGAGCATCAGAACGAGCAATAATGCACACCAACAAAAAAAATCCCTGCATCCATCAGTGATGACATTTTTTAAAAAAGGAGGGGAGGGAAAGCTCGAATTAGTGTTAGCCAATGATAAAATTAGGAAGTCGCCAATTTGCAACCTACAGTGTAATAACCGATTCTGATAAGAATCACAGTCGATGCCGAACTCATTGAGTTGTCATACACAGAATATTCAAACAACTTAAGTATGACCAAGGAAAAATGTATCTTTGGGATGGAAAGATCTGGAGATCTCACCAACTATCTAACCAAGGCACCAAACTTAGCTCCCTACTGGGGGCCACTCTAGACACGGTGGGATTCCTGCTGTTACACAATGAGAAGGACACAGAGACACAGTAAAAACATGGCCAGAAACATTTAACCTGGGTCTAAGTGCATGGGAACGTGAGGCATATCCGCAACATGGGACACTGTCACAAAAATGGCCTGGACTCTCAGGCTTACAGACAACTTCATTTTTTTTTTGTTTTTAAACATCATGTGGGTGTGCAAGGTTCTGGAACGGGTTTGGGGGATTTGTCTGCCTCTGTCATTCCCACTCTGGTCTTTACCACTCAGCTGGCTCCTGTTTCTACACACCTATTCACTTCCGGACTGAAAACACGAGCTCCATTTGCCAAGGAAAAAGCTTTATTTAAAGGAGATTTGACTTCGGCCCTCCTCTGCTAACTCTCCTTTATGCAATTTGGTGTTTCTAAGTCACATAACTGGCTCTTTGTTGACAGAAATTCACGCAAGAGACTCAATTTCTCCTTCACACATTCCTTTTCTGTCAGGTCAAGGGTACAAAAGAAAAAAGAGCATGTACTGTTCTTGATAAAGAGCCAAAAAGGCAGAACCACCAAATGCCTGAATCTTGACTAGATCCTGGATTATGGGGGATAATTATAACCGCTAGATAGATAAGTAACAGTTACAGAGACATTTGGGGGAAAACAGGGAACTTTGAATATGCATTACATAGTAGATTTTGTAAAACTAGTATTAATTTTCTTATTTGTGGCAATACTGTTGTTATTAGAATCATTATTCTTTCTTAGGAGGAAGAGACATGCTGATGTCTTCTACTTGCTGTTAATGACTGAGAATAAAAAAGCAGAGAGGCAGGGCAGGGGCGAGGTGGGGCAAAAAGAGGGAGCAAACGTAGCCAAATACTAGTCACTGGTGAATCTAGTTGAAAGGTGTCCGTTATACTATTACACCTTTGCTGTAGGTTTGAAAGTTTTCAGATTTAAAACTTGGGGTGGAAAAAAAGAAACACTGAAAACAACTCCCTCTCCTGACATTACACAGTGTGTTCTAAGGCACTAAGGTGCTTCCTGTGGGAAAGAGGAGGCCTCCTCTCACCCCGTCCCGGGATGGCTCCCCACCTGTGTCTGTCCCTGTGCTGCTCCCCCAATCATCAGATGGAGGGCAGAGCTGATGGCACGGGATCAGGAGTCCTCCCTTCCTCCATCTCAACTAGCTGGCGTGGGGGCTGAACTGGGATAGAGGCACAGCGTCTCCTACTGGCCAGGATCCTTGTGGCATGAGGAGAGGGGCCTCAGTGTCCCCAGGAACTCCATCCGGTGCCATCTGAACAGTGGCTTCAGGGCAAGAATGTTCGGGGCACCGGTCCAAACACCTAGCTGTTCAGAAGTGTTGGGAGTGGTGCTCCCTCCACGCTGCTGCTCTCAAATTTGTGTCACCGTGATCATTTAAAGCACATAAAAAAGTGACAGGGGTTCCGAGTCAGAGCCAGGCACTCCCCTCTGAGATTCACAGTCAGGAGATGGGAGAGAGTGGAAATAGCCATTTTTTAAAACAAGTTCTTCCAAATGGTTCTGATTCTGGTTTTTGACTTCTGGGAACATTCTATAAAAAGTGTGCCATCTCTCACCAGAGACACTCTGTGTCAAACTGTATAAAACTGGTGATCGGTGAGAAGCTGATGCTGGAATGGAGGAAAAGGGAGAAAATCACAGGCAGAGCTTGGAGGGAGCATGGTGACCGTATTCTCAGTATTGCTTGAGGCTGTAAGGACAGAACACAGCGTCCAGGTTTCCATCTTCACAGTCATTTGTCTTTGTCTCCTAACCAGGGCACTGTTCCCACGTAGGACTCTCCGGAGAACTGCCTCTTGCACACCCCAGCACTCCCTTTTCAACACTTTCAGTTCTAAGGGAATTGCCCAGAAGTCCTGAATTAGGAGTCTGTGGCCCTTAAGTCTCCTCTTTTACACGTGTTCCCTCTTAACAAGGGGGCTCAGGCTTGCTTTCTGGGCTACCTTCAGGCAAATAAAGCCCCAGGCAGTGAAGAAGCAACACTGTTTAAGGACTCCAACCAGGCGACAGAGACAGAGGACACTGACTCCCTGAATTAGGACAGGCTGCCTTTCCGCAGGTTTTAACGACCTAGTTACTCAGACGTTGTGTGCTTTTCATTTCAGGCTTAATTCAATACTATGACATAGGGTATAATGAACGCATCCAGTGGCTGCCAGCCAGCCCTCCTGTTTCAGATCTATATGAGCATAAACTGAGCTAAAAATGTGTTTTAGCAAAGAAATGGGGAGGGGACTCCCAATACTATCTTTTAGGAATTTTTTCTGTTAACCATGTGGTTAGCCCTATCCAGAGAGGCCAATCTAGCTCCCTCCACCCTAGTCGAAGAGGTGGGATCAAAACCCAAGCTGGGCTAATTATCCTACCCACCTGCCTGCCCACTGTGGCTGATCTAGGGTAGGTGGGTCATATGACACATGCTCTTCTTTGTTTAACTGACTTTGGATTGATTTCTATTATTGTGACAAAGAATCTTGACTCATAGAGCAAGGGGGACAGGGCAGAATGAAGACAGGGGAAAGAGAAGACTTGACAAAGGATTATATTACATGCACATATGAGATGTCCATTGCAAAACTAATTAAATAAGCCAGATTTGCAAACTCAGAAGCAAAACAAGTGTTAGGTGACATAAATAAGCCATCCAGGTTCAAGTTACGGCCCTTAGAATTTTTTCACTCTCTTCTCCAGACAATTGGAAAATAATCCTGAGACACCAGGGAATGATGGGGACTATTGAACTAGAAAGGTCCATCTATAGTGGCAGTCCTTCCTCAGATTCACAGCAACTGCTGCCCCTGTGGAACTGAGAGCCCAGCACCATCAGGCCTTCAAAATTCTCAAGAGATGTGAGAAGTCCGAATTTGCATATAAAAATGAAATCAACTAATTTAGAAAATTATAAAACACTGTATAAAAAGGTATGATGATATGATAAGGAAAGAAACCAAAACCCAACCCAAACAAAAAACGAAGCCCCAAACTGAACAGTCACTATTTGTCATCTTTGCCGGTTACCAGGGTAACGACTTGTTATTTTGAAAAATTAATAAAAAGAGAGAATCAAGCATTTACCTTCCCTTTCCTATCGGAAATGTAATTCAAGGTAATTAGTTAACAAGTGAAAAATTACTCTTCATGTGAGAAACACAGTTAACAAATTCAGATAAAATGAAAGATACAGAAAAATCATGATTTTGTATGTAAGCCCTAACAGTGGTGATGGTCAAAAGCTGCGAAAAATACTAATTAAAAAGGTAATGGAGAAAAATTTATACTGCTTGGATCAGGCTGACATCACTGGAACGCATGGCTCAAGCTTGGCATTGCTGAAAAGGAGACCCACGTCATACATTCTCTGATGCTGCGCAATAGAAATATGTTCAGTTTCCCTCTGATGGAGTCTGGCAGGAAAAAAAAATTTAGAGATAGAAGGAAGCCTGGATTTGATCACACCTCTGGGTACAACTAGCTGTTTGTAGGAACTATAGACAATAGAAGGATACGTTACAATGAGGGTAAATCAGCCAAATCTAGAATGGGGGAAATTCTGTAGGGCAGAATTTTTTTTTCATAAATAAACGGCTCTAGAAACAAATGCAGACACATAGCACCCAGATCTTGGCTGCTAATACCTTTATTTTCTAATAAAAGGGACTTGGACTCCGTGGAGAAATACTGGACTCTAGGGCCAGGGCAAGGAAGATACAAGATGAGCCTGGAGTACTTTACAGTGTCAGAAAGGAAGAAAGGGCTGAAGAAAAAAAAAGAAAAGAAAAGAGAGGATGGGGCTATGCGGAAAGGGCACAGAGCCACCCTGGAAGGCACAGTGGTTAGAGCCGGGACAATATAAATAACAAAGTATTATTGGATTATAACCTAAATACAAAAAAATATACTTAAGTCCATATAAATCAATGATTGAATAACAAAATAAATGGAGGGAAAAAAGACAAGGCTCCTTACATAAAAATTCTAAATGCAGATACTGCCCACCGCAAGGAGCTGGAGCTTAATTACCATCCGGTTGAGTGTGGGCTGAACTTATTGATTCAGTTTCAAACAACAGAGGGGAAAATAATGCCTTTACAATGAGAAAACTGGCAGACACCACCTTTTAACCAAATGACCAAGTTTAACAGCCCTAGAAAGAGCTCATGGAACCCCTAATATGATGCCAACAAGAAGGGGACTTCACCTCTGTGCCACTGTCCCCGCAAGCCCCAAACGCCAGACTAATCATGATAAAAATGTTAGACAAACCCAAACTGTGGGGGATACTATCAGAAACCTGACCAATACTTTTCAAAACTGTCAAGGTCGTGAAATACAGGAAAAACTGAGAAACTGTCAAAGATGAGAGAGAGTAAGGGAGCATAATGGCAAAATATGTTGGATCCTGGAACAGTAAAAGGACATTAGTGGAAAAACTCATTCAATTTGAATAGTCTGTAGTTGAGTCATGCACCAATGCTAATTTCTTAGTTTTGACACGGTTATGTAAGATGTCATCATCAGAGGAGACTGAGTGGTAGTTGTATGAGAGCATGCAGTAATATCTTTGTAACTTCCATAAATCTAAAATTATTCCCAAATATAATTTATTTATTTTTAATGCAGAGGCAACTGTTACAGATTTTTTAAATGCTGAAAGCAACAGAATGAAATGCAACCTGTGGACCTGATCTAGATACAGACCAGAATAAACGAATTATAAAAAAAAACATTTGAGACAATCAGACTGAGTGTTAGATGGTAAGAAGAAATTGTTGGGTGTGATAATAGTACTGTGGTTATGTTTTAAAATCCCCATCTTTAGAGATAAAAAATGAAATGCGCACAGATGGAATGACATGCTGTTTACATTTTGCTTTAAAATACTCCCACAAAATAAGTGGAGAGGGGATAGATGAAATAAGATTAGCATGAAGTTAATGATTGTTGAATCTGTGAAGGATGAAGGGCACACTGAAATTCATAGTCATGTTCTCTTTACCACTGTTCCTACTTGAAAATTTAAAACATAACCACAGTACTATTATCACACCCAACAATTTCTTCTTACCATCTAACACTCAGTCTGATTGTCTCAAATGTTTTTTTTTATAATTTGTTTATTCTGGTCTGTATCTAGATCAGGTCCACAGGTTGCATTTCATTCTGTTGCTTTCAGAACAGTAAAAGGACCTTAGTGGAAAAACTCATTCAATTTTTAGATCAGACAGAAGCCAATGAATAAGCAGGGATAGAAAGTAAGATAGAATTCTGTCAACTACATTTTATATATAAAGAAAAAAACCCTTGAAAGGAAGGAATCTTCTGACTCAATGAAGCATGCCTGTAATAGCAGTGGGAGAGGCCCAGAACAGGACTCCGCCATGTATGTTCTCCTCAAAAGTCTCTAAGTCACGACAAATCTGTGAATAGACAGCACACGGGTTACCTCGACTCCAGCGGCAGCTAAAACCCATCTTACGGATTCCATCCGGCCCCTCCCGTTCGGGTAGTGGAGCTTGGGCTTCGCTGCCATCGCGGCTTTTCTGCTTTCTGAAAAAAAACAGATGCAGCAGCTCCTCGCACGTAACAGTCTTAATTTCGTGGCCTCAACCCAGTGCTCAGGGGCTAAAGGAATATTCAGGATTTTGGCACAAGAAACTAGTTTTTAAAAATATTATTACTGCATTTTCCCTCACTAAATAAAAACATACCACCATTAAAAAAAAAAAAACCAAACCAACGACCTTAGCTTCCATACTGTTTCTATTCATGATTTCTTATTCTGGATCTGGGGAAGCTGAGGCCATCTGTAGCAAAGACAGTGGCGCTAACCTCACGGTATTTCACAGATTCAGAACATTATATACTTTGACCTTGAAAACCTCAGTTTTCCAAATTCGGCCTGGACAGTCAAGACGCGGAGGGCCGTGGAGGGGAATAATGCCCCCACTGGCACCTCTGCAAGAAATCATACTTTCACATGCATCCTCATATTCGATCGTCACAGCACCCGGGCGGTGGACAGGCCCAGTATGACTATTGTCTGCAAAGCGTGCGTCTATCGTCACGCCCGCGGGGGCTGCCCGCGGGTCGCCCTCGTCTCCCGCCCAGGCCGGGAGATGAGCCACGGACTCGGTCACCCGAGACGGGACTCCCGGGGTATCCCGCGACCCGGCTCGGCGCACGCTGGGCCCGGACCGGGGCGGATCCGACCCGCCTTCCAATGGATTGAGTCCGCAGAGCGGGTTAATAGAAATACGCACCCATAGCCAAGAATGACCCCATCCCCAGCCAAGGAGGCCCACTCTGCTCAGAAGGGGGCGGGAACGCAAAGCACAGAGGGCGGGCGGCGGGGAGAGGGTGAGGGATGGCAGACGGGGTAAGAGGCCCGGGAGAGGAGGGCAGACGAGAAGCGGGGAAATGGCGGGAGGGGAGACAGGCAGACAGACCTGGGATCCGCACGGGGCCGGGAGCCGCGGAAAGCGCGCAGCGAGCGGTCTGCAGCGCCGCACACCCGCGGCTGAAGAGGGCGCCCGCGGTGGGCGAGGCTCCAGGAGGCTGCGCCAATAGGGACGGCACTGTTTAGCATGCCCCACCCATCTGCAAGGCATTCTGGACAATGTGAAAACAGCCCCAATTCGTGCCCGTTTCTACACCAATTTAGCGTTTTGAGAGATAAAGTGACCTTTGAAATACTAGGCTAGCTTTGGAATAAAAATTGGATTACTTGAAAATTCCTGCTAAAGGCCTGGAGTGGTAAACTAGTACACCTATGTGTAAAGACAAAATTCTCTTTAGGTTTATATTCTTCCTGAGCAACCGCGAATTTTCGGATGTGAGGGCGATCTGGCTGCGACATCTGTCACCCCATTGATCGCCAGGGTTGATTCGGCTGATCTGGCTGGCTAGGCGGGTGTCCCCTTCCTCCCTCACCGCTCCATGTGCGTCCCTCCCGAAGCTGCGCGCTCGGTCGAAGAGGACGACCTTCCCCGATAGAGGAGGACCGTTCTTCGGTCAAGGGTATACGAGTAGCTGCGCTCCCCTGCTAGAACCTCCAAACAAGCTCTCAAGGTCCATTTGTAGGAGAACGTAGGGTAGTCAAGCTTCCAAGACTCCAGACACATCCAAATGAGGCGCTGCATGTGGCAGTCTGCCTTTCTTTTGACAATGCATGCAAATTTAAACCGTTTTTTTTTTTTTAAAGGTACACATCTAGGTGTTGGTGGGGGCCAAAGAAGTAATTTGGTAAATAATCAAATGAGTAGAACGCAGAATTCTCATGGATTTTAAACTTAAAAATAACTGCCTTCATAGGGACTTCAAAACTATTCCTTGTTTTTAGAGGCAGCTTCTATTTGTTTTATTTCACCGATCGGGGGCTGTCGAGAGCACCTGGCTTGAAAAGCCCGTTGGCGCTGATGGAGTAAACAGACTCTGGACTCTGAATCCATTGGAAGGCGGGATTGCAACTAATACGATCAAATCTTAATTTTCAGTAGATTTCTCTGACAGAATGAATTGGGACAGTGGTGGGGACAGAGAGAGGCCTGTTAAATGTCCGTGTGAACTAAAAGAGCATCATGAATTTGAAGAAGATGGGTTAGAAAAACTGAGATCATAAGAAGGTAAAAGGTAAAGGATTTATTAATCAGTCCAAGGGAATAGGGGAAAAAAGGGCCAGAATGACACTCTTCAACCCCAAACACACACACATCTTTCTTGTACTGACTTAACACAGAGATTACGCAGTTTAACACAGGAAGTCATATTTTACAACCCTGCTAAAAGTGATCACTTTTTACTTTTTTTCTTCCAATCCATCTTATTACAAGGATTAACTTTAATTGAACTTTATAGGACAAGTTTCATTCAATTTTGATGTGCAAAACATTTATCTCCACTTTATTTCTAATTGGTTGAACCACATCAAATTGCTGATATTTTATCATTTTTCTCCTAGCCTACAAAAATGGCAACTTCCTATATAAAATAGGGGTAATAAAACCCCCAATCTTTTGTTACAGGCAACCTTGTTTACCTGAAAGAGAAACAAGGCAGTAGCATACTGTTATAATCACACAGGCTTGTGAAGAAACAAAAAGTCCTGTTATAATAATTTTGCCGTTCTACGACAGGTACCTTTAGGTCATTTTATTCCTTGGAAGCCCCTGAGATCATTCTATACCTGGAGATCCTTGGAGTCACTCTGTCTGAGATGATCTTAATAGTGTCTATCCACCTACATGACATATTTTCAGAGACCTTGGGATGTCCTCTCTACCTTTAACCTTTCATCCACCCACTCAGTAGCAGGTAAAATTGCCTAAGCAAAAATTAAGAGCTTTAAATCTCGGTTTAAGAGAAGCTTTACCTGTAGACACTCCAGAAAGAGGGAAACAAGCAGCTTAAATTCAGCCTTAGCTATAAAAGACTGGTGTCTGGTATCAGGCCCTATTCTAATGGGGGATCATTCCCCCCCAGTTTTGTTGAGAAATAATTGGCATAGAGTTGCATACAGTGTGATGGTTTGATTTACATATACTGTGAAATGATTACAATAGGTTCAGTAACATCAATATCCTCACAGATACAATAAAAAGAAAAGAAAGATAAAAAGGACAAGTCTTCTCTTTGTGATGAGAACTCTTAGAGTTTATCTCTTAACAACTTTCTTATGTACCACACAGCAACAGCAGTGTTAACTATAGCCATCATGGCGTACATTACATCCCTAGGACTGACTTATAACCAAAAGTTTGCACCTTTTGACAACCTTCCTCCAATTCCCCTTCCCCCACCACCTTGGGGAACAAGTCTGACCTTTTTAAAGAATTTTGGTTTTTGTCTTTGTTTTTTCAAGATTCCACATGTGAGGTCATATAGTATTTGTCTTTCTCTAATTTATTTCATTTAGTATAATGCCTTCAAGGTCCATCCATGTTGTTGCAAATAGTAGGATTCCTTTTTAATGGCCGAATAATATTCCATTGTGTATATACCACAACTTCAGTAGTCATTCATCCATTGGACACTTGGCTGTTTCCATGTCTGCCTATTGTACATAATGCTACCATCAGCACGGGGCTGCAGGTATCTTTTCAAGTTAGTGTTTTCATTTCTTTTGGTTATTTTCCCAGAAGTGAAATTTCTGGATGATATGGTAGTTCTGTTTTTTAATTTTTTGAGGAACCTCCAAACTGTTTTCCATAGTGGCTGCATCAATTTACAACCTCCCCACCAGCTCACAAGCATTCCCTTTATTCCACACCCATACCAACATTTGTTATCTCTTGTTTTTTTAATGATGGCAGTTGTAACAGGCAAGAAGTGATATGCTAAAAGCTAAATTTTAAAAAACCCTCCACATTGTAGGTAGCTCTTCATGCTGTGGCTATAAGTGTATGCTTCCAATTTCATGGCAGCAACACTGTACTAAGCATTAAGAAGTTATAAAATATCAAATTCCAAATTAGGAAATACTAATGCTATCTTTTGATGGAAGAACATGAAAGCAAAAACAGAACACCCAAATCAATTTTTCTTAAACTGTAACTTTATTTGGAGCAGAATTTTTCTTATGTAAAGTAGACATTTTTAAACACCGTAGGACAAACTATTCAAAAAGCAACATTTTATTTCAGAAAGGGCTTGTGTAAGTGGTTTTTTTGTCCTTCTATCTTCTCATCATTATGAATATTTGCTTCTTAAATAAATATATTCTGTTATTCCCCTGTAATCAAATCAGGTGACCAAACTGCTGTCAGTAGTGAGGTTTCAGAGATCAAAAGACTGTTCAGGTCATTTAAATTCACATTAGCACAGTGTCTGTAAGAAATTGATAATACAAATTAATGTGATAGCTTTTCCTCCAGTTTGTCTTAACAGTTTCCATGAGAAGGTCCTTGAAATAAATTATATAAAATACAGTCCTTTGGTTGGAAATTGTAAAAAAAGTTCTAAAAATTAACCACATATATTAAACAAACAATTTGCTACAGTATGCTTTAAATGATATAACATAATTAGTATGCCCAACATTTTCTTAGAAACATATTGCTTTTGGTTATACACAGAGCTGAAACATAGAGCCTGCACTCTTTTTCTCTCCTAAATGGCACAAAACTGGTTAGATGGCAGGGAAATACCCTGAACCCCAACTGTACCGATACCTGCATTTAAAAACAAAAACTATTCTTATTTTGCTTTACATGTATAGCCTTGATTATACTCAATTTTTGATAACTCCAGTAGCAGAAAATGACATAGCGTCAACTTATTAGATGCCTATAGTCGTTTCAGGCAAGCGATATGTCTAAAAATATTGTTTGAAAATCAATTTTCTTCCTACTTAAATCCTGTAATACATGAGCTGGGTGAGGGCTTAGTAATTAATGGAATTTTACTGTAAAATGAATGGTCATACCAAAAGTAACTTTTATGCCCAGGCAGTCTGCCCTGCAGTTTATACACAAACCCATTGGCACACTTCTGTCACTGAACCTTTGGGCACCAAATGAGAGCCATCCCTGTACCATGTCCTGGTGTCCCAGAAAGCTTTTGGACTGGAAATGAGGTATAGTCATGGATAGGTACAGTTCAACTCATCATTCCTCTTGGTGTCTTGCAATACATTTTATGATTCTATAGTAACTAAAAAATATATGCAAAGGTACCATTTTATTTTCACTTAATAAAACATGGTCACTATTTCCTTCTATAGTAATCAGCTTATATACACAATTTGCCCTTTACCCATTGTGGGGGGAAAAACAGTATCTTGTAGGATTTTACTAGGTCTTTAGAATTTACATTGTTTCTCAGTCTTCTAGTTTTCTCAGCTCTGCATCAGCTTGACTTTCATATGAATAAATGTGTTTGGCTTCCCAAGGGAAGTTGTTTGCTGATAAGCAAAGGAAAGAAGAAGAAGAAAACTGGAATATTTTCTGAACTTGGACCCTATAAAAGTATTAGAAAAACAATTTTATAATGTGTAATAACCTGTTAACTAGGTTTTTCAATTAAAAACAATAACATAATGGCCTCGACACAAGCTAGAATGCCGAGAATATGGTATTCACAATCCATTTCTTCTCTAAGTAGTATTTACAATTTAAAACCAACTTTCCAGCAAGCTGGCTAAGGTTATGGATTAATTTACTCTTTATACATTATACAGAAAGGGAAAATAAATATTAACCTCAGTAAAAGACTCATCTCTGAAAACACATTTTCTGTTGCTTTAGGTAACGAGTTGAGAATATAATACAGAAATTAATGCAGCTTCAAGTTGCACTTACATACACGTATTTATTTTTTGAAGCTTTGCCACCAGTTTGTTAACAGGAAAGTATTACTTATCAAATCCACATCCATCATGTACTTTTCTCATGCCTCCAGGGATCACTGTGCTTTGTCAAGTACATTTTTGAGCCAGATTCTCCAAAGCAGAAATTACTCCCTGGGAGCCACGGCCATTTGTTCAGCTGCAGGGTATTAACACATCAAAGCAATAACTTACCAACTTATTAGGCTGAACCATATCAGAGTACCAATGTTCACTTTACCCTATCATTTTAACCTACAGAAATGATAATTTCATATCCCTTAACTTGCTATATATCCTGGCACCTGGCACCCAGTGAGAGACGAGCCCTGGCAATGACCTTCCCTCTTGCTTTTCAGGTGACTACGAATGGAGGCAAGTGTACCCTACAGAGATGGATGGGAGTGGACCTTTTGTCTTTTTCTGTTTCCAAACTAGCTTTGTCACTTTCAAAGTTGCTGTAAACATACCTCTCAATGGAACAGCCTCTGCCCAAATAGAATCCTCACTGTCGGAAGGAACTACACAAGGGGTAAGAGTTCAAATGTGGCATACTATGGACACTAACATCACGGTACCTGGGACTTCCCAGGTAAGTGGACCTCTGCATACATACATCTTTACTGCTCCCCAAAGTGCCCTGAGAATTTGGCTAGGACAGAAGATTATTCATGATTCCTAGCCAGGCCTGGAGAACTGAGCTGAATGCAAAATTCTATCAGTTATTATAATAATAAACCTTCTGCTGCTTTGAAACTTAGCTTTTCAGTCATGCATCTTGGCGGCGATGTAAGATTAATTGATTCAGTTAACCCGTATGTTGACAACATTTTGGCTTGAAAAGCTTCCCTTTTGTAGGTACTCATACAATTTGATTTTTTTAATTGGGAGAAAATAGAATGTGATGGCATAGCATAATAAAGCTTGGTTCCATTTGGATATCCCCAACTACCATAAAGGGTATTGTAAATGCAAAACAAATTTACTTAGAGGTCTTTCATCTGGGGAACGACAATAAAACAAAATGAATTACATAATAGTACTTGTAGAACAGCACAGTGGTATTAAAAACCAAATCAGTAATGTAAAAAAAAAAAGCACATCATTTTTCCAGGGCCGATGTCAATCCAAGAAAACCTGAAGTACCTAATGTCCCACATTTAAAATTTAACCATTTCACAAATATCTGCACACCTTGAGTAAATAACTCTTCATCATGTAGCCTTACATTGCACCCCTGTTGCAATACTGCATCAGTATTATTACAATTTTAAAAATCTGTATAAAATATTATCTGGAACCCCAAAGGAAGAGCAATTAATCTTTAAAAACTTCATTACAAACTCGACTGTATAAAATGCTAAAACATAACCCATATATACAAAATGCTACTGTTTAAGAAAATACTGGGACCCAGTTTTAGAATAAAATAATTTGTACCAAAAAAAAAGGGTATTGCATTTCAAATTAATATTTAAAAAAAAACTTTAAAAAAGAAGATTGAAATGTCTTAGTTCAGAAGAATAACTATAAAAGTGTCTGCTTGCTTTTACACCATCCAAGAGTTTCTCGCAGGTAGAATACCAGTTGGCCAACAGACAGTCTCCTGCTCTCCCCCACGAAGGGCTCCATAACCGTCATCGCCGAGACGCATACTTGGAAGCCCAGTCTGTCCGGCCATGCACTGGCTGAGCGGCGGGAGGCCGTGGTACCAACCCAGCAGTGCTTCTAGGCTGGGTGTGGAAAAAAGGTCGCCCGGGATGAGGTCTCACAGCTTTCAGGGAAGAATAACCTACAAGGGAAGAGAAAGGTGGGTCTCAGTGATACGCGACCCATGCAAACAAAGCACAGAGAAATGCATCTGGGGACAGAAATACCAGAAAATGAGCAATCAGTCTTCCCTCTCTCAGTAAGGACAACCCGGTTCTAATAGTTCTTGAACCAAGAATAGTGGTGTCATTCCTGACCCCTCTCTTTTTCTCATATCCCACTTGTAATTTGCCAGCAAATCCTAGTGGCTCTACCTTGCAAATATACCCAGAATCTGGCCCAACTCAAGCACCAGCACCCTGGAGCAGGCCAGCATTATTCCTTGCCTTGACAATGGCAACAGCCTCCGGATGGTTTTCCTGGTTCCAGCATTACTCCCCCCTTTCAAACTAGTGACAACCAGCACTTCAGTGAGCCTGGAAAAGGGGACTCAGATCACCTCACTCTTTGTTCAAAACCCTCCAGTGAGTCCCATGTCGCTCATAGTCTATGGCAACGTGCTCACAGCGGCCTGCAGGGCCTCCTGTCTTCAGGTCCCTTATCACCTCTCTAACCCCCCCTTTCTGCTCTCCTCCCCTTCCTCCTGTACTCTGCCTCCCTGCGCTTTCCTGCTGTGCCAGGCCTGCCCCGCCCCATGGCCCAGGCACTGACCCCTGCATCTGGCATAGTCTCACTCATCCGTTGGCATGACTTGCTCACCACCTTCACATCTTCACTCCTTTGCAGTGAGGTCTTCTTTGGCCACCCTACTAAAACCGCATCCGCACCTCACACCCGAACCCCCACATTCCCTCCTTCCTGCCTGCTTCATGTTTCTCCCAAGCACATATGAGCATCTGCTTCAGTTTGCTTATTGTGTGCAGAGGGCGAGTCCCATGAGGACAGGCAGTTTTGTCTGTCTCCTTCACTGGTGCCTCAGAGGCCTACACCGTGTCTGGCACAAAGAAGCTATTCAGTAACTATCTGTTGAATCAATTCATGAATAATCTGAAATAAAGCTTACCAGGGGAAGGGTCTGGAATAGGTGCCAAGTGTACCCTCTGCATAGCAGAACCAATTTCTTTTTTCAGGAAGGAAGGGATATAGTTTCCAGTCAGTCCACTAGAACTCGTAGAGCTGGAACCAACTGATTTGCAGAAGCAGAAGCCCATTAGTACAGAGACCCGCGCACCTGTCACCAACAGGGTTAAAAGGCGGCGGGGAGGAAAGGACCGCGGTGAACACAGCGCATCCTGAGCAGAGCATCCACCACACCACGCGGTCGGAGAGACCTGGGGCGGCGTGGCAGACAGTGCTGTCCCAGCAGCCTCCGCCAGATGCGGGGGGTCAGTTGGTTTTTTTAAGGAAAAAGGAAATTTGCAATTTTCTTTCTTTTTAGAATAGAAGGTTTTAGCCTGTTCTGGAATTTGCTTTTTCCACTTCATAATACAGGACAGTTATCTTCCCATGTCCTATATACAAATTCCAGAGTATGACTAAACCATAATTCATTTAACCATTCTCTTATTGATCAGCACATAGTTGATCTTAATTATTCAGCTACTACAAGTAGTTCTACACTGAATATGCTTGTCTGTAATCAGAAAAATTACCCATTATTAAAATCTATTACATACATTCACTTTGTATGTCTTTTCCACATTGAGAGGCTTTAAGGGCCAGACAGTACACTGCTCATCTTAGCAGACTAGGAGGTTGACGAATGCCTCTCACCCACGCAAGTCATCAATACATATTGGATGGGTGAATGAATGTCTGTAAGCCTTATAGTGAAGGCTTAAAGGTACAATGGAATTACAAAGAATGCTATTATGGGCCATAAAACAAATGGTTATATCCGTTAGGAAAGGAGTTAATGAGGAATAGAGCTGTTCTACGTCTTCATAGCACAGCACATTCCTGACACCTGATTAAAGCAGCATGGGAAGAGTGCCCTGGAATGCATGTCTGAGGAGTGTGTTGGTGAGCTGGAGCACACCTTATATTTTTTGGTGAATAGACAGATATGAAGAAAAATGGGACAAGATTTTGAAGAGGTATGTCACAAGCAGGAAAAAAACATATAGTCAATGAACACACGGAGAGGTGCTCCACCTCACTAGTACACAGGACATGCAAGTTTAAGCCACATAAGGTGCCTTTTCACACCCTCAGATTAGCACACACTCTACAATCGTGACAGGACCAAGTGGCATCCTACACCCTGCTGGAGAGCAACGTGCAGTATCTGCAAGGTCCAAAACGAGCACACGCTTGCACCTAACGTGCTTACATTACACACAGAGAGACCCTCCCAACAGCTGCACGGTGTGTACAGCAGTGTTCATCTCAGCACTCTTTCTAATAGTAAAAAGTATAAAAAACTTACATGTTTGTCAAGAAGAGAAAGGATAAACAGGTTATGGTCTAGTCGAAGTAATAAATTATTATGGCATATAGTTATGTATACTATATGTGTTATATGTACATATCTTACATATATGCATAATTGCTATGTCCTACTATAATTATTAATGTGAGTGAAGTGGGGATCCAGGCTTATGTTCATATAACTTTTTAAATATGCAAAACCATACTAGGTATGTCATGTATATTTTTTTAAAACATGGAAATAATAAACACCCAGATCCACTGAGGGGCAGGGGGGAAGGGAGGGGCAGAGAGAACAGGCAGGAAGACCCAGACATGTGCATTTGCAAAGTTTGATTCCTTAAGCTGGTGGTGGTTATGTGGGTGCTGATATATTATTTCCTTCTTTTTCTGCATTCCTTAGAATAAATGAACATATAATGGATAAAGGCAGGAGCAGAGAAAGCCAGATGTCTCCTCAGCAGTTTGGAAAGGGAAGCAGCACACAGCAGGGGCTGCCTGTGTGAGGGAAGAACGCGGTGGGCAGCTGGGCTGCTGGAAACGGGGTTAGTCAATTACCCATTAAAAAAAAGTGGGGAGGGCCTTCTGAACTATCACCTTCCAACCGCAGGGGACGTTGAGGCTCTGGGCTAAGGCGGGGTCATCAGACGGAGGGGACAAGGGGAAGCGGGAGCTGAGTTTGATGATCTCCTCAGAAGGAGGTGCCCCTGCAGAGCAGGGCCTCAGAAGCCAGTTTTTGTAAAACTCTGCACTTTGCTTTTCCTGTGAGCCGGGAAGCCTGTCCTACGCTCCCAGCTACGCCCGAGGGCAGATCCTAGGGGGCCCGACCGAGTCCCCGGGGCCTGTGCCAAGAAAGACTGAGAAGCATGGGCCTGGAAAAGAGGTCCTGGTTCCACAGCCTGCCTCTCTGCGCACCCCCTGCCCCACCCAGGGCAGGGGCTGCTTGTAGTAATTTAATAACCATGACTCACCTGAATTTATTTTGCTGATGACAGATACTGTTCCTGAAGATTTGCCAGACAAACCTGAACTAGACCATGGATTGGATGGAATAAAATCCTTGCCTGGATTTGGGAGTACGCCATTTCTTATATTTATTCCTAAAATGGAAGAAATGATTTTCAAATGCAAAATACTTAATCTTGAACAGATTTCAGAAATGAAATTAACACAGAATCCAATTTGTCAGAAACTTCCTGTGGTTTAACAATCAAAGCAAAAATTGCCCGTGACGATGTCATCTGACAGATGGCGGGGGGAAAGATCCCCATCTGGGTTTAGTATATTGTCTCTCACTGGTGGGTGGCCCGAGAACGGTCCCTTCAACTTGTCCCAGTGGATCTGTCCCAGGTCTTACGTCTTGACCCCGCCAGTGCTGCCCTGGGTTTCAGTGTTCCTGGACGTCCCTATGCACCCCCCTTCACAGGCCACTGCCTTTCTATCACCTTTCCAAGTTCCTCTCCGTCCCCCAGCCCCGGCCTCCTCAGCCCCCTGATCGCCTCTTTCTGCATTCTGTCTTCTGAGATTCCATCTTGTCACCTGTCCTGAACTGACATCACCATCACGCGCTGATGGCTCTGGTATGTGCCACTGACCCCCATCGACTCCCTCACGTCCAAGGCTACTTTGACCTTAACCTCGATCACCTCAACCTCAAGCCTCCAACCACTTCCCTCTAGACTGCCCACTTTTCCACTCATGTCAAGCCTTGCAGCTAATTTTTAGAACTGAAAGACTGAATCCATCTTTTATCCTTCTCCTTCTTCCCCTAGAGCCAAAAAGAAATAGCTCTCTGATTCTGGCCCCGCTCCCTTTGGTCCATGGTCACCGCAGCCTGGGTCCCTGCCTTTCAAACGGATCACGGCTGTCAGCCATCACCTGCTCTCTCTTCTTCCGGCTTGTCCTGGGACCTGTCAGGCCAATCTTCTAAGACCACAGTGCCAGCCCTGGTGAGGTCTGGCAGTATGCAGAAGCCTATTCCCAGTCAAAGGGCGAGGAGTCCAAGCACCAGCAGGCCTGCTATGCCAAACTCCATTCCCGCCCCCCGCCCCAGGCCCCAGCCCAGCCGGGCCACCACCTCCCTCACCTGGATGACAGCTAAGCTTGCTGGCCCGCACCCACTCAACACACAGATGTGGATAAAATCATAACACTATCCAATTAAAGTCCTTCAAGAGCTTCCCATTGCTCAATAAAATCCAAACTCCTTACAAGATCCCCCAAAACACGCTACATATGACATCATAATCACACGACATACCACACCACCCTCTCACCATGCTCCGGCCACACTGGCCTCTCAGCCGGTCCTCTCACAAAGCAAGCCCTCCCTGCCTCCAGCCCCTGCATGTGCGTTTCCTCTGCCTGCTCTGCTCTTCCCTCAGCTCTCTGCACATCAGTTCCTTCCTATTCTCTGGGGCCCAGCTGGGAGTCACTTGCTCAGGGCGCCTTTCCTGACCACTCTAAAGCAGTGCCTCCTCTGCCCATTACATTACCTTTAACGTCACTTCTCACCATCTGTATTATTGTTTGTCTATTTGCTTAGGGCCTATCTCCCCTGTTAGAATGTAAGCTGCATGAGGGCGATAGTATTGCCTGCAGGGCTGCAGTACAACATCACTGCATAGATTAAAGGGAAATGTGAAGGGAGACCCTTGAAAGGTGGGCAACCAGTGGCCCCACTTGGCTATTTTTCCCACCATTATATTCCCAGTGCCAGGCATGTGGTGCATGCTCAATGTGCATTTACTCACTGAATGGGTTTGTGAATGAATGGTTGGCTAATGCTGCAAGCTTGGAATACGGAGAATCTGGATAGAAGCCTGGGCACCCACCAAACTACAGCGTTTACACTTGACCCCTACAGTGTTGCCAGAGAGTGTGACTGAGCTCCTGCCCAGTTTCCTGAGAGCACAGAGGACTGGTCATTTCTCCTAAGCTTAGTCTGATGCAGGGCCTCAGGCACGCCACCCAGCTCTTCCCAGTTCCTCCTTTCCTGGGGGTTGGACCAGATTCCTTTACCAAATTTCTGATCTTAGACAACTACATAAGATAAAAATGTGAGAACCCTTGGGCTTCAGTTCCTATTTTTATGATACTCCCACCAGTTCTGAAGAGAAGCCCCAAGCACTTGCCTTCCAAAACAGAACCTTTGTGAATATGTGATTCCAGGGAAATGATTTCTTATCAATGATCAAAGCAAAGGCAAATATTGCTGTTACCAGGCAAGTATCGGGAGTGCTTCAAGTAGTGCTGCTTGGCGGCAGACCTCAGGGTCGGGGTGTCTCGCCTCTGATACGACGTCTGGGTGGGGGCACTACTTCCAGTACCCACAGGCTCCGAGGGCTTCAGGTCCAAAACACTCTCAAATCTGAATGGAGAGAACATGGCTTAGGTCAGCATGAGATGGAAAGTGGCATCAGACAGGCAGAGATCTGACGATCCACCCTCAGACTCTGTTTGGAGACAGAAGCCGCACACTTGCCTGCACAGAGTCTCATCGCTCTGTCTTTTCTTGTTTTTCAGGTCAATCCTGGTGAAGGATGGACCGAAATCCAAGTCCTCCAAGTCCGCCCAATCATCAGAATCCTTTGTTGACCTGGAAACCAGTCCCCACCTTCTCCTACTCTTTGGCTTGATCTCATTGTTTTTGTGATCCAGGCCAGTGAGGATTTTCTGTGCAAAATACAAGGAGAGGAGGGGAAAAAGCAGTAGTTGGCATTAATGGAGCTCACGTGTGAGTAATCCCCAGCATGAACTTTCTCAGTTATGGCACGGAGGGTCCTGGGGCATATCATCCCCCAGAATGCACTGCTTGTCTGAAAGGGCAACTGTGGAAAGTGCATTCCCAGACCTCCGTCTCTCACCCATCCTGCACTGATTACATCAGTCTTCATCCTATGAGGACACAAAGTTGTATAAGGATTTTAAAGAAGAAATTTAAGGTACTCCTCATATAGCAGGAAGATGGCTGGATTCTCACTCAGGCCTCTTCCCTGATTTATGCTGTCCTAAATAGAGATGCAAGGGAATATAGCTAAGACATTAGTCATCCTGCTTTTTTAGAGAAAACAGTGTGAATAATATCTTTTTTGCTTTCTTGGTTGATCTAGATACTATTTAATTATAGAATTATCTACAGTAGGAAATTTCCTAACACACGTTACTTCGAAGTGGGTGGGCTGGGATAAAGCAAACCGTCTAGAGACACCACCTTTGCGATCTCATGCTGTATCTTACGTGGTGCTAGCTGGGAGCCAGCCCCCAGTGAATAAATACTGGCTGGCAGAGAAAGCATGACTTTTGCATAAAGTTGTTGGAAAATCAGACTCTCCAACAGCACTACAAAGCTAATGGTACCTAGACTCCCTTGACAGGTTATCATTTTCTTGAATCTAACGCTCATTGTTTCCTTTTGAAAGCCAGCCCAAGAAAAGACAGGCCTGGGCTCAACTAACAGCCCAGAATTAACAGTATCAATGGAGAGTGACAATCTATGAATATTAGGATGGCACTTTATGCCTTTTCAAAACATCTACAAGGGCAGCAGGATTTTGGTCCTCATGAACAGCCAGCAGTGTCTGGACAAGACAGGCCTTATGTATGATCTTCCTTCTACAGGTGAGGAAACTGAGTCCCTGAGTCAAAAAGGGATTAATAATAACAGTGACAAACATTTATTGAGTTCTAACTAGGTACCAGGTACTATTTTAAATTGTTTCAAGCATTAACTCATTTAGTCCTCAAAAGAGTGGTAACATTATTATCCCTACTTTACAGATGAGGAAATGAGGAGCTGAGAGGCAGGTAACTTGTACCTGAAATAACAGAGCTGAGATCTGGGACCCTGGCAGTCTGGCTGCTGTATCCAGCTCTCAGCCACCACAACACAGCTGCCCCCGTGAGGGGCGCGGTTACCAACGGGCAGAGCCAGAACTTGAATTTAGACCTTAAACTCCAAGGCCAAAGCTGTTTTCACAATTCTGTGATATTGCAAAGGCAATTTTATTGTATTTAGACTTCATATGCTGAAAAAGAAAGTATTTCACACAATAAGTGGGATCAGAAGAGGAACAGGCCAGACGTGGCTCACGAGCACATCCCTCTGCTTACCGACTGAGGATTCTTGGTGTGGAGGGATGGGAAGAGCAATGGGCTTGGCTTGTCCTCTGGAAGATGGCTCGGATGATCTGTCCTGGGAGCCTCGGCTTTGTAGGGGTACGTGAGATGTGGAGGGGGCTGGCTGGCTTGACGTTGTCTCGAAGAAATCCGCGTTTGTGGCTTGGCTGGAGGCTGGGCAGGAGGGACTGGCTTAATGTGAGGAGGTGGGCCTGCCTTTTCCAGGATGTCTTTCTGTGGTTTCCCTACCTGAAGGCTCTGTGTGGTGCAGCCCAGAGGGTACCCAACTTGGAAGTAAGGATATCGAAGTGCCTGGAATGACACAGAGGCCTGCTTTAGGAGAAAAGTCTAGCCAGGAAGATTCACAACCATCAGGCTCACTAAGGCTACATTTCATGTGGTCAATTTACTACAGTTTCTTAGCCCAAACCAACTATAAAACAGCATCTTGAATCTGTACACCCCTTGTGATTTTCCTTATCTATATACCATAAAATGTATACACTTAAAATTATTTGGATAAGGCAGGCAGGTACACTGCTATTGTCTTTGTTATTTTTTGAAAAGTATTCTGGCTTATTATAGGTCCTGGCTTTATAATTCATTTGTTGTGTGTCTTAAATAATATTTCACCTTTCTGACCCCATTTCCTCATTCCATAGAAAGAGAAAAAAGTAATGTAAAACTGAGAGAGTCAAACCTGATGATCCTGGAAGACTGAAGTGTACAATAAGCAGGTTACATCTGCTTTCATCCCAGGAATGCCAAGACTGTCATACCTGAAATAGTTAAACCTGGCCTATAAAGAGCAACTGACAACTAAAGCTTGTTAGTTGTTCTGAATAATCAAGTTTTCTGGATAGACAAGGGATAAATCTTAAATTCTTTCTGAAATATTCCCTATATTCCCTAGTCTTTTTGAATGGAAATCCCTGAACATAACATAACCTTTCTTGATGACCCTGGAACATAGTTACAAACACCTATAATGTTGAAATATAAATGTAGCAACAGAGGCAAATGATGTGGATATTCTAGTACAGGTCCTGAACCCTGGCGTCTAATTTAAAAGTCTTCCCTGTAGTCCAGGCATTTTTGCAAGTCACAACTGATTTGAGGGTATTTTTACCTTTTCTGACACTATTCTTAAAAGTCTGCATTGCTCTCTTGGTTCCTTGTCACAGAATCTTTTTCCTTTCATTGCTTGTGTGCATCCTTTAAAACACTGGGTTTATCAGAAAGCTTCCTTCCTGCCCTGAAAATACCTGTGAATTTCATCCCCAGAAATGGTTTCCAACCCTCTCAAGCCATCCAGAGCCTTATGGCACCGAATTATGACTTTCTTCTTTAAGCCTTTGGAAAGCTGCATTTCTATAATCACTTAATCCCCCAACTGCCATCTCTCCAGCTCTCACAAATTCGAACATCACACTGGCACTGTTTCCCAATGTGCCTATCAGTTTGCTTAGCCAGATCATCATCTCTGATTAGAACTAGTCACCTAGTCACCCTGTTTTATTCTCCGAGCGATGTGACTGTCAATGAGACAAAGTGAGAAGGGGCCAGACACAACTCATGCAAAAGGAGGCTTGCAGGAGGCGTGGCAGTGTTACTTGACAACATTACCTGCCTTTTTTGGGTGCATTTCATAATCCAAGTCACAGTGGCCTGGGGTGGGGAGGGTTTGAGGAAACAGGAGGGATGGGATCAGAAAACCTGCCATCTGTGTGACTGACCTGGAGTGGGTTACATTATCTGTACTGGTTACCGTATGAGTGATTTAGGGCCAGTCACAAACCTTCTGAGATTCAGTTTTCTCATTTACAAAATGGAAACCTGTAATAACTATCTCACGGAATCCTCATGAGGTTAAAGTCACATGAAAACATACCAAAGCATTTACAAACTGTAAAGTGCTACAAAATGCTGATTACTCCAGATTTATCTCATCTGCTGCTCTACGTCATCTGTCAACGAGCAAGTTGGATTTTACACGGTTATTTTAAAATTCCCTTTCAACCAGTACTGCCTTGTAAAAAAAACTGCTATGTAACCTTAACTCACAGAAAATGTACCTGAAAAGATTCTCCAAAGATAGGTAGATACATGTTTATTTTCATTTCTACATACATAGTGATGTATCATGTGAACCGCATGCCAATTTTCAAAGCAACTGGATTGTTTAAACCTTAACTACTTTAATTATACACAGTGATGTCCAAACTATTTTAAGTTCTTATATATTAATACACCATTAGTGATATCCAATCCTATTTTCACCCATGATACCAAATGAAATACTTCTTCTAGGATTTATAGGGATTATTCAGTTAGATATGAACACCATAAGAAGTACATCAAACAGAAGGAAGTGGAAGAAAACCTGACTAGCTGTTGGCCGTTTCTTGGGATCCCACTGAAGCATGTCTCTCAGGAGCTGAATTGCTTCGCTGCTAGCATTTGGGATCAGGGTCTTTAAGTTACTGGGCATGCACTGGGGCCAGCGGAAGCTCATTGCACTTGAAAGTTGGTAGCCTTCAGGCCAGTCGGTCTGAAAGAAGGAAAAGACAGAACATTTTGCTCCACCAGCTCGCTGTGGGAGGAGTTTCTGTTCTTGCACATGTGCCCCCAACAGAAAGGCAACCATGTCATCACCTCGGCCCTGTGCAGTACTACGCGCCGTGCATGATACCACAGGGGCACGCTAATGGGGAGATGACAAAGAACAGGGAGGCAGGGGAACAGGGACATTTGCTTGCCTTTGCCACCAACTTGTTTTAATACCTTTATGCTAGAAAGTTCATTTCTTGAAATTTGGGGGTTGGACCAAATTAGTATATTCCCAATTGTGTTCCATGAGACAGACATTTGAGAAACTGCTGATGAGATATTTTGGGGGGGAATAACTAAAACAAAACACCTTGTCCCTGGCTAAATAAATTTGTGAAACTCTACATATTACTATATCCCCATCTCAGTGATTCAAAACATGCTGAGAGGTCCAGCAGTAAAGTAAGCCATTCCACCCAATCTCAAGCTCTCTGCTTTTTCGTGCGTCACACCTCCGGGACATGAATGCTAAAGTGAATGACAAAAAGTGGTAAGCAAATAATCTTCTAGTTCCAACACTCTACTCTATTACGAGACCCATTCTGGTATCATTGCTATTTTTTTCAAGTGAGGCAGCACTACATGTATAGCTTATTCACCCACTGAGATAGTTAGTGAGTGGCTACTATATGCTCAGTGTTGCTGGGCATCCAAAAATGGCCTGATATAAGTCCTGCCCTTAAGGATGTTATTGCCCAAGAGAGAAAATTAGACATTTACTTAAAAATATAACAATATTGAGTAAAAAGTGACAAAGGTCACAAGAGAGGTACAGAAACAGGTGTCCGAGGAGGGAGAGACTCCAGTCTGGTTTGCACCAGCAACGGTGCCAGGACCTGGAAAAACAAACACGAGGCAAATCCTTGCCCTGAGTCAGCTTAGGGTCCAGGGCACAGATCTGTGCACAAATGATCACATGAGTGACACAGAACACAGCTGAAGATGGGGTGGAGACCAGACAATGGGGAGGGGGTAAGTTAGGGAGGGGCCTTGGAAGAGGAGTGGAATCAGGTCACATTTACTCACGTAGGTAGAACACATACATGCAGAGCAGAGAAGTGGGGAGATTCCAGGGCTCACAGCCAGGAGGGTGCAGGTACCGAGGGGAGGTAAGAAGGGACAGATGAGGGCCCTGGACAGTGGGTAGACAATGAATATTTTTAGGAGGGGAGGACAGTGCCAGAGCTCTTCTTTAGGAGGAGGAATCTGGCTGCAGACTGAAAGACAGCTGGAGGGCAAAGGCTTAGGGCAGAAAGAGTGAGACGATACCCCAGACACAGGCAGGGAGACCGGGGCCCAGCCTATGACAGGGGCCGCAGGACTGGAAGGACAAGAGTTGCAGGGCAGAGATGATACGGCCATTTCAACAGGCTTTCCAGACCAACTGCTTGGACAGGGAAAGGGAAGTAAGGCCAAGGGGGAAGGCCAAACTGAGACTCAGCCTCAAGGCTGGGGCCCTGGAATTGGGATGGGCCCACGGACAGAACTGAAGAATGAAATAAAGAAGCTGGTTGTGGGTAAACAATAGCAACCTATGCCAGCAGGTGGAGTCCGAGGTGGTGGTCAGGGTGTCAGGAGAAAGCCTCACCACTAGTGGTAAATATGTGAGTGAGTCATAGAGGAGGGAGGAGAGGGCTACAGGTCACATTTAGGACACCTCTGATAGATGCGCGAGTTGTAGCCATCCAGACAGAGAAGCTCTGCAAGGGAGGTGATGTGGTGCGCAGAGAAAAGTGGGGGTGGGGGGGTCGGCATGTACAGTTAAGAGGAGTTAGGGGGGCAGAAGTGGCCGGGACTGCAAACGTGGGCAGTGGAGGGTCACGGAGGTCCAGAAAGAGGGCAGAATGGGCAGGTGTCAACACTGCCAGGGGCTGCACAGGCTGGGAGCATGGGCCGCTGCCAGCTTTGGTCCTGCCCTTAAGGATGTTATTGCCCAAGAGAGAAAATAAGACGCCTTTGTTCCATATCGTTACCTTTTTTGGTGTCCCCAACACCTGGCAAATTTTGAAGATTGTGTCAATTTCACTGGCCCCCGGGAAGAGTGGCCGGAGGGTGTACACTTCTGCCATGATGCAGCCCACGGCCCAGATGTCAATGGGGGAGCTGTAGCTGGTGGACCTCAGGAGCACCTCTGGAGCCCGATACCTGCAGGGACAAAGATGAACTGCTAGGTGTGGCCTCCCCAGGTCCCAAATCACATTAAATAATACAATCACATCATAGTGAGACAGTTCATTTATTTCTGTGTTCTGTCCAGTTCAGTGTGACACGTGGGCTCATGAAGACTTGGTAACCGCTGTGGCTGCTGTCACAAAGCAGTGCTTCTCTAGCTCACGTATTTTCTATTGCGCATTTCTCTACAGGACTCTTCTCTATAGCATCTTAGCAAAACACGATGAGAGTCGAGGAAAAGAGAAAGAAGAAGAAAAAGGAGAGGGAGCGAGAACATAAAACTGGTCTGCAGGCTACTTCTTGGTAATGGCCAACTGCTCAAATCAAATCCTTAGGGTCTGGCAGTTCTAACAATAGCAGCTAGATGGTTTTCCAGAGAGGTCTTCGGAGAATCCTTTGCACAATGCAGGAAATGGTCTTCAGGAAGGCCTATCAGTAAAATATTGTTTATGGTATGGAAAAAAGTATAATGGACTTTGTTTTAAAATTACTTACAATACAAGCTTTTACACCTTGTACAACACTACATTACCTACAAATGTGTTTCAAACCATACTGTTTTTTAGTGAAAAGTTAGTATTTGTGACATTCATATTACCCACAGTATAAGCATGTATTTCTAGAGAAGTGCAATTAAATAGTTTTGAGGAAAAGAGTAGTTACCATCTGGTAGACACATAGTCTGTGTATGGAGGTCTTGATCGGATTTCTCGGGCCAGCCCAAAGTCTGCAATTTTCACAAGTTCTGGTCCCATGCAGAGCAGGTTCTCAGGCTTTAAGTCCCGATGGAAGAAGCCTGTAGCGCCAGAGGAGAAGGAATCCCAGCGTCAGTCTCGTCTGCATTAGTCTTGGCAGCGTGTCTGCTCCTTCCATAACAGCTCTAATGTGACAAGTAGCCTGGAATAGCACCAGAGGCTCTATGCACAGGACTTCATTCATTTCCTCTCGATGAATTCAAAATGTCAAATTATTCAAAAGTTCATCTTCAAAATGTTTTTTTCCCAGAAGGAAAACAGATTTTAAAACATCAAACCTCAGTTACGGGCTGAGATAACTGCAAAAAGAAGTGGTCACCACAATGTCGTTCATGTGAAATCTTCGTAAGATTGTCTAACAATGTTAGTTTAATAAGGAAAATAAAGAAATAAAAGAAGTTGTCACTCCAGGAAAAAAATATAGGGCCTACCTTGCCCGAGTCAGTCAGGAATTTGAGATTCAAAACATTTCAAAAGACGATAATCTTATGGGTACGGAGAGGTTATACCACAACAAAAACATAATTATAATTTCTGCTTAAGGAATGAGGGATTTATGAACACAATCTCCTCATGTCTGAGATTCTGATGTGTGTCACAACAAATGTTTAAATGTGAAACATTATTGTTACTTATTACTTGGCCTAATGAAGAGGCAGGGGCACATCTCCAGCTCACATTGCAAAAGGCAAAGATAACTCAGCAGACGGAAAGCCTGTCTCGGCTACAGCAGAGCGATGGGGTTACAGGCAGGATATTCAACAAGCCAACGTGCCAGGTGTGCTCAGGCACCCACTGATCAGCGATACGTGTCTCCAAAAACCCCAAACCTTCCACCTGTGGAGACCATCACTGACAGTCCTCATTCTACACGACTCTAAATCTCAGTTCAGCCCCACTAACGCCACCAAGGGAGTTATTTGCTCTGTCTTATCTTTCTCAAGGTTGTCTAAGCCGGATACCTGCCAGCAAATCACAGAAGTCAGCGGCCATCACTGAAGGTTTACGCTATTCCCTGATGACCTCTGTGCAGATGATGCTCAAATCTACATCTCCGATGTGCCTTCTTCACCCTTGTCTAGGCTTTGCTCCTCACAGGACAGATGTCACTATCACCTCCACATCAACCCGTCCCACACCGCTTCTCTCCTCTCCCAAATCGCCTCTCCCTCCCAAACCCTTATAAGATCTCCTGGTTCCCAACAGTTCAGTTGGAGCCCTCCCCCAGACAGTCATGGAATTGTGTCATATTTTTCACCAAAATATTTCCTGCCCATCACCTTCTGCCCTTTCTCACGTCCCCTCCCTAATCCTTGTGCTCGTCGTCTGTCCTCTGCCACTTCCTGGCAGGACTTCATTGCTCTGGCTTCTCTGGACTCCACACTTCTGTGGAGCCCTGCCTTTCCCTTGTCATTCACACACACACACACACACACACACACACACACACACACACACACACACACACACCTTGCATGGTCCCCTTTGTAATTATTTTACAGGCCTGAACTCCTTTCAGTCTACCTAAAGAGATAACGTTATTTTCCAATACTTATTGATATGTGTGAAGTATGCTCCAATCAGGTAAAATTCCTCGTTTCTTTTAGGTTCATTCTCTTTATTCCCACTAGGTGTTACACCCTTGCTCCTTTTTGTCTACATCAATCCCAATCTTCGCCATCCCTCAAGACCTATTTTGAGTTTCCTTCTTCCACGAAGCCATTCTAACACACTAGCTTTCTTCATTCATACATCCTACCAACAGATGTCTGCCAAGGGCCCACTCCCTGCCAGGCGGAGTCAGAAGCAGCCCAAATGCACAGGCTTCACGTCCTGGGGGACATACCAGGCTCTCCCCTCTGAACCTGAGCAGAGCTCTGTCATTTTCAGGTATGTGGATCTCTCACTAATTAGATGGAACATCTTAAGGAGCGGCCACAGTTTATTTCTTCTGAATGCCTAGCACAGTGGCAGGAGCACACACAGTGGCAACCTCATAATATATTCTTACTGATTGAACAAAGGACTTGAAGAGACTTATAGGGAATATGAAGGAGCTTAACAGTGACAAATGTACCTGGGCTGAGTAGGCAGGAGAACAGAACAGACCAGGACTGTTGGAAGGGCAGGAGGGAGCCCCCCAGGGCAGTGGCTGAGAACCACGATGAGCAGCGGTGCTGAGGTAGTGGGGGGTGGCGAGGGCTCCGGGCAGGAAGTCCTCATCACGGAGGGAGCTCCAGCAGCCGCGAATCCACTGGTCAACGGTGTTCTCCCCAAACCCCTCTGCTCTAGGGGAAGGGCAGGGGGGACCGTGACGTGGTTCTATGTGATCATAAACTAGATGTCATGTATTGTGGAAAGAAACAGTGCTTTAATGACAGGACACACCTCTGTGTTCCTCATTCTGAAGACTCCAGGGCTCAGAATTAGGTCACATTCCAAATGGATAGCATTGTGGCATAACGTGGGTCTGCAAGGTAAACGGCTGTCTCAGGTGGGGAATGTGAGTCAGACTGCAGAGCACATAGGAAGGCTGAAGGAACAGAAGTGATCACATGTATTCAGGAGGCCACAAGAGAGAAGGAAGCACTTCCGCCCCACCAACAGGCAGCTTCTGTTCCCATAATCCAAGGCACTGAGAGGATCAAAGGAGTTAGACCTGGGTTAGGCCAGAGATGGCACCACCGTGACAGTGAGTTTCTGTTTGTGTGTCACGTGTGTGTGTGTGTGTGTGTGTGTGTGTGTGTGTGTGTGAGTGTTGTGTATGTATTTGTGTGTTGAAGGAAAATATATATATTCCATTGTTTCATTATTTATACTGCCATTGTATTAATATGTACCTAATGGCCTTCCTCATACCAATTCCTTAGGTGTCCTAACCAAATTCATAGTAAATTAGGCCTAAATTATAGGAAGAACAAAACTTGAGGCTGTCAACAATTCAAACAGTGATTCAGTATTAGTTAAGAATGGCCTTTAAAATGAAAGAAAAGACTTTCTGATGTGGTCTCTGCCAATTTCTAATAAGTTTGGATGGCTTATTAACAGACTAATTAAATAAAAATTATCAACGCCCACCAGTGTGGGCAATGTCTGTTCTAAGATTCAAGATAACTGAGTCACCACATTTGGACCCTGTGTTCTTCAGAGCACTTTCCAGCTCCCAGAAGGCCTGACTCCAGGCTCCCACCTTGGAATTGGCTTAAAAACATGCAGAGACACAGCAATTAGTAGAGAGAGACAGTCAACAGTACATGTTATCAGTGCATGAAGGAAGACGCCTGTGGCCCCTGCAAATACATGCACTGTGGGACCATGGTCTCACTTCCTAAAAACTCAGAGCATTAAAAACACACCAGTGAAGGTTTTCTTGGTTTCACAGGAGATGGCTGGTAATTATAGGTCTGCTTTGGTTATGTAACTGTATTCCTATTATGTTAATATGTGTACGCAATTAAATTAGTAGTTTAAAACCTATACATGCTGAAGTTACTCTACAAGAAGATATGTCAAAGAAATAATCAATCTTCCCATGTTTTCTTCCGTCTGCTACTCCTACAGCTTTTCTTCTTCCTTCCTAATTACAACCCTTAAATAGAATTCGTGCCTCAAATTGAATTTACCGAGTATCATAATTCTTCCAAGTGGTAAAGACACCTCAAGACAAATGCTGGGCATAGAAGCCACAGGGCATAAATCTGCAAAGAAGTAAAAAGCTAACCTTTTCAAGCAATAAGGCTTCCCTCTCACTTACCAACTTCACATTTCCCTGTATGGCCCCAGAAGATGACTGGTTAGCCAGAGACGGGTAAGATTCCTCAAGGGAGGAACAACCTAAGACAGGCACAGTCGCAGGGGGGCCATCAGGTGAGAAATTGGGGATCAACAGAGGTGAGGCTTAGAACCTCACCCCCCCTGTTCTGAGAGAAATCTTCTGCATCCATGGATGTTTTGTTGCCCGTGTCTAGCTTGGATTAACACTTAGTCTACAGGCACACACCTGATCATCTACATTTGCTCTCTTACAACACTAAACTATGTTTTCTACCTTTATCTTGCATCTACCTACCACTTCAGCATTTTATTAAAAATAATAATAATAATAATAATAAGGGAGAAATGTGGGATTCACATATAAATCAAGTATAAAAATCAAACGAATAATCATATTTGACCTGATTGTTTATAGTTCATGATGCGTGATCAAAACCGAAAGTTTCTGTGATGACTGCCCTTGCACTGGTCACCATGTAACTTATTCACTATGTAAGAATTTGTTCTCCATGTAAGAACTTGTTCATTATGCTTCAGAAGATTGGAGACTGATGAGAATTAGGCTTGGGGTGGATTAATGATTGTGCATTGGGCATTGACTCCCCTATACAGAATTTTATTGTTGTTAACAACCATTTGATCAATAAATATGAGAGATGCCCTCCAAAAAAAAAAAAAAAACACCAGTGAAAAAAGAAATGGCAGAAATCATTTTCTTACTGAACAGATGGGAAAAGCGAATGGTAGAGGAGTAGGGCGAGATGGATTAGTCAGAATCCTACCAAGAAACGTGTCAGAGCCTTTGCACTATTGAGCTCCACTCTGTCCCTCCCGACCTATACAACTAAGGCTTGACTTGCGCTTCTGGCCTTCCCAACCCCAGGCTGATCACGTTTCTCCTCTTGGACTCCCACTTTCTCCTCTAGTTTGGCTGAGTTGCTATTTCCAAACCTATGTGGCATTTCCCTTACCATGAGTCATTTGTCCTCCAGCCCTCAAGCCCCGCTGGAAGTTCCCTCTGCCACCCTCTGTAACACCCACGTCAACCAACCTGCATCTTCTCTTCTCCCTGTTGGGTTCATCCTGTCACATCGGCTTGTCCTCGGATACAGCACTGTGCTTGCACTCCGGACCTGGCACTTGCTTCCACCCTGGGTCACGCTCCCATGAACATCGACCACCTCCTCCCATCAGTCAAGCCTCGTCCTTTCCCTGACTGCCAACTCCTCTCTCCTCCTACTTCTACAGAGAAACACATGCACTAATAAAATACGGAGAATGGAGATTCTCGTTCCCCATGTATCCATCTAAGCAACTTCCCTTCATGCAGATCATACTTGATCCAACAAACTATCAGGGGGTAAATGGCCAGGAACAAAAATAATTGCAAATATACTCTTAAGAAATGGCTGATAAAACTGTATTTGCCAGTTGACACATATTGTCCATTATACTGTATTGATGTATAAGCCTTTACAACTAGGAAGCATTCATGAACACGACTGTAGAGGATTTAGCCCTCTGTTCTTCTGATTAGTGAATAATAGCAATTCACTACTATTAGCCTTATACCTATGAGTTCTAGTCCTTAGAGAAGATCCTTACATGATGTACATTTACTTTTTATCTTCTCTACTTTAACAGAACATTACTATTTTCAGATGAGAGGCAACACAGCATATGGTCAAGTATGCAGACCAATCAGGTTGCCTGATTTCCAATCCCAATTCTGCTTGTTGTCTGGCACATCACTTAGTTTCTCTGTGCTTCACTTTGCTCATCTGCAAAATGGGTAGACACCAGCGTCTTCCTTGTGGCATTTCGCAGGGTTCAATGTGCTACCTCTGTAAAGCTTCTCGAGCAGTGCTTGGCACAGCGACACCTTGCAAGAGCTTGTCTATATTACTAGTACAAGTCCTCTCATTTTACCCTCCCAACAGGAGGGCGGGCAGACGTGGCTCCGTTGCTTGCAGATAAGAATTAAGGCTTATGAGGCTAGTGATGTGCACACCTGTGAGGAGGTGGTGCTAAGCTCTGATCTGATTTCTAGCTGGTACATGTCCTGTTGATGTGTACCCTGGGGCTTGTAACAGTGAGCCCACTTTTTCCTCGGGGGCTCCTGATTCACAATGGAAACCCTTAAAGTTGGGTCATTCAGAGATCTTGCAACAGCAAAGTGCTATTATAAAGAATCTTCCTGTTCAACACTATTTAGCTTGCAGAAGACAGAAACAGACCTTCAATTCAATTTCAGGTTACCCCGTGCCAGTCAACTAACAGAGGGATTTTCTCTTTCATCCTGGCAAAATATATGTTGTGCTTACTTTTCATTAACAACCCTTAGGCAAGGAAAACATCAAGCCACAAAGACTTTCTCCTCTCCGCCACGTTCTGTTAATGATGCACCTGATAGGAATATATGGAAATAACCAACAGACACTTAAACATTATGAATTTACATAGCACACCTTCCTGCTTTGAAAGCTGTGATTTCACAGGTATTACTGAATTTTAACATACAATGTTGTTATCAAGGACATGAGGACAGCAACACACAGAAAGGTCAAGGGCTGATTCAGGTCATGGATGGTAAGACAGTGGCAAAACACAGAAGCAGGAAACCACTTCTGGGGCAAAATATTGTCCTCCAAGCCACTTTAGGTGTTTCTCATTACCTGCATAGATAACTGAGCTGGGAATTTGTAAGGGCAGGTCAAAGATGAAACATGGTTTGCATTATTTAATTCTTACAAAATACAAATGCTTTGGCATTGCTCAATCAGCACCGAGCAGAACTGTGTTTTCATTCCCTGCTGGGGGAAGTATTCAGTGACATGAACTATGGCCATAGCAACTACTGCAGCGCTCCTCTCCTCTCAAAGGAGTCTGCTCCCCAGGGGCAGAATGCATCTTCTCACAGTGAGAGCCAGCTAGCAGTGAAGAGCCTGAAACCCACAAGACAACCCTGGGAAGGGCTTTAGATTATTTTTTTTTCCATTACTGGAGGAAAACAATAATATGGAGTTACAAGTGTGCTCGACCAAAGTCAAGTCACTACTATATGAAAGTTGCCAGAGAGGTCCCCCAACTCATTTATCAGTGAAAATGAGATCAGACCTATAAAATTATATCCATCCCATCTACAATTATGACTGCTATTTTCTTCACTTCTTATTCTCTTGTTCTCTTTTTCCAGTGAAGTGTGGCCCGTGGGCACAGATATCTGAGCTAATCTCTGCCCTACCACTCTACTGCATGGAGCCTTTGCCAGGTCTTTAAACCCCTCTGACCCTCAGTTTCCTCTTCTTTGGCAGGAAGAAATACCACCTGTCCTTTCTACCTGAGAAATTCAAGGAAATAAATAAGGTGGTAGATGAAATGTTTTATTAAGCTTGAACTAGAACTGAGCACCTAATAGCTGGGGCGAAGTGACAATAAGAATCTCTGGCAACAGCAATGGTGCTGGGGCCATAAAAGCAAAGGTGGACTGACTTCATCTATAAACTGAGCCTTCCTGGCACTGTTTCTATACACAATCCATCTAAAGTATGTGAAGGAAACTAACAGTGCAGTGTTCCAAAGAGCTATTTTGACCACAATAATATATGGATGCTAAATTACTGGATACAGTATTTATATATATGGATACATGTGAGTATGTGTGCATGTAGATGTGTATGGACATGTATGAGGGTGTATGTGTGTGTGTGTGTGTGTGTATTCATTTGATGGGATTAGGGAGAGACCTAGATAAAAGGCTACAAGTTCTTTCTGGCAACAAATATCTGAGTCTTATGAAAAGCAACAAAAAGGAAAAGAAGAGAAAGGCAAAGAATATTATTTATCTTTTTATTCTTTTAGATCTACCACTCAGTTTCTGGTATTGAGCATACAGTCCAAGTAACTGAGAAATATGACTGGTTCATGTTTGAAAACATTCTGGTTGACCTTTCTCTTTTGAGAACCTCTTTGACTTTTCACTTCTTTTTCCTGGGCTCTTAAATCTAGTAGGTGGCCCTTCTCCTCCTATCTGTCCCCAAGATACCATAGTGAAAGTTTTTCATGTTTTGCAAATTTGTACCATCCCTTGTGAATTCTGGTGACTAAAGGCTGAAGTACTACTTCTATCCATGTCAGTAGAATCAGACATGACCTTCGACTGAAAACTTTTTACTAGAATTGGTTCACAATCTGACTCAGTCTCACTTATTATTCAGTGATTGCTCAGCAAGTGCCGGAGACTGACAAAGATTTGCAGATGGCCTCTGCCTGTGTGTTTGTGTTTCATTTAATCCACTGTGAGGGGTACGTAGAGGTTAAAGAACTCATTGGGAATGATCCCAGGTGTCCCATGCCACTGGCTGTGGCATAATGTCTTTTCTACTCATGCCAAAATGTGTCAAATCTGAGTTGACTGTATTACTAAAGGGCTCCCAAACAGTTTCCCCACTAGTTGATGAACCTCATCTGTTGCTGCAATATTTGCAATGTCAAGGACATCCTTAGAGTCGGAGTGAGTGGACTTCTGCCTGTGTAAGATCAACTGCCTCCCCTTTCTGTGTACATTGTTCAAGTGACCTCAAATGACCTCCTGAGGGGACTCCTGACTCTACTGGTGGACACGTCCTTCCCACAGCTCTGTGTTCATGAGAAGGTATCAGTCCAACTCCAGCTATGTCTGCATCTAGTTACTAACAAAGACTAGCAATGTCCCAGATACTTGCTGGAAAATATACTTCAAACTCACTGCTACTCAATACCTTTCAAAAGCTCAGCAAAGAAGAACTATAGTGATGGAGGATTTCCTGAAGGGTACTCAGCTACCCATTTCTCTAAATCTCTGCTTGAACTAACCAGATAAACCCTACAGTGAATCATACTGGACCCCAGTAGAACTGTTTCTCTGATCGGGTGATGTAATTGGACTACATGGAGGAATAGGACCTGAAATTGCCCTATGCAACCGGTTACTGTGTCTGTCATGAAGTCGCATTACATACCATCGCCTCTACAAGGATTCATCAGAGAAGCCTCTCTAGTCTCGGCACCAAGAACAAGTTCAGCTTCTCCTGGACAAATGGACTGTTTTTACCTTGGGGAAACTAGGTAGGTTGTACAGGCTCATGTTTCCCATTTTGCCTTATTGGAAAGCAAGCTCAGAATCAAATCTGTAGCCTTCGTCAACATACATAAAATGTGCTGACATGGACATCGCGGATCAACCTCACTTATGCCTTTGTCTTTTTCTTTCTTTCCCAATTTTTGATTCATCTTATTTTCCTGCATTGCACAAATCTTGTAGACTATCCTTGAATCCTTCTGAACACACTGAAATAAAAATCTACTGGGAAAATGAGAAACCAGAGTGAAGCAGTGTTAGCAGGTTAAACACGATATGTGAAACTTCTTGGAATTCTAACCCTAGGCTCCTCATGAATATACCAGCTAATGGTCAGGAATAATTTTCAGATGTACAACTCACAAGATTAATGTTAAACCCTAAAGAATAAGAACACACAGATGTGATACATAATGCAGGAAATTCAGAAATGAAGTCATATGAGATAACATATTCCAAAATCCATTGTCAGCCTCTCAACTCTTTTCTGGGAGTCAATTACAGAAGACATCGATGTTTCCTACATCTCCTACCTGACGACATTTCACTGCTATTTAAAAACAGAACACCCCAAATCACCTACCATGTTTGTGAATAAATGCAAGTCCTTGCAATATCTGATACATGATATTCCTTATAGCAGACTCAGGAAACAACTTATTTCTGTATGGGGCAGAGGGAAAAAAAGTTGTAAATCTAGATTTACATAAGAAAATGAATCTCGTTTTCATATTCTTTTCGTTACACAGTAAGAATTCAAGAAAACATCTGCTCACATGCTAATTTGACCAGATCCTTTGATAATAAAGGCCAAAGATAAACAACCATTTATCCACATGAAAGCTAATTTATAAAACTAAATATATTCAGTTGTGTTACAAAGAAGAAAAGGTTAAACATTTTACATTAAACATTTTCAGATCCTTCCCAATGTATCATAAAGAAACCTCCTCTCTCCATAATATAAACTAACACTTTAACATCTTTTATTGGGCAACACTTGAGGTCTTCCAGCTGAAGGTCTATGAGACGCAGCTGACAGTGACATTTTTTCCCCTGGTTGAGCAAACCACACAGCTTCACTGTTACTACTGACGATGAAGATGGTATTTGTTTGCTGAAATCACTCAGAGGGATGTTGTGAATGGCATTCATTTGCTACCAAGAAAATATGCTCAACACATTCCACATGGTTGACTTGGAAAGTTCAAAATGACCATGGCAGCTAAGTTCTTTATTAGTCTCCTCTTCCCAGACTGCCAGTCCCTGAGCACTGGAGCAAGAAAGGAACTGAGATACGCCTTGAAGTTTTCACTGGAGGTTTCACAATAAATGAAACGGTTGACACCCCTGACTTGTAGCTGCTCTGCCCATACACCCTGGTGGGAATGGAGAGCTGCAGAGTATCTGTTAAATGTCTGAGCTTCTTTGGGTGAATAACCCATAAAAACATGAAAACAGCACATGGCAAGTAGCTTCTATGAAGCTATTACATGGCCTCTAAAAACAGGAATGTTGGTTGGCCTCTTCATCTAAATGGGCAAATTTAAACAGCGAAGCCTAAGTAGCATAACTTGCAACAGCAGAAGCCAAATGAAAACGTATCCACTTTGCAATATTTACTTCTGCAATCAGGAAGCCCAAACTGTACCTTTCTTTAATGAGCTGGTAAAGATTCTCCTTCATGTACTCGAAGATGAAATAAAGATGATCATTTTCCCTGATAACTTCTTTTAATTTTACTACATTGGCATGATTGAGCTTCTTTAAAGACTAAAGGGCAAGAAAAAGAAACACAAAAAATTAGAGAAAATCTATTGTTGATAAAAAAATCCCCTCTATCCTTAGGAAGAAACACCCAATTCTAGAATCACAGAATTCATTCTATGAATGCCACGATTCCTATTTTATCTACAATTTGATAAACAGTATTTCTCTGAAGAAAAGAGTAACTTTACGTGGAAAAACTATTTCGATCAGCTGACTAGAAGGTAAGCACTGGACCTTCACTGTATTTCTGGCTTCCCCTCCCCAGGCAAGCGATGGGCCAGGGCTATTTTTGGTGCACTCCATCCAGATGATGGAATTCAGGTCACGAGAGTGGCCAGAGGGGAACTCACTGGAAGCTGGGGCCTTGATTATTCTAGTAGGGGAAAAGGCAGCTGCTCTGGGCTGAGATCACCAGCCAACAGCCTACAGATACTCTGGGCAAGAAACCATTCACATGGAAGAGGATGACTGCCTGATTCTCTCAAGTCCGTGTGACTAAGGAGCATTGTGCTCCTGACATTGTCTGTTTTAAAGGAGAAGGAAGAGAAATCACATCGGGAAGACCCTGACTCGAGACGGGAGAGATACCTCTGCTTCCAAGAACAGGAAAGGCAAAGAAGTCAGACAGGGGATGAGAAACCAGAGGGTGGCTCACAAAGTGGTGCACAACCTCCTGATCAGTCATCCTTGCACACGAGCTGCTTTGCTCTTCGTGGCACCTACGCGAGAGCACAGCCACATGGGAACCATGCTGTTTGCATCACCAGTCCTGCCGATGGTGAGCAAGTACATGTTTGCATTAGTGAGCAGCACAATCCTGCCCCTGTATGACGGTCAGTCACCCAGCTGGTGGTTAGCTCACCAGATGATCAGAATTTGACTGAATGCCTCCTTCAAAGATGCCTCCAAGGGGCATGCTGGCCAGTGGGAGGAGCCCTTTAACTCAAAAAGCCTCTTCCTCACAGAGAAGTGAGTCCAGTAATAAATTGCAAAGCCCTCTTTATCGTTGCATTTCCTTAAAAAGAGCATCCCTTTTATGAAACAAACACGCACATGTCTGAAGATGAAAATGTTAACATGAACACCCAAATCTGGAAGGATACTCGGTAATAAAGTACCCAAGGACTCAGAGCTTGGGAAATGCTGTAATATGATTGAGTCATTACAAGCAGCTGGGAAGAGGAGGGAAACAGGGCCAGTGGATGAGGACAAAACAAGACTCTTCTGGAGCCCCCTTCCTGAAAGACAAGCTCCTGCCAAGATACCTCTCTGGACAGGAATCCTCAACTGTTTGGGTCAACTGGCCTGATCCTTCCAGAATTGACCCAACCAGGCTAATTCTTTTGGCTGGGTTGGATTCCTGGGTCTCCATAAATAACAAACACAAACTTTGCTTAACTTGCAAGTATTCCCCAGACTCCCACAAACTGCAGTCGCCTTTTCTAACTGTTTGCTTGAGACACACCACAAGCGATGGCCAAGGTTCCAGGGGAAGGGCAGCAGAATGAACAGGGTAAATTCATCCAGAGGAATATGAAGTAGGTTTTAAAGCTTTTCAACAAGACAATCCTAGGCAAGGAGTAGGGTACCTTCCTCTCTTAGCCTGACATGTGTTTTGGGCATGAAGGAATGGCCATGTCTGAGCCACCCTGGCTCACACATTAAAGTCTGTATTAGTTTAATATGAAAAGGATTAATTGGTGGTGGTGGTGGCGGGACTTCATGTGACTCGTTTTACAGATATGTTTCCAGAAAGTAGGCACCTTATTCTGACACAGGAATAGGTTCTCAGGAGAGAGAGAGACAAGGATGGTTGAATCAGAGGAGAGAAGCAGAAGTAGCAAATTAATCCCGGGCCAGCAGTCTAAATGGGATGGTTTATTCCCATGGATGAAGATTCTTGACTATTAACAAAACTACACTGTACCAGGCCCCAGGGATTCTGTGTGGCATAAGACACAGTGCCTGCCCATTAAGAGGCAAACAATCTAATTGGGAAGAGAGGACACCAAGACAAACTCCACATAACAGAATAAAGCAGCTTGCGCTCAGTGTTAAAGAAACGAGAGGGACAAGGAGCATCGGAGATGTTTCAAGAAGGAGTGATCAGCAAACTCTGAGAGGTCAGTGGGAGGATCACCTGAAATGGGACCTGAAGGAAGAATAACGCCAGGACAAGTCCAGTGGGAGGGAAGGGCGAGTCAGGAGGGAAGCCCTTCCGAGGATGAGGACGGGCGCGGGGCAGAGGGGCACGCTCTGTCAGGGACGAGCACTACTCGCATTTGGTGCTGAAGACACTCCCCTGGAAGACTTTTAACTGGAGAAGTGGGTGGGGAGGACCCTGGATGCCAGGTATGTACCCACTTGAGCCCAGCAGATCTGAGCTTGAAGCCCAGCTCTGCTGCACAGGATTGTGTTTACCTCAAGCAGAGTTAGAGCACCTCTGGGCCTCAGATGTTCTCATCAGCAAACTCAAGATACTGACACTTCCCTCATCCGGTAGTTGTGGGGACAAAACAAGGCACCTAAGGTGCTTCCTGGCCCAATAGCTTCCCAGTACATGGTACACAGGGTGTGAACAGCTGAATGGCAGAAGCACACAGGATGGATGAGATGCCCGGGAAGTGGGATCACACAGGCCACCTGTGATGAGCTGCAGTTTCTGGGGCAATGGGAAAATGATAATTAACAGAAAAGGGAGAAAATATGAGCATTAGGAAAGGCAGACATTCTAGAAAATTCAAGCACTGATATCCACTAAGCAGTTGGCTACATGGGCCTGAAGCAGGGAGCAGGGGTCAGCTAACTTTCCTGTAAAGGGAGAGAGAGCAAATATTTTAGGTTTTCTAGGTCATATGGTACCTGCTTCAGCTTCTCAACTTTGCAGCATGAAAGCAGCCCTAGAAAATATAAATATGGACATGGCTGTGTTCCAACAAAATTTTATTTATAATCACAGGGCATGGATCATGTGCTGACCCTGCACTAATGCATCAGAAAGATAAAAGATTTGATGAGACTGCTGATACAAAGGGGAACGGATGAAATTACTCAGGAGGAGAGTCAGAGCAAAGAAAATCTTGCTGAGAATAGAATGCAAGACACAAAAATTCTCAATCATAATATAAGTTGGTCACGGGAACAGTAGTACAGCATGGAGAATATAGACAATGCTTCTGTAACATCTTCCCGTGTTGGCAGATAGTAACCACACTAGGGGAGGTGAAGATTTAATAACATGGGTACCTGATGAACCACTGTGTTATATATTGGAAACCAATATACGATTGTACATCAATGATACTTCAATAAAAAATAAAATAAATTTTAAAATCTTTAAAAGAATTGAATGCAGGAAGTATCAATGTTTAAGGGGTGAGCCACAGAACATTTGGCCAACGGCAAGGGAGAGGCAGAACAGCTGGGCAAAAGCAGTCACACAACCCCGGGAGAGGAGAGGAAGGCGTGGGCAACAGCGCCCGGCAATGCAGGCAGGAGATGCCTGGGAAGATGATCCTGCCCTGGGCACCGATGGCTTTTGGGAGAGCAGCTTCTGCAGAGCTGCGGAGGCAGACGCCTGATTCATTCAAGCGGGAAATCAATGGTAAGTGGGGAAATCATGGTGAAGGGAGTTTGGAAGGTAAGGTAAGGAAAGAAAAGAGGTAGAAGCTCAAGGGAAGGGAAAGCTGAGGCTCGTTAGAGAGAATGGTGGGCACATTCTAGGCTGAAGAGGAGGAGCAAGTGGAAAGGAAGAGTTTAAAGAAATGGGAAAATTCACAATAGCCAGAAGGTGGGAGCAACCCAGGTGTTCATCAATGGATGGATGGATACACAAAATGTGATACGTACAATGGAATATGACTCAGCCTTAAAAAGGAAAGAAATCCTGACACATGCTGCATGGGTCAGATGAATCCTGAGGACATGATGCTAAGTGAAAGAAGCCAGTCAGGAAAAGACAAATACTGGATGATTCCACTTATGTGAAGTGCCTGGAGTGAAGTGGTCAAATTCTAAGAGACAGAAAGTAGAATGGTGGTTGCTAGGGGCCAGAGGTGTTGTTTAATGGGTACAGAGCTTCAGCTTTGCAAATGAAAATAGTTCTGGAGATGAATGGTGGTGATGCTTGTACAACAATATGAATATACTTCATGCCGCTGAACTGTACACTTAAAAATTGGTAGGATAGTAAATTTTATTATGTGTATTTCATCACAGTTTGAAAGAAAAAGGACATTAGTGAGAAACCAGTGAAATCTGAATAAATCTATGCTTTAGTTAACGGTACTAAACCAAGGTTTAAAAACAAGTATATTCATGAATACAACAGCACAGCAATCTCCTACTTTCAGCTACTAGCTGCAAAACGTTACCATCTGTCCCCTTTCTTTTGGCATCAGTGAAACAATTCAAACAGAATAACTTACTATAAATCTAAGAATCTATAATGCTAATTTCATCAACCATACATCAAATATTTCCCAGCATGTTAATAAATACCTTAACCTCCCGAAGGTTCATGCATTCCTCCCAGGAATAAAACTTTCTTTTCATTCTAAAAGAGAAGAAAGAAATAGCATGCTTATTCCCAGTAACAGGCCAAGATTTTATTTTTAAAAAATGTTTCTTTCCGAACTTAAGGACTAGTGCTTAGAGTGGGTTTTGATTTCTACCAAATATTATACTATAAAACATCATCTATTTTTAAATGTGGCAGTGCAGTCAATCCTACAGGACAAACTTTCCCGGTAGAGGTGGGTGCAGTACAGAGCACAGAGGTCTGGACCGCTGTCTTGTTCTGTTGGTAATTAGCTAGCCTTGCCCTGGAGGGAAATCTCTCAGGCTTATTTTATCTAGATCAGAGCTGGCCAACAGAACTTCCTGTATTGGTGGAAATGTTCCATGCTGTCCACTATGGTAGCCACTAGACACATGTGGCTACTAGTTCTTGGAACGTGGCTAGTGTAACACAGGCACTGAATTTTTCATTAAATTTACATGCCACATATGGTTACTTGCCATCATGTTCTAGACCCTCTAGAAGAGGGGTTGGCAAACTATGGCCCATGAGCCAACTCCACCCCAACCATCTGTTTTTGAACTGCCCATGAGCTAAGAACGGCATGTCTGTTTTTAAATAGTTGGGAAAAACAAATCAAAAGGAGAGTAACATTACTGACATGTGCAATTTTATGAAATTTAAATTTCAGTTTCCGTACATGAAGTTTTGTGGGAATACAACCACAGTCACTCATTTATCTACAGTCTATGGCCGCTTTCACACTAAAACAGCAGCTCTGAGTTGTGACGGAAACCATATGGCCTGAAAAGCCCAAATATTTACTGTGTTGCCAACCTCTGGTTTAGAGTCTGAGGGGAGAGAAAGAGAACCCTATGAGCTAACTAGAAGTCCAGGTCTCAGGGTTATATCTTGCCTTGCACTTCAATCACATTGCCTCATTTTAATCTTCCAGTAGCCCCACAGAAGAAATGGGAAGGGTGAGGGAACTAAGAGAGAGAATTTACATGGCTTTTCCAAGATCTCACTGCTGGCTAGTAATAGACCAATTTCCATCTCTCCACCTCACTCTGACACTTAGTCCCCAATGTCACACTGTCTCCTGGCTGAGTGACCAATTCCTTTACTTGTGCCCCAAATATTATTTAGCCCTTCCTATCTGGAAGGGGCTGTGTCAGGCATGGGAGATACAGTGTGGAGAGAGCAATTAATGATATTCTGTGCAAAGTGCTGTAAGGAAAGGTGCCGGGCGTTGTGAGGGCGGACCTCACGGCAACCTAATCCAGTGTTGGGCAACAAGAAGGACTCCCGGAATTCAGTGGTATTTAGACCAGGACCTGAAGGACCAGTGGGATTTACGTGGTGGGAGGCATGGGGTAGGGAATATGATGGGAAGGCTCAAAGCAGAAAGGTATTTGGCAAGTTCAAGAAGCTGAAAGGCCAGAGTGGCTGGAACAAAGTGGGCAAGGGAGTCACAATGGGAAATAAGGCTAAAGAAACATGCAGGGGCCAAGTGATGCAGCAATTTGGAGGTCATGTTAGAAACTGGGGACTTAACCTTAAAACTGATAGGAAGATACTGAAAGCTGTCTTAGCTTGGGTTCCCCTGAAAGCAGAGCCTGAGGGACTTGGGTGCACGTAGTTTATTTGGGAGTTGATTCCAGCAAGCCAGGAACAGCAGCAGGGAAACCGGGAACAGAGAGGTGGGAAACTCATTAAAAGATACATTGTTCAGCTGATACCAAGGTGGGCAACTGGGGCTCAGTCCTGCTGGGGACCTTCTGAGGACCTGTGTAGAAGGCACCCTGGTTGAATCTCCCATGTGTACTCGAGATGGGGTGCTGGCAGCGGGCACAGAACTATATGCCACATGCACTAAAGTCAGGTGGGACAAAGTGATGAGTTGGGCAGCAGGGACACACCATTTGGCACAAATGGTTTTAGACAATTAGATCCATGTGTTTAAAACAATCCCTTCCAACTGGAGTGGATAGGGGTAAGAATGGAAGCCAGGAACCCTGCAGGAGAAATTATTCTTGTGGTAGAAATGGTAAATGACAGTGGGCTGACTGGAAGGTTAGCAGGGGAAATAGAGAAGTAGCTAGATCAGATAAATATTTAGTCATCAGAAGCTATAGGGCTAGACAACGAATGCTGGAGTGCACAGGGAAGCCAGGAGGACTCCCAGGTCCTGAGGGGATGGCAGTGCCATTTATCAAGATAGGGAATACTGAGGGAGAAGCATGTTTGAAGCAAGACAGGGAGAGTATGTTGGATATAAGCTCAGTTTCAGATGTGATGGATTTGAAGCGTCTGCAGGAACCTCCAAATGAAGATGTTGAAAAAGTGACTGGACATAGATGGGTGTGGCAGGCAGACAACTAAAATAGTCCCCAAAGATTTCCACCTCCTGGTATTCACAGGCTGGGATAACACCTGCTCCTTTAGGGACTTTCTTCTAATTAATGGAATGCAGCAATTTAAGAAGATATCCCTTCTTTGATTAGTTTACAAAAGCAAGGAGATGTGTCTTCTATCTTGGCAGAAGTCTCCCTCATTGCCTTCTTGGTTCCCATGTCCTGAGGAAGCAATTTGGAGAGCTGCTGCTCAGAGAGGCCCACACGGCAAGCGTTTGAGGGCAGCCTCCAGCCAACAGCCAGCAGAGGACTGAGGCCCTCACGCCAACAACCCAAGAGGTACTGAATGCTACCCACAGTCATGTGAGTGAGCTTAGAAGTGGATCCTTCCCCAGTTCAGCCTTCAGATGAGACCCAGCACTGGCCAATACCTCAACTACAGCCTTATGAGAGACCCTAGAGCAGACAATGCAGCTAAGCCGTGCCCAGACTCCTGACCCACAGATAATAAATTTGCGTAGTTTTAAATCACTAATTCTTGGGGTAAATTGTTACACAGCAACAGATAATTAATGCACTGTGTCTGGACTCAAACTGCAAGGGTAGGTGGGGTGGGGAGAACAAGACAGAGGTCACCGGACTACCACATGCATAAGTGATCTAAATTAGGTCACTTAATTTCTCAGAGTTTCCATTTCCTTTCCTATAAAATGTTTCTTAACCTGTTTGCTTTTACCTCACATTGTGAGAAGATGCTTTGAAAGAGTCCGGGTGCTGCATGCAAAGTAGTAAATCCATGTGGCAATGTGCATAAGACCTCTAACATCAGGTTCCTGAGTCAACAACCATCTAGCTACAGAAATCAACTGTCTAAGACTCTTCTTCATGCCTTCTACCCACACCGCTTCAGAACGTTTTTCAAAGACAGGGAACGGAGAGGGTAGAGTTAGAGCAACGTTGACAAGGTGCAGTTGAGGATGAATTCATGAGAGTGAAGATAACACTTACTTTTTAATAGCAATCAGTTCCCCCGACTCGATGCTTCTTCCCAGCAGGACGGAACCATAGGTTCCATCCCCGAGTTGCTTGATTGTTGTGTATCTATTCATGGTGTGCCTGCTCGGGCCTGACACTCATCTCAGAGCCGAGGTGGTGCCGTCCTGCAGCAGAAGCAGGCCTCCCCAGAGTGTAACCAGATTTTTCGATGGCAGCACCAGCCTAAGGTATTCAATACGACGCCACTATCCCCCAAATACATATTTTCAAAGATCGGTCTTCTGCCTGTCAAGAAACATGAGAGACAAGGATAAATGCTAATGTACATTTTAAATCAGTGTATTTTCATACTCTAAATCAGCGGTTGGCAAACTATAACCCCCAGCCTGCCACCTGTTCTCGTAAATAAAGTTTTATTGGCACACAGTCACATGCACTCACTTGCATATTGTCTACAGTTGTTTTCACACAGCAACAGCAGAGTTGAGCGGTTGCACCAAAGATTGTGTGGTCTTCCCAATCTAAAGTATTTATTATCTGGCCTGTTACAGAAAAAGTTTATCAACCTCTGGTCTAAATAATGCTCTTTTCTAACTGTTTATAAAACTGGTGATACCTATGAACTAGTCACTGGCTCACAAATGTATTGGCTGTGATTGAGTGTTTTTCTGCTGACTAACCATGTGGGAAAATCTGCATAACTATGGTTGATGAAAACTGTTGAGTTGTAAGAATCTGTGCTAAATATTCTGTGTTCTGTGCAATTGGCCATGATTAACAATGGAAACATATAAAAGCCAAGAAATGCCAAAATTGAAGTTCTCCTGATATGGAACTTACATGTGCTCCATAAACTATTTGAGGCTAGGCATCAATACTATTATTTACTACTAAACATACAGAAGCTAAATGAAGGTCTAGTACTTTTTTAAGGCCTTCACATAGAGCATGACCTTTTTAAAGTCATTCAGTTCTTTTTTAGTAATAAGTCACTTATTTTTCATTTATAAAATTGAGTCATTCAGTCTGCATACGATTAAGAAAATGTAGTAATTACTTAAGTGATTTCAATGCCTTTAAGAAAACATTAATGCAAATGCTTAAATATAAATATTAAAAGCATATTTTAAAAATACAGCTGCCAAACTAGTTATCTGAAGAATCAGAAAAGCAGAAAATAATAAGCTTGCTACGTTCTGCATTGAAATCTAGCCTATGCAGCTTCTCCTTCTGTAAGAATTCCAATCAACAAATGTAGAAGGGAAGAAGAATTAAGTAATTCACTATTGGGCAAACAATACAGTAAGATTTGTTGCAACAAGATTCACTGATGGATGCAAATATTAATGGGTACAAGTTTGAGAAGAAACAGGACATTTGCACAGCTTCAAAGTATCTCTAAGGTATTACTAACTTCAAAGACCAAGAAGGTAACTCTACAGGGTTTAACCCAGCAGAAACCTCCTTGACTCAAGTGATCAAATTCAGTATCACCATTAATATGACATATGACATCATGAGCCCTGCATATGACACTCTGAGAAGGGCACAGTGTCACTGGTACTGAGAATAGAGAACCTCAATTGAGTCATGGGAAAACTACAGACAAACCCCAAATTAGAGACATTCTACGAATAACTGACCAATATTCTTCTCAAGTGTCAAGATCATAAAAGGCAAAGATATACTAAGGAGCCGTCATAGATTGGAGGCAGTTAAGGAGACATGACAACTAAAAGCCACGTGAGACCCTAAATAGGAACCCGGAACAGAAAAAAGACAGTAGTGGAAAAGTTGATGACATTTGATTAAGGCCTGTAGTTTAGCTAACAGTATTGTACCAATGCTGATTTCCTGGTTTTGACTGCTGTTCCATGGTTACAGAAGATACTACTATTAGGGTAAGCTGGGTGAAGGATTTGTAGGAACCTGTATTATTTTTGCAACTTTTCTGGAAGTCTAAATTAGTCGGGAATCAAAAAAGAAATCAGTTTATGTTCTCATGAAGGCTGTGTGTGACCTGGAGAAGCCTTAGAACAGTAAAGGTTATGGCTGATTTCACCTCACTCTGTCATGTAACTGGAAGAGTTTGTAGAAATCAAGCTCCACCCCCATCTCTAAACTCATTCTCCTTCCCCCAGAACCATTTTAAGGACCCTGGTTAAAGGGGCGTTTGCCTTTGTTTTGAAGCTCTACAAGATCAGACTCCCTACAACTTACTTCAGCAGCTCTTTACAGTCATGTATTCTGTTGCTGGTTGACAAATATTTATAAGGCTCCTCCTGTGTGACAGATACTATATTAACTTCTGGGGATACAAAAGCCAATAAAATATGGTCCCTTTTTTCAAAAATCTTAGAGTCTCATGGCAGGGCATGAGGGAGGTGGGTGGGAGAAGGGGGCACAGACATGTACCTATGAATATGCACAAAGATATTTCAAGTACCCTTGGGGTATGCTATCAGACATGGGAGGGTTTAAGGAGAAAGTCCCCTGGCTTCCGGCTGGGTTGATTTCAGAAGAGTCTTCATTAAAGACTCAGTCTTGAAAGAACAAGTCAAGTAGGTGTTTTGTAAGATAAGATGGTCTAGCACTCTGAGAAGCAGAAACAAACGCATAGGCACTTGAACCTGGGGTGGAGGAAAGGTGGGGAGCTTGAAACTGGAAGGACAGAATCGCAGTTTTGTTAGAGATGTTATTTCAGTCAACATAGGTTTTGACTGGATTCTGTGCTACAGGAGAGGAAAATGCTATAAAGGATATTATTGGGTCAGTGGAGACAACGGGAATATGGATGGGAAATTAGATAAAAGTATTGCTATCTGTTAAATTTAGTAAGTTGATGTCTGTCCTGTGGTTCTGAAAGAGCATAGTCTCATTCTTAGAAAATGTACCCTGAAGGATTTATAGAAAAGGATCATGATGCATTCAATTTATTTTCAAGAGGGTAGAACAAAGACTGTGTGTGTGTGTGTGTGTGTGTGTGTGTGTGGAGATAGAGAAAGAACACAAATGGAATAAAATGTTAACAAATAGGTACATCTGGGTAAAGGTTTAGGGAATTCTTGCAACTTTTCTGTATGTTTAAAATTATTCTAGATTAAAATTTTTTAAATTCTCCTCAAAATGGTAGAGGAGGAGAATCTTTGAAAAGATGCATATAATTAAACATTTTATTTCAGCTCAAAACATACAAATGTAGATTTATTTAATAAAACCGGTTACTAACTTGCTTATAAGACAGAACATTGCCATAATTCCAGCCCCTCCACTTTGTGGTTACTACATAATGGACTGTTCTGGATTCAAGCTCCATCTCAACATTTGAACCACAACAGAAGCCATTTTTGACTCTGCATTTGTTTTCCTCTCTTTTTCTTCTTTTTCATATTTGTCTCCATCTGTTTTTGATATGACTTATGATTTCTGCATCATTCATAGTTTCACTGTCCAACAAATTAAATTCCTAAACCACTGTTGCACTAATCATCTTCCTTAAAATCACTGAAACCTTGATTTGTCAAATATCAGCTAGCTAATAAATTAAATGCTTTATTATTTTTTTAATGTAGGTTTTGACCTAGACACAAAAGAAAGTCAATTAAAGTTTTTTTAATTCAAAATAACATGAACAGATTTGCATTTTGTCATCCACTTAGAATATTTTCTTAATGTCCTACTACAACTTGCCTATTCTAATTTAAGCAAATTTCTTCACACTTAGTTTTTCCTGGATATAAAGAAACTGTCTCATAGAACTGTATATTACATGAAATTAGTAATCAAATGTGTGTCTCTCTGTCTCTCACCCTTCCCCGCTTGAATTACACAACCTTTCCTCATAGGACTTATTTTCCATTCCTTTTAATTATCTTTGGCATTCATCTCTGAATCCTCACACATTTCTCCATCTTCTTGCTGAATTATGACCAGAACTTTATAATGATCTACATTCCAGCAGCATATGACTCTCTCTGACTTTTTTCCAACAGCATTATGCTACAGATTAATATCTACTAATTATTAATCACATAAGCCTTTCTTCCTACCACTTCCTCATCCACTTAAATTGTATCATTGGGACAATGCTTTCTTAGATTATGACTGAGAAAGCTTTTTATGAAAGAATTAAGAACTTTATTGAAATAAAGGTAGAGCTGGTCATTCATTCAACACACAGTCATCCTAACAATTCCTCCTAGTTACAATTTGCCGTATTAACACAGAACAAAATTCAATTACTCTAGCAAGATTTGACTCTCTCCATGCTCTGGTAGTTGCTTTTTAATTTTCTATGATTTCGGGTAATTACATAAGGACTGACAATGGATCAGACTAGTGTCTCTTCAGGCCCTGATGTCAGGTTGACAGTGTATAATTGTATTCAACCTTTACTGAGATGCTAATCATTATGCAAGTCTTTTGGTTTGGGGGGGGCAAGGATTATGGATAAGGTAAGGGTCCTTCCTCTACATAACTCATAATTGAAATGGACATGAAAAATGTAGGTGCTATGTAACACAGTAGACAGAGCAACCAACTCTTGGGAGAAGGCAGAGACATGATAACACTAGAAGGAAGGGGTAATACTGAAGTATTAAAGAATGAGCAGATTTTGTTATACAGAAAAGTAAGAGAGAATTACAGACAGGAATTATGTGCAAAAGGCTGGCGGGTACAAGACGTTGGCATGCTCACAAGAGGGCAAGAATATGGTGGTTCATCCCCTGGCTGAACATTAGAATCACCTGGGGAAATTTTAACAAATCCTGATGCCCTGGCCTCACCTCTAAAAGTCAGGTAAGTGGCAGAAAATGAGTTTCAGTAGTTAAGAAAGCTCTCAGGTGATTCTAATGTGCAACCAAGTCTGTGAAGTACAGGACTAGGGCACAGAACCTGTGGAGGGTGGCAAGGAAATGGCTAGAAACTTAGGGTGGGGTCCAACTGTGAAGGGGTATAATTCTCAAGTAGGAGTTGTTCATTACCCCTCAGAGAGGAGCTCTCCAGGGTTTTTAAGTAGGAAAATGACATGAGGAAGATGTTAGAATAGAGACTAGAGGCAGAGTCTAGTTTGGAGGGTACTGCAACAGTCCAGGTGATGCATGCTGAAGACCTGACTGAGGCCGTGGACTGGCTGAGCCTTAGACAGAAGAGGAGGTAGGCCTGGAGTAGGTATGTGTGTAAGTGTTATTTGGATGACAGGTAGAGAGACAATGAGTCCTGTTTTCTAAGGTGTTGAATTTGAGGTATGTACAAAACCTCTCCTTGGAGATGCTCAGAAGGCAGCTACAAGTAGTTCTAAGGTTGTTTTATTTTTTTCCCAAAGATAATGTATTACTGGTGTTCTTGTGAGGAGCACAGCATTCAGACAAGCTGATACATTGCACAACTCTGGATGTCTGAACTTTGGATGACAAACCTCAAGAGAGATATTAAAAAGCCTAATGAGGGGCCTTAAATAAAAGCACAATACAAGTGTTGAAGAAACACTGAATACCTGAAAGACAGGAGACTTAGAAAGCCATGATCACTGCTTCAAGTGCACAAAGGGGTATAAGGGAGAAAGATTAGTTGCGCCATGTATGGATCCAGAGAACCAACACAGCCACTGTCTGAGCTTTCTACTCTCTACTCTAGTAAATTATTTCCTATACCAAAAAGATGAAGCGGCATTATTCAAATTAGCCTTAGAGAAGAGGTACCAGTCAACCCATAGTCAACTCTAAGCACGTACCGACAGGAAGTGGTTAAATCTATTTAAGTCAGTATTGTTCAGTTGTTCATCATTTTGTGGTGGCCTGCATATGATGACTCATGTCATAACCTGAAAGTGAAGAAGAAAAATTCTCTGCAGCTCTGGGAAAACAACAGGGACGATGCGCTAGAAAAAAGGGAGGAAGATACAGCAGACGCCATTGCTGATCCACCCAGTGGCCACACTCCCCTTCTCGTTTCATGCACAAAAGCCTGATTTTATTCAGGATTCAACATAACATAATCAGAGATGTCCTACTATGGCCCCAGGGCATGAACTCTAATCTGTGTAAGCCAAGCAAGTTCACTTTCTATTACAAACTGTTTAAGAATGGGACTATGGCTCTGCCTTGAGATGGAAAGGAAAGTGAGCTGGTGGGAAGTAAAGGGCTTCTGAGAAGGAATCTATGGCCTGATAGACAGTTGACAAAGAGGTTGCCCACATCTCTGTCCTGAACACGGCTGTATAAAACCGTAATATTTAGGGCTGAGACGGTCTTCCATTGACTATGAGAAGTCAGCTCTAAAGATGAGAATCCTATCTGCTGAGGATGGATGAAAAGAAAGAGGCTGAGTCCCTGAAGATATCACTAGGCCACTGCATGACCCCAGAAAACATCTGCCTTAGATCTGTCATGTGACCTAATTAAAGGTCTTTGTTGCTGAAGCCACTGTCATGTGTTTGATCGAGTACAGCTGAAAGCATTCCTGGCACAGGGGACTAAGGCTACTGACTTAAGAGACAAAATATGGAATTCTATACGGGAGGTGGCAGATCAATCAATCAATGGACTGACCTCTTATCGTGAGCATAGTTTTGAAGAATATTTTAATTGTCCATTCTTCTTTGATACTTGGTGAGAGACATTTACATCTATGGAGTCAGTTCTTCAAAACAGGAGGAGACAAATATCAAAGGTATAAAATGCATATGTGCAATAAAAAGCTGGGCACATCAGTGTATTTTAACTCAGTATTTGCAATGCTCATTTAGAACAAAAGCCACTAAGCTAACCAATTTTTTAAATTGTAGCTAACTCAAGTTTCCAGTCTCATAAAAACAAACCACCATCATATCATTCTGGTTTCTCTCAAGCACATCACGTCTGCTCCTTTCCACATTTTGTCTGTAAGTCATTCCATTCAGACCTCAGTCCATTAGTAGGAGACAGGTTCTACTGTTGGGCTCTTTACAATTGTCTCTTCAATGGTTGTGAGTTTTACCCATGCTTTTGTTGCACAATATAGAAATTCGTGACACATGTATTTTTATAGAAATATAGAAATACTCATTTCAGGTATACAGGAATATCTGAAATATGTTCAAGAAGTTAAAATATCAACAAAAATCACTCGAGTGGAAAATTATGCACGAGACACTATGCTCAGTTCTGAGATAAAAGAACCAAAGAGTTGTGGGTGGTGGATCTGGCCTCTGAGAACTTCCAGCTGGCTAAGGAGGCAGAACAGACACAATGACCAGGAGGCAGGATAGCTGGGTAAGTTCCTGGGAGAGGTGGAGACAGCAACAGTGCTACAGGTACCCAAGAAAGGAGAAGTCACTTTGTGGACCAGTGGCTGGGAATCTCAAGGAGGGCTTTGGATCTAATGGCTTTAATTTACAGCTTAATCTTTAATGGCTAATTTCTCCAGTTAAGGACATGTCACTTACACATATACTGATTTTTTTTAACATTTAAATTTTTTTTAAATGTCAAGTTTTCCTTACTATCTGCATTAGTTTCCCATGGCTGTTGTAACAAATTACCACAAACTGGGTGGCTTGAAACAACAGAAGCTGATTCTCTCACAGTTCTGGAGGCCGGAGTCCGAAACCAGTTCGGCACTGAGGTGGAGAGGCAGGCCCTTCCTCCAGGGCTCTAGGGGGAATCCATTGCTTGTCTCTTCCCGCTGCTGCTGGCTGCTGGCATGCCTTGGCCTATGGCCACATCACTGCAATCTCTCTCTGTTGTCACACTCCCTTCTCTGTGTGTCAAATTGCCTTCTGCTTCTCTCTTATAGAACTTGCATTTGCACTTAGGGCCCACCCAGATAATCAGGTTAATCTCATCATCTCAAATTCCTTCATTTAATTGCATCTGTAAAGTCTACTTTGTCATATAAGCAGACGATCACAAATTCCAGGGATTAGGACCTGGTCTCTTTGGGGGATTTTAGTTAGCCTATAGGTCTCCAACACCTCCCAGAGACTTTCAGTGAATGATCTCAATTAGCGCAGCAGTGGTTTTCATTCAAAGTTGAGTGTTTTAGCAATGAAATCAGAAGTCTGTGCTTACCCAATGGACAGTGCATTCCCTTTTAAAATACAGACAGCATTTCTCTTTAATTTTGCACAGTGGACAAAACTTCACAGTTCTGGCTGAAATCTCAGAATATGACATAAGCATGTGGAGATGCTATGCTGTGTAGATGAACAGTTGCAAGCAGCCTGAGACCTGAATTCGGAGGGATGCTTTGAATTTAAAAAGAGGAATTTTCATGTAAAAACTGGGATTTGGGGGTTCTCTGGGAAAACCGAAGAGCTAACAGCTCGGTTCCTTGTATGGTAACAAGAAGCTAGAGAAGCACTGTCCCCATCCCCTTAGACGGACCTGGGTTCTTCAGCTCATCACAGGCCCCATCCTCCCTATTGTCCCTAAAGTGAATCTGTCAGGTGCCAATTTTTTTTAGTTGCCACTTGTTTTACTGGAAGAAAATATTTCTCTGTTCCCATATGTCTATCAAAAGCGACAAAGTAGGAGACAGCCTGGAAAAAAACTCATGCTTGAAGCAAAATTGGAGGAAAAGAAAAGTTCTCTTTTAAAAAGAAGAGCAATTCTGTACTGCTTAACACACATACCTGGTTTCTTTGAATCTTGTACATTTTCTCCTCTGCCCCTGACAGCATTTGGATTCACAGCTCCCGGTATAGACAGTCAACACTGCCTGAGAAGTGAATGGAATGTAGCAGCCCACCCACTCTTGCAAATTAGCTAAGTACTAAGGCAGTACTTTAAATACTACTCTGACTGAAAATTAACTTGGATAAATCAATCACCATAATTAATCCACACTTAGCTTCCTAATATAGCAAATAAACTATGTATACTGTATTGTTGTAAGTGCCTTGCATATATCAATCTATTCAACCCTTACAATGTACCAGGTAGGTTCTATTATTTTTATCTCTATTTTACAGATAAGGAAACAAACACAAAGAACTTGTCCACAGTCCTGTTATTATCACTCCCCCACCCCCTTCTCTAGATAAAGAAATGGAGACACAGTTACTTGTCCAAGGTTATATGACTATTAAGCCATAGAATGGAGACAGGAAGCCAGGCCAACTGTACCAAACTCAAGTGAAAGGCTGCAAAAGATCTAGAGATCATGAAAAGTGTTCAGGATCTGAGAACGAGAGGAATTAAAAGCACTTTGTAGTTCAAAGTTCGAATATGGAAACCAGCGATGTGGGCATGCTCTAGTTGGCCTCATTCTACAATCAAACATCTGTGAGCCCTGCAGGGACCTCGCCAGCTCCTACTGCCTCTGCAAAAGGCAAAGTGAACACAGACAAAGAGAGACTGAGTCCCCGTTTCAACTCAAATGACTCTTCACACAGATGCTGAGCTTACAGCCTTGGTGACTGCTTTTAATAGCAAATGATGCAGTGATGTTTGAATGTCACCTATCCTGGAGAATAAACCACCTTCTCCTTGGGTTTTTAATACTTGGTATCGGGGAGTCGGCCCTCTGCTTTCTAGAGTAGGGACCCACCTGGGATAGGAAGCCCTGCCCACCAGGCTGACAGTCGCGTTCACATCACTTGGTCAAGGTCTCCGGTGCCGGGATCATTTAGGGCTCTTTTGAATCCAAACAGAATCATTTAATCTTTTTGTGACTGTTACATATTTTAGATTGTCCAAAACCCTAGTTCTGGCAAAACCTAAGTTTTTTCCAGGCTGTCTCCTACTTTGTCACTTTTGATAAGGTGACACGTACATTTTTTACAACACATCCAGTCTTTTGACGAACCCTATACAGAGGTCTTTTTCCCATAATGCTGCTTGATGCAGGCACTCTACCTTCTGGGTCCAGTTTCTTGGTTTTTTCTTTTCCTTTACGGTACACATAATGATGTAATATAGAGAATATACAGAGAATGGGATGTAAAATACATGTCACATGTAAGATAACAGTTTGATCAGTATTCTCCAGTTAGGATTTTCACAGCCCAGTCCAGATCACACTGGTAGGGCCACAGGCACTGGTCCTCATGACATAGAATGTCCCTTAGTCCTTGGGGCTACTGTCTGTGAAATAAGGACATTGGACTTGATGAAGTGAGGTGGTGTCCTGCTCTAATGCTCTGTGATTCTGTGACTCTCTGTGTCAGAAATCAAGCTAGCATTTGCCTAAGGGGAAAAAAAATGGATCAATGTTTCTGCTTGTTTTCCCCATCACATGTACAAAGCTAGCAAAGAGAAGGTACTGGCCCAGAGGTACCTTGTACGCTACAAGACATCTCTCCTGCAGGCAGGAACAGTGCCCCATGGCCTCAGTCAGGCCCCAGAGTTCAGAATCTACTCCTCTTCCCTGACAGTCCAGCTCAAACACTACCTCTTAAGAGCCTCCTGCCTCAGCCTGCACGGGCAGACACAGCTGGCTCTCCTCTCTGGAGACGCCAGAGCACCCTGTCCCTGTCCCCACCTCACTGCTGACCTTCTGCGGTGGTCAGCAACAAGCAGGCCTGCGTTCTGTATCAGCCAGGCCACTCACCACGCTTCCTTCATCTCTGTACCCCCACTCCTCACACTCCCCTTAAACACAGAGGGACTCACTCTTTGCATGGTCAACATTTGAATTTTAGTCATTGCTATTTGTTCTCTGTACCACCCTTAGTAAGTACCTCAACACACTCAGTGCATCTATTTCTTTACACGCAAAGTTAAGATAATCAAATTGTTCGGCCTGATCAGAAATGTTCAAAGTCCTGAGATGGAAAATGGTAAATAGATTATAAAAAGGCTGAAGCAGTCAGGCCACCTGGGCCAATATTTCATATGCTGGAACCACAGAGTCTGGGAGAATCACAGAAATGTTGTCAGATCAGGACCTGACTTTTGGGTAAGTTGCACCCAACTAACAGAAAATTACAGCATTATTTTGCTCTCAGGTCCAGCATATGAAATAAAGTTCCAGCAAATCTTTGAAATAAATGTTGTGGCTTTTCTGGCAAGGTGACGCTGGGGAAAACCTTCCTGTGATCTGCCCTGATTCCCTCCCCTCGGGGTCAATCCTCAGGGGAAGCAAAGACCATCTGTTCACGGCCAGTGGCTCCTATCGGGTGCCTTGCTCATACACAGCCTGGGAAACAGAGAGACCGGGCATAGGGAGAATGGTAGTCCCTTCTTTACTTGAAATGTTGATAGTTGTTGAATAATTGCCACAATCACTTGTATTTTAAGATAGGAGACAGAACGTTGTGTACAAACGTGGGCTTTCTCTGGGAGTCATGGCTTCCCGGCCCACTTACTCCATTCAGATCCTTATAGGAGCTCTTCTCCCTTAGCCTGAATCATTTCACATGGAAAAGTTTCCATGCAAGACCATGACATGGCCCTTCTCTGGGCTCTGTTGAGTCCCATTCTACCTTAACTGGCACATAATTACGTGTGGTGTGCTGGGTTCAAATGTATCATCACTTTCCAGGAGTTAATTTCTTTAAAGGGTACTAAAAACAGTACCTCTGTGTTTATAGTTTTCTCTCTGGGGCCTAATGCTTCTGCCCATATACTTTTTAGCAAAAATGTCTTTTAAGTATTTTGCCTCTTAGACTAATGTTTTTTCCTGCATTGGGACAGCAGCCTCAAGGCCAAAAGAACCTTTATGTGGCATTAGCTCTGCCTTTACCTCAATAAAGAAGTGCACTAAAGATGCTTTCAGCTATTGCCTCAGCTGGGGTGACAGGACAAGGAAACCAGTTATTTAGTTCGCCTCTTCTGCTCCCCAGAAGCTGTTCATGCCTTTACTTCCCTGTCCTCCTCCAACTGCAGCTTCTGAGGAAAGAACTCTTACACCAGGGTCCTTCATCCCACTGGAAGGGTTCACCACTTCCCAGCGCTTCTCCTGTATTACAGACGGGTGGTGCCCCCAACCTAAAAAAGTCTCCAATCACTCACTCAAAGATCATGTTTCACCTGGGACACATCCTTATGTGTGACTGCTGTGGACTGTGAAAGAGCTGAGGAGGGACATATAAAGGAACTAAGGAGAAACAGCTTCACCCTGACTTGTGTGAAACTGTTGACGAGCTGGGCGATAGTCCCCAGCTTACTGATGCAGGCTGGGCAGGGTGGCAACAGTCCGGCCCCATACTTGCCTGATACAATCCTGTGTCTCACAGGTGGGCAAGGTAGGAGCTGGTGAAGACGGGGGAGTGACTGAGGACATGTCAGGTATTCAAGCGCTATGCAATCTTGCAGCACATAACTCAGGAGCTGAGCTCACTCATTGTAAGATGCTTCACTACCACACGTAACAACAAAGAAACCAATAAATAAAACATATCAAGGAAGGAATGGCTTACTATAAAAATCAACTAGAACAGGGGTCAGCAAACATTTTCTGTGAAGGGCCAGTACATATTTTAGGCTTGAGGGCTCTATGGCTCTGTCACAACTATGCAACAATTTCGTCATAGCACAAAAGCAGTCAAAGACAGCATGTCAGTGCACGGCCCGGCTGTGTTCAGGTGCACGTCTATTTAACAAGACAAGCAGCAGGCAGCATGTCTGCAGGGCACAGTTTTTTGACCCCTGAGCCGGGGGAGACCCTGCAAGTAAGCAGAAACACTTTAGCACTCTCCACAGAAGCTTCATTTACCTCTGAGTTACAGGGTTGCATATACAAACTGTTCATCCCGAGAATATAAGCTCTTTGAGGGCAGAAGTTCTGTTGTATTCATAACTGTGTCCCCAGAACCTGGACTAGGCCCTGGCATACTGCTGGCACAAATAGGTGCTCACGAGGAAGATTTGTTGAAGGAACAAATTAATTAATGGACAAGCATCTTAAAGGCTTGTAAAGGGTAATTTTGTCTATAGGTGACTTTCTTATACTCCCAGCCCCATTCCCACTCCCATGCCCAACTTTTCTGCAAAATTGTGGACAGCTATGTGGGGACTAGGGCACAAAAATTATGAATCCTTCTGAAAGCCTCTACACTAATTTAGGAAAACATTTGCTTTTTGACACCCAGAATAACATGTAGGAATACGTATCTTACTTTTTCTCACCCAATTTTGTCTAAGTCAAATCAATCTTTATTAAATTTACTCTCAAAGACAGTGTCCAAGAAGCCAAAACTGTTAATTATTATCTTCAAGTTCATGTAGATAGTAACTTTCATGATATTTTCAAATTTGCAGCTGGACATTACACCATAGTGGTTTATTGTTTTTAGCTCTGGGCCATTATCTTTTATAATAGTCCCACGTTATCAGCTCTTTGTCACAGGCCATGGTACACCTATAGGATGGTACAACATGATCACACTGATCTTTCCTCAAAAATATGTGGTCCTCACAAGCTTTCGGCCATCACTGTGCATTTATCAGGTGGCTTTTTAGAGCCCCCAGTGTGGTGGAAAAAGCACCAAATGAAATGTGAGGCACTACTGTGATCCTTCCATTAAAAAAAATTGAGTTAGGATGACAAACTTAAAACCTAGGAGAAAGTTAAAGATAATATGTAATCTAGCACTAATAAGGGTAGACTGACTGCTAAATTCAAGTGGACCTAAATTCAACATGAGCATAGTGCAATGTTGAGGAAATGTCAGACTACAGAATTAGACTCTTTTTTTCTCCTGTAAGGGACCTTGATGATCATTCATCCAACATCCTTACTTTACAGATGAGACCCAGAAACTCACCTAATAGGAAGAGAATCCTTGTTACCTTCAGAGTAGCATATTTTTTAATGTGTGAAAATAAGAAATGTTTCAATAGTTTATTAAAGTTTAAAGTCTATCAAATGCTTCCCACTTCCCCTTTTATAAGAAGCATATGAATGTATTGCTAATCTGGAACCACATGTAAAAAAAAGTGGCAGATCTCCGAAGACATGCTTTTTTCAAACTGTGAGACAACATCACAAATCAAGGAACCTGGGGTTTGACTCCAGCTGCACAGGTGAGTCCAAACACCAGCACTCTTTCTACACAGGTTTCCACGTTCAACGCACAGCCAGACACTGACTCAATATGCAAGGCCCCTTGAGTTTCCTTGGAAGGAAATCAGGAATGGAAGCTTGCAGCTTAGACTGAGTATTTCCCTAGGATCTGATGAGTAATGTTCTTCTAACATGAACCAGCACCTTGCTAAGAGCAGAGAGACTGAACCTGAATGCCACATCGACCTTCACCACCTCCTCGAGATGGCCCTGTGCTATTATTTATACTTCTCTGGCTGCAAGTAAGGGCATCTCTCATTTCTTCCCACCACAACACAGCATTTCAGTACAATTTGCCCCAGAAAATGATTTGCTTCACCCAACTGTTTTTATGAAGTAATTTTCTGAACACCTATGTATTGATAAGGAAGTTAAAACTGTTTCAAAGTAAGCACGGCCACAACCCCGGACATGGTTACACTATAACCCCAAGCAATATGTGTATGTGCAAGTCACACTGCACACACCTCTATTTGCACATTCTCTCTGTCAACCACACCAACCATAAAGACTGAGGTCCACAGAGAGGTGATTTTTGACATGCTAATCGTAGGCCCTTCTCAAAATGCCATGGCTGGCAAAGACTGCTGGTAAGAGAATTTATGGTTAAGTGAGACACTATCCACAGGCTGACAGATCAACATACACAGAAAGGTCACCATACCCAGAATTCTGCCAAGAAACCACCAGGCAAGCAGTCCTGCTATAAATACAGACATTGACACATACCCCACAAGCAGAAAAATAGCAAGGCTAGGTGCAATTCCAACTCGGCAAGGTCCTGCAAAATGAAATGGAGGAGCTTGCCGCAAAAGAGGCAATGAGGAAAAAACAAAATTAGAAGGCAGTAGTGTTCCTGGCAAGGTTCTGACGGAAAAGCAGAAACAGATCCTAGAAGCAGAGCTATAGCCAGAAATAACCTCAGCTCAAGCCATTTTAAGGAAGGGCAGGATAATACTCACTGCATGGCTGCCCCATCCTCAGGGCCTCCTGGCTCACATGACTTGCAGTCTACAAGTCAGTCAACAAACATCTATAAAATGTTTGCTACATGTTCAGGCCTCTGCAAATCATTGTTGAGGGATGAGCAGATATTTGTCAAGGACATTCCAGGTACTGTTGAGGCACCGCAGACCACCTGCACACCACAACCAGCTGGGAGGCATTTTCCCTATTTTACGTGTGAGAGGACTAATGCTGGGAGAATTCCACAAGGAAGGCCACATGAGCAGGAAATGGAGTCAGGCCCTGGTCTCAATTCTACCTGACTCCAAAGTCCACAATACCACATTATCATGCATAAAATACAGCTCCTGTCCTAAAGAGATTTAAAATAACCTAAACCAATTAAAGATCGATACAGCTAATATAATGAAAGGCTAACAAACAAGTGTCTTAAGACTTTAAAGAAAGAGAAATGAGTAGTTAGAGGAGACCTTATAAGAGAAGTAAGCCTTAGGCTCCTCCTTGGAAGATGGCTACAATTTGTACAGGGGAGTAGAGAGAAGGGAGGGAGTTTCTAGGGAGAACAATCTGACCAGAGACAGTGCACTGGAAATGCACCTGGCCGGCTTCGCAGGCTAGCAAGAAGACCAGACTCCGTAGGGTGCAAGGAGGGGTGCTGAACTACAAACAGGACTTAGATAGGAGGGGTGAGGCCTGATTATGAAAGGCCTTGAAAAATCAGGCAGATTACTTTCGACTTGAAGTGGCAGAGAATGGAGAGGAACTGACTGAAGGTCACAAGACCAGGAGAGACTTGAAGTGACACAGTTTTAAAAGGTTAGATAGACAACAAATGTTGAAGAGAAGAGAATGGGGAGAGTCTCATTCATTCATTCATTCATTCATTCAGCAAACATTTCCTGAGGACTTACAAGAGCCAGTCTTGGGAGGCTAAGGGAAGAAGAGGCTGCCCCAGGCTGAAGGGAAGCAGAGTAAGGTTCTAGATTAGAATATGGAGGGAGGGATTGATATAAACCACATTTCAAAGGTCTCCATGACTCACTGATACAAAGGATGAAGGAAATGAATGAAAAGATGGTTAAAGAAAATTCCAGAAGTTCAAGATTGACCGGATTATTAAAAACTCAAAAAAGCAATGAGAATAAAACAAACAATGAAAATATAAAAAGAGCTTTGATGATGTTGAACAGTCAACAAATAAAGGCCCAAGACCTATCCTCTATCCTAGCTCCTTTACACACAGTCTGTAGGGAAGAAACTTCAGAGAGAAAAATAATTTCTTTGTGACTAAATGCTAAGTTCCCTTGGCAGGGAGGACAGCCCTCTGCCTATTCAAGGCTCCATCAACCCTCTAACATCATTCCATCATTTAAAACTAAACCATCTCACTAAGAAACATGGCTGCCCACTCCCGCTCAGCCATCAGTCTTGACTCTGGAGAAGGGGACAGGGGGAAAGAAAAAAGTGGGCAGGTCATTGTTGAGGGCTGGGCCTCAGGGAAGGGGGCAGTGGTAACTGATACCACTTTACTAGGGAATCCCAGCCCTGCTCTCATTTCTACACCCAATTCCTAGTGTTTTAGAAGTACTGGTCTTCAAATAGATATGAAGGCCTTAAACGTGCTTTATCAAATCTCATAGCTTTGTTCAGAAACTATTTCAAATGTGCATATTTATACATACATTAACTCCTAGCACAGCTGGCACATAGTTGAGACAAATTCTTCTTAATAATTTATATGTTGACCACACACATTTAAAGGCTCATTTTAATTTTAGATTCAACAATAGTACAATTCATTAACGGGGCACATCCTAAAAGCCCATTCACAGGAAAATGTGAGCAATGAAAACTTGTAGCTATCAAACCTCTCTTGCTACAGAGTGCTCCAGGCTAAAGAAAAAACACAAGTACCAATACCTTAGAGAAATCTAGACCTGCATGCAAAACTCAGGGCTGTTATTCTCTCAGCACAGTCCAGCTTCAGCAAAAACAGATCTTTCCTCAGTTATAAGTGGAAATGAATACACTTTTCTGCAGAATGACACAATAATCTACTTTAATATTTGAAAGTAAAAGTAAAAGCCCTCAGGGATAGCATCAAACTTTTAAAAGACACATTACAAAAGACACGTTGTTCTGGAAAACCCTTCGACATCCCTCTCATAACATCTACTCAGATTATTATGAAAAAAATCAGAGCAGAAAGAAACCCTCTGAAAAATGGTTGCACATCAATGTGTGAGGATCCTTGCTCAGACCCCTTGCGGGACAGCCAAAGGCCTAGTCCGGAAAATTCCAAGAGCAAGTCCTCCGCATCCTGCTAAAGGGGCTTCAAATCCAGCAAGATCTTTCCCCTCTTAACACTGAACGGTAAACCACTCAGCAAAATCTTCCAGACTCCCAAGAAACCAGAGTTTTCATGCCAAAAGGGAGAGACCCACAGGACCTCGAAGAGAAACTACAGCCGGTTCGCCTCTTCCACCCCCTCCAATCCCGTGAGGAGACACGAGAAAGGGGTCCCTCCGCAGCTCCAGTCCATCACCCCGAGTGACAGGTCGACCGGCAGAAGCCCCTAAATCCCGGATCCTACTTACTGGCGCCGCGAACGCAGGTGGGGGCCGCCCCTGCGGTGAGCGCAGCTCCTCGGCGAGTGGGGCGCAGCAGCCTGCTCGGGAGCTGGGGATGGGAGCGATCCCTGCTAGGACAGGCCGAGGGGGCCGGGCAGGGACGCCCAGGAGGTCCGGCGAGACGCACGGACCGCGCGGCGCATGGTGGAGCGCAGGAACCCGGCCGCTCTCCAGCCTCCAGCAGGAAAACAAACAAAAGGCAGGGAGGCTTCTGGTGGGGACGACCGGCCGCTTTCCCTGGGAAAACTTACCCTGCAGCTCCCCTCGCTGGCCCAGCGCGTCTCTGCACCGCGTCCCCGCCGCCCGGGGGCGCCCGGCCACTGCGCTCCTTGTCGGCCCAGGGACTCCAGCGAGGAGCTGACCACGAACGCGACCTCCCGCACCAAACGCCCTTCTTATTGCAGATCGGCCTCATAAGGCCTCAAAATTTAGAACTGGAGGCTTCGATGCACGTTCGGAGAACATTTCATTTTAGGTAATCATGGGGAAATAATTTTCCTGAAAACATTTTAAAAAACGTAACTGAAGTTGCACGACATTGTGAATGAAATCAATGCCACTGAATTGTATACTCAAAAATGGCTAAGGTGGTAAACTGTGTTATATATTATTTCCCACAATAAAAAATATTTAAAATAAAACACAACTGATTACCAGTTAGCATTTATTTGAACCCTAAGAGTTTTTACATTGTTAGCAACTTTAGTTTGAAGGATTGCATTTTCATCCAGGTGGAAACAGTCTAATTTTCTCTGAGTTTAAATCCCCCAGCTAACCACCGTATCAATTTTTTCTCCCTATTTTTATTTTTGAATTCTAAGAACTGATGACATTGTTTTTTTCCTAAAGACTCTATGCAGATGTCCTGAATCCCTCTTTTATTCCTCCTTTTGATGTAAGATATAAGACAGTCAAACTTCCTTAGACTTCCTGTCCCAAATGGGACAGGGTCATCTGGCTATCTTGTAAATGTCTAACATTTATTTACCTTTATATTTACCTATATAATACCCAAACTACATGGCAAATGAAAATGGAAAGTCATTATCAAAAAATAGGGAAACGAGGGAGCCTAACAAATCATATACTATACCCATGAAAAGTGATTTTTTAAAAAATACCTAAAATAACTGGTTTTAGTTCAATTCAGTTGTCCAAGCAAGTCTACCTGGAAAATAGAAGGACTGTCTTGTTCTACTTTTAACAAGGGTTCACTGAGTTGGTAAATGGATTAGGTCAGCAGTTCCAGCCTGGGGAAAATGATAACCTTGTAAATATAACGTGATGCGACAATATAACCCTGTAAAGAGGTCTAGTGGATACAGAGGATAGTGATCTAAAATACTAAATTTGTAGCTGTGACACATAACATTTTAAAAAATGGCTAAGGTAGTAAACTGTGTTTATATATAAAGTAGGTGCTTAAGTTATTGTTACAAATACTAGTTATTTTATTAAGCTTTGTTTATATGCTAGAATAGAAATCTTCTGTGTTAACTGACCAAGATAAATTAGTATTCAGTATGTTTAATGTAATAGACCAGTTCGGAAAATATTTCAGTACCTCATTCTTCATCTGCAAAACTGATGTTTTGTATTCATGAATCACATATATCATTTTCTTCTATTACAAATCCTTTCATCTAATCTTTCCCCCCGATTTAAATTTCAAAATCCAATTATAGTCATTGGGAGGAAAATCATCCTTAAAAGACCTAAGCCCTAAAGCCGCCTTTGAAAGCTAAAAATTATTACATTTTTGGCCTCCGTTAAACATGAAGGTACTATTCATAGGTAGCTGATTTAGGATGCAAATAAAACATGCCCTTCCGAACATACTCATCCGAAGGATGGATCCTAATATTAAAAGACAGCAGTTGGGCTTCCTTATTGAAGCTCACCATCTGCCCCCGTCTCCTTTTTCATCTTTGTCTGCAGAAGACGTACTGCATTTCTAAGATTTCTAGAATAAAATGATAGCCAAGAGCTTTAAACTCTGTGAACTTATTGAACACAGATAGGGTTTTGGAATCCTGACCACTATTACAATCTGGCACCTAATAGAAACTTTAGAAACTTCAGAAGCTCCGTACATGTTTGCAGAACGAAGAGGCTGTAAAACTGTAGTTTTTCAACAGAGCATGTATAATTTCGTATTTAAAACAATGTGAAATGTGGAAATATATATATATATATATCGCTTGATGAGTGGCCGCTGTGGAAGTGACACCAGGTGTTTGAGCTTTAAGAGGATGGGCGAATACCATGTGCAGAGTCCAGCGCGCTACGCGAAACAGCGGACTACAAACCCCAAGGTCTCGTCGGCGCAGTCCCCGCAGGACTCGGGTTTCGAGGCCCTGGAGTCTTAGCGTCATGCCCCCGTTGCATGATGGGATCCGTAGTGCGACAGGGCTTGGCAGTCGCTGAGTTTTCTTCCAAACAGAATCTTTTCCTCGACCTCCAGACCCGTGCTTTTGAAAAGTTAAGTTGCTCTAACAGCCTGTGGCTGTAGTGGAGTTTCACTCCCTGCACGTCTGGGGTGGCTCTAGCCAGAGTCACCGACGACCATGCAGCGACCGTCCCGAGCGTCGTTTGATGCCCTTTAGGGCTGCTTGCCGTAGGGTCTCAACCCTCCATTTGAGTTACAGACATTTTTGAGGTTACGCGCGTTCCACCTTGCATAAGCATTCACTGGGCCGCTGCGTGGGTCTTGTTTGGATTTCGGCAAATCGGTGAGCTGGCCTCCGGGTGGGCCTCGCGCACACAGCACGTCCCAGCCCCGCGGCCCTCCTCCAGGCAGCGCGCGGGCCGAAGAGCCGTGCACGCGAGCGGGGGCGCCGGCGGCGACGGCACTGCGCACGCTCGCTACGTCGGCGCACGCCTCGGCGGCAGAGGGGCAGCTCCGCAGCGGCGTCCGGCGTCTCCTCCAGGGCCGACGCTGTGGGGCTCGCGCGCTTCTCTGCCTCGCCTGGCCGCGGGCGTTCTTCTGCCCCGCGAGTCCCCGGCCGCCGCTCCAGCGCGCCCCGGTCTGGCCTCCTGCCCCGCGAAGATGGCTGCCGTACGCCGGGCCCGCAGTTACTGCCGCTGTCTGGTGCGCTTCTCCGACCGAGAACTCTGCTAAGCCCCGCTGCAGCAGAGCGGCAGGAGTAGACACCGGACACCCCGCACGCCTCGGGGGGTGGTGCAGAGGGGGCGCGAAGAGTCCCGCGACCGCGGCTTGCCGCCCCGCCAGCATGGTAACCTGGGGGCATGGGGGACTAGGGAGGTCATTGCGAGCCGGGGATGTGATGTGCAGGAGGGGTCAGGCCTGGGATGAGCCCCGAAAGAGCGGAAAGTGTAGCTTTGGAGGAGTGGGAGCCGCTGGGCCTCCAGCTATTATGGGGCCCCTGGCCTGAGTGGGAGTGGAGGGGGTGCCATCCCTGACTGCTCCCCCGGGCTCCTCGTTGCACACACCCCTAGCCGGGACTCGAAGTGAGGAGAGCGGGTTTGCAGGACAGCGGAGAAACATGCCTCGCTTTTCTTAGCACTCTTGAGGACGTTAAACCAGTCCCGCCCCTCTCGAGGGAGTTTATCCAAAGCAGTAAGTATAGATTGAGGCGACCGTCGCAGCCCCTGAAACCGGGAGGGAGCCTTGGCGGAGACACCTGTTGATTGCTTCCCGTCTGGGAAGATGTGCCCTCCGAGAGGCTGTTCTGGCCTCTTCAGGAGTCCCGGGTTTAGGACGCACCTGCCCCGTGACGCGTCAGTGCCCTGGGTACGTTGGCAGGCAGTTCTGGCGGCCTGGGGTTTAGGGGGATTATGTCTCACGTGACGGTAGCGAGGGCCAGAGCAGCATCAGTGCAGTCCAAATGGAGAGACTGAGCTAAGTGCCAGAAATTGACAAGGCAAATTCCAAGGACTATTGCATGCTGGACTATGTAGTCTCTGACCTATGCTGCTTGTCTTTGGCTTTGAATAAATTGTTCATCTAAGAAACTAATGTCTGGCTAGGGTTGAACGAATCAGGTGTGAAATGATACCAAACTGATTAGCTCATAATAGGTACTCAGTTTTTTATTGAATAAATGAATGACTGAATTTATTAAGTTAATCTTAAATTATATATCCACAAGGCATTTTATTTGTTAATTCAATCAATTTCTTCTAGCACCTGTTATCAGCCTGTCATAGTGTTGGACCCCAGTACAGTACCAGATCTTCAAATAGCCAAAGCTGTAAGGTGATTTATGGTAAACTTAAAGGATGTCACCTGTGAAAATGGACCTCAGAGGCCATCAAATCCAATACCATCTCTTTGCAAATGAGACAGCTGAGGCCTGAACAGGCCTTTACTGTGAATCAAGCAATGTGTTTGGCTCTCTAAGATTACAAAGGTGACTGAGATGGGATCCTTGTTCCCATTGTACTAACTCTAACGAAGGGACAAAAATAATCTCAATACAAGTTGTAAGTGCTGTGATACAAGCACAGGTGTTATAGGAAAACAAAAGAGGCAATTAAAAAGGCCAGAAAATGCTTCCTGCTGGGATGACCTCTGAGCTGAATTTTAAAGCAAGAGTTGAAATAACCAAATAAGAAAAAAGTCATTCTAGTTGGAGAGAGCCCACAGCACATATGCAAGAGCACCATACTGCAGAGGACAGGGACATCTCTTGATCAGTTTAGTATGATTGGTAGGCAAGAGTTAGAAGGCTAAGTTTCTAAGATATCCTAGGAAATTCATTTCCCTCCCATTAGTTGTACTTAGAGTTTACAGTAATAAAGCAGACTCTTAGAAATATACTTCTCAGTGGGATCTATACATTTAAGTCCTTCATTTTGTATTTTTCTGTTAGGGATGTTCTTGGTAGGAAAAGCTCATGGCTTCAAGAAACTAAAAAAATATTTGACAGTACATTAATGTTTAAACTTTCCAGTTTTCTGGAAATTCACATAGAATCTTGGCCTCCCTCATTTATTTCTTTACTGATTTATCTTTTACTGCGCACCAAGCACTGTACCACATACTAGCTAGTTCAAGGCATAAAGGCACCTCTGCTTTAAGCCTGGTTGCCAGAGATAAGATAGGAAGTAGGCGTATTTATGTTGTGCTGTAATGTAATGCAAATGTACCTAGTTGCCGCATTCAAAAATTTGTGTTAGTACAAACATTCTTGTCCTGGAGACAAATCACAACTAAAACGTATAGTTGTGAAACTTATCATCTTTGGCACAAATAAAATGAAATAGGTTTTATAATTTTTATTTCTAACCTTCAAGGTCATTTCCCTGATTGCCACATCTCTTCATAGGGCTGAATGCATTAAGTGCTGAGCAAGTCCTATTTGCTAATAAGTCTATTAGCTAAGAGACCAAACTGATGCAACATTTCCTTTTCACTAGAACATAGGATTCAGTTTAATTTAACAAACATTTATTGAAAATGAAAGGATAAAATGGAAGGAAACTGACCTCTCTAGTAAGCCCCAAGTCATGCATAGTAATTCCAGCACAGCTTTATTCCACTTGTAAGTCAATCCAATATATAAAAATCTGGATTTATAAAACAGTTAAAATAGAAGAGGTTCCTTTACAAAAACATTTACTACTACATGTCTTAATGAGCTTTCCTAGTACATTTAAAATGTAAAAGAGACAAAAATCATACTTGCATATTAATAACATGCTGGTTGTGTAAAAGGAGGGACATATATGAACTGCATATATTCTTTTAAGTGATCTGTTAAACAAAAACTATTTGCTGAACCCTATGCCACACTTAAATGCTATTTTGTGAAACAAAGTTGTTCTTTTTAACCGCTTGTTAAAGCAGTCTCAATTGGAACCCAGTGAAGTTGTTTATTTTACAATATTAAAAAGTTAAAGTATCAAGTTTTATCAAATTGGAATCAATAAACTTACTTGTGAGGAATCTATCTAGCAACTATATATTTTATGGGACAAATAGCTCAATAGGAGATGCCGATTACAAAAGGAAACTAATGTTGGCGTATTCCCAATCACTATTTTGTTTTTGTTTTTTTTCCCCCTCAGGCAGAAGCTGAGGAGGATTGTCATTCTGATACTGTCAGAGCAGGAGATGATGATGAAAATGAAACCTCTGCGGAAAAAGATCTGCAGGCATGTTTCTTCAGTTGTATATTTAATGCTTATTCCATTGCTTTCCATACATAAACAGAAATAGGTCATAATTATGAAGATTTATCAGTTCTTATTTTGCATTGAATTTAACTGTATTTTCATATCAGTTTATAGACTATTTAAATTATAACTGTTACAGATTCCTTTTTCTTTAGAAAGAAATAACAATAATTGCTTTTATCAGGTTTAATACACAGATTTTAAATTGTCAAACCAAAGCTTATGCATGACTCAAAACCCATCACCTCCAAGAAAAAGGCGGACAGATTTGACCACCTCAGAGTGTAAAATCAATGTATAGCAAAAAACATCATAAATCAAGAGAAATCATCAGCTGGAAAAATTATTTGCCATATATGAGCAGAAGATTGATGTCCTCAGTATGTAAAACATCCTTATAAATTAGTAAGAGGAACAGGAGAAGAAAGATATGAGTGCACAACTAATGGAAAAAATGTTAATGGCCATTGAACATTTGAAGAGATAGTCTCATAAATGATTTAAAAAATAGGAACTGCACCTACCTTGAGTTTTTTTAAAACAGTCAGGTTCGTGAATAACGCCCATTGTTTTTCAAGCTTTGAGAATACTCATGCAGTGTACCTGAAAATGTAAATTGCTACCTTTTTTGGATCTAGCAATATAGATCAAAATGAAAAACATACATTTCCTTTGATCCAGCAATTCTACTTCCAGAAAATTAATCCTAAGGAAATATTGGGGAAAGTCCATAAACATACATGTACAAAAATGTTTATTATGGAATGTTGATATGAAAAAATGGAATATAACCTGTTTATCCATTACTTGTATATGTATCCATTACTTGATATTTTTTGAAATGAGATCCATCATTAAGTAATCATGCATCCATACACTGAAATAGTTGCAGTCATTTAAAAGGATGGGGTAGATCTTTGGGTGTTGAAATAGAAAACTATTCCTTGTAACTAATTAGTTCATCTTGCTGAATATTGTAAGTTTTATAATACTTGTTTATGTGGGATGCGTCACCTAGTAGACAGTGCTACTAAAGATTCTATAGGTCAGAGGTATATGTGTTTGGTGTTAGAAGTGGGAGGGTGGGAACCAAAGCATTGTACAGAACGTAGAGAAAAATTATTTTTAAAACTGACATTTTATATAGACCTTTTCAAAAAAAGCCAGGAGTAATATTCACAATCCTGTTGACAATGGCCTTCTTTGGAAGGAGGGGTGTCCTAGGCTGGGTTCCTGGAAAGCAGGCTCCAAGGTGGAGGTGTGCTGGGGAGTGCTTTTGGCATCAGCATTTGTGGAAGAAGGGAGGGAGGGAAATCAGAGTTGGCAGAGGGAGAAGTTGAGCTCCTGTGCAGTCTTTTTTTTTTTTTTTACCTTCATTACATTTTTATTCTGGTAAAATATACATAACATAAAATGATTTTGACTATTTCTTAAGTGTACAGTTAGTGGCATTAAGTACATTCACATTGTGCAGCCATCACCACCACCCGTCTCCAGAACATTTTCAGCATCCCAAACTGAAACTCTGTGCCCATTTAGCAGTAACTTTCCATGCCACATTTCCCTCAGCCCTTGGTAACAGCTATTCTTTTTGTCTTTATGAATTTAACTCTTCTAGGTACTTGACATAAGTGGAGTCACGCAATATTTGTCCTTCTCTGTTTGGCTTATTGCACTTGGCTTAATATTTTCAAGTTCATCCAAGTTGTATCATGTATCAGAGCTTTAAAAAAAATTCTATACATTTTTATTAAAGTATCATTGATACACAATCTTATGTTGGTTTCGAATATGCACAGTGGTTCAGCATTTACCTATATCATGAAGTCCTCACCCCCTCTGGTGCGGTCATCTGTCCATCAATGTATTAAGATGTTATAGAGTCATAAACTGTATTCTCTGTGCTGTGCTACTGTCCCTGTAACCAACCTATATTGTTATTGTGAATTCTTGTGCCCTTTAATACCCTGTGCCCTCCCTCCCACCCTCCCCAGCACCTCCCCTTTGGTAACCACTAGTCCCTTCTCAGTGTCTATGAGTCTACTGCTATTTTGGTCCTTCTGTTTGGCTTTGTTTTTATACTCCTGTGCAGTCTTAAAGACCACCTTAGCCAGTCCAGTGGGAGTTCTGTGTATGGAATAACTTTGAGAGCCTCTCAGTCATTGATCAGTTCCACTGATCTGTCTTTGGGTAGGGATTGCCCAGGAAGTGGGTGTGATCTTGCTGGGCCAATACCCAAAAGGGCTGACATCTGAGGGCTGTTTTCCCAGTAGCAGTCCCAGCAATTGGGGTAATCAGCGCTTTATTCCTGAAGGGGGATCTGGGCAGCAGAGCAGAGTCACCACACAGGGGGACTTCACTTTTTCTATATTTAAAAAATTTTTTAATGATACATATTAGAAAAAAACATTTCCTTTTTAAGAAAGAGAATGATTATTAGACTTCTGGCTCACCTACAGAATTTTTAGCAGGACTCAACATCTACCAGATGGTGTATTCCAAATGGACAAATGATTGAAAGCTTCTAAGTTCAGTCCCCAAGTGGTGGCTTCAGTTGTGATGGCTTTCCAATACCATTAGATTTTTCCTGCATAGCCAAACTTAATTTAGGCAGATTTTCACGATTTCTTTAAATTATTAAGCAGAGCATTATTTTAGAAGATAATAGGTGTTTAGTGGATTTAGTATTAGTAGTTTAGTAATACATTTAATAATTTAAAAGACAGTGTTTACTGGTCTTAAATATATATTTGTATGGAAATTGATGTCGGACCATAGTTTTGGAGTTGAGCCATTCTTCCTTGATGAGCCCTATAATACTTTTCCCTCCTCAGGCACAACTCCAGATGTTCCGAGCTCAGTGGATGTTTGAACTTGCCCCGGGTGTGGGCTCTAGCAATTTAGAAACTCAACCTTGCAGAGCAGCAAGAGGCTCTTCAGTGAAAGCAGCAGACACCAAAGGAAAGCAAGAAGTGGCAAAGGAAGAAAAGTTAAGTACTATGGATAGTGCAACAAATTAACTTTTTTTTTTTTTGCACATAAAGAATTTTCACTGACGAAAGAAGGGACTCATTGTCATTGTATTCTAGTGACATCAGCATGTAACTTACTAAATAAAACAGCTTTTTCCTCGTGGGACATTTTGCCAAGGACAAAATGTTCGCCCATCCCTGGCTGCTTCTAGGTACTCCACCGCTGCTCAGGAGCTACTTTCCTCCTGTCTTCACGGAACTGTGTTTGGTAATTTGTAGACCCCTGAGATTTGCTTGGTCTCTTAAAAGACTGATGCCTCTGAAGGTATCAACAGAAGCCCAAAGGGGGAAAACACTTGCTGAAATATTAACACCTTTCCAAAGGTTAATCTTAATGCTAACACCTTTAATGCAGTATTATGTTATATTTTGATTTGAACAAATTTATAATAATGCATTAAACATTTCCTTATTCTGGAAAATTTTGAGAGTGCTCACACTGAAATAGTTTTGAATGCTGTGTGGTGGTTCCCCTCTTTCCTGGTACTTCTTCATACCAGGAAGTGGGCATAGCACAGTCATTCCCCTTCTCATTTCGCCTGTTCCTTAAGGACTGTCATCTTTACACGGTCAAATCCAATCTTTTATTTACAATTTGCTATTAAATAATTGACATTACCATGATAGCTAAAAACTTCCATACTTGCTTAATTTTAATTTTAATTCTGAACTAATCAGAGACGCACAGGTACAGAGAAGTCCCACGTACCCTTCACGCATCCTCCCTTGATGGTGACACATCACACAGCTACAGTACAATATCAGAGGCTAGGAAAGAGACACTGGAACAACACATGGAGCTTACTCATATCTCTCAGATTTATAAGCACTTTTTTGTGTGTATGTATATAAATTATTCTATGCAATTTTATTAGTTGTGTGGCTTCATGTAACCACCACCATAGTCACGATACAGAACTGTTTTACACCGCAAGACTGCCTCTGGCAACACCTTTGTAGTGGTACTCCCCCACCCCCGCCTCATCCCCAGCCCTCCCTAACCATGGGCAACCACTGACCTGTTCTCCATTTCTATACTTTTAATATTCAAAAATGTTGTATAAGTGGAATTGGAATCTCACAGCATGTAACTTTTTTTTTTTTGGTATCATTAATCTACAATTACATGAAGAACATTATGTTTACTAGGCTCCCCCCCTCACCAAGGCCCCCCAACACACCCCATTACAGTCACTGTCCATCAGCATAGTAAGATGCTGTAGAATCACTACTTGTCTTCTCTGTGTTGCACAGCCCTCCCCATGCCCCCCCCACATTATACATGCTAATCATAATACCCCCTTTCTTTTTCCCCACCCTTCTCCCTCCCTTCCCACCCGTCCTCCCCAGTCCCTTTCCCTTTGGTAACTGTTAGTCCATTCTTGGGTTCTGTGATTCTGCTGCTGTTCTGTTCCTTCAGTTTTTCTTTGTTCTTATACTCCACATATGAGTGAAATCATTTGGTACTTGTCTCTCTCTGCCTGGCTTATTTCACTGAGCATAATACCCTCTAGCTCCATCCATGTTGTTGCAAATGGTAGGATTTGTTTTCTTCTTACGGCAGAATAATATTCCATTATGTATATGTACCACATCTTCTTTATCCGTTCATCTACTGATGGACACTTAGGTTGCTTCCATTTCTTGGCTATTGTAAATAGTGCTGCGATAAAAATAGGGGTGCATATGTCTTTTTCAAACTGGGCTGCTGCATTCTTAGGGTAAATTCCTAGGAGTGGAATTCCTGGGTCAAATGGTATTTCTATTTTGAGTATTTTGAGGAATCTCCATCCTGCTTTCCACAATGGTTGAACTAATTTACATTACCACCAGCAGTGTAGGAGGGTTCCCCTTTCTCCACAACCTCGCCAACATTTGTTGTTGTTTGTCTTTTGGATGTTGGCCATCCTAACTGGCGTGAGGTGGTATCTCATTGTGGTTTTAATTTGCATTTCTCTGATGATTAGCGATGTGGAGCATCTTTTCATGTGCCTGTTGGCCATCTGAATTTCTTCTTTAGAAAACTGTCTATTCAGCTCCTCTGCCCATTTTTTAATTGGATTGTTTGTTGAGGTGCATGAGCTCTTTATATATTTTGGATGTCAGCCCTTTATCGGATCTGTCATTTATGAATATATTCTCTCATACTGTAAGGTACCTTTTTGTTCTATTGATGGTGTCCTTTGCTGTACAGAAGCTTTTCAGCTTGATATATAGTCCCATTTGTTCATTTTTGCTTTTGTTTCCCTTGCCTGGGGAGATATGTTCATGAAGAAGTTGCTCATGTTTATGTTTAAGAGATTTTTGCCTATGTTTTTTTCTAAGAGTTTTATGGTTTCATGACTTACATTCAGGTCTTTGATCCATTTCTAATTTACTTTTGTGTATGGGGTTAGACAGTGATCCAGTTTCATTCTCTTACATGTAGCTGTCCAGTTTTGCCAGCACCATCTGTTGAAGAGACTGTCATTTCCCCATCATATGTCCATGGCTCCTTTATCGAATATTAATTGACCATATATGTTTGGGTTAATGTTTGGAGTCTCTGTTCTGTTCCACTGGTCTGTGGCTCTGTTCTTGTGCCAGTTCCAAATTGTCTTGATTACTGTGGCTTTGTAGTAGAGCTTGAAGTTGGGAAGCGAGATCCCTCCCACTTTATTCTTCTTTCTCAGGATTGCTTTGGCTATTCGGGGTCTTTGGCGGTTCCATATGAATTTTAGAACTATTTGTTCTAGTTCGTTGAAGAATGCTCTTGGTAATTTGATAGGGATTGCATCGAATCTGTATATTACTTTGGGCAGGATGGCCATTTTGACGATATTAATTCTTCCTAGCCACGAGCATGGGATGAGTTTCCATTTGTTAGTGTCCTCTTTAATTTCTCTTAAGAGTGTCTTACAGTTTTCAGGATATAGGTCTTTCACTTCCTTGGTTAGGTTTATTCCTAGGTATTTTATTCTTCTTGATGCTATTGTGAATGGAATTGTTTTCCTGATTTCTCTTTCTATTAGTTCATTGTTAGTGTATAGGAAAGCCACAGATTTTTGTGTGTTAATTTTGTGTCCTGCAACTTTGCTGAATTCCAGTATTTAGTTCTAGTAGTTTCAGAGTGGATCTTTAGGGTTTTTTATGTACAATATCATGTCATCTGCAAATAGTGACAGTTTAACTTCTTCTTTACCAATCTGGATTCCTTGTATTTCTTTGTTTTGTCTGATTGCCGTGGCTAGGACCTCCAGTACTATGTTAAATAACAGTGGGGAGAGTGGGCATCCCTGTCTTGTTCCCGATCTCAGAGGAAAAGCTTTCAGCTTCTCGCCATTCATATGATGTTGGCTGTGAGCATGTAACCTTTCGAGATGGACTTTTTCCACTCCGCATAACACCATTGAAATCCATCCAAGTTGTATGTGTATCAAGTTTGTTCCTTTTTATTGCCCAGTAGTATTGCATGGTATGAATGTACCCCAATTTGTTTCACCATTCACTGGTTGAAGGACATTTGGGTGGTTTCCAGTTTTGGGCTATTAATAGAGCTGTTATGAATATTCATGTGCAGGTTTCTGCATAAACATAAATTTTCATTTGCCTGGCCTAAGCGTGCAATGGCTGAGCTCTGTGGTAAATGAACATTTCATTAAAACAAACTGCCAAACTGTTTTCCAGAGTACTTGCACCATTTTATGTTCCTTCCAGCAACATATAAGCGATGCTGCAGTGTCTCCGCATCTTTGTGAGCCCTTGGTGTTGTCTAACTTCTTAATATTAGCCATTCTAATAGGTGTGTGGTGATGCCTCATTGTGATTTAATTTGTATTTCCCTAATGCCTTAATGATTAAATATCTTTTTATGTACCATTTCTTATCTTTATAGCTTCTCTGTGGTATATCTGCTTGTCTTTTCTAGTTGGATTACTTGTGTTTTTATTGTTGAATTTTGAGAGTTCTTTATTCTAAATTCAAGCTTATGTGGCTTGTAGATTCTTTCCCTCAGTTTGTAGCTTGTCTTTTCATCCTCTTACCAGGGTATTTCACTGAGCAAAAGTTTTTAATTTTGGTGACATCCAATTTATCAACTTTTTCCCTTATAGATTGTGCTTTTGGTATCAAGTATAAAAACTCTGCCTAGTCCTAGGTCTCCAAGATTTTTTTTTCCTAAAAGTTTTGTATTTTACATTTAAGGCCTCAGTCCATTTTCAAGTTAATTTTTATGTAAGATGTGAGGTTCAGGTCAGGGTTCATTATTTGCCTATGATTGTTCAGTTTTTCTAGTATCATTTATTGAAAAAGCCACCTTACAACAGTCCATATTCATTTTTAGTACAGATTTTCAAAAATTGCTTTTCATTGTTTATTTGTATAGGCTCGAGAACTCTTCCTAAAAGCAGTAGAAGAAGAACAAAATGGAGCTCTCTATGAAGGTAAAAACTCAGGGCCCAAAATTATATTGTGACATTTCTGAATAACAACTCTTTGTTACTGACCTTTTTTTTTTTTTAACTAGAATATATTTGGCATAGAATATCAGTCTCTCTATATTTGAAATAATTTTTAAAAAAGCAAAAGTTGTATATCTGTGTAACTGTCTCCAAAAAATATTTCTGGGAAATACTATCATAATTGGTTTTTCTACATTTTCTACATCTCTACTAAAACCTAAAGTAGAATTTATTAACTCTTCATTATTAAGGTCTTAAAACTATTGTTATTCATTTACAGAAGGGTATGCTCCTTTCATAGCTAAAAATTACTTGAGAGGAAGGGAACATGAAGTACAAATTGAGGAATATATGCGTGTTTTCTAAGTTCTACTTTACATATTATGACAAGGAATACCCTTCAGCTTTATTGTATCTTATTAACCCAGTAGAAATGAGTAAGTAAACCAGGGATGGGGCTGTTTACTGTAGTAGGTTTGTAGTTAGGTTTTGATTTTGTGATAGTAAAGCTAATAAGTGGGGCATGTGGAAAATGCTTATGTTTGAATCATTTGAAAATGTCCCAAAAATAACATTTCCAGAATTGCTGCATTTATTTGCATGTTCCTTTCAGTGGCATTTTTACTCTGCGATATTAAAAGGGCTCAAGTGATTAAATCCCTCCACATGTCTCATTAGCTTTGTGAGGTCCCCATCTGCATTTAGTGTACAGTAATTCACCTAAAGTAATAGGACGTGAGAGAATATACTGAATTGAATGGACTTTAGCCAGTGGAAGAAGGAACAGTTGGCTTTTCAGTCCTGAGTTCTATTGCTGTATCTCTGTGGGAGAGATTATTAAATACTATGGCTCTAAACCACCTGGCCAGGAGATTTATAAGAAAACTTGTTTATTTTGCTAAGTAAGAGGTAGCTAAACTAAAGGAAGTTGGATTTGAAGAGTAAATTCCAAAAAACTCTTCACTTTATTCCATTTGTAGAAAGCATTTGATTTTCCTCAGTTCTGCCTCCTAGAAAGAAAAGTTTGCTTTAAAGTGTTTTTGTCAGGGCTACAGCATTTGCAGGTTCAAAGCCCAAAGAAAGATAAGCACATAAATCATTTCTGAGAGGACATAAGAGGCTGAGGGAAAAGGCGGGAAGGGCAAAAAGATAAGAGCAAATACAACATCTTTAAGCTCCTATAACATGGTAGCTTTGGAAAAAAGAGAGGTTATTTCAGAGTAGTAAAGTTTGGAAATAAATTTGTTCACTGAACTATGGTTGCATGTAGAAAAAGGGAATTTGGCTGTTTGTAAAGAAAGTTACCAAATTAAACCACAGTTAAGAGTAATCAAAGGAAATGACAAAAAATGTGTGGTCATAGCTAATTTAGCTTCATTTCTTCTTTTAGCCATCAAGTTTTATCGTAGGGCCATGCAACTTGTACCTGATATAGAGTTCAAGATCACTTATACCCGGTCTCCAGATGGCGACGGCGCTGGAAACAGCTAGTGCGTATATGATCTGATAGACAGTGATATGTAGATTGTTAAAAGTAAGCGTCTTTGCTCTGTTGGTTCCTTTCGTGATAAGATGATTCTCATTCTGTTATATGGTCTTTAATGTAAAGACTTGTTTATAAAGTTGTAAAAATTTTTCTAACTAAGGAAATTTTTTTTTTTTGCTATCATTAATCTACAATTACATGAAGAACACTATGTTTACCAGGCTCTAACTAGGGAAATTTAAGATTAAAATATAGAAATGCCTATTTTAAATAGGCACAAAGATAAGGTATGATGACAAAGAGGTTTTTTTTTAAATGAAATCCATGATTATTGAAAGGAGTAAATTAAAGGACACGTTTCAACTTTCTGAAACCTATTTACATTTGAAACTATTACAGTGTAATTAGCCCAGAGTTGACAAAATGTTAATAAATTGTTTGAAATTGAGTGTTCGGCACCTAGGATTTCATTACACTCGTTTTTCCTCTTTTGTATATGTTTGGAATTATACTTAAAAAAAAAGGCTTTTCATTTTATTAGGAAAATGCCAGATTATATCAAGACTTTATTCTCTTAAGAGATGAAGATGGAACGTTAAGAAAGTAACCATTAAACCTGTGTTTGAAAGCACAGGTGTACGCACAATAGAAGAACTCCTGAAAGAAACCTTGTTTCATCAGATAGATGCCACTTGCATAAAACTCATGAGGTGGCATTGATGCTTTATATGGATAAAATTCAAAGAACATATTTTTAAACCAGTACTTTTGAAGCTATTTGGAAGACAATTACAAAATTGTTTGGCTTAATCTATCTCCAAAAGCCCAATTTGCTGATATTAGAAGGGAAGGGAGTCTGTATGCATGAGAAAATGTTGTTGAAAATGAGCAATACGTAGAAAAATAGGGTTTTGGTGAAGAAATACTATATTACTCTTATGATCTCTCTGTCTTGAAATAATGAAGAAGTTACCTTTATCTATAACATAGGTTTATTGCCAGTGTTTTTTAACTGCTTACACTATTAACATTTGAGCTTTAGATACACTATGTTAAAAACATCCCAATGAAGTCAGTTGGTTTTAATTGCCTGTTTGAACTTTTGGACAAATAGTATTGTTCACTAAATTAGATTAACTGTGTGTGGTAGTTCATATTCAAAAAGAACCGTTTGGGCTTTTTTCTGAATTTGGGTACAGTCATTTAGAACCAGCTCTTAGCTAGTTTTATAATTAGATGCCAGATGCTGTTAAGAAAGGTTGTACTGAATATTAAAGAAGCTTTTTTTTTTACTTTCCCGCCCCTTTGTACAAACCCAGATGCCATGAAAGTTGTTTAAGGACACAGCTGTTTTTCTCTCACCACATCTGATAAGCCCTGAGAGTCTCTTTGCTGCCTTTTGCCTTCAGTAAAGTGTTGGTAGAGCAGCCTTAGAGTCTGTCTAGCCCCTGTCACACTTGCATTGGTTGTATTACAAGCCCTTTCTGGTTTTCTACTTCATCTTCATCTAAGCCTGTTTGTAAGTCTGATCGTTTTTAAGGTTAATTTCAGCAAAAATGGAAAGTTAGATATTTTTCTAGAATTCTAACTATACATTTGGTTGTATTGGTAGATGATTTTTTTGTGTGGACCCTGCAGGATTTTTTAAATTACATATTTTCCTCTCTTAAGATAGGGCGATAAGGTACATCTGTTAAAAAAAAAACCCTTGGTAAGTAAGTACCTGAGGTGACATCTGTATAGTGTATTTTTATCCAATTAGAGTGGCTTATGGTCACTTAAAAAGAATATATTTACATAAGATTTTTTAAATCATTAGAAGTTAATCCTTTTCACTAACTCATGAAATTGCTGCAGTACAACAAATTAAATCTCAACACGTGTATTCAAAAATTCTGATTCTTTCTGGGTAGGAATTAAAATTGCTGAAGCTTTTTTCTTCGAAAGATTTGGTCTGGTGCTCCTTTACAAGGCAAGGTAAACTTATCAAATCAAAATAAAAATAGAAAGTTTCCTTTTAGGTTACCTTTTCTAAAGCACATTTGAAAGTACTATGAAAAGCATTTTTTTTTCAGTTGTGTGTTTGTAGACAGGCAGTTAATTCACTCCCTTCCCTTCTTTTTTCAGCATTGAAGATAATGATGATAACAAGGTGGCAGATCTCTTGTCCTACTTCCAGCAGCAGCTCACATTTCAGGAGTCTGTGCTCAAACTGTGTCAGCCTGAACTTGAGAGCAGTCAGACTCACATATCAGGTGTGAATTCATGTGTGTTGCGATTGATTGAGAAATACTTTAACCTTAGTTTTAAGTTTTCCAAATTTAACAAGTTTCAGGTATTGTGCCAGATAATTGCTCAAGTTTGAAATACAGTGGAAGATCTCCTTATAATTACTGTTTTTACATACCGACAGCTTTTCAAAATCTGAAGTAGGGTTTGTAGTGCAGTTGTTCAAGGATGCCACGGTTTTTTTCAGGGATGATCTAAGAGGGTGAGTGTCTGAGCTGTCAAGGTAGCCCTAAGAAAATTGAAGGAATACTGGTATCAGGAATTTCAGCTTGAGATAGGCTAAATGTTTAAAAATCAATTTTTTCTTTACTTTTAATATGTTAAATGTTTAATTAGAAGATTTTTTCCAGAGGAGGACAATTGAAAATTCTCAAGGAGATGAAAATAACTTTTGGTGTTAACAAATGCAGTATGGATCACACACACACACACAGTAGACTATTTTTCTAACATTTAATATATCTTGGTAATAAAAGGTGCTTTATAAAAGTAGTTTTAGATCTGTTCTATAATGAAGAAACAAAGATAACTGTGTCCTGATATTAGGAATCATTATTACTTTCAGGTAGTTAAGTACATCCATGCATGGCTCTAAACAATGAGGATGCAAATTGTAAATTTCTGCAATACGTAAAGATATCTGCACTGAGAACAAGACAATAAAATAACAGAAGAGTTGCTGAAAGGATGATTTTCATTATTTTTTATTGAAGTATAGTTGATATATATTATTACTGGTTTTGGGTATACAACACGACAATTATATACATTACTAAATGCTCACCATCATAATTGTAGTTACCATCTGTCATCATACAGAGATATTAAATTATTGACTGTATTCCCTATGGTGGATTTTTCTTCCCTGTAACTTATTTATTTTATAAGTTTCTATCTCTTTGTCCCCTTCACCCACTCCCCAATCCTCCTCCTCCGTGGTAGCCACTAGTCTCTTCTCTGTGTTCATGAGACTATTTCTGTTTTGTTCATTTGTTTTGTTTCTTAGATCCCACATATAAATGAAATGATACAGTATTTGTCTTTCTCCACCTGGCTTATTTCATTGAGCATTGTCCCCTCTAGGTCCATCTGTGTGGTCGCAAATGGGGATGATTTTCTTTTGCAGTGCTGCCCATGGAGGTCCTGATGTATGTCTTCCGATGGGTGGTGTCTAGTGACTTGGACCTCAGATCATTAGAGCAGTTGTCCCAGGTGTGCAGAGGATTCTATATCTGCGCCAGGTACTTAACTTCTTTTAATACAACTCAGTGTGAAAAAGGAATTATGGTCTTGTGTCAATTTTGACAAAAACTTGATTGATGTTCTGGGTAAAAGCTTAGAATGAACAGTTTTTCTGAAGTTGTACCTCTATGATTGTCTCAAACAATTTAGCACTTACAGGCTAGAGTGCACGAAGTTTCCAGGGTGTAGAGTAATATGTAGCATAGCTGTAGTCACACATATTATTTCCATAGGTTCATTTACAGGCTAGCTTAGCTAATATGGAAAAAGAATTATGCTAGAAAATATACTCTTCACAGTAACTCTAAAGCCATTAGGTGGTAATGATTTACATTTAGATTGCACTAGAATTTTCCTTTTGGCCCTTTAAAAGTCATCCTGTACCTTAGAATCTTGCTATGTGAAGAAAAATTATAGTTTCTTATCAAATCATTTGAAACTGGTAATCTTTCATGGCTATCTTATATAAAATATATACTTTGGTCTTAGCATCTAGAATTTTTTTATAACTTTAGTTGTTAAAATTCAGCTGCATTATTTTTAAATAACCTGACTTCATTTGGAGTCTTGAGTTTTGGATAAAATATTTAAATTGCTTGAAACCTTTGTTTTTTGGTTATTCTTTTTTTTTTTTTTTTTTTTTTTATGCTAAAATAAGCATTTGCATGTTTTTTTTTTTTTTTTTTTTAATAATTATTTTTTATTGAAGGGTAGTTGACACACAGTATTACATTACATGAGTTTCAAGTGTACAACACAGTGGTAGAACACTTATATACATAATTCTAGGTTCCAGCTATCACCCTACCAGGCTGTTACAATATCTTGACTATATTCCTTATGCTATACCTTACATCCCGGTTACTAATTTATTTTACCATTGGAAGTCTGTCCTTTTTTTTTTTTTTTTTTGTGAGGGCATCTCTCATATTTATTGATCAAATGGTTGTTCACGACAATAAAATTCTGTATAGGGGAGTCAGTGCTCAATGCACAATCATTATTCCACCCCAAGCCTAATTTTCGTCAGTCTCCAATCTTCTGAGGCATAACAAACAAGTTTTTACATGTAGAACAAATTCTTACATAATGAATAAGTTACATAGTGAACAGTACAAGGGCCGTCATCACAGAAACTTTCGGTTTTGCTCATGCATTATGAACTATAAACAGTCAGTTCAAATATGAATACTGATTTGGTTTTTATACTTGATTTATATGTGGATACCACATTTCTCTCTTTATTATTATTATTTTTAATAAAATGCTGAAGTGGTAGGTAGATACGAGATAAAGGTAGAAAACATAGTTTAGTGTTGTAAGAGAGCACATGTAGATGATCAGGTGTGTGCCTGTAGACTATGTGTTAATCCAAGCTAGACAAGGGCAATAAAACATCCACGTATGCAGAAGATTTCTCTCAGAACGGGGGGGTGAGGTTCTAAGCCTCACCTCTGTTGATCCCCAATTTCTCACCTGATGGCCCCCCTGCGACTGTGCCTGTCTTAGGTTGTTCCTCCCTTGAGGAATCTTACCCGTCTCTGGCTAACCAGTCATCTTCCGGGGCCATACAGGGAAATGTGAAGTTGGTAAGTGAGAGAGAAGCCTTATTGTTTGAAAAAGTTAGCTTTTTACTTCTTTGCATATTTATGCCCTGTGGCTTCTATGCCCAGCATTTGTCTTGAGGTATCTTTACCACTTGGAAGAATTATGATACTCGGTAAATTTGATATGAGGCACGAATTCTATTTAAGGGTTGTAATTAGGAAGGAAGAAGAAAAGCTATAGAAGTAGCAGGCGGAAGAAAACATGGGAAGATTGATTATTTCTTTGATGTATCTTCTTGTAGAGTAACTTCAGCATGTATAGGTTTTAAGCTACTACTTAAATTGCACACACACATTAACATAATAGGAGTATAGTTACATAACCAAAGCATATCTGTAATTACCAGCCATCTGCAGTGAAACCAAGAAAACCAGTTAGGCACCTTAGGCATTTGTGAAAACTTATCTATGATATGGTGGATATTGTCCAAATGAACTTGAACAGTCTGAGAGAAATCAGACAAATTAAAAAAACCCATTCCTGGGGACTGTTCACATGCCATATGTTCTTTTAACAATAAATAGTTTGTAGTTGTAAGACTTTGGAGCGCTACAATTTGCACTTCTCCAAATTCTTGGTTGAGTTCCAACAGTATAGATCCAGTCCAATTTTGTTGTTTTACTGTATGCACAGGCCAGCTTAGATATCTCCTTCCTCATTCCCATGGCAGGTCCAGGAACTGGTGGGATGAGTGCATCTACAGCTGTAGCAGTGCGTGGATCTTTGTTGGGGTTTTTTGATGATCATCTTCTGGCATGAGTCTTCCAGAGGGTGCAGATGTTGGAAGTTCTTTTTCATATCGTATCTTAGTTCATTTTCGGGGTAGCCCAATTAGGCTTTGATCCTCTGTATAAACACAAACAGACCCTTTGCCTACACTTTTATATGCCCTTTATACCCTTGTGTAGAACTCGTTGGAGGTTACCACACAGGAACTGCCCTTTTTTTTTTTTTTGCTATCACTAATCTACACTTACATGACGAATATTATGTTTACTAGGCTCTCCCCTATACCAGGTCTCCCCTATAAACCCCTTTACAGTCACTGTCCATCAGCATAGCAAAATGTTGTAGAATCACTACTTGCCTTCTCTGTGTTGTACAGCCCTCCCTTTTCTCCTACCCCCCCATGCATGTTAATCTTAATACCCCCCTACTTCTCCTCCCCTTATCCCTCCCTACCCACCCATCCTCCCCAGTCCCTTTCCCTTTGGTACCTGTTAGTCCATTCTTGAGTTCTGTGATTCTGCTGCTGTTTTGTTCCTTCAGTTTTTCCTTTGTTCTTATATTCCACAGATAAGTGAAATCATTTGGTATTTCTCTTTCTCCGCTTGGCTTGTTTCACTGAGCATAATACCCTCCAGCTCCATCCATGTTGCTGCAAATGATTGGATTTGCCCTTTTCTTATAGCTGAGTAGTATTCCATTGTGTATATGTACCACATCTTCTTTATCCATTCATCTATTGATGGACATTTAGGTTGCTTCCAATTCTTGGCTATTGTAAATAGTGCTGCAATAAACATAGGGGTGCATCTGTCTTTCTCAAACTTGATTGCTGCATTCTTAGGGTAAATTCCTAGGAGTGGAATTCCTGGGTCAAATGGTAAGTCTGTTTTGAGCATTTTGATGTACCTCCATACTGCTTTCCACAATGGTTGAACTAACTTACATTCCCACCAGCAGTGTAGGAGGGTTCCCCTTTCTCCACAGCCTCGCCAACATTTGTTGTTGTTTGTCTTTTGGATGGCAGCCATCCTTACTGGTGTGAGGTGATACCTCATTGTAGTTTTAATTTGCATTTCTCTGATAATTAGCGATGTGGAGCATCTTTTCATGTGTCTGTTGGCCATCTGTATTTCTTTTTTGGAGAACTGTCTGTTCAGTTCCTCTGCCCATTTTTTAATTGGGTTATTTGTTTTTTGTTTGTTGAGGCGTGAGAGCTCCTTATATATTCTGGACGTCAAGCCTTTATCGGATGTGTCATTTTCAAATATATTCTCCCATACTGTAGGGATCCTTTTTGTTCTATTGATGGTGTCTTTTGCTGTACAGAAGCTTTTCAGCTTAATATAGTCCCACTTACTCATTTTTGCTGTTGTTTTCCTTGCCCGGGGAGATATGTTCAAGAAGAGGTCACTCATGTTTATGTCTAAGAGGTTTTCGCCTATGTTTTCTTCCAGGAGTTTAATGGTTTCATGGCTTACATTCAGGTCTTTGATCCATTTTGAGTTTACTTTTGTATATGGGGTTAGACGGTGGTCCAGTTTCATTCTCCTACATGTAGCTGTCCAGTTTTGCCAGCACCACCTGTTGAAGAGACTGTCATTTCGCCATTGTATGTCCATGGCTCCTTTATCAAATATTAATTGACCATATATGTCTGGGTTAATGTCTGGATTCTCTAGTCTGTTCCATTGGTCTGTGGCTCTGCTCTTGTGCCAGTACCAAATTGTCTTGATTACTATGGCTTTATAGTAGAGCTTGAAGTTGGGGAGTGAGATCCCCCCTACTTTATTCTTCTTTCTCAGGATTGCTTTGGCTATTCGGGGTCTTTGGTGTTTCCATATGAATTTTTGAATTATTTGTTCCAGTTCATTGAAGAATGTTGCTGGTAGTTTCATAGGGATTGCATCAAATCTGTATATTGCTTTGGGCAGGATGGCCATTTTAACGATATTAATTCTTCCTAGCCACGAGCATGGGATGAGTTTCCATCTGTTAGTGTCCCCTTTAATTTCTCTTAAGAGTGACTTGTAGTTTTCAGAGTATAAGTCTTTCACTTCTTTGGTTAGGTTTATTCCTAGGTATTTTATTTTTTTTGATGCAATTGTGAATGGAGTTGTTTTCCTGATTTCTCTCTCTGTTGGTTCATTGTTAGTATATAGGAAAGCCACAGATTTCTGTGTGTTGATTTTGTATCCTGCAACTTTGCTGTATTCCGATATCAGTTCTAGTAGTTTTGGGGTGGAGTCTTTAGGGTTTTTTATGTACAGTATCATGTCATCTGCAAATAGTGACAGTTTAACTTCTTCTTTACCAATCTGGATTCCTTGTATTTCTTTATTTTGTCTGATTGCCGTGGCTAGGACCTCCAGTACTATGTTAAATAACAGTGGAGAGAGAGGGCATCCCTGTCTAGTTCCCGATCTCAGAGGAAATGCTTTCAGCTTCTCGCTGTTCAGTATAATGTTGGCTGTGGGTTTATCATAGATGGCCTTTATTATGTTGAGGTACTTGCCCTCTATTCCCATTTTGCTGAGAGTTTTTAACATGAATGGATGTTGAACTTTGTCAAATGCTTTTTCAGCATCTATGGAGATGATCATGTGGTTTTTGTCTTTCTTTTTGTTGATGTGGTGGATGATGTTGATGGACTTTCGAATGTTGTACCATCCTTGCATCCCTGGAATGAATCCCACTTGGTCATGGTGTATGATCCTTTTGATGTATTTTTGAATTCGGTTTGCTAATATTTTGTTGAGTATTTTTGCATCTACGTTCATCAGGGATATTGGTCTGTAGTTTTCTTTTTTGGTGGGGTCTTTGCCTGGTTTTGGTATTAGGGTGATGTTAGCTTCATAGAATGAGTTTGGGAGTATCCCCTCCTCCTCTATTTTTTGGAAAACTTTAAGGAGAATGGGTATTATGTCTTCCCTGTATGTCTGATAAAATTCCGAGGTAAATCCATCTGGCCCGGGGGTTTTGTTCTTTGGTAGTTTTTTGATTACCTCTTCAATTTCGTTGCTGGTAATTGGTCTGTTTAGATTTTCTGTTTCTTCCTGGGTCAATCTTGGAAGGTTATATTTTTCTAGGAAGTTGTCCATTTCTCCTAGGTTTCCCAGCTTGTTAGCATATAGGTTTTCATAGTATTCTCCAATAATTCTTTGCATTTCCGTGGGGTCCGTCGTGATTTTTCCTTTCTCGTTTCTGATACTGTTGATTTGTGTTGACTCTCTTTTCTTCTTAATAAGTCTGGCTAGAGGCTTATCTATTTTGTTTATTTTCTCGAAGAACCAGCTCTTGATTTCATTGATTTTTGCTATTGTTTTATTCTTCTCAATTTTATTTATTTCTTCTCTGATCTTTATTATGTCCCTCCTTCTGCTGACCTTAGGCCTCATCTGTTCTTCTTTTTCCAATTTCGATAATTGTGACATTAGACCATTCATTTGGGATTGCTCTTCCTTTTTTAAATATGCTTGGATTGCTATATACTTTCCTCTTAAGACTGCTTTTGCTGTGTCCCACAGAAGTTGGGGCTTAGTGTTGTTGTTGTCATTTGTTTCCATATATTGCTGGATCTCCATTTTGATTTGGTCATTGATCCATTGATTATTTAGGAGCGTGTTGTTAAGCCTCCATGTGTTCGTGAGCCTCTTTGCTTTCTTTGTACAGTTTATTTCTAGTTTTATGCCTTTGTGGTCTGAAAAGTTGGTTGGTAGGATTTCAATCTTTTGGAATTTTCTGAGGCTCTTTTTGTGGCCTAGTATGTGGTCTATTCTGGAGAATGTTCCATGTGCACTTGAGAAGAATGTATATCCCGCTGCTTTTGGATGTAGAGTTCTATAGATGTCTATTAGGTCCATCTGCTCTACTGTGTTGTTCAGTGCTTCCGTGTCCTTCCTTATTTTCTGCCCAGTGGATCTATCCTTTGGGGTGAGTGGTGTGTTGAAGTCTCCTAGAATGAATGCATTGCAGTCTATATCCCCCTTTAGTTCTGTTAGTATTTGTTTCACATATGCTGGTGCTCCTGTGTTGGGTGCATATATATTTAGAATGGTTATATCCTCTTGTTTGACTGAGCCCTTTATCATTATGTAGTGTCCTTCTTTATCTCTTGTTACTTTCTTTGTTTTGAAGTCTATTTTGTCTGATATTAGTACTGCAACCCCTGCTTTCTTCTCACTGTTGTTTGCTTGAAATATGTTTTTCCATCCCTTGACTTTTAGTCTGTACATGTCTTTGGGTTTGAGGTGAGTTTCTTGTAAGCAGCATATAGATGGGTCTTGCTTTTTTATCCATTCTGTTACTCTGTGTCTTTTGATTGGTGCATTCAACCCATTAACATTTAGGGTGACTATCGAAAGATATGTACTTATTGCCATTGCAGGCTTTAAATTCGTGGTTACCAAAGGTTCAAGGTTAGCCTCTTTAGTATCTTACTGCCTAACTTAGCTCGCTTATTGAGCTGTTATATACACTGTCTGGAGATTCTTTTCTTCTCTCCCTTCTTGTTCCTCTTCCTCGATTCTTCATATGTTGGGTGTTTTGTGCTGTGCTCTTTCTAGGAGTGCTCCCATCTAGAGCAGTCCCTGTAAGATGTTCTGTAGAGGTGGTTTGTGGAAAGCAAATTCCCTCAGCTTTTGTTTGTCTGGGAATTGTTTAATCCCACCATCATATTTGAATGATAGTCGTGCTGGATACAGTATCCTTGGTTCAAGGCCCTTCTGTTTCATTGTATTAAATATATCATGCCATTCTCTTCTGGCCTGTAGGGTTTCTGTTGAGAAATCTGACGTTAGCCTGATGGGTTTCCCTTTATAGGTGACCTTTTTCTCTCTAGCTGCCTTTAACACTCTTTCCTTGTCCTTGATCTTTGCCATTTTAATTATTATGTGTCTTGGTGTTGCCCTTCTTGGATCCTTTCTGTTGGGGGTTCTGTGTATTTCCGTGGTCTGTTTGATTACTTCCTCCCCCAGTGTGGGGAAGTTTTCAGCAATTATTTCTTCTAAGATACTTTCCATCTCTTTGCCTCTCTCTTCTTCTTCTGGGACCCCTATAATACGGATATTGCTCCTTTTAGATTGGTCACACAGTTCTCTTAATATTGTTTCATTCCTGGAGATCCTTTTGTCTCTCTCTATGTCAGCTTCCATGCGTTCCTGTTCTCTGATTTCAATTCCATCAATGGCCTCTTGCATTCTATCCATTCTGCTTATAAACCCTTCCAGAGTTTGTTTCATTTCTGCGATCTCCTTTCTGGCATCTGTGATCTCTTTCCGGACTTCATCCCATTTTTCTTGCGTATTTCTCTGCATCTCTGTCAGCATGTTTATGATTCTTATTTTGAATTCTTTGTCAGGAAGACTGGTTAGGTCTGTCTCCTTCTCTGGTGTTGTCTCTGTGATCTTTGTCTGCCTGTAGCTTTGCCTTTTCATGGTGATAGGAATAGTCTGCAGAACTGGGACGAGTGACGGCTGGAAGGACTTCCTTTCTTGTTGGTTTGTGGCCCTCCTCTCCTGGGAGAACAGCGGCCTCTAGTGGCTTGTGCTGGGCAGCTGCGCGCAGACAGGGTTTCTGCTTCCTGCCGGGCTGCTATGGAGTTAATCTCCGCTGTTGCTGTGGGCGTGGCCTGGCTCGGGCAGCTACTCCAAAATGGTGGAGTCGCGTTGGAGCAGGAGCTGCTGGGAGGCTATTTATCTCCGTAAGGGGCCTCCCTGCTCCCTGCAGCCCAGGGGTTAGGGTGCCCAGAGATCCCGGATTCCCTACCTCTGGATTAAGTGGCCCGCCCTGCCCCTTTAAGACTTCCAAAAAGCACCCGCCAAAACAAAACAACGACCACAAAAAAAAAAACAAGAAAAAAAATTTTTTTAATTAAAAAAAAAAAAAATTTTTAATTAAAAAAAAAAAGGTGGTCGTTCGTTTTTCTTTATTCTCCGGTGCCAGCCTCAGGCCTCTGCTCACCGGTCTTTCTGCCCTGTTTCCCTAATATTGGGGTCCCTGTCCCTTTAAGACTTCCAAAAAGCGCTCGCCAAAACAAAGCAGCAAAAAAGCAAAAAAAAAAAATGGTCGCGCGCTTTTCTTATGTCCTCTGTCGCCCAGCCTCCAGTGCCCGCTCACTGTTCTTGCTGCCCTGTTTTCCCAGTATCGAGGGCCCTGCACTCTGGCCCGGATGGCTGGGGCTGGGTGTTCGGCAGCCCTGGGCTCCGTCTCCCTCCCGCTCTGCCTGCTCTTCTCCCGCCGGGAGCTGGGGGGAGGGGCGCTCGTCTCCCGCGGGGCCGGGGCTTGTATCTTACCCCCTTCGCGAGGCGCTGGGTTCTCTCAGGTGTGGATGTGGTCTGGATATTGTCCTGTGTCCTCTGGTCTTTATTCTAGGAAGGGTTGTCTTTGTTATATTTTCATAGATATATGTTGTTTTGGGAGGAGATTTCCGCTGCTCTACTCACGCCGCCATCTTCCGCCCCACCCCTGTTTTTTGGTTATTCTATGTGCTATTCTACTTAACAGACAGCTATTAAGCCCTGAGTGGGTTTCAGTTTTGAAACTGGGGTATCTAGAACTCCTAGTCCATTAGCTTGTCTCTGAGATATACATGACAAAACATTATAAAGAGGAAAATTTTTAAGAAAGCAAATTTTCATGGATAAGCTTCATGGGCCATCATAAAAAAATTTGAATATATATTCCAACATAAATTTGGGGGGGTTATCTTTTTTTTTTGCAGCTCAGCTTAGGTGTCAGTAGTTTTAAGGTATTTAATACTGAATATTTCAATTACAGATGGAGTTAAAAATATTTTGAGCTATATCAGGACTGTGTCAATATTTAATACATCTTTTTCTTAACTTTTGACATTAATCCCATAACAAAGTCTTGTTCGTATTATTTTAAAAATAAATCTCCAGTCTGACCATTTCATCGCTTCTCCAAGTAGCATTGTGGTCCATCCACCCATATGCCTGGTCAATGGCAGCGCATCCTACATGGTCTCCCTGCTTCCATTCTCACACCTCTAGACCATATTCCCCATAATCCACCAGGGGATCCTTTAAGAGCATAAGCCATGCTCAAAACCCTTCCTCAGCATCCATCGAGCTTAAGTAGCCTGCATGCTGCTGCTCACCTGCCCCTGACTATCTCTCAGATCACATAGTCTGCACTTGACCTTGCTCAGTTTTCTGCAACCAGAAATGGAGTATTACAGGTACACCTGTAGTACACTGAGTGATTCTTGTTGAGCACACCGGTCACAGTCCCACCTACGGGCCTCGCACTTGCTAGGGCTTCTGCCCAGGTGCTCTTCCTCATCACCGCTGGCTCCTGCCCAGACAGGCCTTCCTGCCGCCATATCTGAAGTAGTCTGTGTTTCCCTACCACAGTTGTCCTTGTCTGCTTACCCTGCTCTTGGTTTGTTTGTCTTTACACCAAGTACTACCTGAAACTTTTCTGTTTCCTTTTTGTTGCTCCCCCCCCAGCAGGGCCTTTGCTGTGGCATTCAGCCTGTCCAGGGTGCAGGACAGAGTCTTGCAGGTGCTGAGCAAGTGCTTGCTGGATAGAAGGCGGCTGGTAGCAGAAGTATTTCTTATGTCTGGATATGGGGACTTAGCCTTTTATACCTATTGATGTTATGCTTTTATACCTAGAGACCCTGAAATATGGCGTTTGGCTTGCTTAAAAGTTTGGGGCAGAAGCTGTATTAAACTCATTCCATACACGTCCTGGAGAGAGATGTTTTTAGAAAGGCCCCGTGTTCGGTTTGATGGTAAGTTCAACTCTAGAACTCAGGAGAAATAGTGATCTATTATGCTGATTTTTATAAATATACAATCTTAATTTTATGTAATAGACCTAAGTACTATGAGCGTATTTCAAAAAAAAAACCACAATAAAAATAAAGCTGGAACCACATTATATAGTTGTAACTGTTAAAAGTTTTTATTTATCATGTTCCTACTCTAAAAGAGTCTGTTTCTTTTTTACAGGAGTGTATATCAGTAAAACCACATATATTCGTCAAGGGGAACAGTCTCTTGATGGTTTCTATAGAGCCTGGCACCAAGTGGAATATTACAGGTACACCTGTAGTACACTGAGTGAGTGAACAGTTCTCTCAAGTATTGGTTCACTAGTTACCGGGTAACTGTTCCTTGTGGCTTTGCATTTATCCACAAAGTGGCCTTCTGTATTTTTATCCCATTTTATTATGGGAACTGCACTCAAGAACCAATATTTAATTCCCTCTAGAGTTTAAACCTAAAAGTTTATATTGTAGAGCTCTTCTTGGGTGTTTGCCCCTGGTGCACTCTTTTGCCCTTTCAAATAGTGCGTGCTGTTATTCAGCCTGTTGTTCATCAGCAGCAACTATCATTGAGAAGTAAGCATACGTGGTAACTGCTGTGTATTATCATTGGAGCTCACTTTTGTTTGACATTAATTACTGCTTTAGGAAAGAGCACATGGAACTTTAGCAGAGTAATATTTAATCTATTGTTATTCAGTGAGTGAAACTAAAAGTTCAACAATCCCCTCTAAGAAAATAATAAAATGCCTTTGGTTCTCTTTTGCTGGCCTCACAGGTTGTCATTTTTTTTTAATGTTTTGCTAGTTCTTTGGCCCCGTTTGTATTTCCGTTTTGTTTTCACAGCAATGAATAGATTTAAGTACAAGTACATAAGGACATGTTTCATACTATGTGTGTGTGTGTGTGTGTCTGTGTGTGTGGTGTTTTTGGTGTTCTTTTTCTTTTCACACAGGTACATAAGGTTCTTCCCTGATGGCCACGTGATGATGCTGACAACCCCAGAAGAGCCTCAGGCCATTGTTCCTCGGTTAAGAACTAGGAATACCAGGTAGTGTTTTTCTATAGCTTTCTATCCAGCGCACACTTTATATGGTTACTTGCAGGTTAATGTAATCCAGAGCTTCCTTAACTTAATACAGGATGATGAAAAAAAGCAATCATGAGGGGCCCTGTGAAAAATACTGATTCCTGCTTCTCTCTAGAGAGTGTACTTCAGGGGGTCTCTGGGTCCTTGGAAACTAGGTTTACTCACATCCTAGCTGATTCTTCTCCGGAAAGTTGGGTAAACAGTATTATAACCCATTACTTCCTAGATTACTTACATGCATACAGTAACTAATAGACTTAGATTTAAAGTGTATTTTTTAATTTTTAGAACGGATGCAATTCTGCTGGGTCATTATCGCTTGTCACAAGATACAGACAATCAGACCAAAGTATTTGCTGTGATAACTAAGAAAAAAGAAGAAGTGAGTATGCAAGGTGGATTCAGCAGTTTTCTATTTATTTCAGTCCCTACTCATTCATCTTGATTAGAAAGGACAAAAAAAACACCATTTCATAACTTACACTATTATGCAAAATATATGTGTACTTGTAGCACATCTCTGAAGAGAGCTGGAGGGTTTTTCTAAAATGTGGTTATTTTTTATTAGATCAGCTTGTTTTTCTCCAAATAGTTTCCTTTTCTGGTCCAGGCTTTTTACATGTGAAAACATAAAGCCAAATTGTCCTACAAAATAACAAGTAAAATTATACCTCAATATGTATTTTGAATCATAAGGGATTCAAATTCTTCCTAAATTAGCTCATACAGATAATTCTCTTGCAAGGATATTCTTACAGAGAATTTCATTCTACTGGAAATAACCTCAAATAATTTTCTCTTTTCTTGCAAAAGGAAAAACATGCCAAGAAAATATGATTGCTGAGTTATTACATTGCAGAGTACTTTATGCTCTCTTAACAGATTGAGGACCCAGTTTTTTTCAGTCTTTCTCCATGTGCATTTTTCAAGCCTGGTTAAAATCTATAATGTCTATCCAAAAAATCAGTTGTGAGGTAGTTGGAATAAATACTTGTCTGTTGCTTTTTATAATACAGTTTTTGAAAGAAGTTTCCCATGTAGTAAATCCTCCTCTCTTCCTGAGCATCATGTGTTGAGGTGATCAGGGCAGGGCTTCCTCTGTGAGTCTTATCACCTTGTGGCCATCTGTCACTGGCTTCTCCGCCTGCCCCTGGCAGCCTCTTGACATCTGGAGCAGCAGTGTGAAGAGGAGAGAGAGTTGCTATGACTGTGACCTTGGGTGTGAGTTTCCTGAGGTCAGAACTGAAGGGTTGTTTAGGTTTCATCAAATTAAAGAGCTGAGGAACTCCCATGTGGAACACCCATTTTCTCTTCGGAGTATGGTGCGGTGAGACCGTGCCTAGTGCTGACATCCTTGTGTTTTTAGCAGCAGTCTTTGCAGAAGTGATTCTAATGAACCATGTCACATCCGTTTCTCCATTGACTGTTTTATTAATTACTAAGAGAAGTTATACTCTGCTTTTTCTGCCGTATTCACCAGTTTAATCACTTTCCCTCTTTAAAAATTTCCAACTTTTTATGTAGAAGGGAGTCCTAGGCTTAGAGATAGGAGGCATAGGTTTAATTCCATCACTTAAAGTGTCTTTGTAACTTTGGTTAACTTGTTTGACCTCCCTAGGTCTTCATTCCTTTGGCTGTTAAATAACAATATACAATCATATTTAACACGTGAGGTTATTGTGATGACTAATTGAGATAATATGGAAGAAAAAAACTTCTATTTTTAGAGTGCTTAGAATTTTCCAAGGCATTCATACACATTCTCATTTGATACCCAAGACAATTCTTTACCGTGTGTAGATATTACCTTACTTTTAGTGTCACTCTTGCCTAATATATTCCGATAAATATATATAACAGTGAAGTAGTGATGTTTCATTATGGGTCATGCATCTTTTCTTTTATAGAAACCACTTGACTATAAATACAGATATTTTCGTCGTGTCCCTGTACAAGAAGCAGATCAGAGTTTCCATGTGGGGCTACAGCTGTGTTCCAGTGGCCGCCAGAGGTTCAACAGACTTATCTGGATACATCATTCTTGTCACATTACTTACAAGTAGGTGAATGTAATAATAAATACCAAGGTTACAGAATAAATGCATACTTTATATTAGACTTACAAAACTCTCAGATAGGATTTGAACTCCTGAGAGTTAATATTACACATTGCAAAGCAAAACCACAATGTAATAATACTCTGTAGACCCTTCCAAAATTTGCTCCAGTTATTTATTTATTTTTTTAACATATTTTTTATTGTAATAAAGTTGATATACAATATTATGTTGGTTTCAGATGTACAACATAGTGACTGGATAATTGTACACATTACTAGATGTTTGCCACAGTAGGTGTAGTTCCCCCATTACCATACTGAGATACTACAATACTATTGGCTAAATTCGCTATGTTGTACTTCAGTTCCTATGTCTAATTTATTTTATAGTTGCAGTTTGTACATCTTAAACCCCTTCATCTGTTTCACCTATCCCCTCATCTCATTCCCTGTGGAAACCAACAGTCTGTTGTCTATATTTGTGGATCTATTTCTTTTTTGTTTGTTTTTTAGATTCCACATATAAGTGAAATCATATGGTAATTGTCTTTGTCTGGTCTCACTTTTCATGATACCTTCTAGTTCTATCCATGTTGTCACAGATAGCAAGATTTCATTATTTTTTATGCCCGAGTAATATCCATTGTGTATATGTACCACATCTTCTTTATCCCTTCATCTATCAGTGGGCATTTGGGTTGCTTCCATATCTTAGCTTTATAAATACTGCTACAATGAACATAGGTGTGCATATATCTTTTTGAATTAGTGATTTTGTTTTCTTTGGGCAAATTTCCAGAAGTAGAGTACTTCTGGTACTTCTATTTTTAGTTTTTTGAGGAGCCTCCATATTGTTTTCCACAGTGGCTGCACCAATTTACATTCCCACCAACAGTGTAGGACAATTCCTGTTTCTCCACATCCTCACCAACACTTGTTATTTCTTATCTTTTGAATAGTGGCCATTCTGACTGGTGTGAAGTGATACCTCACTGTGGTTTTGATTTGCATTTCCCTAATGATTAGTGATGTTGAGCATCTTTTCATGTGTCTGTTGGCTATCTGTATGTCTTCTTTGGAAAAATGTCTGTTTGGGTCCTCTGCCCATTTTTTAATCACTTTATTTGGTTTTTTTGGTGTTGAGTTGTATGAATTCTTTATATATTTTGGATGTTAGCCCCTTGTCAGATATATCATTTGTAAAAAGATTCTTCCATACTATAGGTTGTATTTTTGTTTTGTTGAAGATTTCCTTTGCTGTTCAGAAGCTTTTTAGTGTGATGTAGCCCCACTTGCTAATTTTTGCATTTGTTTCCCTTTCCTGGGTAGATATATCAATATATTTTCTTCTCAGAGTTTTATGGTGTCCTGACTTACATTTAGGTCTTTAATTCATTCCAAGTTTACTTTTGTGTATGGTGTAACACAATGATCTAGTTTCATTCTCTTGCGTGTAACTGCCTAGTTTTCCCAACACTGTTTATTGAAGAGACCCTCTTTTCCCCACTGTATATTCATGGTTCCTTTGTCATATGTTAATTGATCATATGGGCATGGGTTCATTTCTGGGCCCTCTATTCTATTCCATTGATGTATGAGTCTCTTCTGATATGCCAGTACCATAATGTTTTAATCACTGTGGCTTTGTAGTAAGCTCCAGCTATTTAGAGAGGTATCAGCACAGTAGTGGTGCCAGGTTCAAGCCTGTCATGTTATCCACTTTTCTGGAAGGGGCTCACAGAAGCCCCTGGCCAATGACAGCCTTTTCTTTCTTCTTTATTGAGGTATGTAATAAAATGCACAGGTCTTAATGTACAGCTTGACAAATTTTGACATGTGTATACATTCAGGTAACCATCAAAATAGCAAACATTCTCACTAGTTTTTTTCCCCTTCAGCTGTTTCACCCATTTCCCCACACCCCTCCCTTAAAGCAACCATCAGTCTGTTCTATGTTTGAGTCTATTTCTATTTTATTCATTTGGTTTGTTTTTGGATTCCACATGTAAATGAAATCATATGGTGTTTGTCTTTCTCTGACTTATTTCACTGAGAATACCCTCTAGATCAATCAATGTTGTGAATGGCAAGATTTCATTCACTTTTATGGCTGAGTGGTATTCTGTTGTATATACATGCCACATGTTTATCCATTCAGCTATAAATGAACACTGAGGTTGTTTCCATATCTTGGCTATTGTAAATAATGCTGCTATAAACACAGTAGTGCTTATGTCTTTTCAAATTAGTGATGCTTTCCTTGGGTAAATTTCCAGAAGGTGAACTACTGGGTCATATGGTATTTCTATTTTTAGTTTTTTGAGGACACTCCTTACTGCTTTCCATAGTGGCTACATCTTTTTACATTCCCACCAGCAGTGTAGGAGGGCTCTCTTTTCTCCACATCCTTGCCAACACTTGTTATTTCATGTCTTGATACTAGATATTCTGACTAGTTATAAGATACCTCACTGTGGCTTTGCTTTCCATTTTTCTGATGATCACTGATGTTGAGCATCTTTTCATGTGTCTTCTGACCATCCTGTATATTTTCTTTGGAAAAATGCCTACTCAGATCTTCTGACCATTTTTTAATCAGAAATTTGATTTTTTGGTCATGAATTCATTATGTCTGGATATTAAAGCCTTGTCAGATATATCATTTGTAAATACATTATCCCATAGAGTAGGTTTTCTTCTCATTTTATTGGTTTCCTTTGCTGTGCAGAATCTGTTTATTTTGATGGAGTCCAACTTACTGCTTTTATTTCCCTTGCCTGCGGAGACATATCCAGAAAGAAATACTAATGCTTATGTCCAGGAGTTTGCTTTTAGGAGTTTTGTAGTTTCAGGTCCTATATTTAGGTCTTTTATTCATTTCATCTTCAATTTCTTTCATCAGCGCCTTTTAGTTTTCAGAGTACAGGTCTTTTACGTCCCTGGTTGGACTTATTCCCAGGTATCTTATTCTCTCTGGTGCAAATGTAGATGGGATTGTTTTCTGAATGTCCCTTTCTGCTAGCTTGTTATTTGTATCCTTTCTTCCCTTGCTCTCTGCCCTTGTGTGTCATGGCTTTCTTTAGCATTATGCTTGGATTCCTGTCCCTTTACATTTTGGGTATCTATTATATGGTTTTGGTTTGTTTTTACTGTGGGGTTTCATGTACAGCATCCTGTGTATGTGGCAGTCTATGCTGAGTTGAGGTCATTTAAGTTGGAATGCATTCTAACATTTCTCGTCAGGTTGGTTTAGTGCTCGTGAATACCTTTAACTTGTGTTTCTCTAGAAAGGCTTTCTCTCTCCTTCAGTTCTGAGTTGAATTATAACAAGAGCCTTGCTGGGCAGAGTGTTCTTGGTTGTAGATTTTTTTCCTTTCAGCACTTCGAATATATCGTGCCCTTCCCTTCTGGCTGGTAGAGTTTCTGCTGAAAAATCAGCTGATAGCTTTATGGGGTTTCCCTTTCACATAATCAACTGTTTTTCTCAAAGTAAAGTTTCTTCCTTTGCCTTTGATCTTTGACATTCTAATAACCAAGTGTCTCAGTGTGGCGTCCTTGGGTTCAGCTTGTTTGGGGCTCTCTGTGCTTCTGGACCTGGAGGTCTGCTTCCTCGCCCAAGTTAGGAAAGTTTTCAGCTATTATTTCTTCAGTTAAGTTTCCCATCCACCCCCTCCTTCTGGGGCTCCCACAGTGAGAATGTTAGGACATTTGGTGTTGACCCAAAGGCCACTTAACCAATCCTCATTTATTTCTGCTCTTTTTCCTTTCTGCTGTTCAGCTTGAATGCTTGCCATTACCCCGTCTTCCAGATCGCTGACCTGCTCTTCTGCACCCCTGCTCTGCTATTGATTCCCCAAAATGTATGTTTCGTTGCAGTTACTGTATTCTTCACCTCTGGTTGGTTCTTTTTCATACTTTTTACCTCTTTGTTGATGTCTTCCCTGAGTTTATCCACTCTTCTTTCGAGTCCAGTGAGCATCTTTATAACCATTACTGCTTATCAGGTAGATTGCTTAACTCTGTTTCATTTAGTTCTTTTTCTGAAGCTTTTGTCTTGTTCTTTTGTTTCAAGCATATTCCTCTGTGTCCTCAGTTGGTTTGACTTTCTGAATTTGTTTCTATGGATTAGGTGAAAGGGGTACCTCTCCTAGTCTTGAAGGCTTGGCCTTGTGTAGGAATGAATGATGGACTTTTCAATAACAAAACCATTCTGTCAGACCCTCCAGAAATAAATAAATAAATAAAACTACTCCAAGCCAAGTAAATGGCCAAAATGAAAAACTGCTATGGGCCAGGAAGTGGAGTGTCTGAAGCGCTCCCTTAGGCCCACAGGCTTGTGAATGATTACCACCACATTGGAAATGAAAGCGGCATTCTGTGTGTAGAACGGTACTCAGGCTACTGGAAACTGTCTTTGCACTATTTATCCAGTGACTCACTCAAAGTTTTAAAACATCAGATCTTTTTTTTCTTTTCCCTTGCTTCAGTGTCACCATTTTTTACATTAATTCTATTTGGCTTAGCCTCACAGATTATATACTGGTTTTAGTAAAATTATAGGTAGAAGAGTAAGTCTTCTAAATGATCTTATGTATTCCAAAGGCAAATCTATTAAAGGTCATTGTTCTATGAATTAGGATTTACCTGTATGAAATAATTAATGAGCCAAAAAGTGTGTGTGAGAAAAGAGCCATATAGAGGCAAGTAAACTATCAATTCATATGGATACTGAGGTCTACTGTTAGTATGTTTGAAAGAATATTGATGTCTGGCTGAGGGCTCACCTTCCAGTTGAATCCAAATTTCTGAGACAAGTTTTGAGGTCACCTTCCATTAACCTGCTTCACAGCTTTGACTATATTCGTGAAATCTTTCTGGGTCACCTTGCCATCATACAAATAACTTGTCCCCCCTGATATGGAAGATACTGACAGCTGAGAAATAACACTTTTCTTTCATCCTTACCTGCCAGTCCTATTGTTTCCTTTTTGCTTCTCTCAATAATCTGTGCAGTGGAATTTTTTTTTCTTTTCAAATTAAGAAACCAAACCCAGAAGTCAAACCAAACAAATGAAAGGCACGATGTTTTAGGAGGAAAAGAAGACATTATAATAGGCATCATTTGTACCTGCTAATGATCACATTGACTTCCTTATTCATAACACCACTTGAATTTTCTGCTCTTGTTTTTTTTTTTTAGTCCTTTTTGGGGGGAAAATATAACAGGCTGTAGTAGTATAGCTTGTCTGCTGCTTCCTTGCCCTTCCTCCCTCCCATCTGTAATCATGCTGTTGATCATGCAAATGTTAAATCTATTCTAGGATTATAATTCTTTCTAAATTACATTTTAATAAGATCCTTCCAAATATCTTTAGCCTTTGACTTAGAAACTCCACTCTTAGAAATGTGTTCAAAGGACATAATCAAAATTTTAAATTACTAAACAATGAAAACAACCTAAATCTCCAAAAAAAGGGAATTAAGTAAATTGTGGCACAAGCAGACAAGTGTGCAGCTGCTGAGAATGGCTTCTGAAGAATATTTAATGATTGGAAATGCATATGTCATAATGTTAAACAAAAAGTAGGATTACTAAGAGTATAATCTTAAAATCTTAATAGGAAAGCTTGCTAGAGAGGTCGAGTTACTTAGAGGAAACAATGGAAGAAAGTATTTCATATCGCTGTGTCTGGCCAGTGGAACTATGAGTGATTTTTTTTTGTACTTGTCTAAATTTTTTTTAACTTTCTACAATGTGCAAGGATTTTAAGTGAGTTGAAATGTCCTTGTAACTAGTATTTGTGCTTTCTTTCCAGATCAACTGGTGAGACTGCAGTCACTGCTTTCGAGATTGACAAGATGTACACCCCCTTGTTCTTTGCCAGAGTGAGGAGCTACACTTCCTTCTCAGAGAGGCCTCTGTAGAGCTTCACAGCCCGTCCTCTGTCGCTGTTGCATGAATAAGCATACATAGAGCAAAAGAGCTCCTCTAAGTTATAAATGTACATATATATATATAAATATACATATATATATATATATGTGGAATTGGGACTTATTTTACATTGTTGGAGTTCTTTTAAGAAGAGTAAATTGATTATTTTTTTTATTTAAAGGAATAATTGATTTCTTGGAGTATTTTGCTTTAAAATTAAGAAGTTGAGATTACAAGTTGTTTAAGCACATTTACATTGCAAAAAGTCAATATGAGCTTTAAATCATGTCCTTTTTCAAGAGTATTTCTGTTACACAGGTCGTCTTCTGACCGATCACCCCGTATTTAAGTGTATCAGGTGAGAGCTCCGCTGGATAAGCATCTCTTTTGCGCATGACATAGTGTCTTTTCAATAAAGGCTCAAATGTGAAAACCTGTTCTGGATTTGTTTGAAACTTTTAATAGTAAAGATCATAAATAAATGTTTCTTTCAAAAATATATATTTGGATGGCTTTTTAAAAATTTCAGAATAACAGTAGCCAGCAAAGGCTTGAGAATCAATGCCTCATATCATCATGGGGTCTGTACATGCAGTGTGGACTGTAGATACCTGTATGCTGACCCCATCTAGGCACTTGACAAATGTGTGACATCAGGAGGGAACCCTCAGGTCTGCAACTCTTCTGGCAAACTCAACTGTTCAGCTTTCTTCCTAAAGAGCAGAACCCTGTAAACCCAGGCCTACCTCTTTCTCCAGTTAAAGCTGAGAGAGCCAGCCACAAAGTAAACTGGTATTTTATTTCACTAGTAACAATGCTGTTTTAGTATTTAATCTGAGTTTGTGTCTTGCAGACCTCTACCAGATTCACATTTGTCGGTGATTCAAACGCAGCTAGTGTTGAGTATTCCTGTGCCTTCAAAAGCCAACATCTGTCGCCACAGTTGCTTTCAAGTTCATAGACATTAAAAGACACTTTGTAAGTTCCTGCAGTTCAGTATGGAACAGGCCCTTTGGAACGCTAATACATGTTAGGTCAAAGATGAAAACCAAACATGCAGTGTGTATACAAAGCAAGAGTTCTGCCTAGGTTAACATGTCACAGTAATTGGAGAAATATGTTTGTCAAGTTAGAAAAGAGGGAGAAAGAATATGCCTAAGATAAGGCAGCTCTTTGTGATGGGACTTAGCTCTGGTTTAATATAAGTTAATAGAATGATTAGAACACAGTCAAATAACTGGAAAATAAATCCGTAAGGAAAGTGGAAATTGAAGATTCTCTGTCGTTTTGCCACCCACCATGGATTAGAGGACCTGTGGCATGCAAGTTGAAGGGTTCCTTTGTGACCACTAAAGCAGCTTTCATTTACTTAGGCTGGAGCTGAAGTAAATTTTTCAGATTGCATTTTCTGTGTATTATGAAAGTAGAAAAGCCATATACATTCATTGTGAGGATATTAGAATATACAGATAAATCAAAAAATAAAGTAATCCTAACACCCAAAGATAACTAACTAGAGGAATTTTTGCTGTGTAACCTTATCTTTTTCTCTGCAAACCCTGCTATAGAAGCCTTTTAATTTCAGGAATGTTCTTTGCTCTATGTGCACATGAGAGAAACCAATACCATGGAGCAATATCCAGACTAACTTATAAAAACCAACAAAAAATGTATCCAGAAATTGCATTTCATATCCTGCCTGGACTGCTCAGGAGATGTCCTGGTAGGGAATCTGGCCTAAGCACTAACACCCTGAATCAGCTCTCTCTTGCATTTTCCTCTGCAGCTCCCTTCTTACACCTTAGGTCAAAGTAGAAGTGCTTGGGGCCCGTGTAGGCTTGGGGTATGGGCTTTAATTACAGGTGCAGGGCTAAACGTTAGCTTTAATCCTTCCTCTCTGACTCTATAGTAACCACTCTCAACTTTATGGTGTTTTACCTTTAGACTCTCTATTCTGTGCATCTATTTAAAATGGGAGTATATTGTACAGAATGCTTGGTAAACTTTCCCTACATAATACCAAGTACATCATTTCATAAATATTCTTAATGGCTATATAGTCTTAATCTCCTTAGACATTTCCATTTTCTAATTTGATGCTAGTATAAACATTTCTGGAATGAGCATTCCTCTGGCTAATTCTTAACACATCCTCAACGATATCCTTAGAATGTTTCCAAGAGAAATGCTGAATCAAAAGGCGAATGTCTTTAAATATCTTCACCATTTTTTGCTGAAAACATATAAACTATAGAAAAACTGGAAAATAAATGAGCACAAAGGAGAAAATATACATCTTCTGTAGTCACCTCATGCAACAAAATCAAATATTTGCCCTTTAGTGTAATTATTCTGGCCTCGCATATATTTGTGTGATTTTTCACTCCTGCAGTCAGTTCCCCAGTGGTGTGTGCTGCGTGTCAGCCGCAGGTGCCTTGGATGCAATATCACCACCTACGTGGCTTAGGGTTCCCTGGGGCTTCTGTGGCTCCACAGAACCTAATGAGCGGCAGAAGCAGAATCTGGGACAATATGATGGGTCCGTCTCATGTTGAGTACCCAGCAGTCAATGTGATGCGTTGGGATAGTCACTAGATCCAAAAAGGGATTTCCATCTTTGGTTATACATGGTGAGTGAAACTTGTACATTTGTTACTGCTCTCTCCCGAAATCCTGCTAAAATGACAGTAAAGAAAAAATTGGGGGAGGTGGGTCCAAGAGAGGAGTGGGTTCAGAAATAGCCTGAACCCACCTCCTCCCATGTACACCTACCCACAGAGAAATTCCTCCCGAGGAAGAACGGAGGGCTGAGTGAACACCTGCACGAGGGATAGAAAGACCACATTAAAAATGGCAAGAGAGATGGAGACATGGCAACAGAGGGAACACCACCCCACGTGGCCCTGCGGTAAGGAGGGCTATCACTGACAGGTCACAGGGCATGTTCCCTTGACCTGGGGCACAAACAGAAAACCACAGCCTAAAGGGTAACCACACTGTAAGTGAGCAAAACTGATTTTCAGGCCAAGGCACCTGCCAAACAGTAGGTGGATCCCTTAGACCTCTCCAGAATCAGAGGTACTGCCAAGCACCATTATTTACATTCTCCCCACACATTAACAGTGTGATAGGTATATGGTCAGGGTACACACATCAGCTTCCAATGTAACCAAGGTGGTCTCCTGGCCCCCACCCACACCCCAAAGCACTTGTCAGAAATCCAGCAGTCCCACCAAGTTGGCAATAGTGTGGTGCTCATACAGAATCACACTGTCCTAGCCCCTTCTGAGCCCAGCCTCGATGTGAGCACTTCTAGGACACTGCCCACCCAGTAAACCCCTGGACCCTGCCCTTCCACCCATGATGACCCTCTTAGTATGGCCCCTACTGGGGCCAACCCCAAAAACCCTGGAACTGCAACCCTCCACCTCATGGCTGCTGTGCCAACACAGGCCTAGCCTGCACTTATCTGGTGGGCCCAAGACAGGACCCTCTAACCAAAGCAGCTCCGCCAGCGCGGTACCTGCCAGGACCCACATGGAAAAGCCCTGGGCAAGCCACTCAACCCACAGCCACCCAACCTGCATGACCCCTGCCAATGGCCACACAAAAGCCCCACTGACAGTGCCCTAGGAGCCCCACACTGGGAAACCCTGTCACAAACTCACCTGGCCTCCAGTTAACCAGCCAAAACTACCAGGCACTCTTAAAGTCTACCCAGGAGACATTACTACACAAGGCCATGCCTTCAAGACTAAGAGAGGTACCCCTTTCACCAAACCCATAGAAACAAACTCAGGAAGTCAAACCAACTGAGGACACAGAGGAATATGCTTGAAACAAAAGAACAAGACAAAAGCTTCAGAAAAAGAACTAAATGAAACAGAGTTAAGCAATCTACCCGATAAGCAGTAATGGTTATAAAGATGCTCACTGGACTCGAAAGAAGAGTGGATGAACTCAGGGAAGACATCAACAAAGAGGTAAAAAGTATGAAAAAGAACCAACCAGAGGTGAAGAATACAGTAACTGCAATGAAACATACATTTTGGGGAATCAATAGCAGAGCAGGGGTGCAGAAGAGCAGGTCAGCGATCTGGAAGACGGGGTAATGGCAAGCATTCAAGCTGAACAGCAGAAAGGAAAAAGAACAGAAATAAATAAGGATAGATTAAGGGACCTTGGTACAACATCAAATGTCCTAACATTCTCACTGTGGGAGCCCCAGAAGGAGGGGGTGGATGGGGGAATCTTAACTGAAGAAATAATAGCTGAAAACTTTCCTAACTTGGGCGAGGAAGCAGACCTCCAGGTCCAGAAGCACAGAGAGCCCCAAACAAGCTAAACCCAAGGACGCCACACTGAGACACTTGGTTATTAGAATGTCAAAGATCAAAGGCAAAAAAAGATTCTTTACTTTGAGAAAAACAGTGGGTTAGGTGCAAGGGAAACCCCATAAGGCTATCAACTGATTTTTCAGCAGAAACTCTGCCAGCCAGAAGGGAAGGTAGATATATTTGCAGTGCTGAAAGGCAAAAAATCTACAACCAAGAACACTCTGCCCAGCAAGGCTCTTGTTATAATTCAACTCAGAACTGAAGGAGAGAGAAAGCCTTTCTAGAGAAACACAAGTTAAAGGTATTCACGAGCACTAAACCAATCTGACAAGAAATGTTAGAATGCATTCCAACTTAAATGACCACAACTCAGCACAGACTGCCACATACACAGGATGCTGTACATGAAACCCCACAGTAAACACAAACCAAAACCATATAATAGATACCCAAAATGTAAAGGGACAGGAATCCAAGCATAATGCTAAAGAAAGCCATGACACACAAGGGCAGAGAGCAAGGGAAGAAAGGATACAAATAACAAGCTAGCAGAAAGGGACATTCAGAAAACAATCCCATCTACATTTGCACCAGAGAGAATAAGATACCTGGGAATAAGTCCAACCAGGGAGGTAAAAGACCTGTACTCTGAAAACTAAAAGGCACTGATGAAAGAAATTGAAGATGCAAATAAGTGGAAAGATATCCCATGCTCATGGGTAGGAAGAATTAATATTGTTAAAATGGCCATTTAACACATAGCAACCTACAGAGTCAATGCAATCCCCACGAAAATACCCATGGCATTTTTCACAGAATTAGAGCAAATAATCCTAAAATTTGAATGGACTCACAAAAGAACCCAAATAGCCAAAGCAATCTTGAGAAAGAAGAACAAAGCTGAAGTTATCACATCTCTGATTTCAAGCTTTACTACAAAGCTGCAGTAATCCAAATGGTATGGTCCTGACACAAAAATAGATACATAGCTCAATGGAACAAAACAGAGAGCCCAGAAATAAACCCATGCTTTACATGGTCAATTAATATATGACAAAGGAGGCAACAATATACAATGAGAAAAAGATAAGTTGCTTCAATAAATGATGTTGACTAAACTGGACATCTACATGCAAAAGAATGAAAATGGATCACTGTCTTATATATAAAAACAAATTTGAAATGGATGAAAGAACTAAATGTAAGTCCTGAAACTACAAAACTCCTGAAAGCAAACTACTGAACATAAGCATTAGTAGTTTTTTTTCTGGATATGTCTCCCTAGGCAATGGAAATAAAAGCAGAAGTAAGTGGGACTCCATCAAACTTAACAGCTTCTGCACAGCAGAGGAAACCATCCACATAGCAAAAAGGCCACCTATCACAGGGAAAAGGTAGTTGCAAATGATATATCTGATAAGGGTCTTGTAGGGGCCAAGGCAGGCTGCTCCAAAATGTGCCCGTTTGGTAGACAGATCACTTTAAATTAAAGGGACTGGAGAAACAACCAGTGTTAGTGGGTCAGGGTGTCCCTCCTCTGTCTCCCTCCCCTGTGAGTCCAAGAAATAAATCTCCCATGTGAAAGGTGTCCTCCCTGTACCTGGAGATAGAAGGCAATCTTACCACTGGAGACAGGCATTTCAGAGCCGACAAGGCTGCATAAAGAGATCCTGTTACTTTTTTACTGATTTACTACCCAAGTCCAAATGTTCTTTTGAATTCCTTACTAACTGAAGATCTCAAACATAAGTTTTCATTGTCCTGTAAATTCTTCACAGATTTATTGTCTCTTCACCTAAAACACATAAAAACTGCTTTGGTTGTTTCTTTAGGTCTCAGTTTCATTACTGGGCCTCCCTACATGCATAATAAAACTTTGTTTTTTTCCTCCTGTTAATCTTTCCATGTCAATTTTTATTATTAAAGTATCATTGATTGTCCATGTCAATTTCATTCTTAAACTAGCTAAAAGAACCTTGAAGGGTAAAAGAAAACTTTTCCTCCCCAACAGGCTAATACCTAAAATACATGAAGAACTCATATTACTCAACACTAAAGAAACAAATAATCTGATTTTAAAATGGACAGATTCGGGGGGGTGGAGGGATGGATGAAATAGATGAAGGGGAAAAAAAAGTAGACAGAGGACATGAGTAGAAATTTTTCCAATGAAGACATTTGGATGGCCAATGGACTCACGGAAAGGTGCTCAGCGTTACTAATCTTAAGGGATATGCAAATCAAGCCCACAATGAGATATCACCTCACAACAGTCAGAACGACTAGTATCAACAAGATAAGAAATAACAAGTATTGGTGAGAATGTGGAGAAAGGGAACCCTTGTACACTGCTGATAGGAATATAAATTTGTGCAGCCTCTATGGAGAGCAGTATGTTTCTCAGAAAACTAAAAAAGAAATACCACAGACCCAGGAACTCCACTGATGGGTATTTACCCGAAGAAAAAAAAATCACTAATTTGAAAAGATATATGCATTCCTATTTTTACTGCTTCATTATTTACAATAGCCAAGATATGGAAGCAACCTAAATGTTCATCAATAGACACATGGATAAAGATGTGGTACACACACAATGGAATATTACTAAGCCATAAAAAAGAACAAAATCTTGCCATTTGCGGTGACATGGATGGACCTGGTGGGTACTATACTAAGTGAAATAAGTCAGACAGAGAAAGACAAATGCCATATGATTTCACTTACATGTGAAATATAAAAAACAAAGCAAATGAAAAAACAAACAAAACAGAAATAGAGACATAAAAACAGAGAACAGACTGGTGACTGCCACAGGGGAAGGAGTTAGGATGGTTAAATGGGAGAAGGTAAAAGAAATTAGTGAGAATGGTCAATATCTTGATCTGGATAATAGTTACATGAGTACACATACATGTCAAATTTCATTTCAGCATACACTAAAATTTGTGCATTTTATTTTTGATGTATCTCAATAAAAAAAATTTTTTAAATTAACTAAATAAAAAGGCTTCAGTCTTCAAAGACAAAGAGAAAGGAGAAACACAGGTTAATATTTGGGAAGTGGAAAGCAGATGGACCAATGACGTAGTGGTTCTGACACATGGGCTGGGTGAAAGTGGGAGATCCACAATTTTGTGACTTTGAGCAAGGGCTAACCTCTCCATATGTAACAAATTGGAGGAAATAATAGTACCTACTTTCAAAGTCAAAAGGAATAAATGATACACTCCATGTTAACTGCTTAGGACAATGCCTGATTGAGTTGGTGCTGAATATATGGCAGCCATAACAAATACTATTAGTTTTATTTCCACTATTGTTCCAGAAATACATGAGACCTCAGCCAGAAGCAGGGAAAGATAAAAAGAGCAAATCAACTCAACTGATCCTCCAACTGCAGGTAAAGCAGCACACTCAATTGGCGAGGTGGAGCAGGAAGAATCCTCAGTTAGCCCCCAGGACTAGAATTGCCAAACTTGTACCCACCAGGCAACAAAGCGAGGCTTCCCCTCCCTTCCTTCCACCCAGCCCCTCCCCTCAAATACAGACCAATAGACTCTAACATTGAGGCCTCTCAACAAAACTGACAGGTCCCGCCCCTCACCTCATCCTATCAGGCCACACGGAGGGTCCCGTCAACACGGCGTGTTGAATGCCATCTTGAACATCGACAGACAAGCGAGGAACTCCAGGCATGAAAAGAGAAAGTCTCTAACACAAGAGACAGGCTCACACGTATTAAATAAACAGGAGAAAGAAACACAGAGGAAACTGAAAACTGCAGGTAGTAGAAGAAAATTTTAAAGGAGAATTTCACCTTGAGAAGAAGACCATGAATAGAGAACAACCATGACCCAGAACAAGATTCTACAAAAAGACCGGAAACTGTCAGGAGACAGGTCTTTTGAATATTACAAATATGATAACTAAAATTTTTTTTAAATTTTAGATGAAACATAGACTGACCAAGCTGGAAGATACCTCAGAAGCTTTTTTTGACCAACCATCCCAGCGTGGAGATGAGGAAATGGGCATCTCCAAAGGTGAGGTGGTTTGCCTAAGGTGGTAAAACTAGGACCCTCACAAATTAAAGGAGAGAATGCCTACAGGAGGGCCTGGCAGGTGGAAGCTCTCAGGGCATTTTAGCCTTAGTAATGGCCACTAAGAGTTATTTGCAAACAACGCCTCACTAAAGCTGTTTAAAAATGTTAAGAGCTCATAGGTATTTAGTGTGGAGCAAAGACTTTAGTTTATACAGGTTATCACGTTTATGCTTACAACACAGAGGTTTTAATTGTCCCCATTTTATAAATAAGAAAACTGACATTAAGAGAGTTTTAAAAAACGTGCTCAAGCTTACCCTAGTTACTGAGTAGCGGGGCGGGGCTGACCCTAGAACTCTTGCTTGTAGGCAGAGCCGAAAGTCCGGGTCTAAAGGAATTAAATTAACATTCAAATGTTATCATTCTCCTTGGAGTTGAGCCAGTCTTAGGCCAGCACTGCCCGGTTAAAGTATAATTTGAACTACATATGTAAGTTTAAGGTTTCTAGAGCCACATTAATAAAAAGTAAAAAGCAGGCGAAATTAATTTTAATACTATAGCACAATCCCATGTATCCAAAATAGTATCATTTCAACATGAAATCAATATCAACAATTAGTGATGGGATTTTATTACACTTTTTTATTCTTAATCTTTGAAATCTGGAGTGTAATTTACATTTACAGCATATCTCGTTTCAGATTAGCTGTATTTCAGGGGCTCGGTAGCCCCGTGTGGCGGGTGGCGACCATAATGGACATGCACGTCGTCACAAGGAAGTGAGAGCAAGGGGAAGGTTTGGGGTCTCAGCTCAGACCTCACAGTTCCTCAGTTTTTGCCGCTACCGGCAGGGACGCAAGAGCCTGGCATGGAGCTAGTTAGCCCCTACTTAATTTTAGGCTCATTACCTTTGTAACACATTCCCTGACTGTGCCAGCAATTGTCCCTGTCTGTTTCCCAAATATCCCACATTACCTGTATCCTAGCAGTTATCCCTCTTTTCGGAACTTTTTACATTAAATAAAATAATCCCGAGGAAGCAACGGACACACATTCCACAGGCTTTCCATTCTAGCTTTACTGAAAGAAATGAATGAAAAATGAAAGCATGCTCTTGCCACGAGGGGGCAGTCTTGTGCCACTCGTTTATTTTTGCTTCTCTAGTCAGCGCTAGGGACAGCTGGTTTTCACATTCACCAAAAACAGAAGTCACCCCAGGGTAGCATAGAAAAGACAAGTAGTGACTCTGTGGCATCCTACTACACTGATGGGCACTGACTGCGATGGGGTATGGGGAGGAGGACTCGATAATATGGGTGAGTGCAGTAACCACATTATTTTTCATGTGAAGCCTTCGTAAGAGTGTATATCAATAATACCTTAATAAAAAAATTCCATTTGCCCAAGTGGCACTGGCATTTCTACAGTGTTGAAATAAAATCTTGTGTTTAACAGCTGAAAAAAAAAAAACAGAAGTCACCCTAAATCCTTCTGATTGGCCTTCAAAGCTGCAAATGATAGGATCTAAGAATTAATGTGTGTATCCAAAATGAAATCCATCTGGCTGACAGAGCTCTGACTTCTGCCGTGCTGAACTCCTTATTAACCAGCCAAGGAACCCCAGGTTTCCTGGCCAGTTTTTATCTTAGCGGTTTGAGGAAACTGAGCATCCTGTTTTGGTATGAATAGGAAAGGGGTCCTGCGATGAGGCATCTGGGGTCAGAGGGTAGGTAGAGAAGATGGGAAGAGGCACAAGAGAGGCCAACCTGTCCCCATTTCACAGGCAAATCACTCGATTGTAACTACTTTTACATTCGGAAGGCCTTGAGACCTGCTTCTGCCCAGCGCAGAGCCTTAGTGCGTTGCTATGAAGTTCACTCAACGCCTCTGTACCTTCATCTTTGACTCCAGTAGCCACGGAATTGAGATTCACGAAAGCGTGCAAGATTGTTCCAGAATGCCCACGAACACCAGACACTGCGCACACGCGGGTACGCGGGCACCCACATGCGTACACGCGCATGAACACGTGCGGCAGATCGACCGGGGATCGCGTGGGAATTTCAGCAGCAACACAGGCTTTTTTCTGACAAAATGAATTTCTGTGCAGACCAACTTCCTTGAACACTGGAAATACATCCAGCCCGTTTTATCACGAGGAGGCCAAAGGAACGGTAAATTGAAACCTGCTATATAAGCCAGGTGACCATATGGTCAGTTTATTGTCAAAATCAGGACACTTTTTGGTGGAAAGTGGAGTATGTTTGTAATTATGCTGAGGCCATAAGCATAAGCTGGGACTGCCCGGGCCCGCCGGGATGAATGGTCACTCCACACAAAACATTGCCAATGCCCTACAAATTGTCCTACAGATGTAACTTGGAATGAAGGTTATTTGTTCTGTTCTATTTTTCTTGCCCCCGACAGAAGAAAATGCCCTTGGAATTTCTTAGCATATGAGGAGTGACTACCGGTGGATACAGCCCATCTCCTGCAAAAGGCTCCCCAACTTCTGCATTTACTGACTTGTGCCAGGAATCTCCAACAGAATGAAAAACTTCTGCATCCATATGCCAGTTTCTCCTTTTCTCATATCTGTTCCTGATTTCAGTGTGATTTCTTTAGTGTCTGGCTAATTGCTTCCAGGCTTGGACCTATAATCCCAGGTTAACATGGACAATTGCCAAGAGGTATCTTCCCAGTGCCTTATGACTGGCATTCTCTAGAAGCAGTTTCCCCTCTTGCCTTGTTCCTTGTTTGTTCCCATCTGGAAGGAAGGTCACCTGGAGGGGTGGGTTTAATTGGAGCACTGTGATGTGAGGAGCTAGTCGTGTGGTGTACTGCAAAGACTATAAATTGTATCAAAGGACATGAGCTCAGAGCACGTAGCACAGAATCTGACACATAGTGGGTGTTCGATAAATGCTAGCTGATCCCCAACCTGCCCATCACAGTTAACCCTCACAGTACAGGGGAGACATCTGTGGCCTTCTCTACCATCAGTGTGTCAGAGGAGGGGTCCCTTGCCTGGGTGTCCCCAATTCAACTGCACAGTAGTAGATGCTGGTACCGTTTGGAGCAAGTGATAGCCACAAGCTCTGGGTTTTCTATGGATGAAGGTCCTTCAGCTATGCATCCTTCAAACCTTAAACATGATTCCTTTGTGTCCCTGGGACCTGAAATAGGAAAGAAGTATCTTACTCCTCTTGATCTGATTCTCCTTGACATGAAGGAGTAATGCCTTCCCTTATCTCTGAACTTGAAGGGAGAAGTAAGAGCCCTGGACTTCAGCATTAGATAGCCCTGTGTTTGAACTCTGCCTTTACCAGCACTTACTACCTTAGTCAAAGTCACTTAACACCTGGAGCCTTGTTTGTAAACTAGTGATGATAAAACAACCTGCAGGGCTGCTATGACAACACACTACAGATGTTAAGCCCTGGCACATCACAGGCCTTCTATGAAAATGGCTATTAGGAAGGATTGTCTCAGAAACAGTGACACTTAGGTGGGTGGGGAAGATAGCTTTATGGCTTGGAGCTCCCAGATAGAAGACTCTAAAAATCATAAATCTAAAAAAGGAAGGAAGGAAGGGGGGGAGGGAAAGAAACTCTCAGACTGTACTTAGAAATACCAGAAATCAGCAGGGTAGTTTATACCAAAAATCCCTTTATACTAGGGCAATTAGGCTCCTATCAATCAGTGCCTAGACTTGATTGATCCGTCGTGGTTGCCTGCAGTGCTGAGAGAGATCCTGATGCTGAGCCTGACCCCAGGAGGGCAGTGCATCATGACCGATTGATTTGTGATGCCTGCTCTGGGAACAGGCTGGGGGAACACATAACTGCCCTCTGCTCCTCACGGACCAGTGCATAAGACTGCCTTTAATAGGGGTAAGAATCTGGAGTCTAAAGCAGTACTCAGGCTTTGGGTAGCTTAGGGGAAATAAAGAGAAGGCAGTGATGCCCCAGAGGCCGATAGAAAAGGGCAGTGTGGCAGATCATGAGAAATCCTTGACGGTATGTTAGGCAAACTTCAATGATGTCCTAATTCTACCCAGGAGAGGCCTTCCTAATTCTTCTCAGAAAATTACCTGGAAGAGCCAAGAGAAAAATGGGAATATTAGGAAACCTTAAGAAGTCACCGAGCCAAATTAGAGAGCGGAAAGAGAGGGAAAGCATGTCAGAATACAAGGTAAATTGAAGGAAATGCTTGAGCTTCTTGCCCTTGGGAACATTGGTTGAAGAACCACAAGTTTATAATCCTTGAGCCCAAATGGTCAGAAGTGGGGAAGCCTTGAGTGTCCCTCAGTTTAGACCCCCTTCCCAAACCCAGTGGCCTTCCTGCTCTGATTGCTGAATGATGTCTCAGTCCATCTATTCTGAGGACTCTAATCTTGAGACAAATTCAGTAAAAAAATAGTGCAGCCTTGTTCTCCCTTAAGGAGAGAGTCCAAAAGATGACCTTTATAAGCGTCATGGAGACTGTAGAAAGCAACTCCCTGTTCCTAGCCCTGTCTGCCTCCTGCCCCATCTCAACAAGAAATAGAAGTACTTGAAGCAGAAATAACTGTCCAAAGCAGACCTGAGTTACAAAAAATAATCTTGAAGAACTTGAGTCAGGAGCAATATAAAGATCAAGAAGTTTTGTTTTAAAGTAAAACAGAAGGAACAAAATAGCAGTAGACTCACAGACACTGAGAAGGGACTAGTGGTCACCAAAGGGGAGGGGCTGGGGATGTGGTGTGGGGAGGGAGAAGGGGATTAAGGGGCACTACAATGTGGAATCACAAAATAGGTAGGTCATGGGGAAGGCAGTAGAGCATGGAGAATACAGTTAATGACTCTGTAACATCTTACTGCCTTGACAGACAGTGACCGCCATGGAGGGGATGAGGACTTGACAATATGGGTGAAAGCTGAACCGCTGTGTTGTGTATGTGAAATCACCGTAAGATTGTATATCAGATGGACAGTGACTATAATAGGGTATGTGGTGGGGACTTGATAATGAGGGAATCTAGTAACCACAGTGTTGCTCATGTGATTGTATATTAATTATACCAAAATTCTTAAAAATGCAAAAAAAAAGATTGTATATCAACAATACTTTAATTAAAAAAAAAAAGAACTTTAAGTTGGAACAAGTTTTGGAACAAGCTTTTCTTCTTCTCCTACTAAGACTGTCACTAAGCATGTTTCCCTGAGTGTGAGGACAGTCCCCCGAGTGGCCACCATGTGGCATGTACCCTTCAGCACCAGCTGTCACAAGGGGCCACGGCACAGCTCTCTCCCTAATCCTTCTGGGACAGGCAACGGTTCTTTGGTTTTTCTTCCTACATTTTCCAGTGACACAGCAGCCCAACTGTGAATTTTCCCAACTCACCGGCAAACATTCCTGGGAAGTAAAGTGTACAGAGCCTGGCTCACTTTGAAAAGATGTAGCTTCTAGATTCACTGTTTTCCTGTATTATTTTATAGGGCATGCATATTTCTGATTATAAGAATTAATATACCCATTTTGGAAAGCACAGAGAGGCATGAAAAAGAAACAAGCACATACCCATACACCTACCACCAGAGACAACCCCTGTTCACATGGGTCAGCCTACCACCTGTCATTCACTAATGGGTACGCCGGTCTTCCTTGTCCCTGTGTGCTCTGGCACTCTGGGATATTGGGAAGATGTTCTTATTGTCTCCTTGCCAATTTTTCACCAGGAGCAGTACTGGTGGGGTTTGGGATGGGGGAGGTGAGGGGCAATAATTTCTCAGAATGGTGAGAAATGGGGTGATGAAAAGTGTTTGTGAGCAAAGAGTGAATTTGATATATAGTGATATTATATATGGTAATAGAAACAGTTGGACTGGGGAGCAATTTGAAGATGAGACTTCTCTGATGGGTCCTGGCAGGTAGCTAGAACTACTGTCTTTCATTGTTTGAGCAACATTGTCTCTCAAAGCCTTATTTCCTCATTTGCACAGTGGAGAAACCTCTCATTACACCAAATGAATTGTGTAAATGTCCATGCAAACTAGAGGTGAAACAATTATTTCAAAGCCAACTTTTTGCAGCATACACAGTGCTTTAAACCTTACCCACGGGCTCTACCCCTCTGCCCCAGTGCTGGACCAAGGTAAGCAGTGGCCATCTGACTTACCTGGACGGGTGGGGATGACGGGGAACTACAGAAGGAGAAGGGCTCAGGGCGAATCAGAGGCTGTCCGAAGATTAGTTCTCTCTCCCGATCATTGAACCAGTCCCTGGAATTCTCTGCTCAGTCCTGGGATGATGGGGTCAAGGGGATATATCGTCAGAATGGTGCAGGCACCTCCAGAAAATAGGAGACCTACTGGCCAGGAGAGGAGGCAGTGCTTCACAGGCAGGCTCCCCATGCACAGCTAGTGGCTACTCAAAACCGGAGCTTCCTCCGTTCAGCTACCCACGTGCCACCGGTGCCTGAGGCGGGGTTAGTCCTGTGCGCGGACAAAGGGGCCAACCGGGCCCTCAGGACTCAGGGCACTGGAGGAGGGGGCGGCCCCTCAGTGAGGCGTTGGAGAAGCTGGGCTGCCCCTCACTCACCAGCCGCGTGGATTTTAGCTCATTTTACCCAGGTTCTCTGCCTCTTAGTTTCTCAGTCTTGGTACTGTTAACATTTGACGCTAGATAATTGTTTTTTGTGGCGGGGACCAGTTGGGGGCTGTCCACTGAGGGATGTTCAGCAACACCCTTGGTCTCTCCCCACTAGATGCCCGCAGCAACCTGTCACCCAGCTGGGACAATTGAAAATTTCTCCAGATGTCGCTAAATAACTCCTGAGGGGCAAAATCACCCCAGTGTTTGCCCTATTAAGAACCACTGCATTACCCTGAACGACGGGGAGCTAACCACAAGGCTGCGAAGTTAGCCAATGGATGGGAGCCACCACCACGTGGTCCACCTTCCTTGCTGTGCCCTTCACTCCAGCTGGCCCAGAAATGGGAACCTGCAGGCCTGACTCCCCAGAAGGAGATACACCGCCGCCTCTCATCCTTCCTCTCTCCACCATCTATGATGGCCCGGATGGCTCAGGACCACCTGGCGTCACTTTCTGTTGGCAAACCCCCTCCAGAGAGGGGGTGCCGATCCTCCTGCCACACCCACACAATCCCCCATCACCCCTTCCATTCTCTGCTCATCACAAGACTCATGAAAATTGTGGGTGACAACAAACATCCACACTAACTCTCCGAGTCCCCGCAACACCTCATGGAGGTGACAACTCCCGTAAGGTGAGGGAACTGAGGCAGAGACGTTCAGTAACTCACCCAGAGAGCGGTGGCAGAGGGACTCACACCCAGGTGGCTGACTCCAAGCCTGTGCCTGGCCCCCTAGCAGTGCCTCCGCGATGGGAACTGATCACACTATTGTTGGTAAATGAACTGCTTTCTCCTACCTTGTGTATTTGGACTTTCAAGAGCACAGAGAGGGATGCCACAGGCAATATGAAAGAATGCACAGGACCAAGGGGGATGACTCGGATTGGCGACCAAAGGGAAAGGTCTGCTCAGGATCTGCCCTTTACTGGCCAAAGGGCTTGAAGCCCTCAACAGTCTCCTATTAGGCGCCCAGCCTCTACTCCCATCCGGCCCAATCTAAACGCTGCCCCCAGATCAGTCTGACCGAGGCACAGCCTTGCTCTCTCTGGGAAGTGTCTGGAGGGCACCACAACTGGGACACATGGATCAGGTGCACAGACATGGCTAGATAGACCCGATGTGGTTCATCGGAAAGGGAGTCAGCCACTCAGCTCCGTGACTGTATGGTGGAGAAACTTCTCTTTACATCAGATAAATTGTGATTGTCTCTATGAGGTCTGATCTTCCCATGTTAAAGGGAAGCTAGAAATCTAGGCTAGTATGTGCAATGTCTATATTTTATAAAGTTGAGTTCAAATTAAAAAGAAAAAAAATGCACAGTCTGTATGAGCCAAACAAAAGCCATCTGCAGGCGAATAGAATCAGCCAGTTTCTGACCTTTGGTGTACAGGCTGAATCCAAGCTCATGAGCTTTGCATTCTAGGTCAAGAATGATTCGGCAGGGACCCACCTTTCCAGTCTCCTCTGCCACTCAGGGCCTTGGCTGTCCAAGGGCAGCTCTGGCTCCCAGGACACCTGAGGCACCACCCGGTTCCTGTACCTGCCCTGCCGGCTCTGGAACGCCTTTTCTCCCAGCTCTGCCTCCAAAGTCCTCCTCTTCCTTCTCTCGGGGGCCTTCCCTGATTACCTGCAGTACAAGGATCATTAAATAATTACATAAACCTACTCCCCCGGGCCTCCAGGTTACTCTCCAAGGGTTACACTTCATCTCCTTGGACTTTACCATCCTGCATGCACCACCCACCAGAAGACTTCAGAGAAAAGTGGTACTAAATCATAAGCAACTTCAGAGCCTCCTCCCCAGTTCCCAGCCTGCCCCAGAATATGCCTGGTAGGTGTTAGATGAATATCAAGGCTTCCTAAAAGCTTGGCTTTAAGGGACTAAACCGAATTTAGCCCAGGCAGGTGAAAGTCAGCTAAAGACTACGCCTGATTGACTCACCAGGGTGAAAGCGAATCCTTGCACCTGCTGCAAGCGGAGCAAAACTCCCCTTCTCTCCACAGACCCCCGCAGGGCTCCCCTCTGCTGGGGCATGGCCAGCGCCTCTGAGTTGCATCCTTGGGTGGTCACTGGGGTCTCAGGCCAGAGATGCTGCATGGACCAAGCGCCCTGATGCCCAGGAAGTGGCTCCTGTGCTGAGTAAGCCCTGCTGGCGTGGTCGAGGGAACCACAGGAAGCCAGCACACCTGGGAGGAGGAGCAACACCCTGAGGAGCAGCACCTGGATTTGGCTCAAGCAAATGAGCACTGGTACTGCGCTCTTAAAACACTGGAGCCCCTGATGGGGACTGCGCTAGTGGGGTGAGGATTTAATAATACGGGTAACTGTTGAACCACTGTGTTGTATACTTGAAACCACTACAAGATTGTCTGTCAACGATACTTCAAAACAAAACAACACTACAGCCCTTACGCAGGCCTTATGACATTAAGACCAAAGGAGGAAACAGAGGCCCAGAGAAGTGGGGCTTGCCCAAGAGCAGGGTGTGCCTTAGAGGATTCAGGACATCCAACTCCAACCTTGAGGACCTCTTTCCATATCAGCCCCTATTATATGAAACATTCCAATGCAACCACAGGTGTATATCAGAACGCCACCTTTTTCAAAAACTCCATTCTGCAGCTGTGCACAAATAGGCTTCTGATTTGTCTTGTCCGTCTTGCCTTTGTGAATGTGGCACTTGGAGAGTAGCATCTGCTGCTCTTCCAGCCATGCCCACCACGGTAGCTTCCTTAGCAGCAGGAAGATGAAGGGTGTCCACCCACATATTTCAAACACCCAGCAAAACGTGTGTCACAAAACACATGTCACAGGAGTGGACCAAACTCTCACAGGTTATTTACTGCAATGTTCCTTCATCTGCTTTCTGGTCATAGCTTGACATATTTTCCTGGGAATATTCAAATAAGGAAAAGCTATATCAGGGAAAAAGTTTACACTTACACTATTTTTTCAAAACAGGAGATTATTCAGTTTCATTTCATGCCTACCCTGGGAACCTCTGCGGAAGAGTAAGTGAATGTTAAAGATCTACTGATGCTAAGACAAAATTGTGATCGTTGCTTTACAGACAAGGAAACTGAGGCTCAAAGAAACTCAAAACCATTCATTTGCAGCTATATAAATGGGCCAGGCACTGTGCTAGGTTCTGGGGATACAATGGTGAGCAAGACAGATGTGATCCCTGCCCTCAAACTCTTTCCAGCCTAGTAGGAAAGAGACTGTCGATAACTTACATGAAATTGAAGGGAAACAGATTATGCCACCCCAAAACATGCCACTCTGGCATAAGGACTGTTTTGAGCTGAATGCAACTGAGAAAGAGTAGATCGCAGAAAAGGCTTTTTACCCTCACCCAATTTGCCTAAAAGCAGGACATAAGTTTCCCACTGTTTAACATCATTCGTCAACAGCGAAATGCAAATTAAGACTAACAATGAAATACTATTACACACCTACTAGAATGGCTAACATTTAAAAACTTGAATACCATGTCAAGAGGTAACTAGAACTCTTGTACATTACTGGTAAGAATGCAAAATATTACAGCCATTTGATGAAGTTTGGCAGTTTCTGCTAAAGTTAGGCATACAATGAAATATTTACATTTCAAAATTGCTAAGAGACACTATCTTAAAGTTTTTACCACAAGAAAATACTGTACTGTACATGGTGATGGATGTTAACTTACTATGGTTAAGTTTATCAAATCATTATGTAGTATACTTGAAACTAATATTGCTGTAGGTCAATTAACTCTCAATTTTAAAAAGCTACACACACAAATCTACTCCATCCCTGCTCTTAGGGGTGAGAACAAAATAATAATTACCCCTTTGAAAGGAAGAAAAATCACAACACTTAAGGTATATTAAGGTGCTTTCTTTTTTTATTAAAGTATCATTGATATACAATCTTATGTTGGTTTCAAATATACAACACAGTGGTTCAACAGTTACCCGTATTATTAAATCCTCACCCCACTAGTGCAGTTACTCTCAGTGTAGTAAGATGTTACAGACTCAGACTGTATTCTCCATGCTGTACTCTAGGCACATTTTAAGTCTGTATTTTGGTTTTTCTTTGTGACTACGCTCCGAAGGAAAGAATTTCTCCTGTGCCAAGAAATATTTGGTATTGTTCAGGTTGTATGTCTAGGCTCACCAGAACTGACACTCAAATATGGCTGGCCACCCAGTCATGTTAATTTCACAATGACTTTTCTAAGCCAACATTTCTCAAGCCCCTATTACGAACCGGGCACCGAGTTAGGCACTCTAAACATGAATGGGACAAAGTCTAAACCTAGTGGAAGGGGAAGACAGTGAGGAAGAATGAGAAGGAAAGAATTTGGCACCACTGGAATTTCTCTTCATGTGTCTGCTTAGCTATGCTGCTGTCTCCATGGAATGGCGTTAGGTCATTATATTCCTTGTCTTAACAAGTCTTAGAAATCAACCAGGCAATATGTATTTTATGAATTAATCCCACTTTTAATACTAGACAGAGTTTTAAGTAGACTCACCACTCTATGCCTCTGAAGCTCTTTACCCCATCTCTGTTCCCTCCCAGTTTCCAAAAACTCTCAGTTGAGCTCCTAGGGAAATGGGCTCTTCAAAAAGTCTCTGCTCTGGGTATTATGCTCAGTGAAATAAGCCAGGTGGAGAAAGACAAGTACCAAATGATTTCACTCATATGTGGAGTACAAGAACCAAGAAAAACTGAAGAAACAAAACAGCAGCAGAAGCATAGAACCCAAGAATGGACTAACAGTTACCAAAGGGAAAGGGACTGGGGAAAATGGGAGGGAAAGGAGGGATAAGGGAAGGGAAAAAGAAAGGGGGCCTTACGATTAGCATGTATAATGTGGGTGGGGGGCACAGGGAGGGCTGTGCAACACAGAGAAGACAAGTAGTGATTCTACAGCATCTTACTATGCAGATGGACAGTGACTGTAATGGGGTTTGTGGGGGGGATTTGCTGAAGGCGGGACCCTAGTAAACTTAATGTTCATGTAATTGTAGATTAATGATAACAAAAAAATAATAATAATAACAATGGATTGCCTTACACCAGAATGGCAAGTATCAAAAAAGCAAGAAAAAAAAAAGTCTCTGCTTTGTTTGATTTGACTCAAGGACAATGAAACCCAATGCTGTCATCGGATGCTACCAATAATGTGTGGGGGTTGGGGAAGCAGAGAGCATTTCCCACCACACTGGGCAGGTTTCCATTCCACTGGATGGGGGTGCTGCAGGGGTGGAGGAGGCGCCGACAGATTGTGTTCTGATTGTCATCATGATTTCAATTTATCTGTATTGTTTTGAAAACTGTTCCCTTCAAAAAATTCTTTCAGCCCTTTCCCAAAACAATCTTTTTGAGTAGCTGTAAAAGATTTGGGTCACTTTCTTTCCCCCCAGTTTTACTGAGATATAATTAAGATACAACACTGTGTAAGTTTAAGGTATACAACATAATTACCCGATATATGTATGTATATACTGCAAAATTTTTACCACAGTAAGTTTAATTCCACCACCTCAGTTACACATATTCTTTTTTGAGATGAGAACTTTTTAAGACCTACTTTCTTATCAACTTTTAAATATACAATATTGTTAACTAGTCATCACACAGTTATCTCCAGAACTTATCTTAAAACTGGAAGTTTGTACCTGTTGATCACCTGCCCCCAATTCCCCGCCCCTCACCCCCACCTCTGGCAACCTCCAGTCTGATTTTTTTCTGTAAGTCTGGGCTTTTTTAGATTCCACATGTGAGTTCATGCGGTATTTCTGTGTCTGACTTATTTCACTTAAGAGTAATTCCCTCAAGGTCCATCCATGTTGTTGCAAACACCAGGATTTCCTTTTTTGTGGCTGAAGAGTATTCCATCGTATATATTCACCACATCTTCTTCATCCACTCATCTATCGATGGACATGGGGTTGTTTCCGGGCCTTGGCTATTATAAATAAGGCTGCTATGAACATAGAGGTGCAGGTATCTCTTTAGGATAGTGATTTTGTTTCCTTAAGATATATTCCCGGAAGTGGGATTGCTGGGTCACATGGCAGCTCTACTTATAATTTTTTGAGGCTCCTCTGTGCTGTTTTCCATAGTGTCTGCACCAAATTACGTTCCCTCTAACAGTGCACAAGGGTGTAGATTTGGATCATCTTAACGGACAGAGGTTTAGAAACATTTCACTGTTGCAGTGATCCAAACCCATGTACCGCATTTCTTCATCGAAATCCCACTTGCTGCTCTTGGCCGGCAGGGAGGATTGATGGTGAGGATGGGAGGAGTAGGTGAGGAGCAAGGGGTCTTCCTGAGGTGAATGGCACGTGGCGGTCGGGCAATAGCTGCTACAATCCACACGTACCTTCTCTTCGTGAAGATCACCCCCTGGATTTGGCCACAGTGGGTGACAGCTGGTTTTGGCTGCAGGTGGCTCCCCTGGAATCTGCTGGTAAAAGGGTTCAGAAGAGGTCTGGGAAAGGGAGAACTCATAAGGCCAGTTGGTCAAGGGTAAAGAATAATTGGGACAACGGTTGTCATTAAGAGGATTTCTCCCTAAAACAGTGTTTTTATTCCATGTTTGCAGATCATTGTAGTCAGAGAAGACTCCAGAAACAGGCTGAATCAAGTCCCCACTATTGTAGATCCAACTGCTGGACAATTTACATTTGTCATAGAGCTTACTAGGGTCCAAGGTGGAAGTGGAGTCTGCCACATCGGTGGCTCCCCCGAAACCATAACCCTTGGAAAAGGATAAGCAATCATTCAGCGACTTCTGTGGGGGCGCGTTAGCTATTAAGTGTCCACTGTAACTACCAGACAACTGGACGCCTTCCTGGAGAGTCCAAGTTAAAGGCAAACTTCCCCAGCTTTGTGTTTCGCCTGGAAGAGCCTGGAAAAGAAAGTGAAAAGCTCATGTTAATAAGTTAAGCAAATGGACACAACTACCACTGGCACCCAGTTACTCTGTACAAATACACGCTGTCAGATTTTCCTCATTCCTTCCTTGAAGCATGAACACCCAGAGCAGTTTCACCACAACCACTGGGATCTGAAAGAAGCAACGGCTTCTTCCAATTCCATCTTACAGCCTACGAACTAGTAGCGACTGCATTTCCTTTTACTCTGAGGAGACAGGAGTGTGTTTAAAATGTTTCACCCTCAAACGCAAATCTGATATCCTAACTGCCTTTGTGAGAAATTTATAAGGGGCTATTTAATAAAAATCAAACCACAGCTCCAGAGGGTTGTATTATACTCAGGACAGCTCTCTCACTTAGTGCTGCTAGGAGTCTGAGAGACTAGGGTTATTTTTTTTTCTCAAGACTTTTCTCTAAACCCAGAGAAGTTTTGTTGAAATCATAAATAGGACCTCTACAACATGAAATGGTGAAGTTGTTTTTATAAATGGGGGAAGTACATTGTCCCCCAGCGAATCACAGGAGAAGAACCTGTTGGAGAATTAAGTTATTGTCCTGTTTATGTAGAACTATCAACAAATAAGAGGATGGGGGTGGAGACTGTAACAGGCAGACCACATGGGAGGAAATGCCCTTCCACTTGTCCCATGGCTGGAGAGGGACAAGCTATCTGATTTCAGGGACTCATATTTCCCTCCAACAGACTCAAATTACAATTTTTTTTCTATATAAGGTACACTTATGGCCTTCAGGAATGGGCTAGTTCCACCTCTGTTCTCCTAAAAAGAAATGTGGAACATGAATGATAGGACTGTGTAGGAATTACCATTCAGCCGATAAACCCACAAATCTATGGTATGATACCCAGAGCCTCGGACTTCACGGAGAGTTTGGCTGTAGGGAGAAGCCTCCATCCCTCCCTCCCACCCCAGGACCACTGTTTTCAGAAACTTCCTGATTATCTCATCTTGGCAGAGTGTGCTGAGGCCATCACCTGTTCTGGGGAAGAATGGAAATCTTGTAAAAATCTTGAGAAGATCTCGGCTAATGCTTTGTGGAGGTCATTTCAGTTAATTTTTGGATCTACCAGGACCAAAATCTAGAGTGCCAAATACAGGTTAAGTATTAATTCAAGCTTCTCTTGTTAATCGTAGGAGGGAAGATTATTCCAAGACCATCTCGAATTTACAGTTGAGACCATGCTACACAGATGGTAGAAATTAAAAGGAAAACCTGATTCTTTGGTGGATGCTTGCCTGACCACAAAGAAGAAGAGCCTAACAGCACAGCGTCTGGCTTTCATTTGTAGGTAAGGGACAGGGACAGGGACAGAGAGACCTACTGCTCCCCCGCAGGGAACATGGGCAAAGCCACCTTTGTCTCTGGGCTCCCCTTCAGCTTCAAGGACACGGAGGACGCTGTGTGCGCTTTCTTCATTGCTCTTCGTGCCTCGGCTTCCAGTTTGGTTTCTGGTTTGGGATGATCATGCTCCCCCTTTGACTTAAAGGAAACGAGGAGGTAAAGTCAGTCACTGGATCCTACTCACTGTACATAGGCTTTCCCCAGGGCTTGCTTGCCATCTGACTGGGTGTCGTCACAACCGTTAAGATGGGATACACCTTTTAAGCACCTCGGAAGCACACGGTGCACTCTCTTGCCTGCCCACCCCTCTGCCTCCGAGGCTCCTTCTGGGGGTGCTGCTCGCCCACCTGGCAAAGTCACACTCATGATGATAATAAGTAACGCTTACTAAGTGTTTCCCACAGTATGCGTAGGAGGCTGTTATAAACACACGATCTCCCTTCATCTGCAGCACAACCCTGTGAGGTACATAACATTATTAGCATCCCCCAGCTTACAGAACAGGTCATTGAGGCACAGAGCGATTACACCACCTGGGTAGCCTCCCTAGAAAGCAGGGAAGCTAGGATTCAAAGGGTGCTGGGGCTCCCTAAACTGACATCTAATTATCAGACATTCGGGAATTTTGTGAGCTGGCTATTAAAAAATATGCGGTAGCTGGAAATCCTGGTGGGAATAGTTATGATACAGAAACTGGCAAGCCTACCCATCAGGACATTTTCTTTTCAGAGAACTGGTTTAACAACATGTTACTGAGTCAAATCCAGGCAGTCGCTGTCAGCAGACTGGTGCTCCTCACCACCGTGCCTGGATTCATACTTCTTAATATCCACATTTTACATATCCACAGAAAACTGGGGCTTAGGGGAGTGAAGTAACATGTGCAGGTTTACAGAGCTAGGTAGAAACCAGAGCTGATATTCAATCTCAGGTCTGTCAAAGGCCATCACATGCCACAGCCCCGTGCAAGCCTGAGCATGACCAGATTACTGACAGCAGCCTTCCCTAAGGAGCTGGGGCAGTCAGCAGCTCCCCCCCTCAGCCTCCAGCGCCCCGCTGAGGTGTGGGGTACAGAAATTTGCATGTCCAGCGTTGCGCCTCACACTGGCGCAGGCTCTCATTCACCTATCCATCTCCTGGACTGTAAACATTTTTTTACCTCAAGAGAAATGTTATCTCACAACTCTTAACTCAAATCCAACCTGGAAAAATATGAAGCGTCCGTCGTGCCTCCAGAAGTTAGTGACCGGGAAGCCTCCATGGCCTCGGCAAGGAATGAGCTTCAGAGGCCCGTTGCAGTTGGAACAGCGTTTCCCTATGAAAGAGCACAGGGAGGTAGCAACCGCCGGCTGAGCCTTGCCAGCTAACTCTGTGTCTGTACAGCCCTGGCAGTTTCAGCTTTGACTCCAGGATGGCAGAGAATATACCTGGGCATGGTTTTATGGGCTTCTATCCACTGGGCCTTACCCCTGGGCCCAGGAGGCCTCACCATCAATGCAGCCCAGATCAGTCTCATATATGGGTAGAGTAGGCAGTTCCCTGCAGAGTGGGTAATTCACAGAACAGAGGAGAGCTCTTTTAAGCAGAAAAATCCCTCCCTACTTATTTAGTGACACTGCAAATTCTTAGTAAAATAAGAGGAAAAAATTCTTTCACTTCACAATTAGAACTAAGGGTCAAAGAGCAAAGCCACATGGGCCACATGGGAGGCAGAGCAAGTGAGCACAGTTACTAAATTTACACTAAAGTGTAAATGACTGATACCAGATCCTGACCTGAGAGCAAGTTCTAAAGACAAATTACAAGGACAGAACATGAAGTAACTTGAGGTCTGAGTTGGGCAAAGGAATGTTGAATGCATTTATTTCACAACCTGATAAATATGATAAAAAACCAAAATAATACCGCAGCATGTGATTATGAAATGAACCTAAATGGCATGGAATTAAGTCTAATCTCAGAGTCAGTCCCACGGCTCCTTCTACATCAAAGCACTCCCTTTGCTTATCTTAGTGACCCATTCCCCAAGCTGTCAGGTGGCAGCTGAGATAAGCAACTTTCTCCTAAACTTCAGGTAGGTGCCCTGATGAATTAATGCTAGTCTCTGAAGTAATGCATCTTCCTTTTAGCCAGGGTCATGAGTCAGATGCCTTAAGCCAAGGGAGAAGCTGTAATGGTGGGCATGCTGGGCATGGCAGATCTGTGGGGCAGAGGGGCTGGTTGGCTCTCCTTAGTATGCTCTGCGTGTAATATGTGTAATATGTTCAGTGTCCGCCACACTCCCAAGTGAAGGCTGGGTCTCCTGGGAGGTGCTGGATGTAGTGGCCCATTCAGGCAGGGGCCTCTGGGTAGATGCCAGCTCCTACCAGGGCCAGGGCCCCACTCACTCTGCTGTTTCTGCCGGGCCTTGTCGCAGATGGCGGGCCTCAGGTAGACCTTGCGGCCCTCCACGGACGCGCAGTCGTGGCTGCACACCACCACGCCCAGGCACGACTTCTTGAGGATGCGGGAGTTGTGGTTGTTGGTATTGCGCATGGCCCAGCTGCTCAGGTGCCGCTGCGCGTTCCTGTCGTCCGAGCTGTAGATGTGCTTCTCGTAGGAATCTGGCCACTCCTGGAACCAGTCGGTCTTCTTCACGTTCTGACAGACACACCAAGAACGTTAGTGTATTTTAAGCTAGAAAATAACAACTGTCCAAAGACACGAAGGCTGCTTTGGCTCTGCAGAGCTGGGTGGGAGACCCTGGCAAACAGCAACCTGGACTCAGTCCTGATGGCGGATCTGAGAACCCAGCACAGTGGCGGTGACACGGCTGCCGTGTCAAACTGCACACTTGACCCCTGGATCAAAGCAAGTTGCGATTCAACCCCTCGGAGTTCCACCCGACAGGTGTATCTCTATCTCTTGGTGGTAAGAGTTATGACTATTTCTTTACTAAGGATTTTGCGGGTGAAGTAATATTGTGCTCTTACACAATCACTGTGGAAACATTGTGGGAGAGTAGTGAGATAAAGTCTCAGCCCCACTGTAGATACCTTATTGAGAATGCTAAGGGTTTATACAAAGTCACGAGTAAACAGTGGGATGACTGGAGCACCCTGGTGCAGAGGGTTCTGAGAACCACTTCCTCCCCTGGGGAGATTTTCCTCCTTTTCCTCTGCTCCCCCATGGGCCTCAGACAGAGCCGAGGAGTGAGGAAGAATTTACTTTGGCTGGAAACTGCTGTGTTCTTGCCCTGCACTGGTAATATTCGTGTATGAGCATCTAACTGAGCTCTCCTTTAAAAGGTCAGGGACTCAGAAAAAGCAATCCTTATCTCCTAAGTTACCCAGGCTTTCTGTGCTTCTCTTTCTTCATCTGCAAAATAGGGAAAATGAGACTGCTTATCTCAAGAGTGGTTCTGAGAATTAAACATGATAATACATTAGAAACACTCAGCACAGCACCTAATATGGAGTAAGCTGTAAATAAATGCCCCAGTAGACTCATGGGACACTGAGAAGTAACTGGTGGTTACGATGAGGGGAGGGATGGGGGTGGGTGGGCAGGGTGAGTGAGGGGGATAGACAGGTACAAAAAGTCTTCATCGTAATGTAAGTTGGTCACAGGGATGGTAGTACAGCATGGAGAATAGAACCAACGATTCTGTAACATCTTTCTATGTTGACAGATGGGAACTGCACTAGTGGGGGTGAGGATTTAATAATATGGGCAACTGTTAAACCGCTGTGTTGAACATCTGAAACCAGTGTAAGATGGTGTATCAATGATACTTCAACAAATAAATACGTGCTCGCCGCAAATGCTACAGCTCATATTCCTTAGGCCCTGCTCTGGTCAACAGCTGCTGCATTTGACAGATCCCATCTAGTTCTTTGAGAGAGATTCATTCAACAGTCTCAGTAATCAACTTGGGCTGTGCTCATCCCCTTAGCCTCCAGAGACCTGGCATGGTAGAACATTTTTCATCAGAAGATTCTGGAAGGTCAGGATAGAAGGTTCTAGAAGGTCCAGAAGGACAGATCAGGTTACCTCTCCTTTCTTTCCCTAGCAAGAAAACATAGTGTAGAATATGAGAAAGGAAAGACAAGACATTTCAGAAGGAAAAAGCAAAATATCAACATCAAGATGGAAGGACTGCGCAAGGAAGCCGCTGTTATAGAGTCAGATTTCACACAGAGAATGTGCCGAAGAACACTGTAACATGAGACAAAGGCAAGCGACTTTGTCTCCGAAGCCTCACTGTGCTCTTCTCTAAAAATGGGCACACGGATAAAACACACTTCACAGATGTACTGTGAAGAGCTGATGGAAATTCTAAGTTTTATACAATCAGGCTGGTCATTTGGGATGGCATATAATGGGAACAGAGGTGGGTCTCAGGAAATACAAGTGAGAGATAGTGCTTATTAACAGGAGCTGAGGTGTGCACAGGAGGGCCTGTGTGCCGAATCCAGCCCACTGCCTGTTTTTGTAAATCAAGATTTATTGTGACACAGCCACATCCATTCATTTAAATGCTGTCTGTGGACAACTGCACATTACCACAGCAGAATCACATAGTTGTGGCAGACACAGTATGGGCCACAAAACCTATGATGTTACTGTCTAGCCCTTTACAAAACCTTTGCTGGCTGCCGGCTGAGACAGCCTGGGTGTGAGTCCTGACGAAGTTCTTTGCCCGCTCGGAAATTCCCTGCTCTGTAAGATGGCGGGAGCAGCACGCCTGCCTCACAGGGATGTTGTGAGAGGGATGAGTTAACATACACAAAGCATTTCAACAGCGTCTGGCACACAGCAAGCGCCATTTCAGAGTTAGTTGCTCGTCTCCTAGACCCGGGGCCACACACAACCCAGCAATGTGGTTGTTAAGGGCCACTGGCTTTCGGGAGAGAAAAGACCCATGGAACGGTCACTTCATGCTTTAAACTTGGCCAAGCCGAATGCAAGACAGAAGTCCAAGCCCCTGTAAAACAAAAACTTAATTGGTGCAACCCTTGTTCCATGACCTTCTTTCTCAGAGGAACCACACCGGCTGGTCCTGCCTGCGCTCCTTGGCCGCTCTGGTTCGGCATGGGCAGGGGGAGTTGCTCAGGAAGAGGGTGGGTGGCGTCTGTCCCAAGCCAAGACCCCTCTGATCCATCAGGCAGCTCTAGCAGAGCTTCCAGGAAGGAGGCGTGGCCAGGTGGACCTACTGAATGGACTGCCTGCCTTTTCCTAGATCTTTCCCTCTCTCCTCCAGTTCCAATAATTCTGAGCTGGGTAAGAGTCAATGCCCAGAGAGAGGGACACCTCAGGCAGCCCCACCCTGGAATCCTCCACCCACCTTCTATTCTCTTCTCTTCTGAGTTAAGGCTCTAAGCAATGCTCTCTTAACAGAACCATTAATTTGAAAAGATATAAGCAATCCTTTATTGCAACATTACTTACAACGGGCCAAAATACAAAAGCAACCTAAGCGTCCACTGAGAGATGAAGGGATAAGGAAGATGTGGTGCATATACACAATGGATTATTACTCAGCCATAAAAGAATGAAGTCTTGCCGTTTATGACAACATGGATGGACCTAGAGGGCATTATGCTAAATGAAGTAAGTTAAGAGAAAGATTCCACACTTATATGTGGAATCTAAATCACAGAGCAAACAAAACAGAAATAGACTTGAAAACAAGAGAATAGACTGGTAGTTGCCATGGTGTTGGGGGTTGGGGGCACGGAATAGGTAAAACTGAAGGGGAAAAAATTAGCAGGAATGTTAGATACCTTCAACTGGTGGTGACTACATGAGTCGTATATATATGCATGTCAAATTTCATCAAGCTGTACACTAAGATTTGTGCCGTTTCAATATATGTATCTTAATAAAAAAATACTGCTCTTGTTCTCTGTCACAGAAATACCATAGAAAACATACTGTTTTATCCCTTGAAATAATAAAAAATTCAGTTTAACACATTAAGATGTGGACCTTTAACAATTTGGACTCAAAAATCTACTGGTGGATTTGAATTATTCAAATACAAAGGACAGTTTTTAGGATAAGAGAGACAAGAGTGAGGTGGACTTGAGGAAAAGCCGAGATCACCTTGTTGTAAAGGTTCGTGGCCCCGTCAGGTTACCCAGCGCCGTAAGTCCCACAAGGCAGACGGTGGGGACGGCATCAGTGAGGCCCCACGGACAGCAGACCCCCTCGCCGGAGGAAGAAACCATCTCTCTTATCTTTTCTCTCTCAGTTTAGTGTATCTAAACTTTTTGATCTCCCTTTGAGGCTTTCTCTTTGACCCACGGATTATTTAGAAATACATTGCTTGGTTTCCATGTATTCATGTGTTTTCCTGTTGCCCTTTGCTGGTAATTTCTCGTTTAAGTCTGTTGTAGTTGGAGAACATTCTCTGTGTGCTTTCCAATTACTTTAATACCATCGAGGTTTGTTTTAGGGCCCAACATATGTTCTACATTCCACCATCTTTTAAGCTTTTTTTCCTACCAGCCCTCCACAGGTAGCCTACTTTTCCAGTTCCACCAGTAAAGAAGTAATAATTTTGATAACACATGGGACTCAAGAAAATCACTAGAAGTAAAGGAACTCACATCAGGCTATTTTCTTGGCTATTTATTATGCCCGGTGTCTTTTGACCTAGATGCTTTGTGGGACCTTTGATATCTTCTGACATTGAAATTAGGGGCAAACCTAGACTCCAGGAACGCGAAGGAACAGACACCCACATGAATGACAGTGACCTCTGAAAGCCTTGTAAAATTAAGGCAACAGAGAGGTAAAATTTAAAAAGAAAGAATAATCATTTCTTAATCTTGTTTAGCAAATCCCCACAAAAATAGTTCCTTCTTTTCAGATCTTCTGTTTATTTTAATTCCTAACTTTTCATGAGTAACTCTTTGCTTTTCCTCTTGGTTAAGAAGTTTATAATTTAAAGGGAATAGTCTTAAGGTTTCCAACATGCAAATCTAACTAATTTATATTTCATAATCTCATGGTTAACATCATTCGGGGTTTAACTAATATTTCTGGGACTGCTGTGTGTAATTTTTTAAATAAGAGACTTAATCCTCGAACTCACTCAACATCTTTGAAACTTTATGCAATGAGTGTATACCCACATCTGCTCTTCCTTCTAATTTACATAACTGCTTGAAGTGTTAATAGGGTGCTGTAAGAATTGAGTATATACATACTACTATTTGAAACAAAATAAAAATTCTGAAATAGGTATCAAGAATATCTACATTACTGTGTTTTTATATTAAAATTGATTTTCACTTGGAATATACTCCACTCTCATATAAAGCAATTATCTGCCTGGTTTCCTTTAATGGGAATAGCTTATTAATTCCTTACAAATAAATGTTTCCAAATAACACAGGGATAACAAACAGATGCACCTTTAAGCACATCAAATAGCAGGGAAAAATTAGATGTTACTTATGGAATACAGAAAAAAATTCAACCAGCATTTTGATTGACATACAACCTTTCAGGAACTTACCTCTTCTGAGCTGACTGAAAACCAAACTCCAAGTGTTATCAAAGGGAGACATTCAATTCAACAAAATGTTTCTGAGTTAACTCAAGAATTACTCCTTAGACTAATCCTGCAATTTCCTACCTTTGTTAAATAGCCAAGACAAGTTTCTTATTTACTCAGACAACAGTAAAGTGGGCCACAGTGCCCCAGCTTTCAAACTCCCCCTCCTACGTCTTCTCTTGTCTGCCTTTCGGTCCACTCCACCTGGCCAAGCAAGGGACCTCCTGGTAGGCACCCAGCAGACTCCCTGCTACCACAGGTGCAGTGTTGCTCCCACATCCCCATCACACCAGGAGCCCAGGGTGACAGAACAATTCTGGGCCAAACAGTGGGGGTCCCCAGTGACCATGCAGGCACCTAAATAGGCGAAACTGTCCTAGGGAGTTCAAATGACCTTGAGATCAGGAGAACACTAGACAAAGGAGACAGAGTCATGGATGTCCCCGTCAGACCTACAACGTGGCCTTATCACACAGTCAGATAACAATTAACAAGAAATACAGAATCTGGTTTGCTTGTTAGCTCCCTACCACCAAGACACAACTGATTACTACAACTGGCTCGTTCTCATTACGCTTAGCCACATGAATTCACCAACAGAGCTCAAAGACTCACCTATGCTCATAAATTTGAGGCAAAGGAAATTTTGCTGGTTAAAATCATGGTCCGGGGATTAACTAATGGGAGATGTGGCCTCCTTGCAGTTAACTGACCAGGCTTGAAGCTGGCCTACATTTATATTTAGCCTATGTATATTTTTATCTTTTCTCTACAAAAAAATATACTTACACCTTGGATTTTTGTGAGTTAATGATTGGGTGTGACACTGGCTGTGGATTTAAACTGAAAACTGCTCATGTCTAAGAACAAAATGATTCAGGGTGTTTATCTGCCATGCATTACGGGAACACCCTGTACTTCTGCTTAGAAACACTGGCTGGGGGTAGGAACAGAGTGGATATGATTTAGGAGAAAAATGATTTTCAATCCTAAAAAAAAAATTTGTTTTCTCTTAGGGATCCGAGGCTCTTAAGAATCACAATCAATATTAATGAATGTGTGACACTACCCAGGACCACGAAATTGACATTTTCAACACAGATAAGACTAAACCTACACCAGCCATTTGCTGCTTGAACCAAGCAAACCCTGAACCAATTACATCTGAACTTTTAAAATGCAAATGTAATTTAAGGCGAATAGGAAGGAAAAGTGAAATTGGTGTATGACATTGGCCTGGAATAAAGAGACTTTTATCAGTGACAGTTTTGAGTAAGTTAAGTGCCTGCAGTTCAGGGCTGCCTCCTTGGGGGATGGATTAAGGAGAAATGGTATCAAAAGAATCACAGTTCAGAGGAGTGACCAGAAACAAGTGAAATGAAGATATATAGTTGCATCTGCAGCTCAAAGGAAGAGGAAACACACATGAAATAAACACAGGGGAGGAATGATTTAGTGAAGCCAAGAGGACTCTCTGAGCCCCAGATCTGATCAGGCCTTTCCAGCCTCAGAGGCTGATAACTGAATTCTCTTCGGATAGCATGCTTTCAAACCACCTTTCCATGTGGGCGCCTCCCAAGTCCTCCTGAACCCCTGTGCACAAGTTCTCCAAATGTAGACTTCGAACAGCCTTCAGGCTCTGGTGCCTACTCTGGTCCCCTGCCCTAGTCTTCTTACATGCTGCAGGGCACCTCTCCACCGAAAGCCCTCTGCCAGACGGTTCTGCTCACTCTGCAGGCTCGTCAGGCTGAATTTTATACTTCCACTTTCAAGTGCCTCTAGCATTTTCTATAGGGCACTGATTTTCTATTCGAGCCCTGGTTTCCACTAGGCCAGAAGATCACGAGCCGTTCCATGAAACCCAGCTTCCTGGCCCCCGTTTCCCTGGGCCTGCTCAACTGTCTGCACATTCTAGCTACTCAGAAACCTTTGATGTCCTAATGAAGACATCACCGGTCACTGCTGCCAGAAATTACGATACATCTTTATTCGTTGCCATAAATCCTGACATATCTGAAATGTATAAGGGGATATGGAGTTTCCATGGCCAGAAGCTGCCATTAGCATTCGGGTGACCATCTTGAAAACTGAAATATGTGAGTGGATTAACTGGGAAGGAATTTGTCTACAAGATGCAGGCATTTGCCCAGGTGTCGCAGAAGGAATAATCCTGACAAGAATATAAAATTATGAAAAATAAACTATAAACTATTTGTATGAATGGAAGAGAGAATGAAATGGGGGAAATTTTTTATAATAAGCCAATGGATTCATCTTTCAAACCACACTTTTTTTTTAACGACCAAACAGATGGTCCAAGGAACATTAATCACCTGACTTCATGGTCAAAAATAACTTAGGGTAGCAAAGCCAAACACAGCCTTCTCTTGGGAGAACCAGCCATTCATGAATGGTAAGAAAGTCTCCAAGTCTTCAGTAAAGAAAGCTGTTTAATTTTACCAAACCTAGAAAAAGGGAAATACTAGGTTCAATAAACTTCCTTGTAACTGTATACTTCACAGAACACATTTTGGGAAATATTTAGCACATTTAGCTGCTCTAAACAGCTTAGAGATTTAGGTAAGGTATATAAGGATTACTATTTTCATTGTACTGAGGAGGTTACTAAAACAAGACAACAGATTAGTTAAAGCCACACAGATTATAAGCAACAGAGCCATTCATTAGTGAATTCCGTATTTGTCATTTAATGGCTGTTTAATACATGCCAGGCATTGTGTTAGGAATGGGCGGATAGTTCTAGAATGCAGGCCATCTTCCAAATCTCAGATCACAGAACCCTAGACTGTTAGAACCGAAAGGGAACATAAGAGACCATTTAGTGCAACAACCTCATATTCAGAAGATGAAAGGGAATCTCAGAAAAGATAAACAATTCCCCAAGGCTGTTCAAAGAGGCAGAACTAGAATTTCAAATCAGGGCTTTGTCTCCAAGCCCCAGCTTTACCTCACACCCCACTCTGCCTGCATATATGCTCACCAAATATAAAACCTAATATGCTTGCAAATCTAAGACCTTTTATTTTTCACCTCAACTGGTTCTTGATACGATTCCAGAGGCAGCATAAACCCAGGTAGGGATGGTACTCTCAGAAAATAGTAAATGACATTGCACTTTTAACCATTTCTCTCATGTATTTAACAAATTGAAGGGCACTGAGCTCTTTCCATGAGCAATCGAACTTTTTCTATGAACTATAATCGATACATTTCCAAAACTGAATGTGTACTTCTGGTGTAGATTTCTCAGCTGAATATCTTGGGTCACTGAGAATGCTACTGTTTTTAGAAATTCATGTTGGAACATGAACTTTTATGAGCCCTGAATTTCCCTCCAGGTTGGTGGTTCTTCCTTTCTTTTGTCCACAGATCTGATGATAGGAATCCTCTGCCCCAGAAAAAAATGTTTATTAGTACAGTGTTACCCACCATTTCAAGGGGTTCTCAGGCCCATTAAACCCCCTGCTCTAGGACGTGACATTACAAATCTTCGATGTACCTGCTTACTTCAGCTCTTGATTTTACAAATGCCCAGCTTCTGTTTGGGAGCTCCAATCATGAAATTAGGAATAGGTGGCAATATAGATCACTGAGCCAGGAATAATTAAAATGAACCTTAAGCTTTTCCCTAGAACAGCTACAACAATCACAAACCAATCAAGACCAACTACAAAGACAAATCCTTAAAACAGGTATCTGCATGATTTATCTAACTGTACTTAAATGAATGGAAAGTAGGGCATGCTGTGTCCTTCAGCTCTTCTAAGACCTACCAAGAGAGAAAGGGTGGGGCGGGGGACAGATTAAGGAGAAACATAAAGAGAAACAAAGGAAAATCTTCATTAGATTGAAATTTGGAATGATCTGAATTAAGTCTTCATTAGAAAGAAAATCTGGAATGGTTATAAATCCAGACCGTGGAATCTCCATTCTCTCTCCCCTGCTTGGGGTAGTTCAAATTACTTGTTCCCCAGAATTAGGCAGATTAGCTCGACTTTATCTTCACTTGGTAGTCTCTAGCCTTAGCCTTCCTTGTCACCTCTTCAAACAAGTCCCAGTGAAAACATCCTTCAAACGCCAAAGAGGGAGGTCAAGGAAGTCAGTTTGAAACGACTAACATTTTCCACCAAATTAAGAGTCAACTTTGGTCAACTGCCAAAAATGAAGGCAAAGAAAACCTGAAATGGAAGTCACTCCATAGCTGGAAAGCAGCCCAGTGTGTGTGTACTGTGCATTATTTAAGAAAGTTTTAGAAAGAGAATACTGTATCCCACAAGAGCTTGAGTATTGCAGTTACAGATTTAGTTTAAAACTATTACTATAGCAAATAAGGTTGAATGGGAACTTGTGCATTATGAAGAGTCACCCTACTGGCAAATACATTATCATGGATTTTATTCCACTTCTAGCCAGGGCAAGAGCAACCTGAGCCAAGCCAACTTTGAAAGAGAAGGCAAGTAGCAATTTCTTTGCCTCAGTCTATAATCAGGAGCGTCTCGTAGGTAAAAACCACTCAAATCGTACGTCTTGGCATCTAATCGTAAAAATCTGACATCTCAGTTGGAGGTCCAGCTGACGTTTTGGAGGAGAGGAGTTCACTCAACTGGACCTTCACCAATTTCCTTCCAAGTCTTAGCAAGTTAGTAGTCAAGAAGATGAAGCCAGTATCTTAGAGCAAGTACATACCTGTGGCAGTTTCATATCATTAATATCCCAGCTTAACATCTCTTTGTCCTCGGAATCAAATTCTTCAGGTTCCATGATAAAGTTGGGTAACCCACTGGTTCCCGTCTCTTCAACTCCCCTCGGAAGTGCTTGAGAATTTTGCTCTCAAAGGCTCTTAATACAATTGGATCAGTCCACTCAAGCAGCTTAGACCAGGAGATTGTTTTCTGATGCTAAAAAAATAAATGATAGTAATACTGACTGTTGAGGAGATAAAAATCACTGCCTATCTGCCAGAAAAACCTGTTTCATTGACATTTTTGCAAGTACCAGTGCACAAATGGAAACAAAATGTGGAAGCCACTTGGGATCTTGCAGAAATAAAGCTTGACCATCAGGGACTAGAAGCACAGTGACCCCTGAGCTCACCCCTGGGCCTGGGCTCCTTCCTCATTGCTACACTCAGGCTGTGAAGGCCTTGGGATGGACCGTTGTCACCTGCAGTCAGTGGTTGGGACCTTCCCTTCCGTACACCTGTGTTGGGGCAGGAGGGAGAGCCGGCTTGGAGTTACTTCCACAGAAATGCCTTCATCAATCTGCTAATGTGTGGCTCAAGTGACGGGGGCGAACATCACTACCAGATGGGTCTATTGGTATTTTTCACATCAAAATTGCCATAGAGATTAGTCTTCTTCCCCTCCATAAACTGAATGTGCACTTTCGATCTTCAGCTATTATGGAGGGGTATCCTCATGTCAAATTCCTCTAAAATCCTTGGCAGTGTGGACATTTTGGACCTGGCAGTTCCCTGCTGGAGGGGGTTATCTGGGGCATCACAGGACGTTCAGCAGTGTCCTTGGTCTCTGGCCATCAGGCGGTAGTAGGAACCCACCCCTCCTTAGTGTGCCAACCAGAAATGCCTCCAGACTCGGCCAAGTGTCCTCTGGGGGCAAAAGGGCTGGAGAACTACTGCTCTAAAATAGTGTCTCTCAACTTTAAGTCAAAGCAACCTTGAAGACTTTCGGACATGACTTAGCAATCTCCCTCTTCCCCACCCCCAACGAGAAAACTGTGCGACTTTACTTCGATTAAATTGTATTATATAAGTGATATTCAAAAATGTTTGCACAAACTTCACTTCTTCCCTCATGAGAAACACTGCTCTAGTTTCTACCTAATTGGTTAAAGGGAGTTTACCAAAAAAAGAAAAAGAAATTTGAAATGTTTCTATCTTGAGGAAAAAAGTAATCATTTTGCAAAAAAAAAATCATTTTGCAGATGAAATGTGGTTAGCAGAATATGAAGTGAAACATGTTTCCATGTGTAACATTTCCATTTGCTGGTGCTCTTGTGAAAAACAAGGGACCTGGCGATGTTAAACAGAACTACTTAATACTAAGCCCAAACTACCATAGATTAAAGTCTAAACGTTAGCAAGTCCCATGAGTTTTGTTCCTTAGTTATTTGATTTTATATAACCCTAATACCTGTCAATAGTTGAGATACACTGAGAGAAAACATATGGCTATAGATGACTTAATGACCTGAACATATAAATAAAGTTCTTGGCCTTTAAAGAACAAGCTAAATGGGTCTCTTTCCCCCCTATCCCTCCTACTCACATCACCTACAACCTAGCGGTCAAAGATTCAAAGAGCATCAAGTCCCTGCCCCCCAATTCAAACACTGATACGTAAGGTTAAATCCCCATGAGTTTGAATCAGATTCTGTGTTTGGGAAATAAACACTGGGTTACTGAAATGATGCCACAGGCTGACTTTAATTCAGCAGACTTAAGTAACAAGGATGTGAAACAGTATGAAATAAATGTAGTAACTTTTATGTACTTACCTCTTTGAATACTAACAACAGTTAACTCAGTGGTTCTAAAATGCCAATTGGAATATACTGATCTTAAAAAAAAAAAGTTTGAATAACAAGATTCACATTGCCCCAAATCAAAGACATTATTTTAAGCCTACTCACACTGACATAATTCTTTCACTTTTAAAATAAGAGGAATAGAAAAGCGTTGCCGAAAAACTACATTGCTTTTTAATTATTTCCTGATCTAAGCTTTTTGCCAAGTGAATGAACATTAATTTAACACTTCCCTGAAACTTAAGAACACAACACGGAAAGGAAGACTTTTGTATCCCTTTAATTTTAAACAAGTCAACTCGGTTTCCTCCAGGCTTAAAGAAGTAGATTTGTCAAGACTTCTCTTTTTCAAAGTGACTTGAGACCAAGTGTGCTCATTACTCATCATTTTTACAGAAAATCAACTAGAACAAATGAAACCCTGTAGGAATGGGGTGGCCATTAACCACATCCCTTATATTTGCCTCTCCTCATGATTTCTGGCTTCCTTACCTTCGGATTTATGGAGATGCAGACAATACCGTCATAAAACCCTCATCTCTGGGTCATGTCCCAGCAGGGTCTGGTCATTTTTTATGCAGAAGCACTGTTCCTCAGTGCAGGTCAAGGTACACTATGCTAATGAGCTCTGGCAGCAGTCCAATCAAAATCTAGATGCTCTCTGCTCGGATAGGTAAGAGCGACCCAGGGAGCCACTTAACCAGCCCGATTCTCCTCAGAATGCCAGCAATGTGATGAACAGTCTGCACTGCATTTCTGAACTTTCCCCTCCTGTATGTTAAGAAGGCAGTTTCACTGAAATGGACATTGAGGAAAACCTCAGGAGAAGTAAAGATAGTTCCTCTCTTATACTTTCACCGGTCGGGCCCTAGGCAGACTGATGGACAGTAGATTCTAATTCTCCCACCATTTACCCCTGCCTGTGTATGAGAGGGAGGAGAAACATACAGAGGTAGGGAAACATCACGCTGATGGAATTTACCGGAAAAATACTGAGCAGCCAACATCTCCTAAACCAGAAACAGGAAAATGCTGTCCTACCCCTAAGCATGCTGCCTCGCTAATTCTGAGCGTTCCGATTCCCCCGAACCCCCACCAAACTAATACAGTTCTCCCTGCTAGAGATGTCCTCAGCAGCCTGGGGACAGCCCCAGTCAGTTTGAGTCACCTGTTATATTCCAGGCAGCGCCCTAGGCTCTGGAGATAGATAGGAGAATTAAAAGCCATTAAGGAGTTCAGGCTAGTGGGAAATATGAACAAACACATGAAATAAACGTAAGGTACTGTGATGCATGGAATAAAGGCAGTTCAGAGGAATGCGGGAGGGGAGTTATTAAGCTGCAGGGAGAGAATCAGAGGATCTTTCCACCCACCTGATGCCCCATCAGTCTTTTGAAGGACAAATAGGTATGTGTCAAGGCCTCAAGGAATGGAAGAGGCTATTCCAGGCAGTGGCAGTGTGGTGGGCAGATGGAAAGTGGTATGAAGACTATTAGAGACAGGCTGCGAGGAATGAGCGAGCAGGCCAGGGGGCAAGGTGCTCGGGGAGCCGCATACGCTGTGTGGGGCAGTCTCTGGGAGACCTCTGGCAAGGTGGAGCCCTCTCACTGGTTTTTCAGCTCATGAATGAACCCCTCTTTTGCCTGGAGGTTAAGACCTTGCCTAATTCCCTTGCACTTCCTCTGGTTTGTTCTTTGCAGTCCCTCCTCGGTCAGGAGGTTCTCTCTTCATCCCCCACACACCCTGCAGCAGGACAAAGCCTAGCGCTGTACCAGCTGGCAAGAGAGAAATGTCTATGGGGTCCGGCTCCAGAGTCATAAAGCAGGGCAAGGAGTGGACGCAGAGCTGCGTACCTGTCAGGATTATCCACTTGCTGCTTCCTCCATCCATGGATCTAAACCCTCTCGGTCCTGCAGGAACTCCCCCAACGCCACCTCTTCACGAGACCTCCCCACACTAGTCTAGAACACAATTTCTCACTTCTGTGGTGTTTCAGAACTCTTAATGAAATTACACACTCTTTTGTATTATTTAGAACAAACTTTCTTTTGTAATTACAAAATAAACTCATGATTTTTTTGTATCATTAATCTACAATTACATGAGGAACGTTATGTTTACTAGACTCCCCCCACCTCCAAGTCCCCACCGCATACCCCATTACAGTCACTGTCCATCAGCGTAGTAAGATGCTATAGTCATTACTTGTCTTCTCTGTGTTGCACAGCCCTCCCCGTGCCCCCCCCACATTATACATGCTAATCGTAATGCCCCCTTTCTTCCCCCCCCCCTTATCCCTCCCTACCCACCCATCCTCCCCAGTCCCTTTCCCTTTGGTAACTGTCAGTCCATTCTTGGGTTCTGTGAGTCTGCTGCTGTTTTGTTCCTTCAGTTTTCCTTTGTTCTTATGCTCCACAGATGAGTGAAATCATTTGGTACTTGTCTTTCTCTGCCTGGCTTATTTCACTGAGCATAATACCCTCTAGCTCCATCCATGTTGTTGCAAATGGTAGGATTTGTTTTCTTCTTACGGCTGAATAATATTCCATTGTGTATATGTACCACATCTTCTTGATCCATTCATCTACTGATGGGCCCTTAGGTTGCTCCCATTTCTTGGCTATTGTAAATAGTGCTGTGATAAACATAGGGGTGCATCTGTCTTTTTCAAACTCAGGATTTTTCAGCATTCTTAGGGTAAATTCCTAGGAGTGGAATTCCTGGGTCAAATGGTATTTATATTTTGAGCATTCTGAGGAACCTCCATACTGCTTTCCACAATGGCTGAACTAATTTACATTCCCACCAGCAGTGTAGGAGGGTTCCCCTTTCTCCACAACCTCGCCAACATTTGTTGTTGTTTGTTTTTTGGATGGTGGTGACTCATGACCTCTTTTTAAAAATGCCTGTTCTCATCCCTTACCATTCTGGTCACACATCCTTTCAGACTTTTTTGTTTCCCCTTTACATATCCCCAAACATAGGTATTACTTTCATAACTGTAATACCACCGCTTACACTATTGGTAGAAGTGGTCATTAGTGTGGGCCTGGCTCCCCAGCTAAGCGGCCAGGTCCTCCGCGGCAGAGCTGGTATCCTCCGCTGCCCTCCTCCTCCTCGCAGAGGGACGTGCTGGAATCCCAGCTGCGGCATCCGACCCCTCCTGGTCCCAAGCACCAAGCCCGCTCTGACACAGGACGGAACTGAGGAGTGCTGTCCCCATCTGACAGAGCTGTGACCTTACATCCCAGACTGGTGCCAGCACTTCTCCTTTCTTAAGGCCATAGCCTTACTTTCTAACTTTCTAACCCAAATTCTAGTTGGATCTCTGTTGTTGTTATTAACGACAATAATAATCATGGCAGCTTCCCTTGGCTGAACATCTGCAGTGTGTCAGGTGCCATGCTAAGCGCCTCCTCCTCACAGCATTCCTGGAGGTAGACACTATTCTTGCTGTACTCCCTGTACAGGAGAGGAAAGCAAGGCTCAGAGAAATAGTATTGCACAGTATGTAAGTGGCAGAGCTGGAGAAGAACTCGCGTTGGGCCGAGCCTGTTGACCCCAGTCCTGCACAAACTGCCCAGCACTATGCCACGTCTGGGGTCTTGGTCTCAGCTCCCATGTCCTCAGAGGTTCACCTCACTCTTCCTGGTCCCCACAGGAATCCTGCCCCAGAAGCCAGGTGGCTAGAGGCTCCACTGCATGGTGACTGACCCCCACCACTGGGACTTGGACTTCCCAGGATCTTGGATCTCACATTCCCGGTTGCTCTGGGGCCTCCCTCTTGAGATCATTCTGGTTTCTTTCACCAACAGTGGTGCTTTAGGCATTTTAGGAGGGATAATTCTTCTTTGTGTAGGTCTGTCCCACATGCGGCATCCCTACACACTAAATGCCAGCAACACTCCAAAGTCACAATGTCAACATAACCTCCTACCCTGACGTTTCCAAATGTTCAGAGCGGGTCAGAGAGGGTCAGAGAGTGGCATCGCCCTGCCTCTGGTTCAGGGAAGCTGTGCCAGACTCTCAATGCCAGGGCTTTGCCAAGACCACGACCTGTGGTCCTAATTCACAGCCTTCAGACACTTACTCTACCCGACATATGGCTTTTCAGCATCTACAGTTCTGTGTATCCTCCTCCCCAGTGTCTGCTTTCTATCAGTGGATATTCTGGGCCCTAGATCCACCCATTTGCCTGACCCCTCTCCCATGAACAAGTCATTTATTTAACACATACTGTGTGTCAGGCACTCTTCCAAACATTAGTCCTTAAAACAACCACATGAAATATAGTCTCTTATTAAGCTATATCAGTCAGAGGAAACTGAGACACAGGGAGGTTAAGTAACTTGAGATCAAGAAGTAACCAATTTCTTTGGCATCAGGGAAGTGACACTGGACAGAGGAAATAACAGCTTGGTTAGAGTGACGCTAAAAGACACTCCCTTCATGACAAGGTAAGTGCAGCCGACACACCGGCTTCTGCTGTCAACGCTCCTTCCCTCACTGTTTTTTAGGAAACCGATTCCCTCCTTAGCTGTCCATCAGAATTCTCTGTCACTTCTGGAGCGGAACTCCTTCTGACCTACATAGTCCTTCCCTGGAATTTTCCAAATCAGAGGTGGAGGGATGGCTTTCATTTCAGATGTCAGACTGTAAGGCTGACCTCAGAGCTACTGTGGCCATCCCCGCAGCCACATGACAGAAGCCCACCAAGGAGGGAACAGCAGAGGAGAGACACAGACCAAAGACAAAGGAGAGGGACCGGGATAAGGCACTGCAGAGGCCAGCCCGATCCTCTCCTTTCCAGTTATGTGATCCACAAACGCCATTTATGCTTTCCCTCCTCTGAACTGAGCGTCTTCGACTTAAACCTTTTAGAGATCTGCTAACACACCTCTCGCATCTAGGTAAGCCTGAATTTAGTCCAGACTTCAAAAGAAATCACTCTTTTTTATTTATTTATGCTTCCAAAGGTAGGCACCCAAAGGGACTTAACTGATGACCCTGAAAATCAGAAAACACTTCGTGATGTCTCCCCTGAGTCAATGTGCTGGACACCGAAAATAATCAGCAGCAGCCTAGTTAAACTCTCACCCAGCACACGCAGTTCTCAAAGCAGGTAATCAAGGACCTCTCAGAGATTGCTTTTCTCTGCTGTGTTCAACTGAATTTTGGATTTTTCCTTTAGGATTTCTCAAATTTTAAGCCATATGTGGCTCTCACGTCGAGAGTTCCAAGTTATGTATAACATACCTCAGTTTTAAAAACCAACCTGCAGCACCTTAAACTGGACTCTGAGGTGTTTTCTGTCCAGAAAACTAAAGTCTCAGGGCAGACCAGACAGAGTGGTAGCTGGTCAGATCGCTAGCTGCGAGTTCAGGTGGGAAAACCCTTGGATGTCACGGTGCTATTTGGAAAATATTGTGAAATTTAGAAATGTTTACTTTAACTGTAAGATTTGGACCTGTTTTACCAATAGAAGCGATGACTGACACCTGAACATGCAATATTCAAATCACAACCGTATGTCCAAGTGTCAATCAACCCCCATAAAAGGAAAACACAAAATCAATATTCATAGTGGCAGATTGTATCCAATTTCCTATCAACATTTTGCTGTCCTTTTGTCTTAGGCTAAAAGGCAATGGGATGTCCCACAGTTTGATATCAATGTGGGTTTAGTCAAATTGAGAAAACTATTCTGTTTCTCAAATGACTTTGCAAGCTGGGACATCAACATCAACTTTTTAAAACTTAGGAATCACGTATCAAGCAAAGCAGGGATAGGAGCGCCCACCGTTTCCAAGAAGGAATGAGGTGCTTCAATTTTTCTTTCCTAAAAATTAAATTCTTATGGTTCTTTTCATAAAATCATGGTTTTAGGGTTTTTTCATTAAAATATTATTTATGTTAAGGTATGAGGGCTTGTCACTGCTCTTTCAGGCAAATCAATAAACATTTCAAAAGATTTTCAGTTCTAACTTCTAATACGGTAAACACAGATACAACCACATAAAAGCTGTTTGATGTTTTCATTAATTTTTAATAGTGAAAACTGGCCCTGAGACCCAAAAGTTTGAGAATTGCTGCTATAAAGCACTGAGTCTTAAGGTACCAAACCTTGGGCATGAGGGGGAAGGGCTGTTTCTGGTGCTAATCCGCAGAGTGTAAACTGTTCCGTGGGTTCCTATCTGAGGACCAGAAAGATGGAATCAAAGGCAGGGGAAAGATGATACGGAAAAAGAGAGAGGCTTTCAGGAAAACCACACAACGTCAATGCCCACAGACAGTGTGCCCGAGGAGGGCAGCACACACACAGCCCGGCTTTGGGGCACCCAGGGCTGACCCCAGCAGACCCCAGCACCCACCACTTCCGTGGCTCCTGTTCGTCAGCGCACCAGCCCAGCCCATTCAGAGACGTGTGATCAGGCAACTGAGGTGACCTCTGCCACAGGCTGCAGAGACCTCAGCCGCTGTTGTTACCAAGGAGAGCAGAGCAGGAGAGGAAGAAAATGGATGTATGAGGTAACTGAGAATACTCAGCGCCAGCACGCAACAAGACACCCCTTGAAGAAGACACAACCAGAGGGAACTGGGGCAGAGCGGAGACCCTGCACGTGTGACCAATGGCCCGCAAATAACAGCATGATATTCCTTATGTCACCACAGTTTAAGCTTTGAAGCCTGGCAAAAAACACAGGTAAGGTATTTACAGTTAAGGAATACCATGACAAATGCAACAAAGATTACAAGAGTTGTTCTTTTATTACTGAAGTATGGATAATGCTTATTTTCTGTTTTATATTATCTATAATTTTCTAAATTTTCCATAAGAAACATGCATCCTTTTTATCTACTATGTGTACAGTCCATTAGAGCAGTAGTTCTCAAACTTTTGGGTCTCAGGATGAGTTAATGCTCAAAAATAAGAATGTCGCTGAGTTCTTGTTTATGTGGTTATTTCTGCCAATATTTATCAAATTAGGAATCAGAACTGAAAACTTTAAAAAATATTTATTAATCTAAAATAATATTGACAACCCATTAAATTCTAACATACATAATGTTTTTACAAAAAATAACTATCTTCAAGACAAAAATCAATGAGAAGAGAGTCACATCATTTTAGCATTTTTTTCAAATCTCTTTAATGTCTAAACCAACAGAAGACAGCCAGACTTCTGGACATCTTGTATCTGCTTCCCTTGTTTGATCTGTTACATCTCATGTCATGTAAGTTCTGGAAACTCCACTGCATACTTGTGAAGAGATTCACAGTGAAGACAGGCAACATCTTAGTATTATCCTGAAAACAGTTTCAATCCTGTAAGCCTCCTGAAAAGGTCTAGGGAGTTCCCAAGACTCCCTGCACCACTTTTCTTTAATTGTATAAAGAAAACCGTCTTCTTTATACCATACAAAATACACTCACAAACAAATCCCTTTTCAAAAACATGTCGAACTGGACGATTTTAAACAGCTGAGGAATCTGAGATTCAGAGCGGTGAACCAATTCATCTAAGATCACACGCTCGGATTCCTGTCTTTAGACTCTGCATCCAGGACTAAATTCCAGATAAGCACATAAACTCTGGAAAGCTTTTCAACCACCCGCCTTTTCTTAGATAAGCAACAGCCTGGGACACTCAAAGAATTTTTACACAATAATGAAGATGGCTAATATTTTTAACTATAGAATGTGGTAGAAGAATGGAGACCCAGAGAAGTTGCAGAAAACAGAGCATGACTTCGCAGAAATAAACACAGGTCTTGGGAGGCAGGAGCCCCGGGTTCTGGATTCTGCTCCCTAACTTACTGTAGTGACTTCGAGACTTGCTTCTTTACCTCTCTGGGCACCAGGATTGCCCTATCTGCTAAACGGGATGATGATATCTTACCTGCCTGAAGGCATGGGCTGGACCAGATGATTGCCCAAAGTCCCTGCTAATGAAAGGGACTTTTACCAGATATTCCAGTCACTTAGGAGGTTACCAGAAGTTTACCCGAAATTCCAGTCACTTAGAAGGTTAGCAATACAACCCAGCTGCCATGGACTCTCTTTGTGAAAGTGTAGTTTCTACAATTCTTCCTTTTCCTCTGGTGTAGTATTTGGAATATAGTCTTTATTGAAAGCTATTTCAGTCATGTGTCTTACAACTCACCTTCAAACTTGGTCCAGAAAACTCAGCCTTGAGAACAATTTGTTGAAACCACTTGAAAAACTCATGTGTAGAAATCCAGTGCAATTCAATAAGCCCCACAAATGTACTAAATGCCTCCTGTTGTGTGGCAAACGTGCAAAACTCTAGAGAGGAATGCAACACCTGATTTTATTTCTGGGCACACCACTGGACTTACACATTTACAATGCACTTAAGCTCCTTTATATTTTTACTGTGGTAAAATGTAAATAAGATTAAATTGACCATTTTAACCATTTTTAAGTGCACAGTTTAGTGGCATTAGGTACATTGACATTGCTGCTGCAACTGTCACCACCATCCACCTCCAAAACTCTTCATCTTGTAAAACTGAAACTCTATATCCATTAAACAGTAACTCCCCTTCCCATCCAGGCCCTGGCATCCACCATTTTCATATCTGTCTCTGAACTGGTCAACTCTGTACAGGTGGAATGTATAATATTTGTCTTTTTGTAACTAGCTTATTTCACTTAACATAATGTCCTCAAGGTTCACCCGTGTTGTACCAGGTGTCAGAATTTCCTTTCTTTTTAAGGTTGAGTATGTTCTGCTGTGTGTATGTATCACATTTTGTTTATCTATACATCTGCTGATGGACATGTAGGTTATTTCCATATTTAAGCTCCTCAAACCCTTGTTTAAAGGTTAGAGAAACTCTACACAGGCAAAGAAAAAAGCAAAATAAGAGTTAACAGACATGGATCAGAGAAGTACACACTGAGTTATTTCAAATTTGAGAAGCACATTCCTGTGTTAAAAAAAATCCAGACTTTTGTCTTTGTTGTTCTCCCCTCTTCTCTAAAGAGACGCTACTAATTGTAAGTTTCAAAAGATCAGGGAATGTACTGCATTTAACTTCACATTCCACATAAGATGAAGCAAAATTCCTGGCAAATTCCATTAACTTATCTTTGAATACACTGGTATATTGTGTACATACAATGTACAGTTGATTAAATATTTTGATCTGAATAACCACATTTGATTTTACAATAATCATATGAGATGGGCAAGTATTTGTGCAATTTTATAGGCAAAGAAGCTGACAATCTGTTATTAGTTCTTCACCAGGGAACATGGGATGGGGGACAACCACTAGAGGTCTCATAACGCTAATTCTAGCTCTGTCCATCTGTCCCCAACAACTGTCAGTAGTTGTGAAGGAACACTTGAAGTCATTTCCTAAGTACAGTTTCACTGAGAGGCGCAGAAATATAAGCTAGACAACATCTTACAGTCCCTCTAATCTTATGACATTTTTCTACAGCAGTAAATTTTTTTTTGATATGAAGGTCTATGTGAGATCAGGCCTGCTAACATGTATAGTTAGATAATAGTGAAATGATCCCAAATTCGGTTAGAGATCCTGCAGTAGTGAAAGACATCAGCAAAAAGTGATAGGGGTGGGGAGGGTTGTACAGGTTGAGTAGGAAGAACATTGCTCCCTTAATTCTCATGCTTAGTTTTTAAAAAGTAGGTATAAAGTTGACTAAAGATACGATGGTTGGAATCACTAATTGCAAAAGATATATGCAAGCCTGTATTTATCACAGCATGATTTACAATAGCCAAAATACAGAAACAACCTAAGTGTCCACTGATAGATGAATGGACAAAGAAGATGTGGTGTATATATGCAATGGAATATTACTTGGCCATAAAAAAGAATGAATTTTTGCCATTTGGATGGACCTAGTAGGTATTATGCTAAGTTAAATAAGTCAGACAGACAAAGGCAGATATGTTCTGTTGTGTGTGATTTCACTCATATGTGGAATCTAAAAAAGAAAACAAAACAGAAAAAGACTTATAAACACAGAACAGACTGGTGGTTGCCACAGGGGAGGGGAGCGGGGAGATGGATGAGATAGGTGAAGGGGACAAGATATACAAACTTCCAATTATAAAATATATTCGTTTTACTTATTTCATGGGGATGAATAGTACAGCATAGGGAATACAGTCAATAATACTGTAATATCTTTGTATGGTGACACATGGCAACTACACTTATCATGGTGAGCTCTTAGTAATGTACACACACAATTATTGAACCACTATGATGTACACCTGAAACCAATATAACATTGTATATGAACTAAAAAAAAAATGAAAATGAAAATAACATACGATGGCTGGCCCAAGCAGCTCCCAAACTGCTCCAGCCTCCCTGGTTACTTCTCTGCAAGGCCTCGGATTGTATCTTTCTCAGCTCCACCCGGGGGCTCAGTATCCTCGGGCTGCCTCGTATGCCCAGCTTTGCCATGCACCATCTGAGCCCCCTTTCCAGATAATGCCCCATCCTCTGTGCTTTTTCTTCTATCTCCTCATCAAAACTTGCCCACTTAAAACTTCTGGTCAAGAATGGTAGATTTCCCATAGATGCCTATTTCTCCTCTGCCAAACCCACTAGAGTAACTGTAAAGGAATTTAAAATGGTGCTAGGGCAAAAGAATTAAAAAATAATAATAAAGAGGCCAGGAAGACACAGCAGAAGAGAGTTCAGTGATTTGGGGAAGACAAAGTAGATACAAGAGTCACTGACTTAGGAAGGGGAGAATGTTCCGACCTAAGTACAAGTGATATGGAAGAAAAGAAAGTGAGCCACACTGGTCAAATGTGAAGGAAAAATAAACACTTTTGAAATATGTAAGGGGTTTAAATTTTTACTTCCTGTGCACTGTACACCAGCAAAGGATACATTCAACTAAAATAAGGGAAATGGAAAAAAGAAAAGAGCTTCTGGATGGTAAAAAGCCCAGGATGAGGGTGCATGGAAGTTCTAGCCAGACAGATAGGCAGAAAGCCATGTATGTGAACACATGATTGGTAGGAGAAAGACTGTGATAATTTTGGGGTTTTTCATTTGTTTGCTTTGGTGATGGTTAATTTTATGTGTCAACTTGGTTAGGCCAAGATTCCTAGATTTGGGCAAACATCATTTACATGTTACTGTGAAGGTATTTTTGGATGAGATTATCATTTAAATTATGTATAGTAGACTTTGAGTAAAGCAGATTACTCTCCATCATGTGGGTGGGCCTCATACAATCAGTTGAAGGCCTTAAGAGATAAAAAGACTGATGTCTCCTGAAAAACAGGGAATTCTGTACCCAGACTACCTTCAGACTTGAGCTGCAATATCATCTCCTCCCTGGGTCTCCAGCCTGCCAACCTACCCTGAAGGTTTTGGATTTGCCAGTCTCCACAATCATGGGGGTGAACCAATTCCTTGAAACTAAATCTTCTCTATGCATATATATATACATACATGCTATTAATAATTATGTTTCTCTGGAGAACACTAACCTGGAGGTCTACAGGAAAAAAATGAGAAGCAATGCTTTTGCAAGTATGGAAAATATTAATGATCAGTGTGTGGCAGATATTCAGTAAATTATGGATACACATAAAATGAGGCAAATGAGAAAATGAGGCAATTACTAACTCCAGGAAAAACAAAGGACTGTACTTCAGCAATAAACAATACTTGTTTATCAAAGTAATATAAATATCTACCATTGATTAAACAAAAATATTTATATAATTATCTGGGGGAAGGGGAATAAGTAATACCTAAAACTAAAACTGATAAATTGAGAAACATAATATAAACATATTATGCAGAAGCATGGAGAGAAACGCTAAGAGAAATTGCCAAAAAAAGTAAGGGTAATTTTCCATGGGTACAAGGGTGGGAGGTAAGAAAGGGCAGATCAGCTATTCACAGTTTATCATAAACCTTCTTTACTATTTGAATTTATATTCAGGTACTACTTTGATAAATATTAAAATTAACTGAAAAATACTTGCCCCATTGCAGCTCTATCCCTTCCGGATCTTGCTGCTATTATATAATCTGATATATAATAAAATAAATCCTGATATGCTGTCTAATCCTATCAGGTAATTTGTTTAATATTTGTAGGATTTCAGTACCATTATACTAAAAGGACTAATTGTAAAGCTTTTACTCATCGGTCAAACTACTGGGTGATGAATACATTATTTGGGGCCTAGGGTACCACAGTGTCTCAGTAAACATCTAGTCTGAATTGTGATGGAAAAGCACAAAACTCATCCTTAGGATTACTGAGCATAGTATCCCATCTATGTGGCAGTATTTGACTGAGGGATGGGGGGTGGGGGTGGGGTGGCCACAGTGCAGATCCTCGCATCTAAAATATTTCCTGCACTGGTTTTCCACAGATGCTTGAAATTTAACAACTATTTCATTTCTTCGGTCTTGAGGACTTTTTGGTATTTAACGCTGTCTGCTGAGATGGTTTCCCAAGGGAAGGAGCTTCCCTTAGTGGGATTACTTTGCTTGCTACTGAAAAGAAGGAAGGAAAGTTGAGGGGTGGGAGAAAGCAGAGGTGGTGTCCACACAGGACTAGCCTTTGTCCAGGTCATTGTTTTTATCAGTCACCAACCCAGGGTAGTGAGACCTGCAGTAGCAGCGATTTGCCGGCAGGTGGCAGCCCTGTCTTAGTTGGTGGCTCAGGCCTGGTTCCCGCCAGGGCCCGAGCAACGTGGGGTGCGCAGTGGAAGAACGGGGGTCACCTGAGCGACCGCAAAGGCTTGGCAATGAGAGCTGCGGAAGCAGTTTTATATTGCTGCTGTGATTACAGTGAGCAAGTATCTGAGCGAGTCAACTCCATGGCTAATTATTAAGATCCCTCCTTGAATACACTCTCAGCACCTCTGCAGGTACCACAGCCCTGGGTCATTCCACTCTCTGCTTACCCCACACCTGGCCTCTTGCAGAGAAAAGTGGCTGAGAAAACGCACCACCCTGCTAACTGCTCTCACTTTAAACCCACGTCCATAAACATCACATGGGCCCTTAATCATCCTACGTACAGCGCAGTGAGTAACCTCTTAGCCTTTCTCCTTGACAACTATGGACACTTACCACCCACTCTGCAGCCCCCAGGGCCTCACCCCGCCAATTGCCCGCTTAGCTGAGAAAATGAAGCAGCCAGAAGGGAACTCCCACGATGCCTCCCCGCACCCTCCCAGCATCCACACCCTTACATTTGGCTTTCCTGCTTGTTACCGACGGTCTTGGCTCCTAGGGGCCAATCCCGTCATCTCCATGTGAACAGGACTCCAGCAGTTTCCCACCTTTTCTTCCCCCCACACCATCAATTCTCCTTTCAATGAGATAATAACTATTATTCTGGGTTAAAAACTGTGTTATATTCATTAGCATACAAATCTATTATCTATCCCTTCATTATTTATAATTCCTCCTTGGTCCCAGTTACCTATCAGCTATAGTTCCCTTTCTCTTCTCCCTTTTCCAGTAAAATTTCTGAGGTTTTCCCCACTGATACTGCCTCCACAGACCCCTGCCACGCTCAGCTAACCCCACCGCTATCAGGCTTCGGCTCAGACCATTCCGAAGAAACGCCTCTTAACTTCCCCATCACCCGGGTCCAGGGACCAGCTCTGTCTCATCTTAATTTGATACAGAACAGATGAGCTTCGGTTGTTCGCTTGCTTCTCCTGGAAACACGCTCTTCACCGGCTCTCAGATCGCCATACTTCAGCTTCTCTTTACCCCTTCTTAGTTCTTTTGCTGATCCCACCCTTTCTCCCCAATCTCTTAAATTCAGCCTTTGGACTTCTTTTCTAAACATAATCTCTAGGAGCCTTGAGAGCTACTATGTGAAGTAAAATATACTATTAAATGCATTTCACCTATTTTTACTTTTTTATTAAGGCTACCCCAAAATTTATTATTTCCCTATTATATCTCTTGCTATCTCCTCCAGTCTCATGACTTAAAATACCACTCGGCTCTTACTATTCCCAAATGTGTGCCTCTAGCTCAGACTTCTCCCCGAGCACCAGCTAAGATCCAATGGCCTACTTAACATCTCCACATGACCAATTATTTAACTGACACCTGAACTGATATCCTTCCAGTCCACTGCTCTTACTACCTCAGCTAATGACAGCCCCATTCTTCCATTTTCTCAGGCCGAAGTCACTGCAGGCCTCTTTGAATCCTTCCTTCCTTTTGCATCCTGCATCTGACCCTACAGGAAATCCTGTAGGCTCTACCTTCAAAATACAACCGGATTCCAACCACCTCTCACCTGTGCCACCTCCACCACCACCACCCTAGGCAGATTCCCACCATCATCCCCTGAACTACAAGCCTCGGGACAGGTGTCCCTGCTTCCACACAGGAGTTCTGACAGCTTCACCTCAACACAGCCGCCAGACTGATCCACTGCTGAAAAGCCACACCGTGTCACACCTCTGCCTTCACCCCTCCAAGGGTGCCCATTGCAATCAGAATAAAAGCCAAAGTCCTTTGAAAGGTCCTCAAGACTCTAGGCCTATTATAGAAATATAATAGGAGCCACATGTGGCATTTTAAATTCCATGGTAGCCATAATAAAAAAGTAAAAAGAAACAGGTCAAAGAAAATATAATAGTATATTTTATTTAACACAGTATCTCTAAAATATCTTTACAACATGAAGGCCATATAAAAATTGAAAAATTTTACACTTGTTTTTCACTCAGTCTCTGAAATGTGGCGTGTCATTTGGTCACACAGCACATCTCAGTTTAGCCACATTTTAAGCACTCGACCGCCGTGTGTGCAGGTGCTGCGGCCTGAGCGCACATCACCCTGATGGTATCTGCTCAGTCTCCCACTCGCCCACACCTGCACCCTCTGTTCTAACCCCCGGGGCAGGCTCTTGCGTGAGGACCTCTGCACAGCCTGTTCCCTCTATCCTCACTGCTCTTTCCCCTAATAACCTCACAGATGTCCTTTTCACCCCCTCCTCCTCTACGCTTACCTGGCCAGCCGCTTACACTGAAACCACCTCACTTCCCATTCTGCCACTACTAATTCCTCTTACCTGCTTCGAGTTTTTCCCCTTAGCACTGATTGCCACCTAAAAGATCATATATATATACATACACACACACACACATATATAGTATATATATATATATATACACATACATGTAATATATAATATACATACACACACACACACACATACATACACACACACATATACATACATATGTTCATTATGAATTCTCTATTTTCTTCCAGGAGAATCTAAGCTCCACAGGAACTGGTGCCTATTTTGTTCTATGATGTGTTCCCAGCATGTACTAGAAGCCCTGGTACACAGCAGGCACTCAGCATATGCTTCTTGACCGAATGAACACATGACAGCATAAATCTATCTTTCCATAGGGCTTTCGGGTCAGTGCTTGGAGCCAGCATCCCGCCCAGCACAGCAGCCGCACTGGTCTTGCAGTGACTGAGATGGGAGCTCTTTCGTCTTTTAGTGCTCACTGCGAGAATAGGTGAGCCTGGGTTCCAGGTGGCAAGGATCTTCTGAGGGTGCACTGCGGGCAGGTGAGGCACCCGTTCCTGTACTTGAGGCAGGCCTGGATTCCCTCCAGGTAGCTCCAGGGCTGGGAGTCAGGGAAAGTGATCGAGGCTAATTTTAATTTTTTGAAAAAAAAACTCTGAATAATCATCACCATTCAAAATGAATTGCACAGTCTTAAGAGGTCTACGTATGGCCCCAAATCTAGAGATCACTCTTGCTAAGATCTGGGCTCTGTGGGGGAGGCTGGCCTAGCCCTCTGGAATCGCCTTTAACATCCTGAGACACTTAAGCTTCAATTTTGATATAGTAGAAATAATACGGGTTTTGACAGCTGACAGTCTGGACTTGAAGTTCTATTCCACTGTTCAACTGTGGCTATTTATCCACGTGAAATTTGTTTTACTTTTCCAGGAGGTTGCCTGTCCTCAAGGATTTTTTTCGTTGACATAGACTAGAAAGTTAATGATCTTTTTTAACTTGACTTGGAAAATTTCTTCCTAGGTTCTAACATTTCCAAAAATTTTAAAGGTTCCCTTAAAAAAATGTTTTTGATTCCCAAGCTATTTCTAAAAATCTGTTCCCACCCTGCAGTTCCACTCCCCACCTCTTTTCCCATCAGAAACAACAGCACTCACCGCTCCTGCAGGTTAAGTACTACCTCATTTTTGCAAAAGGTACAGAGGTTTTGGCCAGTATTAGTCTCTTCATTCAGATGAAGAAGGGGAAGCTCAGAGATGCTAATTAACTTGCCCCAGGCCACATACCTGGTGAAGTGGCCAAAGGCAGCCTAGGAGACTGAAGATTTTCTTCCACCATTCTGTCTTCACTCACTCACTCACCAAATATTTACTCATCTCCTGCCTGCGCCAGGAGCTCTGCGAGGCGCTGAGGACGCAGCTGGCACAAACCCCTCCTCTGCTCTCATGGAACTTAGCCTGGAGTGAGGTCGGAGGGTTTTTAACCATCATCATCTCTCCCCTCTCGCTAATGCTTTGTCGCCTCCAGGCCCCCGGAAGGACCTCGTAGCTGCTGTAGGCTTATTACTGCTTCTCTGCTGAGTCTGCGTTATTTTCCTGAGCTTATTCTATCATAATTATGCAAATAACCTAGTCACTTTCCATTGCTGATTGAATAACCAGATGGAACTTACTTAGGGAATAGCCACCCATCTTAGCCAACGTCTCACAGAGCAGACTGTAATTTGAAAACCTGGTAAGTCGCGAGCCCCCTTTACGTCTCCTTTGACATCCAGTTGGCTCCCATGTCCCAGTTACCGCCTGCACACACGATGGGGAGGACCAGTAGTGGGTGCATACTGACGCCGTGCAGAGACATCACTTAGCAAAAGGTAACTGCTCGCCCTTTCTCTTTCTGAAGGGCCTGAACTTACTACATCTCTATTCAGGTCACCCCCCAGGCCTTGCTGACTCCACTCTAACCCCTCCTCAGCCCAGCTTCTCAGGCCAACCACAGGTCTCCAGCGCATATTTTAAGAGCTCAACCTTCCTCTTTCATTCAGATGATACTCACTTGTTTCCGAGCGAGAAAAAAAGCAGTCCTTGAAGTACTTTCTAAATTACTGTCATTTAAAAAGTAACTAGATTATGAAAAGCTTTAAAAAGCTAACTGTCTAGTTTACCCAAGCCCAGCTGATACATTATTACATAACGTACTGTAACATAATGTTTCAGTACATATTTAAAACCCTATCATTTTCATGCATGTCAAATTGGGGGAGGTATATGGATTTCACTGATTTTGCTACTTTTCTTCAAAGGGGAGGAGGGGAGGGATATTAAACTAGTGGCCCTGAACTTCTTAGCATAATATGCAAGGGCCTCCCAGACCTAGTTCTAAATGCCTTTGTAGGGACCAAGGGCACAAGATGCGCTACAGTGGCACATGGATTACTTTGAATTAAAACGACTGGAGATCCCCGCACTGTGTCCGCCTTGCCTTGAAATCAGAAAATAAATCTCCCAAGGGAAAGGTGCCACCCACCCCCCTCCTGGCTCCTGGAGGTAGAGACATCCTTATCATCAGAGACGGGGAACTCAAGGCCCAAGAAACCCATACACACAGACGTGGCTACTTTTCACTAATTCACTACCCCAGCCCAATTGCTATTTAGAATTCCTTCCTAATTGAGCTCCCAAACTTAAGTTTTCTTTGTCCGGTCAATTCCTCACAAATTTATGTTTCTTTGTCTGAAATGTATAAAAGCTGCATGTCCTGTTCATCTCTTTGGCAGTCTCCATTTTATTATTGGGACTCCATTTGTACATAATCACACTTGGGTTTTTCTCCTGTTAATCTGTCTCAGGTTAACTTGATTCTTAGACCAGCTAGAAGAACCTAGAAGGGAAGAGGAAGATTCTTACCCCCTCAAAACTTTTCCATGTCACTCAAGATTGGAACAGTAATTATCTTTACTTTGTGTCCCTACACAGTGCTGGACTCGTGGTAAAGGTGCGATGATTTAGTCACCCAAAGGCACTGTCGGTAAGCTCTCAGTGTAGACGACCCTCTGAACAGTCAGCTCCTTGCACTTACTCTCAGTGAGCCCGTCCTCCACCCAGTGCAGCTCACTCGTCCCAGTGGTTGAACCCTAAACCTTGTCATGACCAGCAACTGTAACTGCTTATAATATCAAGCACTTGATTCTATCCCAGCCTTTCTGGAAGCCGCCTCTACCTACCTCCCCCAGACTAGCACCTCCAATCTGCTGATGCTCCAGTTTGTGACACCCCCTTGACAGCTTAGTGTTCTCTCTCCCTCCTACTCATGGGACATGTGTATTCTAAAAAATTATTTGTAGTGTATTTTAAATTCAAATTTACCTGGGCAACCTGTATTTTTGCTAGATCTAAAATCATAACCACTCTCTTACAAAAACTCTCAACTTTTGGGCCTCCTCCTGCTTGAAACGCCCTCGGCAAAACCACAGCTCGTTAAAGCCAATTTTCTGACACCTCTGTGGCCCCAGGCATGCCGCTGATTGTGGCTGGAGAAGAACACAACCCCACTGAGTAGATTTCACTTCAGATTCAGGACCCCAAACCCCAAAAGTGGCCTTAACGCTTCCTGGAGACCCCTTCTGTTTTTGTGTTCCCTCCCAGTCAAGTCCTGCTCTGTATTTTATGCCTTTGCTTCTTCTCAAATCTACACCTTCCCTCTGATCCTCATTCTCAGGATCCTACTGCACCGAGAAAATCGAGGCACTCAGAAATCCTGCGTTCCCTTCACTACTTATACCCAATTTATTCGCACCTACCTACCTTAACTTCCTGTCTGTTACACAGCTTGGGGGCCAGCAAATTACGGTCTGAGGGCCAAATCCAGCTCACTGCCCACTTCTGCTACAGCCTGTCAGCTAAGGATGGTTTTTACTTTTTAAATGGCTGGGGAGTGGCATCAGGAGGGTGGGGTGGAAATCAGTGTGAAAATTACATCAAATCAAAATTTCAGTGATCCTCAAGGAAGTTGTACTGCAACAGTCATGCATGCTCACGTGTGTATTGTCTATGATGGCCCCAGAGCCCTGCACGTACACAAGACCCTTGAACAAAACAGGTCTGAACTGCGTAGGTCAGCTAATACACGAATTTTTTCAATAAATATATTGGAAAAATTTGTGGGGATTTGCAGCAACTTGGAAAAACGTTTTCTTTTCTCTAACATACTTTGTTGTAAGAATACAGCAAACATCGGTAAGGCTTCTGGTCAACAGTAGGCTATCAGTTAGGGTTTTGGGGAGTCAAAAGTTACACGCATGGTGGTGGTGGTGGGGTCTACGCCTAACCCTGTGTTGTTCAAGGGTTAGCTGTTGGGACAGAAACATATGACCTGCAAATAATAAAATACTATTTGGTCCTTGACAGAAAAAGTCTGCTGACTCCTCATCTGTCTGTACGCCAGCCCCAGACCACTTAACCCCATCCCTTCTCCCCTTCTCAAGAATGTTGCCAATCCTGCCTCATCAATTCTTTAAATCTATTAAATCGTTCCTATTAGCGTACCAAAAACTTGTCATCTCCCCAATCTTTGAATAATAATAATAAAAAAAAACCCAAAACCTCTTGTCTACCCCCTGCCTCCACCAATTACTGCTCTCATTTGCAGCAAAACTCCGCAAAGAATTTTCTGGCCCTGAGCACCCCGATGCTCCCCCGCCTCTCTTAAACCACCCCCAGCGCCGAACCGAACCCGCCGGCATGGCCGGGGCCCGCGGCGCGTTCTCCGTCTCATCCTACCTGACCCACAGGCAGCTTGCGACCCCGCCGGTCACCCTACGCTCCGCCTCAAAGCTCCTCGGGACACCACGCCCTCCTGGTTTTTCTCTTACCTGCTGGGTGCGTCCTCGTAGCCCCTTTCCCTTGTTCCTCTTTTTCTCCTCTTATCACTGGAGGCCCGGGGCCTCCCGCATCCCTGCTCTGTCGAGTCTCCTTCAGCCTCACAGCTGTAGAGCTCATCCCTCCCGCTTAGGACACCCGAGTATATGCCCCCAGCCCAGACGTGTCTCCTGAGGTCCAGCACTGTCCCCCGCGCATCACTCCGCGACCCCCTAGACTCGGCACTTCCAGCGTTCCAGCCCCAACAGCAGCCCAGGCCCGGAGGCCCCTTTCTGTCCCGTCTTCCCTCCCTCGCTTCCAGGCCCATCTTCCCTTTCAGGCCTACATCTCCGCAATCTTTTTGTTCACCCTGTTTCTCATACTCCACCTAGAATCTGTTAGGAGATTCTGTGGCTCTACGCTCACAGTTTATCCAGCAGCTGACCTCCCACCTGATCTCACCTCACCTCACCGCATCAACCTCATCTAAATTATTACAGTGACCTCCTAACAGCTCGCCCGGCTCCCACCCTGGTCGGGGGTTCTCTTCTCCACCCAGAAGCCAGAAAAATCTTTTGAAACAGACGTCAGATGAAAAGCCTTCATTGGCTCCCCATTTCACCCAGAGCAAAAACCACAATTTCTTAATGGCCAACAAAGCTCTACTTGATCTGGTTTGCAGCCTCGCCACCCCTTACTCCTTTAACCCCGTCTCCTGTCGTCTCGCCTAATTCACTCAGCACAACACTGGCCTGCCTGGGGGGCTCCTGGGACAAAACAGGGCTGCTCCCACTTGGGCCCTTTGTGCCGGCTCTTCCCTCTGACTGGAATGCTTTTCCCTAGACAGAAGCGCGGCGAAGCTCTGTCACCTTTGAGTCTGCTCAGTGTCATCGGTTCAGCATGGCCCACCTCGATGTCCTAAACCCCAGCCTTGCCCCTACTAAATGACATCGCTCTATTAACTTCTTACATACTATGAGCTTTTTGGTTTACTAGAATGGTAAGTGCACAAGGCAATGTATTTCCATTTTGTTCACTTCAATTATGTAGTTCCAAGTGCTTCAAAATACAAAGCGCTCAATAAATATTTGTTGAATGAATGAATGTCTACTAGGCTAGATGATGTCATTTTTCTTTTTTTTACTTTTCAGTAACTTTGAGAATTATATGCTATCTCCATTTTAGCTTCTTAAATTAATTAAGCAAGGAGGCCATTCTAGTGGCCCTAAGACTTAAGTAGCCTGCAAAGCAAACCCAAACCTGAGCCTCTAAAGCTGCAGGGTTAAGGAATCAAACCCCAAAGACGACCAGCCACAACAGCTGAGCAGACTTCACGCTGTAGGCAATCAAATCATTTCCTTTCCCTGCTTCACATCTTTATCTGCCTGAACCCACCCCCTCTCCCTGCCCACGGGCTCTGTAGATGGAGGGCTCCTAGCCATTCCAGTTTGGGGCTACCCAGTTTGATAGACTTGGGCTCAAATAAACACTTCAAATTTTTCATATGCCTCAGCTTTATCTTTTAATAACCCACAAGGGTACCAAAGTGTAAAAATTTAAGTAACTTGCACAAATCACAAGTTGAAAAGTGCAATTGCCCTCTTTTCTTTCATCCCACCGGGTGCTGTTCCCAGCCTTCTACGTGGCCGCCTCCTGCGTACCCGCCCTGGACAACCGAGGAATGACGAGTTCGCCTGCACCATTGCACCAGACATGCTATCTTGGAGCCCACGAGGGAAGCAAACTGCTGTAAATCCAAGCACAGCTTCCCAAAACAAAGGCAAAGTTAGAAGTGGACACTCAGTTACAGTGGCATTTGTTCCTAAAATAATTCATTCCTTTAATGACATTAAGACAATTTAAGTAGGTAAAAAATCTTAAAATACATTAAGTATACACATCAAATCACTTACTTTTATCAGGTTGATGGTTTCCTATGAAGTTATAGTTGAAGAGAATCGAGATGAACTTCAGGCCTGTTTAGAGGTTTTAGGCAAGGGAAAGTGCTGCAAAACTTAAAAAGAGTAAAGGAAGGTGGAAAAAATAGAGAAAAAATTGTTACCTAAATAATTTGAGTAGGGATGACATTTCCTGGACCACAAGAGGCTGGTATCTCAGAAAATTTTGTTTTAAAAAATTTAAAGACTATTTAGCACACGCTGTCTTTTGCCTTCAGGAGAACTATAGTCCCATTAAGGATTATTTAACCTAGAAGAGAAAATCAGGGGAGACCCTGTAAAAAAGCTGATACTTTCTCATTCCTGGGCCTTTCAACCCCAAAGTCAAGCTCCTCCCATTTCCGTCCTGGGAAGCTCTCAGATTTGCATCTGAAGCTCTGGAGGAAGGAGTCTGGGAAACCTGGGAAACTGAAAACCGAGCTGTGCCCAAGGGTGTGCTCACCCCTCCAGTATCTGGGTATGGCTGGAATTGGCCTGAGTTTTGTAGGGAGAGGGGAGGATTGTTTTGTATGTTACTGTTAACTCTTATTTAAAATAAATACTAAAACTAAAGAATCTCTCCTAGTTAATAACTAAATACAGTACGTAATTAATCTAGCAGTATTAGTATTATGCATTTTTAAAAAACCATAGGCCGCAGATAACTAAGCATCATCATTTCATTATTAATGCCATGTGGAAAAGGACAGATAGGACACTTCAGTGGACCTGGAGAGCCCCTAGCTATCTTCCTTCCTCATTCCTCCCAAGCTTACTTATTTTAAACAGAAAAAACAATGGGCCAGTCAGTCACAGAACCAAGTAGAATAGGAGGGTGTGGGGTCAGGTCCATTTAGCCAGAACTGCCCCACCTGCTCAAGGTCATTGCATTTGAAGGGCTCCTTGGAATTGTTTAATGCAGACATTTCAAAAAGAATTTAAGTGATTTCCAACCTGGATCCCAGGTGGGCTCCTCAGTTGCCCTACCCAAGGGAGCGCCCCAGGAAGTACTCTCACAGTTCCTAAGCCAAAACTAGTCCCTGTTCAGGGTTCCGTTAAGAGAGGTCTATGCAGCTCCTTCAACCAAGGTGAAGCTCCATTGAAAAGTGCAATTGCCCTTTTATCTTTCATCCCACCGGGTGCTGTTCCCAGCCTTCTACGTGGCCGCCTCCTGCGTACCCGTCCTGGACAACCGAGGAATGATGAGTTCGCCCGCACCATTGCACCAGACATGCTATCTTGGAGCCCACGAGGGAAGCAAACCGCTGTAAATCCAAGCACAGCTTCCCAAAACAAAGGCAAAGGAAAAGTTAGGAGTGGACAGTTACAGTTACAATTGCATTTATTCCTAAAATAATTCATTCCTTTAATGGCTTAAGACAATTTAAATAGGTAAAAATCTTAAAATACATTAAGTATACACATCAAATCACTTACTTTTATCAGGTTAATGGTTTCCTATGAAGTTATAGTTGAAGAGAATTGAGATGAACTTGAAGCCTGTTTAGAGATTTTGGGCAACGGAAAGTGCTGCAAAACTTAAAAAAAAGTAAAGCACTGAAAACCATGACCCTGGTAGGATCTGCTCTGTTTTTCTTAACTATGTCACTAGCATCTAGAGCCACATCTTCTGCTCCACTTAGTAAACACAGCTAAAAAAATAGTCGCTAGGTATGATTAAGTATTCCTTTAGTGAAATAAATGAGCAGTATCCAAGAGCTAGGCTCTGGCCCATTCTATACCTAATGTGGAAGATACAAATTGAATCAGATCCTTAGCAAATGTTTTTTTTTTTTTACCTTGTAATAAGAACAACTTTCAATTTTTCATTTAACAACACTAAAGAATGAGGTATATAACTGTTTTAATCAGACTTTTACCATACGCAATTAACTGTATTTCACAACTAGCATTGTACAAAAAAAGACAGTACCATTGTGCCTGTAAAAAGTTCTGCAATTAAACAGAAAATTACATTACAACACGAAACCACCAAATATCACAACTGTCAGATATATGTCTACAGTTTTTCTTTTCTGCAAATGCTATCATGATGTCTTTATGTGATATTCTGTATTCAAGTTATATCTTTAAGTTTATTTATCTTCCAGAAGTCCCCATAGATGGATATACATTAAGCAAATGGATAAGAGAAAGCAGGAGACCCTCAAAGAATTTAAGCAGTACTATGTGGTTTCTAGGTTGGACTTTTAAATACAACATAAAACACATCATTAGTTGTAAACAAAAATGCAATATCTGTAGTCATAAAAATATTTTATTGGTAATTTTATATAATAGTGAGGGGCTGTAAATACTTTTTAAATTTCAGGATATTGATAAAATGCATAAACTGGCGATTGTGTCTGAAAATAGGGCACTATAATTTTTTTAAGAATTGTTATATTTAGTAAGAGGCCAATTAAACTCATTTTAAGATTAGTTATTTTCCAGTTCTGTGCAACAGTTCTCATTTCTATATTAATTAGATTCATACTTCTATGACCTTGGCTAAAGTTTGGGGCCAGGAAACAGTGATAAAACTATTAAGTTAAAGCTTCTCCAAAATTGCAGCTTTTAAATTATGGCAGGTTTCTTTTCTCTTTTTTTTTTGCCAAATGCTTATAATTATTTGAATTTTAAATGTTTTATATAATACAAAAAATACCACTGTTCAATGACAACAGCATTAACCTGAATTATAAAGCTAAATAATCGATGTTTTTTTGTTTACTAGTCTGCTAGTAAACATTACAATAAATGAATGTTTTGAAAGATAAAGCAAATAAACAAAAAAAACAAATAAAACCGGAAACAATCCAGGAACAATAATTTAGTAAAATATGTCGAAAACATTGGCAATGGTTCATACAAGTTCTTTATTTAATAGCAATTTTCCTATTTAACCACACCAAGTACCAGCAGGTGTATTTAAGAGGAGAACCATTAAGAAAATTCTGTTGCAGCAATAGTTGATTTTTAACTTGAATACATATAACTATTTGTTTCACAATTTTCAAATAATACATTTAGGCAGCTTGCACTATGTTATAAAAATTTAAATTCATTACATGCCAATAGTAGAGAATTCAAGAATTAAGTATTAGAATTCACTAAACTAAAAGTGAAAATAGACTTACCAGTAACACTGCATAATGAATAATTCAAACATATTTTCATGGTATCTGTAACTGTGGAGACCAAAATATTAAGTTTGGAAATGTTTGGTAGGCATAGATTGCAATAAGTGTAACAAATTCGTATTTTATGTAAAAAGCAAATTATGGATTGTGCATGAATATGTTTGTCATGAAAATGTGGTACCTCTTGGCATAATCTGTGCATTTGCATGGTATGACAGAAGTGATTAAAAATTTGTAGAAAATAAACTTTAATGAGACTCTCCATTCAGTGACGAGGCTTCTCCGCGGGGCGAGGATGACCTGGACACGCCCCTCTCTGTGTTATCCGAGCCGGAGCCGCTCTGACTGTGCTGATCCGCGGAGGCGGCACTGGACGCGGGCGGCGCCTTCGTTTTCTCCTTAAAGTCTGTGATAATGACTGTCAGATCCCCAACGATGACAGCAGCTGAGCGCTGCTCCGATCCACATTTTTCAATCTTGGCCTGGTTTTCTTATGACTGTTCTTTTTGCTAGGTGTTTCCTTTTCACTTTTTTCTTTTTCTACTTTATCTTTTTTCTCTTTCTTTGACTGTGTAGGGGTCACAAACTGCTGAGTGACCTGCTGTGCGACCAACTGGGAGACAGGTCGTGGTTTCCGGGTGGAGGTGCCCTTGCGGACGTCGCACATCATGCACTTGAAGGCCTCGGCGCCGTTCCGGAAGGTGCACACGCTGCAGTCCCAGTAGCCCTCGTCCGACGACGGCTTCGGCTGCCCCTTCGGCCTGGTGGGGCTCCTCTTGTCGCCCATGGCTCGGCGCCGGGTGCGCGCCGGGAGCCGCGCCACAGCCGCCTGTTGTCAGCTCCGGGCCGCGGCCGGGCGGGGTTAGTAAATATTTTTATGTTGACCCACAGTGGGTCAATTGAATATTTTTTGCTTCAAACCTGGTAAACGTTTGCTAACATAACCCAAGTTAGGAAGATAGATAAAATATATAACTTTCCTGAGAGCCTTGATTATATTTAGCAAATTAAGTCATCTACCACTGAAGAACTTGGCTTTCATTTTGAGCAGTCAATCTAAAAGATTATGGCGTGGAGCTTGCAAGGTGGAGGGAGCTCTACCGTGTTATATAGTTCAGTAATACAGGTACTCGGCTGCCCTTACGCTAGACATCAAGTCAGGCAACTGGCATTCAAGTCCTGACTACCCATCCCACTTACTTACCACTTACAGACGTCAGGCAAGTCACTTCACTTCTTTGCATTTCATCTGCAAAATTGAAACAATAATACACCCAGGCCTCATTGGTGAGACTCATGTGTGTAGAGTAACTCTATTGAATAATTCTATGACCCTAAAGCTGTGTGCAAATGTGATCTTCAATATCAACTACCGAAATAGCCAAAATGGCCAATATTGGCCAAAATCAACATACTGTTCTCCCTAAACCCCTTGAAATGACTTTTGGATCACATTCTATATTGTTGTATTTTATATCTTCCCAGAAGACGGACAATATGAAACACCTGCTAATGTCTTTCAACATCCATTCATGACTCCCAAGGAAACAATTTATGTGACGTCTAATTGAAGGTATGAATGAGAGCAAAAGATTGGAATCAACCTTATGTCCATCAACAGGGGCTGATAAAATAGATTATGGCTTAATACATCCTATGGAATACTATGCAGCTTTCAAAACATAAAATAGGGGAGCTCTTTAGGTACAGGTATATAAGGAACTCCAATATATTGTTAAGGAAAAAAAACCACAAAAAAACAGCTGCAGACCTGTATGTATGGTATGTTCCTATTTAGGTTTAAAAAATGGGGAGAGGGACAAACTGCTTTTAAAATTCATATGGAAATGCAAAGGGCTAAGGAAAGCCGAGGCAGTCTCAAAAGTAGAACAACAGAGATAGAACAAAAGTAGAACAACTTCTAGATATGAAGGCCGATTATGAAAAAGAGAAAAGGTTGGATTTACTGAAACAATAGAAAAGGTTGCCAGGGGCTGGAAAGTGGGGAAAAATAGGGAGAGGTTGGTAAATAGTATAAACTTTCAGTTATAAGATGAATAAGGTCTGAGGATTTAATGTATCACATGGTGAGTAGTTGATAACACTGTGTTTGTATAATGAAACTTGCTGAGAGTAGAACTGAGATGTTCTCTCACACACAAAAGGTGAGTATGTCAGATGGTGGATGTGCTAACTAACTTGATGGGGGACTCCCTTCATAAAATATATGTCAAATCATCACACTGTACACTTTAAATATCTGAAATTTTATTTGTTAATTATACCTCCATAAAGCAAGGGGAAAAAGCCTTATTATGAAGGTCTAGTAGTTATATCAGTGTGGTATTGATACAACAGAAAGCAAATAGATCCATAAAACAGAATACAGTCCAGAAAAACACACATATATGGGCAACTGATTTACAACAAAGGTGTTATTGTAGTGTGGTAGAGAAAAGACAGTCCTTTCAAAAACGGTGCTACTTTAATTGGCTATTCATATGGAAAAAGAATGCATCTACTGTCACTTATGCATAAAAATCAATTTGGGTGAGTTGGAGATATGAAAACATGAAACAGTTGGGCTAATGGAAGAAACATAGATACACATCTTCATGAGTTTAGGGAAGGAAAACTTTTTAAAATAGGGAACAAAAAGTGCTAACCATAAAATAATAAAACTTACAAATTGGGCCACATTAAAACTAAGGACCTCTGCTCATCAAGGGACTCCATCAAGAGGGTAAAAAGTTGGCCACAGAGAAGAAAAGTGATTCATAATATACATAACACACAAAGGATTCAAAGCACCACTAGTCAGTAAAAAAAAAAAAAAAAAAATAGACCTGATTTTACAATAAGCAAAAGGCCTGAATACCTATTTACTCAGAAGCTATCCAAATGACCAATAAATATGAAAAGTTGTTCAACGATTAGTCTTTAGGAAAATGTATATGAAAATGACTGAGGAAAATGACTCAAATGAAAAAGATGGTAGTCAACATCAAGTGTGGTTGAAGATGTGGAGGAACTAGAACTCTTGGAGCCCTGAAGGGATTATAACCTGGAGACCTGCTTGCCAGTATATGCTAAAGATGAACTCACATACCCTGCGATCCAGCATTCCATGCCTAGGTATGCAGCAGAGCTGCTTACCTACAGTCAACAAAAGACAAGAACAATGATAGCAACGCTATTCACTATAGCCCCAACCTGGTAATAACCCGAATGTCCACAGATCGTAGAAGGGTCAAATGCAGTACAGTGTAATAATATATAGCAACAAGAATAAAGCAGCTTCTGCTGTATATAATGTGGATGAAGCTCACAGATTTAATGTTCAGGGAAAGATGTAGGCACACTGGAGTACATACTGGTCGACATAAAGTTCAGCTCTAGGCAAAACTAGCCTGTGGTGTTAGAAATTAGGGAGGTGAGCCCATGGGCTAGTTAATGACTATGGGCTTTGTGATTCTGGTAAGGTTTTCTTTCTTGATCTAGGATCACATGAGTGTGTTCACTTTGAGAAAAAATATCATCTGATCACTTGTGATTTGTGCATTTGGTCCTGGATGAATCTGTATGTGCTTTAATAGGAAGTTCCCATTTACAACATGAGGGTAAGTAAATACTCATTCACATGCATTAAAATCTTGGAAGACTTGTTTCACGGGGGCCTGCTGGGCAGACTGGGACAACGGTGGGAGGAAACGTTACTTTCCTGTACTTTGAATCATTGGAATGGATTACCCATTCTAACATTTAAAGAAAAAACCTTGGAAACAGAAAATTTTAAGATACTGGGTGAAAACAATACTTTTCTGAAATTCTAATCATTTGATTACTTGGCAGTCATCAAAGTTCTTGTTACAAGAGATAATACCAATGAATAAGCAACAAGCTATGGAAATCGAAGATGGACATAAGAAGATAAGACAGTTGATTATTTTATTAATCAATTTTCAGCCTTGAATAATGTACTTAAATATCATGAAAATGACTGCTTAGCAAAAGATTCAGGATGACAATTTAGGATGGAATACAAGTTGTGAATAGCTGACTCTCCTTGTCTGAGAGATATTGTGAGACGGTCAGGGTTCCGGCCTAGTGAGATCTGAGATACACCAAGATGGAAATCTGAAAAGAATTCTCCACCAGCTGGGAAGGATGTTGGCAAGGGAGCACCACTGATTCTATGGAACTCCTCCTGCATGTTTTCCCTTCAATTCTCAGCCAAACTGCTGGCAGCAAAAGTACTTATCTATTCTTTCATTTATTTGGATCAGTAGTCAGATTCTTTGACAGAACCCTCTGGGTCACTGCCTGTTCTGTCCCCAGAACAGGCTGTTCTAGTTAAGTCAAGGAGAGATCAAATGTTTTGGCCCCTACTTTTAGCAGCCAGCACTGAGTCTGCAAGAAGTGATGAGACTGCCTTGGAAAGAAGGAAAGGCCAGGAGAAGGGGTGACAGCAGAGGAAACAGCTCTGCACTGAGGAGAAAAAAAGAAAAAAGCAAAGACTGAAGAAAAAGAGAAGCAGAATTTTATCTTTTTGTTTTTCTCCCTGAGGCTGTGGACACAGACACAGGCAGGTGGTGGTTCTCAAGATGACCTCACTGGTTAGGGTTTGCAAGGAGTTTTTCTTGGTCTCTGGGCTCCAAGCCTGCTCTGCAGAGTGTCAGCCCACTTCCTCCCCACCCTCCTTGCTTAGTTTTTCATTTCGTTCTGTTTTGTTTGTTTTTAAAGTCAGGTTTATTAAAGTATAATTACACAGTAAAAATCACCCTTTTTGGGTGTATAGTTCTATGAATATCTGACAAACATGTACAGTTATGTAACCATTAAGATACAGAACATTTCCCCAAGATACAGAACATGCCATCACCCCCCAAAATTCCCCTTGCCTCTATTGTCCATTCCACCCTCCCACCCTAAAGCCCCATCAATCACTGATCAATTTTCTGTTCCTTCAGTCTTTTTCAGAATGTTGTAGAAATGGCATCGTAGATTCCCCTCATCTTAATGCTTTTTGCAGTTCATCCATGTCACTGGCTGTGTCTGTCGTTTATCCCTGTGACTGCTGTGTAGTACTCCACTGGGTGGCTCTGGGTTTATATATCCACCTGTTAATGGACATTTGGGCTGTTACCAGTTTGGGGCGATTATGAATAAGGTTGTTATAAATATTTGCAAACAGGTTTCTGTGTACTCCTTAGTTTGTTGTGAATATTCACACATATACACTCATTGCTGAAATTCAGTAGTATCAAAACTGTGCCATGTCTTCTATATATATTTATCCCTTTCTTTTTTCCCAAAATATTTTAAAGAAGATGCTTGAAATCATATCAAACCTCTAAAAGCACGCTGGACCTCTAAAGCATTTTCTTATACAACCTCAATGCCACATCACTCCTAACTAAATTACTTTTTCTTAGTATTATCTACTATATTGCCCATAATCAGACTTCCTTATTTCAAAAATGTGTTTTTACAGTTGGTTTCTTTGAATTGTGGTCCACGTCTCATGAGGTTCTCTCTCTCTAATGTTTCCATCTAGAATAGTCTCCTCTCCTTTGACCCTCCATGTCCAGAAGGGACTCTTCTCCTAACTGCTTTACTTGACTTACTGTTTGTTTGTGTCCACCCCCTTTAGGGGAAGGTTTTGAGGGCAAGGCAGTGGTTTGTGTACCCTTATTCCTGTTTCCCTAAGTGGGATGATGCTCGCTTGAAGAGCACAGCTCCTGAGTCGGACCGCCTCTATTCAAAATCCTCGCTATTGCTTATCAATCATGCACAGTGGACAAATAATTGGGACTCTCTGGGCTTTGCTTTCTACACCTTTAAAGTGGGGATAATAATAGAAACGAAGTCATGGAGCTGTTGTGAGGAGCAAAACTGAATAAAAATTACTTATCATCTTTACTGTGCATAGTTGGCTATCTATAAATAACTGTTCTGCTGGCTGCCACTTGCTCAAACACTGGTATAGCTCATAATTGTTTCGTGCTCAGGAATGAGTCACCAGTTTACAGTTGGTTTTCTCTAATGCATAGGTGTGTATGATACTCATGCTGGTGGGTACAAGAGATGACCTGGTCCAGTGCCTGGCCTTTCACAGGGGCACAGATACTGTTCTCATCTTCCATAGGAGCTACCAATGGCCTTCAGAGGCGAATCCATCCAAGCGGAGCCATCTGAAGCTCTGATGTCAGATGTGGAGTGGTGCACAGTGGGGTAAGTAGTTCATGGTACGCAAACAACTAAGAAATGCTGAAAGAGGATTGGAGTTCAGGCTTCTTGCTTGCAGGTCTAGAACTCTTGCTACTGCATCATCATGTAACTAGCTTCATCTGCTCTTTGGGCTGTAGGCAGTGCCAGGAACTGTAGTGGTGGGCAAAGAAGAAGTGGAAAGGGGAACAGAGCTGCAGAGCCCGTTCTACAGGAAATCTGCACACTACCCTTGCCCTCCCTTGTGCTGTGTTTTTCTTCTGCTGTCTGTGACCACTGTTCCCAGGAAAAATAAAGAGAAAAGCATGCTCCCTACTTGACTGCCGGCAGGAGCAGCTACAGAACCGTGGTCGCGCCCTTGTGGATGACTTGAGGGAGCGAGGCCTAGGAATGAGCACTCTGCCAACCAGCAACCCTGCTCCCTGACTGTGGGGCTTGTGTGCAAGGCAGGGCAATTCATTGGAAATTTCAGGAATGAATGGCCAGCTCACCCAAACCTAGCCTTTTTCCACTCCAGCAGCCCCTCCATCTGAATACAGCTGGGAGAGGATCCTTTCCCTTCAACCAGGGTGTTGTCGCCAAGACTTCTTCATTAAAGTGCAAATGGACCCTAAAAGAGATTGTGACCCATTGTACTAATTAACAATGACTCAATGCCCCTTCAATCATTCTGATTGAGTCTAGAAGATGCCTAACACATGCTAATCATACTTTTGACAAAGGATCCATTTTCAACAGGCAATAATATTGAAATAAATTTGAGAATGTTGTTTTCTTTTGTATTTATTTATTTTATGTTTGTGGTAAAGGCATTTTCCAATTTACGTCACATTAAATTTCTTTTAAGATATATTTAACTTTTAAAAAAAGTGAATAAATTTAATATGTTATTAAGTGAAAAACATAGGTGATACTCAGTAAAGGCAAAAATCAGGAAGGTTATAATGGTTCTGTAACATCTTCCTATGTTGATAAACAGTAATTACATTAGTTGGGGTGAGGATTTAACGTGTGTAACTGTTGAACCATTATGTTGTATGCTTGAAACCAATATAATATTATGTATCAACTATACTTAAATTTTTAAAAATCATGAAGGTTATGGGTGAAAGGGTATCTCGCCGCGACCCTCCTTATCCAGAATGACTCAGGAGACACGGGCCCACGCAAGAGACTTTATTATCTGAAGGAGAGAGTGGCTGCCCCAGACGGGGGGTGGGGAGAGAGAGAGACAGAGAGACAGAGAGACACAGAGAGAGAGAGAGAGAGGGAGCAGCGCGACAGAGAGCAGAGAGCAGAGAGAGCAGCAGAGAGAGAGAGAGACAGAGACAGAGAGGGCAGCAGCGTGGGGCCTTTTATTGTGGCGGATCCGCTCGGCCTGTTGCCTTGGGGGAGGGTCGGGATGTTTAGAGATAAGGCGGGGGAAGCCCAGTCAGCCCCAGGTGTGATTATCACCGGCTTATGTGCTTGGGACCATGGGGCAAATGGAGGATAAATTACTATTTTCTTACAATGGGCACATGATTAAGCACAGAATTATGCCATCCCTGACTTAGCAATAATTTAGCTTAACTTTTAAAAATTAATTTTAAATGGTTAAATAATGTAACCAATTCAGAGCAAGTTGGGAAATACAGAAATTAGCAAACAGCTATACACCTTCAACTGACAAATATTGTAGACATTCCTGTTCACATTTGAAGGTTTACTGGGAAGGGACTCTGGAAATAGGCCCTGGCAGGCATGTTTGATAAGGCGAGGAGAGATTACTAAATTAAAGGTGACTGCCCAGGAGATGTCCTGGAACAGGTCAGTATTGGAAGATTGGAGGACGGGAAAGGAGCGGTGTAGGGAGGTTGTAACAAGAGGAAAAGAAATTAAAAAGACAGATGGGAGAATGTCAGGGCAGAATGTTCTGCTAACCACAGCTTTGGGTGACCCTAGTTGGAATTATCTGAAGGAAAATCTATCACCTAACTGCCTAATGGCCAAATCTGATCATTCATTTTCAAGGACCAGCGACACCTCCTGGAGAAGATGAGGAATAACTAAAATACAGATGAGACTGGAGTGGACAATAGATGCTGACGTATTAATTTGGAGCACAGAATGTAACTTGCAGGCCAGAAGGACTTGTGTGGTAGGATTAGGGATTCCCACACTGGTCAAGATGCCTCGGAAGTCACATCACAAGCAGAATTCTTGCTTTTTGATCTAATAATTCACTCTATGGAGGGACCAGAAGTTTTCATCTAAGTAGCCGGTGTTTATTAATGAAGACGTCTTTAGACTGAGGTGGCTTCAATGCCTTAGCAGATTACATAAGCAAACCACCTAAGCCTGTAATGCCTCAAGGTTAAGAAACTGAAAGAAAAATTTATATTCTGTGACTTTACTGAATTCATGTATTAGTTCTAGCTCATTCTTTTTTTTAATGGCAAATAATATTCTGCTGTCTGGATGTATCACTATTTATCTGCTTACCTACTGAAGTATATTTTGGTTACCTTCAAGCTTTGGCAAGTATGAAGCTGCTATAAACATCTGTGCACAGTATTTTGTGCAGACATATTTTCAACTCATTCAGGTGAATACCAACGAACCAGATCATTTGGTAAGAGTATGTTCAGTTTGTAACAACTGACAAACTGCCTTCCAGAGTGGCTGAACTATTTGCATTCCTTCCAAGCAATGATGAGAGTTCCAGTTGCTCCACATCCTTGTCAGCATTTGGTGTTGTCAGCATTCTTTAATTTGGCCATTCTAATAGGGGTGTAGTGGTATCTCATGACTGGTTTAGCTTGTATTTCCCTAATGGCATATGACGTAGAGCATCTTCTTATATGCTTATTTTCCCCTTTGGTGAGGTGTCTGTTCAGATCTTTTGCCCATTTTGAAATTGACCTGTTCATTTTCTTGTTCAGTTTTAAGAGTTCTTTGGGTATTTTGCACACAAGTCCTTTATCAGATATGGCTTTTGCAAATATTCTCTCCCATTCACTAACATTTAAAATAGAAATTATCTGTGGCTCTCTTGGTGGGAGAAGGAATGTGCATTTTACTGTATTTAAATATCAGATGAGAGAATTGACTCCACGATGATAAAACATTGAGAGATGAAATGTTTTTGTTAGGGTTGTGGGCTTATGTGGGCTTACGTGTGCTTTGAAAAGTTTGAATTAATGATCAGTGTAGTGGTTAAGAAATAATCATGGTTTCTGACGTAAGCAGAAATTACAAGGCAGTATTTTTCTGGGAAAGCACTTTCGGAACGGGCAGGGCCAGCTTCATGGGTCTACAATCTTTGCTATTGCACAGGGCTGCACACTTGTTTTAATGCTTTGCTGGTACTCTTATAATTGTTAACAGTTTTTTTCAAGGTGCCCTACATTTTCATTTTGCACAGAACTCCACGGATTATTGCCTGGAGTAAATGTTAGCACTCATCTCTAAGGCAGGAAATTTGCTGCCAAATAGAGGTCCCTTTTGGCACATTTTAGCATTCCTGAGGGGATTAAAGAGGCAGTATCCATCTGTGACTGTGTTTAAGAATAAGAGCCCCCGCTGTGCATGGTAGAGAAGTTTAGTGTTTCTGGGTATTGCCCTTCTCATAGATCATCTTAGAATAAATGTCATTAGTATCATAATTAAAAGAAAAAACACGAAAAGTACAGATACTTCTCAATATTATTCAGCCTTAAAAAGGGAATTTCTACATACGCTGCAATATGGGTGACCCTTGAGAACATCTTGCTGAGTGAAATAAGCCAGTCACGAAAAGACAAACATTGTATGATTCCACTTACATGAAGTTATCTAACGTGGTCAGATTCACAGAGACAGAAAGTGAAATGGTGGTGCCTGGGGGCTGGAGAGGATGGAGAAATGAGGAGTTATTCTGTCTGTGTTATTTTACCACAATTAGATTTTCTTTAATTTAGAAAAATGTATAGATATTCCTGAAAACTCACATACAGGGGTGCTTAGGTAGAACATACCAGATGTTTTCCTCCATGGTAGAAGAGATAGGAAGTAGAAGATGTGTAGGTAGTAAATGAGAGGTGTTTTATCAGAAAAGATGAGCTTTAAAGGTTTGGTGCACTATTTCATCTTTTTGCCTGCAAAGAACTCTATCATGTGGATTACATTATGTTGTTCTGACTTCCCATAAGTGTGTCTTTCCATTACCCTGATAGCATTTTCACCCTTTTCTCTGAACAAACATTGAGAGCCTATGATGCATGAGGCAGTGGGAATACAGCAGCGACTCTAACAGATTCACCTCATTCCCTGGCTCGCTGGCCTTAAGACGCTGGTGAGGAGACCGCTCCTCACGTAACTAAGTGTCGTGAAACTCAGGGGGCAAGGAGAGACTGTACCAGGGTCCCAGGCTTGAACCAGAGGCCTGGCAAGGCTGCCCTGATTGCGGTAGGTTCAGGAGGGCTGCGGGGCTTTTACCCTGCCCCCCCATGGAGAGCTGGGGTCTGTTTCCCCTCCCTCTGAATCACCCCGGGTACTGTGCCTCCTCTGATGGCTCGGGTGCTGGGGAAGCGAGCTGTGTAACTCCTGAGCCTGGGCCCCAAGAGATCTGTAGCCCTGCGGTTGTTGCTCGGCACGTCGTCCCTGGGAGCCAGCCATCCTATACAAAGGCTGACTACCCTAAGACCACCGCGTTGTGAGGAAGCTCCAGTTAGGGGACGGAGAGGGGCCACGTGGAGGAGCCCCCAGGCCTCAGCAGGTGAAGGAAGCCTTCCAGCCCAGCACAGCCACCAGGGGGATGCGTCTGAGTCGGTGGCCCCAGATGACCCCACACAGAGCACAAGTACCCAGCCCGAACGGCTGTCTCATAGAATCACCATCAAATAAAAACCACGCTGTTGAGAGCCACTGTGTTTTAGGTAGTTCGGTAGGTAGGTTAGCTATAGCTAAGCAAACGTCGAAGAAGTCACCTTTGATAGAAGTTATTCCTGGCCTTGTACCATGGTGGTGGTTTTCAAATTGTGCCTTATAGAACCGTTTTTGGACCCCTAAGCAAGAATGGGGAAAGGAGAAGAGGCCTGACAATTCACGGCAGGGTAAGTTGAAAGGCAATAGATGCAGTATTCACTCAAGCAGTGGAGATCCGATTCCTCTGCGCCTCATGGGGACGGTGGGCCTGGGAAGAATCCGTGACCCCTGCAAGCAAACAGATTGGAGAGTTGCTCATAAGGGAATAAACATTCCCCAGGGCTTTCCCTGATTTGGGGTCTGCTCAAAACGACTCCGTAAGAAAGGCCTGCATTCTGCAGTCTCTGTGGTGGGAACACATATTCTTCCAGATGAGGTCTTGGTTGAGGGAGTGGGAGGAAGATAGGTTAGCACTTGAAATCCTGCTGTCTTGGCACAAGCATTAATGGAATTCATCCATTTATAAATAGCACATGTTTTGTATTAGCGCAGAGCACAGAGGTCTTCATTATGACTCAGAAGACGTAAGTTCCACTTCCCCCTATGAGCTGGAGCCCTGTGACTGATTGCTTCAGTATTCAAACGTTTCAGACCTCCGTTCCTCTTTCCTTCACTGGACTGAGAATAATTCGAGGGCAGGGAATGTTCTGGTCTTTCTATCTCCAACATCCAGTGCAGGGCCCCAGAATGTTTGAGGGCAGAAAGAAAGAGGAAAGCAGAGAAGGGATTTATCGTGTAACACCAGTCATGGGGCCTGTCATCTGGTTTAAAACAATTCGCAGGGCTTGTTCAAAGGAGGCATGAGATCGACCCAGATGGCAAGCTTTTTAGGAGGAAATGGGAGCTGTAGCAGGGCCTCTTCCGCACAGCGGGCACAGGAGATGGAACCGAGGTGCACACACGACCCAATGCCGTGGCGACCGCCCCTTTCCCGTGTTCCTCCCGACGCAGCTGCTACCGCAGAACGACAAAGTGGCAGGGAACCCGTGGGCGGCCGGCCGTGACAGCTCTGCCTGGCTGCTTCCTCTCCAGGGACCTTTCTGGGGAGCAGCAAGAATGGGGAGATCAGAGGAGTCCCTGACACGAATACGGGCTGCAACTCAGTTTTGTGCCACCAAACCCACCTGATATATGGTTCTTTGGTGTCCTTGATTCTTTTGACCTTTGCAGAGCCAAACCCCATTTTAGGATTGAGCCAGGATTTAAACTGGGAGCATCCACGACAGAGGGCAAAGGAGTCAAGCTAATAAGCGCTGCAATTCTGCTTCTTGCAGACTGCCGTTTTGAAGGAGACGGCATTATTTTTAGAATTCCTTCTTGCTGCTGTCCTGTCCCCTGAATGATGAACTCCTGCTGGCTCCCCTAACATAACCCATGTTTTCCTCTCCAGTTGCTCCTGTGGAAACTAGTGCACTTTCAACCCAGACAGACACCAACATTTTTTAAGAATCATTTTCAACCTGCAACCCGCAACCCCACTGACCTTTACATCTTCTGCCTTCATTCCTCACTCCTGTAAAATCCCATATAAAGAATATGCAAAATTCTCTATATAAACTCCTATAAAAAATCATCTCCATTCTGTCTCCAGGACAATGGCTTGCTCCAGAGGTGGTAACTTTGCAAAATAAATCTTTAATAATCTTTCAAGTCCAGTTTAACCCTTCTGGTGTCTAGAAAGGGTGATTTTATTAGATCCTCAAATAGATGCTAGCATTACTGAACTCATGTCATTAAAATAGAGGCTGCAGGAAAGGGGTAAGAGGAACCCACATTACAGCATTTGGGGAGTTTATGTAAAGCTCCCCTGGTCTTTCATGGAGTAGGTTTCCTCTTACCCCAAAACATGAAGTCATTGTTTCCTCTTAAATCTGCAAAATACTCTAAAAATGTAATTTCATCCTGTGGTTCATTTTTGCTAAATTACCCTTTTGTACTCTTAAAAAAGAAATCTCAAAGAGAAAATTAGTACTTTCTTTCACTGAATTCAAAACCTATGGGCATCTTTCAGATCCATTTTCTTCAGAGGAAAACACACACAGGTAGTTACATATCAGGAATGTTTGTGCCTGAAACAAAAGAACGTACCGTGTGTGAGTGGTGAGTGGCCCCCGATACTGACTTACCTGGTTACATGTATTCTTTCTTTTTAAAAAAGATGAGACTGCATCCAGTGTGCACGCAGCCATACATGCTCGGGAGCAACTTGTGAAACCCAAAACGAAAAGAGCTAAGAGATTTCTTGAGAAGAGAGAACCAAAACTCAATGAAAATATTAAAAATGCTATGCTGATTAAAGGGGGAAATGCAAATTCAACAATGACATAAGTACTTAGAGATGTGTATGCACTGAAAAAAACATACGGGGTTCTGTATAAAAAGAAAAATATTACAAGACCATTTGAGGATCAGACATCATTGGAATTCTTTTCAAAGAAGTCGGATTGTTCTTTATTCATGTTTTGGCTCCCATAATAAGAAGCAGCCAAATAATCTAGTAATAGGTCATGTGTATGACTACCATGTGCTGGATATGACTGAATTAGGTATTGAGAAACGGGTCTCTGTAAAAGATATTAAGATTAGTAAGTGTCCTGAAGGAACAAAACCCATGTTAATATTTGCCGGTGATGATGTCACTGAAACAGAGAACTACAGAAGGCTGCAGAGTCTCCTCACTCATTTCTTCCGAGGCCCCACAAACATCCACCTGGCTGGTTTAGAGAGCGTCCTGCACTTCACTGCACTGAATGGGAAGTTTTACTTTTGATGCTATAAGCGTCTACTGAAGAAGTCAGGCTGCAGAACACCACGGATTGAACTGGAAGAGGAGGGCCCTCACTGGATCTGGTTCTGAGGACACATCTGGCTTCCGATGACCTTTATAGGTTATCTATGAAGACGTAAAGCCCTCCAGCCAAAGAAGAAGAAAAGTATCTCTCATGATACTTTTGGTACAACTTATGGATGGATTCATATGCAGAAACAAGACCTGAGAAAACTACAAACCAGGAAAATGAAGGGGTTGAAGAAGCAACCTGAAGAAAGGAGAACAGAAGACCAGGAGAAAAAAACCAAAGAGAATTAAAAGAAATGGATGGAACTCAAATAAATAAATAAATAAATAAAAATAAAAAAAATCTGACTTTGGTGACCAGGAAAGGTGCCCCAAAAGATGTTTTTGAAATTCAATGCAAAGTCTTCGGTGGATTTGAACTTGCCATGACAAATGGATGTATTGGGTGACCCTGTCCGAATCGTGATGTGTTTTAAAGTTTTAACGAGTCTGGTTCTGGTAGCTCTTGAGGCGGAATGATTACAATTTTATTTTATTTTAAGTATAGTTGACATAACATCATAAGAGTTTTGGGAACACAACATAGTGATTCAACTATCATATCTGTACATGATAAAATGCTCACCATGCTAAGTGCCACCACACAAAGTTATGACAATACAGTGACTCTGTGCCCCAGGCTGTACCTTTTCTTCTCTGTGACTTATTCATTTTATAACTGGAAGTTGGTACCACTTTAAAAATTTTAAATCAACATAATTTGTCTTCTAACTCTCTGGAGCGGTTTTTAAATAAAGCCTGAATCTGACAGGAAATCTACTATTCATTGTTTACAGGGTTGCAAATAGTCGGGTCATAGAAGGAATTTCTCAGGTTCTTTGGTATGCCTCATACAAATAAAAACAGACATCTGAGATCTAAAGAATACAGTGAAAACTCTGAAATACAAATGACTTTAGGAAGAAGCACAGATGGGTGGGGAAGGGGAGACAAAGGGAGAGATTTCTCTCCCCAAAACACGTCTTATAAAGGTGCCTTGTGTACAGTTTTTCTCCCCCACCATGCCTACAGTTTTTAGGGTCACATGTTGACAATGGTTGTTAAAACTTTAATGATAAAGTTTGAGGAAGTCGGTATGAAATATTGGGATGGAGCACAGCCGTGAGATCTTGGGACATATAAGGAAAAGTAGGTCATGGAAGCTTGGCTCTTCTTTCACTCGCTCTCTGTCCCACCAAACAACATCTCTGCTCACATACTAGAGAAGGAAATAATCCTTGACAATACATTCACCCTAATGTGCTATGTGACTGAAGAGGATGCTGCAATAGCATGGCAGAATGCATTGGTTCTCTGCATCTTAAGTACCTGCTATTGTCCTTTACTAAGCTTAACGCCTGTCCAAACAAGGTTGATCACATATGCACACACACAGATGCAAACATCAACCTCTCTACGTCTCCTGTAAACCCCAAATAAATCTGATCTGCGTGAAATGGTGCCTTTAGTAGCTCCCGCTGCTCTCAGGGTTTAGTCTGAGATGCAACCCACATGAGGTGGCCCATGGGGCCTCTGCATCCATCCAGCTCCTCCTCTCTCCTGACACCTGCACCGTATTGGCACTGAAGTCCCTGAAACTGCTCTGCTCTCTTTTTGTACCTTCAAGTCCTTGTTTTTCCTGCCCCCCTTACCTCCATGTCTGCCCAACTCTGGCTGGTCCCTTCCACATTTAGGTCAGATGTCACTTCTATGTGAAAACCTTCCCAGACCGTGTCCTTGCTCAAATCAGGATTGGTATGTCATCAGTGTGTATCCACACATACTGTCCAGGCCTCTACCACAGTATTACACTGAATTAAAACCCCTTGTCTTTTCCTATTTGCAGTTCCTTTTGTAGTAGCACAAAACCTGTCCCATAACAAGTGTATGCTGTGCATTTGATGAATGAATTGTTTAATCAGAGCTTGTTTCTAATTGTGTTTCCAGCCCGAGTTAGCTTACTCTCTTGGGTGCTTAAGTGGGTGAGGATAAAAATCTTAAATAGCTTGCTTGACTAAGAATTTTTTCCTGATAGTGATTCGGCAACATGAAAATTAGTGGGGGAAGTAATGATAGTTACTGAGCAGACTGCCTTTGACTATCTTCTGTGAATCATTTGCTTTAAATCGTTTTTTCCTGGCGATAACAATAATAAGTAAAAATAATGAAGACTACATTTATTATGGTTATATGCTAAACATCCTTTCTTTGTTTCAAGTGCCACCATTGCCAACTCCAAAATTTAGTCTTCTTCCTGCCAACACACACACACACAAACACACATACTCCTCTAGAGCCACCTTACCAGATTTCATCATTATTAATCCTTTAAGATAAATGTCACCACATTTTCAATATCATAATGTATCTTGTAAAGGAAAGCTATAGAATATGATGATAGAGGGACCTGCTCAGTTGGCATATGAGACTCCCTTTGACCTCCTCAAACAAACCCAGAAACCAAGGGTAAAAACATCTAAGAAGGCAAAACTTGGTCTATTCTCCCAACACTATTGAGCCCACCACACCCAGTCAACATGTGCTGAGAACTGTCAGTTCTGCAAGTCAGCTGGCTGAAAGAAGAATTATTTTAGAAAGATCATCTCCAGAAGATACTTTAGACTCTCTTTGAAGTAATGAGTCTAGTGAACCCTTGAACTGGAGACTTGAAATCTCTAATTCAAGCTGTCACTCGGAAAAGAATTACTCTTGATAATTTTCTATATAATTTATTGGAGAGCCATCAATGTGGCTGACAATATTCTTAGCTAGACTTTTGACCTGTGATGGTAAACACCACATAAGACATTTTAAGGGTGGAACTTGGAAGGTTAATTAGACAATATTAAAAATAAATGTCTTGATATCAAGCACAGTTCATATTTTCTAATGGACATGAAGGACTGTTAGAACATTTTACCCAGCAATTCTGTGTTTCAGAAAAATGGGGTGTTAGATCTGGCATAGAATTTGGCATAGAATATTTTCCCACATGGTGTAATTAGAAAGAGCACTGAAGCAAGAGACTTAAGATTCCGTTTGGTACCAGTTTAGCCTCTGTGACCCCAGCCAAGTCACTTCAGCAGGAACTCGGATTTCCACAGCTACCAAATAAATGAAGGAGCTGGACTTCTAGTGTCTTTACATCTCTGATGATCTGTGTTGGATCATTCGGTATGCAGATAAAGGAGGCCACATATTTTAGTCCATACCAACTACCATCTAAACAAATTGCCTTCATCTTAATGGAGGAGGTCATACACATGTGCCCTGCCTTCCACCTTGGGGAATACAGATGAATGCCAACCAGCAGCCACCAGCTGACCCATGTGTCCACAACCTGTTACCGCTCCACTGGTTAAGAGGCTTTGGGGGGCAGTGGATCACGTCCCCGACCCAAACTGGCAAAATGGGAGAGCAGCCAGACAGGCCAGCTGTTACAGAACCTTTCTCAGGTGGGAGAATGGGGTGAGGGAACAGCAGTTCTTGGGGAAACTCTACTCAGGCTACTTGTTCTGTGTGTAGAGTCCAAGGCCCTTCCACTGGCCTGGACCCATGGACCCCTGACTCTCCTGCTTTCCCCCCCACCTTCTTTGGGTCTTCTCGCTAGGGCAGTTGGCTCCTTGCTGGCTGATACAGAAGACAATGTACCTGAGTCATTCGCCACCGTCCCAACCCTTCTGCATTTGTCCTCTCTTTGCTAGAACCCCGATTTTGTTCAAGGGTACCGCATGCCCACATGTTTAAGTGAAGAGCACCAAAGCCACACCCCCAGGGGAACACCCTGATTGGTGGGAGCCAGTCACCACGCGCCCATTCTCCTATTGCCCCACTTGTGATTGGCTAGGTAGGGACATGTTCTGCAGTCTTGGACAGTGGGGGGTGTCAACTGAGAGACTTCTGGGCAAGCACTTATCATCGTATCTGCATGCAAGGCCTTGAACGCCATAGTCATCTTCCAAAAATGAGAAAGATAAGCTGACAGGCTGCGTGAGCCTGGCTGAATGGATAAACAGAGAGAATCAGAGGGTCCTTGGTGATATAACTGAGTTGCTTGTCAACCCTTGAACTCTTTTACCTCTTCTTGTTATGTAAGATAACTTCTTGTCTTACTGCTGGAGTCAGAAGCCAAAAGCAACTTAATACAGCTCCTGCTGGCCCACTGGAGAGCCAGCGAGGGAATTCCATGGGCCTGGTTTCAAATCTCGGTTCCTCCACTTGTAAGCTGTTACTGAGACACAAATTAGTTTCAAACTTAGACTTAAAAAAACTCTAAGGGTGTTTACCTTTCAGATTTGTGGGCTGCAAATTTGGGAGTGGCACAGATGGGCAGTTCTTGCCCAGATTTTCTCCTCTCGTGAGATGTAGGCAGGCGTGGGCTGGGGTCGCAGTCCTCTGAGGGCTGACGGGGGCTGCGGGATCTGCTTCTTACAGGGCTCACTCACATGGCTGCTGGGAGGCCGCAGCTCCTCTCCACAGGGCAGCCTGAGGGTCCTTGGTTTTACAAGGTTTTGTTATTTAGATATGGCAAGGCCAAGGGATCAGGAGGTGACTGCTGATGAAAAGACAGTTTGTTATAGTCACACATCCCAAAGGAGGGGGCACTTCCACTGCATGAGAAGGCACTGGGGTCAGTTAGGAGGCAGAGAGAGGGAGGGGAATTGTGGGCTAGAGCCTTCATTGCCACTTCCACAGGAAGGAACGCGTGGAGTAGAGTAAGAACACTCAGGATTGGTGAGTTTGAGTTGTTTCAGCTGTTCTGGGGCACAGTGGCTGACCGGGCTTGCTGGTACCTGGCCATGGGGTGATTACAGCAGGTAGAGAGGGGCCCAGTGTGGGAGCGGATAAAGGAGGTGGATGGGGGTGTGGGTTCTAGATTGGTTGGTTTGCATTTGAAAAGTGTGCTCACTGACAAATTGTTTATTAGCTCTAAGAAATGGCTAACCGTGGGAGGGGCAGTTCCTCCAGGGTCAAGAAGGACATTTTGACCTTGAGGTCAAAGCATCAAAATGTACACACACCAAAGACACGCTTAATACATCCTCATGGCATGGTGGTGGGCTTTGCTCAGCGTAAGCCATCGGAGAGAGCAAGGCAGAGGTGCACTGCTCTGTATGTCTAGGCTCAGAAGTCACACATCACCCCTCTGCCATGCTCGGTACAGACCAGTCCTGATTCAATGTGGGAGAAGACTACACAGATGTGAGCCCCTAAGGGGCGAGGACCTCTGGGGGCCATCTTGGATGCTAGGTACCACACATTTGAGAAGCTCCTTAATCTCCAAGTCTTAGCTTCTTCATCTGAAAAACTAGTAATAATATTGGGTTAGTCAGATTTCTTGATTGCAAGCAACAGAAAGGGACTCTGGCTTACTTAGGCAAAAGGTGAACGTAGTGGGTGAACTTGTGGTGACTCACACAGTACAGGGAGGCCTGGGAGCAAGAAACGTGATGTGAGGTTAAAGTTCTGGGATTAGTCGGGTTGGGAAACAGGTGTTGGCATCACCTCCACTGGACAAGGGCCAAAGAAAGGCAATGGAAAAAATGATCTGCGCTAGCATTGCTTGCTGCGTGCTAGTGTGTTACAGGAAAGGGTGAACCCTAGGCGAGACCTTGTTTCTTTGCTCAAGGACTTCTGAGAAGTTTTATTATGCTTAGGTATGTTAAGATTTTCCAAGACAGGGATAAACATACTGCATTTCCCAAACTTATTTGACTGCAGAAGCTTTCTAAACATTTTCCTGGAGCATCTCCCTGTACTAGTTCTGTGGGACTTTTGCCAGGATACCCTGATCTGTACAGTGAGTGACTGGATGCTGGCGCCGGGCTGCTTTGTTAAGTCCTTATATTCTCCCCATTCACTGCCTTTCATAAAGACAGCCAACACAACACTGGATACTGTCTCCAGGGCTGAATCCTCAGTACCACGCTCCTGCCGTGAGTGACTCTCAGCGGCTTCCACGTCCTGGAGGTCCCACAGCACTGGAAGAGAGGGGACATGCAGGCCGGGCCTCTTCTGCTTCTAAGACCACGACAAATGTCACCTGGAAATACCAGCCTGGGGGGATTCTCAGGAGGCTTGAACAGGAGCACATGAGTCTTTGGAAAACAGAGGAATCTGTTTTGTTGATCATTTAATCAGAGGAAGGGGTAGTCACCTTGGGTTGGCACCGAGTGGGTTTACAGATCTCAAGCTGAGAGTGATCTCATACCAGACCTTGAAGCATCCTCGAACATTTCCAGAAGCATCGATCATTTCTAATCACACCCTCACCCCACCCCTACCCTTATACACATAAACAAATCCTTAAATTGCTGAGATTTATACAAATCCTATTCCACTCTGGTCTTGTTGCCCTGGGACCAGAGTTGGAGGCAAAGGAACCATATATGACTAATTAAGAAAAGCTAAGGTGAGAGTGCTGCGTGCTATGAAACCACAATTAATCACCATCAGAGGTGGTGGCTCCTATTGGTGTCATTGTTACTTTTACCTCTAGTCAGTTTGAGTTACCAAGGCAAGTGGCAAGACACCTCTTCCCAGAGAGTCTTGCTTTCTTAGCTGTTGGCCTGGGCTTCACTGTCCACTAATTTTGTTTAGTGTCTCACCTGCCTTGAGTTTGAACTCACTGAGGTTGACACATTTAATATGTCAGTGGATCTCAACCTCCATGAGTCGTGCACATGAGATTCACCAGGAGGGCTTGGTAAAACACAGATTGCTGGGCCTCACCCCCAGTTTCAGATCCAATAGTCTGGGGTAGGGCCTGAGAATATGCATTTCTGATTAGGTTCCAGGTGGTGCTGGCGCTGCTGGGTGGGGTTCTCACTCTGAGAACCACTGATGTGAGTGACTGGATGCTGGCGCCGGGCTGCTTTGTAAAGTCCTTATATTCTCCCCATTCACTGCCTTTCATAAAGACAGCCAACACAACACACAGTCAAACTCCATGATACTCAAAACAAATACTGAAACATGATTTCAGGCAGAAAGATGTTTGCATGGAACAGAAACTTGACTAGAGAAGCTTAACTGGAGAGCAGTTTGGTGTTTTCCTCACATTCACAAGAAGACCAGAAGCTGTCCAAAGCTAAGTGAAATGACCTCACACAATCACGGGCTCAAGCTCACTAACTTCCCTACCCGCCTCGGCAAATGGCTATTGACCTCATGGTCACAAGGCTGCTGCGTGTCCAGCTATTGCCTCTGTGCTCTAAGCAGGAAGAAGACAAAAGATGAAGAGGAAATGCATGAGCTTTTCTGGAAGTTCCTCTACAGACTGCTGTTCCCATCTCATTGGCCAGAACTATGTCACATTACTTAGCTTCACAGGAGCCGGAGAAATCAAGTAACTTGAGTTTTTTGACACTTATTTACCCAAATGAAAGGGGGTTCTGTTAATAAGGGCGAAAGGCTGAATGGGCAGTAATCTGCAGGCTCTGCCTCAGCATTCATCTGCTCCATTCCCAAAGGATCCCACGCAGTCAGGCCAAGGTCACCTACAGGGCTAAACCAATATGACAGGTCAAGGGCCAAAGAAAGGCAATGGAAAAATGATCTGCGCTAGTATCGCTTGCTGCGTGCTAGTGTGTTATAGGAAAAGGGTTAACCCTAGGCGAGACCTTGTTTCTTTGTTCAAGGACTTCTGAGAAGTTTTATTATGCTTAGGTATGTTAAGATTTTCCAAGACAGGGATAAATATACTGCATTTCCCAAACGTATTTGACTGCAGAAGCTTTCTAAACATTTTCCTGGAGTATCTATCTCCCTGTACTAGTTCCATGGGACTTTTGCCAGGATACCCTGATCTATACAGCATCAACTATCATATATCTTCAGATTCCCCCATATGCAGAGAAAGAAAGTAGGTGCTTCTTGCATCAGTGGGAGAGTCCTATTTTTTAAGGGGATGGCAGTGAAAATAGGGGCAGCAGGTGAGTTAGGATATGGCGTGTGGTGCAGTGGGCTGTGTGGTAACTGCATGAACTTAACAAGCCCCTTGCCCTCACTGTAGACCCATATTCTTACTTGCAAAATGAGATCTGTAGACCACCAGGCTGCATTCCAACAAACGAAAATCCTGCAATCCCCAGCTCCTAGAAACATCAAGAAGCGATGTCTGGATAAGCCTTTGCATGTAGAAGACAGAAGAAATAAAGAAAAAGGTTTAAGATTAAAAAGATTTTTAGAAATCAAGCATAGTTTGGGGGTGGGAATTCCTTAAAAAATGAATATGAAAGATGGAAAATGGGAATTGCCTCAGAGTCTCTACAGTTGCTTTAACAAATTATCATAAAATTGGAAGCTTAGAAAAACAACAAACTTATCTTATAGCTCTTGAGGTCAGAGGTCCAACAGGAGTCTCACTGGGGTCAACCAAGGTGTCAACAGGCAGCATTCCTTTCTGGACACCCTAGGGGAGAACCCACTTCTGGGCATTTTCCAGTTTCTAAAGGCTGCCTACATTCCTTGGCTTATGGTTCCCTACATCCTTCTTCAAAACCAGTAACACTGCATCTCACTGACCAGGCTCCTTCTGACTTCTCTGACAACTGCCTCCAGGACCACACCTGGGCAAGCTTCTCCCCTTTAAGGAACCATGGGGTTAGCTTGGGCTCATCCAGATAATTCAGGATTACTCCCCTCCTCGACTACATCTGCTGAGTCCCCTTTGCAACGTAAAGCGTATTACAAGTTTTAGGGATTAAGGTGTGAGCATCTTTGGGATTGAGTGGGGAGTGGCATTATTCTGCCTACTATGTGGATAGAACACATAAACTGTGGGAATCAGAAACAACACTGGGACGTCCTAAAAGTGACAGGTCCTAAACTTTCCTACCAGCAGAGTTCAAATTTTCATACACCACATGGTCAGAAACAAAGGCAACTTTAAACACAGGCCATGTTTAAAGAAGCACAGGTGCTGAGGAACTTAAGGACGGCATGAAAACCTGAAATTAGGCTTAATGGTTTGTGGTAGAGAAGGGCTGATACCAAAAAAATAAAAACCCAAGAAAGGAAATAAGTTAGAACACGAATGGAAGCAGTACACTCAGTGAACAGTGTTGAAGCGTATTAACCCTGTGTGAAAAGCCAGGGCAGAGAGTGGAGGCTTAGCATGGGACTGTTTTCTTCTGTTATAGGTCATACCTGCACAAAACAGAACTAAAAATCTAAGACCCATACCATTTCAAAAGCAAAACTTTCTTAGCATTAACCAAGTTGGTCCTGCAGGGCCTTGCTTGTGTTTCAAGGGTGGCAGGTGGTGGTGGGGCCCCAGGAAATCCTCTCAACGCCCCAGACAGTGTTTGAAAGGATTTACAGGAACCTGGTGAGGTGAGGGCAGAGGCCCTGCCTTTGTTTAGTGGCTTCAGGAAGTGGAACAGAAAGGAATATGGCGCTTACATCCAACGTGAGTGTGCGCCTGGGGCCAAGGGTGGCCAAAACACCAGTCCAAGGGGCAATAAGACTGCAAGAACCAAATTCAAGTACTGGGGTCCTAGTGAAGGGTGTACAATGAGGCTTTCTCAACCTTGGATGGGCATTTTGGACAAGATAGGGCCTGTGCCTTGTAGGAAGGTTAGAAGCACCCTGGATTCTACCCATCTGATGTCAGTAGCACCCCATCCCCACTGGGACCATCAACAGTGTCCCCAGGCATTGGGGCAAAATTAGCGCCGCTGAGACCCACTGGTATAGACTGAGAACAGGTGAGAGGAAGCAGCCAGCCGGTAGGTGGAGCCCGAGAGCCTGGGAGAGGCTCACGCTGCAAGGACCAACAGGAGGGAGCCTTTATGGGACCTTTTGGGGGAGCTCGCGGGAGGGTGGGAGCCACCTGGGGTCTCCAGCTGGTTTCTAATTCGGCACCGGCAGGCTCCAGGTCAGGCGAGCTCAGGTATAATTTGTTCAGGGCTTGCACTCTGGCTGTTGTCCGTTCATTATGCAAGCTCAGTGTTTAAAAGGCAATTAACCTGGGCCGGTGATAAGCTTATTTACAATATAAACAGCTTGGAGCCCAGTGTCTTGTTTCACTTCATCTAGGTTAATCTCCAGTCCTCCAGACCCCTGATTTGTGAAGAAGGAAGAAAAGAAAAACTGTGGAGAGAGTCGGATGCAAGCAGGGTCACCTCAAGCCTAGACAGGTGAATTTACGCAAATTAGAAAAGTGCACCCCTGGTGGGTGAACTAAAAAAGGGTGTCCCTCTGGGTCAGGAGCTGGCTAGGAGAGGAGATGGTACCTCATCTGCAGCCCTGGCCCCACTTAGCATGGTGCCCTGCCACCCCCTGGGGGGGCGGTGTCAAGCCATGACTCCCACATTGCATTTTATATTTCACAGAGACACGTACACCAGGGGAATCAGACACAACATTGGGACGTCCTAGAAGTGACAGGTCCTAAACTTTCTTAACCGCAGAGTTAGAATTTTCAGACACCGCATGGTCAGAAACAAAGGTAACAGGTTCTGTAAGAGTAAGTGGAAGGCAGATAAGGAATATTCTAAGGGAGGGAAAAGTAGAACGGAGAGCTAGGAGAGGCCTTACCTAGGTGCCTCTGTGCATCTGGCTGGACCAGCCTATTCATTCAAAAATTTAGGACCTAAGTGATAAGGGGGATGCAGAGATAAACAAGAAGGCTGCTTTTGTGAGTGAGTGCAGCCCTCTGAAAGCCCTCCTACATTTCAAACACTGGTGGCCCAGGGCCTTGAGTTTAGGGGATGCCAAGCCCCCAGACAAACCACGATCTGCTGTGAGCTTTCTTTAGTGGCCCTGGAAGACTGGTGGTGTCTACCCTCTTCCCGGATGGGCTAGGTATCATCCTGTCAAGGGACAGACAGTCTCAATCAAGAGAACTCCTTAAATGCGCTTCCCCATGCTGTACATGGAGACCCTGAAGAAGTCAGACCACCCCCAAACACCTGGAGGCTCACAGCCCTAATGTCTAACATGAGGTAAAATGTGCTCCATCCTTGTACCTGGGCAAATAGATCTTCACGGCAACGAAATTGGGGAAAAAAGTGCAATGTATGGTTTTAATATGACTGGAAGTTGGCAAAAAAAATTTAAATGACAATTTCATGATTATTGTATCTTTGTGGGTGTTCTGTTATGATATGTTTAAATGAGCAATGAAGACACAATTCATGTGTGATTGTATATTTACCCATAATGTTAATGTTTCTTGCTTTTATTTTGACCAAATCACTAATCATATTGTTATAATTAATATTTTCACATACCTTGTTTTCTATCAACAGTAATGCCAAGCTGAATTAACTTTCTTGAATCTTAGTTTCCTAAAATTTCAATTTGGAGAAATTTTGCTCTGTAGAGGCAGGGGGAATTGAAATTGCCAATAGAATTCTTAATGCAATACTTCAATTTGGAAATGGATCACAAATTTTTATATATCAAACCTTATAACTGGGTCACACATGATATACTGCCATTTTCACAGACTATTAGGAATATTTAAATTTTGTTCTATAAATTAATATCATTTATATCATGATTTTAAAAATCACCTAGGACAACATCTTTTAAAAATCTATATCCATTGACCAACATCCAAAAGACAAGAAACAACAAATGCTGGCAAGGATACAGAGAAAGGGGAACCCTCCTACACTGTTGGTGGGAATGTATTAGTTCAACTGTTGTGGAAATAAATATGGAGGTTCCTCAAAAAACTAAAAATAAAAATACCATTTGACCCAGTAATTGCACTCCTAGGAATTTACCCAAAGGAAATAAGATCCCTGATTTGAAAAGACAGATGCACCCCTATGTTTATCGCAGCACTATTTACAATAGCCAAGATATGGAAGCAACCTAAGTGTCCATCAGTAGATGAATGGATAAAGAAGATGTGGTACATATACACAATGGAATATTATTCAGACATAAAAAGAAAGTAAGTCCTACCATTTGCAATAATACGGATGGAGCTAGAGGGTATTATGCTCAGTAAAATAACCAGGCTGAGAAAAACAAATACCAAATGATTTCCCTCATTTGTGGAGTAAAACAACAAAGCAAAATGGAAAGAACAAAATAGCAGCAGACTCACAGACTCCAAGAAGGGAGGGAAGGGGTTGGGGGGTGGGGGGGAGGAGAAGGGGATTAAGAGGCACTATAATTTAGAATCACAATACAGGTAGGTCACAGGGAAGGTAGTACAGCACGGAGAAGACAAGTAATGGCTCTATAGCATCTTATTACACTGATAGACAGTGCAATGGGGGTGGTGAGGACTTAAGATGGGTGAATGTTGAAACCACAGTGTTGTTTATGTGAAATCATAAGATTGTTTATCAATGACACTTTAATAACAAAAATAAAAAAGAACCCAAGGGTGCGGGAGTCCAGATCCATTAAGACTTGATGTGACATTTCATGCATATTTTGTGTGCACCTACACACACATTTAAGAGTAAAGTGAACTGCTGTGAATATTGTGTTAATTCATGAGTAACTCCAGAACCATAAATTGGACCATGAAGAGAAATGAGAATGAGCTGCATTCAGGCAACTGGAGTAGGGGGTCTGGGGGAGCTAATTTATCTTTTGTCTCTCCCAGGAGCTTCTGCTGCCCATTTTCCTCACTCCCCCCAGGCGGTGTCTGCATCTGCTGTCAGCAGTAGCTGGCCCTACAAACCACTGCACCTTGTATTTGGAGGATTCAGGGCACAGCGACACTGCAGACATTTCCCTGGGGCCTGAAAGGTGTTAGCCACCAGCGGAGGTTCAGGGTTACAGGTTGCACTGAGCCAACATTGAGAGGCATGTGATGGAGGGTCTGGGGCCCCTCTGCCCAGGCCAGTACTGCCCTGCTCTCTAAACAATCATGCAAATGTCACTGTAGTGAGCTGAATGCTGGCTGCAACAGGTATGTCCATATCCTCATCCCTGGAACCTGTGAATGTGACTTTCTCTGGAGAGTTTTGCAGCTGTGTTAAATTAGGATCTTAAAATCATTCTGGATTATGTGGGTTGGGCCTGTGTTGCACACCAACTCTTTACAGGTTTCTGGACCTGATTCCAATGTGTGTGTGTGTGCATTGGGGGGCCATTGGGAGGGGAGGGGGTCTTCCCACACAGAACACCAAGCAATTCTTAAACACTAGCAGGGAGTCCAAGAACTCAACTCAATTCTGACACTATCTGCCCAGAGATGGCACCAGATTCCCTAGATTAAAAGCTCTGTCCTACAAGACTGCCTCAATCCCCCACTCCACATGACAGTCACAAGCCCCAGGCTGTTACCTGTGTGCTTCTGACCAACTGGCTACAGATTAAAGGTTCCAACTGCCTTCCCCTTGTGTTCGATTGACTTGCTAGAGTGGCTCACAGGACTCAGGAAAACACATCCACTAATTTAATAAAAGATACCATAAAGGATGCAAGTTAGCAGCCAGATGAAGAGATAATAGGGCACATGCACAAGGAGCTTGGGGCCTGGCTAAGAGGCTCATACACGGGTTCTGGTTTCCTAAACTTGGAAGTTCTCTCCCACAGAGAAGCAGGTTGCAAAAGGTAGATACGCTCTTCCTGTGTTTTTTGTGAGGGCTTCATGCATAGCCATGATTGACTAAATCATTGGTCATTGGCTGATCCAACTTCCAGCCCCTGCCCTTGGGTGGGGTTCAAAAGTCTCTCATCAATATGACAAGACACCCATTCTACCTTTAAGGCTCTGAAGTCTTTTCGGGAACTGTGAAGGAAAACCAAATATACTTGAATGACCAAATACATATTTCTTATAACTCATTGTGTCACGGGGCCCTAGATATAAGGACAATGTGTCTCTTATAAGAAGACAAATAGAGGAAAGATGGAGAAGAGAAGGCCATGTGGGCATGGAGGCAGAGACTGGAATGATGGCAGCCCCAAGCCAAGAAATGCTGACAGCCATCAGAGGCTGGAAGAGGTAAAAAAAGGATACTTTCCTAACTTTCAGAGGGAGCTCCACCTTGCCAACACTTTGATTTCAGACTTTGGTCCTTAAACTAGGAGGGAATAAATTTTTGTTTTAAGCCCCTAAATTTGTGGTCCTTTATTACGGCAGCCCTAGGAAATTAGGGTTAAATATGATCACTAATAATGTTGAGCATTTATTAGGCCTGATTATGTACCAGACACTCTATGAGACCTTTTAGAAGCATGAGCTCATTTAAACATTGCAACAACCCCATGAGTTAGACGCTATTATTTTTTAATTGAAATATAGTTGACATGCAATGTTGTGTTGGTTTCAACACAGTGATTCGACAATTATATACATTGGTGCTATTACTATCCCCATTTTATAGACGAGTAGGTGAGGGTCAAAGTAGCTTGCTCAGGGCTAGTAAACTGGGATTTGAACCCAGGTCTGCCTGACTCCAAAGATCTCCTTGAAGCACACACCTTATGCCTAGCCAGTTAGAACAGACAAACCCTCTGCTTGGAGATTTCTAGCTGGTCCGTGTTCTTTGTCCTCCCATCTTAAAGAGGGGCCTGATTCTCTACCACCACCTCAGAAGTGAGATATAAATGACAATTGACCATTCTTCTAACTCAGCAGATCCTGGGAACACTGTTTCTATGTTATAAAGAAACATTTTAGGCAGACACAATCAAGCATAGTTCTTTGCATCTATTTAGCCTCAGGGTCATTTGGGTTTAGTTGAAGATGTTGCCAAGATGAATCAGAATTTGGGGGAAACTATTTGTCCTTGGAAAAGGATAGTAGTCAGGATGGATTTTTGTTAGTTTGTTTTTGCTGATTTTGAATTTGTGTGAAGACTATCTGTCCCAGGAGAAATAGTTAGATTGAAAGGTTCATTTTCATAAGACTTAAAAATGTCCTCTCTGAGCTCACTAAGCTATCAGATCAGAACCTCAGCACTGGGCTCTGGTGATGGCACGATTTAGGAAGGAAGGATTTCTTTCCTCCATTTTTGTCCTGTCTTTTGGGGATAAGAAGGGATTATTCTCTTCTGCTGACAACCCAGTAACTCGTGTGTGTGTGGCGGGGTGGGGGTGTTTGGGGGAAGGAGGTCTGAATATGGTGGTTACTTTTATTTTGTTACCCTTTCTTTTCTTTCAAACAAAGCCTACCCATTTTATGTAGGTGGAAACATTAGTCTTGGTGCATCAAAATGTTTTCTCCAAGATAACTCAACCAGACAGACTTAATTACAAAGGTTGCTCTTGTCCTCTTAAGAAACCATTCCGTTTTAGTGAAAATGAAAGCTGTTACATAAATCAGTTTTGGGGCTAATCCCTTGTTCTTTGAGTATGAGTCTGAGATTCAAAGTTGAGCACAAAGAAAACCAGTATCAATCAGGAGTTGCTCCCTGAGCAATTTGGTTGATTGCAGGAATGTAAGTCTCATTTTTCAGCCACTGCAATGCTTCATCGCTCGGGGTGGATTAGGTGCTCCAGGTAGGGCATGGCCCGCAGAGACTATGCAGGGGGACCTGAGTCCAGAGTCAGACCCAGGAAGTGACCTTGGGTCACTATTCTCTCTGTGCCCAGATGCCAGATCAGTAGAGAAATGCTAATCTAACCTCCCTCACAAAGATGCTTTGCAGTGTGCTAACCAACAATAGGTAACAATTGCAACCAGGACCAAAGGCTTCTCTGGTTCTCCTGAGGGGCTGATGGTGAAAGGGAAGGGCAGAGACGGAGCTGCCCACACCCCTTAGGGTGCCTCAGTGCTAAGAAGCAGCAGTGCAGACAGAAGGTGCTGGCCTAATACAATGTAAGTTTATCTTCTACCTCATTTTTCTGAAGCCCCTCTTTCTGTCTAAGATGCCTGTACACAGTCCCCAGTCTCCAGGAGTTTCCCTGTTTTCTCATTTCTCTAAACCAGAACCATGAAACAATCATATAAATCCATTCACATCAAGGAGAATGGACAAACTATTACCTTCCTGAGAGCATCTGCATCTTGAAGACTTAAAGCAAAAGGTCTGTGCAGTTTCAGACGTCAGAGGAATTAGGTAGGAGGGTGAGATGTGCTCGGGGGGGCAGGGAGTGAGGGAAGATGTGCAGAAAGTCAGGGTGAAAGCAGGACAGGCATTTTCTGAACAGAAGGCAGAAGTCATTAAAAAGGGGTCCAGGGGCGAATGAAGGAGACAGCAGGAGCTAAGGAGATAAAAGAGCAGAAAATCTTGAACTAAAAATTCATATTGGAATTTGAATCTTATCTGCTTTTTCCTTTAAGTAAAAGATTCAAGAAAAGCAAGTAAAACCCACTTATTTATACTTTCATTCATCCATCCATGCATTCAAATGCAATTGTATTTACTATGCTCCAGGTATCAGAGAGCGAGCGAGCCATGAACAAGATTTATAAGGTCTCTGTCTGTATGGAAGCATGGAACTTTCTGACTAGTGGGTAAAACTAACAATAAACATACCATTTTGTGTGGCTGTAATAGAGGGAGTGATGATATTGCTTTAAGACCAGACTTTAGGATGGGAGAGCAGGTGTCCTTGCTCTGGGAGAAATAGATAGGCAACATCTCCCCTAAATTCACTTGACCTCCCCGTCTCCTTCTAACCCATTCACTGTTGTCTTTAGGATTCCTAGCACTGGCAGAATCTTTCATCATACCGTGAAGAAATGAACTGAAAATGCTACTGGGAGAGCAGAGTTAGAGGCTAAAATTCTTACTAGTGTGTAAATGACTTCCAGAAAGCATTTTGAAAGCGAGGAAGAGGAAAGCATGTAGCATAGGTCAAGGGAAGATGGAAAAAGAATAAAAAAGGGAAATTTGAGGGGGCTAATGTCAAGCACTGGCAGCTTACTTAACCAGTTGTCCTAGCTATGACCCCGAGGCTGAGTGCTTGCTGAATAGAACCAAAACCCAATTCTCCCTTTCCTGTGACACAATGGCCAAGAATCTCTCATGCAAGGGAGATCCTGAACCAGGCTGGCTGCAACCTGATAGATGGCAGAGCAGTCAAAATATTTAGCTGTGAAGCCCGTACTGTTTTGGGGAAAGGCTGAACTTGCATTCCTGCCGCAGACCTTGGTGGGCTCCCGTCTGACCATGTTTCCTGCCTCCCCTGCCCTTCGCCTCAGGGACTCACTGAGTGACTCACGGCTCAGTCTCTGGCCCTGAGCGCCTTGCAGGGATTTATCGATCCCACCCAGCTTCCTCTCTGTCCTGCTAGACAAAGATGCCCTATTCCAAAAAAGGAGTCTTGACTCTATTTCTGTGAGAACGGCCCTACTTGACTTTACACATAAGGTGGGGTTTTTTGGACCCCAAAATAATCTTGGGAGGCAAACAGAAAAGCAGCTAAGCTCTCCGTTCTGTAGAAGGGGAAGCTGAGAGGGGCTTTCTCCCAGGTGCAAGTGGCCTAGCATAAACTTGGACCTCTGACTTTTTGCCTTTTTGCACACATTTAGGGTTGTTAATTCACTTGAATATTAATGACTTGGGCAAGATTGCAGAGATGCTTGCTGCCTCTAAAATCAAAACATTCTTTTTCTATAAAACCATGGTTTAGAAACTGAGAATGGTTATCTTCAAGGCAAAAGAAAGTTTCTCCCATTTTTTGAAACGCATTCATTTCAGACAGGTTGAACCACTGGGTGGGTGATGGACAGATTCTTTCAAAAAAGTTTAATGACTCCATTATACAAATAATAAATGTTTACCACAGGAACCTTGGAAAAGTTAGAAAAACACGAAGGGGAAAATAAAAAACACCTGTAATCCTCCCACTCAGATATAACTGTTGCTGACATTTTGATGTGTATCCTTCCTGTCCTTTCTCATACACAAATGACCATATTTTAACAACTGAAAACGTGTGGCATAAGCTGACTGACAACTTGCATTTCATTTCATAATATTTCCATGACCATTTTCTCACATTCAATTTTTTTCAAGGCATGTCTGATCCATAGCATATTGTCTGTTCTACGAACGATGTCCTAATTTACTTAACCCGTTCAGACTTGCAGGTTGTTATCAATCTTTTATTGTAAACACCACAATGATGGGCATGCTTGGTCTTATGAACATTTAATGATGTTGCCACCCTGTGATTTGTCCAGGTTTTGGTTTGAGAAAAATTGAAAATGGGGGAAGAAAAAGACACAGTTGATGGGCACTAGCTTGATTTCTGTCTGTCAGAGAAGGGAGAGAAGAGAGGCTGTGGAGTTCAGGTGTGTCCTCTTAAAAGGTCATTTCCTTCCTCTGAGCTCTTAATTCCATTCCTCTAACTTGGCTTTCGTGCTGTTTATCATCTCCGTCTCCTCTGCAGCTCTTCATCTTCTCTCTGCCCTTCCCGTCCTCAGCGATAATCCTCTGCCTTCTGCTGTCGCCAGCCGGGAGCCCACCCCATCAGACCCTCCATGAGCTTGCCGGCTGCTGCTGAGCGCTCTCTGTGTCTGGACTTGGAGCCTGAGAAGTTATTTGTAAGAGTAGCAAACGAAGGATCCTGTCACAGTATCTGAAGGTCATGCCTGTAAAACTCCTTGGTAAACCCCTGCACTGTTTGCCTGTGGGTACACCTTATGCCCCAACTATCACTGACCAGCAAAGGGTAATAAGCTCAAAGGAAATTAAACATGGTGTCAACTTGGGATTTCTTTAATTTCTTCACTAGATTAAGCTCCTATCCCTCTATATCTTTCTCATCAGACACTATGAATTTGTCCTAATAACAACTAGAAAAATTGGGAAGATCAGTTTTCCCTAGCTACAGTTCAAGAAACAGATAAGAAAGTTCATAAAATCAAATAAGGCCCAACTGAGTGCCTTAAAACAAAATTCATTTGTTGCAGGATTCTAAGAATAGTTCCCAATGCTGTCCTTCACCTTCACAATTACTTTCATCTTCGGTTCTAAATCAGAATGGCACAGAGCAGCAGAATTTATACATTACGTTCATAAGAGAACAGACAGCTCATACATTCTTAACTTTGGTGGGATTTGACTGCTTCCCATCATAGGCTCCATTCTGAAGTATATCCTGGTCTGCTTTTCTGAAATGACGAAGATGTCTTGCTGATAACCTCAGGGCTATTAAAAACTGGTGTCCTTCTTGTTTGAGACAAGGTTACAGCCCCTCCCCGACCAAGGGAGGGTTTGGGTGACATCTATACTAATAATCTCATCTTCCTTCATTCATAAGCTCATTTTTTCAAGTATCTTGAGACTTCCGTAGGTGCCAGAGAAAAAGCTCTTGTCTTCTAGGAGGGAGACAAACCAATACTTAACGTAACGAAAATGTTACAAAGGAAAATAAAGCCAAGTAAGAGAATGGTGTGAGGGATGGCTGTAGAGAGTAATATTTGAGATCTGGTAGTTAGGGAAGGCTTCTCTGTGGAGGTGGCATTTAAGTGCGGGAACAAGTCCCAGAATTAACTACCTGGAGAAGAGCAGAAAGGACAAAGACCTGGAGACGGGAAAGGCTCCACGAGAAAACCAGCCAAGTGGCAAGGGGGCTGCGTGCAGAGAGCCAGTGATCTGAGGGGGCGGGAGGCCAGCTCTAGGAGGCTCCATGCTCATGACTTCATCTAATCCTAATCACCCTCCAAAGCCCATGTCCTAGTACCATCACACTGGGGGGTCAGATTGCAACATATGAATTTTGAGGGGACGCAAACATTCAGTCCATGACACATGCCATGATGTTGTCCAGTCCTTCCTGAGGCTTCCATTCATCCACCACAACATTTCTTGCACATCTGCACTGGGGATGTGGACACAAATAAGAGAGGTCCTGCCTTCTGGTGTCTTAGAATCTAGTGGTTGTCTAGAATCTGTACATCGCCCAGAATGCAGTGAGATTACAACACAAGCCCCCACAGCAGCCATATACACACACAAGTTTGGAAGTTCTGGCATGGAGGTTTTATTCTTTTCATTAAAGAGCCTTGCTGGCCGCCTGGCAGGATGTGTCCCTAACATGTGTGAAAAGCATCCATTGACACATTTATCCTCACCTGACATTGGTACTATTCATTTACAGTTGGATTTCACTTAAATTTGGATCTTCGTCACTTAAAAAAATCTTCAAAGAGATCACCCTATGATGCAGGGCTGAAATGACAAGTTACCAGTGTAGAAGCCAGTTCATGATGGATCAGCAATGCAACTGAGGGCAGGCAGCAAGGTCTGCCAAGCCTGAGTGCTCACAGAGACATCTGAGCCAAGCGAGGGACACACTCATAAGGAAGGATTATTGTTCAAATGCAGAGCAAACAGCTCTATCAAAAAGCTTCCAGATGACTTTTTGGATAAGGCGTGAAACTTTCAGTGATATTTTATTCAGCTCAGGAAAACATGTACTGCCAACTTAAGCACACAGGCGGTGGAGTTGCAAGCAGGGACTGGTGAAAAAGCATATTTCTGAGATGCTATATACCTACCGGGGGCCAAAACAGTTTGGAACTGTCTGTCTTTAGTGTCTGGAAAAAGCTTAGACTCAAAAGTTTCATTGTGATAATGAAGAAAATAAGTGCTGTGTAGTTGTCTAAATAAATACATGCTACTGTTAATTTTTTGAAAACAGAATTATGGACATACATGATTTTATTTTTCTTAAAAAAATTATTACATTTACAGATTATTATTTGTTGTTAATTTTTATGACTTGGCAGTTTCTTTTACTCAATGGCATCACGGAAAGAAGGAAGTAGAACAATAAACATAAACGTTCTTGAAATATTTCAAAACTTTAAATCAGATATTTTAATATTTGGCAATTTCTTTGAAGGATTCTCCCAACATCTCTAATCCGTTAATCGGAAACCTCACTAGATAATGTGTACTTTCCAAATAATTTAAGATCCCATCCATCTAACTTGTAGGCAGATGATCACTCTGGTCAGAAAGGAAGTAAGTAGCCAGCATGAGCCGGTAAATGCAGCGCCGTGCTTAAAGGAGCTGGTGGGAGGGGGCGGCTTTTTGGGGCATCTCCCTGAATAATGAGCTCTAACAGCCAGCATCGGCCCTGGCACAGGAGGGCCCTGCTTGATGTCCCGCTAACCTGGGCGGGTCCCACTTACCTGGGGCAGGTTGCACACCCTCTCTGGGTTCCAGCTTCTCCGCCTGTGAAATGAAGACAGCCACCGATACCTAGACATGGGGAGGAAGACACCTCACGTGCAGAGGCGCTCAGTACAGGCTCTGTCCTAGTTCAGTTGGGCTGTAGCAGAACACTGGGAACCGGTGGCTTGTAAACAAGCATTCATTCATTCATTCATTGCGTTCATTCTTTTGTTCATTCATCGATTCATTCACTTTTATTAAGGTATTATTGATATAAACTCTTATGAAGGTTTCACATGAAAAAACAATGTGGTTACTACATTCACACATATTGTCGAGTACCCCCGCATACCCCATTGCAGTCTCTGCCCGTCAGTGCAGTAAGATGCCACAGAGTCACTATTTGCCTTCTCTGTGCAACACTATTTTCCCTGTGACCCCCCACACCATGTGTACTAAACATAATACCCCTCTGTAAATAAGCATTTATTGCTCACAGTTCTGGAGGCTGAGAAGTCCAAGATCAAGGTGATGGCAGATTCGTGGCTGGTGAGTCCTGCTTCCTCACAGATGGTCATCTTCTCCCTGTAACCTCACGTGGCAGAAGAGAAGGGCTAGCTCTCTAGGGTCTCTTGTAAGGAACGAACATAAGGCTCTGCCCTCATAACATAATATCCTCCCAAATGCCCTACCTCCAAATACCATCACGTTGGTCATGAATGATGAAACGTGAAGCGTTTAGCACAGGGTTATACAGTAACAAAGTCACGTATTTATTGACAAAAATGAAAGACCAGTTATCTTCCCAAAATAGGAAAATAGGTCACATCATTGTTTCAACACGTGAATTTTGTGGGGGACACACACATTCAGACCATAGCATGGCGCTTCCCACGTGATGCCCTTCTAGAAGGGTGAACCGATGGTGAATCCCTTCAGTGATCTGGAGGGCTGGTGAGAGTGCCACTGCTATTTAACCTGAATCACACAAAAAGCTGCCGTCTCTAGATTCGCGCCCCTTACCTGGTGCTTTCACTGCATCCGTCTTTCTCCTTTTGCACAAACTTTGTGCTTCCCTCTACTCTCGACCCGGCTCTGCCTCCTGAGAAATCTCATTACTAATCTCACCACAGGCCTCCACCCAGGACCCAGTCCATGCTCACTTGGACCTTGGCCAGCGTGGACCCTGGAGGTTATGCAGTCTCTTGACCTCACTTCATAAAGGGCCACATTTAAATCACCTCCCATCAATTCTTTTCAGTATTGGGGTATATTTAAAACACACTGTAAAAAAATACCAAGTTCTTTTTCAGCTGAATTCCCCAAACATTAGGGACTAATCTAAAAAAGCCCAGATAAAATCATGCTATATTAAATACAGGTGAAGAGGGTCTCATTTAATTTCATATTTTGAGTATCTATCTTCCCCAAGCAATGCTGAGATACACAGAGCAGGCCTTACAGTCTATGGTCCCAGAGAGATTTAAAGGCATACTGTGTATAGTATTCTTTACGTCATACACAATGAATTCAAGTCTCACCTTGGAGATCTATAGGAAGCATGTTCTGCATATATCAAAGTTCTGAAAAAGCAAGGATATATACAGATTAGGGCTGTCAGAGTCCTACTTGGGAATCACAGAACGTCCTAGATGGAAGGGACTAGAACACTTCTACAATGCCCTCATTGACAGATGAGAGAATCATGCCCTACTAGTTTACATGCCAGTACTGCTATAACAGATTTTTGGCTTTGACCACTTAAAACCATATTGTGAGGCAACTAAATTTAAGACATCTGATGCATATATATATATATATATTTTTTTTTTTTTAAAGAAATTTTGAGTTCTCTTACCAAAAGCTAGCGCTCAGAGAACTTAAACAAATGACAACTTAGTGGAAATAATTTGTATTGAGCAATAGAATTTAAAGTCTGATACAAAATGATCAACATGCACTTTTACTTACCTATCTGGTCTTTCATTTTTGTTAATGAATATGTTACTGTTACTGTATAACCCTGTGCTAAATGCTTTGTATTTCATGTCTGCATTTACCTTCAGGCATCTAAGCTAAGCATCCATCTCTCTTTTTGCAGTTGAGGAAACCAAGATTCAGGAAAGTGAGGTGACCTGCTTGCGGTCTCATAGCAAATAACAAAGCCTTTATTCTACCACACTAGCTATACCACCACCAAATATATATGGACCCCTTCTAGTATAGATAAGAGTGCACCCAGTTCTAAAATAAGATAGAATTTAGGGTCTAGCTTGGGGCCATCGTAATTTCTGCCTTCAGGAGTCCTTAAGACAGCTTAAGGTTCTTGACTGCTCCCTTGTGAGGGTATAATACGACTTTTGGCCTTGGTCCTAAAAGACACTTTACCCAGTATTCCTAGAGCAGAGGCCTAGAGCTCTGCATGGGCGGCACAGTGGGCAGGGAGGTGGGCCTTGGCTACCCTCTGGTCACCTGGCTTTACAAAGGACAACAAGAGCATTTCATGAGGGAACACAGGAGGGCATGAGGCTGTTGGAACCTAGTGTCAACTGTTTGCTACACCCTTAGGAATATAGTCAAGCGCAAGGCATAGAACTTGTTGAAAAGTGCTGGTTTGGTTAAAACATCCAATTCATCAATCAAGGGAACTCCACATCTATGCTTATTATTTGAACACAGAATGCCAGTAGTAATGTTTTGACAGTCACTTGAGAATTGGTTTACAAGCCAACAGGGAATCTTACCCGTGGTTGTTTTCAGAATTAAGACGCCATGTGTTTGGTTAGGAGGAATTTTCAGAAGGCCTGAGGACCCCTGTGAAATTGCCCATCTGACAGACGGACTCCGCTTGTGGCTGAGACGAGTCTCGGTCCCTGATGCTCCTTCGGGCTGCTCCTCAGCGTGGCTGCGAGGGTGGGGGTGCATCTGGGTGGGAGGCGTGGCTGGGTGTCATTCTTTAATGGTGTAATTACTAATTCCCCATAGAAACTCCGAGCAACATTCTATACATTTCACTAATGGGAACACCCAACTTCCGCCCTCTTTCCGTTTTACCTCTTCTTTAAAAAATACGCAGTTTCTCCCACACAACTAGTAGTTCAGTGAAATGCGTTGTCTGTCAGCCTTCTAGTCATTCGCTCGTGCGGCCACCTGCAGGTGGAATGCCGTCTTCCGGGCAATCTTCCATCACCACTTACTGAAATCCAGCCTTAGAAGGCTTGGATGAAGCCCAGTGCTGGCTACTTCCCTTCTGTCCAGGGTGATGACCAGCTCCTTCACAGAGCTCTTCTGAACCACCTTGCAGGAAGAGTTCTCTCTCCCTGGACTCTTATAGTAGCTGGTTTTTACCAGTCTCATGGCACCGCCACAAACCATCTTGCTGTTGTCATGTGTGTTTGATCCCAGTCTAGCAAAGGCTCCTTCGGGGACCGAAGTCCTCTCTCGCGGATCTCCGTTTGCGTGACACCTACCTCGATCCTCTGTACCAAGCACTCTCTCAGTGAGCCAGGTACCATTCTTCAAGTCTGGTCAACACAAGAACATAAATGCACGACAGAGAGGACAGTAAGCATTGTGCAGGAGAGCTCGTATGACCTGGGAGGGGACAGCCACAGACAACCGCATGGTTAGGTCTCTGCCACCGCTCTGCCATCAGTTACTGGGTCCTGTTCCGCTTGTTCCAACAACTTACACTCTGAGCCCGAGCTGGGTTCAGACATCCTATGTGAATTATGGCAGGACACTGGCCCAGGAACTTTCTCCCTTAGGGTGACAAATACATTGGAAATGAGAAATGGTGCTCATAGAAATGTCAAAATGGTTTGGCAAAAATGGTTTTAAATCTATGTGCGGAATGAAAACTATGACTGACGGTGCAATGCTAGGAGAGCAGAGAGCAAACTAAGGCAGTCACTACTTTGCTCTTCTCTTCTCCATTGTGGACAATATTGTCCAAATGAGGAGTGTAAAGAAAAATCTGCTTAGTATTTGAAGTCTAAGATTGATGTGGGATAGCTGGAGACACCTGTTTAAATGAGTTCATATGAAATCAGGTATAGGAACAACCTGCAGATGTGACTGCCACAATTGCTGTCACAACTCTAGAGAAACAATGAACAATAGAAGACCAGAGATGGATAAACACCACCCTATTTTCCTAAGGGGAAATAAAGAAGATTCTAGAAATTCCAGAATGGTGAGTTTAAAAGTAAAACTCAGGCAAAATTTGGAATAAGATGGTAAACATGTGACTCCTCATGATCACTTGTTTCGACTCTTACTTCAACAAAGTCATACCAAACTAACTTCCTTTCCTTCTTGACAGGATTACTAGAGCCACCCAGGGAAATGACAGTAAACACTTACAGATTAATCGGTGCTAGACTTGGTTCCAAGGGCTTTGTGTTTATATTAATCTATTTAATCCTTACAAGGACCCTACACTGGAGGTACTAATGTTATTCCCATTTGGCAGATGAGAACACAGGCAAGTTAAAGCAATTTGCCTAAAGGCCATACATAGGTAGAATCCCAACCAAGGCATGTGGCCCCCCAACTTGGGCTTCTCACATTCGGCTACAATACCTTTCCATACGAATGGCACGGCTACTAAAAACTGGGGACGTGGGAACCCTACCTTTCCCATACGGTAAGGGAACTTGCTCTATACAGAGAGGGAAAAGGCTGGGAACACACCTGGCCAGGCTCTGCCCTCTTTCCCATTCATGTCTCTGAGGAACAGGAGTGATTTCCTGATCGCCAAGATTGGGGGACATAACTGAGCACACTTTCCTGGCACGGTAGGGTCATCAGGGCAGAATCTGACACTGCAGGGGGAGCCTGTAGCCCAAGGTGGGTACATTGAAAGTATTTTAATACCAGTTCATCACCAGACCAAAAATCAGACCAGAGGCAGACACAAACCACAGTGTGCCAGTGCCGGCCTTGAGGAGTCTGCGCCACCAGGGTTCTTAGCCAGGGTAACCAGAGAGCCCTGCTGTGGTCTTAGTTTCACCAATCCAGTCTTCTCAGTAAAAGATGGGCTCTTTGATTTCCATTAGTTTGAGTTCTATGTCTCTGCTTTCAATCTGTTCTGGACTTAGGAGGGAAGGACAAGGACATGACTATCACCACCAAACCCCCCAGGTGTTCTCTGCATGTTTCACATAATATCTCAAGTACTAAATGCAGTTTCAGACGACATTTTAGAAGTGACATCAACAAACTATAAGGCACTAAAAAGCCAGGATCAAGCCCACACTGGGAACCACGTGGTATGAAGTAGATGGGAGAGGGTGCATTCATGTCATAGCTCCCATTGTGGACATGGACGACCTGGGAAGCCCAGCACACTCAGGCAGGCTTGTGGGGGTGGGGGTGGGGGTGCTAGGACCTGGGACACAGAATGGTCTGTACAAAGAAAGTGATAGCTTTGGGACCAAGGTAGCCTCTCATTTCTCTAGAGTATGGATCATCAAATTATGGCACCAGGCCTTCTGTTTCACAAATAAAGTTTTATTGGAACACAGCCATGCCCATCTCCTTACATACTGTTTATGGCTGCTTCTGCCCTCTACTACAGCACAGCACAGTTGTTACAGAGACAGAATGGATGGCAAAGCCTGAGATGTGTACTCTTTGGCTCTTTTCAGAAAAAATCTGCAGACTAAAAAGTAACTCTAACAGCCTGGAAGTGTGGGGAAGAGGAAGGAAGGAGGGGAGGGAGGGAGGAAGGAGTATGCACAGAGCCAGGGGTGACACTTTAGCCGCGTATGCTTTCCGGGGGGGACTGGGATAGGCAGAGAAGAACCAGTTAGGGTGGAGCCGTCACCATGCCTAACTATGCGGGGATTCCTTCTCCTGTGAGTAGAGCTACAAAGCACCTTTTGAACTGAATTATTTACATCTGTTTGGGTGAGTTCCTAGATGGCTAAGAAAGTGCATTGTTCTCCATCTTTCAGAACTTGCAGCATATAGACAATATAAAACACAAGCACAGGTAATCAAAACCTTTTAATGATTAATGTTTGGACATTATTTAACAGTGTGGGTATATCCAGATGAGCTAAAGCACATGTTGACAGCATACTACTGAAAGTTACGGTATAAACTAGTACCTAGGAAGACACGCATTTACAAATATACACATTCTAGATGTGACAGGGTAAATGTAAACAGATGTGGTGACTCCCTCTAAACAGAAACTCACAAGACTAATAAGAGAACCAATAGGCTCCCTATAATATGAATGTGCAAAATTAAAGCATGATAAAACTGATATTTACATAAATATCAAACCAACAATTTGTTTATACATTGTCAATGACCTTCTGTAAGATATGTCATGAGTGGTTCAAATGAATGTTTCTGTTTTTGTTTTTCCCAATGGAGAAGGTATTCAGAGGCTGAATTCCAACACTTTAAAATGACACACACAATGTCTTATCTGTTTGACCCCTGCCTCAGGGTGAGACATGATTTTATGATAAGCAGTCTTATTTTTCAACAAGCAGTTTTAAACAAATCTTTAGATTCTAAGCAGAAAGAAAAAATACAGGTGCTATTATTTTACATTAAACAAATTATCTCTATCCAATTTCTTAGTTCTCATACACTGTTGCTATTGGTTTTAATTTTACCCTACATTTTTAATGTCTTTTTTCCCTTATCTCTATTCATTTTGGTAAACTAGGCACATTTTAAAAGGGAGTTTGTGTCAAGACAGACAGCAGCACAGAAATCAATCCAAATTTGGACCCTGGCTACCACTTCCCCATTGCTCATCTATGGGACTCAGTCAAATGGCAAATATGCAGACACCTCTCTTGAAAAGTATATATATCCTCTCTCACGAGTAGAAAGCAAAACGGGCTTTGCTTCCTGTATAAAAACACTTAGCACTTCAGAAATTAAAAATTTCCTACTTATCCTACCCACTTCCTAAAATCTTATAGACAAAGAATATATATTTAGGTTTCATCGACACTGCTTTGAGCTCCCCCCGCCCTTTTTTTTTTTACATTATTAATAGTGGCACTCAAAATAAAAAAATAAGATCTGTTAAAAAGTTAAACTGACTGTTTGTTCTACTAGATTTGAGCCTGTCTGATTTAAAGCCAATATTACAAAACTGAAGGTGCCATTTCTGATTTCACACGTACAAGTCACTTGAAATTGTGTCGCATGCTAGTTTCAGAAATTATGGTCTTTGATTTCTCTAAACAGAGCTATTAAAAATGAATAAAAACTTTAAACACACCCTAATTTAAACTAAGAAGCTTTGGGCCCTGCTTTTTAAATTTTAAGGCATGTGTGTTTCTCTACTGTAACAACATTGTACAAATTTACAATCACATGCATGATCTACAGTAAAAGAAAAAGTTTGGATTACAGTGTTTTTAAATTGTGACTCACAATTCAGCACCTATCATGTTATAACTAATAAGGCAACAGCAGTGTTGTATACTACAATAACACTCCCTCCACAGCAGGGCTTGGTGAGAGCCTGGAAATGTTAAAAATCTTATGCCTACTTGTATAATCTGGATATGTTTTCTAGGGGATCTGAACTGATGAAAGAAGTCCTGCACAAATCACACTATTGTAGGCCGGACTAGTTACAGCAGCTGCTAGTGAGCACTGGCACAAATCATACTGTGCTTACAATCACGCGACGTGGCTTGGAGGTCTTCTACTCTTCGACTTCAGTCCTTCCGCAGCTTGCGTGGTTTCACACTGTTTCCCAGGGAGGAAAAGCTGCCAGCGTGTCCGTTCACGGCAGCCATGGACCCATTCTGGTGGTCCTTCAGGTACTCTCTCCTTCGGGACGCCCCTTTCTTGTTGTAGGTCTGAAATGCAGAAGGGCAGACGGGGGCCACGTGAGTGGGGACCGCGCGGAGGTGGCATCCTTAGCACCAGGCCCAGTGTCTTTTTGGAACCAAATGCTATTCCCTCATCACACTGCCAGGAAAGTGTTTCTTGCCACTGATTCCACTGACATACTCTTCTGCTTTTTGAGGCTTAGCCTGAGATAAGTTCATTGAGTCACGGCTGTAATATAAACACTATTTTTGAAGTTAAATAGAAAATTCAATCTATAGTTTACGCGGCTTTGCCTTTTCAGTGTTTAGAGGTGGCCAAAGTGGCTTCTCCCACTCTCTGGTACCTCTCCTACTTACTCCATCCCCCGTCTTCAAAATTTGCTGACTAGTTCGGCAACTGCTTTGGTCTTACAAAGTGCTATGCTGCTACAAGCAATTAAAGCAATTAAAGAGATTTCGGCTTCACTGGGTCCTGTCCTCTAACCTGTCTTGTACCTGGTGAATGCCCCAAGGTGTAGCATAAACCATTAGCTCAGCAGTACATGAACTTCACACAAACATGCCATGCCCAGGTGGGTGTGAAAAAGTGCAGGTGTGCACAGGGAAGAGGACACGTGGCTGAGCACCCCCAGAGGTGGCTCCACGTGACCAGGCTTTACTGCTTCTGCGTCTGTGGTCCCTGCCCTTGCTCCTGACCTCCTGTGCCTGCCCCAGAACCAGGCAATGCCCCTGGGGGCAGAACACACGTCATCAGGGAATCAGCAGTGGCTGCACAGAGGTCAGGCTCCCCTGGACACAGCTACTCTATGTAAATGACCTTCCTGGGAGCAACAACCTACCTTACATCATGCACGTGGGAGTGAATCAAGTCCCCAAAACTGGGCAGTGGATGTGTCAGAAAACTGGGACAAAAAGGCAGATTTCTACCTATCACTATGACGGAAATTTCTTGGGACATTTAATTTAGCCGTGAAGTTGAGGGCAGTGTGGCCATGAGACTGTTGATTGAAAATCACCTATCATGCGTCTGCAGCAGGCCAGGTAGAAAGTTGACAAGGAGCCTGCTGAATAGATTCACTTTTTCCACATGAATTCCAAGCCCCCCTTGTCAAAGGTCAAGAATTTTGGAGGTCGGGGACAGATCGCACTGGCAGTGACCCCACCCCTCCCAAAGGCAGGGGCTGCCCTGTCACTGTGACATTAGAGCCTAGCGCCCAGCATGCGGCAGGGGTGCCACACATCCCTGTTAAGTGGATGAGGATCTTTGCTGAAGCGGCCTCCAATCCCAGGCACCACAGAAGAGTAAGATTTACCTGAACGTAGAAATTTGTGAAGAGAACAATCAGAGAAATCATGTATCCAATCTGGAAATATAACCAACCAAGAGGGAATGCACACGGCCAGACGACCCCACAGCTGGTCTGGATGATTGTCAGCACGAACTGAAGCTGGGGGGAGAGAGGGACACAGCTTAGCAGTGCAGCGATGGCTGGTGGACGAGGTGCCATGTGCAGTGCCACTGGCCATTCTCCTATTCCTTATTCCTGTACCCTTTTGGTGTGGTGAAGGCTTTTAAACTCTTACTGGGCTGTAATGCTAGGTCTATAGATTATTTCTGATGCGTAAATCTTGAAAAGCAGGTAGAACTGCTTGGAGTAGAAAAGGTGTAAAAATCTGGTGAGGCTGCGTCTTCAAGAGGAGGAGTCACCAAGAGGGCCAGGCCTCCCTCTGGCCTTCAGGCCCAGCCGCCAGGGCTTCTAGAACTGTGTTTTTCCCCTTCTCTTTTTCAGGGTAAGCATTCTAGGTTGATAAATAACTAGGAGTGGTTCTTAAAACAAATCAGGCAAGCGGGAGGCAATCTTCTACTTCAGAGGCTGGACCTCCCAGGGGAGCAGTTCCCCAGCCGGCCCCTCCAGCCCTGCTAAAGTGTCTCTGCCTCTTTCTCAAGGGCAGCAAGAGAGTCAAAGAACAATTACTCTTCTTCACAGGTGGGTGAGAACAAATTAACAGGACTGCCGCAGCAGCTGGTGAGGTGATAATGACATGTCAGACACACAAGCAGCTCAGAAGATAGATTTTTTTCTTTAGATTGTTATTTTTAAATATTGAAACGTTGCTATTGAGTTGGAAGGATCTGAATCAGCTTGGTTTCTTCAGAAAAATGTGTTAATAAGTCCAGGCCAGGGATAAGAGTTTAACGTCTAAACTCCTCAGTCAGATAGCTCTGGCCTATTACCTCGGAGCCCTCACCTATATAATGCGGATCATCGCCTGAAACCACGGTACTGAGACACAGTACCTGCCTGGCACACAGTAAATTCAAGAAACGTCAGCATAAAACTTTAGTAGTTACAGTATTAGAAATTAGTTCATGGGAGAATTCACGAGGAAAAGGAACAGGGTCTATAGTACACTGACAACTGGGCAAAGCTTAGGAAAGGACAGTGAGCCAGCACCACCAAATAAATGCAAACAGGTGCCGGGGGGCCCTGGCATGGTGAACATTGGGAGGGCGGCTGTCATTCTCACAGACAGGTGCCCCGCTACACAGGGGCTGGGAAGCCACCAGCACTGGCCTTGGCAAATACCCTCATGGCCTAATAAGCTATAAGTGCCCTCGCCTCGTGCTATTCCTTGGCTCCTTCTAAAACTCCTGGGAACACAGATGAACAGTTTTCACCTTAGAATTTGGATGATAATTAGAACACACACACACACACACACACACACACACACACACACACACACACATTGTGCACAAACTAAGGACATGGGACTAAAGTTGGGAATTCAGATTCTAGTCCTCATTCTGCAACTCAACTAGCAATCCATGGGCACGGTTTCTCTGTAAGTTAATATTAGGAAAATTCCTTGCTCTGCCTACTTTAAGAAGTTTAACTGGATCAAATGAGAAAGGGTGACAAAGGCACATCTTGGATGCTATCAACAACAACGAAGCCAGGAAGGCAGCAAGAGCACGCAAGACGAGCTGCATGCGCCAGGCAGCACGTCCTGGGGAAGGAGGCCAGGCCACTCACCAGCTGCCCCTGGGTGATGTACTTCTTCCACCAGAGGTACGGCCGCATGGAAGGGACAGACGACAGACCGTAATATGAGTACATGAGGACATGGATGAAGCTATTAAGTGTGGCACCAAAATAAGCTGTAGGAACAGAGGGGATTGGGGGAGGAGGATGTATCAGTGTTTAATACAGAACAGGTAAAAAAATAATAAAATCGAAGATTCTTTCTAAATCCCCCAAAAATGTTGCTTTCATACAGGGGCTGGCAGACAGTGCAGCAGCAGGCGCCATGTGGACGTGCCATCAGGACACAGTCTCCCTGATGGAGATGGGGGTGCAGGGGGTGCAGCTGGGATGCTGCAAGCCCAGGTCAGCTGTGGCTGCCGGCCAGGAGACCCCCTGCCCTGCCGGCGGTCTAAAGGCTTTGCCGCCAGACCCCCACCAACTCTCAGAGGCAGCTGCTGTTCTTTACATGGTTAGGTGCCTCGGACTGCTGTGCTGCAGATGTGGGGAAGACAGTGATGGGCAGAATGTTCAAAGGTGGACGTCTCTATGTACTCGCTGAGGTTTGGACAAGTCTTTGAAGTCATCTCCTAATTATTCCCCAGGACTGTGGCACAGAAGCCATATGTTTTCCTTAGTAACACAGTCCAGAATCCAGTTCCTTAGAGATAAAAGACCCCTCTTTTGTCCCATGATTTTTAACTTCCAGTAGGACTGCCAGTTCCTTTTTCAGACTCCCCAACAGTAGGCGGCCAAACAAAGCTCCCCAGCTTTTCCATGTGTAGTCAGACACACACAGGCTGGGCCCAGGGGATGACCTTCTACTGATGGCTACGACCATAACTGGCTGTGTGACCCTGGACAACTCATGCTTCCCATGGGCCAGGCAGGGCTAGTTCCCATCTGTCACCCTGCTAGTTCTTTGGAAATATGAAGCACTCTTCAAATGTAAGGAGGTGCTGTTCCTAGTAGAAAGTTACATCAGTGAATCCCAGCCATGAGGTGTGAATGTAGAAAAAAAGAAGACACCAGAGGGGTACCTGGAAACCCAGACTCTACCAACCCTTCTACTGTCCCGATTTTCTCCAGTCTAATGGAGTTGTATGTGCAAAGTCCTTTCTAGTTCTAAATCATATGACGGCGTGAATCTCGGTGAGCTGAGTTGATTAAAGGCAGTGCTAATCTAGAAAAAAACATGTGAGTAGACCTAATGGTTCTCAAACTTATCAGCATCCCAGGGCAGGAATAATTGGGACATTGGTTAGAACTCCCAAGCTGAACCTGACAACTTAATTTCTAAAAATTATAAGAGACTTCAGACCACAAGCTTTCCAAAACCACATACATCCTTCTTTGAGGATTTACTTCAAATTTTGGTGCTTGTAATAGCAGATGTCTTGCTAAACATGCTTCATGGAACATGAGGGCCATTATATTAGAGTATGTGCAGACAGACTTCCTAACGCACTAAGGCTGCCGAGCTCACAGTCTTGTCCTCTGGCACTCACTCAGTGGTGTGCTTCTGTCTTCCTGGCTTGCCCCTACCAGTCAAACACCTTCCAAACTGTAGAGAAGCAAGGATGAGAAAGAACCTGAACAACTGGCTCCTGTGACAAAGAACACCATTCCTGTTTAATATGCCTTAATAAAAAAAATATTTCTGGTAATCTGGTATTTCTCTCCTCTTGTCAAATCAGCAGAGGATGTTTACTAAACGAGGAAAGGTTCTGTCAGCTTACGAAGCACACAGTATTAAAAAGCTATCATTAAACAACTTGGGCACAAAGATCTATAGAAATCTATAAGAAGAGCACCTTTTCTAAAAGCCTTAGTTTCAATTCAGCCTCTTTGCTCATACTTGTTCCCCAAATCCCATCTCTATACAAGACTTACAGTGGCCGCAGGGGACCCAGTTCATCACAAACCACCAGATGTTCAGCATGGAGACATGATGGTAGACGTGCAGGACCGTGATCTGGTGGTTGTTCTTCCGCAAGATGAAGAAGAAGGTGTCCATGAATTCTATGAGTTTGGAGAAGTAGTACCACCAGAGGACACGGATAACCTAAGAGGAAGGGGTCATCAATGTTTTCTTAGAATATCATCTCAATGTGTTTTACTAACACCCCAGAATCCCATGTTATCCCGAAGCCCAAGCCCCCTACTGGCTCCTAAGTCCTTCAGCAGCTGGGAGCTCTGGTCACCCCGTGAGTGCCTTAAACCAGAAGACATGATGCGGAGGAGAGGCAAGTTTGACATGACAACTGGGAAAGCTTTTTACAAGAGCCACCGACACGTTCAAACCTCTAACAAAAACAGGAGGCGCATAGTTCAAAGCCCTGAAGTCTGCCTATTCCCTCTGGAAAGAGCCCATGGAGCCATCAGCACAGAAAAGCCACCTGAAAGGCACTTTCAGTTTTAGGGGCTGGCATGAGGCAGGTGACATCATACAAGACAAAGAACAAAAGGAATCGGAAATTTCAGGGCCAGGTCCCTGACCAGGGCAGTCAGTCGGTCGGTGCTCTGAGGAAACAGCTGCCTGTGCCAGGCTCAAAGCAGCAGACTTACTGAAAAAACCGTTCAAAAGCAGAAGGCAGAGTCCAAAGACCACTCCTCAGAGGGCATGCAGAACGATGATTAAAGCATTTAGGACACTGTTCTGATGATCCCATTGATACAAATACAGCATACATGGCGATAAATGCGTGCCAAGTGTTATTCCAAATAACACTGTCAACAGGACTTGTGCGGAGAGAGGAACTTTAGTTTTCATTTTATACTTTCCAAGTCCAAGTTCTCAACCATGTGTACATACTGCTTTTTAAAATTCTTTTAAAAAGAGTTCCTGGATAGTGAGGTTATGAGCCATTTTGTCTATTGTGTAACTTTATTGGGAAAAAAAACACATTTTTTAAAAAGAAAAGAGACAGTACCTTCACATCTGCTTCTCCTGAGCTGCGCGTGCCCTGACAGAAGAAGTTGTATCTGCCCTCCCATACTCCCGTCACTAACTGGAAAAAAACAAAACGGAAATGGAAGAAACCAATCACTGACAGTATCAGAACCAGGTAAAGCCCTGTTCAATTTCAGTAATTTCACAATCTATGAAAATTGAACTTGGGTTGGCTGAGCAAATTTGCTCTGCCCTTGAGCAAAAAAACATGCCGGGCAGTGCGAACCCAGGGAAGCGCAGCCTGTTTCACGACAGGTGGGCTGAGGGTCATCGTTCCAGGCTACTGTCTTCGGAGACTCCCTCACCACGCCGGCTTTCTCCAGAATCCTGAATTCCCGTGGCTTTCACACGCCCTGCCAACTCCGAGGCCCCGACTCCCGATCACAGGCTCGCAGCCCCTGCCTGTCCCCCAGCAGCCTCAGGGACATCACCACGTCGCAACCAGACTTCCCTCGGATAAGCCTGTGCTTTTCAAACTCGACTGGGCAGCACCGGAGCCCCCTCAAGGGCACGTGAGAACAGGCTCCCGAGATGCTTCTGACCCAGCAGGCCTCGGGCGGGGTCCAAGCATTTCTGTTTGTAGGGAGTCCCCAGGTGACACTGATGTGGCTGGAATGGAGACTACATTTTGGAAACCAGTGCTGTAAGCTTAGGGAAACTTTAGACCCGTCTTATCTCCATGGTTTGCTGCTGGTCATCCCCTGGAGTCCACGACTCAGTCCTCTACAGACTGAGGAAGCTCTATCCATTCCTCAGAATCCACTAGCAGCAGAGTAGGCACTATGGTGTCACAAAAAGGACCCCAGATTTGGGGGGGAAGCTCTCGGTTACAGACCTGCAGTATCACCAGCTCACTCTAGGGGCCTCGGTTTCCTCATTTACACACAATGAGGCACGCCTGGCCTAGATACAACCTAGGGGCCCACTAAGAGACCAGAGAGAAAGGTTTAATTTGGCCATTCCTATACATGCCCACAGTCTACGAGATTCTAGGCAAACGCTAGATGCTATTTCTTGTCCATGCAAACTGTAGCTCACTGCTTCCTCCTGAAGCCTTGGGCGACCTTGAGTTTTCCCAGTGACTTTCCCTCTTGTGGCCAATTGGCACCAGGTAGGGAGAAATCTGAGGTGGCCTGTTTGTGCCTGAACTGATCCTGGTATTCAACGTAGGGAGCTGGCCCTGGATCTCAAAGTGTGTTCCCCAGTCCAGCTGCATTAGCGCCACATGGGAACTTGTAAGACATACAAATTTTTGAGTCACCCCAGACCTCTAGAACCAAAACTCTGGGGGTGGGCCGTCAAGGCAAGGCCTCAGAGTCCTAGATCACAGGCCCTCTGAGAATCTAATACTGTGGCTTATAAAGTGTGGTCCTCAACCTAGCAGCATCAGCCATCACCCTGGCATTTTTAGAAATACACAATCTCAAGCCCCAGCCTAGACCTACTGAATCAGAAATTTCTGGGTATGAAGCCCAGCACTGTGGTAACAGGGGCTTTCCCAGGTGATTTTGATGTAGCTAAAGTTTGAGAAAACCTGGCTTAAGGCTGTGGCTCCCGTTCTCCCTGTGTAACAGTGTCCCTGGGGAGCTTTTAAAAATGGCTAATGCCTGCCCTCTCACAAGACCATTAAAAGAGAACCTTGAGGGGGCTTTTATAAAGCTCTCAAGGTATTTTTAATGTGCCATTAGGAGTGGGAACCACCAGTTCCATGCTACTTAACTTCAAATAAGAAGCGGTCTGCCGACCAGCAGCATAACAAAGAGGTAACTGAGAACACAGGACCCGAGCCTCCTGCTGTCCTTGAACACAGCTAAAGCTGGGCGAGGAGCAGCACAGATTCCCTCAGGAACAAGGACCGCAAGGGTATGCAGACAACTCGTCAAACTTCCACTCAGCCTGACCTCGGAAATAAATGCCAGCATGCTGAACACCCTGCTTAGAATCTGGTTTTCTTCTATCAACTTCCTTTCTGTTTTCCTTCTGCTTTAACACTGTTTTCATGGCCGAAGGGCAGCACAGGGGTGTAGAGTACACACATGGGAAGGCATCACATTTAAGATAAAACCAGCCTGGATCAGGACGCAGAAGACTTAAGCACCAGAGCTAGTTAGGAAACCACCTCCATGTAGGCCTAGGACCCCAGGCAAGCCAGCTAATTCTCTTAGGCTTTGGCTGTTCCTACTGTAAAAAGATGAGGAGATTGGACTCAATTATCTCTAAAGGTTCTGTTCTAATTTTCTATAATTTCTATGTTAAGCCTTTTAAATGATAGACGACATGCAAACTATACTATCTTTGAAAGGCTAGCACTCGCAAGGCCATCTATTAGAAGGTATGTGATCTTTGTGGTCTCTCTATAACACTCTCTAAAGCCATGGCCAGTTAAGCGTGACACATGCAGAGCTATCAGAAGTGCCAGCAATCAAGATACAAAGCCTGAGTCCAAAGTGCAGTTGGGAGTGGGTGTGATGGTATGTCCTTAGAGCTGAGGTGGAGAGATGCAAGTGCCCTGTGGCACATGCTCTTCTCTGCCCTTTCCTCAACCCCATGAGAGAACGGGTGAGTTATCTTCTGTGGCCGAAGGGTACATAAAGGGAACCCATGGTTCTTACTGAAATTTTCACAGGACTATGCAAAGTAGAAAAATAAGACAACAAAGCACAGTTGTCATGAAGATAAATTTATGCAATTTAAAAAACCTTATTTAAAACAACAGCCTTACCTGGAAAAATTAAAAAGTTATTAACATCATAGTCCTCATTAGATGTGCTTTTTGAAATGTTATCATCTATAAGTCTAAAATTCTAGGATCTACCATCACTGCTTTCCAGCTACAGTTTTGGTTTAGTGTCCTGAGACACCCGGGGGTGGGCTTGCTTTTACCAATTTTAGAGTAAGGATGGCTGGCGCATGTCCCTGCATGTGTGCGTCATGTGTAGTTACAGTTGACTGCACTCATGAACATCTACTTTGGTAGGGGTGGGGAAAGGGCAGCTTTCTGCGGAAGAGGAGGACAAATCCTTCTTGATAATCTTGTAGGTGCCTCACCTCAAGGGCAGACGTGTACTCAGGGGGTAGTCTGTTAACTCTAGCAGAAGAGACTCCCATACACCTTTCTTTAAAATGTCCTTCATAAGGAATCCGGGTGGGATCGGCTCAACTCCACAAGGTAATTAACCTAAAATCCAAGTGCCATCGCTCTATAAACGGGGGTGGGAATCCCTGTCTGTAACACCCCACCTACTGTCCTTGGAGGCTAAGGACTCAAAACCTCAGTCTTGGGGATGAACTTCCCCAGTAGGGAAGCACAAAGCAGGCACATGAACCAGAAGTTGCTCACACAGTGCCCACCCCCCCACCCCTGCCCTGCGTCCCCCACTCCTCTCCCAGCTGCAGCTTCCCACGGGGGCTCTGCCACTCCCCGCACGGTGCTGGATCACACTGACTCCTCCAAGAGCGACCACAGGAGCCTCATCTACCCTATCTGGCTTTTCCCACGCACTCAAGGTACAAACAGCACCACTGCAAACTAAATGTTCTCCGTCCTTGGAGTAAACTTCAATTAGGGCAGGAGCTTGTGAAGAGCTGTAATAAAAGCTGAGCTAGAAGCTTTCTTTTCTCTTTTTTTTTTTTTTTTTTTTAATAATTATTTTTTATTGAAGGGTAGTTGACACACAGTATTACATTACATGAGTTTCAAGTGTACAACACAGTGGTAGAACATTTATATACATAATTCTAGGTTCCAGCTATCACCCTACCAGGCTGTTACAATATCTTGACTATATTCCTTATGCTATACATTACATCCCGGTTACTTATTTATTTTACCATTGGAAGTCTGTCCTTTTTTTTTTTTTTTTTTTTGTGAGGGCATCTCTCATATTTATTGATCAAATGGTTGTTAACGACAATAAAATTCTGTATAGGGGAGTCAATTCTCAATGCACAATCATTATTCCACCCCAAGCCTAATTTTTGTCAGTCTCCAATCTTCTGAGGCATAACAAACAAGTTCTTACATGTAGAACAAATTCTTACATAATGACTAAGTTACATAGTGAACAGTACAAGGGCAGTCATCACAGAAACTTTCGGTTTTGCTCATGCATTATGAACTATAAACAGTCAGTTCAAATATGAATACTCATTTGGTTTTTATACTTGATTTATATGTGGATACCACATTTCTCTCTTTATTATTATTATTTTTAATAAAATGCTGAAGTGGTAGGTAGATACAAGATAAAGGTAGAAAACATAGTTTAGTGTTGTAAGAGAGCACATGTAGATGATCAGGTGTGTGCCTGTAGACTATGTGTTAATCCAAGCTAGACCAGGGCAATAAAACATCCACGTATGCAAAGATTTCTCTCAGAACGGGGGGGTGAGGTTCTAAGCCTCACCTCTGTTGATCCCCAATTTCTCACCTGATGGCCCCCCTGCGACTGTGCCTGTCTTAGGTTGTTCCTCCCTTGAGGAATCTTACCCGTCTCTGGCTAACCAGTCATCTTCCGGGGCCATACAGGGAAATGTGAAGTTGGTAAGTGAGAGAGAAGCCTTATTGTTTGAAAAAGTTAGCTTTTTACTTCTTTGCATATTTATGCCCTGTGGCTTCTATGCCCAGCATTTGTCTTGAGGTATCTTTACCACTTGGAAGAATTATGATACTCGGTAAATTTGATATGAGGCACGAATTCTATTTAAGGGTTGTAATTAGGAAGGAAGAAGAAAAGCTATAGAAGTAGCAGGCGGAAGAAAACATGGGAAGATTGATTATTTCTTTGATATATCTTCTTGTAGAGTAACTTCAGCATGTATAGGTTTTAAGCTACTACTTAAATTGCACACACACATTAACATAATAGGAGTATAGTTACATAACCAAAGCATATCTGTAATTACCAGCCATCTGCAGTGAAACCAAGAAAACCAGTTAGGCACCTTAGGCATTTGTGAAAACTTATCTATGATATGGTGGATATTGTCCAACTGAACTAGAACAGTCTGAGAGAAATCAGACAAATTAAAACAACCCATTCCTGGGGACTGTTCACATGCCATATGTTCTTTTAACAGTAAATAGTTTTTAGTTGTAAGACTTTGGAGCGCTACACTTTGTACTTCTCCAAATTCTTGGTTGAGTTCCAACAGTATAGATCCAGTCCAATTTTGTTGTTTTACTGTATGCACAGGCCAGCTTAGATATCTCCTTCCTCATTCCCATGGCAAGTCCAGGAACTGGTGGGATGAGTGCATCTACAGCTGTAGCAGTGCATGGATCTTTGTTGGGGTTTTTTGATGATCATCTTCTGGCATGAGTCTTCCAGAGAGTGCAGATGTTGGAAGTTCTTTTTCATATCGTATCTTAGTTCATTTTCGGGGTAGCCCAATTAGGCTTTGATCCTCTGTATAAACACAAACAGACCCTTTGCCTACACTTTTATATGCCCTTTATACCCTTGTGTAGAACTCGTTGGAGGTTACCACACAGGAACTGCCCTTTTTTTTTTTTTTTTTTGCTATCACTAATCTACACTTACATGACGAATATTATGTTTACTAGGCTCTCCCCTATAAACCCCTTTACAGTCACTGTCCATCAGCATAGCAAAATGTTGTAGAATCACTACTTGCCTTCTCTGTGTTGTACAGCCCTCCCTTTTCTCCTACCCCCCCATGCATGTTAATCTTAATACCCCCCTACTTCTCCCCCCCTTATCCCTCCCTACCCACCCATCCTCCCCAGTCCCTTTCCCTTTGGTGCCTGTTAGTCCATTCTTGAGTTCTGTGATTCTGCTGCTGTTTTGTTCCTTCAGTTTTTCCTTTGTTCTTATATTCCACAGATAAGTGAAATCATTTGGTATTTCTCTTTCTCCGCTTGGCTTGTTTCACTGAGCATAATACCCTCCAGCTCCATCCATGTTGCTGCAAATGGTTGGATTTGCCCTTTTCTTATACCTGAGTAGTATTCCATTGTGTATATGTACCACATCTTCTTTATCCATTCATCTATTGATGGACATTTAGGTTGCTTCCAATTCTTGGCTATTGTAAATAGTGCTGCGATAAACATAGGGGTGCATCTGTCTTTCTCAAACTTGATTGCTGCATTCTTAGGGTAAATTCCTAGGAGTGCAATTCCTGGGTCAAATGGTAAGTCTGTTTTGAGCATTTTGATGTACCTCCATACTGCTTTCCACAATGGTTGAACTAACTTACATTCCCACCAGCAGTGTAGGAGGGTTCCCCTTTCTCCACAGCCTCGCCAACATTTGTTGTTGTTTGTCTTTTGGATGGCAGCCATCCTTACTGGTGTGAGGTGATACCTCATTGTAGTTTTAATTTGCATTTCTCTGATAATTAGCGATGTGGAGCATCTTTTCATGTGTCTGTTGGCCATCTGTATTTCTTTTTTGGAGAACTGTCTGTTCAGTTCCTCTGCCCATTTTTTAATTGGGTTATTTGTTTTTTGTTTGTTGAGGCGTGAGAGCTCCTTATATATTCTGGACGTCAAGCCTTTATCGGATGTGTCATTTTCAAATATATTCTCCCATACTGTAGGGATCCTTCTTGTTCTATTGATGGTGTCTTTTGCTGTACAGAAGCTTTTCAGCTTAATATAGTCCCACTTACTCATTTTTGCTGTTGTTTTCCTTGCCCGGGGAGATATGTTCAAGAAGAGGTCACTCATGTTTATGTCTAAGAGGTTTTCGCCTATGTTTTCTTCCAAGAGTTTAATGGTTTCATGGCTTACATTCAGGTCTTTGATCCATTTTGAGTTTACTTTTGTATATGGGGTTAGACAATGGTCCAGTTTCATTCTCCTACATGTAGCTGTCCAGTTTTGCCAGCACCACCTGTTGAAGAGACTGTCATTTCGCCATTGTATGTCCATGGCTCCTTTATCAAATATTAATTGACCATATATGTCTGGGTTAATGTCTGGATTCTCTAGTCTGTTCCATTGATCTGTGGCTCTGCTCTTGTGCCAGTACCAAATTGTCTTGATTACTATGGCTTTATAGTAGAGCTTGAAGTTGGGGAGTGAGATCCCCCCTACTTTATTCTTCTTTCTCAGGATTGCTTTGGCTATTCGGGGTCTTTGGTGTTTCCATATGAATTTTTGAATTATTTGTTCCAGTTCATTGAAGAATGTTGCTGGTAGTTTCATAGGGATTGCATCAAATCTGTATATTGCTTTGGGCAGGATGGCCATTTTAACGATATTAATTCTTCCTAGCCACGAGCATGGGATGAGTTTCCATCTGTTAGTGTCCCCTTTAATTTCTCTTAAGAGTGACTTGTAGTTTTCAGAGTATAAGTCTTTCACTTCTTTGGTTAGGTTTATTCCTAGGTATTTTATTTTTTTTGATGCAATTGTGAATGGAGTTGTTTTCCTGATTTCTCTCTCTGTTGGTTCATTGTTAGTATATAGGAAAGCCACAGATTTCTGTGTGTTGATTTTGTATCCTGCAACTTTGCTGTATTCCGATATCAGTTCTAGTAATTTTGGGGTGGAGTCTTTAGGGTTTTTTATGTACAGTATCATGTCATCTGCAAATAGTGACAGTTTAACTTCTTCTTTACCAATCTGGATTCCTTGTATTTCTTTATTTTGTCTGATTGCCGTGGCTAGGACCTCCAGTACTATGTTAAATAACAGTGGAGAGAGTGGGCATCCCTGTCTAGTTCCCGATCTCAGAGGAAATGCTTTCAGCTTCTCGCTGTTCAATATAATGTTGGCTGTGGGTTTATCATAGATGGCCTTTATTATGTTGAGGTACTTGCCCTCTATTCCCATTTTGCTGAGAGTTTTTAACATGAATGGATGTTGAACTTTGTCAAATGCTTTTTCAGCATCTATGGAGATGATCATGTGGTTTTTGTCTTTCTTTTTGTTGATGTGGTGGATGATGTTGATGGACTTTCGAATGTTGTACCATCCTTGCATCCCTGGAATGAATCCCACTTGGTCATGGTGTATGATCCTTTTGATGTATTTTTGAATTCGGTTTGCTAATATTTTGTTGAGTATTTTTGCATCTACGTTCATCAGGGATATTGGTCTGTAGTTTTCTTTTTTGGTGGGGTCTTTGCCTGGTTTTGGTATTAGGGTGATGTTAGCTTCATAGAATGTGTTTGGGAGTATCCCCTCCTCCTCTATTTTTTGGAAAACTTTAAGGAGAATGGGTATTATGTCTTCCCTGTATGTCTGATAATATTCCGAGGTAAATCCATCTGGCCCGGGGATTTTGTTCTTTGGTAGTTTTTTGATTACCTCTTCAATTTCGTTGCTGGTAATTGGTCTGTTTAGATTTTCTGTTTCTTCCTGGGTCAATCTTGGAAGGTTATATTTTTCTAGGAAGTTGTCCATTTCTCCTAGGTTTCCCAGCTTGTTAGCATATAGGTTTTCATAGTATTCTCCAATAATTCTTTGCATTTCCGTGGGGTCCGTCGTGATTTTTCCTTTCTCGTTTCTGATACTGTTGATTTGTGTTGATTCTCTTTTCTTCTTAATAAGTCTGGCTAGAGGCTTATCTATTTTGTTTATTTTCTCGAAGAACCAGCTCTTGGTTTCATTGATTTTTGCTATTGTTTTATTCTTCTCAATTTTATTTATTTCTTCTCTGATCTTTATTATGTCCCTCCTTCTGCTGACCTTAGGCCTCATCTGTTCTTCTTTTTCCAATTTCGATAATTGTGACATTAGACCATTCATTTGGGATTGCTCTTCCTTTTTTAAATATGCTTGGATTGCTATATACTTTCCTCTTAAGACTGCTTTTGCTGTGTCCCACAGAAGTTGGGGCTTAGTGTTGTTGTTGTCATTTGTTTCCATATATTGCTGGATCTCCATTTTGATTTGGTCATTGATCCATTGATTATTTAGGAGCATGTTGTTAAGCCTCCATGTGTTCGTGAGCCTCTTTGCTTTCTTTGTACAGTTTATTTCTAGTTTTATGCCTTTGTGGTCTGAAAAGTTGGTTGGTAGGATTTCAAAGTTTTGGAATTTTCTGAGGCTCTTTTTGTGGCCTAGTATGTGGTCTATTCTGGAGAATGTTCCATGTGCACTTGAGAAGAATGTATATCCTCTTGCTTTTGGATGTAGAGTTCTATAGATGTCTATTAGGTCCATCTGCTCTACTGTGTTGTTCAGTGCTTCCGTGTCCTTACTTATTTTCTGCCCAGTGGATGTATCCTTTGGGGTGAGTGGTGTGTTGAAGTCTCCTAGAATGAATGCATTGCAGTCTATATCCCCCTTTAGTTCTGTTAGTATTTGTTTCACATATGCTGGTGCTCCTGTGTTGGGTGCATATATATTTAGAATGGTTATATCCTCTTGTTTGACTGAGCCCTTTATCATTATGTAGTGTCCTTCTTTATCTCTTGTTACTTTCTTTGTTTTGAAGTCTATTTTGTCTGATATTAGTACTGCAACCCCTGCTTTCTTCTCACTGTTGTTTGCTTGAAATATGTTTTTCCATCCCTTGACTTTTAGTCTGTACATGTCTTTGGGTTTGAGGTGAGTTTCTTGTAAGCAGCATATAGATGGGTCTTGCTTTTTTATCCATTCTGTTACTCTGTGTCTTTTGATTGGTGCATTCAACCCATTAACATTTAGGGTGACTATTGAAAGATATGTACTTATTGCCATTGCAGGCTTTAAATTCGTGGTTACCAAAGGTTCAAGGTTAGCCTCTTTAGTATCTTACTGCCTAACTTAGCTCGCTTATTGAGCTGTTATATACACTGTCTGGAGATTCTTTTCTTCTCTCCCTTCTTGTTCCTCCTCCTCGATTCTTCATATGTTGGGTGTTTTGTGCTGTGCTCTTTCTAGGAGTGCTCCCATCTAGAGCAGTTCCTGTAAGATGTTCTGTAGAGGTGGTTTGTGGAAAGCAAATTCCCTCAGCTTTTGTTTGTCTGGGAATTGTTTAATCCCACCGTCATATTTGAATGATAGTCGTGCTGGATACAGTATCCTTGGTTCAAGGCCCTTCTGTTTCATTGTATTAAATATATCATGCCATTCTCTTCTGGCCTGTAGGGTTTCTGTTGAGAAATCTGACGTTAGCCTGATGGGTTTCCCTTTATAGGTGACCTTTTTCTCTCTAGCTGCCTTTAACACTCTTTCCTTGTCCTTGATCTTTGCCATTTTAATTATTATGTGTCTTGGTGTTGCCCTTCTTGGATCCTTTCTGTTGGGGGTTCTGTGTATTTCCGTGGTCTGTTCGATTACTTCCTCCCCCAGTGTGGGGAAGTTTTCAGCAATTATTTCTTCTAAGATACTTTCCATCTCTTTGCCTCTCTCTTCTTCTTCTGGGACCCCTATAATACGGATATTGCTCCTTTTAGATTGGTCACACAGTTCTCTTAATATTGTTTCATTCCTGGAGATCCTTTTGTCTCTCTCTATGTCAGCTTCTATGCGTTCCTGTTCTCTGATTTCAATTCCATCAATGGCCTCTTGCATTCTATCCATTCTGCTTATAAACCCTTCCAGAGTTTGTTTCATTTCTGCGATCTCCTTTCTGGCATCTGTGATCTCTTTCCGGACTTCATCCCATTTTTCTTGCGTATTTCTCTGCATCTCTGTCAGCATGTTTATGATTCTTATTTTGAATTCTTTGTCAGGAAGACTGGTTAGGTCTGTCTCCTTCTCTGGTGTTGTCTCTGTGATCTTTGTCTGCCTGTAGCTTTGCCTTTTCATGGTGATAGGAATAGTCTGCAGAACTGGGACGAGTGACGGCTGGAAGGACTTCCTTTCTTGTTGGTTTGTGGCCCTCCTCTCCTGGGAGAACAGCGGCCTCTAGTGGCTTGTGCTGCGCAGCTGCGCGCAGACAGGGTTTCTGCTTCCTGCCCGGCTGCTATGGAGTTAATCTCCGCTGTTGCTGTGGGCGTGGCCTGGCTCGGGCAGCTACTCCAAAATGGTGGAGTCGCGTTGGAGCAGGAGCTGCTGGGAGGCTATTTATCTCCGTAAGGGGCCTCCCTGCTCCCTGCAGCCCAGGGGTTAGGGTGCCCTGAGATCCCGGGTTCCCTACCTCTGGATTAAGTGACCCGCCCTGCCCCTTTAAGACTTCCAAAAAGCACCCGCCAAAACAAAACAACGACCACAAAAAAAAATAAGAAAAAAAATTTTTTTAATTAAAAAAAAAAAAAAATTTTTTTTAATTAAAAAAAAAAGGTGGTCGTTCGTTTTTCTTTATTCTCCGGTGCCAGCCTCAGGCCTCTGCTCACCGGTCTTTCTGCCCTGTTTCCCTAATATTGGGGTCCCTGTCCCTTTAAGACTTCCAAAAAGCGCTCGCCAAAACAAAGCAGCAAAAAAGCAAAAAAAAAAAAATGGTCGCGCGCTTTTCTTATGTCCTCTGTCGCCCAGCCTCCAGTGCCTGCTCACTGTTCTTGCTGCCCTGTTTTCCCAGTATCGAGGGCCCTGCACTCTGGCCCGGATGGCTGGGGCTGGGTGTTCGGCAGCCCTGGGCTCCGTCTCCCTCCCGCTCTGCCCGCTCCTCTCCCGCCGGGAACTGGGGGGAGGGGCGCTCGGCTCCCGCGGGGCCGGGGCTTGTATCCTACTCCCTTCACGAGGCGCTGGGTTCTCTCAGGTGCGGATGTGGTCTGGATATTGTCCTGTGTCCTCTGGTCTTTATTCTAGGAAGGGTTGTCTTTGTTATATTTTCATAGATATATGTTGTTTTGGGAGGAGATTTCCGCTGCTCTACTCACGCCGCCATCTTCCGCCCCCTCCTTTCTTTTCTCTTTATGGGAGGAATTTAATAACCAAAGGTGGTTTTCATGCATCGTTTCATTCAAAAAAGGAAAGTTAGGCAAGTATCACAGCTGGGTCTAGATGACACAGTTCGCGGAGTCAATCATTTCTAACAGTGTGAGTCGACTCTTCTCACCTAACACTACATTGAACTACAAACGAGGGATAACCTTTAGCATGATAACCATTGCCATGGCACTTTCTGGAATGCTATCAAAGCATCTCAAGAAACAAGGTCATTTAAAACACTTGAAGAATAAGCAGAAAAACATCCTCTTGGGGGGCCCTTATCAACAATTCACACCAACATCCCAGAAGTCAGAGCAACAAGATAACCCTTTCCAACAGAAGCTGGCTGTTTTTTGTGATAAGGGCTTGATAAGCTGTGTGGTTATGACTCCTAAGCAGAAATGGGATGAAAGCCAATGAGAATACATGCTATCCATACTGGATTCAATTCCATCACAGGACCCAAGGGACACTTCCAAGAACCACCACCAAAAGTGTGTGGGACTCACATTTTCACAGCTTTGTTTCTATGTGAATTACCAAAGTTGTGCTTTTTAGACCTGGTAAAAGTTCATGTTTTCAGTAAGGAAACAATGAGAAATGATAATGGTGGCCCAAAGTCACAGAGCTTCTTGGTTGGACCACTGGAACCAGTACCCAGGAATCCTGACTCTTGGTCCAAACACAATCTCAAACAGCAGTTCTAAGCTTTGACCTTTTTTGTCTGTTTTTGAATCCTCAGTAAGAGCACAATAGGGATGTAGGGATGTTCTATCCATGAAGAATTCTGTGGAAAAGTAGACTTTTAGCTCCATCTCTATCTTCAGCAGATGGTCGGTTTAAAATTAGCTTTCAGCTAATTCCAAAATTAAAGTTACCTATTTCCTCTAGGGTTTAGCTGGGCAATCTTGGCAGTGCCATTATGAAATAGGGACAGGTAAAAAAGCATGTAGTTTTAATTTCAAAATCTTCCATGTCCAGACCATAAGGATGTCCATTAAGATAATTTCACACCATGACCTCTATAAGTGCCTTTTTCCCATGACCAGGAACACTCTTGGGTTACTCCAAGTAGAATACTCGTGGTTAGGTCCTAAGGACACGCTCTGTACACACTAGAGAAGTCTTCAGAACAAAGCACAAGGCAGCAGCCTGTCCTCAGTCCAACCTGAAGCAGTTATGCTCGGCACTTTCCCGAGCCTTTAGGCCATACACCATCGTATGCTCGCAGTCCTTTTCTCTCACTTCTCAAGCCTCCGGAGAGGTGGTGTCTGGGAGGTTGCTTCCACACACCCACCAAGAAACGCTCATTTTCTGTTTCACAGGGTGTGTGAGTTACTAGGGAGAGAAAACCTCAAGCTAACACTCAGCATTTTGAGGCAGTACTACACAGTGGTCTCAAGCACAGATCGGAATCCTGGGTCCACCCCAGAACTCTCCCTGTGCAGACAGTGGACAGTAACAGTGCAACGAACATGAAATGAATTTGCCCACTACCTGGCATAAGGCAGCCACTGTGTGAGTCTTCGCTGTGATCCTAGACAAATGTTCACTATTTCTGCTTCCAATGCTCAAAGGCCCGTGATGCGGTCTGAAGTGCTGTTGCTCCTGTGCACAGAAGCCCCACCAAAACATCCTTTGCATAACTTCAGGAGGGTCTCCAGCACCTACTGAATCGTTCTGCAGACAAAGTCTGCTTTAGCTGAGCGTTTGTAGGGTGACCTATTCATTGTTATGCCAGCAGCAAGGCCAAGTTACCAAAGGTTTGCAGGGTCAGTTGAGAGGAGTCGGGCCTGGCTGTGGACCAACTTGCAAAACTTCCCCTCTACTGGAAGGCATTCCTGCCCCTGCCCCTTCCCGTGGGTGTGAGGGGTAAGGGGAAGGCTGTCTGGGCTGCATCCCTGTCTCCATTCACCCCACTGTTAAGGCATTCCCTCAGTGTAGTGCCAGACACTGAGGGGCAAGGACCTCGTCGGGTGCTTCCACTCTCTGAGTGAAGTTTCTTTCTAAGCTGTCAGGGAACAAGAGCAAAAAGTGTTTTATGCAATGGCCAGGCCTTTCTTCTAAGTATTAATCTCACAAGATATTTAAGCTTCTCTATATCTCTATTAAATGGGAGAAAGAATAGTAAATATCTTTTCAAAGTACTTTGTTAAAAATAATTTCAAAAATAAATACAATCATCAATTGCCAGGTCTTTTAAGTGTTTTTCCAAATCCTGTTTTCCTGCAATAACATTTCTATTTTAGGAAAGCCTAAAGGGAAAGAAAAACAAGATAATTTAGAATATGATGTTTCCAAAGCAACTGCTCTGTGGTTCTATCAGGACCTTCAAAGCCACAGCCCGGGAGGAACTGCCTGTTGCGTGCCTGCGGGAGGCTTCAACAGCATAACCCCCACAATTATGGGGAGGGTGCAAAGCACAATCAAAACACCCCTCCCCGATGAGCACTGGTGTGCTCCATTTCTTTCATCTTTCCAATAAACGAGCATCAGAAATCTTCAAAAGAAGATTCAAAGAAAAAAAAAAGTACTGACTTCTGGTTCTGGCAAAGCAGCAAACTGAACAGAAGCAGAACCACCTCTCCGACTATAAACACACACACAGAAATGTTACATGAAACACACCAAAAAAACTCCAACAGTGCAGACACCTAACTATAAGGTGAAGTTTTCCCCCAAAAAAGTTATTCAGGAAAGAGGAAGTTAGTTTATATTCAGGTTGCTTTAAAATTGTTCCTTTATTTGGGAAAGACATATTTACTTGAGATGACCCTAGCAACACTATCCTAGGATGCTTACAGAACAAACTGTTTTGTTTTTAAAGAAATTTAACATAGATTTAATAATTATTCCCAGAGGCACGACCTCAAAAATGTGGCTGAAAGCAAACTTTCAAAAGTATATTTTAAAAAGCACTAGAGCAAATGATTAAGTTTGGAGATACTGTCTTATGCACAGCATGGAGGAAAAAAACACAATGTTTCTTTGTTATGGAATGAGAAAAAGAACAAGCAGTGAGCTTTAAGAAATAAAAGACAGTCATTTAAACTAAAAACTCAAGATGGGTGAAAGAGCAGATCAGGCACAAATTAAAGTATTAGTGAATTAGAAGAGTGCGGAAGAAACACATTAAGATGCAGAAACATGAGGGAAGGTATGTGGAATCTGAGAATGTCCAACAGTTGCTCCAGAAGGAGACGACGGAGGAGGAGATCAGAGTCAAGGAGATGATGCCTGACTACATTCCCAAATTAACAAAATATACAAATCCTCAGCTTTAAGGCACACAAGTTCTGACTGAGATAAATAAAAATAAATGACTGCCTAGGCCCATTACTATTTTTAAACACAATTTTAAAAGTACGTGGAAAGAAAAAGATTACCTACAAATGAACAAAAATGGGACTGCTGCCGACTTCCCTGAAATAAATCTTCAAAGTGTTGAAGTAAAATAACTGTTAACGTAAAATTCTATACCCTGCTAAAATGCTATTCAAGCACAAAGACAAATAAAGGGATGCTCAGAGACTAACAGCTTACTGTTCACAGAAAAGAACTACTTCAGGTGCAGAAAACTAAACCTCAAAGGAAAGAAGGGCTCTGAGAGATCAACATGTGCACAAACAAAATCATAAGCACTGATTGTAATAATGATGATTGTTCAGCACCTTAGAAAAAGGTGAAATTGAATGCTTAGCCACAGTAATATGGAAGATGGTGATCAGAGCGGAAACCTTCTAAGGTCCTTGTATTGTTCAGGAGAACAGAGGTAATAATTCACTTTAGACTTTATTAAGTCAAGGATACAAGTTAAAAACTAATGGTAACTACTAAAATAACAGAATGAGTAGTAGCTTTTAAATCAGTAAAATTAAATTAATATAAAAAGTCAACAAAGAGCAGAAAAAAGGAGGGGAAGAAAGGGCAAAGAAAACTCATATACACCGAAAAGGTGATAGAAATTACCCCAAAAGAGTAATTACTATGCTAAATGAAAATGGGTTGAATTTCCCCATTTAAAGACAAGAGATGGTCAGATCCAGTCATTAAATTCCTATATGTGTATCTGATTAAGAAGCAAAAATCACATTTGCACAATGCAACATGTCCAAGAACATACAATGCAATGCTGTTAATTGGAAACCTGTATGTTAATCCAAAGGAAAATGGATAAAATGGTGTAAATTCAAATAGAAATAATATAGAGAAGTTAAAATTAATGAATTAAATTGTAAGACTGAATCTAGAAATTCATGGATTAATTTCAAAATGTTACTGAAAAAAGCTATTTGAAAAAGAATGTAAACAGAAATACCATTTATGTAAATTAAAAAAAACTGTCTCCATATACAGTTGACCCTTGAACAAAGTCAGGGTTAGGGCACCAACCCCCTGCACAGTTAAAAACCTGCATGTAACTTTTGACTCCCCCAAAACTTAACTACTAACAGCCAACCATTGACTGGAATACAGATAAAATAAACAGTTGATTAACATATATTTTGTATGTTATATGCATAACATACTATATTCTTACAATACAGCTGGAGAAAAGCAAATGTTTTCTCAAATGGTCTCAAATCTCCAAAAAATTTTCCAATATATTTACTGAAAAAAAAAAAAATCTACATATAAGAGAACCCATGCAGTTCAAACCTGTGTTATTCAAGGGTCAACTGTACTATGTATTGCCATGTCTACATACGTATGTAGTGAAAGTATAAAAACATATCCAGAGAAGAAACAGGAATTTTAGAAGAAAGTTATGTCTGGGAATGGGTTGTATGTTAAAAAAGAAAACATTATGAAGATACATCTAAACAAAAAATTCAAACCAATAATAATATAATATTCGTTGGGTACACAGATACCACTTATGTGAATTTATTTTCCATATTTTGAAGTAGTTCTGAAATCATGATTTAAAATAAAAATCACAAAGGGGAAGAAAGAGTAAGGTTTGATTCCATGCCAACCCAGATCTGTCTATCCAGTTAGCTATCAGTTATTGTTTTAAAATTACATTTTTAATGTCCTGAACTTACAACATACAGTTCTAACCACAATAGAACATGTGCAAATACTCAAAAAATAATCTTGTTTGTGATCTGTAATTTATCTTTGTTAAAGCTGTGGTTCTGGCATTTGCTTTTTTCTATCCTAATTGCTCAGGATACATCTGTGGAGCCATACTAACAACGGGTAGAAGATGTGGAAGGAATATTTAAATGACAGCCATCCTGTGAAGCCAGAGAGTTGTGTGTGAGGGACAGGATATGCTGGGGGCACAGCCACAGAGAACCGAATGGAAAGGAACGTGTCATGTGCTATGGGAACAACGGGGAGGCAAAAGAGGCAGGGAAACCACTCTCTCAAGCATGAGTCCTCTCGGTGCTCCCCTGACTTCACAGAGGAACTGGTCCTTGTGTAGAGTCCTCAAAGATGAGATGGACGTTGTTAAACAGAAGCAGGATAGGTCTGAAACGGAGAGGGGTTTCTAAGGGATAGAGACCCAAAGGGCCCAGGAGCTTGGTGCTGGGGGCTTGCATAGAGCTGGGCTAAGGAAGTTCAAAGTGGCTCCTCCTGAGGAAAGGAAGCAGCGTTCTTTTAGTTCAGGGCCAAGTATACTATGCAATCCTGACCTTCCTTCCTGGACCTACTCATGAATCCCAGGATCAGTGCCCATCACCCAGGCTGACCAACAGGGACACCCTTTTGGACTGTAACAAACTAAGCAGTTAGATTTTCTTTGCTTGGGGTGACAAGAGGCCAGAAACTGAAGAGCACACAAACCAAAATAGTTCCTCATTAACACAGAGCAGCTGCCTACGTGGGACCCCCATGTTTGACCACTAAAAAAGGAATTCAAAGCAGCTCAGACAGCTTGCTGGATGGGCCAGGGGAAACAAGCAGAGCTGGGCATACATCACATGATGACAAAAAGTCACAATTTGGTATTGTGTAGGTGGAGATTCCCAATCTGGGGCTTGGGGACAAGGGGAAAGATGTGGACATTTGAAAAACAGTGGGGTTTGTGTTCAGATGAAATATGTCCTGAATCTCAGGGAGTATGAAGGCACACAAGATTTTTATGTTTGCTATGAGGGCAGTTTTTACAAAGCTGAGTAACTAATGCAAACTAAGCTGTTTATCTTCTATAAATTGAAATTTTATTTCTGAACCTTCACCACTGTAATCGTAATTTAAGAACATCTCATTTAATAAGTAAAAGCTAATAGGCTTGCCATAAAGTCCTACACTTTCAATCTAACACAGACCACTGTTCAAATATGCTTCTAATCAGGGATCTATGACCTTTTTCCTAGAAAAAAAAACACTAAGTTCATGAGATATTGTAAGTAATTTCATGTCTCTCTTTTTAATTCTCTTCCAACCAAGTGCATAAACTATGAACAAGTCTACATTCTTTCTACAATTTAAACTTGGTTTCAATTTTAAAACTGTCATTTAGTTATTTTCCTTCTTCAAGGAACTTTGAAGTCTCAGTGACTCTCCCCACTTTCCCTTTCCTTACCATCTCCCTTTTTCCCATGACTTCTCCTTGTCTTCTTTAAGCGACAGTTAATTTTATTAGCATTACCTAGAACTTGCCAAGGCTGCTATGAATTCACGCTGTGGGATTAAATAAAGATCAAGGACTACATATTTATTTTAAAAATTCTTTACACACCCAAATATGTAGATAAGCAGGAGAGTCAATAAAGACAAATAACCACAACCATGCCAACTGTGTGGCCCCAGGCAAAGGGCTCCAACTCTTGGGACATTTCTCTGAAATGAGAGGCCCCAGTTGGGCTCCATGGCCTCCTCAATTTGTTCTGTTGTTAAGCTCCAAGACTGCCCTTCTTTTAACACTCAGTGGAATATAAATGCTAAGTAAGAAATAAAAAAGTGGTAGCTAAAATGAAATTTAAAAACTTGACACAGGATGTGTTATGTTATAATGGTATTACTGATGGGTTTGTATAAGTAGAGAAGAAAAAATAAAATGTAAATATATTTGACCTGAAGTACTAGGGCTTATTTTCAACTCAGGCATATCTGATCTGGGTATATTTTTATAAACTTGATTTAAGCAATTTTTGCTTCCTTATCTCTTACTTCTCTCTGTACTGTAAATTGTGTTACAAATGTTTACTTTCCTCCTTGGTACTCTTACATCTCCTTATTCAGAGCCTAGACACTGCTCATCATTTTTCATTGTTCTCACCAAGCTGTCAGAGGAAAATCTGTATTTCCTACTATGGTGCCTTCAGAACCCTCCAAATTCACTGGTAGGCACACAGCACAACTTACACAGCACTTTTCTTTCCCTCCTTACCATGGATATACCGATATACCTGTTTAAGAGAGGTTAAGTTAGGAAGTTAATAGCTGTATCTCTAGGACTTAGGAAACATAAGCAGTTTCTTAAGTTCTATAAGATTCAATAATCTTAAAATATGTTTTCTCTAGAACATTGCTATGTATAATAATAAACTATAAAAGCTTTATTAAGGAAATGGCTCTATCGTCTACCAGTCACAGGACACCAAACAGTTCCCTCCGGAAACCTGGCGGCTGCTGTGTCCCTTAGCACAGAGGCAAGTACACCGTGCTGGGCCCACGAGGCACTCCCGTGCACCGCCCCTGCCTCCAGTCCTGCAATAGCCATCTTGGACGCTAATTAAACTGCCTTCATTCTAGAACAGGACAGAAAAAAGCAAAAAGGAGTTGTAAGCATTTCACAGAGCGTCAAGCATAAAAGTAAAGATAGTGGCATCTACCATTCTAGTCATAAAATCTTTACTGTGGCTTATGAAACATGTGGGAGAACAAGACACAAATCTCCCACAGAGGCAATACCTCTGATGATCAAATAGAGTGTTTTCCACTAGCTTACACCTTCTCATACACAATCACACACACACAGGGAGACCTCACAGCCTGAGGATGATGGAGAATTCACTCCTGCCTCTAAACACTGATTCTAAGATTCATATTGATTTCTCCCCTTACCTTTTTTACTATTCCTTGAATTAAAGCCATTAACAACATTTATTAACAATAAAAGGTTATAAATCCAAATAGGAGTGCTTGAAAGTGTGTTTAAGCCATGGCTTAATTCTCCACCCAAGAGATTTAGCAACAGTTTTATAACACATCTGTGTCACACTATACCTTGAATGGTGTAGTCCTTCCCCTAAAAAGGCACACAAATTGTGCTTACCACGGGAGGGCAGCTTTCCTCTCATCTTTAGCTTTAAAGGCTTTATTACCAAGCTGTACAAACAGGGAGGACTTAAATATTGATTCCAATTTGTCTTTCATTTTTACTTAAGCTGCGACATTTGCCTTTGACATCATCAAAATTGATTTTCAACATCCCAGTTACCTAGAACAAGTAATTTGGCCTGAACTTACAGACCACTCAAACCCTAAATGGAGATCTCAGTATCCACTCTTCCTATCTTTATAGAAAAACTCATCACATCTCAAAGCTATTTACAGTTATCAGATCAGGACAGAGAGGCTGACTTATCATAGAACATACCAAACACAAGCACCACCCACTTTCTCCCGCCCTCACCTCCAAACAGAAATCAAGTGTTTATTAGATGCTTAATAAAAAAATGTTCAGATATGCTTTTCACATTTTGTTCATGTTCCACTCTGTATTTTGTTTGTATGAGAATATTTCTGAAAATATTTAATTCTGAATATAATATAATACATAAATAGTAGAAGAATCAATAGCAAAGGCTTCTATTTTAGATATTCTAGGAGGCATACTTGTATTAACCATGGCATTTTAAAAAATTAATTTTAAACCACACAAAATGTATCAATTGATGTATTTGCTCCCCAGTTCTTTCCCCACCTCCCATGCAGCTGCCTTTGTTCATTCAGGAACAGAACTCAGGACAGTAATAGGAATACACTTATGTAAGAGGAAGCCCATGTTAACCTCTGACCTACCTCATAGAACATATAAAGAGACAGCAATGTGAGTCCAAGGTTATACACCACTAAAATTCCCCGGCAAGAGAATGGCTGCCTGTTCTTCATGTATTTTGGTCCCAGCCATACAATTAGTAAATATATGATGGAGCAGATAAAAGTAGGTATATAGTTGTCCATAAGAAACCATCCTTTTACTCTGGTATCTGGAAAATAATAAAAGAAAAATATTTAGTAATTAGGAAGATAAAAAAATAGCAACTTTTTTCAAACATTAAAAAATTTCTGTAACCATGATTTTAAAATAGTCACATAATTCTAAAGTTCTTAGTGCCAACTAAGCAACCAACAGGGGAAGCATGAATTTTTCAATATGTATCATACAAGGTGAAGCCCCTGGTTCCATGTTCTGAATAACAACGCATATGTTATTCATGGCTTTTGCTAAATTAAAAAAAAAATCCTTTCCAAGAGGCTTAAAGAAAATAAGGAGAAAGCTAAATTTTCCATTAAGTGGATTTATTAGCCAGATTTGTTGAATTATGCACGGGGTGATGAAAATCTAGAAATGGAAGTCTTTGGTCTCCAAAGTCTCCATCTCAGCCAACTGTCAGCAAGTCTGCCCAGTATGTGCAGACTCGGAGAAAACAGGCTTTATCCGGGTTAGTGACAGTCCCTTCTTAGAAAGGCAGGGTCTGCTACCAGTGCAATAGTCAACAGTGGAAGGGACAATATATATATTTTTAAATGAGGGTGAAGCAGCAGTGATCAGATAAGCAACTATTGAAGATACTTAAGGAACCATGGGAGGACCAGCATTGAGAGAGAGGACCTATGCTGATTCAAGGAAGCTACTGGTGTAGGAGAGACCTCCCCTGGTCTACCCCTTTCCTAGGCAGGGACAAGGAGGAAGACAACAATCAGTTTTAAGTGGCTGCTGGCAGCAATCTGACAGCCTTCTACTTGGATGGGGGTAAACTCCCTGACCCCCCAAAGTGTTACCTGTCCCCAGGAGGATTCAACTTCATCCTTGGGCAGACTCCCAGGAAGTCACCTCTGAAGCCTATTCCTCTCTGCATCCTTCTGTAGTGAGCCCCCAAACCTGCAGCTCCTCGATCTTATCTAGCCTCCAAGCCCTCCTACTCTGGAGCTCAGAAGCACATGCAACTTTCACCCCCTGCATCTCCCAACAAGCAGCAGCTTATAGGGACAGTGTTTGCCCTTTCTCTAACCTCCTGATTGCACCATCTTGCTACTCTCTCCAATGCTTTTATCCTTGATCTTGCAGGACAAGCATACATGCTTTTGGGGAACAGACTGTCAATCTCCTTTCTTGCAGAGACTCTAGGTTCTCCCAGGGTTTCTCTGTGGCTTTCTTCCCTTGGCTTCCAAGGGAGATGCCCTCCACAGGAAATGCCCTCCACCCGCTCTCCATCAGTTATGCCAGGGTGGTGGGAGGTGCTACTGTCAGTCTGCTGAGATGGTAGTTCTCAGAAGACCTTCAAGGAAGCGGCTGCTCCAGTGAGCTTCACAGGGGATTCTCAACACCTTTTGTTCTCAGCTCTGGGCCTCAGCTGTCAATTGTGAGAAAACAAGTTCCCACTTAGCAACTAACATTAGACTGTTATCTATGTTTGTGGGTACATATATATCACAAACACAATAAATGCACACATACAAGTCTCCAATTTCCTTTTTCTTGAACTATTTTGCATCTTACTCTTAAATATTTAAAACATATTTTCATTTTTTCCATACCCACCAGTATCCAACCTCTTTGCACACACACTGCCAAGTACTTCTGGGGGGTGGGGGTAGGGGTGGTGCTGCCTCACCCCTAGCCCCAGGCAGTAAGTCCTCAGGATCCAGCCAACCTTGGTAGTCCTGACTGCTTCAGACATGGGCACGTGAAACTCTGTGGCCACTGAGCTGATGGTTGGGTGAAGGGCCCTGGGGAAGTTTCCTTGGACTTAAAACCTGCAAATGAACAGAGTTCTTCCTCCTCTGGGGGTGCTGCCTGGAGCTGCTGCAGCTATCCTGGCAACCAGGGAAGGTGGGGTACTTATTCTGAGAATGGAGCTGCTTTTAATACTGAGGATGCAAAGTAGAAAATGACAAGAACAGGTGTCCTTGGTCAACATGACAAAGCTCCTGAAATAACTCTGGAGTTGCCTGATCTTGGAAGCTAGTAATTTTTTTTCATTTCAACCATTTAAAATTGGTTTTTTTTTTTGCCCCAACCTAGCTAGATGGATCCAACTTGTTTTTCACATTTGACTGTACACTAAATTACTTAACCTGTCCCGTATAGATGGGCATCTAGATTATTTCCAGTCTTGTTAAGCAATGCTGTAAGGAGCATCCTTATACACATCTTTACAGAGCTGATAAAGATTAGCTACAGGATGAAGTCTCAAGAGTCCAATAGCTGAGTTAAAGGGCATGTGCATTTTAATTTGAACAGAATACACACTACCCTCTAGAGAAGTCATACCAATTTAGACTGTTTTTCAACATCCTCACTATTGTTCCAGATGGTATCAAACATTATTTCATTTCTGCCATACTGATAGATGAAGTTCCTTTTGTTGTTTTCTTTTGCGTTAAAAAAAAACATGAGTGAAACAATCTTTTCATCTGTTTCAAAGTTTCTTATAGTTTTTGTATGAATCTTTCTGTGAACCTAAAATGTTTCTTCTTTACAGGTAAGACTGAGAGATAGAGATGACATTAAAAGAAAACAATATGGAGCTGATTTGCTTCCTAAAAGATAGTAAAAGGTTAAGAGAAGTATCAAAGGTGAGTTCAGGTGTATATATTTACCTGATGACATGACACAACATGAAGGGACGTTAAAAAACCCTTAAAACTGTAAAAGGGGAAGTTTCAAACTCCTGCAGCGGTACATTTTGGAAACTAGTTTCAGCCGCAGACTCACAAGAACTGAGGAGAACCAGTATCACCAGTAATGGTGAAATCTGTGGCCTTCTCAGGCTACAAGCTTTATGGCATAATCTGATCTCCAGCTCAAGTCATCGGAGGGTCAGAGCAGCTGTGTGTCTGCTCCAACAGCCAGGGTACCACTTCAGTGACCGTCACAGGACTTCCCCAAGTCCCTTGTTGTCCAGGCCAAAGCCTTAGTCTGATCACAGAGGATGCTAATGTTTTCTAAAATCTCTCCATGCAGTATTTACAAGTGGGGAGGAGGGGAGGTAAGCAAAACCAAAAACCACCTTACCTCGGGGGCCTAGCAATGCCTTGAAATAGGTACTAAGTGACGCATCAAAATTTTCCATTTTAAAACCTATTAAGAAAAAGAGACATTGATTAATCTCCTCAAAATGTTTTTTATGCACTGCTTTTTCATAAGGGAACAAGAACAAATTCTTTTAAAAAATATGCTATGGACAAGGTTAAGTTTCTCATGTGGAAAGTTTTTTTTTTTTAACTCACAAAAGCAACTTATGTGCTAGGTCTAATTTGAAAATCAAAAGGGAAGAGACAATTCGTGAATTCACTTCATAAATGAAGTGTCAGTTTTCAGAACTTCTTTTCTCAGTTCCATAAAAGCACTTTCCGTGAAGTTGAAATCTCAGTGGGGAGAAGAGTGGAACTGGATTGGAAGGTGGCAGACGGGAGAAGATCCCATCTGGGCAAGGACCAAAGTAAGACAAGGACAGGAAGAGCCATGTCAGAGAAAGGGATGCTGCAGAGAAATACAGTTTCCTCTGCTTGTTACTTTCATTAATTATTTTAAAATAGCTTCATGCCCACTGTAAAAAATTCAAATATTAAAAATGAAGAGGCAGTAAAAAAAATCTCACTTTCTTCCAACCACAATCCCTAAAGCCTCAGTGTCAGAAGGAACTTAATGGTAACATTCTTGGGAATACTTCCAGAGATTTTTCTGGTTCGATCACAAAAGAGGTCATGCACACCAAATGGATGTTTTTACAGTTGGGGATGGCAACCCATTAATAGATGATCAGGTCAACTTAGCATTCAAAAAAATAAACTGATCATAATAATCAGTGTGCTTTGCCCTGAGTCAGAATGAGTAAATCTCAGAAATCTTTTAGTGTTATTATATCATATTGTAAGCATGACACACTCAGCTGTGATGTAAATATATTCTTACTGTGGGGGGTCACAGTAAAAAGAAAAACAGAAACACTGTTACACTGTTTAATAAAGTATCTTGGATATAGTCTCATATCAGTAGCTATAGATCTAACATCTAAGATTGTATAGCTCCCTAAATTTCACCCCTATTTCATTTACAGGGTGGTTAAGCATCTTTTCTTAGGCATGTTGACTAGATTTTCTGTAGTAAAGAAGCAAACATTTTCAATTCCTGTTCCTTACTCTTCTTACAGAAATAACCACAAATATTTTACCCTCCAAGGGAAAAGGGAAGTAGGTTTTCTTAACTAAGCTGTTAATCATTTAATGCTACCTCTCTTCCTTGACTCACCACACACTGAAGCATATGTATTTTTTGGCTAATTTCATAAACTACTTTCTCCATGAATGACAACTGAGTCAATCCAGCCTGGCTGTGATCCAGAGATAGGTGGAACCATCCATGATCCTTTCAGAGGAGTAGCTACCAGGGTTCTATCCTGCCCCTGGGGGGTACTCAGGGAGGGTACTGACTCCCCTGATCCTGGGCTGGAAACCAAGAAGCCACCAGCTCCGCACATTCAAGTGTCAACAGTCAGGCATGCCACCGGTGTCTCTCAACAGTTACACAGAAACAGCCCTTTGGGGCCACTTACGAAACCCAAAAACTAAACAGCGTTTTAACATACTGAATTCCTAAGGCCATTCTGGTGAGCCATTTTCCTTCCATACACTGAACCTCTCTGAGAGACAGAAATTTTAGAAAATCTTGAAGAGAAACACTTAAGCTTTACATTTCCTAAATGTAATTCTTCCTGAAAAGTATTCCATTGTTTTTTTTTTTTTGAGAGGGCATCTCTCATATTTATTGATCAAATGGTTGCTAACAACAATAAAATTCTGTATAGGGGACTCAATGCACAGTCATTAATCAACCCCAAGCCTAACTCTCAACAGTCTCCAATCTTCTGAGGCATAACGAACAAGTTCTTACATAGTGAGTAAGTTCTTACACGGTGAACAGTGCAAGGGCAGTCATCACAGAAAAAAAGTATTCCATTCTTAAATAAAAAAATATATCTATTTAAAGGTTATTAGAAGTCCTGCAGTTAAAAAATAACTTAACTGTATCAAATTATTTATCATCTACTGAAAATCATCCAGTAAATGCAAGTTTTGGAAGACAACCATCATGTTTTTGTGTAAGCTAAATCACTCTATCACAAAATCACAATTTAACTTCATCTGTGATGGATAGCAGGCCGTGTATATGGAGGGCACAGAGTCCCCTGCACCCCAGTCAAAGGCAAAGACATGGCACAAGGAGGAACAAGGTTGTAAAGCACTATGATGACTGGACTGAATTACTGGTGGACAAGCTGCCCACCGGGGACAGATTTACCTTTTTCTAAGACATGTTAAATCTCGATCCTGCTATTATTTGATGGGTATATAGCTTACTAAGAGGTCACAGTAAACATACAATCATCAGGTATTAATAAGTATGAGGGGCTGAGAGCGGTTAGAGAGGCCAGCAGGTGATTAAGTGGTTCAAGGCTGGGCTCTTCCATCAGACAACTTGGGTTTGAAACCCATTTTACCCCAACTTACTAGCAATGTGACTTTGGACAAGTTATTTAATCTCCTACCTGCAAAATGGGGGAAATAGTAATTACCTCTGAGATTGTTAAGATCAAATGATTTAATATACGTAAGGTCTTTAAAGCAGTGCCTAGAATGCAGTAAGGCCTCAGGAAATGGCTTCCTACGTTATGTCTGCCACAGGCTCAACTCCAGAATGAATGCTGTCAACCATCTGTGACTGCCCATGCTTCTCAGCAGGGGCACTGCTGGTATTCTGTTCCCAACTCCCAACCCCTGTCCACTAAATGCCTTCAGCAGTGAGCCTCCAGTCATCATGACAACACGCCTAGGGGAACCGCAACAGAAGGTGGGATGGTAACATCTCAGGAGAGGGGAACTTGGCAGTATGAGACATTACCTAAACATGCAAGACGAGGCTAAAATGAACGTACTAATTAAGTACACAAATATCAAGCACCTACTGTGTACAAAGGATTGCAGGATGGAGATACACACAAAGAAACATACTCAGAGACCTAGAACAAACCAGACATTCACAGTGGATAAAGGAGTTGCTATAAGCCAAAAACAGAATCCATTGTGCAAATGAGTAGATGTTAGAATGATGCATACTGCAGATCAAGCTGTATATACACATTTAATACCACACTGTAAAAATAATATTCAAATAACAGTATTCTGGGACAATAGCTGACAAAAGCAATAAAAGAATCATTCTAATTTTTAATGAGGAGGCCTTTCAGAGGGCTCCATCAGTTCTGGTTTTATGTAAGGAGGATAGAGAAAAGCTGGAAACGGAATAAAGGAATGTTTTTAAATGACAGGAGACAGACAAGTGGGATGAAGGTGGTGGGGAGAACATTCGTGGACTTGGAAAAAAATGAGGCTCAGGAATTGGTATAACAACCTATTATTACAAGGACAACAATGCCTAGTACATAGCTCAACTTGACAATCTAGGCTGACATCATGCAACAGAAAAGTAGCTTGATTTAAACCTAAGGTAAAATTCCAGTGCGAGAGCACTGAACTCAGCAGCAGATTATACCGAAAGAGCTGGTGGAATTCAGTATTTGGAGATAGGGAAGAATTCTGTCCTAAATGATCCCAGTCTAACCCCATCGTGAAAAGAGCCCCCTGGCAGCTGGCAGGCCCAGGAGCACACTTCCGACTCTTTAAGCTGGAACATCGCCACCAAAGCACATGCAAGAGGTGGCATTGCCTTAACAGCACACTGCTCTCTGCATTTCTTTTCAGCTCGAGACCTCTTCTCTTAGGTTTGCAGAACTTTTCACAATCAAACTTAGGAACATATAACAAAGCCACCGAAACAGTCTCTAAAAGAACTATGTGAAAAATAACAATTTTCAAAGACAGTTGCTGGTTATACCTGAAATGTCTATGCTGGGAAGGGAGAGAGGACGGCTGAGGTGGCCCCTGGAACACAGGCCCCTCATCCATGGAGTCTTGATCCATGAATGAATCACAGGGCTGATTCTGGGCGGGACTCTTAACACATTAAATGTTTTCCCCAAACTCCCCCCTACCCGCCCACAGCTGGACACGGACTTCTCTATCAGGGCTGCTTTTACACAGGTTACCAAGAGACATCTTCAAAGGTTTCCTTCCATCACTTACTCAGCACAGTCTCACGTTTCTGCCTAGCCAGCCACTTACCTAGCGTCCTTCAGTTCCATGTAGTCACTTTGTTACTCATGCTGTACACTCACTAAGTGCCTACCATGTACCGAGGGATGCAGTAAAGAACAAGACAAAATTCCAGGCAAGTGGAGAAACACACCCATGTATCATGTATTATATTAAATGACTGTGAGCAAGAAAGTAATATGGCAGGCGAGAGGGGTGGATTACAGAGCAGGGATCTACTTTGGAAAGTAGAGAGCCGGTCACCCTGATGGGGACAACAGAGCAGAGACCTGAATGGGGACAGAGCAAGCCACCTGCGTTACCAAGACAGGGCATTTTAGTTAGACACACAGGTGAAGGCAGTGGCCCTGAGGCCAGCGTTGCCTGGCATGCTCAAGGATCCCAGGCCAAGCCAGGGGTAGGCGGCAGCAGCAATGCAGGAAGCCTTCTGTCCTGCACTCCCTGCCCACACCCAGACCTCACTCAGTGATGGTCCACAGAAATCAACCACATGGCACAAACTGCAGAGAGCATGTGGCCAACAGGCTGGGAACAGAAGGTGCCAATTCTTAACTGTTCTCCCTGCCACTGTCCCTCATCCTCCTGGCTGTGCCCACTTGCCAGCACCATGCCCTTGTCCTTCTCCTCTCCCTTGCTGAGCCTATCTGCTGTGCCACAGGAATAGTACAAAAGGTCTCAGCAAATTGATTGTTCACCGCCAGGCTGGGCTGGCCCACTCCACTGGGTGAACTGGGTACTTGCTGAGTGGGCTGTGGGCAGAGCTACACCCTTTCGTACTTTTCTAAAGGAACAGGAGAGGCAGAAAAACTCTTGCCACTTAGTTAGTGATCGATATTCATGGGAACGGCATGACCCACTTTGCACAAGATGTCCAACCACACTGCCAGGTCTGCAGTCAACCTGCCTGACTACTGCAGCTCCCTGTCTTCCAAACTGCTGTAGGCCAGTGACCACATCTCAGTGACCCTAGTCACCCTACAGGCAGCTTGGGCAGGCTGGCCCAAGTGGGAACAGTGCTGCCCTATACAACTGTACTAGCAGGGACCAAGCCCAGGAAATGCACCCATGAAGAAGCACTTTGGTCCTAAATGAAGCAAAGAATAAGCCATTCTTTGATCTGGCTCATTCCCCACACACAGAGAGGAAACGGGGGTGGTGAACAGCTCCCAGGAACCAGACCATGCTGACACCAAGCCAAGCATTGCTTCCTCATCCTCTTTAACCAGGAGTCTCTGACACCCACCCAACCTACAGGATCTCCCAAAATTATGGGCCATGATGGGGAGTAATAGGATTAGTTAAAAAAATTTTAACCACAATAATATTCAAAAGCTACTCCCTAGTCCAAGGGCCACACACAGAAAATGGTGACAATAAAAATGGGATATGGGTAGAAAACAGGCAAGTAAGTTAGAGTAGATTTTAAAGCATTCTTTTTGTGCACACTTACCAAAAGACATTCTTAGTTGAAGGCCCACTTCTCATTATCAAACTCTGGAGTGTTTTTGGTTATTATGCAACTGTACTTTAAGTGTGCCTCACTGTAAGTACCTCACTAAGAAAAGGTAATTGGGACCGGTCATTCTCTATAAATTACCCTAGATACTACAAGAGGGTATGAGAAAGTTCAGTGCACCTTCACCTGGATCAAGTGTTAGTTCTGTGTTTCCTGCTACATGGAATAAGGGTTTCAGGATTGAGGTAAGCCTCAGGCCTGAATTCAAGAGAAACACTGGAACTACCATAGCATTAAATACAGACACTTGGAAATATGCATACAAGCAGAACACTAAAGGGCAAAAACTCAACCCCCCAAAGAGAGCCCCACTCCTGTGGAAAAGCCATCTGTCTATTAGCGCCTCCGGGAGCAGTGTGCCCAGGTGAACTGTCCACAGGAGGCTAAATAAACATTAGTGTCCACTTTGATCTAGTATCAGAGTTTGCTGGAGGCTTGTTTGAAAAAAAGACACTGCACTCAGCTTTAAGCAAACCAGTCCCCGCTTCTCTCCATTTGGCTCCTAAGAGGGACAATAACATGTGACAGAATAGGGATGGCAAAAAAGAAGGTCACTGGCGTTCATGAGAGATGGCACAGAAAGCTGCTTCCATGAGAATTCTCAGGATGAAGTTACCTGTCTCAATAAGCATGCGAAAGCTGATCATCGTGGGCATTTATATCCTGAACAGGAGAAAGCAAGAAGCTGCTCAGAAAGTGAAAACTACTGGGGTGTTAAGGCAAATCTGTTTTAAAAGATCTCAAGATTAAAAACTATGGATCACAGTAAAGAAACTTAATTTCCACAGTCAGGCATGCTGAAGTAAAAACTTTGCCATGAAGTTTTTTAGGGGCAAGCCTTGGTTCTTCTTTCTGCTAAGACAGTGGTGGCAGGGAGCAGTGAGCTTGCTTTGAAAACCAGCTCTCCTGACATCAGTCAAGTCACAGTGCTTTTGGCTTAAAAATGCCTATGTTTATCTAACTACTGTTTAGCATAACTTCCTCATCATATCCTGTTTTATTTTTTTGAATTGTTAAGAGTTCACCTAAAAATGAGTCAGCTGAGCTGAGCTTATATGCTGTAAGGGGTCAGGATGAAATCTCCCTCCATCGTCTCTTCTCTTGGCCATTCATCCCTTTTAACAGCCTACTTGTGTTAAGCAGGCATGGGAACATTCTTCAAGTTGGCTGCCAATAACACAGAAAATTAAATGGTGCGTTCATTTGGTAGTCACAATGCTGCTTCTTGAATTTAAAAAGGTTTTTCTGTGTTGGAGAAAATCAACTCTGAAATAAGAGGAGGAAAACAATAACCATACCTTGCTCAGAAATGTTCAAATAGAAAACACTGTCATAAAGTGCATCAGGGAAAGAACTTCTGAAATACTAACAGGCTCAGATATGAAAACAAACTGCTAACAGAATCCCCTCGGAGTGCTGGTATTTAAGTAAATGTTGTAACTACAGATTAAATCTTGGCTCTAGAGAAATGATCTGCCACATCCACAGTACTAGTCATTCCAACAGTCCAGGAATCTATGCTTATTCTCTTTTTCCATAGGATCCCCACACTTTCTAACCTCCATTCTAAAGGCACAACAGACTCTTGTTAATACGTTAATAGCCATTTTTTCTTACCAAACCTGCAGAAAAAGCATACAGCCCTACTCAGGGCCCTAGATAATAACTTCAAAGTTAGGGCACTAATGTGTACTACAAAGAACTGCTTCAGGTTGGCACCAAGGTTAAACAAGGCTGAACAATCCTAGTCTGGTATAATATTAAGTTTTGGGGAGGTGGATTTTAAATATTGCAACAATCAGTTTTTATTTGTACACAAACAAGAGGAGACAAGTTAAAAGAGAGGCATTCGCTTCTGCTCCTTGGTTGCCACTAGTCAATTAAAAAGTATAGCTGACCCTTGAATAATGGGAGAGAGAGTGAAAGAGGGGTTAGGGGAGCTGAACTCACGCACACAGCTGAAGACCTGCATTTAATTTTCAACTTCCCAAGAACTTACCTAACAGCGTACTGCTGACTGGAAGCCTTACTGGTAACAACAAACAACTGACAAATACACACTTTATAAAGCATATGTATTATAAATTGTGTTCTTACAATACAGCTGGAGAAAATGTTTTTTCAGAATTGTCACAAATCTCAAAAAAATTTTACAGTATGTTTACTGAAAAAAATCTGTGAAATATGCTGCCTACAAGACACATATTTCAAACCCAAAGACAAACACAGACTAAAAGTGAAGGGATGGAAAAAGATATTTCATGCAAAAAATAGAAAGAAACAGGAGTAGCAGTACTTAGACAAAACAGATTTCAAAAAACAAAGAAAATAACAAGACAAAGGACATTACATAATGATAAAGGGGTCAGACCAACAAGAGGATATAACCAATATAAATATCTATGCACCCAATATAGAAGTACCTAAATATGTGAAAGAAATACTAACAGAATTAAAGGGGGCAATAGAACGAAATGCATTCATTTTAGGAACTTCAACACACCACTCATTTCAAAGGACAGATCAATCAGACAGAAAATAAGTAAGAACACAGAGACACTGAATAATGCATTAGAACAGATGGACCCAACAGACATCTACAGAACACTCCACCCAAAAGCAGCACGATACACATTCTTCTCAAGTGCACATGGAACATTTTCCAGAATAGATCACATACTAGGCCACAAAAAGAGCCTCAGAAAATTAAAAAAGATTGAAATTGTGCCAACCAGCTTCTCAGACCACAAAGGTACAAAACTAGAAATAAATTATGCAAAAAAACAAAAAAGCCCACAAACACATGGAGGCTTAACAACATGCTCCTACATAATCAAAGGATCAATGACCAAATTAAAACAGAGATCAAGCAATACATGGAGACAAATGAGAACAACAACTCAACAGCCCAAAACCTGTGGGATACAGCGAAGGCAGTTCCAAGAGGAAAGTATATAGCAATAAAAGCTTACCTCAAAAAAGAAGAACAATCCCAAAAGAACAGTCTAAACTCACAATTAATGAAATTAGAAGAACAACAAATGAGATCCAGAGTCAGTAAGGAGGGACATAATAAAGATCAGAGAAGAAATAAATAAAATCAAGAGTAAAACAATAGAAAGAATCTGTGAAATCAGGAGCTGACTATTCTAGAAAATAAACAAAACAGATAAACGCCTAGCCAGACTTATCAAGAAAAAGAAGAGAGTCAAAAACAGAATCAGAAATGAGAAAGGAAAAATCACTAAGGACACCATGGATATACAAAGAATTATTAGAGAATACGGTGCCAAATTATATGCTAACAAACTGGATAACCTAGAACAAATGAACAACTTTCTAGAAAAATACAACTTTCTAAGACTGACCCAGGAAGAAACAGAAAACCTGAACAGACCAATTACCAGCAACGAAATTGAACTGGAAATCAAAAAACTCCCTAAGAACAAAATCCCTGAACCAGGTGGCTTCACGGCAGATTTTTATCAGACATTTAGAGAAGACCTAATACCCATCCTCCTTAAAGTTTTCCAAAAAGTAGAAGAGGAGGGAATACTTCAAAACTCATTCTATGAGGCCAGCATCACCCTAATACCAAAACCAGGCAAAAACACCACAAGAAAAGAAAACTACAGACCAATATCCCTGATGAACATAGATGCAAAAATACTCAACAAAAATATTAGGAAACCAAATCAAAAAATATCAAAAAGATCATTCATTATAACCAAGTGGGATTTATTCCAGGGATGCAAGGATGGTACAATATTAAAAATCCATCAACATCATATACCACATCAACAAAAAGGACAAAAAGGACAAAAATCACATGATCACAATAAATGCTAAAAAGCATTCAACAAAATTCAACATCCATTCATGATAAAAACTCAACAAAATGGGTATAGAGGGCATGTACCTCAACATAATAAAGGCCATATACAACAAACCACAGCCAACATCATACTTAACAGTGAAAAGCTGAAAGCTTTTCCTCTAAGATCGGGAATAAGACAAGGATGTTCGTTCTCACCACTTATATTCAACAAAGTACTGGAGATCCCAGCCATGGCAATCCAACAACAAAAAGAAATGAAAGGCATCCAGACTGGTAAGGAAGAAGTTAAACTATTACTGTTTGCAGATGACATGATATTGTACATAAAAAAACCCTAAAGAATCCACCAAAAAACTACTAGAACTAATAACTGAATTCAGCAAAGTTGCAGAATACAAAATGAATACACAGAAATCTGTTGCATTCCTATATACTAATGATAAATGAGCAGAAAGAGAAATCAGGAAAACAACTCCATTTACAATTGCATCAAAAAGAATAAAATACCAAGGAATAAACCCAACCAAGGAGTTGAAAAGACCTATACCCTGAAAACTACAACACATTCATGAGAGAAATTAAAGAAGACACTAATAAATGGAATACATCCCATGCTCATGGATAGGAAGAATTAATATTGTCAAATTAGCCATCCTGCCTAAAACAATCTACAGATTCAATGCAATCCCTATCAAAATTCCAATAGCATTCCTCAATGAATTAGAACAAATAGTTCTTAAATTCATATGGAACCACAAAAGACCCTGAATAACCAAAGTAATCTTGAGAAGGAAGAACAAAGCATGGGGGATTATACTCTCTAACTTCAAGATTTACTACAAAGCCACAGTAATCAAGACAATTTGGTACTGGCACAAGAACAGACCCATAGATCAATGGAATAGAATAGAGAGCCCAGATATAAATCCACACATATATGGTCAATTAATATATGATAAAGGAGCCATGGATATACAATGGGGAAATGACAGCCTCTTTAACAACTGGTGTTAGCAAAACTGGACAGTTACATGTGAGAGAATGAAACTGGATTATTGTCTAATTCCATATACAAAAGTAAACTCGAAATGGATCAAAGACCTGAATGTAAGTCATGAAACCATAAACTCATAGAAGAAAACACAGGCAAAAATCTCTTGAATATAAGCATGAGCAACTTTTTCCTGAACACATCTCCTCAGCAAGGGAAACAAAAGCAAAAATGAACAAATGGGACTACATCAAACTAAAAAGTTTCTGTATGGCAAAGGACATCAGCAGCAGAACAAAAAGGCATCCTAAAGTATGGGAGAATATATTCATTAACAACTTATCCAATAAGGGGTTAACATCCAAAATGTATAAAGAACTTACATGCCTCAACACCCAAAAAAAACAAATAACCCAATTAAAAAATGAGAAGGGGATCTGAAAAGACACTTCTCCAAAGAAGAAATCTGAATGGCCAACAGGCACATAAAAAGATGCTCAATATCACTAATCATCAAGGAAATGCAAATTAAAACCATAATGGGACATCACTTCACACCAGTTAGGATGGCCAACATAGAAAAGACTAGGAACAACAAATGCTGGCAAGGATGCGGAGAAAGGGGAACCCTCCTACATTGCTGGTGGGAATGTAAATTAGTTCAACCATTGTGGAAAGCAATATGGAGGTTCCTCAAAATACTAAAAATAGAAATAACATTTGACCTAGGAATTTCACTCCTAGGAATTTACCCAAAGAAAACAAGGTCCCTGATTCAAAAAGACATATGCACCCCTATGTTTACTGCAGCTCTATTTACAATAGCCAAGATATGAAAGTAACCTAAATATCCATCAGTAGATGAATGGATAAAGAGGATGTGGTATATACACACAGTGAAATATTATTCAGCTGTGAAAAGAAAACAAATCCTAACATTTGCAACAACATGGATGGAGCTAGAGGGTATTATGTTTAGTGAAATAAGCCAGGCATACAAAGTCAAGTACCAAATGATTTCACTCATTTGTGGAGTATAACAACAAGGCAAAACTGAAGGAACAAAACAGCAGAGACTCACAGACTCCAAGAAGAGACTAGCAGTTACCAAAGGTAAGGGGTTAGGGAGGGTGAGTGGGAAGGGAGGAAGAAGGGGATTAAGGTGCACTATAATTAGCAATCACAATATGGTGGGTCATGGGAAAGCAATTCAGCACAGAGAAGACAAGTAATGACTCTAACGCATCTTACTATGCAGATGACAGTGACTGCAATGGGGGGGTGGGGAGGACTTGATAATATGGGTGAATGTTGAAACCCAAAGTTACCTTCTGGAAAAAAAAAACCTGTGGAAAAGTGTACTGGCACAGTTCAAATCCCTGCTGTTCAAGGGTCAACTGCACTATTTTAATCATTGTTGCAGAAGGACATTCTTCCAAAGCAGTGGAGAGTCATCCCAGCAGCTTTGTAGTTAAATTATCTGTGGTCCTTCCTCCCACTCTCCCTTGCCTTCACCCTCAACCCTTTTTCGAAGGCCCAGATTAGGTGTTGCAAAGATTCTCTGGCATCTGGTAATCTCAGTCTTGCAAGTCATTTATTATACAGCAACTTCAATTTGTTTATGACTTGGATACTTATGTTTTCAGGTATTATGGGAACACACTCTGCAACTCCTCAGGTAGAGTCCAAATCCTGCAAGGGAAAGCACTCCAATTTGTTCTACGTGTGCAGATACCTATTGTTGATACTATAAATGAGGAAATTTAGCTACTATTTCAAATAAAATAGAGGGAAAACAGTACCAAGCACTGATCACAGGAGCCCACAATGGCAGCTTCCTAAATAAGGCGCTTAAATCTTAGTTGCTGAAAGCATTTCCTCAGGGAAAAGCGACTAGATGCTAGTGATGGGCACTTTAAGCAGAGAAGTTCTACTCTTGTTTATTACTTGATCAGTAAAGACATTTTATACAAGGTGTAGAAGAAACAAGGAAAAGAAACCAAAATGGTGACACACCCCTCTTAAAATTCAAGGGAATTTCTTCCTCACTGAAGAGAGACAGAGATGTATTTTTCTAGTTTTGGAAGACAATATTTATGTAAATACACTTCATTTAAGAAGATCTTTTCAGCAGTGGGAAGAGGGAAAGTAACATGATCTTAGAAATTTTTCTAGGGAAGTTCTTATTCATAGCTGAAGAATAAAATATACTGTCAAATTCAAATTCTTTCCCCAGTTCTCAGAAGGGGGAGACAAGGACTCCACACACCAACCCACAGACCCAATAAGCATTTGGAGAGGGGTTCACTGAAGCTACTCTTGTACTTTTACCACCTTAAAAATGACTTAATTTTCATTTGAAACCAGAAGAACAAGACTTTTGCTGATGACTTTTTCTTGGGCAAAACACACTCCATTATTCGAAAAGACAATACTAGTTTATAAACAGGCATTCCTTACTGGTGGATGAAGGCCAGTCTGCTGCAGATGGACTTAGACCTCCGCTCTTGCAAGCTTCGTGGATAGTAACTCATTAGTCCCCACAAGGCTGCAGTGACACAAGGTAAAAGGTCGTCCATCATGTGCTGGGATCAGATCATCCCCATAACTGGTTTGATTTCTGTGCTCCCAATGATCCTCAGAATGTCTGCCCTTCATGCTACCAGTCATAGATAACTAAGTTAACAAATATCAAAGTACTACTGTGTGTCAAGATGTATACTGATTGTTACAAAAATGATAGTGACAGAGATAGACATGGTCTCTGCCCCCTTGAAACTTAGGTGCAAAGACACCTGTGGGTCGTCACTTTTGGGTGGCAGTGGTTAGGAGCACACATTCTGAAGCCTGACAGCTTGGGTTCCAATCCCTGCTGCACCACTTATAAGCCATGTGACCTTGGGCAAGTTACTTAACCTTTTCATGCCTTAGTTTCCTTATTTGTAAAAAAGTGCAATTATAGTAACTTCCTCATGTGATTAAATGAGTTAATGTATGCAAAATACTTAAGAATAGTGCAGGCACACAGTAAAGGCTGCAAACATACTTATATTATCATCATCATTGTAAAGACCTTTGGCACTGATCCATTTCACATTCAATATTTATGAAAGAGTTTTGCTAAGCCATAAATTGAAGTTCCCTGCAAAATCCAGGGGCAATGAAACTCGCTCACTTCCATACCTCGTAGCTTTGTTATTTCTGCTGTAGATGGAATCACATGCCGTAACAATTCTTGCAAATCTGGCAATTTTGAAGTTTGTAGATAAATTCTTTTGGAATGTTAAGGGGATGCTGATCATTGACTTCTCTGTAAGAGGAAGAACCAATGTTCATACCATCTTTAGTACACAGCAGAAGTCAGTCTGTATCTGATATACCTTTTTTGTACTCCCAGTGTATGGCAGACGCACAATGAATTTATTCATCTACTACAACTGGAGAGCTGGTTGAGTTGATAAGGGTCACAGACCTTAGGTGGAGTAAAAAATTGAACCCAGGTCTCCTATCCTTTGATCTTCTGCTTGATTGTATATACCCCATGTGGACTTTCAAAGAAGCATATTCCTGAGTTTATTGTTAAGAGGATGGTGACCATGTGTATTAGTATTGATTTCATATCCATGAGAATGAGATCAAGTTAAAAACAAAACCAGTTGTATTCATGTATGATGCTTGGTGAAAGAGGCCTTGGAAATCTCCGGAATTAAAACCCAAATGGAAAAATGATGGAAAAGGGAGCAGCAATCCTCTTTGGCCTCATTTCATATGCCCATCATCACTTCCACCATATCTCAATCACTGATAAAATTATAGGCTTATTTTTTAAGTGTTGTGATGATCAATTATACTGCAATTATCTGTTCATTTGTTCACAACCCCCATTAAGCTCTCAGTTCTTCAAGCGCAGAACCTCTGAAGTTCCCATTTATAGCTTCAGAAAACCTGGATCTATGCCTGAGAGATTGCTGACTAGTGGTTGAAATGAATGAATGAGTGAATGAATGAATGCCTTTATGCCTTCTAGAGTTTCATATCAAAGGGTTCTCCAATTTGTCTGCATCTCAGTCACCTAGAAGCCTTAAAAAACAGACTTTGTGGTCCCACCTCCAGAATTTTCTGTGACCCACCCTTCAATAACCTGATTCAATAGTCTATGCAGGCTGAGAAATGTCTTTTCGAAATGTTCCTTAGGTAATTTAGATGAAGAGCCTTGTCTGGGAACTACTGCTGTATTCCTAAATTGAGTTTTGGGACTCTAATAAAATCCCCTGCAGCTCTTGAAGTTTTGTCACCCAGACTATATTCATATATTGCATTACACTGACCAAGTCTAGACCAAGACAGTGGTCTCAAGGACAAATATTTTTCATTTCAACAAATTCTGTTACAATTCCCTGTTTGCTTTAACTCCACCAGACTGGAAAAAAAAATCATTTCCTTTCAAGTCATCTCTCAAGCTGAAATAAAACACCATTAAGTTAGGGATCTGTTCTCTCTCAAACACTGTTAAAATGTACACAACACACATAACCACATGCATTAAGAAGCATAAGCTCTTTCCCCATTCTGGAATGTGTCAGGAACAGAGTGTGTCAACCCCTGTCACCACTCCCTGAGCCAAGTGCCAGTGGTGGCCAAGTATGTAAAGCTCAGTGAGGGCAGGGGAGCATTCTCTCTCTTGCTCCCTGTATTCTCCAGCAGCTGTTCTTGGCACATGGAAGGAATTTAGCAACTGCTTGTTTAACTGTACTGAACTGGGGCAGTGTGGGGTACCCTGAGTGGCTGCTACCACCAGAAATCATGGTACTTGGCCACAGCTGAGTGCGTATACTCTTGCAGCGGAGACGAGGTGGGCAATGGGAAGAATCTGGACACTGGCTGAGATGTGGGCTCTGGCTTGGGACCTGTTACCACCAGTCCTAAAATGAGCCACTTCTTATTAGCTTCATTACCTAGATTAGACAGTCAAGGCTCCTTTCAGAGACTCTGGTTATCTGTGGAAAGCAACCTCTAGATGCCCCCTCACACACTGAGCCAGTGTTGTGTATATGACCAATATAACATGGCAAAAGGGACTGTATGTCACTTTCAGAATTAAGTTATAGAAGATATTATGATTTCCATCTTGGTCAGCCACTGTGTTTCTCTGTCTCCGCTCTTCAGATCATTAGCCCTGGAGGAAGCCAGCTGCCATGTTGTGAGTGGTCACGTGGGGAGGCCAGTGTGGAAGGCACTGAGGCCCTCTGCCAATGACTACCAGACCCTTTGGCCCTGCTCCACTTCGGATGGCTGCAGCCCTCACTGCAACCTTAGAGGGACCCTGAGTCAGAACCACCAGACAAGCAAGCGCTTCTCTGGGATGCCTGGCCCTCACACACTGGGGGAGCTACATGTCTGCTGTTTTTAGCTGCTAAATTTTACAGTAATTTGTCACCCGGCAATAGATAAAAGGCTTAGAAATTAACAGGTCAGTGGGGTTGGGGGAAAAAGTTCTTAGTCTACTCTTTTTCCCTGACCGGCTTTTCCTTCTGGTTACTCCACATGACCAAGACACCGATTAGAAGAAGCATGGCCCTAAAAAATGAATGCTCCCCCTTGATTTGATTGGAACTGAGAAGGAGACGAAGAGGCTTGTTATCTGAAGTACAGAATTTGGTTATGAAAATACATTTTCATTATTATTAGGAAGCTTAGCAGACAAGGGAACTAACATTTATTGAGTATTGTGCACCCAACTTTTCAAAGACTCAATTGGGAATTATCTCCATTTTCTAAATGATGAAACTAAAGTTCAGAGATTTTAAATGACTCAGTTAAAAAAACAAACAAAGCCATTTACTTACCTGCAGGTTATGACTTAGGGTGGCCAATCCCAAGAAGCAAAATATCACATGGGAATAAAAAGGGAAAAAAATCAGGGAAGTCCTGGGTGCACTGGGAAGAGTTGGCTACCCTACTATGTCCAAATCTTTGCAAATCACCAAAGTTAATTTTTTTTTTAGAGTACATTTTAAAGCTATCATTTTTGGCAGCTTACGATCTGCAATGAATTTTGAAATGTCACCTAAAAGCAAAAACCTCCACAAACTCTTCTAGTCTTTAACTCACAGTATCCAAGAAAGACTGTTTTTTTCTGTGAAAAAGCAAAACTGCTGTTCTTATGATACAAACATGGAAATTTTTCAGCATAAGAGTTTCTGTAAACTTCAGTTTCAAAATAGCAATCCTGTCCACAAAGGAGTGGCAGGTGCTAGCCGGGGCCTTCACAGGCTCTCCAGCTCGCCAGTGTGGCTCACATGACTATGTGCATGATAAAGGGGGCTGCTCACACAGTTGCATACCAAGTCAATGCTCCAGCAGAGAGGCAGGCAGGTCACAACTCCCCCTTCTCCTACAGTAGCCCAGAGACGCCAGCTAATACCGCGGAGAACCTCAACATTGGCAGTGCTCAAGAGCTTTTCATATCTGGTAGGGTAGGAGGGCCACCTATCAACAAGTTAGCATTGCTCAAATAGCTCTGGCCCTTTCTGTTTTAAGAAGATCCATTTAACACCCATTAGGACAGCTATAAACACAAAGATGGACACTCACAAATGTTGGCCAGGATTTGGGGAAACTGGAACACTCATACATTGCTGGTGGGATTGTCAAATGATACATCTGCTGTGGAAATAGTTTGGCAGGCCCTCAAAGGTGAAACTACTATATGACCCACCAATTCTACTCCCAGGTACATACTCAAAAGAAATGAAAACATGTAAGTCTGCTAATACTCAAAACAGCATTATTTATTATAGCCACAAATGGAAATCCAAATGTCATAAAACTAATGAGTTAAAAAAATGTACACGTCCATACAATGGAATGTCATTTGACCATAAAAAGTACTGATACATGCTACAACATGGATGAACCTTGAAACCATTATGCTAAGAAGCAAGACACAAAAGACCACCTATTACATGCATCCATTTACACATAAGCGCCCGCAGTATGTTATTTCCTTGCCACCTTCCATGTTCACAAATGGAACATAGAAAACTTTAGATATCAGTAGTTTTGAGTTATCAGATTTTAGATGTTTTGTAATGAAAAAACATGAATGAAACATTTTTCCATTATGAAAATTAAGAACTGCTTTCTTCTATCTTTTGGAGCATTTTCTTATCAAACTACTAAAAAACAGAAAGTGATTAAGAAGCACTTTTATTACGTGACTCCACAGTCTACCTGGGTGTCGTGTAGGAGTTGCATTTATGCTATAAGGTAGGCCTTTTGTTGCCTTTCAACAGGAAGGAGCCATTCAACCCCCACAGCTCTCCAGAGGACAGAGGACACTTTCCAGAAAAGGCTGAGATGACTTCTTCTGTAACCTGCCCTGGAAATTCTCCAGCAAGATTAGATCTCTTCCTAGCAATGCTTTTCTTCTTTTCACCAAGTGCTACTTTCAACAAATGCACCACTCTTTAAAACCCCCTTGACAACCATTAAAGGTGAAATACTGAGAATGAGGCCCTAAGGTGATTATGTTTTAGTGGAACTGCAAGTATGTTAGCAAGTCATATTAATGTAACTGAATATTCTGACTGGCTAATGACAAGATTTTCCCTTCATTTCAATTCTCCCCAAGTACCAATATTCAACATCAACCTGTTATAAAAACCATTTTGCTGTAACGAAAAGAAGGAAAGTCAGTGATCAAATAACATGAAGTCAATTAGGTGTCTACCTGCAGCCAGAACACCCAAAAAAGAGACACTTAACAGGTCCCATAATGAAAATTAAGAACAGTTAAGAAGGCTAAAAGAACTTGTAAAAATCCTCTCCTGGAGAAGTCAATCAGGTGAAAAGTTTAGGAAATCAGGTTGTAAACCGACATATATCATTGTTCAACAACATGCTGTACTGAGCACCGAATGGATTTAAGACATTGTGATAGGTGGTAGAGACAGAGAACATGGACCTTCCGTTAAGCTTAAAAACCTAGCTGTCATCCCCTTGGAACCCACATTTTAACTCATACCAAAACACAAATTCTGCACAAACCCTCAACAGTTACATACACACACACACACACACACACACACACACACACACACACTCTCTCTCTATCTCTCTCTCTCTCTCTCTCTCTCTCTCTCTCTCTCTCTCTCTCTCTCTCTCGGAACCCACATTTTAACTCATACCAAAACACAAATTCTGCACAAACCCTCAACAGTTACACACACACACACACACACACACACACACACACACACACTCTCTCTCTCTCTCCTCTGAAAGGCCAGAGGTAGGGGAGGTGGTATGGATATAAAATAATACATACATAATATCCTGCTTTGATTTGGAGAAGCTAACATTTTCCTAGGCAGGAGCAAATGAAAAAAAAAAAAAAAGTTGAAGAAAATTCAGGTGACTACAAGTACAGTGACATGTTTAAAGTGTACGATGGTTTTCTCCAATGACTTTTTTTCAGGTACATGCACATATGCCACAAGGTGAAGAAAGGAAGAGAGAGTGTCTTAGTCAACTTGGGCTGCTATAACAAAATACCATAGATGGATGGTTTAAACAGTAGGCCTTTTTTATTTTTCACAGTTCTGGAGGCTGGGAAGTCCAAGGTAAGGTGCCAACAGATGGGGTTCCTGGTGAACGCTCTCCTCCTGGCTTGTGGACTGTCACCTTGGGTTGTGTCCTCAATGGCAGGGAGACCAAGCTCTGGTCTCTTCTTTGTTTCCTAAGGGTACTAATCCCATCACGGGGGGCCCAATTTCATGACCTCATCTAAACCTAATTACCTTCCAAAGGTCTCACTTCCAAATGTATTACACTGGTGGTAAGGGTTTCAAAATCTGGATCTGGAGCGGGTGGGGGACACAGACACTCAGTCCACAACAATAGTTTTCCATTTAAGATATGAAGGGAAGAACTGTTATAGAGCCTAAAGAAAATGGTTACTTTTAAAAAACCAGGTCTCTAAGGCGAATCATTTTCATTTATCAAAACACATAATCTCTACAAAAGGGTTGTGTTCCAGATGCCAATTTGTAAGCTCCTATCTGGCCTTTGAAAAATTCTATTTTCTGGATTCTATTTTTCATAGAAATAGTTACATTAGTAGTTTTTAACCTTTTGGGGATCCCACACCAATTGTAAAAATCTGATTAAAGGAGACAATTTCTCTTTTCCCAAATGACAGAATTTGAATAAAACTGACATTTAGAGTACCCCAAATCCTAGGGACCTGTAGTCCCCAAATGAAGAATTTTAGCTGTAAGTGGGTGATAGATTTCCAGATGGGCCCTAAACTACTTAACTCATAATGAAGTGGCACCTCGAGGACTATAGATTCTCACTATTTCTATGAGAAAATATAATCTGTAATATGTAAATTTGTGTTATGATCATCTGGGCTCTGACACTTTAACACTGTAATATATCTTTGGTAAGAGCCTAAACCTGTATAGACCTGTATAGACCTCAGTTTCCCCAGTATAAATGTGTGCTTAATAATTCCTATACCTCATGGAGTTGTTGAAGATTAAATGAGATTTATGAAACACATGTACAATGCATAAGCAATTCAATTCATGGCAGCTATTTTTATTATCATCAAACATCCCTCTAATGTACATTTAATGCACTGTGACCCAGAAATCCACAAGACAATAATGCTGCTTCCACAGAGGTCAGTCTAGCAAGGTTGAGAGAAGTGATTAATAGATGTAATAAACTGATTGATTGAGGTGCCTTCACAAAATATGTACAGAGTAAAGTGGGAGGATAAAAAAGAACAATTTTACATGGGGATGAATGGGACAGGTGCGGCTTCTCAGAGTAATGTTTGAGCTAAGGTTTGCTAGTGGGGGATGAGATGGAAGGGAAGGAAGAAAAGTGAAAAATGTTATTGGCAAAGTAGGTAAGGGCTCTAGGGTTTCATTTTAAACTGGGGGAGTGGGGTGAGAGTGGGGGTGTGCAGGAGGCTGGAAAGAAGGTGAGCTCAAGGTCAAGTCAGAAGACTACTGCAATAGTCCACACAAGAGATGGAGGACATCCTAAGGCCGAGCAGGGGAGGAATATGCAGGTGTCACAGAGAAGAGATGCCCAGGAGTGGGTGAGGTGAGGGAGAGAAGGAAGTCCAAGCTGCGGCCTGCTCACTCTGCAGCCGGAATGAGGGTGCTATTCGAGGAGGCAGGGAGCACAGGGGCAAGCAGCCCAGAAGGGAACAGGGAGAGCTCCCACCAACTAAAAGTGTACTGCTCTGCTACTAATCTTACTAGTCACAGATCGATTATATAGTTTCATACGTGCATGTTGAGTTAGGAGGCAGGCCACTTATTTTGAATTACTGGAGTGTGAATTAGTAAGGCATGTTCTCTTCCAGGGAAAAATTTGGAAGATGTTAACTGTGCACTTAGTTCATAATGTTAAGTATAGGAAGTTCAAGCTTAAGCTAGGACCTATGTCACACATTTGTTTAGGGACTTATTGAAGGGCCCCCACCCATAAGATGGCGAACCTCCTGCTTCTCTTCCGAGTCCTCGGTTCCTGCTGGCGCCACCTGAACCCCAATCACCCCTCGCCCCCCTAATCCCAGCACCTAGCCAATAGCCACCAGCCCCGTAGAAGTAACACCACAATCACCCCATGCCTCTTCCTATATAACCCAGCACCTTTCCCTAATAAAGCGGATTTCTCCGGTAAATTGCTGCTGTGTGTCGCTCCTTCCTTTCATTTTGGTGCCAAAACCTGGGAGACGGGATACCCCAACTGGGCCCTGTCTTCCCCCGACACCAGCAGCACCTTGCCCTCGTCCTCTTTTTCCGGCGCTGGCTCCTCACACTCACCACTCCTCTCTGGCCTTTGGGTAAGTTTTCCCCCGGAGCGGGCCGCTCTTCCCCGAGCTATCGCAGCGCCATTGACCGTGATCATCCGGCAAGGCCCTGACGCTCGGGGACGAGGAGGGAACTCTCCCCGCCTTAGGCCTTCACGGCTGCGGCGGACCCTCAGGCCCCCCTCCAACAGCCATAAACGAGGTGACTCCTTTGTGGATGAGAACGCTCCGTTCCCCTCCCCCCCTCCTTCTGTTCCTTCCGCCGAAAATTCCTAGTACTAGGTTCCTCGTGACTCCGGCACTCTGCCTTCTTAGAGAAGTCTGGGTGACGACCCACACTTCCTAAGAAATTCCGACTCGTATACGAGTTTCCGCAGACCCCCAAGGGTCATCAGGGACACCCTTTGTCTCCTTGCCGTCTGCTCCCAGTCCGAGGGTCTCCGTTCGTCTTCCCCTGTTTGTCTCCTTCTCTGTCCTTCAGCCATGGGAGCCTCCTCGTCCCTCCCTGAAAGTTCACCTCTTGAATGCCTGCCTCAAGCATCTAGCCACCCTCTCCCTGACGCCCGATATAAAACCAAAACTTCTCCGTAAATACTGCTCCCAAGATTGGCCGACATGCCCCCTAGACAATAACAACCAATGGCCCGCAGGGGGAGCTCTTGATCCTAACATCACTCGCGATCCTTTAACTACTGCCAGCGCCTGAAAAAATGGAAGGAGATTCCCTATATCGAAGCTTTTCCCCTCCTAGCTCAAAATCCAGCCTCTGCACCACCTGTTCTCCGCCCCAAGTTCTCCTAGCCTGCAAGCCGTCTCCCTCCCCTCCACACACTCCCAGTCCCTCTTCGATTACCTTTGACCCAGCCGACGAACCTCCGCCATACAGGCTTCCCCCTGCAGCACCCCCCGCCTACAACCCTTTCACCCTCTTCCGCGTCGCCGCAACCTCCCCCTCCTCTCCAACAGCCCCTCCCCCTTCCTCCACCACCATCTCCTCCCCCACCTCACCCCCCCCTGCAGTTCAAGCCTGAGCCTTCCAGCCCCCCGCTAACTAAGTCCCAGGAGCCTCCTCCGTCTTTGCCCCCATCACCTGTTTCTCCCCCACAGACTGAGCCAGAACCCTTCAGTCCCCCTCAGACTCAGTCCCGAGGGCCTCCCAAAATTATCGCCCCCCTCCGGGAGGTAGCAGGATCTGAAGGCATCCTGCGCGTTCACGTCCCTTTCTCCTTAGGAGATTTAGCCCAACTTGAGAAACGCCTAGGTTCCTTTTCCACTGATCCCACGACATATATCAAGGAGTTTCAATGGACCCTCCAGTCATACAGCCTCACACATCATGACATTTTCATGCTCCTGGCCAATACCCTCCTTCCTGAAGAGCGTAGACGAGTTTGGGACTTTGCCCAAACGCACACTACCGAAACCCAAAGGACTGACCCCACCTATCCCCCTGGCCCCACCGCTGTCCCCGAACAAGACCCACACTGGGGTTATAACACCACCGTGAGTCTCCGCTCTCGAGATATTTTCGCCTGCTGCTTAATAGCAGGTCTGAAAAAGGCAGCTCGTAAAGTAGTCAATTTTCAAAAGCTCCAAGACATAATTCAAAGGAGGGAGGAGACTCCCTCCGAGTTCTTAGACAGACTCACTCAAGCCCTATTACAGTTACGAGCCTGGACCCAGAAACGCCTGACGGGAGACATGTCCTTATGACATACTTCCTGGCTCAAAGCTACCCCGACATTAAAGCTAAACTCAAAAAGTTAGAACAGGGCCCCGCTACCCCACAGACTGAGATCCTAACAGTGGCCTTTAAAGTCTTCCATAACCGGGAGGAGGAGAAAGAACGCCGTAAACAAAAGGCTGATCAGGCCAATTTCCAAATGTTGGCCCAGCTGATAAAACCACAACCTGGGCGCTCTTCTACAAACAAGCCCCACCTCCCAGGAGCTTGTTTCAAGTGCGGAAAAGAGGGACATTGGTCAAGGGCGTGCCCCTCCCCCAGATCTCCTACCACCCCATGCCCCAGATGCCACAAAAAGGGCCACTGGGGGTCTGATTGCCCAGCCACCCGAAGGGGAGGCTGGACGAACAACCCCCATCCTAAGCCCGCCATAGTGGGGCTGCCAGAAGATTGACAGGGCCCGGGGGCTTCTCGCCTGACCATTTCCATCACCAACCTGGAGCCCAGGGTTACTTTAATAGTAGACGGTCACCCCATCTCCTTCCTCCTAGATACAGGAGCCACCTTCTCAGTCTTGCGGGAATACCGGGGCCCTACCACGCCTGCCATTACTCCTATAGTCGGGGTAGGAGGTAAACAGATTTTCCCATTAAACCCCCCCCCTCTTATGCACAATCCAGGACAATCCCATACCTTTCTCCCACTCCTTCCTGGTTATGCCCCAGTGTCCCATCCCCTTACTAGGACGGGACATCCTTTCTCTCCTCCATGTTTCCATAACTATATCCACTCCCACAGCCCCCAGTACTCCCTTTCTGATGAACCTCATAGCCGATGACCCCCCTCTACCCAATGAAAAGAAAGCTCCAGTTCCGCCCTCATACACCCTGTAAATCCCAAAGTTTGGGACATTACAAGCCCCTCCGTGGCTCTATGTCCTCCTGCCTCTATCAAATTACATGACCCCTCTCAGTATATCTGTCAGGCCCAATACCCCCTAACCACTTCAGCCCTCATAGGCCTTCAACCCATCATTCAAGATCTTTTAAACAAAAGGTACCTCAGACCCACTCACTCCCCATTTAATACCCCCATATTAGCTGTTAAAAAAACCAACAGATCTTTCCGCCTTGTCCAAGACCTTCGCCTCATCAACATGGCCATCGTCCCCCCTATCCATCCCTTAGTCCCAAATCCATACACCCTTTTATCACAGATCCCTGCCTCGGCCTCCCACTTCTCAGTCCTAGATCTCAAGGATGCATTTTTTTCTATCCCTCTGGACCCCTCCTCCCAAGATTTTTTCGCCTTCACCTGGACGGACCCATACACAAGACATTCTGAACAACTCACTTGGACAGTTTTGCCACAAGGCTTCCGAGATAGTCCCCATATTTTTGGACAGGTCCTAGCTCAGGACCTCAAACAGTTTCATCATGATCACTCCGAGTCCACCTTATTACAATACGTGGACGATCTTCTACTCTGCAGTCCCTCGTGGGAACAGTCTCAACTTGACACTGCCTCCCTACTTAACCTTCTAGCTTCCAGAGGTTACCGGGTATCCCCCGTCAAAGCTCAAATCTCTTCCCCTTCTGTCACTTACCTCAGATTCCTTCTATCTCGACAAAGAAAGTCCATTACCTTAGACAGAAAACGGCTCCTCTATGACCTGCCCGTTCCCAAAACCAAGACAGAAATCCTTTCCTTTCTAGGCCTGGCTGGGTATTTTAGAGCGTGGATCCCTAACTTCTCCCTGTTGGCAAGACCCCCTATACGACCTCAGCAAGGGCCCCCCTGAAGAACCATTATCCTCCTCACCCCAACACTCCTTCATTAAGTTCCGTCGAGCCCTTGTGGAAGCCCCAGCTCTCCATCTTCCTGATTTGTTGAAGCCCTTCTCATTATACATTCATGAGAGGTCCAGTCAAGCTCTAGGAGTCCTAGGCCAATATTATGGCCCATCCTTTGCCCCAGTAGCTTATCTTTCCAAGCAATTAGACCCCACAGTTCGGGGATGGGCCCCCTGCCTACGGGCATTAGCTGCTGGACAGCTCTTGCAGAAGGAAGCTCATAAACTGACATTCGGGGCGCCCCTTACCATTCTGTCCCCACATCACCTAAAGGATCTCTTAACCTACAAAAGTTTACAGACTCTCCCTCCCTCCAGACTCCTGACCTTACTGTCCTCTTTCCTCCAAAATCCAGACATTTCTTTCCTCCCCTGCCCACCCCTGAATCCGGCCACTCTTCTTCCTCTACCCTACTCTCATACTCCCTCGCATGATTGCCTGGAAGTCCTTCACAACTTCCTTCTGTGCCACTCCACGATCTCCGAAGGAGCCCTCTCACACTCCGACCTCATCTGGTTTACTGATGGGTCCTCCTTTAAACATGAGGGCACCCATTACGCAGGATACGCAGTAGTCTCCCTCGAAGACGTCATCGAGGCACGAGCCCTACTCCCAGTGCAACCAATCAACAGGCCGAACTCACTGCAGCCACCAGAGCTTGCACTCTGGCCCGGGACACGTCTCTCACACTGTACACTGACTCCAAACACGTATTCCACCTTCTCTTGTCTCACGCAGCAGTATGGAAAGAACGAGGCCTCCTCACCACAAAAGGAAATTCCATCACTAATTCAGCCTTAATTACTAAACTTCTAAAGGCTTCACAACTCCCACACCGACTGGGCATAGTCCACTGCAAATCACATCAAAAGGACGACTCCCCCATTACAAGAGGTAACAATAAAGCTGACAGAGTAGCCTGGTCGATTGCCCTATCAGAAGAAGCACCAGACAGTGATCCGTCTGCCCCTGCGGTTTTAGCCTTATCACAAGACACCCTCTGTTCCCAGGACAGAGAGTCTCTCTTCCACCTCTTACACGATCTGTTCCATCCTAGCCCCCAATCCTTAATCCATTTTTTACAATCCTTTTTCTCTCTCTCTCCTGAAGACAAAACCCTACTTGACCAAATCACCCGCAGGTGCACCATTTGCCAACACACTAACCCTAATACCCCCCTCAAGGCCCGACCCTTCCCGGCTCATCAAGCACGGGGTAATGTCCCCGCCGCAGATTGGCAAATAGACTTCACTAACATGCCCCCCGTACGGTGTACCAGATACCTACTCGTGTTAGTAGGTACATTTTCAGGATGGGTCGAGGCTTTCCCCACCACTAACAAATGAGCGTCCGCGGTTACCTCTATCCTCGTCACCCACATCTTTCCTAGGTTCAGGATGCCCACTTCCCTCCAATCAGATAACGGCCCTGAGTTCACTGCCCAAATCATTCAGAACCTCTCCAAGTCGCTCTCACTCCCCTGGCATCTACATTGTCCTTATCGACCACAGGCTTCGGGAAAAGTAGAAAGAGCCAATAGGACTCTAAAAGATATCCTGACCAAACTATCTCTAGAACTACACCTTGACTGGGTTTGCTTACTTCCCTTAGCTCTACTCCGCATTCAGGCCCTCCCAAAGAAACCTTCCTTCTTGTCACCCTTTGAGATCATGTACGGCCACCCAATTCTACCCCCAGGGCTCCCTTCCCACAAAGGACCGATTCCTCCCAATATGGCCCTTCCGCTACTCTCTCTCCTCTGCACCGAATTGTGGAAATATCAGGTTTGGCTCCTTCCTGATCCATCCGCCTCTCAAAATCCTCCTGTCTTACAGCCCGACCAACTAGTGTTTTATAAGCTGCCATAGGATTGGCCCTCTCTCACCCCAAAATGGGAAGGTCCACACCCAGTTATTCTCTGCACCCCCTTGGCCGCCAAGCTCTTACTGCCTGATAACTCTGTCACCCCTTGGATTCATATCTCCAGGTTGAAACCAAACACCCAGGACCCACCTTCTCTGGACACTCAAGACCCATCGGTCACAATCCAGAGTCCTTCGGATACAGCCCAATATGCTGTCCACTCTACCACCCCTCATCCCTCTGATCCCTTGAAACTCCGCATCTCCCGTTCACCCCCTTTGCCATCCATACCCGAATCATGACTTTTTCCTCCTTTACTGCTCTCTCGCTTTTTTCCTCATTCCTATTGTCTTCCCCGCCACCCCAGCCTCCTTTGTATGGCGATTCAAAGTCAGACAGACTTACACACAGCATCAAACAAAAGTTACTACCCTCATCGCCACATCAGATTGCCCTCTGAAAGGCTGCTCCGAGCCTTTATACCTCCACTTTCCTCCCTCCACCGAAGTGTTCACTAGCAGTTACCTTTATTCTCCCTACCTCTGCTTCCTCTATGACCAAAAACAAGCCTGTTGCAGGCAATGGCCAGACACCTACAGGGGATGTCCCTACAGGTCTTGCATCATTCACTACATGGGTAACTCCCGGTACCCACAGTATTACTCCTGCAACCGTTTCATAAAATATCCCAACAGCTCATTCTCCTTATCAATCCCAGATCCCTGGAACTCTCGATGGGCCACCAGAGTCACAGCCTCAGTTTACTATGGGGGGTCCTTGACCCCCCATGGTACCCTTCATATCTCTCGAGAGTATGTTCCCTCTCACTCCCAGATCTCTCAAGTTGCATCAGACATCGGACATTCCGAAAAAGTCATTGTCCAAACTCTTGACGGCGCCTCTTCATCTTCTTACCCCCGCTCTTACTCATGGTTACAGCTCATTCAAGACACCACCATCTTTCTCAACCACACCCTCAACACCGCCAATTGTTTCTTGTGCGCATCACTACAGCACCCACTGCTGGCCGCCGTGACCCTTAATATTTCCAACTACTCCTTCCATGCAGAAGGACAACCTTTCCGTCCCCTGGCAGACATACCCCTATGGGAACCAGAATACGCAGATGATCTCACCATCCACTACTGTGTAGGCCCAACCTCTCCCCGCTCCAGCGCACTTCACTGTCTCTCTATCTACACCCCTACCTTCGGCTCTAAGACTTTTACGCAACCAGGTCACTTCTTTTGGTGTAATGGCAGTCTTTTCAACTCACTGCCTCCCAACTCCAATATACCCTGCATTCTCGTCACCCTAATCCCACAGCTTACACTTTACAGCATGGCAGAATTTCTTGAGCTCCAACCTCCCTTGCCCTCGCCCACAAAAAGGGCTGCTTTCCTTCTCATCATGGTCGGTATCTCTTTGACCACCTCAGCCATTGGGGCAGGGTTTTCGGGAGGAGCCTTGGGTCACTCTCTATGGGCAATTAAAGATCTCAACGCCAAACTTGAGGGAGCCCTGACATCCACTGCTGATTCCCTGGCCTCTCTCCAAAGACAGGTCACTTCGCTAGCTAAGGTCACCCTTCAAAACCGGCGGGCCTTAGCTCTGCTTACAGCCGAGAAGGGCGGCACCTGCGTCTTCCTTCGGGAAGAGTGCTGCTATTACATCAATGAATCCGGCATTGTAGAAACTGACATTACCAAACTCACCGACCTTGCCTCCAGCCTCCACTCTGCTTCCAATTCCAACCCATTCTCTTCAATACTAACAAACCCCTTCCTCACCTGGCTGTGGCCCATTGCAGGCCCTATAATAATCATTCTCCTCGCCTGTCTCTTCTTGCCTTGTATAGTAAAGTTTATCAAATCCCAAATTGGTAAAATCTCTAATCAAACTTTCAACCAGCTTTTACTCAGGAACTACCAGCTTTTAGCCACAGAAGATCCCTCACCCTCACGTGACCTCCTCACCACACGCTGAGACGGACCCCTCTCTCCGCTGGAAACTGTTCCTGGAAACAATGGCTGCAGACGCCTGGCTTCTGGCACCTGTATCCTCTTGGCACCATTGGAATCAACAAGTCCTCGACTTATGGTTACAAGGAACCTTCATTGATTTCCAACCTGAAGAAGTCCACATCTACTCGTCCTTACTGTGGGGAGTCCTATCAAGCCTCTCCTCCCAGTCCTCAAGCCCTCACTCCCTTCTCTGCCCCCGTTCAGCAGGAAGCAGTCAGAGAGAAAGCAACGTCCACAACCCCATAGAGGAGAAAGGGGGGAATGAAGGGCCCCCACCCATAAGATGGCGAACCTCCTGCTTCTCTTCCGAGTCCTCGGTTCCCGCTGGCGCCACCTGAAGCCCAATCACCCCTTGCCCCCCTAATCCCAGCACCTAGCCGATAGCCACCAGCCCCGTAGAAGTAACACCACAATCACCCCATGCCCTTTCCTATATAACCCAGCACCTTTCCCTAATAAAGCAGAATTCTCCGGTGAATTGCTGCTGTGTGTCGCTCCTTTCCTTTCACTTATATACTCTTCTTGTTCTAAGAAAACATTAAGCCAGCTATGCTCTAATGAAAATCACATATTTTGAGGGGTTGAATTATTTAGCAAATTGCTATTTCCCTTGGCTAAATGGTCTGCTAATGACCACGAAGCTTTCCAAAGTCATTCTCCTATCATATTAACATCTTTCCAAGAGAATCTAACAACCATTTAGAACCTAATGTAGCCCACCACTTCAAATGATTTTTCTCCCTTATTTTCAAGTCCATTTCTTTGAAAATCATAATTATAACAATAACAACTATCACTCAGTCCTTACTACAAGCCAGTAGTTCTGCTAGAATTTACAAGGATAATCTCACTTAAACTTCATGCCAGCCCTTTCACACACCCCTTTTCACAGATGAGTACACCGAGGCAGGGAGCAATTAGGTCATTTATCCCAAAGTCACACCAACAGCAGGCAGTGACTCCAGAGCCTGCTCTTTTAACGAGTACATGCCTCCCCAATGTTACAGTAAAAATAAAAAAGGGATGTTGCAGAAAATTCAGAAAGTAGAAAAAATGTGGGTTTTTTTGTTTCATTTTAAAGTAAGAACAAAAACCCACCAAGAGTGTGGCAGAGGCTCTGTTCCCCCTTCTACCATTAACAAGCAAAGTGCTCGTGTACGAGTTAAACCTCTGAAAGCCTCAGCCGTCTCACCTGCGTTATGCCCTTCAAATGTGACCAACAATAATACACACCTAATCAGATGAGGCGGTTCACTTAGAACATTTAGCATTGAACTATGCTAATATAATAAACATTAATAATATATAAAATATAATTCCATTTCTTCTACTTTTCTATGCTTTAAAAAAGCATATGCTTGTAATCTTGCACTTCACTGTGGCAATCACTTTCTTCATGAACCTAATTTGAGTTCTGGAGCTATATTTATATAGATGCTTCATTCCCTCATTATTAGTCATTTAATCTCTTTCCAAGTTCTTACTATTCTTAATATTGTGATGAGTATCTTTGCACATAAAACTTTAACTGTATTTTAATTGTTTCCTTGGGTGATAATCCCAGAAATTGGCTAATTAGGTTGTGGAGTCTTCTTCAGACATACTGCAAAATTTCTTTCCAAAACACTTTTACTGGGGTGGAGCCAAGATGGCGGCATGAGTAGAGCAGCGGAAATCTCCTCCCAAAACCACATATATTTATGAAAATATAACAAAGACAACTCTTCCTAGAATAGAGACCAGAGGACACAGGACAACACCCAGACCACATCCACACCTGCGAGAACCCAGTGCCTCGCAAAGGGGGTAAGATACAAGCCCCAGCCCGGCGGGACCTGAGCGCCCCTCACCCCAGCTCTCAGCGGGAGGAGAGGAGTCGGAGCAGGAGGGAGAGGGAGCCCAGGACTGCTGAACACCCAGCCCCAGCCATCCGCACCAGAGCGCAGACACAGTGCATGCATGGGGTCCTGGAAACTAGGGAAACAGGCCAGCAAGACCTGTGAGCGGGTCCCTGAGGCTGGCACCCGGGGACAAAGCAAGCGGATTTTTTAATTAATTAATTAATTAATTATTATTTTTATTTTTTTTGGTGAGTGCTTTTTGGAAGTCTTAAAGGGACAGGGACCCCAAAACCGGATGGAAGCGTCCTGGGACACTTAGTCCAGAGGCAAGGAATCGGGGGAACTCTGGGCATTCTAACCCCCTGGGCAGCAGGGAGCACGGAGGCCCCTCAGGGAGGTAAATAGCCTCCCGACTACTCCCCCTCCAACGCGACTCCACCACTTTGGAGCAGCTGCCCGAACCAGGCCACACCCACAGCAACAGCGGTGATAAACTCCATAGCAGCCAGGCAGGAATCAGAAACCCTGTCTGCGCGCAGCTGCGCAGCACAAGCCACTAGATGTCGCTGTTCTCCCAGGAGAGGAGGGCCACAAACCAACAAAAAGGGAAGTTCTTCCAGCCATCACTCTTGCCAGCTCTGCAAACTATCTCTATCACCATGAAAAGGCAAAATTACAGGCAGACAAAGATCACAGAGTCAACACCTGAGAAGGAGACAGACCTAACCAGTCTTCCTGAAAAAGAATTCAAAATAAAAATCATAAACATGCTGACGGAGATGCAGAGAAATATACAAGAGCAATGGGATGAAGTCCGGAGGGAGATCACAGACGCCCAGAAAGAGATTACAGAAGTGAAACAAACTCTGAAAGGATTTATGAGCAGAATGGATAAGATGCAAGAGGCCATTGATGGAATAGAAACCAGAGAACAGGAAAGCATAGAAGCTGACATAGAGAGAGATAAAAGGATCTCCAGGAATGAAACAATATTAAGAGAACTGTGTGAACAATCCAAAAGGAACAATATCCGTATTATAGGGGCACTAGAAGAAGAAGAGAGAGAAAAAGGGATAGAAAGTGTCTTTGAAGAAATAATTTCTGAAAACTTCCCCAAACTGGGGGAGGAAATAATCGAACAGACCACAGAAATACACAGAATCAACAGAAAGGATCCAAGAAGGACAACACCAAGACACATAATAATTAAAATGGCAAAGATCAAGGACAAGGAAAGAGTTTTAAAGGGAGCTAGAGAGAAAAAGGTCACCTATAAAGGAAAACCCATCAGGCTATCATCAGACTTCTCAACAAAACACTTTTACCTATTAACAGTCCCACTGCAGGGTCCACATGAACAGCTTATATGATTGCACCCAAGCCATAAAAGACAAAACAAGATTTTTTGCACTAATTTAGTCTAATATAAAATGTTCTATGTGTGTATTAAAAATATAAATCACACAGAAATCCCAATGGCTGATTAAAGAAACACTGAATATATACATTGAAAAATTGCATAAATAGCCATTTCTGGCTAATGCTCACAACAGAAAAATGAATACTGTGTATTTGCTTTGTAAAGGATTAATTTGTGAATATAAGCTGGTATTTGTTAATTGGTCACTTATGTTAACAGTCTTTCTTTCAGGTAATTAGTAAACAGAATTGTCTGCATTCCACAAAAGTTCTCCCTTAAACCAAACAACTAAATATAATAGTTACCGGCTTTTAAAACCTTTAAGAATTTCTGCCTTACATAAATAATAGTGATGCTTGAGAACAGGTATGGATTTTAAAAAGCACAGTTCAAGCATTTGTTAAGTATCTATTTTGTGTAGGGACACAGACTGTTTTTTAAAAAACAATCTACAAGCCAACCACAAAACAGCCCTGTGAAACAAGAGTAAATTCATTTCTAGTAAGAAAGGCTCATAATACTAGCTTTAAAACAACCAAATGTTTTATGTATTTAAGAACCTGAAGAGCTCAACTCTTCCACAGTTGGTTCCTTACCTGTGTACACACCATTTTGCAGAAGATAGGCCAGCGTTGCCAATCAGGAGCCAAGCCAGCAAAATTCGGTTTAAGTCATTACCGCACTATTGTCAGTAAAGCATCATAAACAGTTTGACGTTTCCAATCCCATACAGAGGCACTGAGCGAGCGGTCAGAAAAATATTTTGACTTGCTCACAGAGAAATTTCATGTGCATTTCACAGACACAGTGAGAAACCCCATAGAGTCCTCTTGCCTGTACTTTTCAGCTCAATCACCACATGCAGAACAAATATTAAGTAATGTAGGACCTGACAGCTTCAATTTAGAATCAACCAACTCCTACTCTGGTCATAAAAATCCTCATGATGACAAGTGGCCCACTATCTGAGACTTAAGTGACACTGAAAGGAAAATCTGATTAGCAACACGTGAGGCAGGCACTAGGATAAGCTATCCAAGATCTAAGATGAGGAAATGGAGTTAACTCTGGCCTAATTTGTTCTAGCATCAAACAAATCTCCCATCATTACAGATTCTAACATCTCACTAATGAGTTAAGAGGATTTCATTATGAAACCATAATCTTCCTTTAGAGAGTGTCCTGTCCCCACTCCCACCTTAGGTTGGTAGCATTAGAAACAGAAACAAAAACAACGATAATAATAATCATCATAGCAACTAACAGTGAACACTTGGTATGTGATAAGCATATCATGCACTTCACATGCACTATTTAATCTTCTCAGTAACCATGTAAAGGGTTATTTTCCCCATTGTATAGAGGAGGAAATGGAAGCTCACATAGGAGAAGTTACTGCACATGGTTATTGAGCTGGACTTGGCTTATGGGATTCAGGTTGTGGGCTGCATGGGCCCACAACCTGAGCTCTTAACTGCCTCTCATAATGAAATTACTTTTCTGCTAGGAAAATACACAAGTCCATTACACTAGCAACCTACAAATACCTGTAACGCACTACTGAGACCTAAGTAACAATCTAAGGCTTTGTGAGTAACAATTTATGCCCAAAGCAACCTAACACCAAGACAATGTTGTACAAAAAAAGGGAGTGTCAGGGAGCCCATGGTTACAGCTGACTACATTACTTATGCACCACACACTTGATTTGGTTTTTCTTCCTCATTCAAATGAATCATCAGTTTGGGGGCCTGTAGACAGCATCAATGTCATATTAATTCTCAGGTAGCAGGCCTGCTTAGAAGTAACATAAAAGCAAATATTAATGATAGTTGCAGTGATGCTATGATCAGAAAAAATCTAAAGTGGAAACTTCTGGTTTGAGTGTTCTGGAGTATAGCATGATATGGAACATCTACCATGTTCAGCACTTGATGGTTCCTACAGCCAGCATGAGTCATGAATTTGCCCATATCCCTTTAAAATATGGGTATGCAGGCATATAATAAAATCAGTTAGAGAGTTCCATATCTATGTTTCACATACATTTGTGTAGTTAAGAATACACATTTAAAAAACATGGATAGAGTTAAAAGACTTTTTAAAAAATGGGCCTATGACAATGTTTTAATCTAGTCGATTAAAACAAAAAGCTGAAGAATGAACAACTGCGGAAAAAAAACCCCAGAATTTCTTTCTAAAGATCCAAAGAGGATCAAAAAAGGAGAACCATTAGCTTGAGATTTGACCTAAGGAAGAGCTCTCAAGGGTGCAAACACTAGAAAAGGCCTGTAAGTCTACCGCATAAATAAGCCTTCCACCTCTCTTCAAAGGCTGGGAGGCCAAGGATTTTGCGGGTACTGATAACCCTATTCCACACAGACAGAGAAAAGGCAGAAAAGCACTGTTACAAGTCCTCCAGTCTCCTGGCTATGCCCATGTTCCAGGCCTCCTTTCTAATGTGAAAATCCTGTCCTACAGTGAAGCTCTTTCAGGAAGGTCAGATGACAACTTAGCATCCAAAATGCCATTTGCTTCGCATTCGATTTACTAGTGACCAACTTCTCAATTGTTTAGATGTCTTATCCAAGAGCAAAACAATTTATGCAAAGACACAGCAAAGTAGAATCACTTGGGGGACTAGCCTTCAATTTAAAACACAAATTCGAGGCTAAGATACCCATTACTGCATCACAGGCCAAATGTATGACACTTATACCCAAATGCTGTTTTTTTAAGTGTCCCTATCTCATCTATCACTTATGGGAATTTATGAGGATCATGAGCCATTTGTAGGTACTTAAGCATGCCAACCATTTATAAGCACTCTTCTGGATGGAGTGTACTTCAGAGAGTCTGTAACTGTTTAACATATCTGGAATTGCATATACATAGAAAGTTATCTCCACAGGCACACCCTGTAAGAGACAGGGAGAGCCAAAGGGTGCAGATTGTGCTGAGGAGGAAGAGATCTGGGGCTGGACATCCAGAAGCTTCCTCAGGAATGCCCTGAACGGATACAAGCTTAGTAGGTGTGGGGAGGCCAAGGAAATGGGGAATGGGCTGCTGCACTCTGGGCAGAACATGATACTGGGTGGGCCCAAAGAATGTTACCAATTCTACCCCAACTTTATTAAGTAGCCAAGCAGTTACACTTCACCTTCATTAGAAAACCACATCAGCAATGATTCCAAGTGCACTAACACATGCAAACACCCATAAATATTTGTTAAATGAATTGATTCTGAGTAGGGGATCAGAGAAGCCTTCACCCAAGTAGCATGTGCTAGGTTATCAAGGATTTTACAAGGTGGAAGGCCTAAGAGGCAGAATGTTGATGGGTATTTCAAGCCGAGGCACAGCATGAAATGTGGCACGGAGACATGAAGGGATAGGTAGGCAGGAGGGGCAGGGCACCAGGGTGACTCAATGAAACCATTGCTCAACCTGCTGATGCTGTCTCCCACATACCTTATAATCATCTACCTCCTCCCATCTGCACTACCATTCCAAACCAGGGCACCATTTTCTTCACTTGCACTCCTGGCTGGCTTTCAGACACCCATTTTAACCCCCTTCTCTCCATATCCACACTCTACTAGGCCAGTTTTTAACCACCAATATTGATCATGCCATTCCTGGCTAAAGACTTTCAACTGCATCCCCTTGTTCTTTGGGTACAACCTACAACCCCTCACTTTGCTTAAAGCTGGGTTAAGTCCCTTTAACATTCGAATCACACCCCAAATACAAATTAACACTTAGTTAGTACTAAGTCCTTAAAGGCAAGAATTGTGCCTGTCTGGTTCACCATGTACCAGCACATCAGCCCTCGGCACACAGTGGGTAACCATTCCGTATCTGTGGCATTGATGTTGGGGTTCTTGTTTGCGGAGTTGAAGAATGAACTTAGCAAACACTCAAGGTAGGAGAGCCACAGAGAGGCTTTTATTTAAAGATAAAGTGAGAAGACAGAGCTCCTGGCCCACCAGGAGGGAACAAGAGAGCCCATAATTGTGTGTTGTCTAGGGGTTTTATAGGCAGTAGAGGATTTTTGGTAATGTGATAAGGGGCTTAGAGGAGTGTGGACTTGTTAAAAGTGGTCTTAGGATGTTTGTCCTTGATGAGACATTAAGTCCCTTTTAGCATGCTAAAGTGAATCTTATACATGATTATAAATGATTAACAAAATTAAAACATGGGCTATGCAGAGATACTTTCCTTTATTTGGGGAATATTAACTGATCTCACTGAAGAATGACTCTAGAGTTTAATCCGGAGTTTGGTAGGGGGTTTCCTTGCATGCTGTTATACTGCTCTGACTGTAATTAACTCGCCTTGCTTTTTCCAGAGGCCCTCACCCTACTCTGGCTACATTTACGGTCCCTGTCTCAGCATGAGTGGTAAGCTGGGTTGTGAGGCTGGAGAGCAGCCTGGGGACAAAATGTGGAGAAGACCATGGAAGCCAGGTAGTCCTCTGACCTTTATTTGTGGGCAGTTGGGAGAAGACAGCTGGGCCCTGCGGAGGCCTTGCCTTCGATACCACTGCCCTCCACTGCTGCTCTCGGTACCACCCAGGATGCTGACTCAACCCTCATCAAAGGAAGCAGGGAGAAACTCAAGTCTGCTTCCCACCACCCTGCTGCAAACTGAGTGAGAAGCCCTCAGGGCATCGTGTCACTACCTGGCAGGCCATGACCACAGGCCTCCACCCGACTTGCCCCCATGACACTTGGTCTGCCCACCTGCTCACCGCAACAAGTTACAGGAGGCTCTGATCCACAGGCAAAAGAGATTACTCCTGCTTTAGATGGACTCATGTTTCCACATGTATTCTCTAACTTGGGACCCCAAATGTACCCCATTTTGAAATAGGGCATTCCTCCCCCTTGTTGGTCCACAAGCTCCTTGGGGGCCTCTCAGATGCATCTGAAACTGGCCCCCAGAGGAGGAGGGCAGGAAGAGACTGAAGAGAGAGGCAGACCACTCGAGGTTAGCAGGTGGCAGGCATAATAAGCAAGGGGACTTACACATAGGGCTTGTCTTGTGCGGCTGCAAGACGAGCAAATCTCACCTGCCTGCCAGAATCTCAAGTTTTATACAGAGGCCTCAACTGGGTTGTCAAGGTATTTGTCTAGATGCTCTCAATACCACATTTATCTCAAAGCTGTGTCCCTGGGGCAGCCTGTGGGGGGCAAGTGGAACCCACATTCCAGTGACAGGGGAAGGGGTGAGGAGCCTCTATTGCTAGGGTCCAGCTCACAGGATGACTGAGGGTCACTTCCTCTCAGTGACCTCCCTCAACACCCCTCTTACAGCAAGTTCCTACTGCCCTGTCCCCCAGTCATTTGCTATCAGTGATTATCATCACCTGACTCAGACCTCTGAGGCCCACCCTCCCAGCTCTGGCCCTGGGGGTATGTTTCCCTGCTCAGACTGGATCCCGCACTCGGCACACAGACTCTTGATGGCACATCCACCCCTGGAGAGCCTTAATCAGGTAAATCCAACTGGCTGAGCTGGCTGTTTTGCTGAGATTCAGGCTGTCAATATGAATTCCTCACAACTTCCTCTCCTTAAAACGTCATGTCACTTTCTATATGCTTCAATGTAGATGGACCCAGAAAACACGCAACATGAAAATGCCAGCTACAAAAGGTAACGTACTGTAGGATTCTATTTATATGAAATACCCACAACAGGCAAACCCATGAAAGATAGGTCAGCGGTTGCCCAGAGGCCATTGTGGGGAGAGACGGAGGAGTGGGCCGCGGAGCAGCGCAGGGTCTCTGCGGGGCGATGACGGTGCTCTGAATCAGAGGCGCGGAGTACAACACTGTGGATGAACTAAATACCACTGAACCGTCCACTTTACAACAGCCAATCTGATGTGATTTTTCACTTCAAGAAAAAACTTTAAATACTTTAAGAAAAAGTCTCTTTTCTCTCCCAATACAGAGTGGCTTCACTTCCTCTTACTTGCACTCTGGATCCTTTCCTGCCTCTTTCAAGAATTGATTAAACTATTTCTCCCTTCGGCCTTCAATTTCTGCTCTATAGGATCCTTTTCTTCTGCCAACAAATCTGTTCAAGTATCCCCAATATAAAGATCCTTTCCTTAACCTTGTTTTCCCCTTAAATCTCATCAAAACCACCTCAAGATCTCATAAAAAGCAGTCAATGTCAACAGCTTCTACTTTTCCAGCCCCAATATTCCTTCTAGTTCTGTTTCTGGTAATAAAGCAATCTATAGCTAGCGAAACCTACCCTATAAAGGTAATGAAACACTTCTAAAAGTGATGGGTAAAATACACAAAACTCTTGGAAATAATGAATGGATGAGCATGTAAAAAATGCGGAGGTCAAGAATGAGACAGGCATGGGTCATCAAAAAGCTGCTGCCAGATACCCTCGGAATTGCAGTCCAGTAAGAGTGACATGAGTCACATGTGCCTATTTAATTGTACATTAATTAAAATTAAGCTAAAAATTCAGTTTGAACTGAATTTTTATTAAGCTAGTTGCACTAGCCATATTTCAGGTGTTTGATACCTTACTTCAGCAGCCAGTGCCCCACGGCTACTGTCATACTGAACAAAACATAGCCCATAGAAAAATCTCAGCATCTACAAAGAGCAGCTCAATACGTACTGGTACCTGATTCAGATATCACAGAACCTGAGGTTATAAACACCTTGAAAGAATTCCCTAGAGTAAAACAAAGGGGAACCAGCAGTATTTACTAGTCTCAAAAGCAGAGCTCTATGTGATCAGATATTATAGAAAAAAAGCCAGAGAAACCTTGAAATAACAAATGAAATGATATGGGTTAAATAGAACAAGGTGGGGATGTGGGATATGATGCAACAAATTTTGATTAAAGCAAATTCAGTGTTCAGAAATCAATAGTTTAAAAAAAAATGCCTCTCAAACAGGCATGAACAAAAAAGAAATTTGCTATTTTAAAAACTAGCCCAAAGATCAGCCAATCTGAAGGCCCAAATATTATAATGTACAGATAGCACAGAGAATGAGATAAAAATATAAAATGAACACCTAAAAAGCTATTTATGCTACACCGAGACCTTGATCTCTTCATTTACTCCTATTTTGCTTTGCTTTGGATGCTTATTTTAAAAACTGACCACTGCAGTCCTGCAATACAGCATTTGCATAAGAACCAAGTGAAGTCAGAAGCCATGAATGTACTCTTAAGTTGTTACATCCTACCTAAGCAGGGCACTCTACAGATACATTTCTTTGATAAATGGTCAAAACCAGTCCTCCTCGTGAAGCTGAAATATGAAGGTGACATTCAGAGATCCTGTGGCATAAATCAAGAAATTTACTCAGGCTGAAGGAAACAGGGCAATAGTTGCTGAAATCAGGGGAAAAAATGTTTTCATGCTAAGCAGAAGGGTGGTGTTTATTTCAACATACAATAAAATAGGACCTGGTTAGAACAGGGGTCGGTCCTCAAGTAAAGTCCAGATACTTCTGAGGGTCCCTGGGCCTTTTTCAGGTTTCTGTAAGATAAAACTTTTTTTTTATAATACTACAAGGGACTTTTTCAACTTTTTTCAATCTCAGCTCTCTCATTGTAAAGTGTCCCAGAGATTACATGATGTGATACCATAAAGGACTGAATGTAGAAGCAGAGAGGAGGATCCTGCTGTTTTTCATTAAACTAAATATGCAGTAGGTTAGAGAAAACAGACATTTGACATCTTTGCCAATTTTTTTTTGGGGGGGAATATATTTTTCATGAAATTATAAGTTACCTATGTTACCATGTAGTGGACTAGTTATTTTTAGATGTATCACTAATTATATAGTTTTTTTATTTAAAAAATTAAAATTAATTTCTAATAAATTCCAATAGGTACAATCTGCATAAACAGAAGCTCTGTGAGGTTCTAAATAATGTTTAAAAGTGTAGGCCCTAAGACCAAAAAGTTTGAGAGCTATTGTGTCAAAATTTGTGTACAGATTTCCCCTCTCTATAAGGTTTTATTTCTAAAACATAAATTTAACTTCTCAATTAAAGGCAAATATGCCAAGTGTACCTCAAAAAGAATGTGTCTTTATACTTGATTTCAGGAGGTAAATTTAACTTGGAGTCCAGTTTAAAAACCACTCAAATACTTGAAATTTGTTAAAACAGTCATTTTGAAAGCAAACTGACAATAGTGAATAAAACTTATATAATAAACATATTTTAATTTACTGTGTGGAATAATTAAGCTCTTACTGGTTCCCCACTAACTCATCCAATTACATGTAGTAACAACCTCAAACAGGATGAGCTGATTTTCATACTACTATGGGTGCACAAAAACTCTGAAAGTTTGTTTAGCCAAAGCACGGTATCACTCCTCTTCCAAATGAGGACACTCCTCTTGGAAACTCTTCACCAAAAATTAAAATTTTAAGTCAAACTATGAGAAACATAAGTTTCTTGTAGTTCAATCACATTAGGTATTACTGCAAATACAGTAATTCACTCGTAAACCACTACACAAACACCAAAGTGTGTGCGGTGCATGTGTGTGAAGAGAGAGAGAACATGAACTCAGAATGAAAGTCAGAAATTCAGTTTCCTGACTTCAACTTGCCACAACAAAACACCTGTTAAAACCACACTTTCCATATGCCTGCTATCCCTCAAGTTACCTGATTTTCACTCAGTTTGCTAAACAGTGCCAGTTCTCAAATGCCCATTTTCAAAAACTTCAAAATGTAGCCTCTTCAGACAGAATGCCATCTTCCACTGCAGGCTGCATCAGTGGCTGGCCTCTGGGCTCACCTTCTTTTCACTTCTAAGGGGGGGTGTCAGTTGCAGGTATGGCCCTGACACTGAACAGGAATATAATCACTAGAAAGAAAGCGGAGTGCCAGAAGGACGAAAGAAAGCTGGTCAGCAGAGAGATGGAGACTGAATGAACATGAATAAAAGAGGGAGAAAATTATATGACACTCCCTTCTCCTCCTAAATAAGAATCTACGAGTGACATTTCACCTTCCAAGCAGGACCCGCGTAGTTTACAACAGTATTTCTCTGAAAGGGAGTAGTGTCAATGAGAGAACGAATCCTGTAGGAAGCTTAATACTTACCTGCTGTAAAGACACATTATGTACTCTCATCTGTTACCAAGAAACTCCATGCTTTTACACCAGAGCTCACAGCATTCACCTTTAGGTCATGGTCAGAGCAGGTATTTGCAGGTTTCTCTCTACAAAAGTTTTCTCCACAAAATGTTTTCTCCATTTGCTTTCTTAGTTTGGGAAACTTTACAGAGAAATACCTGTAAGCCAGGTAGACTGTCTGATTAGGGTAAACAACTTGGTTTCAAGAAAGAGAGAAAGAAAAAAATGACTGTTACAGTGGACAGTACAGTTGAAATGTGAATGATGGGCACTGTGGTACAAAATTCACACCTTCTTCCTGTCTTCCCTCTCAATATGGTTTAATCGTGTTACACTCGGTCTATGCTTCCTAGATGTTTTTGGGGGCTTTGTCTTATAAAGATACTGATTTATGTAAATGACAACCAAAAATTTAGCACACATAAATCTTATTTTAATCAAATCAAACAGCAAAGGGGAGAACAGAAAGTTTAGTTGGTCAAGCTAGAATGAATGGGATTTCTTGTCTCAACCTTCCTTTTCTGGAGAATGAACTATAAATACTTCATTGAGATTAAAGTGATTTTCATGTGTGGTTTATGGAAGTCATTACTTTATTAGTCATACCTCATATCTTTACAGGCTTTAAGAAAATTATACTCAGTATAGCCTCCATTGAAAAATATCTTTTCACTTATAAGCGCAAATTATATTGTGCAAATGTCACCAAGTAGAAAGATAGTAATCAAAGAGATCAAACAGCATCACTAGACAGGTAGGAAGGCAATGTGATGCCATAGGGAAAAAAATCTCCAAAGTCAATACATTCTATACAGCTGCTAAAACAGTTTCTCTCTCATTCCTCAGAAAATAGGCTATCATTACATCTAAGTTCATTATAAAAACAAAGCAATTCAGAAGCCAAGAACTTTCAGGATGTAACCATATCTACAGTAAGTGTTCAACAGAAGGCAAACTGGTATTTCTTAGAACAGACGTGGAAATACTATTACAAGCAGCAAACACTTCCCTTTTTTAGCACAAGCCAACTTTTGTTTAGGGCTGTGTCCTCTCCAATACAGTGGGTGAGATCTGACAATATCAGGACCCAGAGAGGAACATATGGGTGTGAGTGAGTGACAGGCTGGATGACAAAGAGACCAACTCCCAAAACATCCAGAAAGATAAACCATGTACAACATGATTATACCATGTTCAGAAGGAAGAGAGAAAAGATGAATTAATCCCATACCTCAGTGCCCATGCTTAACGTTTCAATTGTACTGCCCACTGTAAACACAGTCATGATTTTTCTTTTTCTTGCTTTCTTTGGGAAGACGACCAGCAGAACAGGGTAAAATGTGCAAGAGAAGCAGTCTTGCCAATGGGTTTCAGCCCCAAGCAAGTTCACTATGGATTCAATGAGACATAATGACATTGAATCCATAGTGAACTTGCTTGGGGCTGAAACCCACTGGCAAGACTAAAAAATGACAATGGAACATTCTTGGGGTGAAAGAGTTTATACCCAACTTTATTCCCACAGTGGCAGGTGAATCACTAGAATCCCGTCCACTCAGAGCAAGTCTGCATGCAGCAAGCTGTCTCTGCCTCTGGGCCTCTGTCCATGCAGCCGTCTCAGTCTTCGTCCTTGGTGCTGCCACCACTCTCTGCTCTCCTGCAGCTGTGCAGCCATGCCATTGTTGTCGCCCAGAGCCCTGGGCAAAGCTCTTTATATAGAGTCAATAACAACGTATTGCCTACACGTGTAGTGAGCAAGCCGACCAGGGCCAGGTGAGAATCCTGGCCATAGGAACCTTCACTTTATCCACAGAGAACTATGTTGTTACTTAAATATATTAATTATTTAGTATTAACTTATTTTCATTTATTAATAATAAACATTAAGGGTATATAGAATTCAAATGGCAGCAGAAATAATTTAGGTAAAACACTAGGAAAATCTTAACTTTAAGGAATGTGACATACTGTATTTTTTAAAAAGATTGCTGAGTCTCTTACTGGAGAAATTTAAATAAAGAATACAGATAAATCATGACCAATGAAATACACCCTTCCTTCTGCTGTCTCTCCACCTACGTACGTGTGGTGCTCCTGAACCTCAAGCGCAGTAAGTCAAACCAAGTTCATCACTCTTCCCTCACAACCTCCTCTCTGCCTTCTGACTCCCTTACTCTGTTGCTGGCCCCACAAGCTCCCCAGGAATGAAGCCCAGAAGGCATGTTCCATCCCTTGCCCTCACTGGATTCCTGGCCACCCAGGGTTTAGGTCTGCACTATTTCCACCACTTCCACCCCCGTGTCCAGTCTAATCTTCATCCTCTTTGCCTGAATGGTCTTCCACAGGCTCCTTGACCTCCAGAACCTCCTCCTATCCAATCCATTTAATAATCTGCCACATTGATCTTGTAAAGCTCAGCTCTCATTCACTAGGCAAACAAACCCTGACCACTGCATTAGTTTCTTCTGGCTGCTTAACAAGTTACGACATACTTAGTGGCTTCGAACAGTTATCTTACATTTCAGGACATGAGAAGTCCCAAACAAGTCTCACTGGACTAAAATCAAGGTGTCAGCATGGCTTCATTCCTTTTCGAGGCTCTGCCAGAGAATCCTTTTCCTTGCCTTTCCATCTTCTAGAGATTGCCTCCATTTCTTGGTTCATGGTCCCTTCGTCCATCTCCAAAGCCAGCAAATTGGGCCCCGTTTCCTCATGCATCATCTCTCCAGTCAGTTCTCTTCTTTCTCCCACATTTAAGGGTGCTTGTACTACACTGAGCCCATCTGGACAATCTAGGTTACTCTCCCTGTTTTAGTCAGCTGATTAGCAACCTTAATTCATCTGCAATCTTAATTCCCCAGGACTATAACTGCACATATTCACAGGTACTAGAGATTAGAGACACGGACATCTTCGGGAGGCCCTTATCCTGCAGACAACAAATGCCCTGGTGCAGGGCACGAAGACACGGAGAAGTTAAACAAAATGCCAACTTTGCTGTCAAAAAGCTGGCCCTGATACCAAGCATTAACTGGCTACCTGTTGCTTAAAGAATTAAATCTAAATCATTTAATCTTATGCTAAAGCCTTCCATGACTTCAAAATACTTCTGCAGTATTATCTTAAACTACTTCCTTGAAGGACCCTAGTACAGTGCTAGAACTGTAGAATTTAAGAGAATCAAACATAGCTGGGCTTCTCCACACCCAGTCTCACATCATTTGCTTTACGTGGCAGACCCTCTATATTCTCCTGTTCAAATTGCACTCATCTTTTCAGGACCAGTCCAATGCCATCTGCCTTCTCTGAATGCCCCCAAATGCCTTGCACTCCAAATCGACACATTCAGCAGTGACATAAGGGAGAGTTTAGGCAGAGAAATAGTTTCTGTTGCTGCTCTACAGCTAGCTGTGTGATGCTGGGCAAGCCATTAAACCTCTCAACCTTGGTTTTATCAAAAGTGAAAAAGTAGACAAAATAATTTCTGAATTCTTTCCCTGTTCTTAAGCTCTATGAAGTTTAAATTGTTATCCCCAAAGCCACTGTTTTAGTCATGCCTCAACAGGATTAATGCACTCTCAGATCATCCCTTGCCTCTAGTCTTGTGTTGTTCCCCACCCTCCAAAAAGCATCTTTCTCAATTACTTACCTCCTTGAAATTAGTTAAAGGCTCTTAGGGAAATGTCCAAACTCCTGAATGTGGCCCCCAGAACCCATATGATCCGGCCCCTGCTTGTTCCTTTGGTTTTCCTTCCTTCCTTTCAGCTCCTCACGTGCTCCTCCATTCCCCAGCTACCGGTCCCTTTCCCACAGAGCCTCTGCTTGAATACTCCACCTACTGCCTCCTTATACACCAGAATCCTGCTTATTCTTTAGGCAGCCCATCCTGACCCTCCCAGTTATGATTTAGATGGACTTCCTGTTTGCTCCTGGAGGATCCTACACTATAGTCTCATAGTCCTCTCCTCACTGCAGGGTTCATTTGTCGGTGTTCTTCACCAGACTCTAAATTCCATGTGGGCAGGACTGTCAATCTCATCCACCACATATGGCAGAGTGGTGCTAACTGTCTAAACTGTATATTGAGTAGCTGGACTTTTAGCTGCCTATGGCCACCCAGAATCAAAATGAGATTTTTCCAGCCTCTTCTTGCAGCTTCATGTGGCCACATGCTTAAGTTCTGGCCAAGGAGACAACCAAAATTGTATAGGGCAGTTTCTGGGAACTTCTAAGAGAAAGCATGAATGACTCATCTGCCCTTTGTCTCTTCTTCCATCCTGTAGCCTGGAAGATGAGGGTCACAATCTAAGTCTGATGCACAATGGGCTGTAAGGAGCCTACAGAAGGGCTAAACCAGCCCTGGACTGTGTCCCCGGCCTTTTACGGGAGACACAAACTTCCACCTGGTTTTGAGATCCCATTGTTGGAACCCCTGTCATTTGGAAATCTCTGTCACTTATAGCCAAACCTAACTGCAATATATGTGGTCACATTAGCAGTATCAGTAATTATGCTGATTCAAGTACATACCTCAATTCTACCGGAAGCAGAAGACTCTCTTTGCCAATGGGTGTACTATCCTGTGTCTGTAGGACCCATGCTACTTAGCAGAGAGCAGAACACAGCATCAACGGTGAGTGTGAATGATCAATGAGTTAGTCCCCAGGTGGCTACTGAAGCAGACAAGCTCTGTCCAACCTAGATGGTCTGCTCCAACCTGGGCTCCATGTTGTGACCAGCCAAAATAAGGTTTGAAAAGCATGTCAGTTTCCACTATTATTTTATAAGGACGGGCCTGAAGAGGGAATAAATGAAGCTTTTAGGGTGGAGTAATATGACCCTGTTAACATGTCAGAAGACCACTGTGACAATAGAGTGGGGACCAGAACACAAGAGACAAAAAAAGGAGCAAGGAAGAAACTAGTTATCCAGAAGGGACTGATACGCTATGAGGGCTGGAAAACGGAAAAAGAAGGGGCTGCAGAGAGGGACAGAGAGGAACCTGAATGGACCATACTTGGTGACTGACAGTTAAGAGGGCATGAGGTTAAGTACGTAGTTGATGAGAGACAGTAAGGACCCAAACACTACTGCCACCTTGATGGCTTGGGAAAACTGGTGGACGTTGGTGGTGACCCTGACTATGATGGCCAGAAAGAGGCACACAGGTGAACCTAGCTAATGAGAAGTTACGAGTCTGGAACTCAGAAGAAAGACATGGATTAGAAATAAATATCTGAGATGGACAATGGGTGGTGGGCTGGATGCTTGAATTCATGGGCAAGTACATCGCCCATTGAGATTAGCCTTCCAACAGTACTTTGCAAGTCTTCAGCTAAATCCTGAATTTTGGGAAGCCTTTTAAAATATGCCAGTCCCATTTCTCAAAAAGATGATAGACTCAAGCATGCAGCTCTGTCCAAGGGCTCAATGAAAAACAACTACCTCACTGTGCATGGTACTCACAGCCACTTTTCTTTGGGGTCACTAGCCTATTCCTAGTCTAGTACTTCTTGAAAGTAAACAAAAAGGAGCTGCTCTGAAAATGAAGTAAGAACAGTATTTAGAGCATTCTCCTGTGGACATGGAATTCCTGAGATACTCTTTAAGGGGATCTTTGGAGAAGCCCTGACCTGTTTTACAGGGCAACCACCTTTGTGGCTTAAGCACACTGGAGAAGACAACCCATGACCAGGGCAGATCATGGACATCAAAATCTTTTGCATGCCTTTAAACGGTTCCCTTAAAGGTTGGGCTTAAAGAGGCTAAACTGTACTTCAAATCTATCCCTAACATCTAAATTAAACTGTAACTGCAAATAGCTGTGAGACAAACATTTAAGAGGCCTGTAAGCAACATATTCTGCTATGGGCAGCTATTTAAAATTCTTATCTGATTGCAGTCTCTTAACTGATGTGATGACTTGAATATTCAAAATAAATTATCATGTTCTCCAAGCTAATTTGTACAGAATATACAAAGGTATTGTTACAGCCTCAGCTGAAATTAAAAAGAGGATGGAGAAACATAATTAACAAGAATAAGTTATGCAGCCCCCTCCAAGAGAAGATGTCTTAAAAGATTTAATTCAAACCGGTGTACCATTAATAAGGCATGTGACACAAAAACACATTTGTTTTTTTAAGAATCTCAACACCCACATTTTATAAATGTTGTTTGGGCGTGGAGGAGAATAAGGAGAGGGAAAGGCAAAATTAAAATGTGTTTTTTTTTTTAAAAAAAAGGTTGCTACAATGAGGCATTTTTAAAAGCAATCTTACAGGGTATCATTCTAAGTGAAATAAGCCAGGCAGAGAAAGACAGGTACCATATGATTTCACTTATATGTGGAATCTAAAAACAAAACAAAAGAAAATAAAACAGCAACAGATTTATAGACACTGAGAAGCAATGGGTGGTTACCAAGGGGTAGGGGCTGGGTTGCGTAGGCAAAATAGCTGAATGGGATAAAAAGGCACAAAATTTCAATCACAATATAAATTAGTCAGGAGGATGAAAGCACAGTGTAGAAAATACAGTCAATAGTACTGTAACATATTTCTATGTTGACAGATAGTAGCTATACTAGGTGGGGTGAGCATTTAATAATGTAGGTAACTGTCATATCATTGTTGTATACTTGAAACCAATATAATATTATATATCAACTATACTTCAATAAAAATATCAAAAAATTTTTTAACTTTCATATCATTAAAAAAAATAAAGCAATCGATCTAGTAATCATTTATTCATCTCTTGTGTGAAGTGTGTCTAAAGCCAACAGCTGTTTTATTACCTGGTCATATTCCATGGTAAGGTAAGCCATTCTGTTAATTTTGTAATTTTCTTACTTTAGGAATTATGGTACTCATGGCCATCAAAATGTTGTCAGACCTAGTGATCCCGCACAGAGAAAGAAAATGAGTTCTAAAAGAGCCTAATAATCTCAAGAGAACTGAAGGTGGTGGGAAATATGTCTACCTTCATCCTGAACAAGCAGCTCTTTGCAGGGCCTGTGTCAGAATGACCTCGTAGATGTTTTCAAAATACACATGACTAACACCTCCAGCCCAGGGAAACCAGACATTCTGGAGACAGAGGCTCCCTAGAGGATTTGGGTGTCCTTCCCTCCCACCCACACCTCTCAGATCTTATACACCTTGTAAATCAAACCCAGGTACAGCCGAGCCAGGTAAGGAAACTGATGCTGGATGCCCTTCGTCTGTCACACTAGGCTAGCCAATTGGCAACTGGGCTTTTGAATACTGGCTTCTTACGACAATAATTATAGAGCTATTTTGTGTTTTTGACTTCTGATTACACCAAAAGAGGAGGCTTAAGTGCAGAATATCTAAAAAAAGGAGTCAGAGAAGAAAAAGGACTGATTATAAATATTCCCCTTTTATCTTTCTCTGTCTAACTTGTTACTATCCAAAGTCCTATATTGGTTATACACTCTACCTCCCAGAATGTAAGGATGAATGAGAAACTCAATTTTGTTTCCTCAGTTCTGCATCTAGAGCTGCAAATGCAAAAATTATTTATTAGGTCTAATAGGGGTGCAGCCTAACAGGGTGGCTGAAAGCAGACTGCAGCCAGCTTGCCTGGGTTTGAATCCCAGCTCTGCCATCTACAGACTGTGGGGCCTTGAACAAGTCATTTAACCTTTCTGTGTCTTAGTTTACTCCACTGTAAAACTGCGTACATACTTCATGGGGTTTTGTAAGGCAAAAATGAATGAATATACACAGAGTACTTTAGACAAGTACCTGGTATGTTGTATGGAGCAGCTATATTCAGTACCCACCATCAGCCTCATTCTTTTCTTAAGTTGCAAAGTACTCCATTGCCCCACTGTAATTTATTCTTCTGAAACACATTTACTCTACTGAATCTTTCAACTGTTTGCTATTATAAATAATGCTTCAGTGAACATCCCATACAAGAGGAAATTAAGTCAGCCGCTACTAAACCTGCATGTGTCATACTGATGGCTTGAACACTTTCCAAAGCAGGCACAGGAATTATCACCTCCGAATTATACACAGGAGTTGCAAAGAGGTGGGATGACTTACCCGCCAGAGCCTACACAGCCACAAGTGGGTGGCAGAGCTGGAACCCCGTCCAGATGTGTATGTGGCTGCTACCTTGGAAGGCCTCTTCTTCCATCTGCTTCCTACAGCTTTGCTTACTTAAAAAAAAACATAGTAGATGCTCTTATAAATGAACCTCAGAGCCATAGCAGAGATAAATATTCAGAAGTTCTGTAAGAAGTAGACTCAAATTTTCAGTGATACATATCCGCTCACCAATAGGGCAGATAGAGGCATCAATAACTTCTATAAATATTAAAATTTATTTCTTCTGCCAAAGACTGAAGCACCTGAACACTACCCCTGGGGACACTGAAACGTCGAGGGAAGCAAATGAATAATTACTGCATTTGCTACCATGAGACCTATTCTTTGGGGAAAGAGAAATTCATGGCAATTACTTTGTACGGCATCTGCTGTGTCAAGACAAAAGGGGAACAGGTACTCTGGAGTTCAGAATAACTCATGTAAAATAAAGACCTGATTGGCTCTTCTCCAACTTTCATTTCTTGGGCTTTAATCTCTTCTGGACTTGTAAGACATTCATTTTGACAGGCTAAAATTGTTGACAATGAGGAAAGAAAAAGGCAAGAGTAAAACTTACTAGAGATGGGACCTGTGAAGAGCACGTGCTGGCGGGAAGGTGCTCACCCAGAATAAGGATTTTCATTAGAAACTGGAGGTAAGTTTCAAGATTATTCTCCTAACTAGAGAAAGCAGTGGCAGACAGTACCAGTACTGAAAATCTTAAAACAAATGAACTACTCCCTAAACCCCAGTCTGCAAGAAGACATAACATGAAAGGTACAAAAAAGTCTAACTCAAGATACAAGGAATCAAAGACATTACAGATGGACTTTAAACAGAAGGAGTGGGGTGGTTAGGTAGGAATTTAGTCTTTCTGACCACCCACCAAGTGTGAATATTTTGAATCCAGGGACCACACAAGTCTAAAAGCAAATGCATATAAGTCAAATAAAAATGTTCCCATGGAAGAAACATGCCAGCAGGAGCCCAGTAGGAACCAGTCTGGTAATAACATTTAAGGGCTGAAATCAGGTAGGGGTATGTGTGTGGGTGGGAAAAATTAGGTCAGGTTACTCTGCTGAACTTTGAAGGTCAGAACATTTCCAGCAGTATGTTTAAACTGTTAGATAAAACTGTATTTTCCAACACTGATTCTGACATCTCCCTTTCTAAGACCTAAATGAGTTCAACCTTCATCCTCTATCCCTAGTCAAACAGAAACAAAAGTGAAAATAGAGAAATTGAGTTCTGAAAGGGACTTGCCATCTTAATCTTTTGTTTTTTATAGAAAAAGAGACCAACGCCCAGAGTTAATATTCTTAGTTGGTGGTAAGTTAGAACAACAAAGCATGGCAGCCAGGTTCTATAGAAGGATGAGGCACATTAAACTATGCCTTCCAACCTTCTCAAATTACTTGAAACAAACAAACACGTATGTGCTTTACTGTAATCCTGTATCAGGAGGCAACCACTTACTATGTGAGGTGCAGTAACCCAGCTGATGAAGGGCCCAGAAGCCTTGGTGCTTACTCTAGGCTTTGCCAGCAACCGGCTGCATGAGCTTTAGCAATACTGGGATTTTCCTTTTCTTACCAATGATACTTTCATCAAAAGGTGGGAAGCATCCTTATTTCAGTAGTATTAAAATGCGGGAAAATGCTTGCAGTGATTTTAAGATGCCACTGATTATAAGCTGAAGCTTTCCCCAGGTATGTTAAAATGTGAACAGTTGTGCCTGAGAAGTGATGAAATGGGGTGGAAACATGTACTTGCAAAAGGACAACAGAAAAGGTGGCCAACAGAGTCTGGCTGCAAAGAGAAGGAACTGGGACTCGAGGGAAGAAATGGTTTGTTCAGATATGTAACTGAGCTGTTAGGATATTCCCACCTGATTACAAAGCTTCCTCTCTCTCCCTTTATAATCCAGTATTTCTTCTTTCTACCATCCAGTTCCTAAGAGTGTTCTCCCTCTTGATGGCCCTGGAATCCGACTGGTCTCCAAGTCACACTGATGGTATCCTAGAAGCAGTCTCATACAATCGGCTCTCTCCAGTCTCTGCTCTGGCTATGGTTCCAGGTGGGATCTTATCACTGTCCTGGCCTCTTCTAACAGCCTCCCAGCCCATCTCCACATTCCTAGCCTCTGTCCACACCTACCCATCCTATACAATCTGACATGGCTCATATTCCTGGAGCACAGCATTCATAATGCCCTCCTAATTCGAAAGCTTCAGTGGTGCGCTGGCACCAAACACCTCAGGGGGGAGAGCAGGCTAAGGGGCTCAAGACAACCTCAGCTGTAACACTTGGGGCCTTGGCCAAGTGTTCAAACGCTGAGCCTCCATTTACTCACCTATAAAACAAGAATGCTCATAGTACCAATTAATAGTAATTGAGATAATCCATGTTAAGTGCTCCATGCTGGGTCTGACACATAATAGATCAATAAAAGTTAGCCATTGTTATTATCTCCAATAACTTGCCTTTCTAACCTTTTCTTCCATTTATGCCCTATTAGCTTCAGGCAACTAACTGGCAACTTGCTTTTTGCCCAGTGATTCCACACTTGCCTGGTCTTCCAACTGCCTCTCTCCTAGAATGCCGCTCCTATCTCTGGCCTATCAATAAAAGTCCTCTATGACAGGTAAGGTTAGATTCAAATATGTCTTCATTTCTATTTAGTTTAATATGGTCATCTCTTTAGAACTGACATACTTGGAGGCCCTTACAGCCCTTGGAGGCCTTACACTTCTCCCATGTCTACACCGGCTGTCCCTTAAGGTATAGTAGTAGCAGGTTGGTGGGGTGAGATTTAAACCCACTTTGTCAGTTCTGGGGTAGGCCCCAGGTTATCATACTTCCATTGTTCCTGTTATTACTTCAAGTAACCAGGGCCTAAGTTTTAATCACCTCAAGGCCAAGGACCCTCTCAGGAAGGTGGTAGGTAAGAAAGTTCCCATAGGAGAATATGGTAACGGGAGTCAAGATTGCTGCTGGCAGTCATCTCGTGCAAAGTCAGTCTGTGGATACAACCAACATCTGAGAGGACTTCAAAGAACAGCAAAAGTTCTACCCTCAGGACTTTTCAGTCAGGTGGTCATTTAAGCCCAGCTGAGGGGTTTTCATGTCTTGCACTGAAAGCATCCTAACCAATTCAGCAGTGCTAGGCACTGAGAAGTCAAACACGGAGAGCTCTGCTAAAAGCTTTCCTAGGTGGTTAGACAATTCCCCCTGAAATCTCGATTGTCCTCCTGCTTCTAGAAGTGAGTATCAATCCTTGGGTATCTTATTTCCAAACCTGAATTAAACAATCAAGGCAAAACTGTTTATCTTTTACCTGCTTCTGACCCCCGTTTAGTCCAAGGTGTAAAGTAAGGGTGTAAAAGGATAAGAGAGTAAGCTAATTCAGGAAGGCCTTTGGAGTCAGGAACTGTGTCATGAGACTCTGTATACAATCTGTCCCTGCAACACACACACACACACACACACACACTCTAGACTCAACTGCTAAGTCAGTGAATAAAATGAATAATGTATGAGCTAAAAGGAAGGGAATAGATTTTAGCCAGATTTGAGAGGACAAACTGTTCATCTTCAATTGCTGAAAGATGGACCTTTAAACATGAAGTTAGATTTTTAGTTACAGAGTAACAGAGTTAAATAAATGGCACATGGCCCACTGAACAAATCCTAGGAGTACAAAGAAAAAGGAGCAAGTATAAAGTAGGAGACAGAGCTATGTGAATTTAGAAGTGTCACTTGGTATGGCTAAGCATTAGTTCTCAATTCTTTAAAAAAGAGGTAGAGGATACTTCTCACAGGGATGTTATAACAATTATATAGAAAACAAGCATTAATAGGAAAGTGCTCATATCAGTAACACCTGAAACTGAATGTATGCAAAGAAACATTTATGGATAACAAATGGAAAGATTATCCTATCAGTAACAGCAGACTTGGTAGGCACTCAGGACAAAATAATTACAAAATTTCTTAAGGGAGAGGAAGGATGTGGCTGAATGAGAAAGAAGGAAACCCACCAGTTGCACTCTCTACTATCTACATAGGCATCAAAGGTATCCTAAAAAAAGGCGAACAGTTTTGCCTTGATTGCATGATTCAAGCTGGACATAAGGCACCCAAGGATTGATACCTCTAAAAGCAGGAAAATCAACATGCTGAGAACAAAAGAGGTAGTGAGAAACATACTTGCAAACACCAAACATCTAAAAATTAAGGTCTCTAACAACAAAAAACTCTGACTTAATAGGGATACTGTTATTGGTGTCTGTGAAAACCTAGTTTTTAATATTTTCCCCATTATTTGAGATTCTCAAGTTTTATTCCTGGCCACATCCCCTAAACCTCACTTCCCCTTCTCTAAGAGGAAAAACAAATGAAGGAAACACTTATCAAACCACTACTTGGAAGACCCTTTGTTGGACTCTTTCATTTGTATCTCTTGAAATCCGTATTAATGATTCTGCAACTGGAAACCCCTGCATACAGACAAACTGAATCAAAGGGGGTGAGGGCAGGGTCTGAGAATTTTAGTATACTTTCTACTTTCACTTTTCAGCAGTTCTATTCTATATTCTGTAAAATCAACAGCATTCCCCTTTTGTCTTCAGTCAGAAATGTAAGAGGAAAAAAAAAAAAGAAAAGAAAAAGAAAGAAACTGTACAGAAAAGGCTCCTGGCAATGAGAAGTTATAAGTGTGGTAAGAATCTAAAAGGGACACGAGCGGCATTTCTCTTTCAAGTAGAGAGATATCCGGGAAAAACCCAGGCAGCATCTGAACTGCCAAAAAAAGTGATCCACTTGTCCCCAAATCGCAAATAAAAAGTTAAAGTGTTCGTCCACAGCTACCGAATGCAAAACCGGCTGCGTCTGCATCTGCAGATTCTGCACCATATGCTGGTGGCTGAGACGGGCATGCAAAACAAGTGCAAACTAACAGGTTACTATCAAGTGGTTAGAAAAACCAATTACAAAACCTAACAAGCAACATTAGCTCTTCCGTACAACCCAATAAAGCACTTCCTGCCCCGGGTTCCGCTCTTAAAAGAATTAAGGCTGCTAGCTCCTCACAGTTCCCCTGCCAGCAGCATCCCTCTGTTCCCCAGGCCAGCGAGTAAGTCAGGCACTGGATTCTTCCATACAGGATTCCACACACCCAAACCCCAAAGTTAGCCGAATGCATTCTCCAAATTTGCAATGAAAAAGCAGAGATGAACTTAACTATACAACCCTAGGAAGGAGAAACCAACATCCTTAAAGGGCAAGAGCACGGATCGGTTGCAAGACAGTTTAAAAGAACAACAACTGCTCCGGGCATGACTCCTTCCACCCCGAGGCAGGCTGGCCGGCGGACTCGGGGGGTGGGGGTAAGGGTGGGGCGAGCCTTAACGGCGTGGAAACTGTAAAAAAGTACCTTTCCTTACAACGCGCAGCAAGGCTTCCTTGCGCCCCGGGCCGCTGCCGCGCCTCCCCTGCGGGCTGACCCCAGAGGGCTGCCGAGGTCCCTCTCCAGTCCCCGCCCTTCGGCCTCATCCCTCCCCGCGTACCGCGGGCTGCAGTTATCTGGTTTTAATAAAAACCGAAGTGATCCCGGGCTAGCAGGCTTCCCTCCGGGGGCAGAGGCGGGGCTTGGGGGCGGGGAGAGAAAATAGAACAGACCGGAGGGTCCCACACCCCCGGCTTTGCCGGATCCGCGAGTTCGGCGCGGGGCGAGGGAGGGCGCGCCCTGGCCGCCGGTGTCGCTCCAAACGGCCACCCCGCACAGGCTCTCGGGACTCACAAGGCGTTATTCTCCCTAAAGACGGGGCTCGCTCTCTCAGAGGGCGCCCCCTGGACCTCCCACCCGCGTGGTCACCCCGACAGGGCAGTCGGACCTGAGGTCACAAACCCATCCGTCTGCCTCCTGTCCGGGCTCGGCGTGCGGTCCCGCGGCGCCTGTCAGCGACTAAAACTGCCTGCCTGCTACTGCCACACGCGAACCGGCGCGAGAGCATCAAGGTGGAAGCTGCTTCGAGCCCAGCCGCAGCCTCGGCGCCGGGGCGAGCCGCCTCGCGCCCGCACAGCTGTCCCCACCCCGGCCAGCCGGGCCCGGGGAGCCGGCCGGGCTTCTCCGCCAGGCGGAGCGTGGGCCGCGCCGGCAGCTCCTCGGTAGCCCCGGGCGCGGGTCCTAACGGCGGCTCGCAGCCCTCGCTAGCCGGCCGCGCACTCCAGCGGGTGTCATGGCCGAGCGGCGGCCCCAGACGAAGTTTCCCGGAGCTGACGACTTACCTCCCAGCCGGAGGGGCAGCCGCAGCAGCTTTGGGAGGCGGCGAGACGGCAGCCAGAGAACCCGCGGCCAGCCCGAGCCCAGGATGATGTGAGGAGGCGGCGCCGGCAGCCAGGAACCGCCGCGCTGGGAAGGGGAAGGCACGGGGTATCTACAATCGGAACGTGGGCTGACCCTGACGTCACAATGGCGCGGCCAGCCAATCCCGGCCCGAAGGATGAGTCAAGCGCTATGATGCCATGCGGCTCGGGAGCCAATCGCGAGACAATAGAACTTTCGTGATTGTAAATTGCAGAATCCGATGAGGTGGGGAGGCGAGGCAGGGGTTGGTCCCCTCGGGTTCACGTGTCTCTGGGCAAGTTTATCCCTTTTCTTCCTAATAAGCCTGCGTGAAACGCAGAGCTTGCGCAATAGCGGCAGTGAAGTTCCCGACGCCCTGAACTCTGACCCTGGATGCCAGGCACTGCTGGGGTGTGCGGCCGCGTCGGGAACGCAGGAGCCCACTCTGGTAGGCGTCTCTTCTACGGTTCTGAAAGAGGTCTAAGTCTCCTTGATTCTAGATGAAAGGGTTAAATGTGTACGGAGACCACTGGAGCGAAGGCTTTTGGTCGAACAGGATAAGACAACAAAAAAGCCCTCTATAAATTAAGCCAGTCAGAGAAGGACAAATATTGGATGATATCACTTACACGTGGGATCCTAAAGAATAAAACAAATGAACAAATGAAGATTCATATACACAGAGACCAGACTGGTGGTTGCTATAGGGGAGGGGGTGGGAGGGACTAAATAGGTGAAGGGGTTCAACAGGTACAAGCTTCCAATTATAAAATTAGTCGCAGGACTGTAAGTTACAGCATAGGGGAATATGGTCAGTATCTTTGTATGTTGACAGATGATAACTATATTTATCAGTGGTGAGCATTTAATAATGTATATAATTGTCCAAACAACATATTGTATACCGGAAACCAATATAATCTTGAATATCAACTGTATTTCAATTTAAAAAAAAACATTCAAAACTGATGTTACAGTTTAATTCCTTAATGGTAGATTTACCATGATTTTTCTTAGAGATTCTGATTTTTTTCTGAGAGGTCACTGCTAACTACATTAAGCTAGAAATTATTACAGAGGCTTTTAACAGAACAGCCTGGTGGAGTAAGTGACGTCTTTTCAGCTAGACAAATATAAGCACTTAAGACAATGCTTTGTGCTGAGCGCACAAATAGAAGTTCTTTTATGTTTTTCATTGATATTTGGATAATTTAAGGCCTCAGTCATCCTAGTATCCTATACTTACCCTGTATCACCACCCAGAAATTAAGCCCTTTTCCTGTGCCTTCTGGCTGTATTTTTACTAATCCATGTCTATGGACACAACATAGTCAACCATTTAATGCAGTCAAATGTATTCTTTTACATATTTACAATGTAATGTTTTTCATGTGCCAGCTGTGTTCTAGGCAGCAGGCCATCGCAGTAGGAATACTATATACAAAGTAGGTAATTTAAATATACACAAATAATTGAGATTTTTAAGTCAATTGCCATTCAACTTCACAAACACTGAGTTGAGTTTGTCAGATACTATGCTAGGTGTTAGGAATAAAAAATTTCAAGGATCCCCTGAGTCTGTAAAATGATACAGTCAGGAAAGAACTACCATGCAAAGTGGTATGTGCTACAGTGGAAACCAAGACACACAGATCAACTAAGAACTTCCTGTCAACGGGCATGTGAAAATCGTATGTTGGAAGCATAGAAGGTTTTGGTAAAGGTATCTTTATTTGGTATTCCACCAGCAGCCTAAGGCCAGAGCTGGTCACCTCTGCAACCCTACAGTATAAACCAACTACCTAGACCACGTTCTCATTCTTCCCCCAGCCAGAGACTTAGGCGTCCCAATACAATATGATTTAAGGGGAATCTCCTATCCCAACACGTACAATTCATCTCACATCCTACAGTGTAAACCGGCTACCATGACCACAATATGCTCCACATTGCAGCACATTCATGTTCATGGATAAAGATCCAATAAAAGCAGTAGAACTGAAATGACCCCCGAACTTCTGTGTGGTTATTTTTTTCCCAAAAAATAAATCAAAATAATCCTTAGGAATCAATGGTAGGGTTCAAGGAAGGTGTTTTAGAGTCAAAATGAGATTCCTGAGCAACCAGGCTGTGCTGGAGCCATCCCAGTCCCTATAAGCAACCTATCAAAAGCGAACCCCAGGTAGAATGCAGTAACAAAACCCTCTAACTCTTGCCTGTTTCTTTATAGCATCCATGTGGTAATCCCCCAAGAAGTGACTGTTGAATTATCTTCATTAAATAGTTAAGCTATTTTATTCCTTCTTCTCTTCTTCCTTAAATTCCGGTAGCATTTTTCCTTCCCAGTTTTCATCAGTGGTCCCAAATCCCCTCCACCACACACTTCCAAGTGTGTTCAAAGGTTGAGAAAGTATCTAACCTCTTGGGAAATTTGTTCTATTGTTATAGCATCTGTAGTTGAATTAAGAGTTTCATTAAATGTAATTGTCATCAATGAGACTTGTTTCATTTAAAGGTGAAATAGGTACTTAGGAGGTATTTATGTAACATAATGAAATGTGTTTTGAGAAAAGATATGAGCCTATGTTAGCTTCTGGATTTTCAAAGTTGACTAAAATATAGATCAAGTATATAATTTATGCTAAAGATGTCACTTTGCAGTCTCTGTTGGTTCCTGCCTATTTTCCCCCCTGTGATCTTCCTTTTTTTCTTATAATTTGTATTTACATTACCTGATTTCCAGGGGTTCCCACTGGCCTGGCTTGTCTAGGCTGGAGGCAGATAGAAATGAAAGACAGCTTTTTTTCTTCCTCAGACCTTGAAGTCAGTTTCATACTTGGTTGTTACTTTGCCTTAACTCCTCTTCATTGCTGTTCAACATGTACTACAGTTTCTCTCTCTTTCAGTCCTTGAGTGTTCATCTTGATGGATGTGAACTATTTGAAGGCACTGCCCATGCCTGCTCTACCATGTTGTCTTCCCAGTGGCTACCAGAACCTCTGGCAAGTAGCTGATGCTCATACATACCTGCTGAATCAATGAACAACTTGTACTGTTTCTGCCTTCTCTAGTCTCTTGTAATCCACTTCACTTTTTAGTACTTTATTCAGGAGTGAATGGGCAATAAAGAGCTCTATGTCCTCAGTCCTCTGCATCTATGTTTACCTCCCAGGTGATATTATCACAATCTTTCATGGCTTTGGATTCTGTCCATAGTCTGCTGACTCCCAAATGTATTTCTGCAGCCCAGACCTTTCCCCTGAATTCCAGGCTTATATACTTAATTGCCTACTAATGATCTCTCTTGGATGTCTAAACAGCATTTCAAACTGGGAATAATAAAAAATGAACTCCTGATTTTCCCCCCAAACCCTTGGTCTTTCCCAGCTTTGTAAATGGTAACTCCGTTCATCCAATTTCTCAAGCCAAACACCTTAGAATTATGTTTAGTTCCTCTTTTTCTCTTGTCCTAAATCCATGCATTAGCAAAATTTTGCCCATTCAATGTTCAAAACATATCCAGAATTTGTTTAGTTTTCACCATCTTTACCACTGGTTTAAGCCACTTTCAAATATTGCCCAGAATTTTGCAATAGTCTCTTAAGTAGAACTCATATTTCTGGTTTTGCCTTCTACAATCTGTTCCCAACCCAGCAGCCTGAGTGATCCTCTTAAAACCAAAGCCAGATCATGTCACTTGTCTGCTTAAAACTATCTCATCTATCAACCTCTCATCTCAGTAAGTGTAAAAATCAAAACTCTTAACAATGGTCTATAAGGCCCTTCGTTAGTTAGCATCTTACCACTTCTCTGACCTTCTAAAGCTACTCTTTTTTCTACCCACAATTAGCTTCCTTTGCACACCAAGCACTATACTTGGCTCAAGGCCTTTGCACTTATTCTTCCCCCCCATACCTAGAATAATCTAACATAGACATCTCCAAGGCTTACACCCTTGCTTCGTTCTGATCTCTGTAAATGTCTTCACTTCAGTTTTCTGTGTTTACTCTATAAATCTGCAACATCTCCCTCCTTGTTGTTTACATTCTGGAACCCTTCTACCCTGCTTTATTTTTCTCCTTAGAAATTATCACTGCATACTATATAGGTTTACTTGGTTGTTTTTACATTTGATGAGATTTTGTTCTCAGAAAGATATCATTTGTTCCAGTTTGTTTAACAGATCCATGATCATGTGGTTTTTTAAAAATGTTAAGAAATTCCACTTTCGTCTACAAAAGTCAGGTTATATTAAATAGAGCCAAGATTATAATAGTGCAAATGTCATTAAGTCTACTGGATCTTGAGAATTATTCACCAGCACCAAATTCACTTTGCCCTCCTAAAAAGTGTATCACTTTTAGGAAACTGGTAGAGCTTCCAAAAGCCTCAACATTGGTGAATATACTAATAACAACCCTTACAAACACATTTTAACATAATCTGTGCTGAGTCAGCTAGATGTCAAGAAACTGGATGTTGGCAGGTAAAACACACCCTTGGTAAAACACACCCCAGCAGAGCTGTTGCTGTTCATGATGACAGTTGGAGGTCCGAAGTTGCAATCCCATTTATGGCTCTTCCCATTTATACCCTCACCTCTGCTTTTAAGCTCATTGAGGGCACAAACTTGGTTCTTTTCATCACTGTATCCCCAGCACTTGGACCACTGCACCTGCAAGGAGGTCAATAAATACTTATTTAGTGGGTAAATGTATGAACAAATGAATAGAAAACTGAAATGCACATGAGTAAGATGTTCTTTTACTAGTTCCCAATTGGCCAAAAATTAAGTCTTAAGAAAATATCAAATACAATAATTAAAAAATTATTACCCATGGATATTATTATTCTGCTCCCCATTAAAGATAGTAAGTTTTTCCCGTCACCTCTCTGAAATTTTAAAATCTGAAAAATTCACATGCTCCAAAAGACCATTGAACATTTCAAAGTGCTAAAAAGGAAGAAAGACTATAACTGCAGAAATGATGGAAAAAAATACCATTGTCTTGAATTGAATTTAAAAATAAATTGATACAACTTGTGATATCTTACTCATCTATAAATGTGTCAGTTATCTTAAATATCAAGCACTTTCTTTTGAAATAGAAACTTTTTCTTGAAATAGAAAATTTCAAAGGGACAGTGAGGGAGACAAAGGGGCACAAAAATTCTCAGTAATAATGTAAGTTGGTCTCATGGATGGTAGTACAGCATGGACAATATAGCCAGTGATTCTATAACATCTTCCTATGTTGACAGGTAGTAACTGCACTAGTGAGGGTTAGGATTTAATAATTTGGGTAACTATAGAACCTCTGTGTTGTATACCTCAAACCAGTATAAGATTGTATATCGATGATGCCTCAGTAAAAAAAATTTCAATGATGACTCAAATTTGGTGCCAGTTATTTCTCTTATTGCTAATAAATTTCTAGGGCCTTCCTTAATACACTCTCATTTTATCCTTTCCACACCATAATGATATGAGAAAATTGAGCCACAGGAGAGTTACGTGACATAACCAAGGCTCCAAAGCCAGTTAGTGCAGAACCAGGATTGAATCCAGGTGTCAGTTCTGCTAAATTATGTTGTAGAGTTTAACCCCAGACAGATTCTCAATGTGTCTTTACTTTGCTGGTTATCAAAAGATACATTTTTTAATTGGTTTATTTCATTCTATAATGTATTAAAAAGCTAAAGATTTCTAGGCAGTAGACAAAAGAAGATGATAACCAAACTTCTAGCCAAAACTATGTGTAGTTGGCAAAGATAGCAGCATGGCAAAGGACTATAGCTGGTTAAAGCAGTGTGCTCTGAAAGTTTTCTGTGTGATTTTGGAGGTGGGGATATACTACAGAATATGCTTTACCTAATCCTGTCATTACAAAATAAGTTCTCCAATAATAGGCCATAAATGATTTAGTCATTCTAGGTCATGTGGTATTTTAGTTATATACATGTATCCTAAAAGCCTTTGCTTTTGGGTACCTACAATATCAGTCATGAACTTACTTTTCAAAACTGGTAATAAAACTTATTTTCATAGTCTCAAGTTCATTTTTGGCCAAGAATGAATGTGACATCGTAAGACTCAAAGAAATTCTACAAGTTTATGCTGTAACTCAGTTATTTGTGCAAGCTACTGCTTGCCATATGATTGTGAAACAAATTTTTTTTCAAATTCGTATCTTCCCTATCAGGTTCACTCAGTCAATTCCCTTTCAGGTTAAATAGCATTACAGTATTGTCTTCTAATCAGAATGATTAAATTATACATTGCTTCTATCAAACATATTTAAATAGAATGACTCAGTTATAAAATGTAAAAAACTGTCAGATAGATAATCTACATGCATAAAATTGATGTAATTTAAGCTAAAGTCTAGAAGATAAAAAGCACAATAAGATTGAAATTGTACCAACCAACTTCTCAGATCACAAAGGTATGAAACAAGAAATAAATTGTACAATGAAAACAAAAAGTCTCACAAACACATGGAGGCTTAACAACATGCTCCTAAATAATCAATAGATCAATGACCAAATTAAAACAGAGATCAAGCAATACATGGAGACAAATGAAAATAACAGCACAATGCCTCAACTTCTGTGGGACGCAGCAAAGGCAGTTGTAAGAGTAAAGTATATAGCAATCGAGGCCTATTTAAAGAAGGAAGAACAATCCCAAATGAATAGTCTAAATTCACAATTATAGAAACTGGAAAAAGAACAGATGAGGCCCAAAGTCAGTAGAAGGAGGGACATAATAAAGATCAGAGAAGAAATAAATAAAATTGAGAAGAATAAAACAATAGAAAAAATTAATGAAACCAAAGCTGGTTCTTTGAGAAAATAAACAAAATAGATAAACCCTAGACTAATCAAGAAAAAAGGAGAATCTATACACATAAACAGAATCAGAAATGAGAAAGGAAAAATTACCATGAACACCACAGAAATACAAAGAATTATTAGAGCATACTATGAAAAATTATATGCTAACAAACTGGATAACCTAGAAGAAATCAACAACTTTCTAGAAAAATACAACCTTCCAAGACTGACCCAGGAAGAAAAAGAAAATCTTAACAGACCAATTACCAGCAATAAAATTGAATCGGTAATCAAAAAGCTACCCAAGAACAAAAAGCCTGGACCAGATGACTTCACTGCTGAATTTTATCTGACATTTAGAGAAGACATAATACCCATTCCCCTTAAAGTTTTCCAAAAAATAGAAGAGGCAGGAATACTTCAAAATTCATTCTATGAAGCCAGCATCACTCTAATACCAAAACCAGGCAAAGACACCACAAAAAAAGAGAACTACAGACTAATATCCCTGATGAACATAGATGCAAAAATACTCAACAAAATATTAGCAAACCGAATTCAAAAATACATCAAGAGGATCATACATCATGATCAAGTGGGATTCATCCCAGGGATGCAAGGATGGTAAAACACTTGAAAATCCATCAGCATCATCCACCACATCAACAAAAAGAAGGACAAAAACCACATGATCATCTCTATGGATGCTGAAAAAGCATTTGACAAAATTCAACACCCATTCATTATAAAAAATCTCAACAAAATGGGTATAGAGGGCAAGTATCTCAACATAATAAAGGACATATATGACAAACTCACAGCCAACATCATACTTAACAGCAAGAAGCTTGAAAATCTCTTCCTTTAAGATTTGGAATAAGACAAGGATGCCCTCTCTCCCCATTTTTTTCAACATAGTACTGGAGGTCCTAGCCATGGCAATCAGACAACACAAAGAAATAAAAGGCATCCAGATTGGTAAGGAAGAAGTTAAACTGACACTGTTTGCAGATGGCATGATATTGTACATAAAATCCACTCTGATACTACTAAAACAATACCTGAATTCAGCAATGTTGCAGGATACAAAATTAATACATAGAAATCTGTTGCATTCCTGTACACTAATGATGAACTAGCAGAAAGAGAAATCAGGAAAACAATACCATTCACAATTGCATCAAAAAGAATAAAATACATAGGAATAAACCTAACCAAGGAAGTGAAAGACCTATACCCTGAAAACTACAAGACACTTTTGAGAAGAATTAAAGAGGACACTAATAAGTGGAAATTCATCACATGCTCTTGGGTAGGAAGAATTGATATTATCAAAATGGCTATCCTGCCTAAAGCAGATTCTCTGCAATCCCTATCAAAATCCCAATAGCATTCTTCAATGAACTGGAACAAATAGTTCTAAAATTCATATGGAACCACAAAAGACCCCAAATAGCCAAGTCAATCCTGAGAAGGAAGAATAAAGGAGGGGGGATTATGCTCCCTGACTTCAAGGTCTACTACAAAGTCACAGTAATCAAGACAATTTGGTACTGGCACAAGAACAGACCCATAGACCACTGGAACAGACTAGAGTCCAGATATTAACCCAAGCATATATGGTCAATTAATATATGATAAAGGAGCCATGGACATACAATGGGGAAATAACAGCCTCTTCAACAACTGGTGTTGGCAAAACTGGACAGTTATATGTAAAGAGAATAAAACTGGATTACTGTCTACCTCTATACACAAAAGTAAACTCAAAATGGACCGAAGACCTGAATGTAAGTCATGAAACCATAAAACTCAGAAGAAAACATAGGCAAAACTCTCTTGAATATAAACATGAGCAACTTTTTCATGAACATATCTCCCTGGGCAAGGGAAACAAAAAGCAAAAATGAACAAGTGGGACTATATCAAACTAAAAAGCTTCTGTACAGCAATGGACACCATCAGTAGAACAAAAAGGCATCCTTCAGTATGGGAGAATATATTCATAAATGACATATCTGATAAGGGGTTAACATCCAAAATATATAAAGAGCTCACATGCCTCAACAACCAAAAAGCAAATAACCCGATTAAAAAATGGGCAGAGGATCTGAAGAGACACTTCTCCAAAGAGGAAATTCAGATGGCCAAAAGGCACATGAAAAGATGCTCCACATTGCTAATCAACAGAGGAATGCAAATCAGAACCACAATGAGATATCACCTCACCAGTTAGGATGGCCAACATCCAAAAGAGAAACAACAACAAATGCTGGCAAGGATGTGGAGAAAGGGGAACCCTCCTACACTGCTGGTGGGAATGTAAACTAGTTCAACTATTGTGGAAAGCAGTATGGAGGGTCCTCAAAAACTAAAAATAGAAATACCATTTGACCCAGGAATTCCACTCCTAGGAATTTACCCTAAGAATACAGGATCCCAGATTCAAAAAGACATATGCACCATGTTTATCACAGCATTATTTACAATAGCCAAGAAATGGAAGCAACCTAAGTGTCCATCAGTAGATGAATGAATAAAGAAGATGTTGTACATATACACAATGGAATATTATTCAGCCACAAGAAAGAAACAAATCCTACCATTTGCAACAACATGGATGGACTTAGAGGGTATTATGCTCAGTGAAATAAGCTAGGTGGAGAAAGACAAGTACCAAATGATTTCACTCATATGTGGAGTATAAGAACAAAGCAAAAACTAAAGGAACAAAACAGCAGCAGACTCACAGAACCTGAGAATGGACTAACAGTTAACAAAGGGAAAGGGACTGGGGAGGGTGGGTGGGGAGGGAGGGATAAGAGGTTAAGGGGCTTTATGATTAGCACACATAATGTGAGGGGAGGCATGGGGAAGGAAGCATAGCACAGAGAAGACAAGTAGCAACTCTATAGCATTTTACTATGCTGATGGACAGTGACTGTAATGGGGTATGTGGTAGGGACTTGATAATGGGGGTAATCTGGTAACCACAATATTGCTCATGTGATTGTATATCAATGATACTTTAATAAAAAAATAGTGCAATCATGTGTTACTTTTTTTGCATTTTGCTGATCAAAAAGATTCTCTACATAGTCTCAGTCTATGTCTAGTCTTTTCATTTTTCTCTCCACTGCCCTAGACGTTTTTTGCTTCCTTGTGACCTACAACAGAATGTTTTATTTCCTATTATCCCTTACCAAAGCCCTCTGGGCAGGCCTTTGTTTTATCACTAATAATTTAATATTGTAATTATTTGCTATACCTCTCTGCCCCAGCTCAAGGCCAGAAAATGTGTCATTCATCTTTGTTCTTCTAGCATTGTGCTATGCCAGATACCTGGTAGGCATTCAATGAATGTTTATTGAACTAGACTCTCAAAAGACCATTTTCTTAATTCGTGATAAAGACAGCAAATAATACATACTACACTGTTGCAGGACATTCAAGGAAAGACAAATTCATTTCATTAGTTTAATGTGCTTTGATAATATGGTGGGCAGCTTCTGAAATGATCTTCGGCACCTTACATTCATGGGTGGGATCCAATAACTTGCTTCTAACAGATAGATAATGGCAAGAACGATGTAAGACTTGGGTTAGATTTCAAGATTAGGTTAGAAAAGAAATGACTTCTATCTTACTGGCACTTTTTGTATAGCTTCTCTTCTATACTTTGATGAAGTGACATGCCATGTTGGAGATGCTCACGTAACAAGACAGTAATGGTGGCAAAAGACAGCTAGGAACTGAGGTCCTCATTAGGACAGCCTGTAGGGGGCTGAATCGTGCCAACCACCACGAGAGTGAACTTGGACGTGGATGTCTGCCCAGTAAAGCCTTTAGATGACTATAGGCCTAGTTGGCATCTTGACCGCAGTCTGTGAGAAACCCCAAAGCAGAGAACTCACCTAAGTAAGGAGTGCCCCCAATTCTTCACCTACAGAAACATTGAGAGAAAAAATATTGTTTCAAGCCACTAAGTGTTGGGATCATATGTTATGAAGCAATAGATAACTAAGACAAATAACATCAGTCGTTTTACTTTTTAAAACAAAAGAGGCAGAAGAATTGAAGTAAAGTTTATTTACTGTTAGAACAATCAAGGTGTGCCTAGTATTTTGATAACTATGTCAATATTCCAGTTACAAGAATTTGCCTTTCCTAATATGGTTTTCTCATATCACAGAAAAACATTTACACACGAAGCCAGGTTGCCAGATTTCAAGAGGAGATAGAGATCAAGACAGGCCACTCTGTAAGCAAATAAAGCTGCTGCTCCATTGAATTGAGGGCTTACTGGGAAGGGACCCTTATTTCCATCCCAATATCAATATATATTTTTCTCAACTCAGGGGTCTTCAAATTTTCATTTCACTTATTGTGAGTTAAGGCACTGCAGTTACTATTAAAACAGAAAAAACAAACATGGAAGAATAATACAATGTACTTTCATTCACTAATGGGTAGACCCATTGTGTTACTGGATCAGCCAATAAGAAGTAACTAAGCTCTAAAAGCATGAAAGCCTCCAAGGTTGGATTGTGGTTAAATAATCAAGAAAATTCCCAACAACTAGGGATAAAAGGTGCCACAGTGGATGTACAGGACAAGCATAGAAAAAGACAAAATATTCATGAATGCTCTATTCATTTAAAAAATCCTGGGCACCTAGCAGGGTATCTGTCAGTAGATACTAAGTATATATTTACTGAATATTCTTTGGGGACTCGCAATGCGCTAGGAATTGAGATAACAAAACTACAGTACTTGGTAGAAAGTGATGTACCCTAAAAAGTGCAAAAAAAATGCAGGAATTCACATGTTGGAGAGGATGAGAAAAGGGAGACTTGAAGAAGGGCCGTTTCAAAGGCTATATCCTCTACTTTAAACTGCTCTTTTCCAGGTCTCAACTTAAGTCACCTTCTCAGATAGGTCTTTCCTATTAGCTTGGCTAAAATCAATCCCTCCTCTTTTCGTTTTCCCCTCCTCAGCCATCTGTTTATACCTAGTTTACAGCACTTTTCACAGTCTAATTGTGTTGCTTATATATTTTTATCTCAACCTTCCCAATTAGCCTCTCAACTTCAGGAGGGCAAAAACAAGTCTGCCTTGTTCTCCAGGGTGTGCCAGCCATCAAGTATGCGCTCAATAGATATTTGTTGAATGACCGAATGTAAAATATGAAGTAAAAAAAGGGTACTTGTTTGGGGCTGGAAAAAGCTGCGTGCCCAGGCATGGATGTCCAGGAATGGATTCCACGCATAGCTCTTCTTCGGAGGAGCCGGGCCTTCTTCCACCTGGAGCGCCGCGCACCCGGGGGGAATCTTCAGGGGTGCGGACGCCTTTGTCGCCGGCCCAAGGGGCGGGCGGGGAATCTTCTCCCCCTCCCACCACCCAAGTCTCGACCTGAGCCCCTCCCGGGCTCCCTACCTCTCTTCCGGGTCCCCGCACCCGCGCCGGCCGGGAGACCAGGCCCACTGGGCCCCCTCTACTCGCGGGGCGAGGGGACCGTTAGCTGCCCGCAGCGCAGGGCGGAGCCGCCGCAGCCCGCGCCCCTCGGCCGCTCTTCCCCGCCCCTCGCCCTTCGTGACCCCGCCCCGCTCCCTCTCCGCGGTCACCCCATTCATACCGCGGCCGCAACCACCAATCACCGCGCAGCAACGGCGCCGCATCTGACGATGGGGCGGGGCCTCGCGAGCGCGCGCTCTCCCCTTCCGCGCCGCGAGCTCGCCCCCGGGCGGGTTATTCCCGGCCAACCACCGGCCCCCTCCCGGCGCTGACCCTGCTGGGGACTGGGCGTGGGGGATTATGCGGTCCGGACGGCTGAGTCCTGGGATCGGAGGGTGGCAGAACCCTTGGGGGAGAAATGGAAAGTTGTCTTGACCCCGGTGGTCTCGTGACCCTCGGATGCAGAGCCCAGAGCATCCAAATCGGCTCGGAGGACGTTCCTAGTCCTGAAACAGGCGGCTGAATGGAACTATATGGGGCGGGGGGAGAGAAAGGCGAGATGAGGTGCAGGAAAATGTCTCTTGGCGGTTCAGGCCACATTGAATACTAGGGGAAGGCCTGTGGAGGGAAGCCTTCAGTTGTTACTCGTCTTTCCCAGTCATCATTTACGTCCGTAAATTAGCTCTGCGTTCTCGACTTTGTCTGTGATTGTCCAGGATGCCCAGAGTGAGGGTCAAACAAAAGGCTGCTCCTGTGGAGGTTAAAATAATACTTACTTTTTGTATCCTTATAAATTGTGTGATATTGAGAACAATTTCTCTTGGTGTATTTAATTTTAGCATTTTTTTCCCTTCTGAGATAGCTTCCACAATGTCTTATTCACCAGGAAGAATAAAAAGGAACCTAGTGGCTTTTCTACAGGCGGCAAAGTTCACTCCCTCCTTCCTCTCCACCCCCATCTACTCCCACCGAAAAACAAAAACCAAAAAAACTCTTAAAGGCACAGAAAGCAGTTTGACTACAAACTGCTGGTAGATATTTTCACTTCTCATTCAATCCTCCTAACCAGTCTGTAGCAGAAGGTACCACCAGTTTTAGATGTCAAAACAGGATCAGAAATTAATCTGGCGAGGTCACACTTGACCCAGTTTGTAAGTGACAAAGTTTGGGCCCTTTCCACACTTCTACCTCCCAGATGTTGAAATTTCGATCCATAATAAATAGGAAGTGGAAAGGAATTGAATGCTTTTGGAGTCCTTAGGACGGTCCATCCAACCAAAATGCAAGCACCTGTTGGGGATACGTTTGTGTTTCTTGAGAACTCTGTGTGAAGTACATAGTTTTCATGCCAGAACTTTGAAGGGTAGAAGGAGAGTTCCTTGAAGCTCAGAAATGCCAGGTCACAAATGGGCTGATATCTTATGTAACCCTAGCCTGACCTGAAACAGAACTCCTTGTAGATAATTAAGTATTGCCAGCAGAGATGCTGGAGGGCTGCCCAGGTCTTGTTCAGAGACTTTAGCCTTTGTGGTGAGCAGAGTACAGAAAAGTTGGATCAAAGACATAGTCAATTAGGTCACAGAATGCTTTCTGGGGAGAGAAAGTAGCAAACTATGGTCAGACTTTTAATCTCGAGCTGCTTTAGAGATTGGCCTAGCTTCATGGGCGCACAAAGATGGGAGAGCTTTTCTTGCCTGCTGGAAAAGATCACAGCTGGGGTGAGGCACATTAGAGAGTCAAGTGTATGAATAACAAACCGTGAAAAAAGTCAACTCATCAAAGGACAATAGATAAAAACAAGGCAAGAATTACGGTTGAGCTTTGGCCTAGCCAGGTAGGTCAAAATGCCTAAGAAGGAAAGGAGGCCTGTTTAGACTCCAAGCTGAGGAGTCGGGACTTTTCTCCACCATGCATCCAGAGAGGTCTTGAAAAAGAAATGCCAACCCAATATCCTTTGATAGCTTTCCCATTGCACTTTGGACAAAATGTCAAATTCTTACTAAGATGTGAAGACCTGCATTAGCTGGGTCCTGCTTGCCTGCCCATCCTCCCAGGGCACTACTTGCACCATGCAAGTCATTTCTTTATTTCTCAGAGATGAAACTTTTCCTCACCCGAGGCCTTTTACCCATGCTTTCCCCTCTGCTTGGTCACCACCCTACACTGTCTCCCTTCTGTATTCCTTTCCCTAGTTCCTCTCTCCTATCTCAGCTTCAAGTTGCTTCCTCTGACGTTTCCTTCTAAATAAAGCCCACTATTATAACTCTCAGATCCTTTCTTTTGTTCTTCCTATGCACTTACCAAGTTTATAAGATAGTGTTATTTGTGTGATGATCTCTTTGATATATTTCCTGTCATTTTTTTCCATGGGGTGTATAACAACTTACAATATGTTTTATTTATGCCCCACTTGCTTTTGGGATCCATGCAGACATGATTTTGTTTCCCATTATATCCAGTTGTTAGCTCAATGCTTGGTACATTGTTAGTGCCTGATAAACATTCCTTGAATTAATGTTCAGGATTAGTCAATCTAGAATACATGCTAGAGAATAGTGGGGGGCAGGCTGAGCAAAGTAAGATAGAACAGATTGTGGGGGGCTAAAGAGAGGCATTTTTACCCAATCAGTTAGATCTGCACAGGTAATATAGAAGCCACTGGCCACATATGGGTATTGAGCACCTGAAATGTGACTGGAACAGAATTTTTTAATTCAATTTAATTTCAATCAGTTTACATATTCTAAAGTACATTTGGAACAATGTGGGCATGTGAATCTACTTTTTCAAGTATAGATATTATTAAATCTAAATACAGATGGTAAATTTTGGTGAACAGTTACGGTCTGAATGGAGAAGTACTTAAGTTTCTGTAAATTTCGAAGACCTCATACAAAAGAAGGATGTAAAATATCTCATTTTTCCCCTATTGATTATATGTTGAAATAGTAATATTTTGGATATATTGGGTTAAGTAAAATATATTTTTAGAATTAGTTTCATTAAAGCAAGGTATGTACCCAAAGGATGGAAAGCGGGGACTTAAACAGGTATTTGTGCACCAGTGTTCATAGAGGCCCAAATGTCCATCAACAGATTCATCAATAAACAGAATGTGATATGTATATATCATATATGTGTGATACATATATCCTATATATAAAATGGAATGTTATTCAGCCTTATAATGGTATGAGATTCTGATACATGCTACAACAGATGAACCTTGAAAACATACATGTGCCAGTCACTGAAAGGACAGATACTGTATGATTCCATTTATAAGGGGTACCTAAAATAGGTAGAGAAAGAAAGTAGAATAGAGGTTACCAGGGGCTGGAGGAAGGGGAGAATGGGGAGTAATTGTTTAATGGTTATAGGATTTCTGTTTGGGATGATGAAAAAGTTATGGAAATGAATAGTGGTGATATTTGCCCAGCATGTGAATGTACTTTATGTCACTGAATTTAATACTTAAAAATGGTTAAAATATGAATTTTACATATATTTTACAATAAGATTTTTTAAAAATTAATTTTCACTTTTTCTTTTTTCTTTTTAAAAAATGTGACTACTAGAAAATTTCTGGTTACATAGGTGGCTTTCTCATTATGCTTCTATTGGACAGCACTGGGTTAGACGATTAGGAATCCTGGGAGAGGATGAGTAAATTTCAGTGATGAAGATTTCACTAATGTCTGTAGCACCAGAAAGCCTTCTTAAAATGAGGGCAAGAGGGTAGCAGATAATGATGAACCCAGGAATGTAGCATTTGGGGGAATGTGTTATGTACAAAAAGGCACCAAGGAAAAGCCTGGGTATGATGGGGATATATTCAGTGAGATTTAATCTGGGAAGAGCTTTCTTTGTGGCTGAAGTGGGAACCTTCTAGAGATAGTGTTTTCTCTACTGTAACAGGATAACCTGGCAGTAAGCCTGGAGTGATGTTCCTTAATTGCTGTGGGATCAAATGAGTACCATGTGAGAAAGAGCTTTCTAATCTCAGGTGAGAGGGACAGGTGAGGCACAGGTAAGGTTAATCACAAGTATGGGATTTCTTCAGGGTGTGAGGCTCTCTGCTCTGGCTTCCGCGGAGAAACTCGGAAAGTTTCCCACCAGTACCACATACTTGATCTTTTGAATAAAACTGTGAGGAGGACCATCCATGATGATGACCCCCTTATACCTCAACGATAGAATCGCGCTCCCAAATTGCACTGGCACTGCTTTCAGAATGGAGAATGACTGTCTTCATGTGTTCAACGTAGTCCTTCTGTCTGTGAGGTTTTCCACCACCCAGAAGCCAGGTGAGTACTGACCCAAACCTGGGAATGTGCACTGGTACCAAAGAAAAAACGTATGTGAGAAGGTGATGGGACAATGGTCAGAGACAAATTTGATTGCTCAACTTAATCTGATGCTCAGGGACGCCAGTATGAGAAACATGATCCAAAACTGGTGTAGGGCAGACCTTGTGGGTTCTCAGGGGTTTGAGCTACACTGGACATATGCTACAGCCCTCCAACATGATAGGAAACAGTTCTTTGGGCTTGCCCCAACTTAAGAACAGCCATTGCTGGGGCTGTGACACCAGATTCACCCTGGTCAGAAAGATGTCTGCCTCATCAAAATTAAAGTTCCACCTGAGTTGGGCTGCAACTGGCTCTGATCCTAGGAATACATGGAGGTGGGGGCGGGGAACCCAAGTTCACTGGAGAAAAATCTATGTATACCCAGAATATGAGTTTAATCCTCTACAGACAGTGGAGGGGCGTTCTTTGCCCAAATGAAATCAGAAGCATAGTAGAACTGCTAAAAAGTTTGCACCAAATAGGTTTCTATCTATTTATATTTATTGCTATTTTTTTTATTAGTGTAACATAGTTCTTTCAAAGATTCCTGGAAGACCTAAGATTATATATGTCCTGATTTGGCCATTCCAGTAGCTATTGAAAGTCAGTTTCTGGACCAACTGTGTACAGTATTGTTGCTGGTATGGGATGAAGTATATTTTAAATTCCATCTAATACACTACATCCTAGCCATGGTGAAAATGGTATTTTTGGTGGAAGTTTACCCTTAGCTCCTATTGTGATGGCCAGGTCATGGTTAGGACTCTGCATTATGTTTCTAGATACCACAAGTAATTGTTCCTTTCTGTCAGTTCTGAGAAGAGCTATTTTTGCACTCCACTATACGCTTGGTACTCTGTGTCTAAGCTTGCTCTTGACAAAGGAAGAATTTGAAGTAGTTATCTGAAAATAGAGATCCATTTTGGCCTGAATCTCTCCAGTAACAATTGGTTTAACTTATCTTGGTAATGATTTCGGCCTCCACCACTTCCCACTTCAATGCGAAATACGAGCATTACACAGACTCCCAGGGAAATGAAGAGGCCTGGGGAAGAGGCTCTTATTTGTTAAATGCTTTAGTTGCCTTAGATTGACTAATAAGATTTGGTTCCAAAAAGAGGACAATAAAAAAAATCAATATTTTACAAATTAGCAAGCTTCTTGAGTCATTTCTTTGTATCGGTAGTGCCAGAGAATGCATTTCAATGAAAGGTGCTAAAGGATTAAAAGATACCTAAACCTGTTATCCAAGCAACACCTATGTCAAGTAAATGTCAAAGTTCTTTAAGTTTTTGGATGGTTCTGGAAGTGTTCATAGTAATAGTATATGTATGTGATTATCATATCTGCATGTGATTAGCAATCATATCTGTACCCTAAATTGCAACATTTCTGGGTTCTAAATTTGTGGTAGTGGTTGCTGTAGTTTTTAATGAGAAGTTAATGGTTATGATTCTGTATTGAACCTTGTCTTCTTATCTATTGAAAAATGTAAGCATTTTCCTAAAGTCCAGTAAGTATTAATTTACTAGAAGCCTTTATGGGAAGGGCAGAAACCTCTGCTATTGACTGTTTCTTTTTTTCTGAATTGTTCATAAAACCCCAGATCCACATATCATGTGGTCTGAATGAATACAGATTTTCAAATCAGTGAAAAAATTGTTTCTTCATGTTGCTGTATTTTCTTTTTAAAAAATGTCCATTAAATGATTGTACCACAGCCATTGATTGCTTAAGCCATTGGTGCTCAGTGCAAATTTCTAGGTGTTGAACCATATTTACTGAATCCTAAACACTGGGGGTGCTTCTTTTTTACAGCTCTGGTGGATGTACCAATGCTTTTTAACCAGTTCCTTTTAGAAAATAACTGGAGATTGCTTCTCCATTTTGGCTTTGCATACAGTACTGCAAGGAATAACTCCATACAAACTTCATTTTGTAGGTTTGCAGGTACATTTGTATATCAATTCTCAGAAGTGGGAAAGTGGCAGAATACTGACTTAGTATAACTGTGTACACAAGAGTGGGATTGGCTATCATCTGCTTTAACAATCAGAGACAATCAGGAAAATAGCAACCGTTTCTAGTATTTGCAATGGAGAAAATGTAATACAGGGTAGCTGTGGTATAATGAGTTATATGAAATACATATTTGGTCACTCATATGACCAAATATATATTTCCCAGGTGTATTTGGTCTTTCTTCATCTACAGTTCCTGAAAACACTGCAGTCTTAAAGGTGAAACAGGTATTTTGTCATGTGAATGAGAGACTTTTGGACCCCCCAACCCAAGAGCAGGGGCTGGAGGCTGAATTAGCCAATGGCCAGTAACTTAGTCAGTCATGACTGTGCAATAAAGCCCTCACAAAACCCGTGAGAAGAGCCTCTCTCTCACTCGCTCTGCCCTGCCTGCTCTGTTTGGTTGCATCCTGTTCCCTGGTCGGAGAGAGCTTCAATGCTTGGGGACCCAGAACGCCTCCATGTGCCACCCAGCCAGGCCCCAAGCTCCACAAGGATAGAAGCTCCTTTACTGGGACCTTGTCCTATGTCTCTCTTCATCTGGCTGTGTAACTTATATCCTTTATGGTACCCTTTATTAAACTGGTAAATGTAACGTAAGTGTTTTCCTGAGTTCTGTGAGCCACTCTAGCAAATTAATCGAACCTAAGGGGAAGGTCGTGGGAACCTCCAATCTGTGGCCAGTAGGTCAGAAGCACAGGTAACTGCCTGGGGCTTGCGACCCGCGTCTGAAGTTGGGGGTGCCGGAGATTCTTAACCTGGGAATCTGGTGCTGTCTCCTGGCAGATAGCATCAGAATTGAGTTGAGTTCTCCAACACTCTGCTAGTGTTCGAGAATTCCTTGGTGGAGAAATAAGTGTGGAAGACCCCCTCCCACATATTTACACACACTGGAATCGGGTTTGGGTACCTGAATGAAGTTATACTACTATTACTGCTGTGTATAATATCACTACTGTTATATGTAGGGAAGAAATACACCATCTCATTCGGTGTCAGAGATGTTACAGTAGTGGTTACCAGGGGATATAGAATTGAACACCTGAGAAATCGGAGCAACCCAGAAATGAGTAACCGCCGAACAGCCACTGCTTGCAGCCTGGAGAGATGAAAGTAAGAAGTCTGTGTTCCTGAATCCCAGAGCTGGGGGTCATCTGCTAGAGGCTAGGACCTCTAAGGATCTTTCTAGTGGGCCACTAAGGAGGTATAGTCATTGCCAGAGAAGTACCCAAGATAGAAGAGGGAGAGAAATGTCTTGGCATATTTCCAACCCCCAGCCTCCAATCTTTCAGACATCAGCTGACAGCAAGCCTGAGTTTCACAGTTAACAGAGGTCCACCCCCTGCAGTACCGAGCAGAGCAGCAGAAGGCAAAACAAAAACAAATAGACTAAAATAATGGGGGTGAGCTTAACAACTTCCATCACATAAGTTCTACTTTACCAAAGGCATTCACCCTGAGGTTCAAGGATAGTAGGGGCCTTGGAGAGCCCTCTAGAGCTGGATAAGAACGTTATCATTTCCCACTGTTGTAAATAATGTTGCGATGAATATCTTTGTGAACTTTGTCTTTCTTCTTTGGATAATTTCCTTATTTTCCGATGTCATATTTCTTTCTAAATGGGATGACCAGAAGTCTGTATAATTTTTACCTACCTTCCTGACTTTCTTATATTCTTTCCCCATATTAATTAATCATCAACTATTTCCAACAATAGTAAAGCTGATCTTAGTTACATTTTAAATTCTAGATGTGAGACAGTAAAAGATTCAGTCTTAGGTAGTTAAGAGACAAAAGATAAAATTCTCCCCTATTCTACTTGGTTGATGAACCAGGTTTGGGAAGAAGGCACTGGAGCTGCAGGGTGAGTCTGCAGCCACACATGGGGAACAGATCAGTGGAAATGGTGTTAATTAGTGTTAGTGAACAAGCTTTATACTTGGAAAGTAATTTCACATTCATTATCAGATTAGGTTCTCTCAACCCTCTGAGGTAGGTATGATTATTCTCATTGTATTTATGGGGACGCCAAAGTTCAAGGTTGCTAAGCAACTTGCCCAAAGAAGCAAGTCATTGAATGTGGAAGGTTTTCTATCTCTTCTGTGCTGCCTCCCATCATGCTCTATGAATTATTTACTATACCCTTTTCTTATATAATGCCCAGAGAAGTTTTATCTTTAATTTTATTTCTGTTTTCAAAATTAAACAGTTGCAGCCCAAGCAGTTTCATTAAAAAAAAAAAAAAAACAGGTAATAAGCAACAATCAGTCGCAAGATAACACACCAGGTACTGTAGAGAATACAAAGTTGAGAGACCACAGCCCCAGGCTTCTAGGAACTTTCATCTGACAAATGTAAACAGCATGTCTTAGACAAGAAGGAACCAACCAGGGACCATAGAAGATTTAATCTAATTTCTTCTTCGTTAGTTAAGGAAACCAGGGACTACTTTCAAGGCTACGGTTCTTGAGTTATTCCAAATACTCTCTCTGTGCTGGTCTCCTTTTCTGAGCTATAAGCTCCTCAAGAGCAGGGCATGGCTTCCTTAGGCCTATTGCTGTCCCCCACTGTTCATACACTGCCAGGTATACAGTAGGCACACATTAAATGCTTCTTTACCTCCATTTCTTCCATGAAGGATATGCTATTTATGCATTATGATATTTTTACCTTATGCAACAGGTGTTTATTAATTTCTACTGTGTGGCAGACACTGTTCTGGGTACTTGGGAGATCAGGGAACAAAACAAAAATCCCTGTCCTTGCACAGTCAAAATGTATAATCACTTTTTGCTTTCCAGGAGTTTGATACCTGAATGGTATATATCATAGGGGTAATGTTGAGTGTCTCTGCCTCTGGCTTTAGTTCTTCTGTACTCTTATGGATAAAGAAATGCAGGACTGCTAACGGCTGAAGAAGTTTCAGGTACTTCCCTTTTACCTCTCTTGAACTCAACTCTACATAAATCTGAGCTTCATACAGAATTTTTGAAATTTTGGGAAACTGTCTAGGCAAAGCTATCAGGTGATAAAAAGTGTGTAAAATGTTGGAACTGGTGAATGACCTAGGCTGCCTGAGTGTGGGGTTTGTGGAGCTGATGAACTAAAAATTAGGCCTGACTTGTAATCATTGAGGGCCAGGGGAGAAACCACTTAGGTTTGGGGTAATTGATAGTGGTCTTTTGTCTTTGAGGAAGAAAAATAAGATCTTAATCTGTGTTAGGAAGGTTACCTTGGCCAGTGGTGAGGGTGATTCACGAGAGGGGAGTAAGACAAATTAGCAAGGTCTTACACAGAGCCTCTTATGAAATAATAGACCTCTGACAAGACAGAAGAAATGAAACTAAGGAGGAAAAATTGCAGAAAAGAAACAATAGGACCCGGTGCCTGATGAAGGAGGGAATTCGTGGAGGTGATGGGGAGATATCTAGGAGATTTTTAGTGACATTAACCATTAAAAATGCAGAGTAATGAACAGAGGCTTTTGATTGATGGATGTGAGTGATACAATGAATGCAATCTGTGGTATTTTGTACTAATTATCTAGGAAAGTATAACTCATACCGTTTATGCCAAGTAATTATATAAAATTAATCTCAACACTTATTTCCTAACACTTGCTAAATGTTAGAGACAATACAAAGATGAGTAAGGCAAATCCCGCCTTAAATAACTTTCAGCCTAATGAAGGACATAAATACAAACAATAAGAGGTAAAATACAATATTTTGCAAGGGTGGTACAGGAGCCATGAAGACCTGAAGAAGGAAAAGATTAGAGTCCTGGAGGGGCAAGCTATAATGGTTAGAATAGGATAGGATAGAGGAGCAATTCTTTAAATTAAAAACCGGATTTTTTTCTAAAATGCCAAAAATATCCATTGAAATAATCAAATTCAGAAACATCTAATAAATGTTGATTTGGCATGCATTCAAGTATAGTGAATATGCTGTGAAAATCTTACTGAATTTCTCTGGAGGACATGGCACAAGATGCATGAGTGGAAAATCCATGCCTATAAACAGCCAAGAAAAAACGATTGCCCAAGATGATCAGGGATATATAAATTTATTGTAGTCTATGCCTACAGACTGGAGATGTTCACATCCTGGGGATTTCTTGCTTCTACTTCCAAACACATTGACTAAAGCAGTCACAGTCTGGGCTTTCTTCGGGCTGGGCAGCTCCCAGGCAACATAGCTGGTGAGGGCCGCTTCTTTAAGCACTTCGGGTGACATTGTAAGCACTTGGACACTCCTCTTTTGAAATGAGTAGATTTTTCAGTAGTGTTTTCCTAAGTTTATCTGATAAAAACAAATTTGCATTTTCTTCCAAACTGTCAGTGTTGAGTTCTTCAGGAAGTGGTATGTGTTCGCGAGGGTGTCTATCTCCATCCACATGCAGAGCTGTCTGAAAATTCAATGCCTGGTGGAACCTGGTAAAGGTATAAATGGTGTATTTTTTTAAATTGAAGTATCACTGATATACAGTCTTTTTTAAAAACATTGAAGTATTGTTGATATACAATCTTATACTGGTTTCAAGTATACAACACAGTGGTTCAACAGTTACCCATATTATTAAATCCTCACCTCCACTAGTGCAAGATTATATTGACTATCTGTCAACATAGGAAGATGTTACAGAATCATTGGTTATATTCTCCATGTTGTACTACTGTCCCCAGAACCAACTTGTATTATGATTGAGAATTTTTGTGCCCTTTTATCCCCCTCCCCCTCCCCACCAGCCCACTCTAACCCCTCCCCCATGGTAACCACCAGTCACTTCTCAGTGTCTATGAATCTACTGCTATTTTGTTAATTTTGTTTTGTGTTGTTTTTATATTCCACAAATATGTGAAATCATATAGTATTTGTCTTTCTCTGCCTGGCTTATTTCACTTAGCATAATACCCTCTAGGTCCATGTTATGGCTGAATAATATTTCATTTTGTACATATACCATAATCTTCTTTAACCATTCATCTATTGATGAATTTCTGTTTTTAGTTTTTTGAGGAACCTCCCTACTGCTTTTCACAGTGGCTACACAAATTGACAATCCCACCAACAGTGCAGGAGGATTCCCTTTTCTTCACATCCCTGCCAACACTTGTTATTTCTTGTCTTTTAGATAGTGACCATTCTGACTGGTGTGAGGTGATAGCCCATTTTGGTTTTGATTTGCATTTCCCTGATGATTAGTGATATAGAACATCTTTTCATGTGCCTGTTGGCCATCTGTTTTTCTTCTTTGGAAAAATATATATTCAGGTCCTCTGCCCATTTTTTAATTGGGTTATTTGTGTGTGTGTGTTGAGGCATATGAGGGATATTTTACTATGCTCAGGTTCATTGATGATCTCATAGAGCAACATGAAGCCAAGGCTTAAGTAGCAGGTGTGAGCCTTCTCCTGCTATGATTTCTTTCTCAGTTAGGGATGCTTCAGGTACAAAAATACAAAACTGATATGTCTTTTAATCTTGGGGAGTGTATATTTTTCTTATTATTTAATTCATTTTAAAATGCTACAGACAGATGTCATGCTAAAATCCTGAGCAAGGTATTAGCACATAGAATAAAGAACTATATTAAAATATCAATGGCATTTGGCATGTTAGTAAATATAAACCAGTAGCACACTTCAACAGAGCAGAAGTGTATAAGTCATTGTAAAATGGGATTAATATTATAAATCAACCATACTAATAGATTAAGAAGCATATCATGATATCTAATATGTACTAAAAAGGCATTTGACAAAATTCAATATCCATTTTTGATAAAAGTTCTCATAATAAAATAGGTATAGGTTAGTATATCCTTCATTTGATAAAAATGTACATGTTTCAAAGCAAATAACATATTCTATTTAATGATAAAGCACAGGAACCCTCATTTTCCAATGAAAATTAGGAGAAAAAGACCAAGAATGTATATTATCACATCCTACAGTGAATACAGTTCTGAATATAGTATCCAAGTTATTAGTCAGAGCCTAGCCCAGTGGCCAGCACACAAGAGAAATTCGATTATTTGTTGACTGAATTAATTAATGACAGATGAAATAATAGTCTCCCTCTTTTGGAGTAGAGGAGATAAGAATATAATTATTTAAAAAGTATATATAGTTATATTCCAAGAGAATCAATTGAAAAATTGCTAGGAGCAATAGGGACATTAAGTAGCTAGTTTCAAAATTAATATATAAAAATATAAGACACTTAGAAAGTGTATTAGAAGGAATAATCCCTTCTAATCACAGAAAAAAAACACAGTAACAAATATATACCTGTCCTATTTGAAGAAAACCTTAAAATTCTGTTGAAGATATTAAAATGTACATATCCTGTTCTGAGGTAGCAACTGTCACAGCACCAATTCTAAATTAATATGTATACTACTAATATTAAAAATATGATTAGTACTATTAAATTTATTATTAAAAATACAATTAGTATTATTAATATTAAAAACACACCCAGTTGATTAGAAAGTTAAGTAGTACTCAGTAGCAGCAAGGGATTTCAGGAAACAATATCTACTGTGGTGAAACTTTTAATTACATGAAAAATTAAAAGAAACCATTTGACAATGCCTATTAAAATTTAAAAAGCCCCATATCTCTTTGAGCCACTATTTTTACTTTTACAAATTTATCCTCCAGGTAATTCACAGAGTGTGAAATTAAATATGTATATAACTATACACATCTATGTGGAAGAAAAACTGCATATGTATGTTCAAGAATTTTTTTCAGCATTGATTTTTTTTCTTAAATGATGAAGAGACATGTGGGGGGAGGAGCCAAGATGGTGGCATGAGTACGACAGCAGAAATCTCCTCCCAAAACCATATATATCTTTGAAAATACAACAAATACAACTATTCCTACAAGAGAGACCAGAAAATACAGTATAACAGCCAGACTACATCCACACCTGTGAGAACCCAGCGCCTCGTGAAGGGGGTAAGATACAAGGCACGGCCCGGCGGGAGCGGTGCGAGCCTCACCCCAGCACCTCGGCGGGAGGAAAGGAGTCAGAGCGGGGAAGGAGAGGGAGCCCAGGACTGCTAAATATCCAGCCCTAGCCATCCGCACCAGAGCGCAGACACACAGTGCGTGGTGTGCTGGATACTAGGGAAACAGGACAGTAAAATCTGCGAGCAGGTCCCTGCAGCCAGTGCCCCTGGGACAAAGAAAAGCGAGTGCTCTTTGAAAGTGTTAAAGGGACAGGAGCCTCACGGCTGGACAGAGGTATCCCAGCACACTCAGCCCAGCAGCTGGGAATCCTGGGAAACTCCGGGCGCCCTAATCCCCTGGGCGGCAGCACAGCTTGGAGGCCCCTCTCGGTGATAAACAGCCTCCCGCCGGTTCCTCTTCCAGTGTGGCTCTGCGATAGTGGAGCAGCAACCTGAGGCCAGCCACGCCCACAGCAGCTGCTGGGGCCAGACTCAGAGGCCCCATCTCCACACAGCTACTCAGCACAAGCTGCTAGGGTTCACCGTTCTCACAGGAGAGGAAGGCCACAAACCACCAAGAAGGGACGTTCTCCCAGTTGACACACACGCCAACTCCCCACAACTACCTCTATCACCATGAAAAGGCAGAAGAATTTGATCCAGACCAGACTAACAGAGACAACCCCTGAGAAGGAGCTTGGGGAGACAGACCTAACCAATCTTCCTGAAGAAGAATTCAAAATAAAGGTCATAACCATGCTGATGGAGCTGCAGAGAAAAATGCAAGAGCTAACAGACAAAGTAGGGAGGGAGACTACAGAAATAAAACAATCTCTGGAAGGATTAAAAGCAGAATGGATAAGATGCAAGAGGCCATTGATGGAATAGAAACCAGAGAAGAGGAATGCAGAGAAGCTGATGCAGAGAGAGATAAAAGACTCTCCAGAAATGAAAACAATATTAAGAGAACTGTGTGACCAAAGCAAACAGAACAATATCCACATTATAGGGGTACCAGAAGAAGAAGAAGAGAGAAAAAGGGATAGAAAGTGTATTTGAAGAAATGATTGCTGAAAACTTCCCCAAACTGGAGGAGGAAATAATCGCTCAGACCACGGAAGCACACAGAACTCCCAACACAAGGGACCCAAGGAGGATAACACTAAGAAACATAATAATTAAAATGGCAAAGATCAAGGACAAGGACAAAGTTTTAAAGGCAGCCAGAGAGAGAAAAAAAGTCACCTACAAAGGAAAACCCATCAGGCTATCATCAGACTTCTCAACAGAAACTTTACAGGCCAGAAGATAATGGCATGATATATTTAATGCAATGAAACAGAAGGGCTTTGAACCAAGGATACTGTATCCAGCACGATTATCATTTAAATATGAAGGAGGGATTAAACAATTCCCAGACAAGCAAAAGTTGAGGAAATTTGCCTCCCACAAACCACCTCTATAGAGTATAGAGAAAAGAGAATCAACACACATTAACAGAATCAGAAATGAGAAAGGAAACATCATGACGGACCTCACAGAAATACTAAGAATTATTAGAGAATACTACAAAAACCTATATGCTAACAAGCTGGAAAACCTGGAAGAAATGGACAACTTCCTAGAAGAACACAACCTTCCAAGACTGACCAAGGAAGAAACAGAAAATCTAAACAAACCAATTACCAGCAACGAAATTGAAGCGGAAATCAAAAAACTACCCAAGAACAAAACCTCCGGGCCAGATGGATTTACCTCGGAATTTTATCAGACATACAGGGAAGACATAATACCCATTCTCCTTAAAGTTTTCCAAAAAATAGAAGAGGAAGGAATACTCCCAAACTCATTCTATGAAGCCAACATCACCCTAATACCAAAACCAGGCAAAGACCCCACCAAAAAAAGAAAATTACAGACCAATATCCCTGATGAATGTTGATGCAAAAATAATCAACAAAATATTAGCAAACTGAATTCAAAAATACATCAAAAGGATCATACAACATGACCAAGTGGGATTCATCCCAGGGATGCGAGGATGGTACGACATTCAAAAACCCATCAACATCATCCACCACATCAACAAAAAGAAGGACAAAACCACATGATTATCTCCATAGATGCTGAAAAAGCATCGATAAAATTCAACATCCATTCATGATAAAAACTCTCAGCAAAATGGGTATAGAGGGCAAGTACCTCAACATAATAAAGGCCATATATGATAAAACACAGCCAATATCATACTGAACAGCAAGAAGCTGAAAGCTTTTCCTCTGAGATCAGGAATAAGACAAGGATGCCCACTCTCCCTACTGTTATTCAACATAGTACTGGAGGTCCTAGCCATGGCAAGTAGACAAAACAAAGAAATACAAGGAATCCCATGCTCTTGGCTAGGAAGAATTAATATCGTCAAAATGGCCATCCTGCCCAAAGCAATATACAGATTCGATGCAATCCCTATCAAAATACCAACAGCATTCTTCAAAGAACTGGAACAAATAGTTCAAAAATTCATATGGAAACACCAAAGACCCTGAATAGCCAAAGCAATCCTGAGAAGGAAGAATAAAGTGGGGGGGATCTCGCTCCCCAACTTCAAGCTCTACTACAAAGCCACAGTAATCAAGACAATTTGGTACTGGCACAAGAACAGAGCCACATAGCAGTGGAACAGAATAGAGACTCCAGACATTAACCCAAACATATATGGTCAATTAACCTACGATAAAGGAGTCATGGACATACAATGGGGAAATGACAGTCTCTTCAACAGTTGGTGCTGGCAAAACTGGACAGCTACATGTAAGAGAATGAAACTGGATCACTGTCTAACCCCATACACAAAAGTAAATTCAAAAAGGATCAAAGACCTGAATGTAAGTCATGAAACCATAAAACTCTTAGAAAAAAACATAGGCAAAAATCTGTTGGACATAAATATGAGTGACTTCTTCATGAACATATCTCCCCGGGCAAGGGAAACAAAAGCAAAAATGAACAAGTGGGACTATATCAAGCTGAAAAGTTTCTTTCTGTACAGCAAAGGACACCATCAATAGAACAAAAAGGCATCCTACAGTATGGGAGAATATATTCATAAATGACAGATCTGATAGAGGGTTGACATCAATAATATATTATATATAATATATTAAAAAATATTATATATACTATATATAATATTATATATATTATATATATAAAAAAGAGCTCATACACTTCAACAAACAAAAAGCATATAATCCAATTAAAAAATGGGCAGGGGAGCTGAACAGACAGTTCTCCAAAGAAGAAATTCAGATGGCCAACAGACGCATGAAAAGATGCTCCACATTGCTATGTAGCACTATTTACAATAGCCAAGAAATAAAAGCAACCTAAGTGTCCATCAGTAGATGAATGGATAAAGAAGATGTGGTACATATACACAATGCAATATTATTCAGCCATAAGAAGAAAACAAGGGGGCAGAAGATGGCGGCGTGAGTAGAGCAGCGGAAATCTCCTCCCAAAACAACATATATCTATGAAAATATAACAAAGACAACCCTTCCTAGAATAAAGACCAGAGGACACAGGACAATATCCAGACCACATCCACAACTGAGAGAACCCAGCGCCTCGCGAAGGGGGTAAGATACAAGCCCCGGTCCCGCGGGAGCCGAGCGCCCCTCCCCCCCAGCTCCCGGAGGGAGAAGAGCAGGCAGAGCGGGAGGGAGACGGAGCCCAGGACTGCCGAGCACCCAGCCCCAGCCATCCGGACCAGAGTGCAGGGCGCTCGATACTAGGAAAACAGGGCAGCAAGAACAGTGAGCAGGCACTGGAGGCTGGGCGACAGAGGACATAAGAAAAGCGCGTGACCATTTTTTTTTTTTTGCTTTTTTGCTGTTTTGTTTTGGCGAGCGCTTTTTGGAAGTCTTAAAGGGATAGGGACCCCAATACTAGGGAAACAGGGCAGAAAGACCGGTGAGCAGAGGCCTGAGGCTGGCACTGCAGAATAAAGAAAAACGAACGACCACCTTTTTTTTTTTTTTTTTTAATTAAAAACTTTTTTTTTTTTTTAATTAAAAAAATTTTTTTTTCTTTTTTTTTTGGTGGTCGTTGTTTTGTTTTGGCGGGTGCTTTTTGGAAGTCTTAAAGGGGCAGGGCGGGTCACCTAATCCAGAGGTAGGGAATCCGGGATCTCTGGGCACCCTAACCCCTGGGCTGCAGGGAGCAGGGAGGCCCCTTACAGAGATAAATAGCCTCCCAGCCGCTCCAGCTCCAATGCGACTCCACCATTTTGGAGTAGCTGCCCGAGCCAGGCCACGCCCACAGCAACAGCGGAGATTAACTCCATAGCAGCTGGGCAGGAAGCAGAAACCCTGTCTGCGCGCAGCTGCGCAGCACAAGCCACTAGAGGTCGCTGTTCTCCCAGGAGACGAGGGCCACAAACCAACAAGAAAGGAAGTCCTTCCAGCTGTCACTCGTCCCAGTTCTGCAGACTATTCCTATCACCATGAAAAGGCAAAGCTACAGGCAGACAAAGATCACAGAGACAACACCAGAGAAGGAGACAGACCTAACCAGTCTCCCTGAAAAAGAATTCAAAATAAGAATCATAAACATGCTGACAGAGATGCAGAGAAATACGCAAGAGAAATGGGATGAAGTCCGGAAGGAGATCACAGATGCCAGAAAGGAGATCGCAGAAATGAAACAAACTCTGGAAGGGTTTATAAGCAGAATGGATAGAATGCAAGAGGCCATTGATGGAATTGAAATCAGAGAACAGGAACGCATAGAAGCTGACATAGAGAGAGACAAAAGGATCTCCAGGAATGAAACAATATTAAGAGAACTGTGTGACCAATCCAAAAGGAACAATATCTGTATTATACGGGTCCCAGAAGAAGAAGAGAGAGGAAAAGAGATGGAAAGTATCTTAGAAGAAATAATTGCTGAAAACTTCCCCACACTGGGGGAGGAAGTAATCGAACAGACCACGGAAATACACAGAACCCCCAACAGAAAGGATCCAAGAAGGGCAACACCAAGACACATAATAATTAAAATGGCAAAGATCAAGGACAAGGAAAGAGTGTTAAAGGCAGCTAGAGAGAAAAAGGTCACCTATAAAGGGAAACCCATCAGGCTAACGTCAGATTTCTCAACAGAAACCCTACAGGCCAGAAGAGAATGGCATGATACATTTAATACAATGAAACAGAAGGGCCTTGAACCAAGGATACTGTATCCAGCACGACTATCATTCAAATATGATGGTGGGATTAAACAATTCCCAGACAAACAAAAGCTGAGGGAATTTGCTTTCCACAAACCACCTCTACAGAACATCTTACAGGGACTGCTCTAGATGGGAGCACTCCTAGAAAGAGCACAGCACAAAACACCCAACATATGAAGAATCGAGGAGGAGGAACAAGAAGGGAGAGAAGAAAAGAATCTCCAGACAGTGTATATAACAGCTCAATAAGCGAGCTAAGTTAGGCAGTAAGATACTAAAGAGGCTAACCTTGAACCTTTGGTAACCACGAATTTAAAGCCTGCAATGGCAATAAGTACATATCTTTCAATAGTCACCCTAAATGTTAATGGGTTGAATGCACCAATCAAAAGACACAGAGTAACAGAATGGATAAAAAAGCAAGACCCATCTATATGCTGCTTACAAGAAACTCACCTCAAACCCAAAGACATGTACAGACTAAAAGTCAAGGGATGGAAAAACATATTTCAAGCAAACAACAGTGAGAAGAAAGCAGGGGTTGCAGTACTAATATCAGACAAAATAGACTTCAAAACAAAGAAAGTAACAAGAGATAAAGAAGGACACTACATAATGATAAAGGGCTCAGTCAAACAAGAGGATATAACCATTCTAAATATATATGCACCCAACACAGGAGCACCAGCATATGTGAAACAAATACTAACAGAACTAAAGGGGGATATAGACTGCAATGCATTCATTCTAGGAGACTTCAACACACCACTCACCAGAAAGGATAGATCCACTGGGCAGAAAATAAGTAAGGACACGGAAGCACTGAACAACACAGTAGAGCAGATGGACCTAATAGACATCTATAGAACTCTACATCCAAAAGCAGCGGGATATACATTCTTCTCAAGTGCACATGGAACATTCTCCAGAATAGACCACATACTAGGCCACAAAAAGAGCCTCAGAAAATTCCAAAAGATTGAAATCCTACCAACCAACTTTTCAGACCACAAAGGCATAAAACTAGAAATAAACTGTACAAAGAAAGCAAAGAGGCTCACAAACACATGGAGGCTTAACAACACGCTCCTAAATAATCAATGGATCAATGACCAAATCAAAATGGAGATCCAGCAATATATGGAAACAAATGACCACAACAACACTAAGCCCCAACTTCTGTGGGACACAGCAAAAGCAGTCTTAAGAGGAAAGTATATAGCAATCCAAGCATATTTAAAAAAGGAAGAGCAATCCCAAATGAATGGTCTAATGTCACAATTATCGAAATTGGAAAAAGAAGAACAGATGAGGCCTAAGGTCAGCAGAAGGAGGGACATAATAAAGATCAGAGAAGAAATAAATAAAATTGAGAAGAATAAAACAATAGCAAAAATCAATGAAACCAAGAGCTGGTTCTTCGAGAAAATAAACAAAATAGATAAGCCTCTAGCCAGACTTATTAAGAAGAAAAGAGAATCAACACAAATCAACAGTATCAGAAACGAGAAAGGAAAAATCACGACGGACCCCACGGAAATGCAAAGAATTATTGGAGAATACTATGAAAACCTATATGCTAACAAGCTGGGAAACCTAGGAGAAACGGACAACTTCCTAGAAAAATATAACCTTCCAAGATTGACCCAGGAAGAAACAGAAAATCTAAACAGACCAATAACCAGCAACGAAATTGAAGCGGTAATCAAAAAACTACCCAAGAACAAAACCCCCGGGCCAGATGGATTTACCTCGGAATTTTATCAGACATACAGGGAAGACATAATACCCATTCTCCTTAAAGTTTTCCAAAAAATAGAGGAGGAGGGGATACTCCCAAACTCATTCTATGAAGCTAACATCACCCTAATACCAAAACCAGGCAAAGACCCCACCAAAAAAGAAAACTACAGACCAATATCACTGATGAACGTAGATGCAAAAATACTCAACAAAATATTAGCAAACCGAAATCAAAAATACATCAAAAGGATCATACACCATGACCAAGTGGGATTCATCCCAGGGATGAAAGGATGGTACAACATTCGAAAGTCCATCAACATCATCCACCACATCAACAAAAAGAAAGACAAAAACCACATGATCATCTCCATAGATGCTGAAAAAGCATTTGACAAAGTTCAACATCCATTCATGATAAAAACTCGCAGCAAAATGGGAATAGAGGGCAAGTACCTCAACATAATAAAGGCCATCTATGATAAACCCACAGCCAACATTATATTGAACAGCGAGAAGCTGAAAGCATTTCCTCTGAGATCGGGAACTAGACAGGGATGCCCACTCTCTCCACTGTTATTTAACATAGTACTGGAGGTCCTAGCCACGGCAATCAGACAAAGCAAAGAAATACAAGGAATCCAGATTGGTAAAGAAGAAGTTAAACTGTCACTATTTGCAGATGACATGATACTGTACATAAAAAACCCTAAAGACTCCACCCCAAAACTACTAGAACTGATATCGGAATACAGCAAAGTTGCAGGATACAAAATCAACACACAGAAATCTGTGGCTTTCCTATATACTAACAATGAACCAACAGAAAGAGAAATCAGGAAAACAACTCCATTCACAATTGCATCAAAAAAAATAAAATACCTAGGAATAAACCTAACCAAAGAAGTGAAAGACTTATACTCTGAAAACTACAAGTCACTCTTAAGAGAAATTAAAGGGGACACTAACAGATGGAAACTCATCCCATGCTCGTGGCTAGGAAGAATTAATATCGTCAAAATGGCCATCCTGCCCAAAGCAATATACAGATTTGATGCAATCCCTATGAAACTACCAGCAACATTCTTCAATGAACTGGAACAAATAATTGAAAAATTCATATGGAAACACAAAAGACCCCGAATAGCCAAAGCAATCCTGAGAAAGAAGAATAAAGTAGGGGGGATCTCACTCCCCAACTTCAAGCTCTACTATAAAGCCATAGTAATCAAGACAATTTGGTACTGGCACAGGAGCAGAGCCACAGACCAATGGAACAGACTAGAGAATCCAGACATTAACCCAGACATATATGGTCAATTAATATTTGATAAAGGAGCCATGGACATATAATGGCGAAATGACAGTCTCTTCAACAGGTGGTGCTGACAAAACTGGACAGCTACATGTAGGAGAATGAAACTGGACCATTGTCTAACCCCATATACAAAAGTAAACTCAAAATGGATCAAAGACCTGAATGTAAGCCATGAAACCATTAAACTCCTGGAAGAAAACATAGGCGAAAACCTCTTAGACATAAACATGAGTGACCTCTTCTTGAACATATCTCCCCGGGCAAGGAAAACAACAGCAAAAATGAGTAAGTGGGACTATATTAAGCTGAAAAGCTTCTGTACAGCAAAAGACACCATCAATAGAACAAGAAGGATCCCTACAGTATGGGAGAATATATTTGAAAATGACACATCCGATAAAGGCTTGACGTCCAGAATATATAAGGAGCTCACACGCCTCAACAAACAAAAAACAAATAACCCAATTAAAAAATGGGCAGAGGAACTGAACAGACAGTTCTCCAAAAAAGAAATACAGATGGCCAACAGACACATGAAAAGATGCTCCACATCGCTAATTATCAGAGAAATGCAAATTAAAACTACAATGAGGTATCACCTCACACCAGTAAGGATGGCTGCCATCCAAAAGACAAACAACAACAAATGTTGGCGAGGCTGTGGAGAAAGGGGAACCCTTCTACACTGCTGGTGGGAATGTAAACTAGTTCAACCATTGTGGAAAGCAGTATGGAGGTATATCAAAATGCTCAAAACAGACTTACCATTTGACCCAGGAATTGCACTCCTAGGAATTTACCCTAAGAACGCAGCAATCAAGTTTGAGAAAGACAGATGCACCCCTATGTTTATTGCAGCACTATTTACAATAGCCAAGAATTGGAAGCAACCTAAATGTCCATCAATAGATGAATGGATAAAGAAGATGTGGTACATATACACAATGGAATACTACTCAGCCATAAGAAAAGGGCAAATCCAACCATTTGCAGCAACATGGATGGAGCTGGAGGGTATTATGCTCAGTGAAACAAGCCAAGCGGAGAAAGAGAAATACCAAATGATTTCACTTATCTGTGGAATATAAGAACAAAGGAAAAACTGAAGGAACAAAACAGCAGCAGAATCACAGAACTCAAGAATGGACTAACAGGTACCAAAGGGAAAGGGACTGGGGAGGATGGGTGGGTAGGGAGGGATAAGGGGGGGAGAAGTAGGGGGGTATTAAGATTAACATACATGGGGGGGTAGGAGAAAAGGGAGGGCTGTACAACACAGAGAAGGCAAGTAGTGATTCTACAACATTTTGCTATGCTGATGGACAGTGACTGTAAAGGGGTTTATAGGGGAGACCTGGTATAGGGGAGAGCCTAGTAAACACAATATTCGTCATGTAAGTGTAAATTAGTGATACCAAAAACAAAGCAAAAAAAAAAAAAAAAGGGCAGTTCCTGTGTGTTAACCTCCAACGAGTTCTACACAAGGGTATAAAGGGCATATAAAAGTGTAGGCAAAGGGTCTGTTTGTGTTTATACAGAGGATCAAAGCCTAATTGGGCTACCCCAAAAATGAACTAAGATACGATATGAAAAAGAACTTCCAACATCTGCACTCTCTGGAAGACTCATGCCAGAAGATGATCATCAAAAAACCCCAACAACGATCCACGCACTGCTACAGCTGTAGATGCACCCATCCCACCAGTTCCTGGACTTGCCATGGGAATGAGGAAGGAGATATCTAAGCTGGCCTGTGCATACAGTAAAACAACAAATTGGACTGGATCTATACTGTTGGAACTCAACCAAGAATTTGGAGAAGTGCAAATTGTAGTGCTCCAAACTCTTACAACTACAGACTATTTACTGTTAAAAGAACATATGGCATGTGAACAGTCCCCAGGAATGGGTTGTTTTAATTTGTCTGATTTCTCTCAGACTGTTCAAGTTCAGTTGGACAATATCCACCATATCATAGATAAGTCTTCACAAATGCCTAAGGTGCCTTAATGGTTTTCTTGGTTTCACTGGAGATGGCTGGTAATTACAGATATGCTTTGGTTATGTAACTATGCTCCTATTATGTTAATGTGTGTGCGCAATTTAAGTAGTAGCTTAAAACCTATATAGGCTGAAGTTACTCTACAAGAAGATATGTCAAAGAAATAATCAATCTTCCCATGTTTTCTTCCGCCTGCTACTTCTATAGCTTTTCTTCTTCCTTCCTAATTACAACCCTTAAATAGAATTCGTGCCTCATATCAAATTTACCGAGTATCATAACTCCTCCAAGTGGTAAAGATACCTCAAGACAAATGCTGGGCATAGAAGCCACAGGGCATAAATATGCAAAGAAGTAAAAAGCTAACCTTTTCAAACAATAAGGCTTCCCTCTCACTTACCAACTTCACATTTCCCTGTATGGCCCCTGAAGATGACTGGTTAGCCAGAGACGGGTAAGATTCCTCAAGGGAGGAACAACCTAAGACAGGCACAGTCGCAGGGGGGCCATCAGGTGAGAAATTGGGGATCAACAGAGGTGAGGCTTAGAACCTCACCCCCCCTGTTCTGAGAGAAATCTTCTGCATACGTGGATGTTTTATTGCCCTGGTCTAGCTTGGATTAACACATAGTCTACAGGCACACACCTGATCATCTACATTTGCTCTCTTACAACACTAAACTATGTTTTCTACCTTTATCTTGTATCTACCTACCACTTCAGCATTTTATTAAAAATAATAATAATAAAGAGAGAAATGTGGTATCCACATACAAATCAAGTATAAAAACCAAATGAGTATTCATATTTGAACTGACTGTTTAGAGTTCATAATGCATGAGCAAAACCGAAAGTTTCTGTGATGACTGCCCTTGTACTGTTCACTATGTAACTTATTCATGATGTAAGAATTTGTTCTACATGTAAGAACTTGTTTGTTATGCCTCAGAAGATTGGAGACTGACGAAAATTAGGCTTGGGGTGGATTAATGATTGTGCATTGAGCATTGACTCCCCTATACAAAATTTTATTGTCGTTAACAACCATTTGATCAATAAATATGAGAGATGCCCTCACAAAAAAAAAAAAAAAAAAAAAAAGGACAGACTTCCAATGGTAAAATAAATAAGTAACCGGGATGTAATGTATAGCATAAGGAATATAGTCAAGATATTGTAACAGCTTGGTAGGGTGATAGCTGGAACCTAGAATTATGTATATAAATGTTCTACCACTGTGTTGTACACTTGAAACTAATGTAATGTAATACTGTGCGTCAACTACCCTTCAATAAAAAATAATTATTTAAAAAAAAAAAAAAAAAAGAAGAAGAAAACAAATCCTACCATTCACAACAACATGGATGGAGCTGGAGAGTAATATGCTCAGTGAAATAAGCCAGGCGGAGAAGGACAAGTACCAAATGATTTCACTCATATGTGGAATATAAGAACAAAGGAAAACTGAAGGAACAAAACATCAGCAGAATCACAGAGCCCAAGAATGGACTAACAGTTACCAAAGGGAAGGGACTGGGGAGGATGGGTGGGAAGGGAGGGATAAGGGTGGGGAAAAAGAAAGGGGGCATTACAATCAGCATGTATAATGTTGAGGGGGCACAGGGAGGGCTGTTCAACACAGAGAAGACAAGTAGTGATTCTACAGCATCTTACTACGCTGATGGACAGTGACTGTAATGGGTTTGTGGGGGGGACTTGGTGAAGGGGGGAGCCTAGTAAACATAATATTCTTCATATAATTGTAGATTAATGATACCAAAAGAAAAAAAAAAGAAAATCACATGAGAAGCAAAAATTAAAGCACAGGAAGCACATAATGAAATAACATCATAATATGTCCAAAATCAAACTGAAAAATGAGGTGTGGCATAGTTTTCACAAATAAATGTATTTGCTTTCCTAAAATTAAAAAAAAAAAAGTAGTAAACCTTCTTGGGAAAATGCATGGGCCAGGTCTGAAGCAGGAAACATGAAATGTACTTGGAATTTTCTTGCCTTTCTTGTATGTACCTCAAGGTATGAAGAAAAAATTTCTTTATGGGAACATTCTAATAAATGAAAAAGAGCTAAAATGAATTAGATTATCACCGTTTTGCAGCTCCCAATGAAATAATGGGTCTAGGCAAAGTCCAAAGTTAGGTTCTTTTGTTTCCTCTTGCCTATTTTATTCTAAAAGAGAGAGAACAGAATCCCAGGTCTTCCTTGTGCCAGTCTTTAGGATGATCTGTGCCCTTCCTGAAAACCTCTCCAGCTTGTGTTACTAAGTGTCAGGCTGAGGGTGTGCATTCTTCTGTGATCACAGGAAGGTTGTCCTAGTATCAGGAGTTCTGGTTCAGCCTTCTTTTCAATGGAGCTGCCTGTTCTTGGGAAACTGTCCTGCCAGGTTATTAATAACAACAAAGGAATTCTATTCCAGGAGGTCTTACCCCCTGGGTCTCCTGTTGCTGAAGACTTTATGAGATTCTCACGGGTGATTAGTGATTAATCATCAACAGCTGGCCATGTTATCCAAGGGAGATTTGTCCTACCTCCTAGTAGGACTTTGATTGCTGATCTGTTGATTATCTTCCAGAAAATTAAGGTGACTGTCTGACCAGATGCCTGATTACTGTACCAGTTGAATGTAAAAATGAGCAAATGGCCACATAGTGTGTATATCGGGCCTGTTCGCACAGCATTCACTAGGAAAAACTCATGGGCCCTGGCTTGGTCTTCTCTTGTCCATCCTATGTAGAGCTGAACACCAGACTCCCTCATCCTTGTGACATGGAGTATTTAGGTTAAAAAGTGGCAAAAGCACTGTCCCTTCCCCTTCATCTCCTCTTGATGCTATATAGCAATATAGTGTGGCATCTGCTAGTTTCTGGGCTCATCCTGCCAAATCAGTTTTCAAGTTGGGAGAATCACCAACCCTCTCATTGTGTGATTAGGGACTGTGGTTCAAGCCTTGCAAATATAGCTCTTTGAGGTGGCATGCTGGTGGCAGGATTTTCCACGTGGGGATTCAGGATCGAGGAGTACCAGCCCCAGCCCAGCCTCATCAGGATGAGGGGGATGCTGGGATCTAAGCAGACCAGCATTGATCTCCTTAAGCCCAGGGCTGCATTGCTTCCAGGGAGATTCACAGGAGGCCCACTCCTTTCCTGGGCGACTAGTCTGCAGGGGTGGGCACTCCTGGGCACGGCAGTCCTTTCCGTCTCTGGACGTTTGAGTTGTTTCCAGGCATTTAGTATTGGAAACAGTGCTGCAGTGAATAGCCTTGTGCTTGCCTCCTTTTGGAAATTTGCCTTCATGTCTTTGAAACTGAGTCCTGAAAGTGGGATTGCTGAGTCAAAAGCCTTATGCAGATTTTCTAGATACAACTTATTCCCTTATTTGGGGGTTGTGCTATTTCATCAGAAATTTTAAAAAGTTCTCTAAGCAGTTCTAGTTTGCAGGCAGTGTTAAGAACCACTGGTATCGAATAGATTCCCAAAAATTTCTTCCCATTTGAAATTTTTTGAGCTCTTCCATTTCTTGGTAAATCTCTGGTTAGGGCTTTAGTTAAAAAACAAAACAAAGCAAAAAACCTTCAAGGCATCAACACTGCCATTATGGGTCCTTAAACCCTGGCTGAATGTAAGAGTAACACCCTACATTCAGACAGCAATTTCACTAACATCTTGTCTGATCTTCACAGTATGTCAGCGACACAAAGGAAATTGATGTTATAATCTCCCTTTTACAGTTTTAGTGCATGGATGAGAGCCAGCTATCTATACTGTGGGGCTTCTTAATCATGGGTGGGCTTTGGAGGACAACCTCTGAACCCCCTGAATTATATGCAGTCTTAATGTGGGCATGCTGTTGGGGGATGGGGACTTGGCCTCAAAGGGATCTATTGATCTCTTGCCCAAAACCAATTAAGTGGAAAGAACAAGGGATTTAGAATCAGAAGAAAAACCATCCAGGTCTTTTCTGGCTGTGTGTCTGGATTGGAGGGAGATTTGGCAGGGGTGCCTGTTGCCTGGTTGCTCAGCTGAGTTCACTGAGCTGATCCAGTTGATCTGGCTTCTCAGGCCCAGGACTGTCACTCCTTTGAAGTGTGAGGAACTGTGTGACCTAAAACCAGGCTGACCAAGGTAGAAAACAGCTCAGGCATTCACTTCCTTGTCCTTCACAGTATTTATACGCTTTGAATTTGAATGATTTGGGGGGATGCTCTCTTGTTCTCTGTAGGCTCTACCACTCCCTGCAGTCCCACATTCTGTATTATCCCAGTTTCTCCCATGATTCCTTCTTCCTGGAGCCCACATCTCTCCGACCTTCTCCTGGCTAAATCCTTCTCACCGTCGAGGTCTCAGTTTAAATGTCACTTCTTCTGAGAGGCTTTCCTTGGTTAATCTAGATCAGCACCGTTCCAAAGACATATGAAGGGAGTCACAGATGTGAACCACACCTGAGATTTTAAGTTTCCTTTAACCACATTAAAAACGGGTTAAAAGAAATAGGTGAAATTGATTTTAATAATATATTTCATTTCATCTTTTATGTCTAAGATATCATTTCAACATATAATCAGTATAAAGATTATGATTGGGATATTTTACATTCAATTTTTTTATATTAAGTCTTCAAAATCAGGGGTGTATTTTATACTTATGACTCAGCTCAGTGCAGACTAGCTATATTTCAAATGCTCAACAGACACTAGTAGGCTAGGGGCTACCATATTGGACAACCCTGGGCAAAGTCTTTGACTCCTACTCAAAATCCCTGTCTAATCGCTTTCACAGCAGGCATCAGAATCTAAAATTATGTGTTTACTGTGTCCTCCTTCCTAGAATATCAGCAGCTCACTGCTGCATCCCGGTCATCAGTTCTCAGTAAATACTTTTAAAATGGATGAATAAGTGAATGCTTATTTAAAGAGATGAATGAATACATCAATGATTGAAAAAAAATGGATGAAACTACCTGGTCTCTAGAAGCATTTGAATGTGCGACCTCCTGCCTTAGGCAATCATTTGACTTTTCTGAGCCTCTATAAATTGGGGGTCATTTTATCAACTTTGTAGGGTTGTACTAACTAAATAACATGTGAAACTGTTTCATAAACTATAAGGTGCTCTGAAACAGCAGTTATTATTATTAAATGACTTGCCCAAATGTACATAGTTAGTTATTGTGCATAAGAATATGTAAGAGTTGCATTTTAGAATTATGAAATCCTATCTCTGCCATTTACCAGAAGTGTGACCTGGGCACATTTCTAACCCTTTTTGATCTATTAAAAAAGAATCGCTAGGGAAGGGACCTGGCAAACTGGATTTTAAACAAATGTTCTGAGTGAGTCTTATTGACATGGGGTATGAAACTACTGCCGTATGAGGGTTATTGGTGATTCTAGTTAAGATGTGTTTATCCTGTTAAGCCCTTGCATCTAGGTTAGTGTCTTTGATGCCTAGTTTTGAAAGATGAGTGAGCAGCCACAAGAAGGATGATCACACCTTATCAGCTAGAGTGGCAATGTCACCCAGGTAATCAGTGGGGTGACAGATGCTGCCAACTCACTCTTCTTCTCTCACCAGCTCTGGCTTCAATGACCTGGTGGTGCTGTGCTTTTCAGACCAGAGACTGAAGTCAAGACACAGGGCATTAGGAAGGAGCAGCAGGCTTTCTGTCTCTTAGAATGGCCAGATTTCTAAAAGAGGGATCCCTGGTGGTGGCCATCGAGAAGGCACTTGTCACCTATAAATGCCTGTGAATTGTGCCAGTTCTTTAGGGATGGAATGTAGAAATATCAAGACAGTTTGCAAATGAGTGACAAGTGGTGATGGTATATGTAAGATAAAATTTAAAAATATTCATTCCCTCTTCTAATTTCCTTTAACTGTTCTTTAATATTTAGTAAATAGTCATTGTTTGAAAGTCCCCCCACTGACCACCTAAACATACGATCCTCAACAATAATAAAAGACTTATAATACCATCTTTTTATCTCTTCTTTTTCTTTACCCAGTTGGAAAATATTCAAAAGTCAACATTCTGTGTTGGCAAGGATATGGAAATTAGAAACTCTAATACATTGCTGATGGGGGTGTAAATTGGAACAAGCCCTTCAGTGGTTTGGGGGCAGGGTGCAATTCAGAAAAAGACATAAAAATTATAATTATCTGTATGCTTGGATCCAGTGATTCCATTTCTATCATATGCATATTAACAGAGATGCAAAATATCATATATACGTGCGTACAATGGAATATTGTTCAACATTAAAAAGGAATGAAATTCTGATATATGCCACAACATGGATGAATTTGGGCTCAGTGGGGTCAGTGAAATAAGCCGTAAGTGGCTTATAAATACATGGCTAAGTGAAATAATCCAGACACAAAAGGCCAAGTGTTATATGCTCCCAGTTACATGAGGTAGTCAAATACATGGAGACAGAAGTAGGGGAGTCATTACTAGGGCCTGTGGGGGGAGTTATTGTTTAATGGGTACAGAGTTTAGGTTTAGGATGATGAAACAGTCTGGAGATAGATGGTGGTGATGGCTGCACATTAATGCCAATGTACTTAATGTCATTGAATTGTACATTTAAAGTGTAAACTCATGTTATGTATATTCTACCAAATAAAAATATCATATGTGCCAGGTTACTCATTACAGCATGGTATTCATAACAGTAACACTCATAATAACAGTTAGAAACAACTGAATTAACTAACCATTAGCAGAGGACTAGTTATATAGAACTCTCTGGGATATGTGTACAATGAAATACTACGGAAGTTCTTTGTACATTGACACATGTACTGCTATTGTCTGTTTTCCTCTCCAAATCACTGTTTACCCTTTCTGCCTTGTTTTGTTCCCTGAAAGGCTGCCCTTTCTGGAAGGAATCAACTGGGCTCCATTGCCCTCTGGCTTCCATTGGTAGGGCCCAGGAGAGGCACCTCTCCCCTAGGCTCTCTCTCCCTGAGGCCGCCTCTGGTTGGCAGTGGCAGTGTTCCTCTCCCAAAGGCCAGAGCCCCTAATGGGCAAGATTCTGGCAATATTGCCTTCCACCCAAGCCTAGCTGCTGGAGAAGCTTCCTACTGTTGCTAGCTCTGCAGATATTTCACCATCCATTGTTGGCATGCAGTCACGTTTTATTGAAGTCTAGACTCAGTGGTGACATTCAGTACTTGAGAATGATATGTTGTAATTTTCCTGGAATACTGTACAGGGAGATGTCCAAAAGCTTAGGGAGAAACATTCCAATGGGTTGTTTATGTATAAACCATTAAGCCACCTACTAACCCCGTGTTCCAGGAGGTCTGGAAGAGGCTTGTTTCCTAAGACATCAGAAAGCACATTATTAGTGAAAGGATCACGAGCATCTTTGAAAAGTCCTGTGGCAGCTGTTGTCTCTGGGCCAGGAAGTGAGGATAGGAGATGCTACAGTGGAGTTTCAATGGGAATCAGGGAATACTGAACTGGAGGAGGCCCAGTTGCAGTACCAGACAAGGAAGGTACATCACAACAAAAAGCCATGAGGGCTCCTGAGTGGCGATCACAGAGGTTTTGATCTGTGGGGATCTGTGATGGTGGCTAATTGATTATGGGGTCCTTAGAATGAAACAGATGATCAGGCTTCTAAGGTGCTGCTTAACCTGATAAGCAGAAGAGAATCCTAGTAAGCTGGGCAGAAATCGGCCCTGGTCTCCTGTTCAGTTTGCAGACCTAAGACCCTACACAGGCTTGGAGCAACTTGGTTGGAAAGGAGGTAAGACCTTTTGGAGGAACTACTCTGTAGTGTGGCTACAAACTTTCCTTGGAGTAACCTGCAGCTATTTACCAAGTTGACTGTATAATAGACAAAGATTATACCCAGACCTTCCTTTAGTTACTAGCTACTGGCTCTAATGTGATGCTAATTTCTGCTCACCCAGAACACTATTGTGGTACTCCTCTTGAAAAGGGACTTGTAAAAGTTAGGTGAGAGTTGAAGTCTTGTTCCCAGCCCATGGCCAGCTGGATCCAGTGAGATCCCACGCCCCCTCCTAGGCTTGTTTCCCTTGTCCCAGATAGTAGAGTGCTAACAGTGGTAACTGCAAATTGAAGGACCCCTATGCTGGCTCCCTGGCACAGGTAGTGAGTGCTGTTAGGTAGGAAAGAGTGAAATAAAAGTCCTTGGAACTGCCCCATCCTGACTTCCAACCTAAGACAGTAAACCAAAACCACTACCACATCCTTGGGGGAACTACAGAGATTAATGACTCAACCACAGACCTAAAACACAGAATGGATAATTCCTACCTGATCTCTATCAACTCACCTATTTGGACAGGGTGAAAGGCAGAGGGTCTTGGAGAATGGAGATTATTTGCAATTTATGCAGGAGTAAGGCCAATCTCAGTTGAGATTCTGGATACAGCGTTTTTACTGCCACAAGTTACCACAGCCCTTTGCTATCCACTACTGGCCTTCTCCTAGTGATTGTCATTGCTATGAGCAAAGATAATCAAAAGCAGTTTGCCTTCATTAAAGGGAGATGAGCACCTTCACTATTTTACTTCAGGGCTATGCCAACTCTATTTCTGTCACAACATAGTCCAGAGGGAACCTGATCATCTTCATATCTGACAGAGCATCACATTGGTCTGCTGCATGAATAAAGGTCTGTTAACTGGACTGGCGAGTGGGAAGGACCCTAGAGGCCACAGAATGCATGCCAGAGGATGAGAAATCAACACAGCAAGGGGCTTGGTCACTGGAAGGACGCTTCTATGGATATCCAGGGGACTGCGGCATGTTCAGATAGTCCATGGAAGGATGGAAAGTACAGTACAAGGAATATAGTCAGTAATATTGTAAAACTCTGTATGGTAACTACACTTATCATGGTCAGCATCTTATAATGTATGTAATTGTTGAATCACTATGTTGTAAACTTGAAACCAATGTTTTATTGTATATCAACTATACTTCAATAAAAGATACAAAAAAGCACAAATAAAAAAAAAGTAAGGATGAAGTCTGGTTCAGTTCCCCTCAGAGGTATTAGGTTCTAGTGTTGATTTTCCCACCGATTTTTCCCAGGATTAAGAATAAATTACTCAATGTCTGTGGGGAGAAAAAGACAGTCCCCTTAAAATGAGAGATAAGCTGCTTCACTTTGTATCTTACACCATGAGGAAGGAGATGGAATGCTTGGTGAGCCCCTTTTGGTTTTGGAGGTGATATATATTGCATTTGGGCATGGTGCTCTGACCCACAGATGGGGTCAGATAAAAAGCAAGTCAAGGCTATAGTACAAAATGCCTGCCATGTGGGCTTTATAACCCAGCAGACCCAGTGACCTTGGAAGTGTCTGTGGCAGACAGAGATGCTGCATGGGGCCTCTGGTAAGACCCAGTAAAAGACTCCTAGCACAGTCTCCTGGGATTTCAGGGTGAGGTCATGTTCTCTTCTCCTGATGACTGTGCTGGTAAAGAAGGGATGAATGTCTGATTATGGCATCCTAATCAACCCCAATCGCTCATGAACTGGGTATTATCTGACCCACAAAATCATGAAATCAGACAGTGTAGCAGCCTTCCGGTGGTAAGTGGGAATGGAATGTCCAAGAGCAGACCGAGGAGATCTGGAAGGCACTGCATGATCAGGCAGCTCGCACTCCCGTGGTGTCTGGGCTGATGTGTTGCTTCTCTCATTCAGCTCACACTTCAGGCCACATGGGGATTCCTATGCACTGTTAATGAGCAGGGAAAGGCACAAGCTTCATATACATGTGGCCTATATGTCATGCTGGTACCAATATATGCAGATGGTCACTGCTTTCCAACCTTAGTTAGAGATGGCCAAGGAAGTGTGCTACAGGAAAGTTTTCCCAGCCACAGAGCATCAGGTGGACATTTAATTGTCCACTTTGCGTGGAAGGAGAAATATGTATGGATCAATTCTAATTTATGGGCAGTGACTCATGCACTGGTTGGCTTATCAGGGAAGGGACAAGATTAGAAGATCGGGGACAAGGAAGAGGGGGAGAGGTATGTAGACCAAATGGCACAGAATGTGAAAGTGTTTTTGACTCATGTGGATGCTCACCAAAGGCCATGCATTGCAGAGGAATTTCTCAGTAATCAGGGCACAAGACAGTCCTTACTCTGCACGTCAGTCAGCCTTTCTCCCAGTCACTCCTTTGCTTGCTAATGGGACAGAGCACATCATGAGTGTGGCAGCAGGGACTTACCCTCACCCAGGTGATCTGGCTGTGAATACAACTTCGAATGCTCAATCTATTAACAGCAGAGACCAAGGGTTATCTCCTGGTTGAAGAGATCAGCGAGGCACACGGTGGCAGGTTGATGACATGAGACCCCTTTTATCATGGAGGGTCCTGGTAAAGAAGGGATGAATGTCTGATTATGGCATTCATCATGGAGGGGGCAGCAATTTCTTGTTAATGGATGAATACATATTCAAGTTATAGATTGGCTTTCTCTTCTCATGATGCTTCTTGCAGCATTTGTTGATCCTAAGAACATTCTGTCCTTTATTATGCATGGGCCATTCCGCAGTGACCCTGACCAGAAGTACTTTTTATGGCAAAATCACCCATCACCCATCACCTAGAAGCAGCTAGCTTGAAAGAATGATGGAAAGACATTCTGAAAGCTGAGGTGCTCTTCAAGAGAATGCAGTATATGCCTTAACACAGAAGACACTCTGGGCATTACTGCCTTATGGTCAGGATCCAGAGGTCCAGGAACCAAAGGGAAGAGGGGGAATGGCTTTTCTTATCATTCCTTGCAGGTCACTTTCAGAATTTTCCCTCTCTATTTCTATAACCTTGGATTCAGTGGGTTTGGAGGCCCGGGTGCCCAATGGAAGAATAGTTTTCCAGGTAACATGGTCAGGCAGTCTTGCTAAACTGGAAATCAAGACCTCTTCTCTGGCCATTTGGTGCTCTCTCTCTCTTTTTTTAAATAAATAGTTCACTGAGTGAACCAAAGTCTTCATTTTTAAAAAATAGGCAACACCAAAGTAATAGGTAGTATCCATATTCATTGCAGAAATAATTACTGAAGTTTTCACAACATCAAATGAATAAGCTGAACTGATGGTTACAACTATAACAACAACAAAAACAAATAACCTGGTAAAAAATGGGCAAGGACTTGAATAGGCAATTTTCCAAATAAAATATAGGAATGGCCAGCAAGCATATGAAAAGGTGCTCAGCCTCACTAATCATTAAAGAAATGCAAATCAAAATAATGAGATACCATCTCATACCCATTTGGAAGAGTACTGTCAAAAAACAGAAAATAAGTGTTGGCAAGGATGTAGAGAAGTGGGAACCCTTGGGTGCTGTTGGTGGGACTGTAAAATGGTGCAACTGCTACAGGAAACATACGGCAGTTCCTTGAAAATTTTTAAATAGAGCTACTGTATGATCCAGCAATTCCACTTGTGGGTATGTATCCAAAGGAGCTGAAAGCAGAGTCCCAAAGAGATGTTTGCACACCCATGTTCCTTGCGGCACTATTCACAATCGCCACGAGGTGGAAACAACCCAAATGGCCATTGATAGATGAATGGATAAACAAAATATGGTATTTACAGACAATGGAATATTATTCAGCCTTAAAGAGGAAGGCGATCCTGTCACTTGCTACAACATGCGTGAAACTTGAGGATATTAAGTGAAAGTACAAGTGAAATTGCAAGTGAAATTTAGTTAGACAAACACAAACACTATGATTGTACTTACAGGTGATATCTACAGTACTCAAATTCATAGAAATAGAAGGTGGAAATGGGGGTGGTCAGGGGCTGGGGGGGAGTTCCTTTTCAATGAGTGTAGAGTTTTGATATGCAAGATGAGAAAGTTCTAGAGATATATTGCATAGCAATCTGAATGTTCTCAACACTACTGAACTGTATGCTTTGATATTTATGTAATTTTTACTACAATTAAAAAGTCAACTATGCCAATTAATGTAACTTAATTACAGGACTAATGTCATCTTTGTGGGTTTTACCTGTACTCTAAGGAGAGGGCCTGTCAAAAGGGTGAACATGATTTGGGGGTCCTCTTAGAATATCATCTGCCATGTCTTCGGACTAAAATAAGACCCTTTTTCAGAGACCTTTCCTATCTGATTTTCACTTCCCAGTTCTAAGCTGTGATGTCTGTCTGAGTACCACTCTGTTGGTGGAAGTTTGTTTTCCAGAATGGAATGGCCACTCATTCATAGTGTGTCCTTTATGTTAGACTGACCTGCTTAGGGCAACTCTGGCTTTGTCTGCTGAGATGATCATCAAAGCTTGTCTGGGAAAACCTTATTTTTAGTGCAGAAATGCTTCCTTAAGAGTTAATGGTTTAAACACATACAGGAAATAGGGAGAGGTAAGGACTTGGTAGCATTGTTTCTAGCAGTTTTAACTGTCCCAAATTTCAAGGATTAAACAATAGCCCTGGAAAAATCTGATCTTGGCTAATATAGTGCCTAAGTAAATACTCTTAAACCTAGAAGCTTGAGCGGATTGTGAGTACAGTATTTTATGGAGTGAAGTTACACAAATGAAGGCATAATGGCTTAAACTTAATCATAGTTTACAAAGCTTAATTTAGCTATAAGAGAGGTAGACATTAAACCAAGTGATTAAAATATAATTTATAGCATATAGCATTCTAAAAGCAAAGGAAAAAACAATCTTGTATATATATATTTGGATATATAACTTGTATGCAGAGAGAGAAGACCTCTCTAAGCTTTCTTCCTCTTTAAATGAGTCAGAACATGAACTGTAATGTAAGGAGCATGCAAGCTCCCCACAATTTTTTTCATCTCAACTTCTTTTTCCTGTGTCCTCATTTTTAGAAGTCAAATAACTGACATTGTTCTTGTGGGAAGGAAGTTTAGTGTAGCCTGTTTAAAGATTTGGATCATTAACCTGTTAGATGACCCTGAATTTCACTCAGCTTAATATTCCCAAAATATCACAAGCAGTTGGAAGGGCCATTTTTCTCAGCAAATGAAAGTCCAAAGAGACTGTATCTGGGCTGTTTGCCTCCCCTGTTCGTTAATGCCAGAAGAGAATACCTGAGCTAGGAAGCAGAGGTAACACCTCCCAGACAAGCGCTCTCCATTTTTCACCAACATTTGGTAATTTGTTGCAGATAGTGCAACCTAGTTTCAAAACCATTCTTGCCAAAGAACCTCTTCAGTGTTTTCAAGCAGTACACTGAATGGTAGTTTGGGTTGTCAACGATAGCCTGTCCCATTTCAGACTAGTCTTTCACACCGGAAAATGGAAATACACTAATGAAGTGTTTCAATTGGTCGCAGTCATGAGGGCTGCTGCTGTGAACTTCTCCTGGCAGGATGGCCTGCCTACATTGTGAGCTGGTCTGTACTGTCTGTGGACATGAACATCACAGGATAAATTCACTTCTATTCTGAACCCATCTTGGATAATATCATTTCTCCTTCTGCCTGACCTGAGGTCTCTTCGAGCAACCTCTAGGCTCCATAGACACTGTCTAAACTGATAAGCATCTTCAATGGCTTCTTTGAGGCCTCGTCTGAGGCTGTGTATAACCTGTGAGAAAGCAATGAGTCAGATCAGCCTGGACATTTTTCTAAAAACCATCTCTCCCAAGCACCGCTTGCCCCTATTATCTTATTTCCCTGATTTCTGTCCTGTGGATTTTGTATTTGGAGTTCTTCCCGCTCTGCCAGGCCTTTTCTGTGGAAAGCCCACCAAGTTTCAGGACTTCACTTCTTTCTGAGACAGTGTTGGGGTATGAGGCAGGCTGGAATCCAGAGCACCCAGGTGTGGGCTGCTCTGGGGAGGGAGGCCTACCACTTGTGGGTTTTGACTCTGGTCACTTGCTTTCTGGAGGCAGCACCTCCTTTCTGTCCCCAGTCCTATTTGTGTTGGAAGGCAATTCTCCATGGCATTCCTGTACTTATTGGACTGTCTGTTCAAGGATGTTTGAAGAGCAAATGACTTTGGAAGCTAGAGATAATAAAGTCTGGAAATGTCCCTCTCCCCAGAGACATTTCAGGGTAGTAAACTCCTCCTCCTTTCCCTGGAGAGATTTGCTTACATTCCAGAAGAAAGATAAGTCCTCTCTTTCTCTGGAAGAGAGAATGGGCAGGTCACCAGCAGCTGTTTGTAAGTCAGCTTTTCCTAATTTGGGGGTTCCTCCCTTATGCACCCCGGTGCCTGCTCAAGTAATATCTGCTTCTCACTGCATCACCCTGTGGGGGTTGGGGCATCAATGCAAGATATTGCTTAGGCTGCTGATCTGTTGCAATTAATGAATAGTCTTTGGTTCTGATCTAAGCAGTACGTGTTCTTCTGTCAGTACACAGTAGATACATAAAACTGTATGTAACAGGACTCACTTGTTAGTTTGCAAATAGGATAAAACCTCCAACCCTTCAGCTTCTGACTCCATGGTCTCCCTCAGTGGTCCACTCAAATTTCAAATTCTGGAACAGAAAAAAATTCAGGTCCCGTTCCAGATTCTTATGATATATGTATTGACATGTAGAAGACTAGTTGAAATCTAACCATACTTACTCTAGAACAGTCTCACCACTCTACATCAGAAGGTCCAAGCTGTTCATGTGTCCCATGTTCTGTAATAAGAAAAAGCTTTTATGAGGAATAACATCCCAGAAAAGAATATGGTGCATAAGAACAATAAGAGGAGATTTCCACTTAAGTATGGAGGAAAGCAGTTTATTTTATCTTAGAAATAGGTTAAACACAACACTGCAATTTTGGGGCTATTGCTCAGAGGATTATGTGAAGCTGAGTTCAGTAAGAACAATTAAGGAAGAACAAAGCAAAACAGAAACAGGCAACAACCTAATGTGAAAATAGGTCCAATTAATTAACAGATAGTATACAAGCTATGGAAATATTTTGCTTTCCTTGGAATAAATGACTAAAATCTCTGGAAAGAGTGAGCTATTTTCTCTTCATAGAAATGTCTTGGCCACTACCAGGTGAAGGTTGGGAGTTGAATCAGATCGAAAAACCAGCTTCCTTCCAGCTACTTAAAAATTCACATGTCTTTTGTCATTTATCTTTGCAAAATAAATCAGAACTTCCATTTTGCCTTGAGGCAGTGTACTTCTTGGAACCAAAATGAGCAGCACAGTATTAAGTAATAATTAATGAGGCATACTTTGTAATGCATTCTACCCACTTGCGTTTGTTGCTACGACCAAGGAGAAAAAAAGTGTATTTAGTAGGTCGTAGGATCAATAGCTCAGAGTTTCAAAAAAAAGGATGTTTTAATCAATAACAACCCATTGTGTTAGGGTATTTTTGGTGTACTCATAAGAAGTAAGCCTTTTGCATGCAAAACAACTCTTGCCCATGGAGTTTGCTCATAGAGGTGACTGTGACCTTAAAGAGCATGCAGAGGAACCAAGCATCAGTTTCTGGGTAGTGGCTTTGCAAGAACTGGATAGTAGGGTGGCCAAGACTGCATGTGCCTCCTGTGCTGTGTCGCGTCTGTGCATTTAATCTGTCCTCACTAACCACTAGGTGGGATGCTCAGGCGAGTATTAGCACTTACCTATGGAGAATTTACAGAATAGTTTCAGGATTAGTATTTCTCTGACTGTTTTCTGTACTTGACATAAGGGCTGTTACCATGGCTGGGAGCTTGGGCTTTGGTGTCCCACCTGGACTTGCCCCTTGACTCTGTCACATACTGGCTTGTGACCTCAGGTGAGTTATTTAACCCCTCTGAGCCCCTCAATGTTCTTGATTAAATGAGATGAAATATGCGAAGCACTTAGTATAGTGGCTGGCATGCATAGACATGAAATGAATGATTAATATTATTACAATGATCAAATATATAGCCCTGGGCTAGGAACATTCATCATATTTAACCTGCCTTTACGTTCTCTTTGTGTTCTCTTTTCTTAATCATTCTGTCATTTCACTGTGTTCCACTTTGTGCTTCTCCCTACCCCCAGAGACCTACTTCATGTTCAGTCATGTCTCCCAGACTTTGTGCAGATTGTCTCAGTACTCTGGACAGCAAGAACTAAGTCAGCTCTTCCTTTGTTTCATCTCAAGTCCTCCTCTATGCAGTCTCCTCAGATTTCTTTAGTTCCCAAGGATCCCTTCCTTTTCTGAAATACTGAACTGTCTCTTGCACATGTTAAGTCATGTAACTGGGGGCTCTGTACCTCCGTAGATACTTTCTCAGTCTCCCCAAAGAGTCTATAAGCTTCTGTAAGTTCCCACCCTTTTGTTGGACTGTCATAGCAGAGTGCTGAAGCTATCAAAGGGGCTCGGTAAATAATTAATAGGGGAATTGATATATCAGACCCACCAATGACACAAGCCAAGTTCAAGAGCAATTCAGGATTTCAGCAATTGATAATTTCCAAGCCAAAATTAGGACATGTGATTTGACAAGTACAATTTGATTTAGGGGAAAGTGGAGCAGAGTATTTGAAATTGGGGCTGTCCCAGAAAATACAGGAGGTCTCGTCATGATTTGGCTAGAGAATAGACACCCATGTGGGAACATATTTTTCTCAGTGACTCTTCTTGGCATGCAAATTATTTTTTAAAACTCTAGTTTGTAAGTCTTGTGCGGCCGATGAAAACCTGATGACGTCTCCTATTATTCTTTCTTCTCTTTCTTTGTCTTTTGCTCCTTCTCCTTTTCACTCTGTCCCGCCCCCTCTTCCTGTTCCTCCTTTTCCTTCTTATTTTTAAATAATTTATTTTGCATATTGGTGCCATAACACTGATCAGGAAAAACAAAAAGACAAGGAAAATATTAAAGTACTTATTGATCAGATTTTAACTTAAAAAATATTTTAATTAAGGTATCATTGATATACACTCTTATGAAGGTTTCACAAGAAAAACAATGTGGTTATTACATTCACCCTTATTATTGAGTCCCCCCCACCATACCCCACTGCAGTCACTGTCCATCAGTGTAGTAAGATGCCACAGAGTCCCTATTTGTCTTCTCTGAGCTACACTATCTTCCCTGTGACCCCACAGACACCATGTGCACCAATCATGACACCCCACAATCCCCTTCTCCCTCCCTCCTCACACACCCTTCCTCACTCCTCCCCTTTGGTAACCACTAGTCCCTTCTTGGAGTCTGTGAGTCTGCTGCTATTTTATTCCTTCAGTTTTGCTTCTTAACTTTAAAATGTTAAAGAATGTTCTGGGTGGTGAGTTTAATTCCTATGCATGCCATCAGAAATATGTTTCCCACAATAGATGTGTTCCTGAAGAAGTTGAATGTAAGTTGAATTTTGGAAAAGCCTATCACATTTTGAATCCATAGAAGAATTTTATATTTATTGACATCCTACAGTGAATCCTTTCCCCAGAGACAGGTGTATTAGTTGTGAGTTGTTACATAAAAAGTTACCCCAACGTTTAACACCTTAAAAGAACAATGTTTCTTATCTTGAAATTTCTATGGTCAGAAATCTGGCACTGTTTCCCTGGCTTCTGTGGGTTTAGGCTTTCTCATGAGGCTGCCATCAAGGCGTCAAGAGAGCTGCCGTGATCTCCAGGCTCAATTGGGAACGATCCATTTCCAGGTTCACACATGTGGTGGTTGGTCAGAGGCTTTCCACAATTTCTTGTTCACAGGCCTCTCCATTAGGCAGCTCACAACACAGACACTTGTTCATCAGAGCAAGCAAGTGACCAGAGCCAGAGAGAAAGAGAGCAGAGAGCAGAAGGCACAGTTGTTTATAACTTAATCTCAAAACGGACATCCCATTGCTTTTTTTGTAGTGGATCCACCAGACATTCCAGGGAAGGAAACTATACAAGGATGTGATACCAGGAAACTGTGGATCATTGGCAGGCAACCCAGAGGATAGGGCACAAAGGTAAAGAGCTGCTTTTGTGAATCTGGGCTTTGCATTTCAAGATTGTGTGACATATATCTGTGCAAAGTGGACTTGAGAACTTCCTCATTTATTTTTCTTCTATTGTGTCTCCTAAGAAAATCCTTGTGGAGACAATTTATTTAGTTCTTTAGAGTTGACTCCTCTTCCTCCATGCTCATTCATAAAACTATAGGTTAAATCAGAAACTATGAAATAAAAAGTTCATAAAAGGAAGGAAGCCAGAATTAATTTTTTTCTTGCTATAAGAAATTTTCAAGATACAGAAAAGCAGAGAAAATAGTGTAATAAGCTGTCAAATAACCACTACCCTGAAGCAGTCCTAATATTTATTGAGCACTTGTGCAAATCACTGTACAAAATGTTCCTAGAACATTGTTTTCACTTAATCCTCTCAATAACCTTATTAAATAAATATTATTTTACTTAAGGATAAGATAAATATTATACTTTATGTATGGAAAACATTGAGACTCAAGCGGGGTCAAAAAATTACTGAAGCTTATATAGCTGGCAGAGCTGGGATTTATTTTGTTTTCTCCATTTTTTTCAATTCCAATATTGCTCCTTTCCCTCTCCCCTCCTTTATGCTATTATTGTCCTACAATAAATCTTTATACATTATTCATGGGGAAGACAGTGTAGCACAGAGAAGATAAGTAGTGGCTCTGTGGCATCTTACTACACTGATGGACAGTGACTTCAATGGGTTATGGGGGGGGACTCGATACTATAGGTGAATATAGTAACCACATTGTTTCTCATGTGAAACCTTCATAAGAGTGTATATCAATGATACCTTAATAAAAAATGTTTATACATTATAAGCCCAATTATTGCTTTATGCAGTTGTCTTGTAAACCAGATAAAAGAAGAAAAGTTACTAACAAAAATCCATTTATGCTGTCTTTTACATTTACCTGTGTAGTCACCCTTGCTATTTGTTTCTTTGTGACAATTAGTTACTGTCTAGTGTCCTTTCATCTCACCTGACAGACTCTCTTTAGGATTTCTTGTAGGGCAAGTTTAGAGCTGGGATTTGAACCTGTTTGCTAACTCCAGGTTCAAGATTATTCTTATAATTCCCCAGGGGCAGTGAGAACCCTTGAGTCCCAGGACTATCTTCCCATGAGAGAAGTTCAGTTTCATCATCCTAGATGTTGATCCAGTCAGAATTCATCAACATTCTCATGAATCCTTTCACCCAACAATCTCATCACCTTTCATTGCCACAGAAGCTTTAATGAGCAAATGAGTTGAACTATTTTTTTGGTTCACTTGGTTCAATATCACACTACTACAGGCAGGCAGCCAAAGATAAAGGAGCAGTGAGACAAGGGGCAGTGGGGAACTGAAACCCACAGGTTTGATGTGAGATCAGGTTAACAAAGATATGTGGATAATCGAATCAGAAATATAGTCTTAAGAAAAGCCCTGAGTTCTTGCTGAAGTCAAGTAGTAAGATTAGGAATCTAGTTATGAGATCAGAGAAAAGGCAGACCAGACTCAAGCCAAATCTAAATAATCAGCTGGTAACATTATCACTTGAAAAGATCTGTGTATTGGATAACCAGGACTAATTCCATTAATCGTGAGCAAAGATTAGCTGCTTTTTATTCAATGCTTGAAACTGTAGGTGGGGTTGTCAGGATTGCCTAGTGTTTATTTGCCTGGTAGAAAGCTCTAAACGAGGCCTGATCTTGGAAGGAGAAGGGAACCTCTAAGGATTCCTCCTTTAGACCATTTAGACCATACCCTTTCCATTGTATTAAATCAGCATTTCTTAACTTTGAATAATGTAAGCAGGGCTTCTCAGGGTGTGAAAGAGGCATGGATATTTTAAAGCTAAAATGTAATTTTAAAAAAGAAGAAAATGTGTTATATTTTAAATATTTAATTTAAATGTATCTCAGTTACAGTATAAGTATCTTCATTTGAAGAGAACAAAAAAAAAATCTAAGTTTCTGATGTCTGTAAGTATGATACCCATGATCAGTGGGATTTCTGGTCAACTTCCCTCTACTGAGCCACACCCTGCTCAGAAGTCAGGGAGCCGTTTTCTAAAAAGTCCTGGTTTTGTAAAACACCTACTATCCAGAAATAATCATCACTAACATTTGGCAGACATCATTTTTGTCATCTCATTATATATGTATCTATATAGGTGTACAGGTATAATTCTATAGAAACAGGTTCTTAATAATGCTTTTCAAAAATAAAAAGTATTACATTTATGTTTACTTGAATTTACAGGGAAAAGCAAATGAAATTGATAGAGTTCTCAATTTCAGATTAATAACAACTTCTTTGTATCAAGCAATTTTATTTCCTAAATGACAACTCTAAAATTTCAAAAGATTCTTTCGCTAAGAGAAAAAAACACCAAGATACTTCAATAAACAATATCAATATCAAACAAGCAGTACCTATGGACTTCCTGCTTTAAAGATGAGAAATGCGATACTCTCCTTTGCCCCTTCATGATCATTTTTCTGTTAAACCTATTATTATTTTTACATTATTAAGTTTCATATATTTGCTCTTTCCTGCAACCATAATTCTCACAGTGTGGCTTTCTCTTTAAACCATTGAATAGATTTAATGACCCACCATTCATTGGTCATAGACCTCCATTTCTAGGTTTTTAAATTTTTACTTATTTTTTGGTTTGCTGGATTTTGTTGCTGGATGACTTTTTCAGCGCTCCAGGAGAGCTACATTTCATGAACTGTTGCTTATCTGAGGAAGTCTGTTTCTTGCCTTTATGTTTAAAGTACAATGAGTTGGACACAAAGTTACACTTTCCTTCCCTCAGAACTTTATAAACAGCTCCATTGTCTCCTGGTACAAAATACTGCTGCAGACAAGTTGGGGAAAAGCCTGATACTGTATCTCCTGCCCACCCTCACACTTGGAGATTTTCTTTTCCACATGTTTGACCTTAAAGCTTTTAGTTGAATACATGAGATGTCTAGGCATTAAATATTTATCAGATTTTCCTGGGAAATTTTTTCTTGTAGTTTAATCCTTCTCTTACTGTTTGTAAATCTTTCAGAGCTTTGTGTTTAACTATTTGTTTCTTTTCTTTAGGAATACCAATTATTTTTACATTAGATTTCTAATAATTTCCTCCTTTTTTCATTTCATATTGTCTGTCTGTATAAGGCTGTCTTTTATATCCTTAATTCTTTTTAGTCATATACATTTCATTTTTGGTTACTTCTGTGTGGCCGTTATCGGTGAAAAAATTCGGGAGACCGCCCAGACTTGCCTCTTGGCACTTTGAATATCAGCGTGATGGGCTGACCTAGTTTTTGGCCTTGTTCATTTTCCTTCTTCCTTATCAAAGACCTCCTACTCCACTTCTTAAATGAGTCAGTCCATCTCTTAACCTTTTTCAGTGCAGGAGGAAATATAGATGATTCTTTTTATCATCTGCTATTGATTTCTCAGAAACGTAAAAAAAGAATGGGAGAAGTTGGGAGACAGCAGATGAAGTGGGGAAGAAGATTCTAAGAAAGGGAACAGCATGAGAAAAATTCTTGGAATAGAAAGATTTTAGGGCTTCTGAGGAAATGAGAGAAGGATGATGTGGGTCAAGAAGCATAAGCATGAAAGATGGTGGTACCAGAGGATGTTAGAGAGGCCAAATTGTATAAGCCTTTTTAGGCTATGGAATTTGGATTTTATTCTTAATATATGGGGTGGATGGGAGGAGAGGAGAGAGGGGTGTTCATAGAAGGGCTTTAAATAAGAAAGTACTATGCATTAATATATTTTTTAAAAAATATAACTCTGGGTGTAGAGTAGAGAATAGATTGGGTGGATGAGGAATAGAAGATAGATGAGTTAAGAAACCCTTACACCTACTCATTAGAGATGGTGATAGTCTAGGGGAGGCACTAAAAATAGGAGAAAAGAAACATATTTTTTTGAAGAAGGGAACTGGATGGATTAGGTATATTTTTGTATTCATAGAAGCTTGCTATATAATAGCCAAAGGTGGAAAGGATTGAAATGTTCATCAGTAGATGAATTTAAATAAAACGTGGTACTGCTATACAATTGAGTACTACTCAGCAATAAAAGGAATGAACTATTAATGCACATAACAATATAGATGAATCTCAAATAATTATGGTGTGTGAAAGAAGCCTGAAAAAGAGAGTTCATACTGTATGATTTTATTTATATGAGAGTCTAGAAAATGTAAACTAAACTATAGTGACAGAAAACATATGGCTGATTGCCTGGCAATGGGAATGTTAGGGAGAGTGGGCTAGAAGAATTACAAGGGAGTATTAGGAAACTTTTGGAGGTAACAGATATGTTTATTATCTTGATTGTGGCAATAGCTTTTGGGTGTATACCTGTGTCGACACTTATCAAGTAAATACACTATGTGCAGTTTAGTTCATGTCAGTTATATCTCAATAAAACTGTTTAAAATGCTATTAAAAATATTGTTGAAGTAGGTTCATGGTGTTTGGTAAAGAGAGAGAGAGCAAAACAACAAAGATGATAGGTTTCTGAAATGAGCCATTTTCTATGAAGCTCTTTAAAGCCAGGACAGTGGAGACCAGCAAGAAAAAGCCTGAAAAGAGGCCCAGGAGCAAGTGTAGAGGAAAGCTAACATTTACCGGTTTTGTGGAGGGGCAGCCACTGTCTTGTCTTATTGATGGAGAGCTCCTTTATTTCTAGTATTTCTGAGTTACAAACATTGTCACAATGAAAAACAGTGCATATGTATCGTTTTGGAAGTGTATGTGTGTACATGTAATCTGAAGCATAGGTTGGTGAATTCCTGAGGTCAAATTTGCAGGATCCGAAGGTATGAGTAGTTGTAATTTGGTAGATGTTGCTAATGCTCCTTTGTAGTTGTACCAAGTTTACATTCCTGTCAGCAATAAGAAAACAGCTTTCTGAACAACCTCAACAACACAGAATATTACCAAAAGTTTGACCTATGCTATCTGATTAAGTGAAAAATGATAGCGCAGGATAATTTTAACTTGCATTCTTTAATTATGAGTGAGATTGAATATATTTTCATATTTACGAGATATTTGGAAATTGTTGCCCATTTAAAAAAAATGAGTCTTTTCCCGCAGTCCTTTATACATGCTCTCTATTAGGAAAAGTAGCCCTTTGTTTGCAAAATAACTTTGCAAATGTTTTCCCACTTTGTTGTTTGTCTTTGGAATTTGTTTATAGTGACTTTTGCTGGGCAAAATGTTTGATTTGTGTATTGTCAAATTCATAAACCTTTTTATTTATGGTCCTTCAGTTTTGTATCATAGTTAGGAAGGCTTCTCCCACTCTGAGCTGATTAAAGAATTCTCTCATGATTTCTTACAGCACACTTATACTTTCATTATTTAACCTGTAATAGTTGATCTGTTAGGAAATTGTCCTGGTGCAGAGTGGAAAGTACTGATACAACTTTAGTTTTGTGGAAGGCTACCCAGTTTCTCAAAATCATTTATAAAATAAATCTATCTTTTCACTGTTGAATTTAAGATTCCATCTTTACCTTTACTAAGAAAAAGAGAAGGTTTTATATAGGGAGGTTCTAGAATATATTTGAATGCTGACAGGAACTGCCCAGTAGAGAGGAAGAAAGTTGAAAATTCAGGAGTAAAATCCCAAAGATCGTGAGAGAGAAGAGGATTCAGAGCATTTTGTAATCAATAATAAAAATGAACAATTACTGTGGCTAATTGCTAGGGCATGGGTTAAATTCTAAATGGGTTAAATAATTTAATCCTCTGAACAAGGGTACATTCCCACTTATAACATCACATGCTTAAGAAATTCCCAAACTGAATGCTGTGTTTTAACAGAACTGGTTCTGACAGGCTGAAAGTGTAAAAAGGACCAGTAACTCCATGTGAACTCGTCCGGCAGGCTCCCAGTGAATCTAACTGGCAATTCTTTCTTGAGCAATGAAAAATGGGACTTACATAGACCTACAGACTCATTCCTCCTATCCAGAGTGCGGGCTTTTATTCTTAATTAGTATAATCATGGCAAAACCCACCTTTACCTTTATGTATTTAATGCCTTCCCCCTCAGTGAACTTGTTCCATGGTACATATTGCCTGGCAAATAAATAAACTTACAGCTTGCTTTATGACAACCATAGTGGTCACTGGTTTTCCTTTATAAGTCCACAACAACCCAATGAGGTGGGTTCCAAAATTCTTCCTTTTTCACTTTTGAGGAAATTGAGGCCCAGAGAGGCTAAGACCTATCCAAGAGCACATTGCTAGTAAGAGGTAGACCTGGGTTTTGAACTTGAGCCATCTAACTCTGGGCTCTTCATGACAACTTTATGTTGAAATGGGAGGAAAGGAGATGATGAGCATATCTGCACAGGTAGCTATAAATTTCATGCGGGGAAGGGGAGATGAGTTCTATTTTTCTATTGAAGTAGAAGTTAGGATAAATACAAGGAAGCCAACCTGCCCAACTGCATGATCTTCTCCAGCAATGATCACATGCCTCCCTGTGGGCAAAGGAAAGTCTGCCCCCCCTCGGGATGCAGGCTCAGAAAAGCCTGTAGCAGGCCTGCAGAAACAGAATTGGATGGAGAAAGAGATTCTACTCTATTAAGAGGTGAAAAATGAATGGCAAATTTAAACAACATTTTCTGGCAATACCATAAAACTGCTGAGATTTGTAGACCCAACCTTCAAGTGAATGTTAAATGTAAATACTCATTATCACTCAATGTTACTGAGCCATGATTACAGCAACTCATTAATCCTTCTTTGAACATACTTTATTTACTTCGTCAACTCTAAGCTTAAAAATCAATTATTTTCCTCTCTCTAGTGAATATTATGATTTTGCTGAATATTAGTAAGTCTAAAACTTCTGAGGTTTTTCTTTAAAGCGAGAAGCAGATTGCAAATGTTCAAATAGACAAAATTCCAAAGTACACGTTTATTATTGACTAAGCTCAGCTTCCATGACAAGCAAAAGTTAAATTTCATCAGCTTTCTCCATGCTGACATGACAATAGATTACATATTTGAAGCAGAGAGAGAGAAACAGGTAGAAGAGCTCCAGAATACTATGGGATGGAAAATACAAGAGACTTTAACGGATTATCTAGGCATTTTCTCCTCCAAGGCTAACTGTTATTTTGTGTTTTTATTACTGGCCCAGCTATAGCTTGAAGGTTTACACCAGAATTTTGTGGCTCTTCAAAGTTGCAGTCTCATTACCAGACAGTGTTTAAGGTTTCACGGAAAGTGTGAAGTTGAAAGAGTATATGTTCATCAAAAAAATAATTTGATATGCTCATGAAGACTCAGTTTTATTTATTTATTTATTTACTTACTTTTGCTTGTCTATGTCTACAAAAAAGTGCTGCTGAGAATTGGATGGGAATTGTATTAAACCTATAGGGACACTTGACATCTCTACTCCATTGAGTCTTCTAATCAATGAACATACTATGTCTCTTCAAGTATTTAGGTCTTTGGATTTCTTTTGCTAGCATTTTGTAATTTTATCCCACAGATCTGATACATGTTTTCTTAAATTTATACCTAAGTATTTATTTTCTTTGGAGCAGTGGTATTGCATTTTTTATTCTGGTTTCCATTTGTTCATTGTCAGCATATAGAAATGTAATTCATTTTTATGTGTCGATCTTATCCCCTGCAAACTGACTGAACACATTTATTAGTTCTGGGAGGATTTTTCTTGGTAAATTACTTGGGATTTTACTCATTGACAACATGGCATCTGCAAAGAGAGGACGTTTTATTTTTGCCATTCCAATTTGTATGCTTATTTCTTTTTCTAGGTTCTTGAGATGGAAGCTAAGATGACTGATTTAAGACTTTTGCTTTTTATAATGTAGGCATTTAGTACTATAAATTTTTCTCTCATAACTTCTTTAGTTGCATCTCACAAATTTTGACATGTTGTGTTTTCATTTTCACTCAGTGATTTTTCAAAAGTTTCTTTTGAGACTCCCTCTTTAACTGATGGTTTATTTAGAATTAAGTTGTTTAATTTCAAAGGGTTTGGAGATTTTCATGTTGTCCGTCTGTTATTGATATCTAGTTTGATTCCATTAAGGCCAGAGAACATACACTATATGATTTCAATTCTTTTAAATTTGTTAAGGTTTGTTTTATGACCCCAGATATGGTCTGTCTTGATGAATGTTTCATGGGCACTTGAAAATTATGTGTTCTGTTGTTGTTGGGTGGGGAACTCAGTTTTAGATTAAATGACCTTTAATCTTTCTTCTCCAAGATTGAAATAAATTAACTTATTCTTATAGACCAATTGCCCTTCCTGACATTTTCATCTATTCACATCTTACTCCATTCTAATATGACACCATTGTGACCTCTCCACCTGGAAGCTGTCATCATTCCTTTGAACTCTCCTTTGAACATAACTTGTAGGTCTTGTATATTGCTTCACTTCCTGGTGGTGTTTAGATGTAGGTAACATCTTCCTCGATGAACTAAAAAACGTCTTAAAGGCCAGTAGAGTGCCTTGGTCATATGTTACTAATTACAGCAGAGCATTGTGCCTTGCAAATATTCTTTTTAATTGAAATTATATTCATACACAGTATATCAGTTTCAGATGTACAGTGTAATACAATTACATACATTACTAAATGCTCCCTACCATAGGTGTAGTTACCATCTGTCACCGTTCTAAGTTATTGCAATATTATTGACTGTATTCCCTGTGCTGTACTTTTTATCCCAGTGACTTATTTATTTTATAAATGGGAGTTTGTACCTCTTTATCCCATGCTCAAAACCACCATGTCATTTGTCTGCTTTCTACTTTCCACATTCTAGCTTCTCTTGTCTTATGTTAGTTCTCTCCTTTATCTTTGTCTCTAAGGACTTGAGCCTTTTATTTCTTTTGTTTTGTTTTAGCTTTATTTTTATTTTATTTACTTTTAAAATTTGTTATTTTTATTGAGGTACATATAATAAAGTGCCCAAATCTTAGAGTACAGTTCAATGAAATTTGACATGTACACACACTTACATAATCATCACCCAGTTCAAGATGTTGAATATTCTGATTTTTTCCCCTTCTCTTTCACCCATGCCACAATCCCATTTCTCTATGGAAACCACCAGTCTGTTCTGTGTTTATGAGTCTATTTCTGTTTTGTCTGTTTGTTTGTTCTTTTTTTTTTTAGTTTCAACATATAAGTGAAATCATATGGTATTTGTCTTTCTCTGATTTATTTCACTTAGCATAATACTCTCTAGGTCTATCCATATTGTTGCAAGTGGCAAGAGTTAATTCTTTATTTATGGCATAAAACAATTCTTTGTTTATAGTCCATTGTGTAGATGTGCTATATCATCTTTATCCATTCATCTGCTGATGGACACTTAGGTTGCTTCCATACTTTGGCTATATTATAAATAAATATGGGGAGCATATATATTTTTGAAATAATGATTTTGGTTTATTTTGGATATATTTAGAAGTGAAATTACTGGGTCATATGGTATTTCTATTTAAAATTTTTGGAATCTCCAACTGTTTTCCATACTAGTTGCACCAGTTTACATTTCTACCAATAGTGCATAGGGTTCCCTTTTCTCTGCATCCTTGCTAACACTTACTATTTCTTATCTTTTTGATACTAACCATTCTGACTGGTGTGAGGTGAAATCCCATTATGGTTTTGATTTGCATTTTATTGATGATTAGTGATGTTGAGCATTTTGTTTTCATGTATCTGTTGGCCATCTGTATGTCTTCTTTGGAAAGTATCTATTGAGGTCCTCTATCCACTTCTTAATCAGAAAATTTGTTTTTTGTTACTGAGTTTTATGAGTTCTTTATATATTGTTTGATATTAGTCCCTTAATGGATATAACATGGCAAATATATTCTCTGATCCAGTAGGTTGTCTTTTGTGTTGATGGTTTCCTTCAATGTATAAAAGCTCTTTATTTTGATGTAGTCTCGCTTGTTTACTTCTGCTTTTGTTTCCCTAGATTGGAGAGAAATATCCAGAAAAAAATTGCTAAGGCCAATGTCCAAGTGTTTATCATCTATATTTTCTTTAAGGAGTCTTAAAGTTTTCAGGTCATATATTTAGGTCTTTAATCATTTTGAGTATATTTTTGTGTATGGTGTAAGACATTAGTCCAGTTTCATTATTTTGCATGTAGGTGTCAAGTTTTCCTGAGATCATTTATTGAACAGACTGTCTTTTCCCCATATTCTTGTCTCCTTTGTCATATAATAATTGACCATATAAATGTGGATTTATTTCTGGGCTCTCTATTCTGTTCCATTAAGCTATGTGTCCATTTTAATGCAAATACTATACTCTTTTGGTTATTATAGCTTTGTGCTATAGTTTGAAAACAGGGAGCATGATACCACCAGCTTTATTCTTCTTTCTCAAGATTGCTTTGGCATTCAGGTCTTTTGTGATTCCATACAAATTTTCAGATTATTTGTTTGAGTTCTATGAAAAACGTCATTGGAATATTGACAGGGATTACATTGAAGCTATAGATTGTATTGGGCATTATGGCCATTTTAACAATATTAATTCTTCCTAACCATGAGCATGGAACAGCTTTCCATTTGTGTCACCTCTAATTGCTTTCATCAATGTCTTATAGTTTTTAGAGAATGGGTCTTTCACTTCCTTGGTTAAATTTATCCCTAGGTATTTTATTCTTTTTGATACAATGTAAATGGGATTGTTTTCTTAGTTCTATTTCTGTTAGTTTATTGTCTCTGTAGAAACACAAGAGTTTTCTGTATATTAGTTCTATATATTAATTTATCAATATGATTAATTCTATAATTAACTAATCTAACTAATATACAGATTGATTCTGTAACTAATTTATCATTATAGCAATTTCTGAAATTAATTGTTCTATATATTCATTTCAGTAATTAATATAATAATGAGCCCTCTGTCTTTTTTTTTTTGATGAGTCCAGCTAAAGGTTTATCAATTTTATCTTTTTAGAGAACCAGCTCCTAGTTTCACTGATCTTTTGTGTTGTTTTAGTCTCTATTTCATTAATTCATTGATTTTCATTGATTTGTTAATTAAAATCAATGAATTAAGTAATTTAAATTAATTAAAATTAACCATACCTTTACTGAATTCCTTAATTCTATTAGTTTGTTGGTGGAGTCTCTAAGGTTTTCTATATGTAGTATCATGTCATCTGCAAATAGTGGCAATTTTATTTATCAGTTTGTGTTTTTTATTTCCTTTTTTTATCTGATTGCTGATGTTTTCTTTTTTTTTTTTTTGTCTGACTTGATTGTTCAGGATTGTTAGTACTATGTTAAATAAAAATAGTGAGAATAGACATCCTTGTCTTATTCCTGATCTTAACAGAAAGCTTTTAGTTTTTCACCTTGGAGTATGTTAGCTGTGGATTTGTCATATACGGCCTTTGTTATGTTGAGGTATGTTACTTCTAACCCCACTTTACTGAGAGTTTTTATTAAGAACAGATATTAAATTTTGCCATATGCTTTTTCTGCATGTATTGAGATGATCATATGATTTGTATCTTTCATTTTGTTAATGTGGTGTATCAAGTTGTTTGGTTTGCAGATAATAATAAATACCATTCAACCGTGATAAATGATCCTGTCAATGTATTCTTTTTTTTTTTTTTTTTTTTTTTTTTAAATAATTATTTTTTATTGAAGGGTAGTTGACGCACAGTATTACATTACATTAGTTTCAAGTGTACAACACAGTGGTAGAACATTTATATACATAATTCTAGGTTCCAGCTATCACCCTACCAAGCTGTTACAATATCTTGACTATATTCCTTATGCTATACATTACATCCCAGGTACTTATTTATTTTACCATTGGAAGTCTGTCCTTTTTTTTTTTTTTTTTTTTTTTTTTTTGTGAGGGCATCTCTCATATTTATTGATCAAATGGTTGTTAACGACAATAAAATTCTGTATAGGGGAATCAATGCTCAATGCACAATCATTATTCCACCCCAAGCCTAATTTTCGTCAGTCTCCAATCTTCTGAGGCATAACAAACAAGTTCTTACATGTAGAACAAATTCTTACATAATGAATAAGTTACATAGTGAACAGTACAAGGGCAGTCATCACAGAAACTTTCGGTTTTGCTCATGCATTATGAACTCTAAACAGTCAGTTCAAATATGAATACTCATTTGGTTTTTATACTTGATTTATATGTGGATACCACATTTCTCTCTTTATTATTATTTTTTTTTATTAAAATGCTGAAGTGGTAGGTAGATACAAGATAAAGGTAGAAAACATAGTTTAGTGTTGTAAGAGAGCAAATGTAGATGATCAGGTGTGTGCCTGTAGACTATGTGTTAATCCAAGCTAGACAAGGGCAATAAAACATCCACGTATGCAGAAGATTTCTCTCAGAACAGGGGGGGTGAGGTTCTAAGCCTCACCTCTGTTGATCCCCAATTTCTCACCTGATGGCCCCCCTGCGACTGTGCCTGTCTTAGGTTGTTCCTCCCTTGAGGAATCTTACCCGTCTCTGGCTAACCAGTCATCTTCCGGGGCAATACAGGGAAATGTGAAGTTGGTAAGTGAGAGGGAAGCCTTATTGTTTGAAAAAGTTAGCTTTTTACTTCTTTGCATATTTATGCCCTGTGGCTTCTAGGCCCAGCATTTGTCTTGAGGTATCTTTACCACTTGGAGGAGTTATGATACTCGGTAAATTTGATATGAGGCACGAATTCTATTTAAGGGTTGTAATTAGGAAGGAAGAAGAAAAGCTATAGAAGTAGCAGATGGAAGAAAACATGGGAAGATTGATTATTTCTTTGACATATCTTCTTGTAGAGTAACTTCAGCATGTATAGGTTTTAAGCTACTACTTAAATTGCGCACACACATTAACATAATAGGAGTATAGTTACATAACCAAAGCATACCTGTAATTACCAGCCATCTCCAGTGAAACCAAGAAAACCATTAAGGCACCTTAGGCATTTGTGAAAACTTATCTATGATATGGTGGATATTGTCCAACTGAACTTGAACAGTCTGAGAGAAATCAGACAAATTAAAACAACCCATTCCTGCGGACTGTTCACATGCCATATGTTCTTTTAACAGTAAATAGTCTGTAGTTGTAAGAGTTTGGAGCGCTAAAATTTGCACTTCTCCAAATTCTTGGTTGAGTTCCAACAGTATAGATCCAGTCAAATTTGTTGTTTTACTGTATGCACAGGCCAGCTTAGATATATATTCCTTCCTCATTCCCATGGCAAGTCCAGGAACTGGTGGGATGAGTGCATCTACAGCTGTAGCAGTGCGTGGATCTTTGTTGGGGTTTTTTGATGATCATCTTCTGGCATGAGTCTTCCAGAGAGTGCTGATGTTGGAAGTTCTTTTTCATATCGTATCTTAGTTCATTTTCGGGGTAGCCCAATTAGGCTTTGATCCTCTGTATAAACACAAACAGACCCTTTGCCTACACTTTTTTTTTTTTTTTTAATAATTATTTTTTATTGAAGGGTAGTTGACACACAGTATTACATTACATGAGTTTCAAGTGTACAACACAGTGGTAGAACATTTATATACATAATTCTAGGTTCCAGCTATCACCCTACCAGGCTGTTACAATATCTTGACTATATTCCTTATGCTATACATTACATCCCGGTTACTAATTTATTTTACCATTGGAAGTCTGTCCTTTTTTTTTTTTTTTTTTTTTTTTGTGAGGGCATCTCTCATATTTATTGATCAAATGGTTGTTAACGACAATAAAATTCTGTATAGGGGAGTCAATGCTCAATGCACAATCATTATTCCACCCCAAGCCTAATTTTTGTCAGTCTCCAATCTTCTGAGGCATAACAAACAAGTTCTTACATGTAGAACAAATTCTTACATAATGAATAAGTTACATAGTGAACAGTACAAGGGCAGTCATCACAGAAACTTTCGGTTTTGCTCATGCATTATGAACTATAAACAGTCAGTTCAAATATGAATACTCATTTGGTTTTTATACTTGATTTATATGTGGATACCACATTTCTCTCTTTATTATTATTATTTTTAATAAAATGCTGAAGTGGTAGGTAGATACAAGATAAAGGTAGAAAACATAGTTTAGTGTTGTAAGAGAGCACATGTAGATGATCAGGTGTGTGCCTGTAGACTATGTGTTAATCCAAGCTAGACAAGGGCAATAAAACATCCACGTATGCAGAAGATTTCTCTCAGAACGGGGGGGTGAGGTTCTAAGCCTCACCTCTGTTGATCCCCAATTTCTCACCTGATGGCCCCCCTGCGACTGTGCCTGTCTTAGGTTGTTCCTCCCTTGAGGAATCTTACCCGTCTCTGGCTAACCAGTCATCTTCCGGGGCCATACAGGGAAATGTGAAGTTGGTAAGTGAGAGAGAAGCCTTATTGTTTGAAAAAGTTAGCTTTTTACTTCTTTGCATATTTATGCCCTGTGGCTTCTATGCCCAGCATTTGTCTTGAGGTATCTTTACCACTTGGAAGAATTATGATACTCGGTAAATTTGATATGAGGCACGAATTCTATTTAAGGGTTGTAATTAGGAAGGAAGAAGAAAAGCTATAGAAGTAGCAGGCGGAAGAAAACATGGGAAGATTGATTATTTCTTTGATATATCTTCTTGTAGAGTAACTTCAGCATGTATAGGTTTTAAGCTACTACTTAAATTGCACACACACATTAACATAATAGGAGTATAGTTACATAACCAAAGCATATCTGTATTTACCAGCCATCTGCAGTGAAACCAAGAAAACCAGTTAGGCACCTTAGGCATTTGTGAAAACTTATCTATGATATGGTGGATATTGTCCAAATGAACTTGAACAGTCTGAGAGAAATCAGACAAATTAAAACAACCCATTCCTGGGGACTGTTCACATGCCATATGTTCTTTTAACAATAAATAGTTTGTAGTTGTAAGACTTTGGAGCACTACAATTTGCACTTCTCCAAATTCTTGGTTGAGTTCCAACAGTATAGATCCAGTACAATTTTGTTGTTTTACTGTATGCACAGGCCAGCTTAGATATCTGCTTCCTCATTCCCATGGCAGGTCCAGGAACTGGTGGGATGAGTGCATCTACAGCTGTAGCAGTGCGTGGATCTTTGTTGGGGTTTTTTGATGATCATCTTCTGGCATGAGTCTTCCAGAGGGTGCAGATGTTGGAAGTTCTTTTTCATATCATATCTTAGTTCATTTTCGGGGTAGCCCAATTAGGCTTTGATCCTCTGTATAAACACAAACAGACCCTTTGCCTACACTTTTATATGCCCTTTATACCCTTGTGTAGAACTCGTTGGAGGTTACCACACAGGAACTGCCCTTTTTTTTTTTTTTTTTTTTTTGCTATCACTAATCTACACTTACATGACGAATATTATGTTTACTAGGCTCTCCCCTATACCAGGTCTCCCCTATAAACCCCTTTACAGTCACTGTCCATCAGCATAGCAAAATGTTGTAGAATCACTACTTGCCTTCTCTGTGTTGTACAGCCCTCCCTTTTCTCCTACCCCCCATGCATGCTAATCTTAATACCCCCCTACTTCTCCCCCCCACCTTATCCCTCCCTACCCACCCATCCTCCCCAGTCCCTTTCCCTTTGGTACCTGTTAGTCCATTCTTGAGTTCTGTGATTCTGCTGCTGTTTTGTTCCTTCAGTTTTTCCTTTGTTCTTATATTCCACAGATAAGTGAAATCATTTGGTATTTCTCTTTCTCCGCTTGGCTTGTTTCACTGAGCATAATACCCTCCAGCTCCATCCATGTTGCTGCAAATGATTGGATTTGCCCTTTTCTTATAGCTGAGTAGTATTCCATTGTGTATATGTACCACATCTTCTTTATCCATTCATCTATTGATGGACATTTAGGTTGCTTCCAATTCTTGGCTATTGTAAATAGTGCTGCAATAAACATAGGGGTGCATCTGTCTTTCTCAAACTTGATTGCTGCGTTCTTAGGGTAAATTCCTAGGAGTGGAATTCCTGGGTCAAATGGTAAGTCTGTTTTGAGCATTTTGATGTACCTCCATACTGCTTTCCACAATGGTTGAACTAGTTTACATTCCCACCAGCAGTGTAGGAGGGTTCCCCTTTCTCCACAGCCTCGCCAACATTTGTTGTTGTTTGTCTTTTGGATGGCAGCCATCCTTACTGGTGTGAGGTGATACCTCATTGTAGGTTTAATTTGCATTTCTCTGATAATTAGCGATGTGGAGCATCTTTTCATGTGTCTGTTGGCCATCTGTATTTCTTTTTTGGAGAACTGTCTGTTCAGTTCCTCTGCCCATTTTTTAATTGGGTTATTTGTTTTTTGTTTGTTGAGGCGTGAGAGCTCCTTATATATTCTGGACGTCAAGCCTTTATCAGATGTGTCATTTTCAAATATATTCTCCCATACTGTAGGGATCCTTCTTGTTCTATTGATGGTGTCTTTTGCTGTACAGAAGCTTTTCAGCTTAATATAGTCCCACTTACTCATTTTTGCTGTTGTTTTCCTTGCCCGGGGAGATATGTTCAAGAAGAGGTCACTCATGTTTATGTCTAAGAGGTTTTCGCCTATGTTTTCTTCCAGGAGTTTAATGGTTTCATGGCTTACATTCAGGTCTTTGATCCACTTTGAGTTTACTTTTGTATATGGGGTTAGACAATGGTCCAGTTTCATTCTCCTACATGTAGCTGTCCAGTTTTGCCAGCACCACCTGTTGAAGAGACTGTCATTTCGCCATTGTATGTCCATGGCTCCTTTATCAAATATTAATTGACCATATATGTCTGGGTTAATGTCTGGATTCTCTAGTCTGTTCCATTGGTCTGTGGCTCTGCTCTTGTGCCAGTACCAAATTGTCTTGATTACTATGGCTTTATAGTAGAGCTTGAAGTTGGGGAGTGAGATCCCCCCTACTTTATTCTTCTTTCTCAGGATTGCTTTGGCTATTCGGGGTCTTTGGTGTTTCCATATGAATTTTTGAATTATTTGTTCCAGTTCATTGAAGAATGTTGCTGGTAGTTTCATAGGGATTGCATCAAATCTGTATATTGCTTTGGGCAGGATGGCCATTTTGACGATATTAATTCTTCCTAGCCACGAGCATGGGATGAGTTTCCATCTGTTAGTGTCCCCTTTAATTTCTCTTAAGAGTGACTTGTAGTTTTCAGAGTATAAGTCTTTCACTTCTTTGGTTAGGTTTATTCCTAGGTATTTTATTTTTTTTGATGCAATTGTGAATGGAGTTGTTTTCCTGATTTCTCTCTCTGTTGGTTCATTGTTAGTATATAGGAAAGCCACAGATTTCTGTGTGTTGATTTTGTATCTGGCAACTTTGCTGTATTCCGATATCAGTTCTAGTAGTTTTGGGGTGGAGTCTTTAGGGTTTTTTATGTACAGTATCATGTCATCTGCAAATAGTGACAGTTTAACTTCTTCTTTACCAATCTGGATTCCTTGTATTTCTTTGCTTTGTCTGATTGCCGTGGCTAGGACCTCCAGTACTATGTTAAATAACAGTGGAGAGAGTGGGCATCCCTGTCTAGTTCCCGATCTCAGAGGAAATGCTTTCAGCTTCTCGCTGTTCAATATAATGTTGGCTGTCGGTTTATCATAGATGGCCTTTATTATGTTGAGGTACTTGCCCTCTATTCCCATTTTGCTGAGAGTTTTTAACATGAATGGATGTTGAACTTTGTCAAATGCTTTTTCAGCATCTATGGAGATGATCATGTGGTTTTTGTCTTTCTTTTTGTTGATGTGGTGGATGATGTTGATGGACTTTCGAATGTTGTACCATCCTTGCATCCCTGGAATGAATCCCACTTGGTCATGGTGTATGATCCTTTTGATGTATTTTTGAATTCGGTTTGCTAATATTTTGTTGAGTATTTTTGCATCTACGTTCATCAGGGATATTGGTCTGTAGTTTTCTTTTTTGGTGGGGTCTTTGCCTGGTTTTGGTATTAGGGTGATGTTAGCTTCATAGAATGAGTTTGGGAGTATCCCCTCCTCCTCTATTTTTTGGAAAACTTTAAGGAGAATGGGTATTATGTCTTCCCTGTATGTCTGATAAAATTCCGAGGTAAATCCATCTGGCCCGGGGGTTTTGTTCTTGGGTAGTTTTTTGATTACCTCTTCAATTTCGTTGCTGGTAATTGGTCTGTTTAGATTTTCTGTTTCTTCCTGGGTCAATCTTGGAAGGTTATATTTTTCTAGGAAGTTGTCCATTTCTCCTAGGTTTCCCAGCTTGTTAGCATATAGGTTTTCATAGTATTCTCCAATAATTCTTTGCATTTCCGTGGGGTCCGTCGTGATTTTTCCTTTCTCGTTTCTGATACTGTTGATTTGTGTTGACTCTCTTTTCTTCTTAATAAGTCTGGCTAGAGGCTTATCTATTTTGTTTATTTTCTCGAAGAACCAGCTCTTGGTTTCATTGATTTTTGCTATTGTTTTATTCTTCTCAATTTTATTTATTTCTTCTCTGATCTTTATTATGTCCCTCCTTCTGCTGACCTTAGGCCTCATCTGTTCTTCTTTTTCCAATTTCGATAATTGTGACATTAGACCATTCATTTGGGATTGCTCTTCCTTTTTTAAATATGCTTGGATTGCTATATACTTTCCTCTTAAGACTGCTTTTGCTGTGTCCCACAGAAGTTGGGGCTTAGTGTTGTTGTTGTCATTTGTTTCCATATATTGCTGGATCTCCATTTTGATTTGGTCATTGATCCATTGATTATTTAGGAGCGTGTTGTTAAGCCTCCATGTGTTCGTGAGCCTCTTTGCTTTCTTTGTACAGTTTATTTCTAGTTTTATGCCTTTGTGGTCTGAAAAGTTGGTTGGTAGGATTTCAATCTTTTGGAATTTTCTGAGGCTCTTTTTGTGGCCTAGTATGTGGTCTATTCTGGAGAATGTTCCATGTGCACTTGAGAAGAATGTATATCCCGCTGCTTTTGGATGTAGAGTTCTATAGATGTCTATTAGGTCCATCTGCTCTACTGTGTTGTTCAGTGCTTCCGTGTCCTTACTTATTTTCTGCCCAGTGGATCTATCCTTTGGGGTGAGTGGTGTGTTGAAGTCTCCTAGAATGAATGCATTGCAGTCTATATCCCCCTTTAGTTCTGTTAGTATTTGTTTCACATATGCTGGTGCTCCTGTGTTGGGTGCATATATATTTAGAATGGTTATATCCTCTTGTTTGACTGAGCCCTTTATCATTATGTAGTGTCCTTCTTTATCTCTTGTTACTTTCTTTGTTTTGAAGTCTATTTTGTCTGATATTAGTACTGCAACCCCTGCTTTCTTCTCACTGTTGTTTGCTTGAAATATGTTTTTCCATCCCTTGACTTTTAGTCTGTACATGTCTTTGGGTTTGAGGTGAGTTTCTTGTAAGCAGCATATAGATGGGTCTTGCTTTTTTATCCATTCTGTTACTCTGTGTCTTTTGATTGGTGCATTCAACCCATTAACATTTAGGGTGACTATTGAAAGATATGTACTTATTGCCATTGCAGGCTTTAAATTCGTGGTTACCAAAGGTTCAAGGTTAGCCTCTTTAGTATCTTACTGCCTAACTTAGCTCGCTTATTGAGCTGTTATATACACTGTCTGGAGATTCTTTTCTTCTCTCCCTTCTTGTTCCTCCTCCTCGATTCTTCATATGTTGGGTGTTTTGTGCTGTGCTCTTTCTAGGAGTGCTCCCATCTAGAGCAGTCCCTGTAAGATGTTCTGTAGAGGTGGTTTGTGGAAAGCAAATTCCCTCAGCTTTTGTTTGTCTGGGAATTGTTTAATCCCACCGTCATATTTGAATGATAGTCGTGCTGGATACAGTATCCTTGGTTCAAGGCCCTTCTGTTTCATTGTATTAAATATATCATGCCATTCTCTTCTGGCCTGTAGGGTTTCTGTTGAGAAATCTGACGTTAGCCTGATGGGTTTCCCTTTATAGGTGACCTTTTTCTCTCTAGCTGCCTTTAACACTCTTTCCTTGTCCTTGATCTTTGCCATTTTAATTATTATGTGTCTTGGTGTTGCCCTTCTTGGATCCTTTCTGTTGGGGGTTCTGTGTATTTCCGTGGTCTGTTCGATTACTTCCTCCCCCAGTGTGGGGAAGTTTTCAGCAATTATTTCTTCTAATATACTTTCCATCTCTTTGCCTCTCTCTTCTTCTTCTGGGACCGCTATAATACGGATATTGCTCCTTTTAGATTGGTCACACAGTTCTCTTAATATTGTTTCATTCCTGGAGATCCTTTTGTCTCTCTCTATGTCAGCTTCTATGCGTTCCTGTTCTCTGATTTCAATTCCATCAATGGCCTCTTGCATTCTATCCATTCTGCTTATAAACCCTTCCAGAGTTTGTTTCATTTCTGCGATCTCCTTTCTGGCATCTGTGATCTCTTTCCGGACTTCATCCCATTTTTCTTGCGTATTTCTCTGCATCTCTGTCAGCATGTTTATGATTCTTATTTTGAATTCTTTTTCAGGAAGACTGGTTAGGTCTGTCTCCTTCTCTGGTGTTGTCTCTGTGATCTTTGTCTGCCTGTAGCTTTGCCTTTTCATGGTGATAGGAATAGTCTGCAGAACTGGGACGAGTGACGGCTGGAAGGACTTCCTTTCTTGTTGGTTTGTGGCCCTCCTCTCCTGGGAGAACAGCGGCCTCTAGTGGCTTGTGCTGCGCAGCTGCGCGCAGACAGGGTTTCTGCTTCCTGCCCGGCTGCTATGGAGTTAATCTCCGCTGTTGCTGTGGGCGTGGCCTGGCTCGGGCAGCTACTCCAAAATGGTGGAGTCGCGTTGGAGCAGGAGCGGCTGGGAGGCTATTTATCTCCGTAAGGGGCCTCCCTGCTCCCTGCAGCCCAGGGGTTAGGGTGCCCTGAGATCCCAGATTCCCTACCTCTGGATTAAGTGGCCCGCCCTGCCCCTTTAAGACTTCCAAAAAGCACCCGCCAAAACAAAACAACGACCACAAAAAAAAACAAGAAAAAAAATTTTTTTAATTAAAAAAAAAAAAGGTGGTCGTTCGTTTTTCTTTATTCTCCGGTGCCAGCCTCAGGCCTCTGCTCACCGGTCTTTCTGCCCTGTTTCCCTAATATTGGGGTCCCTGTCCCTTTAAGACTTCCAAAAAGCGCTCGCCAAAACAAAGCAGCAAAAAAGCAAAAAAAAAAAAATGGTCGCGCGCTTTTCTTATGTCCTCTGTCGCCCAGCCTCCAGTGCCTGCTCACTGTTCTTGCTGCCCTGTTTTCCTAGTATCGAGGGCCCTGCACTCTGGCCCGGATGGCTGGGGCTGGGTGTTCGGCAGCCCTGGGCTCCGTCTCCCTCCCGCTCTGCCTGCTCTTCTCCCGCCGGGAGCTGGGGGGAGGGGCGCTCGGCTCCCGCGGGGCCGGGGCTTTTATCTTACCCCCTTCGCGAGGCGCTGGGTTCTCTCAGGTGTGGATGTGGTCTGGATATTGTCCTGTGTCCTCTGGTCTTTATTCTAGGAAGGGTTGTCTTTGTTATATTTTCATAGATATATGTTGTTTTGGGAGGAGATTTCCGCTGCTCTACTCACGCCGCCATCTTCCGCCCCCTCCTGTCAATGTATTCTTGAAATTCATTTGATAATATTTTGTTGAGAATATTTGCATCTGTATTCTTCGGGGATAATGGCCTGTAATTTTCTTTTTTGTGATGTCTTTGTCTTGTTTTGGTACCAGGGCAATGCTCTACTTATAGAATTAATTTGGAAGCTTTCCCTCCTGTTCAGTTTTTTTGAATAGTTTTAGAAGGATGGGTATTAACTCCTCTTTAAATATTTCATAGAATCTACCTGTGAAAATATCTTGTCCTGGACTTTTGTTGGTTGGGAGTTTTTGATCACCAATTCAATTTTGCTAGTAGTAATAACTCTATTCAGATTTTCTGTTTCTTTCTGATTCAGTCTTGGAGGGTTGTATGTTTCTAGGAATTTATCCATTCTTCTAGGTCGTCCAATTTGTTGGTATATAATTTTTTGTAGTAGTTTCATAATTTTTGTAGTAGTCCCTTTCCCCTCACTGAGGTCTCAGTTGTAACTTCTCTTTCATTTCTGATTTTATTTATTTGAGTCCTCTGTCTTTTTTCCTTGATGAGTCTGGGTAAAGGTTTATTAATTTTGTTTATCTTTGCAACAATCAGCTTAGTTTCACTGATCTTTTGTATTGTTGTTTTAGTCTCCGTTTCATTTATTTCCATTCTAATCTTTGTTAGTTCCTGCCTTTTATCAACTTTGGCTTTTGTTTGTTCTTCTTTTTCTACTTCCTTTAGAGCAAGGTTAAAGTGTTTCAGAGTTTTCTTGTTTCTTAAGGTAGGCTTGTATCACTATAAACTTCCCACTTAGAATTGCTTTTGCTATGTCTCAAAGATTTTGATCCACTCTGCTTCCATTTTCATTGTCTCAAGGTATATTTTATTTTAATATTTATTTCTTCATTGACCCATTGGTTGGTTAGTAGCATGTTATTTAGCCACTATATGTTTCCCCCACCCCACCCACCCCCAGTTCTTTTCTCATAATTGATTTCTAGTTTCATACTGTTGTGGTTGAAAAGATGCTTGATATGATCTCAGTCTTCTTAAATATATTGAGACTTGTTTTTTGGCTAACATGTGATCTATTCTGGAGAATATTCCATGTGCACTTGAGAAAAACATGTAGTTTGCTGGTTTTGAATGGAATGTTCTGTGTATATCTCTTAAAGCCATCTGGTCAAATATGTGGTTCAAAGTCACTATTTGCGTATTGATTTTCTGTGTGGATGATCTATCCATTGATATAAGTGGGGTGTTAAAGTCCCCTACTATTCTTGTATTATTGTCAATTTCTTCTTTTATGTCTGTTAATATTTGCTTTAATAATTTAGGTGCTTCTATATTGGGTATGTAGGTACTTAGGGTTGTTATATTCTCTTGCTGGATTGATCCCTTTATCATTACGTAATGCCCTTCCTTTGCCTCTTATTACAGTCTTTGTTTTGAAGTCTGTTTTGTCTGATATAAATATTGCTTCCCCAGCTTTTTTTCATTTCCACTTGAATGGAATATCTTCTTCCATCCCTTCACTTTCAATCTGTACACAGCTTTAGGTTGTAAGTGAATCTATTGTAGGCAGCATATAAATAGATCTTTTTTTTTAATCCATTTAGTCACCCCATGTCCTTTCATTGGAGTATTTAGTTCATTTACATTTAAAGTAATTATTGATAAGCATGTACTTATTGCCATTTTGTCAATTGATTTCTCTTTGTTTTTGTAGTTTGTTCTTTCTTCTGTTGCTCCCTTCTCCAATGAATGAGGACTTTCTTTAGGGTAATGCTTGAATTACTTTATCTTTTGTATATGTATATATATTTTTTTATGTTTTTGGTTTGTGGTTACCACAAGGTTCATGTATAACATCCTAAGTATATAGAATTTTGTATTAAGTTGATGGTCTCCTAAGTTCCAACACATTCAAAAGCATTATGTTTTTACTCCCCTTCTTCATGTTTTATGTAATGCTGTCATATTTTATATCTTTTTATTTTGTGTATCCCTTAACTACTTTTTGTAGTTAAAATTGATTTTTACTATTTTCATCTTTTAACCTTCATACTAGTTTTATAAGTTATTAATCTATGATCTTTATTGCATGTTTCCATTCACCAGTGAAATTTTTTCCTTTCATAATTTTACTTCTAGTCATGGCCTTTTCTTTTCCATTTAGAGAAGTCTCTTTAACGTTTCTTGTAAGGCCAGTTTAGTGGTGATGAACTTCCTTAATTCATGTTTGCCCAGGAAACTTTTTATTTCTCCTTCAATTCTGAATGATAACCTTGCTCAGTGGAGTACTTTTCCTTGTAGGTTTATTTATTTCAGAATTTTGAATATATCATGCAAACTCCCGTCTGGTCTGGGCTGTGAAGTTTCTGTTGCAGAACCAGTGGATAGCCTTATGGGTTTTCCCTTGTGAACAATTGCTTTCTTTTGCTGCTCTTAAGAACCTCTCTTTATCTTTACATTTTGTCATTTTAATTATCATGTGTCTTGGTGTGGACCTCCTTGGGTCCATCTTATTCTTTCTGTGCTTCCTGGACCTGGATGTGTTTCCTTCCCCAGATCAGGGATGTTTTCAGCTATTATTTTTTCAAATAAGTTTTCTGTCCTTTTCCTCTCTCTTCACCTTCTGAGACTCCTATAATGCAAATATTAGTACATTTCACATTGTCTTAAAAATCCCTTAATCTATCCTAATTAGAAAAATTTTTCTTATTGTTGTTCAACTTGGATGATTTCCATTATCCTGTCTTCCAGATTGCTGATCCATTCTTCCGTATCCTCTAGTCTGTTGATACCCACTAGTGTACATTTCATGTCATCTATTGTATCCTTTGGCTCACACTTGTTCTTTTTTATATTTTATATTTCTTTGTTGAAGTTTTTACTGAATTCATCCACTTTTCTCTCATGTCTGGTAAGCATCTTTATAACCATTATTTTGAATTCTTTATTAGGTAGGCTGGTTATCTCCATCATTTTTTTTTTACTTCATCTTCTGAAGGTTTGTCTTATTTTGATTGGAACATATTCCTCTGTCTCCTCCTTTTGTCTGACTCTGTGTTTGTTTTCGTTAGGTAGGTCAGCCATATTTCTTGGTCTTGAAAGTAGTGGCCTTATGTAGAAGGCATTGTGTGGGGTCCAGTAGTGTAGTCTCCTCTGGTCCCCAGGACGTGGCCCTCCAGGTGTATCCCCTGTACGAGCTGCCTGGGCCTTCCCGGTGTGATGCGGCTGGGACTGCTGCTGTGTGGGGCTGAATCCCCAGTGCAGCTGGCTGAGAGCCCCTCCTGTAGCTGCTGTGGCTGTGCTGGTGAGGGTCAGCCCTCCGTGCAGCTGACTGGGAGGTGTGGCTCTACCTGTTGTGAGAGTGCTGGTTGGCAGTGCTGGTCTCCACTTCACCAGGGAAGGAATCACCTTGGTGGGGTACTGGTCCCAGATGGGCCTGTCCACCAGGCATGTTAGGGTAGGAGCTGTTATTGGAAAGGTTTCTGCCAGGGTGGGAGGGTTGGATAGGTTGGGTCCACAGGGGAATGCAGGGCAGGGTGAATGATGCTAGCAAGGTAGATTGAGAATGCTAGAATTGGTTCCCACTGGTGTCCAGCCAGTTAGGCTGAGGAAGGGTAAGAAGAATGGTATGCACCAGCACTTCTTTTTCTGGAAGAAGTTCCTACAGATTTCCATCCCTTTGGCACATGCCCTAAATTGAGTCAATATATCTTCACATATAACCCAGGTGCTTTTCACATTGCTGCCTCTGTGCTGGGTCTTGGATCCAGTGACATAGTCCGCTGGCTCTTTAAGAGTGGGGTTGTTTTCTATAGTCCTCCAGCTCTTCCTGAGTTAAATCCCACTGATTTTCAAACCTTCTGTGATTAAGCCCCACTGATTTTCAAAGGTAGATATTTGGGGGGCTTGTCAAAAACATACTAAAAAATAAAGATGCCACCAAAATCTAAACTAGACCCAAATAAATTAGGAAATAGATTGTTCATGATTCTAAATTCAGATATGGTACCAATGTACAGAAATAGTATGACAAAGATCAGTTACAGAAAAGTACCTGAAGTTCTCTGAAGCCCAGGTACATGTTCCCACTGTGCTTCTCAAGTTTCAGCTCACAGATTTTTTAGTTGGGTTAGGTTTATGGTCCTGAAGATTTCCCCTATCTCTTGAGCCCAGAAGTACAATATGTTTTTGTCTGGGACCTTACAAAAGTTGTTGAAATGCTTGTGGGCAAAGCTTTCTTTTTCTCAAAGGACAGTAGAATATCTTTAGAAGTAACTAGGCTGATGTCAATAATGACAAGGAGAAGAATATATCATAAAAGTTAATGGAAGTTCAACACCCATCCTGGGAAGTGAGGACAGGCAGAGCCGTGAAGGGATAGAGTTTCTTGGTATTATTACTGCTGGGTCACAGGTGGAGCCTGGAAGGCAGGCGAGAGGTCAGACTACAGGCATTGCATACCCTGGGCTTCAGAGAACTTTAGGTACTTGCTGCAAGAAAAATGTGTAAGAAACTCTGGAAACCAGTTAGGAGAATGAGGGAGCACCAGTGATTTGATTGGTATAGGCTCAAAATGATGACTTCTCCTTAATCCATATTTCATATTATTATCCCACACTTTTCATTACCAGGCGTGGGATATGTGTGTTAGAAGTTGACGTCTTTTGACTTAGTCATATCTTCTAATGATTTCTTCATCTTCTCTTCTCTACCGAAAGTGATATTTCAGAGCCAATTATGGCTCTTTTGTAACTGATCTTTGTCATACTATTTCTGTACATTGGTACCACATCTGAATTTAGAATCATGAACAATCTATTTCCTAATTTATTTGGATATAGATTTTGGCAGCATCTTAATTTTTTAGTATGTTTTTAAAATTTATTTTTATTTATTTTTTTAGCATTTTTTCCACTTAGGTTGCATACTTGGATAAAAAGCTTTCTCAAATATAAGTTGCTTATTTAAGTCAGCTGATATACCTTAAATGGAAAAAACCCCACTTCACATGTAAATAAAATAGCATTTCTAAGTTTAGCTGCAGGTTTGTTATTGAATTCTGTAGGGAACTGATTGAACTAAACCCAAATACCATCCTTTTATGACCAATTTGTGTGGAGAGTTATAAATAGTGCAGTGAACTCGGTCTACAAGGCTACAAGCCAAAAATCTTTGAGTATAATAAGGGACTGTTGTTCTTTGTGAATAGACGATTATTAAATGGCATTTCTGAAACTAGAAGCTGAGCAAAGCAGTTTGTCAGTGGACAGCCTAATAGAGAAATTGATTTCATAAAAGTTCTATTCAAAAATGGTTTAGGTACTTTATTCACTGTGCATGCATCTCTTTACACATATAAAAATTACTTCATGTAGATTTAGCATTGATAAGATATTTACATTAAATGTGTTCATTAGAACAAATTACGTAGTGTTGAAAAATTCAGCAGTATTTTAGTGTAAAAATTGTGGTCTCACATACAATGTTGCTCACAAGTTTAATACACATTTGTTGTAGAAAGTGCAACAATAAATCCATAATGCTTAAAAAAAAGAAGTGTCCAGAATTTTACAGTCGAGAAATAACCAAGGTTAACTTCCTTCCAAAAATCAGACTGACTCAGAGCTCTTTCCTTGTTATTGGATATTTAAATTTTTTTTAATTAACAAAGTTTTATTAAAAACTAAAAAAAAATTTAATTGTTTAATTGTTTGACTTCAAAAACGCCTCTTTCTCTCTGGGAAGGTTGTCTACATTAACCAAGCCTGCAGATTCAAACAGGATATATGGCAATGACCGTTGCTAGAGCGGGGCCACTACCCCACCCAGTCAACCATCCCAGCTGGAGAATCAAGCCTGGGGAAGAAGGGATGAGGGAGATGGTGAAGCCAGACTGTCCTGTTTTCCATCCTGGTAATCAGTATGTGGTCTTGGGCACGTCACTCTCGGTTTCACAGTCCTAATTCTGTTAAATGAGGGGATTGTACTGAACTAGACTAACTCTAAAGGACCCTTTAGCTTCAAGATTTTGGTAAAATGCAGAAGTGCCACTTAACAAACATTTATTTCTTCTTTGGTGCTGGAGAGAAGAGTGGAATGTAGTGAATGGAAAGTCAGGAAGCCCTGCCAAGTCATAGTGATACTTGAAAAAATTATTGTAAATATTAGTTTTACTGGTGAGAAATTGGGAACATCCCAAATGTCCCAAAGTAGGAAGATGTGTGAATCTCATATTGCTTTGGGATGGAATATTTTGCGGTCATTAAAAACAGTGTTTTCAACTGTTCAGATAAGCAGTACATTAATGAAAGGGTTCACTCTGCAGAGAGAGTGGTAGTAGTGACGGTGGTGATGGTGGGAGATGATGGGTGGGTCAAGACGGAGTGAGACTTCTTAATGGGCGCATAATTTTATTTTGTCTCAAGTTCTGTAATTCCAGTCAATACATAATTTTTTAAGTTAATCAATAAAATGTTCTTTATATAATATTAAGAAATTTTCAAGAGCAGAGTGCAATATTTTACCTATGTGTATGTATGTATATAAAATGATACCAATTTTTAAAAATGCCTAAGAAAAAATTAGAAGAAAATACTTCAGATATTAACAACTATTCTTTTTGGGAAGTCAGATTGGAACAAATATTTTTGCTTTTTATTTATTTCTATACTATCCAATTTCTCAGCAATGAGTGTGTTAGTTTTATCAATGAGAAGATATTTATACATACATTTAAAAGCATTTATAGAAGAAGAAAATGATTAAGCACAGTCCCTTGCAAATCTTTGTTTCTTTCAGCTTGGTTCCTCCTACAGTGTTGCTCCTTTCTCTCTCCCACACTTTCTGGGATTAGAAGGGATGAGTTTTCTCTGCCTCTTCTTCCTGTCTGGCTGGGGCCTCAGTTGGCTAAAATGCTGATCACTGATCTATTTCTAGATTTGTTCCCCTAGGTCTCCTATCTCTATTTCTATAAGCAATTAATAATGACCTTGGTAATTCTTCTGTGTTTTTTTCTTTTGCCTACTATATTCCTTTCATCATTTTGTTCCTGTGGCAGTTTTGCAGCATTTCCATTCATTTCCTTTTATCTTGTTAATGTTTGGGAAACTGTCTAAATTTTCCATTTGTTCTGATAGAGCATGATTACTTTTTAAATTTTATTCAACAAAAGCATCTTTATTTTTGGCCAGTCTTTGTGCTACATGTTCGGAATACAATGATGAATAAAACTCTGCTTCTGCCCTAGCAGATCTCAAAGTCTTCATAAACAAACACAAATAACCTATTCGTGCCTCAGTTTCTTGATTAGTAACATACTGATAGTACCCACCTCATACAGTTATGAAGATGAAATGAATTAGTACATGTAGAATGCTTAGAATGGTGCCTGACACAGAGTCATAACTCCATAAGGTTTTATTATAACATTGCCACCAATTTTCTGCTTTCAAGTGATAAGAATCTTGTGTGCCAATTGCAAGAAAAAGCACTAGAATGTGAGTCAGAAGGGAGGGCCATACCCTTGCTGCTTCTAGTTGTACCACTTATTGACTCTTTATGCTAATCTGAACCTCAATTTTCTCATCTGTTAAATATGAATGATAGACCTACTTCACAAGGTTTCCATGAGAATTTTATTAGAAAAACACATATCCAAAGGTATAAAAATATAAGTTATTATGCTTTGAATTCAGGAAGTTATTTGGTATAAACAAGCATCATGCTCTGTCTTTCAAGAAATATAGGAAGTGGAAAATTTGCTTTTTAATACTTTTGTAAGTTCATTTATTTTTTAATGAGATATGATTGACATAAAACATTATTAGTTTCAGGTGTGCAACATAATGATTCCATATATATGTACATATTATGAAATGATCACAATAAGTCTAGTTTCCATCACCACTGTTAAAATTTTTTTTTCTTGTGATGAGAAGTTTTAAGATCCACTGTCTTAGCGACTTTCAAATATACAATGCAGTATTGTTAACTATAGACACCATCCTATACAGTACATCTCAGGACTGACTTATTTTGTAACTCAAAATTTGTACTTTTTGATCTCGTTCACCCATTTTGCCTGCCTTCTATCTCCCACCTCTGGCAACCACGAATCTGTGCTCTGTATCTATGAGTTTGTTTTGATTTTTTTTTTTTTAGATTCCACATTTAAGTGAGATCCTATGGCATTTGTCTTCCTCTGTCTGACTTATTTCACTTACATGCCCTTGAGGTCCATTCATGTTGTCACAAAGAGTAGGATTCCTTCTTTTTTATGGCTAAATAATATTCCATTATGTATGTGTATACACCATATTTTCTTTATTCATTCATCTGTTAGTGGACACTTAGGTTGTTTCTATGTCTTGGCTATTATAAATAATGCTGCAATAAACATAGGGGTGCAGATATCTTTTTGACTTAGTGTGGTCACTTCCTTCAGGTAAATACCCAGACATGGAATTGCTGGATCATATGGTAGTTCTATATTTAATTTTTTGAGGAACCTTCACACTGTTTGCCATAGTGGTTGCACCAATTTACATTCCAACCAACAGTGCACAAGGGTTTCCTTTTCTCCACATTTTTGTCAATACTTGTGATCTCTTATCTTTGTGACAGCCCTTCCAACACGTTAGATAGTATCTTTTCTTGGTTTTGATTTGCATTTCCCTGATGATTAGTGATGTTGAACACCTTTTCATGTATCTTTTGGCTATCTGTCTGTCTTTGGAAAAATGTCCTATGCAGATCCTCTTCCCATTTCTTAATTGGGTTGTGGTTTTTTCTTTACTATTGAGTTGTATGAGTTCTTTATGTATTTAGATATTAAGCCCTTTCCAGATATATGATTTGTAAATATTTTCTCCCATTTTGTGTGCTGCTTTTTAATTTTGTTGATGGTTTCCTTTGTGCAAAAGCTTTCTAGTTTGATATAGTTGCTCTTGTTTATTTTTGCATTTGGTTTCAAATCCAAAAAATCATCTCCAAGACCAATGTCAAGTAGTTTATAGCCTATGTTTCCCTCTAGGGTTTCAGGTCTTACATTCAAATCTTTAATCCATTTTGAGTTGATTTTTTGTATATTGAATAAGACAGTGGATACAGTTTCATCTTTTACATGCAGCTGTCCAGTTTTCCCAACACCCTTTTTTGAAAAGACTGTCTTTTCCCCATTGTATATTTTTGACTCCTTTGTCATAAATTGACCATGTATACATGGGTCTATTTCTGAATCCTCTACTTTGTTCCATTGATCTACACATCTGTTTCATGCCAATATCATACTGTTTTGATAATTATAGCTTTGAAATATAGTTGGAAACCAGGAAGCATGATGCCTCCAGCTTTGTTCTTCTTCAAAATTGCTCTGGCTATTTAGGGTCTATTGTGGTTTCATGCAAACTTATCCTGGCTTAAAAATAAGATATATTTCTATTGGAATTAGATGGATGTGGTAGAGTCACTGCCAGCTTAGAAAGGCCTGAATCAACACTTGGATTTAGCATGAAGGCCTGATTTGGGATAGGTGGGCAGCTGAAGAAGGGGAAAGAAGGAACTACTACAAGTGGCTTCTCCAGGCTTCTTTGTCATGGGAGCAACTAGAAGATGGGGCTCTGGTACCTTCAATGAAGTCATTGGTGGAAGAGGAAAATTTGAGGGTAAAGTTAGCTTTGGGAATATGTGTCCTCTCCAGTGGGTGTTGATATTCATACCATGAACTCCTAACTCTACCAGGAGCTTGTAGTGAGTGACTGTGAGCTAAATGATTTCTAAGGTGATCAGAGGTGCCAGAGAGTCTTCTTCCAATATGAAGTCAGTATGGAAAATCCTGGGATTTAAATCCAATCTGAGGCTAAGAAGGAATGTGTGCTGCAGCCTGATAGTCCCTAAAATTTATTTATGGAAATACAGGTCTTAAGAGGTTGCTGCTCAACAAAAGAAGGCTTTTAGAGAGACTAGATTAAGATGCAGATTGAGCACACATCTTTCTCCCCTCAAGTTTACCTGATGAAATCTCAGGACACGTATACACACACACACAGTGCCAGAAACCAAAAGATACCATCAGCAGATCCACAATTTGGAAGAATTACCAGATATGTAAACCTGATGGAAATTATTTTAATTAGGTGGTGGAGTGAGTAAAAAACACTTATCTGTTCTTTTAAAATGCCACTATTAAAATGATGGTGAAGAAGATTAAAAAATATGATAAACCCACAACAATTCAGGGGACATCAACAAAGCAAATATTTACGAATAAAGCTTAAATAAAGGAAATCAAACACAAAAATATGTACAGAAGACTGATCTGCCCAGCAGACCCCATGGAACTTCTAGATTGAAAAAATCAGAAGTGACAGGTGGGATGGAAACCAACAGGACTGACTGAAGATTCAGACACAGATTATATGGCTCCCCGTGCCCACCCCTTCTCCCTCATCAACCACAAGGCAGCGAGGCATTCACTCCTTGATCAAAAATTTGACCAGAGAGGTTTTTTTCCTTAGGAAATAAAACACACTGACAGGAATGAACTAGTGTGGCCAGGGAATGAACTTTGGTGTCCCTGAGGAAAGTCCTCATTCTGGCAGCCCAAGTTCCCCAAGCTCTCATCTCCTTACTCCAAAGTGAAGCCAAGCTGAAGAAGCTGTTTCACCTCTCCGCACTCCCTGGGTGAAAGGGTCCTGAAACAGGACAGGCACCCACAGCAGAGAACAGAAAGTGGAGCCCAGATATTCTAACAAGTGTACAGAGCCTCAACCAAGCACTTGTCCTCTGTACCACAGCCATAATTCCTTAAAAGACAGACAAGTGAGATAGCCAGCCATTACTGCAAATACTATCAAATACAGTGAAAAGAAAAGAAAGAAGTCATACATACTAGGTGAGAGCACATGGACTATTTGGGCAGAACTTCCAGGCATTAGCAAGGTGCAAGAAAATGCGTAGAAATTTTGCAAGGCGGATACAGACGTGTATTTATATGAATACATACATACATACATACACATATGTATGTAATGTAAAGGAATGTGGTAGGCAAAGGACAAAAACCCACCTTAGAAGAAAAAATAACTCAGAATTTTGCCGCCTACTGCTTACCAAGAGACTGCAGACCAAGGGGGACAAAGCTAGAAACAGATCAATGTGTAAAGGGAATTTAGTTTGTGGTAAAGTCAGTGGAGTTTGGAGTTAGTAAATGATATGTGGAAAATAGTTATTCATATAGAAAAAAATAAAGTCAGATCCCTAAATTCATACAATGTGCAACAAATCATATGGCTTAAAAGGCTAAACATAAAATACGGTATGAAATCAAAGCTATGGAAACATATTTTTATAAACTTATTTATAGTCTTCTGATAAAATCAAAAAACTCAAAACATCCACGAGGGAACAAGATTGATGGATTTAGATATTCAAAATTTGTGAACAATGAAAGCATAATTATATTTAAAAGACTTTTTAAATAATTGATATAGCAGAAATGCTGAGATAGATGTAATAGTCAGCATCTGACATTCAGAATAGGATTTAGCCATAAGAAAAAAGCGTATCAAGAGACAGAATCTGGAGGCAGACCATGGCATCTGCACCTTAGAGCAGTCTTGTCCAGACAGGAGAAGCAGGGAAAGCTCACCCCTTTCAGTCCTGAGGGACTGTGGGAAGAGAAGCTGGACAACCAGGCACAGTGGACAGCTAGACAAAAGCCCTCAGAGGAGGTCATGCCAGGTCAATTCAGGGGAACACCAAGGGCAGAAGGGCTTGTTTCACCCTCCACAAGGGTCTTGGTGGAGATTTTTGTGCGGAGGTCCTGTGCTAACTTGGTGCCCAATAAGGTTAGGAGAGTGGGGGTGGTAATTAGCCAGGAAAGGAGCGTGTCTTGCTCCTGAGTCGAAAGCCATGGAGCCCAGGATAAGGAGGGTGAGTGAGCCCTGCCCCAAGCTCTGAGTGTTGGTCATCTAGGCCAGGGAGGGGGATAAATATGTGGCCAGTGCTCAGGGGGTCTGCAACCCAGCACGATGGAAGGAAGCCGAGGCAGTGGTGGGGCACTGCTCTAGTTCTCACTAAGCTGAGGTGAGATGAAACGTGGTGTCCCCAGCTGCAGGTGCCAGAGGCAGATGCTGACAGTGCACATGGGCCTGGATGCAGCCAGGGTCACTCAGTGCATACCACACCAGCCTTCTGCAGATGGCGCTCACTGTGCACATTCCTTAGGACCCTTCCACCGTGTCCTCTGTAGCCCATCTCCTCTCATATACCAAATCCCATCTTGGGAGAAGTAGGCGTGAGGATGGAGAGAGTGGTGGTGGGTTCAGATGAGACTGACTAAACAATTTTCTCCTAAAGTGAGTGTTACCTAAAACATAGTAAATCGTTAAACCAAACTAAGGGGTGTGTTGGCTTGACATTTAGTTAGTTGTCCCTTCTCTTTAGCAAGTGGGGCTCTTGAAGATGGTGGACAACGGACAAAATGAAAAATCCTGCATTGTCTGTGTGCATCAAAGGTTGTGATCTCTTTAAATTGGCAATAGACTAGGAAGAAGGTTTTTAAAAAATATATAGCAAAGAGTTAGTGTTCTTAATAAGAGAAAGACATTAACAGAAAAACTGGCAAAGGATTAGAAAAGGCAATTCACAGAAGATAATAAAATGGCCCATACCTACATGAAAAGATGTTTAATATGTCTTAAGCAACTATAAAGGAAAATGATGAGATTTTCTTTTTGCTCAGTACATTGGCAAAAAAGAAAGGGCTGGTAATCCTCTGGCATGTTTTCTAACATAAGTGTTTGCTAAGGTGTTTGGTACTTCAATTGAGCAGATGCCTCCTGATTAAAAATCGGCGTGAGTTCTGCTGAAGGTCGTCAGTGAAATCTAACAGAAAAGTCCTCCAAAGAAACCTCAGGGGGCCCAGAATCTAGTGGCAGCTCTGAAACAGATTTATGCAGTGACCTTAGGTTTAGACTTTCAGTCCCTTATTCTTATTCTCTGAAACTTGAGGAAGAGACCTACTTTTTCCATGTATCACTGAAATCTGATCAAGATTAATGGCCTCACAGAAAAGGCTTCCAGCACCTTGACAGATCAGGCACATTATTCAATGCTTAAATCTATATCTCTAGTAAAAAATCATTCTAAGTTATTTAATTTGGGAAAATTGCTTGCTTAAAACCATACAATTTTAGAACTGGGTGTTTAAAACTGATTTAACTCAGTGTTTTTCAAAATGTCCCTCAGACTGATAATGTTAACTCAGACTGAGGGAACTGGTTGAATCTTAGAGCGTACAGGTTTAGAAGCCACAGACAATACTAACTATATGCACAGAGTTATTATACTTGTCTCATGGGTGAACAATTCCTTTCTCTCACCTTAAGGCTGCACTTATGTTATTGAATTTGGGTAAACTGGCATTGAAACATTATAAAATGCTTTGTTGCACCAATTTTTAAGCTTTTACCATGTGACATGTTATTTTTCTGAAGTAAGCTAAGATCAAGATTTCTCAGGGTTCTTGCTGCCTTCTTAAGCAGCATTTAAGGGAGGATATGTTGTAATAGATGAAAAATAATCCAGATTGCAAGTCTTTTTTTTTCTTTTTAAAATTTAAACCAGGTACAACCTTGGTCCAAATTATGTCAGATACACTAAATTACACTAATCAGTATGGGTGTATCCCTGTAAGCATAATACTGTTAAAATAAACTAGATTAAAAAAGCAAAAATGTCTCAGCTCACCTAGACTCCATCTTGCGGGGTGGAGTTGTGCCCTATTCTTCTCAACAATAATACTAAACATAAAAGTACTTTCTATGTAAGACACTGAGGAGTGACTGGTGGTTACCATGGGGGAGGGGTTGGAATGGGTGGGTGGGAAGGGTGAGGGGGATACAGGGACACAAAAATTCTCAATCATAATATAAATTGGTCATGGGGATGGTAGTACAGCATGGTGAATGTAGCCAGTGATTCTGTAATATCTTCCTATGTTGACAGATAGTAACTGCACTAGCTGGGGTGAGGATTTAATAATATAAGTAATTGTTGAACCCCTCTATTATATACTTGAAACCAATGTAAGATTGTATATCAGCAAACTTCAATTAAAAAAAAAAACCAACAGTCTTTTGTATAATGAGGGCTACTCTAAGTCAGGTGTTACCCTTTATTCAGCTTATTTCACCCTCAAGATTCGACTTCTACTTTATAGATGAGAGAGCAGAGACCTGGAGAGGTTCTGTGATTTACCCAAGGTCCCCCATATGCTAGAGCCTACAAACTGAAGAACCACCTCCTACTTTGCCACTTCCTTCTTGAAACAGAGCAGCTACATTTTTATCTATTTTATGTATTGAGTTTCTTTTCTCATATTGTGGACTGCCTCCCACATAGCCTTTAGTTAACTAATTGAAATGCAGCTTGAACAGTGTTACTTCTCTGCTTGAAATCCTTCAAGACCTTCTCATCAACTAGGGCAGCGGTTCTCAAAGTGTAGTCTCCAGACCAGTATTATCAGCATTGCCTGGGAGCTGATAGAAATGCAGATTCTCAGGCCTCAACTCAGATCTACTGAATCAGAAACTGAGGGTGAGGTTTAAAAATCTGGGTGTAAATCAGCGCTGTGGATGATTCTGATGCTGAACACTTACGCTTGATCTTAGATGACATTTGACAAGGTTTATCTCTCCAGCTTTATCTTGCTTACTGTTCCCATTAAACTGCATTTTGTATCCATTAAATATACCACAGCTGCTTCTTGTCCAAGGACAGTGTCATCTGGTGGTTAATTCCAAGGATTCTGGAACCAGACTGCCTGCCTTGAATGTCACCTATGTCATTTACTAGTAATATAACCTCAGCCAAGTTTCCTAACCTGTATCTTAAGTTTCCCCTTACATAAAATGGTGATGAAGGTAATAATAGCATCTACTTCATTTGTTGTTGTGAGGATTAAATGAATCACTATAGGTAGAGCACTTAGAATAGTGTCCAGCACACAGTAGGTACTCTAGAAATACATTATTGCATTTGCTTACTGTATTATTTTCCTGTGGTTTTCATAACAAATCCCTACAAACTTGGAACCTTATAAACACAGGGTTTGTCTCACAGTTTTGGAGGCCAGAAGTTCAACATCAGTTTCCCTGGGCTGAAGTCAAGGTGTCAACACGGCATCCTCCCTCCAGAGGTTCTAGGGGAGAATCCATCCCTTGTCTCTTCCATCTTCTGGAGGCAGCCTGAATTCCTTGGCTTAGGGTCACATCGTGGCCTGCATTTTCACATCACCTCCTTCTCTTCCATGTCTGTAACCTCCCTCTGCCTCTCTCATAACGACCCCTGTGACTGGATTTAGACCCATTTAGATAATCTAGGATAATCCCCCCATGGTGAAATTCTTAATTTGGCCACATCCACAAAGATCTCTTTTTCTTATAACATATGCAGGTTCCAGGGATTAAGACTTGGCAGCTTTGGGTGGCCTTTATTCAGCCTAATACATCCGTACTGTCCTGTCTCCCTATAGTATCCTTTTCTCTGTTTCCTCCTCGTTAAGACTCTGTGCAGAGTTTGGTCCTTCAGGAAGCCATCCCTCACTTTAGTTCAGCCAAATTTAGTTTAGCTCCTCTGTACTCCCATAATGTCCTGAACATACCTCCTTGACTATCTTTAAAAAAAATAGGCTTTATTTTCTAGAGCAATTTTAGGTTTACAGAACAATTGTGTAGCAAGTATGAAGAGTTTCCATGTACACCGTCTCCTGCCCCATCTTTACTGTTTCCCTTATTATTATTATCTTGGTGTGGTACATTTGTTATAATTGATTAACCAATATCAATTCATTATTATTACTAAAAGCCCATTAGCATTCACTTTTTCTGTTGTACAGTTCTATGAGTTTTGACAAATGCATAATGTTCCGTATACATCTTACTTCATCATACAGAACAGTTACACTGTCCTAAAAATGTCCTGTTCATCCCTCTTTCCATCCTCCTGAATTCTTGGCAACCTCTGATCTTTTCACTGTCTCCATAGTTTGGCCTTTTCCAGAATGTTAAATAGTTGGAATTGTATAGCACGTAGCCTTTTCAGATTGGCTTCTTTGTTAGTAATATTCACTTAAAGCTCCTCCATGTGGCTTGCAAGTTCATTTCTTTCTGTTGCTGTATAATATTCCGTTTTTTGGATGTACCGCCATTCATTTATTCATTCACCTATCGAAAGACAACTTGGTGGCTTCCAAGTGTTGGCAATTTTGAATGAAGTTCTTAAAAACATGCATGTTCAGGTTTTTGTATGGACACAATTTTTCAGCTCCTTTGGGTAAATACCAAGGAGCTTGATTGCTATATCATGTCTAATAATAGTATGTTTAATTTTGTAAGAAACTGCCAAACTATCTTCCAAAGTGGTTGTACCATTTTGCATTCCCACTTGCAATGAGTGACAGTTCTTGTTGCTCCACATCCTTGTCAGCATTTGGTATTGCCAGTCATTCTGGCAGGTGTGTAGTATGATCTCATTTGTTAATTCCCTGATGACATGTGATGTAGAGCATCCTTCATATGCCTATTTGCCATCTGTATATTTTCTTTGTTGAAATGTCTGGTCAAATCTTTTGCCCATTTTTAAATTGGGTTGTTTGTCTTATTGTTAAGTTTAATAGTTCTTTGTATACTCCATATACAAGTCTTTCATGTGGTATGTGTTTTGCAACATATCTGATAAAGTCTTTCAGTCTGTGGCCTGTCTTTTCATCCTGTTAACAGTGTCTTTTGCAAAGCAGTTGTTGTTCATGTTAATGAAGTCCAATTCATCAATTTTTTCTCACCCATGGGTTCTGCTTTTGGTGCTGTATCTAAAAAACATTGCTAAACCTAAGGTCACTTAGCTCTATCTAGATTAAATATGTAAATATCTAGATATAAATAGATGCAGCTAGACTTATCATCTATCTTCTGGAAGTTCCATAGCTTTGCGTTTTACATTTAGGTCTATGATCCCTCCCAGTGATGTCACTGTCTTTTTTTTGTTGCTGTCTCCTGCTTCATTGTGTCTGTGAGTTTTCCTTGAGATTATGGGTATTTTACTTGTTCTAGTATTCTTAGTACTAAGTAGGCTTCAAAAAGTAAGTGAGGGAGTAACCTTTATCTTGCTCAGCAACTCAACTATTCTTAAAAGAAACATGACTGGTTGAGGCGTATGAGCCTGAAGAAAAGATGCAGAATGTTCTGGTTTGAACCGCTGCTTGCAGGCCCTCATGAACATGAAGCAGCTGTTTCCTCAGACCTCCAAGGACTTGCGTGGCGGTGCAGGAAGGTCTCTGAGTGTCAACAATGCTGTCTAGTTAAAAGACTACTAAGAATAGACGAGGCTTTTATTTTCATTGGAACTGGGTTTACCTCCAGGGGCATTCTACAGAAGAATGTCCTGTGGTAAGGGGTCAAGGTAGGGCTGGACAGGCAAAAGTTTAAGGTTATGCAGCCATTCTCCCATCAGTTCAGTGTGACTCACAGTTCCCTGAGTTAAATATTATTTTTCCATTTATATGCCTATGGATTTAACAATAAAAGCAAGCCTCTTAATCAGGGGAAGACTATGGAATACTCTTTTCTCCTGTAAAACAGAGAAATACCTATATTAACTCCGATTTCCTATTGCATGGAAAGATATAGGCAAAGAAAGAGAAGTTGTTCAGATTTTATTGGTACAGTGATCAAACGATATAGTTTTTCTGTGCAATCTCAATTGCAAATAAATGTGATTTAACTTACACCTTTAAAAAGTTTTATCTAAGGAAATTCACAAATTGGGAAAATCCCTTGTTGGTCTGTCTTGGAAGGTGTCCCTGGGACATTCCCCTTCTGGAGCCTGAGGCCCACCGAGCAAACACCACTTCGGTTACAGATTCTCCTCTGAAGTATTAGAGCCTCAGCCTTAAATTTAAGTTGGCCGCTAGCATTTAATGATAATGCAGTAGTTTTTGTCTCATACACTGTGCTGTTTGTAATGAAAACATGTAGCTGTTCTTTCAGGTATATGTTTTTAAAGGATTGGTAGGTTATTTGTGTTTGGTGGGCTGTCTGACCATCTACTGAAAGCCAAAACCGCTTCAGCAGACCCTTAATAGGGGATGTCTGAAGGTCACGGTGGCACAGGGTAGTGCCTTGGGACCCCAGGAATGTGGAGCAGGTTCACTCTGACCCCCAGGCCTTTAACTTCTTAATCAGAAAGAGGAAAACAGCTGTCAGGCCTTCAAGGCCCTCAGAACGCAGACATTGGTTTTCTTGATAACTAATTCCATTTCTTAATTTGCTATCTGTCTTAATAGTATTGAAACTTTGAGCCTTGTTCAAACCTCTTTGGTGGAGAGATGACTATTAGCTCTTGTAATAGCCATTAGGAGGGCCTACAGGAGGGACACACATTACAAATTTTTGCTTCCCCCATCATCTTTTCTTGAAGCCCAAAAGGAAGCTAAATGAAAAATTATGAATTGTTAATCAGCTTTCTGGTAACTTCTAATAAGTCTTTAAAGTCCAAGCCAAGACAGCTTGCCAGGTGGGGCCGGCAGCAGCATGCATGTGCTTCATGGACTTAAGTAACCGATTAGCTGGGTTTTTCTTTGTATATATGGGCAGCTGGGAGGGTGAGTCTCAAAGAACATGTTTATAATTTCCTGCAGCTCAGATTAGGTTGTGATCTTAATAGTCTTTAGATACAGAAAGAAATTGTGAGCACAGAGTTCAACAGATGTTCAAGGAAAACGTTACAAATATTTAAAAATCATCCACCATGTGCTGCATACAAAAAGGAACATTATTTCTATCAATGGAAGATCTTAGGATGTAGGATAAAATGTCGGTAGACATTGAATTCTCATTTTCATAGATTCCTTAGTTATAAAGCTTTACACACACACATCTGCACACACCCCTTCCCATGCACAGCTTGTAGCTCATTTGGGAAAGCCAGGCATCCCCGCTGAAGAGCATGGCAGCTTCAGATTCTGTGATGTGGGCAGGGTGTTCCCAGGAGCTTTCCATCCTCAAGGCGTTCTTGTAAAGCTTGAGTGCCTAGATGAGACCTCCCTGCTTGCCACATATCTCCCTAAGCAGTCAGTGTTCAATGATGTTGGGACATATTTGATCGTGGGTTAAGGTCTTGAGACTGCTTGAAGCCTGACCCTAGCGTCCAGGTTATCATACATGAAACCACTTAGCCGGAGGCGAACCATGGAGACTGCAGCATTAGCAATCACTGCCACTTCCCTCCCAGACACTGGGCCGAGCCCAGGATGCTTGGGGTCTGGTTTCACCCTGGTCTGGATAGAGGAATAATTAGTGCAGGAGGAGCAGAATCTGAGATGAGGTGGAGTTAACAGAAATGGCACCCCATTGCACGGCTTTTGGTTTCAAAGATCTGAGTTGGTGAAAATTGCCCTGCCCTTCCTATGGAGGGACCCCCCTAAAGGAGAGTTGATGGCATACAGGGAAGTGGTAAGGACAGAGAATACGATCATTTTTTGTTTCTGTTCGACCTCAGTTTTTGACAAAGATGTAGAAAATCACCTGAAAGGAATTCTTTAGGTCTCTGTGGATTTCAACTATTTCATGTAGCCACAGCTATGTGCCATATTACCAGGCATAATCAAGAGTTAGCTAGCTTTCAGGGAAATGAGAAGTCTGTGATTTAATGACTGACAGTAATTTGGGCTGAGAAGCAAGGTGATTATTGTCCAAGAAGCACTGAAGTGCTGAGAAGCCTCCCAGTATGCTGCTTGATGGATGAGAAAGATGCTGACTTTATTGCTTCCATCATTTAATCTAGATCCTTCCAGAAAACAATTTTCTCTATTGGAAAATGACATTGAAATCTGTTGCTTTGCACATGCACATACACGTAGTGGAAATAAAAGTTTTAGAAGAAATACTCTTTAGGAATAATGTCTTGGGGAATTTTCCCTGTTGCATTAAAAATAAAATCCATTTGCAATACACTGAATTGCTTGACTACTGGGTCATAATTTGCAGTTCGGAATCTAATAATGGAGAGGGTGTTCGAGATAAAGATACCACTTTGGTGGTGAGGCAGCTCATCCCAAGGCTGGCTGCAACCATAATTTGAATAGCCAGGGCAGACTGTTCAGTTAGGTCAGGTTGGTAGTACATGTAGACAGGTGGGTCAAGGTGTCTCAGTTTTGTCTAGCCTGTGGGGAGATATATCTGTTTTGGAATAGTATCTTATCTACCTGCATAAGGGGCCTGGGGAGGCCCAAGATTTACCACAGAGGTTCCAAGTTCATGCAATTATATTATTTTAAGCAAACAAACAAACAATCTGTAAAGATGAGCTGTCGAGGGCTAGGTATGTGCTGGGGAGGAGAGGACTCAGTTCCTAGTATTCCCTACTGCAGTGCAAATCAGAACCCAGGCTGAAGCTCTGTAGTTTGGTGGGTTCTCAGAATCACACATCACAGGCCCCTTTGAGAATTGAATGCCCTGGTTCACACAGTATGGCCCCTCATCACCAGTGTTACCCAGCAACTCGTTAGAAACAGAAAATGTTGGGCCCCACCTCAGATCTTCTACTGAGTCAGAAATTCTGGAGGTGGGGCTCAGTCATCTGTGTTTTATTAAGTCCCTCAGCTGATTTTGATGAAAGCTCAACTGGCGAACCACTGACTTCATTGAGTGGACACTTTTATCAGAAAAAATGTATATATGCACATGATATTTTTCATCTAATTTCAAATCTTTGTAGCATTTGGAGGTCCTTAGATCCTAAATTAATAGGAAGAAAGAAAAATCTAGACAGTTCAGTGAAAATACAGGTGTGTGACCAAAGAGTGCATGTGGGATCCCCAGCTGCAGGAAGACAAAATTGATTCCAGGTGCCCTTTCGGGTGGATAGGGACACAGGAAGTCCCTGTTGGGTGGCTGAGGAAGGACTGGCTCACCGGTCAGTGGGGAATCCGCCTGCAGGTGTTGGACCTCAGTTACTTGCACCTGTCCAAAGGGACTAGGGAAAGCAAAATGAAGCTTCAGGAACGGGGCTATCACCATAAATACAAGCACAGACCTAATGACCTAGGTATGAGGATTATGAACATCTTATTAAGGATATACTATGCAAACATACGTCCCAGAATTTCCAGAATGATTCTGATTTCATGGACTTTGTATTTTTAATAAAAATAAATCTTTTAAAGTATAAGTAAACATTGTTTCATCTTTATATCTCATATCTTGGTTTCTGTTTCAGACTAAGTAATCACCCCATCTATTTGGCTGAATGGATGCAGTTTAAAGAGAGCTCTGGCCACCATCATGGGTTCAGAAGTAAAAAAAAAAGAAGGGGGGCAGTACAGTCATTTAGCATCTACTGTAATTTTCATGACAAACCACCTTTTTAAAAAAATCAAAATGACACATAAAATAAAATGAACCATTTTAAGGTGAACAATTCAGTGGCATTAGTCCATTCACAATGTTGTATAACCACTACTTCTAATTTCGAAACATTTTCCTCATTCCAAAATAAGAGCCTGTACCCGTTAATTCTGTGGTTTCACTTCCCATGGCCTCCTCCCAGCCCCTGGAAACCGCCAGTCCGCGTTTTGTCTACCTATGCTAGATATTTCACTTAAGGGGAACCGCGTAATATATGACATTTGTGTCTGACTTCTTCCATGTGGCATAATGTTTTCAAGGTGCACCCTTGTTGTGGCATACATCAGTTCTTCATTCCTTCTTATGGCTGAATAACGTTCCATTGTATGGATATAGTACATTTTGTTTATCCGTTCCTCCGCTGAGGAACATTTTCCGTGTTTCAACCTTTTGTCTATTGTGAACAGTGCTGCAAGTGTCCAGTCATGTATATGCAAATTACTTCTTTTCTTCTTCGAACCCCCTCAAATATGATGATTGGAGATACTTCACCTGGCTTCATTCCTATATCTTCTTCTGCTTAACCTCTTCAGATTCATTCTCATGTCAGGTTCCAGCTTGGCACATCCCTGAGTGCGAAGTAGGGCACTGGGTGCATGACCTGTGGGTGCACCGTTGTATGTCGTTGTGTGTATGTTTAGTAGTCTTGCCCAATAAGTTGGTAGTGACCCTGCAGACAGCCAAAAAATGTGGAGAGATGATTTCTACACCGTGGCCAGTTATATGGATTCTCGCTTGGAGAATTTCCATGATTGGAAATGATTTGTTCAAAGCCTGGAAGATGTCACCTCTCTGTGGTGACACGCCAGGTCGCCTGCCCTTCAGTCTTTGCACAGCCAGAGCTACTTCACCCCAGCACAGTTCTCTGCCGAATGTCCCACTCTGTGTAAACCTAGGAGCCAGTCCTGCTCTTGTTAAGTCCTGCAGGGCACTAAGGCTTCTCCCCTGCACCAATCCTTTGGGTGGGTCCTGCTCTGGACACCTAATGCCAGCATATCCCATCTCCATTATCACACTTCTTTTTTTATTGAAGGGTAGTTGACACACAGTATTACATTAGTTTCAGGTGTACAACACAGTGATTCAACATTTATATACATGATAATTCTAGGTACCAGCTATCACCATACCAAGCTGTTACAATATTTTGACTATATTCCTTATGCTATACATTACATCCCGGTTACTTATTTATTTTACAATTGGAAGTGTGTATATATATATATATGTATATATACATATATATATATATATATATATAGTATGTGTGTGTGTGTGTGTGTGTGTGTGTGTGTGTGTGTGTGAGGGCATCTCTCATATTTATTGATCAAATGGTTGTTGACAACAATAAAATTCTATATAGGGGGGTCAATGCTCAATGCACAATCATTAATCCACCCCAAGCCTAATTTTCGTCAGTCTCCAATCTTTTGAAGCTTAACGAACAAGTTCTTACATGGAGAACAAATTCTTACATAGTGAATAAGTTACATGGTGAACATTACAGGGGCAGTCATCACAGAAGCTTTCGGTTTTGCTCATGCATTATGAACTCATTATCACACTTCTTATTGGCACAATACTTTATTCTCTGGGCTATAGTTATCTTAAATTATTCCCATCACCATGACCCCCATCATTAATGCAAAGTGGGGATCCTGACTTCTACTGTTCAGTGTGGTTACAGGAATTCAGTAAGATACACAGAGTACCCAGTGCAGTTCCTGGCATGTGGATGGCTCGCATTAAATGAAAGCAATTGTGTTAATAATCAGTCTCCCTGCCCTTTACGTCTTACTGAATCACTGTGAAGCTGGCCCCTTGTTTGGCCCTGTCATTTTCCTTTCCTACCAATTGTTCTTTGCTTACATGCTTGATTTTGGCTTCATTCCTTTTCCGACAGCTGGACATGTCCCCACGTGTACATTCCATTTAGGTCCTTTGTGTCCTTGCCAAGCACAGGCCTCTCCTGAATGGGAAGCCCCATTGCCTTCTGACCTCTCAGCTTAGAATGATCTGCTTTGCAAACATGGCTCTTGAAGGAACAAAGAGCTCCTCTGGCACATCCAGCTACTTCTTATTTGAAAGGTTAAAAACTTAGAGTAAGCCAGCTCTTGGGTTGAATGCCTTCTCGTTATCACTTGGAAGTAAATAGCTCTCTTATGGGGACAGTCTCACCTACCACGTGAAACGAGCTATTTGCTCAATCATATCTGTGACAAGTCTGCCTTTCACAAAGGCAATCTGAGGACAGATCAAAAGGGATGACATTTCACTTGGCATCTTTTATCAAGAGTAGGAAATGATTTCCGTAGTTGTGTTGAGGATGGAAATGGGCCTTATGATCAATATAAGCAGAGCTGTGTTTTGTCATTCTTGTGAATAACTAATCAAAGCTGACACAAAAGTAGATCAAGCTTTTATTCTCTCTCAATGACATGGGAAGGAACTGGAATGGAATGACTTTTTAAGTGGCTGCCACAAAGTCTCCCAGGCCAAAGATTTGGGGTAATAACAGATGATAATAATATAGGGTAGCAATTAAAATAATAATTTGAGTCCTTTCTGTTCACAAACAGTCTGAGTTTTGTCTGCCTATGCTAGATATTGCATTTCATCCTCACATGCCCAAGGGTAGCACAGCCCACACTTGCTCCTGAACCAGCAACAGCATGTGTGTGAACGTGGGCCTGCACATAGCTAATGCTTAGTCCGCAGCAGTGAGCGGTGTGTGTGTGTGTGTGTGTGTGTGTGTGCATCTGTGGAGACAGAGAGGAGGGAGAGGGAAAACAAATAGCATAAGCTCAACAGAGAATGAATTTTCATGGGAAAAAGACAATGCACTCAGCATACTTTGAAGAGCTATTACTACGAGCTCCTTGTTAGAGTGCAAGAGAAAAAGAGTAAAGTAGGGTGGGCAGAGGGTGATGAAGGATCTGTTGCTAATTAAAATGCACCCCGTGGACTGCCTACTGCACAGTATTTCTATCAGGCCAGTCTTTTTATTTGTAACAGACACTTCCTCCATTGTCGTCATGAGGTCTAAAGCTGCTCGGAACAGAGTCATTCTCCAGCGCTGTGGTGCCACCGAATCTCTGCCTTTCCTCCCACCCTCAGACTCTTTCTCAGAAACCTTCCTCTTTACCCCCACTTTGAGTTAGATGTGGATTCAAATCCGGACCCCAGCCAGCTGCTGGGCCCCTGTGAACCTCAGTGTCATCAGCTGGGACTTGGAGCCCATACCTGGCCTCTAAAGTTACTGGGAGATGCATAAATAAGAAGCACAGTGCTTTGCACATAAGATGAGTTCCATAAACGTGCATTTCCTCTCTGCCTCCACCCAGTCTTCCTTCCTACATTCTGCTGTCAGTTAGGTGACCCTTCTGTAAAGACCAGTGGGCACAGAGACACCAGCATGCTGTCACCAGCATGCTACCTCCATCCTGGCACTTGCTGGCTCCCTAGTCACCTGGGAGAAGTGAGCTGGGCACAGAGGCACACTGCCCAGGCAACGGAAGGTGCTCTCAGAGGGAAGAAAGTGGTCCATCTCTTACTTATGTCCTACCCTAATTTGGCCTCACACTAAGTTTAAAAATCTGCTTCCCACCATTCCCACCATATGCTTTGACTCTCCCAGACCATTTTTCTGACCCAGGAACAGATGCACCCCCCGCCCCACCACCTGGCTGCTCCTCTCTCCCCAGCCCCACACTTTTGCTCTTGCAGTTCCTCCGCGCGGAGCTCTGTCCTCTCTTCTCCTGTGAAAGCCCACAGCTCCTCCAAAGGCACCATTCCCAAGAAGCTTGTCTGTCCCTTGGCCACTCGTCCTGCTGTTACTCTCCATGCCCCAATCCCACCATGACCGACCCAGGAAACCAAATCCATGTGATTTCATTTCCCCTGAGTCCTTTAATGGGATGTTTGGTGTCTCCCATGCAACAGTCAGTCTGTATTTCTGTCCTACCTCCTCAGGAAGTCGTCCAGGCAGGACTCTGTGCTTCGGTTACCTGTCTAGATGGGGCGGTCAGTTCTGAGGTTGGAGACGATATCCTTCTTATCTTTGAACATCCCTCTGGGACCCTACTGACCCTTCCCTGTAGGTGCTAAAATATTGCAAAAGGCAGCAATGGGGAAATATGCCATGTTTATCTGAGGTGTGGTGGAGAGATTCACACAGAGTCAGTGTCGTTTTTTGACAGTCTCCTGAGAGACGGGCCACGATGTGCATGTCTGTTACCAGCAATTGCCCCTAGAACAGAAGCATCATCACTGTTCTAAAGATACATGCTGCTGGGCCCTACAAGTCCCTTTGGTGTGCACAGGTGGTTCCAAGGTGCACAGGTATGAGGACCTGCCATGCACTTGTTCCTTCCTCATACCTTCTCTGGGCCGGATCAGGTAATTTTTCTGGAGAAAAGCCTTAGGTTAACACAAGCGATGTAGCGAGCCACCAGTGCCCCCTTTCTCCTTTATTTGAATAATCATCTGTATACCCTATACCACTCTCCCAGCTGTGTGTACATGACAAACAAATGAAGCAGCTCCCACCCGCTCAAATGTTTTCTCTTCCGTAACGTAATATCCTTTTTTAGTTTCCTCAACCATAAAAACCCCTTTTCAAGTACAATTTTCTCTGCTGTTTACATCTTTGTGCGTCTCAGAGAAAGAAAAAGTAAAGGTTCACTTCAGTAAGTAAACCGTGGTTTTAAAAATGTTCTCAGCATCTCACTTTTCAAAAAATGAGATGATCAACACACACCGAAAAGAAAAGAGCTTAAAGCCATTGCAGTGCCCTTCTGATTGCTTTGAACCCCATCCCTCCCTGTCAAACAATACCAACAAGTGAGTGTCCAGAACTCTCGGCCGGGGGGCTTTCTGAAGAGCAGCCTTGCCGCCAGCGGAGGGCAGCCAAAACCTTCCGCAGACTGGATGTGCAGCATTTTCTGCAGACGTTGCAACGACCCAGCCAGCAGGCAGCAGGAAAACGCACCGGGCTTACTCTCGGGCAGTGCTAGGACAGATGGCTTTTTTGTTTCTATATTTACTGTTATTGAAACAAAAACAAGTCAACCAAAGAGTGAACACCTCTTCATCGACCCAGCAGTGGCCCTCTTCCTCTGTTCTTCTCACGATTGAGCTATTCCAGTTGGGGAACCGCTGTGGGTGGAGAAGAAAAGATTCTGTCTCCACGTTTCCATCTTTTTCCTGAACTCAGTGAGGTCTAGTTTTTGCTTCCAACCTTTCAACTGAAATTACTTCTTCCAAAGGTTGCCAGTAACTAGGGTGGCCAGATAGGGACACTTTTGAAAGTGAAAGGACATGGACACTAGGACAACTGACAGAAACACAAACTGTCTGCATTAACAACCTCCCCTCCGAGGATTCCAAACCCCTCCTCCCAGCACCTTCCTGACCTTCCACAGCATCTGATACTGTCTCTTGCCCTTCTTTTTGGAACTGTGTTCCACCCATCTCCTGAACTACAACTCTGCCCTGTTCAAAAGCCAGCTCAGATCTTCTTTGCTGCTTCCTCTTTCCTTCACTGAGCAGAAAGGTTCCCAGCCTGACTGCCTGACTCCTCTGCCTCTCTCTCCCACCCGCGGAGACCTCCTTCATGCCCATGACTGCAGCTCTCGCCCCATCACGATTCCCATGAGTGTCTTTACACCTGATACATAATTTGAAGGTGGTTCTCTTTTTCAAGCTTCCTTCTAGATATTTGTTTACCCTTGACTATTCCACTGTCATTGCAGATTCTACTAGGCACACCCTGACTCACCGTTCACAGTGTACTCTACGTGAATTATGTTCCCAGGGCTTGTGCAATGACGCAGTGTGCAACCAAGCTACAGGGCAATTCTACAGCAGCGATCGGCATCCAGAGATTATCTTCCCACCTCTCTCACTTCTACCCCTGCCTTGTCTCTCAGTGGCCCATCATTCATCCTGTTACCCAGGCTTGAGATTCAGCATCCCGTTAACTCTGTTCCTTTTACCGGTAATTGTCTCCTATCTGATCTGGAACATAATCCTATCAATTCTTTCTCTATGATACTGCTTGAATCTCCCCCTTCCCTTTGATTCCTACTGCCTCCATCACAATTTAGGTTCAGAGAAGAAACAATTCCAAAGCCAGGCAGGAGGGTCTCACCAATGCCCCCTGCTCCAGAGAGGAGGTGGTGAACGCTTGGCGAGTCCAGGGGGCTCACTGGCCATCGGGGTTCATTGGCAACCTCCGGGTCTGCTCCTTCAGTAGGGGGGTGACTGGGGAAGGTCGTTGCAGGACCAGGTCATCTCCTGGGACCCTGGGATTCCCATGTGCTCCTCAGCCATCTGTTGGTATCCCTTGTTCTTCCAGGTCCTGCTCCCATCCTCAGGCCTGGTCTGAGGGATCTTTCTTGTCTGAGCTGTGGAGACTGTATCACCTGCCATTGTTATGTGACTATTTCCTTTGACTATATTTAGTTTTCCCCAAAACTATACTGTGGGCTCCTGGATGGAGGGGAGGGTGTAGGACCATGTCTTCATTTATTCAGAATCCCCCACATTTCCTAACATGCCAGGTGGCCATCAGTTATTGTTAAACAGGGCTGGCTACCTAGTGTACGGGGCCCAGTACAAAATGAAAATGCAGGGCTCTTTCAAAAAGCAAGATAAAAGCCTTTCCTTTCTTCCAAAGTCTCTCTTGATCTGTCTTCATCTGGTTTCTCTGTTTGTATGTTTATTTCATTTTTACTTTCCTGTTTTTGTTTTTTTTAGAAGAATTTTCTATTAATATCATGTTGCCTTGGGCACGGGATTCTCACGGGGTGAGTACAGACCTTCATAGGTGCCAGGTCTGCCCTGATTCTCAGGCCCAGATCTCTGCCAGCCAAGAGCCCAGTGGGCACAGAGTGGTGAGGCCCACGGGGCTTGGGGCACCAGGGATGGGAGCAGGAGGTACGAAAGGTGGGGGTCTCACATGAGCCAATCTTCAAGCTTGTCCCACAGGACAAATTCAAAGATAAAATTATTAAGAACTTTAGGGCAACAGCAGAGTATTAGGCCTCAGGCAAGGACCCTGTGTGACTGCCCTGATCATGTGCCGATGAAGCCAGTCCTGATGGTAAGTGACTGAATGAAGGTAGTGAAGTATAGCCCATTCTTTCAAACACCAGTAAAAGGACAGGGGAAATAGCATAAAAGAGAGAAAGGGGTGGGGAAAGCGAAGGTGTTTTTAGGGTCTGGGATTAGAGTGAGAGGCCTTGACAGGAGGGCTGCTTGGAAAGGCTGGTCCCAGAGCAGGCGAAATGGCCCAGGGTGGGGGCACCGGGGAAGGGCCCAGGTTCAGAGCAGAGGAGTCCCATCACTTGGCCAAGGCTGGAGAACAGAGAGGAGGGGCACAGGAGCACAGCATTCAGAGCTATGGGCCTTCGTCATGGGTATGGTATGGAAATCGGTAGAAGGATGGAAAACTCAGTGAGATGCTATTTTCTCTCTTTGTCTATGGATTCAACAATTATTATAAGAACTCTTACATGCAAGACACTGAATTAGTTATTGTGGGAAGTGAATCAGACTCTGTCAGAGTGTCCTGAAAAAGCTTCTGGTTACAGAGAAGAGTGCACACACACACACACACACACACACAATTTAGGGCAGAATGTGATAAATGACTTGGAAAACCATTTTTCTTTTTCTTTTTAAAAAAATTAATAGCATTTATCCCCATCACTGATGTGGCCCATCCTCCTCTTCCCTCCCCTATGGCAACTGCTATCTGATTCTCTGTGTTTTTGAGTCCATTTCTGTTTTGTTTGCTTGTTTGCTCATTTGTTTTGTTTTTTAGATTCCACATATAAGTGATATCATGTGGTGTTTGTCTTTCTCTACCTGGCTTATTTCACTGAGTGTGATACCCTCTAGGTCCATCCATGTTGTCATGAATGGCAGGATTTCTTTTTTTTTATGGCTGAATAATATTCCATATTATTCAGTGTATATGTATGTACCACATCTTTATTATCTATTCATCTGTTGATGGACACACTTTGATTGCTTCCATATCTTGGCTATTGTAAATAATGCTGTGATAAATGGAGTACATATATTTTTCAAATCAGTGGTTTTGTTTTCTTTGGGGAAATTCCCCAAAGAAGTGGGATTGCTGGTTCTTAACGGTATTTCTATTTTTAATTTTTTGAGGAACCTCCATACTGCTTTCTATGGTGGCTGCACCGATTTACAGTGTAGGAAGCTTCCCTTTTCTCCACATCCTCTCCTAGCACTTGTTATTTCTTGTCTTGTTACGAGCCATTCTGACAGGTGTGAGGTGATCTCTCATTTCCATTTCCCTGATAATTACGGATGTTCAGCATCTTTTCATGAGTCTCTTTGCCATATGTATGCCTTCCTTGGAAAAATGTCTTTTCAGGTGCTCTGCCCATTTTTAAACTGGATTGTTTATTTTCTTGGTGTTGTATGAGTTTTGAATATTAACCCCTCGTCAGATATATCATTTGCAAATATCTCCTCCCATTCAGTAAGTTGCCTTTTTGTCATGCTGATGGTTTCCTTTGCTGTGCAGAAGCTTTTTAGTTTGCTGTAGGCCCACTTATTTTTTTTATTTTTTAATTTTTTACTGTATTTTTGCAAACTTTTATTGAGTTCTTCCTTTGTGCCAAGCACCATCCATCCTACATGCTTTACAGGAATTATCTCAATTAATCCTTGTGCCAAACCATGTGAGATGTGGGTTTTATTATTACAGGTACTTCACAGATAAAGAAACGGGCAGAGGCTTAGAAAGGTCAAGTAAAGAACTAGGTCATATGACTAGTAAGCAGGAGAAGCTGGCTTCATCCCCAGGTCTGTGTGAACTCTGCACCTGCATTCTGAAGTACTGCACGATGCATGTATTCAGGCGAAGTCTCTTAAATAGTTCACAGTTTACTGCTACTCAGAGAGAGGGAGGGTTGGGGTTGGGGAGTGGGGAGATCAATGGTCATGTGTGAAAACGACTAGGATACACCGTGTTATGGGCCATACTAGCAAGTTGAAATAAATGCTTCTGAAGGCCACAGAAAAAAATACTTATTTCTGTAGTCCTGGGATGATGGAGTTAAGGAAATTTTTTTACCTTTTTTTTTTAATGTGACTTTTTGAAAGGTTAAAAGCTCAAGTGGCAGCACTTACTACCTGGCATCTAACCCAGCTCTGCCACTTTCTAAGCACAGTGACCTTGGTCAGGTTACTTACTCTCTGAGATTCAAGCTCTTCATCAGTAAAGTGAAGGTATGTTCATTCAACAAATGTTTACTGAGAGCTATTTTATACCAGGCACTGTTCTAGGCAAAATAGAGATATACTGGTGAATAAGTCAGACAAGGACCCTGAGCTCACAAAGCTTACACTTGAGCAGGTGCTGTAATTGTACCTGCCTCATGGGGCTGCTGTGTCTGAAGGTCCTAGCTCTTCACTCCCATCCTTACCTCAACTCACACTCCATTTCCTCCATTTCTAGAGTCGTCTGACCTGACTGCCCAGGTCAGTTTCTAAAGGACTATGGACCTATCCCTTTATAACACTTAATATTGTAAATTGATTCTTTTTTTTTATACGCCTAACATTTATCCCATTGGGGAGCTCATGTAGGGTTTTTTTTTTTTTTTTAGATTTTTTTTCCTGTTTATTTTGTTAGTAGGGTTTATATATTTTTTTAATTTTTTTAATTTTTGAGAGGGCACCTCTCATATTTATTGATCAAATGGTTGTTTACAACAATAAAATTCTGTATAGGGGACTCAATGCACAATCATTAATCAACCCCAAGCCTAACTCTCAACAGTCCCCAATCTTCTGAAGCATAACGAACAAGTTCTTACATGGTGATTAAGTTCTTACATGGTGAACAGTGCAAGGACAGTCATATCACAGAAACTTTCGGTTTTGATCATGCATCATGAACTATAAACAGTCAAGTCAGATATGATTATTCATTTGATTTTTATATTTGATTTATATGTGAATCCCACATTTCTCCCTTATTTATTTGTTTTTAAATAAAATGCTGAAGTGGTAGGTAGATGCAAGATAAAGATAGAAAGCATAAGTTAGTGCTGTAAGAAGGCAAGTGTAGATGATCAGGTCTGTGCCTATAGACTAAGTATTAACCCAAGCTAGACAAGGGCAACAAAACATCCATGGATGCAGAAGATTTATCTCAAAACAGGAGGGGTGAGGTTCTAAGCCTCACCTCTGTTGACCCCCAATTTCTCACCTGATGGCCCCCCTGTGACTGTTCCTGTCTTAGGTTGTTCCTCCCTTGAGGAATCTTCCCCGTCTCTGGCTAATCCACCATCTTCTGGGGCCATACAGGGAAATGTAAATTTGGTAAGTGAGAGAGAAGCAATATTGTTTGAAAAGGTTAGCTTTTTACTTCTTTGCAGATTTATGCCCTGTGGCTTCTATGCCCAGCACTTGTCTTGAGGTATCTTTACCGCTTGGAAGAATTATGATACTCGGTAATTTTAAATATGAGGCACGAATTCTACTAAAGGGCTGTAATTAGGAAGGAAGAAGAAAAGTTATAGAAGTAGCAGACAGAAGAAAACATGAGAAGACTGATTATTTCTTTGACATAACTTCTTATAGAGTAACATAAGCATGTATAGGTTTTAACAAACTACTAATTAGATTGCGTGCACCCATTAACAGAATAGGAATACAGATACATAACAAAAGCACACCTACAATTACCAGTCATATCCAGTGAAACCAAGAAAACCAGTTAGGTAACCCAGGCATTTGTGAGAACTTATTAATAATATGATGGATATTGTCTAACTGATTTTGAATAGTTTGAGAAAAGTCAGACAAATTAAAACAACACATTCCTGGAAACTGTTCCTATCCCATATGTTCTTTTAACAATAGATAGTCTATAGTAGCATGATTTTGTAGCACTGCAACTCGCACTTCTCCTAATTCTTGGTTGAGTTCCGACAATATAGATCCAGTCAAATTTGTTGTTTTATTGTATGCACAGGCCAGCTTAGATATCTCCTTCTTCATTCCAGTGGCAAGTCCAGGAACTGGTGGGATGAATGCAGCTACAACTACAACAGCGCCAGGATCTTTGTTGAAGTTTTTTGATTATCATCTTCTGGAATGACTCTTCCAAAGGATGTTGATGTTGTAAGTTCTTCTTCATATCGTATCTTAATTTGCTTTCTGGGTAGCCAAATTAGGCTTTGATCCTCTATTAAAAACACAAACAAACCCCTTTGCATGTACTTTGATATGACCTTTATACCATTGTGAAGAACTTATTGGAGACCACCACACAGGAACTGCTTCTTTTTTTTTAGAGAAAGAAATATCAGAAAATGCACTTCCATAGCTGATCATCCGACACCCTTTAAAAGATCAAAATTAAGGATATGTAAAGCATGCATTAATTGTTGATTTGCAGTTAATTTTATCCTATCAGGGAGTAAGGCCCACTTATTTTTGTTTTTGTTTCCCTTGCCTGGGGAGACATATCTAGAAAATAATTACAAATGCTGATGTTTAAGAGTTTACTGCTTATGTTTTCTTCTAGTTTTATGGTTTCAAGTCTTATATTTAGGTCATTAATCCATTTCAAGTTTATTTTTGCATATGGTATTAGACAGCAATCCAGTTTCATTCTCTTGCAAATAGCTGCCCAGTATTCCCAATACCATTTATTGAAGAGACTGTCTTTTCCCCATTATATATTCTTGTCTCCTTTGTGATAGATTACCTGACTATATAGGCTTGGGTTTATTTCTAGGCTCTATTCTGTTCCATTGATCTATATGTCTCTCCTTGTGCCAGTACCATACTGTTCTGATTACTGTAGCTTTTGTAGTATAGTTTGTTCTTCTCCAGCTTTGTTCTTCTTTCTCAAGATTGCTTTGGCTATTCAGGTTTTTTTTGTGGTCACATATAAATTTTAGGACTATTTGCTCTATTTCTGTGAAGACAAACCCTTTTTAGCTAAACTATGCTTCTTAGGAATATCTTTTTGCTGAAGATTCATTCACTCAACTTGATATAGAAGGAAAACACATAAAAAATAAGCTGCATGCAGCATAAATTCATAGCAAGCAAGACTGCATCAGACTAGATTCATTTTCCTTTCTGATTACTCCCCATGTTCTTTCAATGGCTATTTATTGAGGGCCTACTATGTGCCAGGCTCAGTGCTATATTCCAAGTGGGCCAGAGATTGTAATAGTGGAGGAGAGGGAAACAGTTCATGATATTTCAGATTGCCATAGGAGAGTTTTTAGCTTTAGATCTCCAAGAAGGCTTCCTGACTCCCAAAAGTCCTGTTCTTCAGAATCTTAGCAGCTAAGACAGAGCAGTGTCCTACCTCCCCTAAGCAACAACCTGGCTAATATCAGGGTAAACTGTAAAACTGCTTACGAAACTCAAAGTTCTGCAAAGTGGCCCAAGGAGCGGGCTTAGAAAGAATTCTTCAAAGTTGTCCTTTGACATGACTCCAGAATCCTTAAGGAGAGAGAAATGCAGGGCATGGCATGAGGAGAGAGCTTGAGTCTGTTTGTGCCAATCACCCAGCAATATTTGGGAAAGAAGCAGTCCATCGGTAAAAGGGAGGAAATTATATTTCTCTTGCACCCCGCAGAGCTGAAATGGTGCTTACAGATTGGGAATCCTCAGGGAAGTGATGAACTTTGAGCAAAGCTCTGTTTTAGGCAAGACCAATACATACTTTGCTGGGCTCAGTGCAAAATGAAAAGGAGTGGCTCTTGTTCAAAAATTACTAGAATTTCAAGACCACAGCAGCAGAGTATTGAGATAAGCATGGGGTGTTTCTGTATGCAGGGTCCTGCACAGCTGTGCAGGGTGAACACCCATGAAGCTGGCCTAGGATAAAGGTCAGCTCAAACTGGCATTCCTCCTCATTCAGGATGAAGGAACGTACTCTATTGTGAGAGTAGTGTGCCTCACACAGAACTGTAAAGGAAATCCTCTTAGAATCTTATCATTCTCTTCAAAGAGAAAATGGAATCAATCTTCCACATTGTGGTTCTACCCAAGTAATTCACACACATACATACATATAACCCCATACATGTACACCCACACAGACACATGAGCTTTACCTCGAGTCCTCTCTTTATTTGCAGAGCTTCCTAGAGGCACTGCAGTAGCAAATTAGAACTCAGCTAGAAACCATCTTTACTCAGCTGCACACCGGGTGCTGTCCTAGAGGCTCCCAGTATGCTCAGAAACACAAAAGCCCCTGCGGCTATATGGGATTTCCATTCTACGGGGAACCGCAGACAATGAACATAATACAATATTATGTAACATCAAATCAGACTGAGCTACGTGCAATGAAGACAACCCGGGGAGGGATGAGCAGGAGGATGTATGCATAAGAGTGAGAACACATTGTTTTAGACAGGTCAGCGAAGGTCTCCTGAGAGGGTTAGATTTATGTAGGGAGAGGACTTAAGTTAGATTTGTGAAATGAAGAGTGAGTTGTGGGATTAGTGGGGAGAAAAGCATGCCAAGCAGAGGGCAGGCAAGTAGAAAGGTCCTGGGGTAGGGTGTGTTTGGAAGCTCTAGAGACAGGAAGGAACCCAGGGTGCTCCAAGCACAGTGAGACCACAGAGTGTTAGGAGCTGAGATCAGAGAGGCAGCCGAGCCAGGTCACTGTGATCACTGCAGGCAAAAGTAAGGGTTTTTGACTTTAAGAGACATTGACTTTAATTTTGAAAAATGGAAAGAGTAAATCCAACAGATAAGGAGGAAGAAAAATTCCAGGCAGTGGGCATAGCACATGCAACAGTACAGAAGAGGGGCTGGCCTTGTGCCTTTGGGAGAGTTTCTGAGAGTTGATACTGGTGGAGTCCGGGGTAGGAGAAATAAGCCTGTGCGGGAGGTCAGGGCCACGCCACAACACGCCGCTGTGTGCAAGGCTCACGCGCTGGCCACCAGCCCTCTCCTCCCTTCAGTGTGGCCACAGGTGTTCTCCTGCACAGGAAGGGGGCCAGGTGTGACAGTGGGTTCTGGCAAGAGGGGTCAGTTCAGATCCACACTATCACTGACAAAGAGAAGAGGCAGTCCAGGCCTCAGATGATTTCTCCTGTGGCCATTAGGTTCTCTTTCCCGAGCTCAAACGCAAAGGCCCAGAAAGCTACTCTTCCCTGAGACGGGAGGAATCACACACCAGTCTGGGGCCTGTGCTCTTGGAGCAAAGACATTTCTAAATAAGGTCGCATTCCCAGGTAGGGGAGATTAGGGCTTCAGCGTATCTTTCTGGGGGACCCACAGTTGAATCCACAACATGGATTTACATCAGTGGTGTGCCAGAAGGACTGGCAAGCATTCTTATTACTGCAGTATTCCACAAATGGGCTCCTAGGAAACACAGTTTCACGGCCATTACTTGATAAAAAATGTTCATGGTCAAATACATTTTGGAAACAAGAAAGGAGCAGGTTGCCCAAACTTATTTTATCATGGAAACTTTTCTTCATTAGCTTATCTGTTAATGCCTTTCAGAAAAGTGCTTTGCAGAAAAAAGGTGAAAAGAGCTGATTTATGGAAATAAAATGCTGCAGTGATGTTGTAAGGAGTATATTTAATTGCTCTTTAAAAAAAGAAAAATAATTCCATTCGTCATTGGAAAATGTAATAGTACTCTTGTGTATGTATTTTACTCCTGAACAACAAAAAGACAAATAAGAATTTTAATAGTATTGTTAAGACTACATTTATGATTTGAGTCTAGGACACAAGCCAACATGAACTTGAGAACTGAAGAACTAATTGATATTAGCCCTAATGTCAGTTAATTGAGAACCACTGGCAAACAGACCTGGTACAAGACTGGAGGTAAAAAAGGCATGTTCCGCTAAGGCCCTGAATGACCTTAGATCCACTAAGGGAATGAAAAAAAAAGAATAAAGAATAAAATAAAATCACCCTATGTCTAATCAACTAGAGAAAATTGTCGTGTATATCCTGAACTGCTTCCATTCTTTTTACTCTGCTCACCTGTATGTATTGCATCATTGTAATCACATTGCATATTAAACCTGTCTTATTTGACATACTAAAATTATATCACAACTATTTTCTCATGTCATTAGAAATTGTTCACAAATATTATCTATAATAGTTGCAAACTGCTTTTATTCCATACCTTAATATTTGAAACAATTTCCCTGTTGTCGGATTTTGGGTTGCCTAATTTCTTTATTATAAATAACACTGTGAGGAGATATCTTTATCCTGATATATGTAAATACACACACACACACACACACACACACACACACACACACACTGTATTTCTGATCATTTTCTTAGAGTAGATTCCTAGAGATAGAATTCCTGGGTAAAGATATGAATATTTTAACAGGCTTAGTGCTATGGAAGTATGGGAAAGTGCCCATTTTGCTGTATGTATGCCAGTATTATGATACTATAAAAAAATTTCTCCTAATTCGATCAGCAAAAACTGATCCCATTTAAATTATCATTTCTTTGATTACAAATGAGTTTGTACATTTTTCCATATACTCATGAGCTTCCCTTTTTGTATTTTTATGATAATTTAAAAATGTTTGTGGTAAAATACATATGACAAAATTGGCCCTCTTAACCATTTTTAACTGTACTGCTCAGTAGAGTTAGGTACATTCACACTGCTGTGCAGCCAATCTCCAGAACTCTTCATCTTGCAAAACTAACTTTGATATTAAACAACAACTCCCCATTCCTCCTTCCCTTAGCTCCTGGCAGCCACCATTTACTTTCTGTCCTTATGAATTTGGCTACTCTAAGTACCTCATATAAGTGGCACCAGACAATGTTTGTCTTTTTGTGACTGGTTCATTTCACTTCGCATAATGCCCTCAGGATTCATCCATGTTGCAGCATGTGTCAGGATTTCCTTCCTTTTTAAGACCGACTAGGATTCCATTGTGTGTGTATACTACCTTTTGCTGATCCATTCATCTGTTGATGGACACTTGGGTTGCTTCCACCTTTAGGCTATTATGAATCGTGCTGCAATAAACATGGGTGTAAAAATATCTCTTTGGGACTCTGCGTTTAATTATTTGGGGTATATATACCCAGAAGTGGAGTTGCTGAATCATATGGTGACTTTATTTTTGACATTTTGAGGAACTGCCGTTATGTTTTCCACAGCAGGTGTACCATTTCATAATCCCACCAGGCATGCATACCATTCCACATCCTCGTCCACATTTCTTGCTCTCTGCTTTTTATTCATTTTAATGGTGGTCATCCTAATGGGTATGAGATGATATCTCATTGTGGTTTTGATTTGCATTTCTCCAATGATTAGTGTTGTTGAACATCTTTTGTGTGTGCTGGCCATTGTATATCTTCTTGGGAGAATGGTTTTTTTAAGTCCTTTGCCCATTTTTGAATCAAAGTATTTGGTTTTTTTGTGGTAGAGTTGTGGAACCTCCTTACATATTCTGGGTATGTATACATATATATATTTTCTCTCATTACACAGGTTGCCTTTTCACTCTGTTGCTAATTTCCTTTGATGCCTGTAAAGTTTTAAGTCTAGTATAGTCCCATTTTTCTATTTTGCTTCTGTTGGCTGTGCTTTTGGTGTCATATCCAAGAAATTATTGTCAAATCCAATGTCATGAAGGTTTTCCCCTGTTTTCTTCTAAGAGTTTTATAGTTTTAAGTCTTATATTTAGATCTTTGATCCATTTTGAGTTGAGTTTGTATATGTTATTAGGAGAGGGTCCTTTTTTCATGTCAATATCCAGTTTTCCCAGCACCATTTGCCGAAAGAACTATTCTTTTCCATTGAATGGTCTTGACACCCTTGTCAAAAATCCCTTGACGTACGTGAGGGTTTATTGCTGGGCTTTCTCTTCTAGTCCACTGGTGTACATGTTTGTCTTAAAGCCAGTACCATCCTGTGTTGACTACTGCAGCTTTGTAATAAGTTTTGAAATAACAAAATATTAGGCCTCCAACTTTGTTCTTTTTTCAACATTAGTTTCGTTTCTCAGGGTCACTTGAGATTCCATGTAGATTTTCAGATGAATTTTTTTACTTCTACTAAATATACCATTGAGATTTTGATAGGAATTGTACTAAATTTTTAGATTGCTTTGGGAAGTACTGACATATTAACAATATCATCTTCCAATTCATGAACCCAGGATGTCTTTCCAAGTTTCATTTCTTTTATGAATAGTTTTTTCATATCCTTTGCCTTTTCTGGATGGTCTGTATATCTTTAATTTTCAATGTTTATGAGCTCTTTATATATTAGGGACATTAACTTTTTGTCCTATTGTGACAAATACTTTCCCTCGCTAATTAAACATCATTCCATATCCTTGATGATGTTGATATAAAATTTACATAGAGTTAAAATTTACAATAGTCTTTTGAATATCTTTTTCTTCACTTAGGATAATTTGTTTTTGTTGAGGTATGAGTGATATACATACCAGTTTCTGGTATATATCTAATCACAATGGTTAGATATTTGTGTATATTGTGAAATATCACCACAATAAATCTAGTTCACATTTTTTATTGAGGTATAATTGACACATAACATATTAGTTTCAGGTGTTCAACATAATACATTAAGAATAATTTTTAAAAATTTCACTCAGCTAGAGAACAGCTGAGTGCTTGCTATTTTATAGGCTCTGTCTAAAGGGCTTGACACATACTAGCTCTTTGACCCTCACAGTTCTATGAGGTTGGTACTATTATTACCATCCCCCTTTTATACATGAGGAAACCGAGGCCCAAGGAGGTTGCGTAACTTGCCCAAAGTCACACAGGTAAAGCCAGGCAGAGGCCGAGACCTGGTTCCTCGATCTCCATGATCTGTTGCCCCCTCCCTCACCTGAGGCTTTTCTCTCCACTCCTGTTCATTCAAACTTCCTGTGGATTTATCGGGAAAATGAATAAGGGGCAGAGAAGCTTTGCAAAGCTCAAGGTAGGGACTCTGCCCACCAGGAGACACGGTGTCCTGTGGCAGGGAGACAAGATCGGCTCCAGGCCCCGGGTCTGGGTTAGGGGAACAAGCACGGATCTTGTCCCCAGGGTGGGCGAGCCTGCCTCCAGAGCCAAAGACACTTCACCTTTGTGACTGAGAGCAGGGAACACACTGTCGGAAAAAAGAATACTCAGCAATTTATTTAAAAGTTCATGCGACACAGTTTCAATGACCGTGAGGTAAATGGCTTTTTAAGCTGTGTGTACCCTTCCTGAACGTGGGTTATTGTGAGTCACGCTGATGATACTAAAGGTTCACTTCACTAATAGTAACTTCCTCTTACCAGGGCTTTTTGGAGCTAGAATAATAAGAGATCTTCTCCAGTTTTGTTTTTGTTCTTTTTTCTTAAGCTTAGCGGTGTGTTAAACTCATTCCTTCTGCATCCATCAAAGAATGCACCCTGGGCTACCTTGACCAAACTTAGACATGCTTTACTTGGGGCATATACTAAAATAGTGGAGAAAACAAAAGATTTTGAACCCCATTCTGGTGACCACACCGATCCCAAAGCACAACTGGATCCTTATCTCATGCCTTGTTTATTTTTCAGAGAGGATCTGATTTGCATGTAGTCTTTTCATTTTGAAAAAGCTGCTCTTCTCTGTTCAGTTGTTTTTGGTCTTTGCCTTGTCCCAGTCACATGTAATGTGAGTCCCGGGAACGCTTCAGTGCTCGCTGGGCTCCCTCGTGCGTGCTCAGTGTGTCACCTCACGCCATGCAGCAGCACCCAACTAGGGATGAAGGGTGGGGTGCCCGGTAAGCGCCAGCAGCGCCTGTTAGTGTCGGACCCACTGGGGTGGCAGAGCACTTCAACCTTCAGTTGCAAACTGGGCAAAAACATCCTCTGCCTTCTGTGTGTATTTTATTAAAGGCAAAATAAAGAGCCCCTGCTGTCCTCGAGGGCTTTGAGGGAACAGCCCTTCTGTGTTCTCCATAGACCTCAGACGTGAATCGGGAGGCTGGCCTGTGTAAACAGATCTGAGTCATGAGACCTATGCGTGACCCGTGGTGTGGACTCACAAGAATGTAGGGTTCTTGAGGGCAGACGCTGTCTGTCAGTCACCCTGCAGTTCCAGTTCCATAGTCCCTGGTGTTGAGTAGATGCTCAATAAATATTTGTTGGCTGCCAGGTACCGCTCACCACTCACCATCAATGCCTTCTCGTGACAGAGCAGTGAGGACCTGAGGAACCTTCCAGCAGCGTGGGGGCCTGGGACTCTTATCCAGGCAGAGCAGGGGATCTAATGTCCCATCTTTAATGGGAGGCTTTAAAGACACTCCTGAAGCCACCCTAAGAGATAAGCTTTCCCCAGTGGTACCTGAAATTCTATGAGGACAGTTTTTCCTGTTTATGTTATCCTCACTAACTTCTTTGAAAATGCCCAAAGAATTGGTGTCCATACTGGGCATTTGAGCCCTTCATGAGAATTAGTTGATCATATGAAAATTTTCTCCACAAGTGAGGCCATTATTAGGAAGGGGCATCTGCCCCATGAGCATCAGACTCATCCTGCTGCAATATTCCCAAGCGTGTGGGCCCAAGAGCTCCTCCAGACCTTCCTACTCAGCCTTCAACACTGGCTTAAAATTTAGGAGCTGCTCACACCCCCTCTTGCCAGAAACAGTCTTGTTAGTCCGTGGCCTGTATCTTAGGAGCAGTGACTCCCCACCCTCTGCCCATAGGCTCCAAACTGAAGCTATCCCTGGCTCAACAGGCATTATTAGGATAGTACTTTTTTTTTCTTTCAACAGGAATGATAGATGTAGTTTCTATTCAAGGCTCCTACAGTGTTTGTGTGACTTGCATTTAAGACCAGCCAAACGACCTGCTTGTAAGGTAGGACAGAAGCTGAGTATATTGTTGTAACTCAGGGCAGGGGAAACCCGGGGCCAAATACCTTTGAAACCAAAATCAGTCAAAGGGAGAAATGAAGTTTGAGAAACCCGTTTATTGCTTACAAGCACTTGTTCCGTGCCTCTCTCCACCGGGCTGCCGCAGCAGGGTAAAAAACTCCACCCTACCCCTCCGGTCCCTCGCTGGCCCCTGTAATTACCTATTGATATGGAGATGAACTTCTCTCCACCCCTTGGAAACACCTATTGATATGGAGATGCACTAAAGCCAGGAGAGAGATTCTGGAAATACTACAGTTTTACCCACAATTGTGCATCTGTTGTGCATCAGGTGCCAGGCACCTGGCCAGATGGGTGCTTCCTGCTGGAAATAACTTTGTTAGGCAGACGTTATAATTTCCATGTTTACTGAGAACAAAGCTGAGGATCCAAGAGGAACAAAGGACATTCTCAGGGTCACAAAGTTGGGTTAAATCCCAGAGAGCCAGTTCTCTTCTCTAGCAAGGAAGATTGCCCATCCCATGCAGGGCAGGAAGCAAGTTGTACATCCCTTCTTACACCCCCACTGGGCTTTGCACAAGACCGTGGTGTCTTTTGTAAGGGATGCATGTAACAGAAAGACGCTCAAAATAATCCTAAACAAAAATGGGAGTTTCTTGGTAGGGACTAGGATCTGAGGAAGGTTGAGCAGCCAGGGCCTCAGCAGCAAGAGTCCTTGGGCTTTGTCCTTAGTGTTCCATCATCTTGGTGACTCAGTACCTCTGTCTCTAAGCTGGAGTCCTCCAGAGGGAACCTAACTGGCTCCTGGCCAGCCTAAGGGTCACCTCCAGGCCAACCAGCTGTGATCAAGAGTCGGGGTAAGAACATGGCTCCTTGGGGCTGATTTTGTGTATGGATGGGGCAATTTAAAAACAGAGTCCTGTGTGGAGCAGACTGCCCAAAGGCATCTCGGATACTTGGATATAACTCAGTCAATGTTTATTGCCTGGTTGTTTTTCTGTCCAGACAGAACACTTTGAGATTAATGGCCAAATCATCCTTTTGTTTCTCATTGAGTCCCCAGAAAGGAGTTCATACAAGGTAAAGAAAAATATGTGGCATTTTTATCTGCCAGTGTTCTCCTGTTTACATCCGTCATAGAAAGGCAAGAAAGGAGAAATGGACTATTTAATCCCAAGTGTTTGGTTTCAAGGGGACAGAGGAAACGGGAAAGCACCTGTGGCGCGGGCTATTGTGTCGGCTGCTGGATGACTACCAAGTCCAGTGATTAAGTGGGTGGGCAGCACCAAGTAGGTGCTTTGTTTTTTCGCCGTAGGAAGTTATTTTCTCCGTTTTGCAAGCTTGTTGAATTTCTTTTGTCTCTGGGGTTAATATCCTGGATGCCTGAAACCCTTTCTTCCCCTAATTTTGCATTTTACAAAACTCCAGGGCTGACCAAAGGTTAATTGGTTGAAGTACCCATTGGCCTGCCTTCTGTTGAGCAACTTGTGGCTGAAGGCTGCATATAGAGTCCGTGCATTAGTCTTATACTGCCACCATCAGGGCACTTCCGGAATTCCAAGCCACTTGTGGTTAAAATGATTTATCAAATGCACAAGTTTCAGAAAGGATCCTGCGAGCAAGTTAAAAAAAATCGTAACGGAACAATCCACCTCCTGGAAAAGGGATTTCTAGAAGACTTGAAGCGATAGACCACATTGCCAGGTGTGTTCAGGTTAGGCAGGTGAGGGTTTGAGATCTGCCGTTACCTCCCACTATTGGTATGTCCTTAATTAGACATTTGCATTTTTTAAGCTGCAAGAGTGAAAAGTGATGAGTGATGAAATGGGATTCATTGGGTTTTGTGTTGACTAAATGGCATCACTTGTGTCAGGCTTGACCCCTTGGTAAGCACTCAATAGACGACTGCTGTTGTTAGCAGCTGAAATTGGCCATGCCAGAAAGCATAGGGAGGGCTAGATAGAGGAAGCTGGGGGCAGGGAGGGGCATCAAACAAAACCACATACTCAGCATACAGCCCGGGAGGATGTTCCACGAACACTTGAAGGGCTTGGGAAAAGGGCGAGGAGTAACATTACTGGAGGTGGTTCTAGCCGCCAAAAGGGGATGGAAAATAGTTTTCTACCATTCATTTTTTGAGTTGGGGAACCATAGGAACATGGAATACTCATGGTAAGGATTCTAGAAATAGACTCCAATTTCTTTTTTCAAATGGGGCAACTTCATGGTTAAAAGGAGAATCAGTAACAGACTGGCACTAGAAGCCACAATGTTTGACAAATAATCTAGTGCCATTTATATAAAGCAAAAATGTCGCTCAAGAGTGGCCAAATCAGGACTGCCCTAATTTAAACCAACCAACCAACCAACCAACCAAAACATGACTTGCGTGAATTTTCTAACCTGACTATGCTTTAGTTTCCTTACCTGCAAAATGGCCATAAGAATTATGTCCTACTTCAGGGGGCTGTAGTAAAGATCATGTAAAGCATTTAGAACTGTGTAAATAAATGTTAACTAGTATGATTATCTGAAATTCACCTCTTACAAGGGTCTCCTGGATGTGACCAAGCAGCCTCTGCCATCTCCAAAACCACCCGCAGCCTAACTCAGCGTCTCCGTGGTAACAAACTCTTCAGGGGCGAGAACACTTGTCCCCTCTGTGCTTCCTGGCGCCTGGCGCAATTACCTTTTTAAAAAAACTAAACTTTTTATTTTGAGATAGATTCATGTGCAGTTGAAAGAGATCATACAGAGAAATCCCATGTATCTTCTACCCAATTTTCTCCAACAGAAACATTTTCAGAACTATAGTACAGTATCACCCCCAAGATATTGACCTTGATAACAACCCGCCCATTTTATTCAGATTTCCCCAGTTTTATTTGTATTTGTGTGTGTGTACCTAGTTCTACTGTTTTATTACATGTACAGTTTCATGTATCCATCATCACAGGGCAGGGCAGATTCAACAGTGCAGATACAGAACAGGTCCCATCATCAATAAGATCCCTTATACTGTTGTTTTATAATCGAATCCATTTCTCTCCTGCAGTCTCCCCTCCCCCAGCCTAAACTCCGGCAACCACTCATCGGTATTAAGGCTTTTTTCACTTAGCATACCTCCCTGGAGATTCATCCAGATGGTTGCTTTATCAATAGTTTGTTCCTTTTCATCGTGGAGTAGCATTTGATTATAGAGACGTACCACTGTTTGTTTAACCATTCATCCCTTGAAGGACATCTGGGTTTTCCTGTTTGGCTACTAGGTACAGAGCTGCTATGAACATTTGTGCATTTTTGCTTAAATATAAGTTTCCATTCCTCTGGGATAAATGCCCAAGAGTGCAACCGCTGGGTCACATGGTAATTACACTTTCAGTTTTGTAAGAAATTGCAGGACTGTTTTCCAAGTGATTATACTGTTTCCTATCCCAACCAGCAATGTATAAGCGATCCAGTTTTTCAGCATCCCTGCCAGCAATTAGCATTATCACTTTTTTTAAGCTTTTCTAAGAGTTGTGCAGTAATATCTCAATGTATTTTTTTTTTTTTACTGTTGAAATATAGTTGATACACAGTATTATATTGGTTTCAGGTATACAACATAGTGATTTGACAGTTATTAAATCCTCACCCCAACTAGTGCAGTTACTATCTGTCAACATATGAAGAAGTTACAGAACCATTGGCTATATTCTCCATGCTGCCCTACCATCTCCATGACTAACTTGTATTATGATTGAGATTTTTGTGCCCCTGTATCCCCCTCACCCTTCCCACCCACCCATCCCAATCCCTCCCCCATGGTAACCACCACTCACTTCTCAGTGTGAGTCTACTGCTGTTTTGTTCATTTTGGTTTTTTGTTTTTAGATTCCACACAGTGAGTGAAATCATGTGGTATTTGTCTTTCTCCACCTGGTTTATTTCACTGAGCATGATACCCTCTAGGTCCATCCACGTTGTTGCAAATGACAGAATTTCTTTTTTATTGTTGAATAATATTCAACTGTGTATATGTACCACCTCTTCTTTATTCATTCATCTATTGACAGACACTTCAGTTATTTCCATATCTTGGCTATTGTAAATAATGCCACAATAAATATAGGGTTGCATATATCTTTTTTTTTCACATCAGTGATTTTGTTTCCTTTGGGTAAATTTCCAGAAGTGGAAATTCTGGGTCCTATGGTATTTCCATTTTTTAGTTTTTTGAGGAACCTCCTTACTCCTTTCCACAGTGGCTACAACAATTTACATTCCCACCAACAGTGTAGGACAGTTCCCGTTTCTCCACATCCTCACCAACACTTGTTATTTCTTGTCTTCTGGATAGTGGCCCTTCTGACTGGTGTGAGGTGATACCTCAGTGGTTTTGATTTGCATTTCCCTGATGATTAGTGATGTTCAGCATCTTTTCATGTGCCTGTTGACCTTCTGTATTTCTTTGGAAAAATGTCTGTTCAGGTTCTCCTCCCATTTTTGTACTCAGATTATTTGTTTTATCGGTGGTGCAGTGCAGTTCTTTGTATATTTTGGATGTTAAACCTTTATTGGATAAACTGTGTACAAATATATTCTCCCATACTGTGGGATGCCTTTTTGTTCTACTGATGGTGTCCTCTGCTGTACGGAAGCTTTTTAGTTTGATGTAGTCCCATTTGTTTTATTTTTGCTTTTGTTTCCCTTGCCCAGGGAGACATATCCAGAATAAAGTTACTCATGCTGATGGTCAAGAGATCCCTGCCTATGTTTTCTTCTATGAGGTTTATGGTTTCATGTCTTACATTTACCTCTTTAACCCATTTAGAGTTTACTGTTGTGTATAGTATTAGATAGTGATTCAGTTTCATTCTCTTGCATGTAGCTGTCCAGTTTTTCCAATGCCAAACTGGAGAGACTGCCATTTCCCACTGTATATTCTTGCCTCCTTTGTCACAGATTAAATGATCAAAAATGTATGGATTTATCTCTGGGCTCTCTATTCTGGTCCATTGATCCATGTATCTATTCTTGTGCCAGTACCTCTCACTGTGGTTTTAAGGTGCATGTTCTCAATAGCTAATGAGACTGAACATCTTTTCATGTGTTTGTTTTGCCATTTGTCTCTCCTCTTTGGTGAGATATCTCTTTGTGTGTATTTCCCATTTTATAGTTGGATTACTTGCTTTTTACTCTTAAGAGTAAAAATTTTACTTTTTTACTTTTAAAGTAAAGATATTTTACTTAAAGTAAAACATCAACTGTAGATTGTGAGTAAGCACTATATACAGAGTAGTAAATTATATGACAACAGAACCACAAAGAGTGGAGGGGGTAAATCAGAGGGTACCGCTGTGTGGTTCTTAACATTGTATGTGAACTGACATAGTGTTAATCTGTGCTAAACTACGGTGTGTTAGAGATGCATATTGTAACCGTTTAAAAAATACAGAAAGAGGAACCATTAAAAAACAAAACCCCAAAGACATATAATTGTCAGTAGAAGAGATAGAAGGGAATACCAGAAGATGGCAAGAAAGGAGGATTAGAGGAGCAGAGAACACGAGAACCAGACAGGAAATGACGAGATGGGAAACTTAAATCTGACCATATCAATTATAACATTATGGTAGATATTAGTGGACTTTGTACTTCAATTAAAAAAAAAAAGACCTAACTATTGAGTGCTTACAAAGGACACAGTTTATAAAATAAGACAGGTTGCTAAGTAAGATGATAGAAAATATTTATTCTGCAAGCACTAACTGTAAGAAAGTTGGTACGGCTGCATTCATATCAGACAAATTTCAAAACATGGAGTATTACCAAAGACAAAAAGGGACACATCATTATGCTATAATGGCCGATTGATTAAGAAGACATACCAATCCTAAATGTGAGGTTAGCTATTAACAGAGCTTCAAAGTATATGAAGCAAACGCTGGCAAAACCAAATGGAGAAATAGACAAATCCACCATCATATTTTGAGACTTCAACACTCCATCCTCAGTGATTGACGGGAAAACAGATAACAGGAACCAGGAAGGATACAGAAATGTGAACATTATAAAAAAACTCAGCCTACTAAAGAACACTACACACTGTATATGCCAAATACACTTTCTTCTTAAGTGCACATGGAATATTCAAGAAATACCTATGTTGAGCTATAAGTCTAAAATTTAAAGTACTGAATTATACAGAATATTGTATGGCCACAATGAAATTATGTCAGACATCAATAATAAAAAAGATATCTAGAAAATTAGCAAAGATTTTGAAGTAACACACTACAAAATAACCCATGTATCAAAGAAGAAATCATAAGGGATTAGAAAACACAATATAGAAAATGTGTGGAGATCGCTAGTACAGTAACAAAAGTGAAATCCATAGCTTTAACTGTGTTCACATTAGAACTCAAGCCTATCTCAGTTTTAAAATGAGAATATTAATAAAATAGATTTCAGTATGGAATTTCATTTTACAGTAAGTTTGTTCAGAACATGTCTCTGTGAATCGGGAAATATTTGTAAACCAATGATACCAAATAAAAAGGCCACCGCCAGTAGAGGGCACTATTATCTAGGGCCAGAGCAAAAAGTTTTTACTGTGGAAAACTGAAGAAATTAATAGCTCTGGAAGAGACCTGAGATAGCACGGGGATTTTGTCTCTTTACTTTGTGAATAAGCAGATGACTGGCTCAGTATCCCACAACAGAAATAGTGTCAGGACTAGAACCCAGTCCCGTTGTAGCACAACATGATTCTTTGTGAAATCAGAAATAGACTCAGACTTCCCTATGGGCTTGTGGCAACGAGTTCTTTTCCACCGGGATTGCCCAGCTGCTGAGATGTATGCCCCGGGTTGCAGCAGCTGCTGTGTGGAAGGGCGGGAAAGAAGGAGGGAGAATGTAATTTATGGAGAAAGCCTGCCTACGGGTGAAGCCATTCATTACAGGGTTCACCCCAGCTCAGGCCAGGGAAGGAGAGACAAGAATTTGAGCCCCTAATAAGCTGTGCTTGAAATTAGTGCCACTTCTGGCATGTTTAGGTTATGCAAGCTGCTGGATTTCCTTTTATTTAAAGCCATTTGGTACAGGGTTTTCTGTCACTTGCAATCAGGAGTCTGAATATGCCAAGCTTCTCTACTTTGCAAGGCCAACAGTTTTTAGAACATATGGTTTTATTTTGGAAAAAAAAAAAAGGTTCTAGGAAACGCACCAGGACTGTATTGCAGAGGTGAACTAAGGACAGAAAAACATATGAGGATATTCTCATATTTCATTTTTTTCTTCCCAGAAATTTTAGCTCCTTACCTATCAGTAGAAGTGTTTATTCTCTGCTGACTACTCCACTGCATTCTTGGAAGAGTAAATTATTTCAAAGGAGACCGTTAAGAAAATTATGTTGGTAGGAAGTGGATGCAGGTTGTCATCTCTAAAAACAGTAATATGTCCTCTGACTCTAGGGGTAAAGAGCAGAGCGAAATTGCTTGCCCCAACAGTTTATGTACGTGGTTTTATACGTGCATCATCTCATTTCCACCCCATGGCAACTCTGCAAAATATCCTCATGTCTCTTTTACAGATGAAATAGAGACAAAGAAGTTATGTCACTGCCTCGAGCCTCAAGTCACCCAGCTAGTACATATAAACATTAGGATTTGAACTCAAGTCTATGCTCTTGCTTTTATGCTAGAAATACTCACATCCCCTCCAAACCCAACTCTGACAAGTCTTGCAGGAACTTCAGAACACAGTACTTTTGACTGAAATGCTAGAGGTTAAACTGCTTTCATTAAAATGCCATAATAAAAGCATAATGTATACAAAGGTATAAAAAAATGTAGTTACTGGACACATACACCTCATGTAGCAAGTTTTTGTTCAGAAGTTCCTTCTGAATCCTTTTTACCCATTTTTTTTGAGGTATAACATACATAAAATGTATAAAGTGTGCTCCTCTGAATTGCATACCTCAGTGATTTTTAAAAATATTTGTATCAATGAGTCATCACCCAGATTAAGACAGAATGCGTCCTGCTCTCCAGAACTTGAAGTCTTTCCAGGTGCTGCTAGTCCACCACCACCCAGAGGCAACCTAGTGGGACTTGGATATTTGTCGCTTAGTTTTGTCTGTTCTTGAACTTACAAACTGAATCATACACTATATATTCCTTTTTATCTGGCTTCTTTACTCAGTATGGAATTTGTGAGATTCAACCATGTTGTAACAGTTCTTTCTCTTCTATCCTTGGTTACAGTTCATTGCTCTTTCTTTTATTGACGTGGAATAGACATAAAACATACTAGTTGCAGGTATACACCATTATTTGCTATTTGTGTACACTGCAAAATGATCACACTATGTCTAGTTAACATCCGTCATTTGTAGTTACAAAAATTTTTTTCTTGTGATTAGAACTTTTAAGATCTAGCAACTTTCAAATATACAATATGGTATTACTTACTGTAGCCACCGTGCTGGACATTATATCCCCAGACCTCCTTTATAATTGGAAGCTTGTACCTTTTGACTTCATTCATTTTTTCTCCCATTCCTCACCCCCTGCCTCTGGCAACTAACTACCAGTCTGTTCTTTGTGTCTCTGAACTTGTTTTGTTGTTTTAAGATTCCACACAGTAGTGGGATCATACTATATTTGTCTGTCTGACCTTGAGGGCTAAGCATAATGCCCTCAAGGTCCATTTGGCTGCAAATGGCAAGAGCTCCTTCTCTTTCATGGCTGAGTAATATTCCCTTGTGTATGTGTGTGTGTGTATACACCCCACATCTACTTTATTCATTCACCCATCAATGGATACTTAGGTAAACGAGTGTCTTGCCTATGTAAACAATGGTGTGATGAATGTGGGGGAGGGTACATATCTTTTCAAGTTAATGTTTTCATTTTCTTTGGATAAATACCCAGAAGTGGATCACTGGGTTATATGGTGGTTCTATTTAACTTACACTGTTTTCCACAGCAGATGCACCAGTTTAAATTCCCACCAAGGGTACATGAGGGTTCCCTTTTCTCCACATCTTTGTCAACACTTATTGAATCTTTTAGAAAATAGCCATTCAAACAGGTGTGAGGTGATTCCTCATTGTGGTTTTGATGTGCATTTCCTGGGTTAGTGTTGTTGAAGCATCTTTTCACATGCCTGTTGGCCACCTGTATGTGTTCTTTGGAAAAACATCTATGCAGATCCTCAGCCCATTTTTTTTTTTGCTATTGAGTTGTATTATATAGTTTGGATATTAACCCCCTTATCAGATATATGACATGCAAATTTTCTCTCCCATTCAGCAGGTTGCTCTTTTGTTTTGTTGATGGTTTCCTTAGCTGTTACAACAGTCTTTCAATTTGGTATAGTCTGAACATATTTTTGCTTTTGGTGTCAAAATTTACAAATTCATCACCAAGACCAATGTTTTCTTCCAGTTTTATGGTTTCAGGTCTTAGACTTTTAAAAATCCATTTTGAGTTAGTTTTTGTGTGTGGTGTAAGATATGCTGTCCAGTTTTCTCATCACCATGTATTGAAAAGGCTGTCCTTTTCCTATTACATATTCTTGGCCCCTCTGTCACAAATTAATTGACCATATATACATGGATTTATTTCTGTTCCACTGATCTAGCTGTCTGTCTTTATGTCAATACCATGCCGTTTTGATTAGTATAGTTTTGTAGTATAGTTTGAAGTCACAGCAAAGGTGGAGGCACCATTGCTTTTAATGCATCTTCCATACTTAGCTTTGTAATGTTTCATTTCACAGAAAGTTAAGAATGAAAGGAGCTTTAGGGATTAACCAGCTAATTTCAACCTCTACTTACTAAGAAAATGCAAACAGTCTGAAGGGTTTATCTTTCCCAGCCAAGGTCGCCCACCAATGTTTCCCTATTTCCAATCCAGACCTCATCAGTTCCTTCTAATTTATACTTTTCTAAATACCCCTTGGTATGTATGTTCAGAAGTGTTTACAGGGAATGTTAAATATTTATACAAAAGCAAAATGGAGAGGAGGGAGCAGCTGGTAGAACTCAGCGGCCTATCTTCAGGGAGAGGGAGGGAAGCCTTCACCTAAACAGAAAGCTTACTAGCAGCACCTCTAAAACTCTTGAATTTAGCAGCTTATTTACAGTTCTGAAAAGGCACCCTTAACTAACCCACACATCTTAGATTTCTACATGTCTCTTGGCTAATTCTTGTGTAGGTGGAGGCTTAGAAGGAGGTGGGCACGGCAGACTCCTTGTGTCTCAAGGGAAAGGCTCCCTAACAGCCTCAGGGATGAGCCAGGTGGCAGGGGCAGAGGCATCCTGGGACCAGGAGGAAACCTCATTAATCCAGAAGCACTGACAGGCAGGAAACGAGACTTTGGCTTAGAAGTAGGCTAAGTAATAGCCAGTTGTATTTTAAGTGAGGGTCTAAGAGTCTGGGCTTGGCCACAGCTATTTCCACCAGGGAGAGAAGCCCTTTTGCTTGTCTCAACATTGATAGTTTGTTCCTAAAACTGAATTCTCAGCTGTAGGCATGTGGTAAAAGCTTATGAAAGGTGGTGTTTACTTTCTGTCTTGGGTATGGAGAATTATTAAAAAGCTAGATACAGCACAGTAGGATGAAAAGTGTCATTTCAGATTTATAATTGATTTGTCTATAACTGAGGTACAGAAATGATCTAAGCCCCCTTGTTACTCGACATTGCCCACAGACCAGCAGCGTCAGCATTTCCTGGGAGCTTGTTAGAAATGAGGGAACACAGGCCTCACCCCAGGCCTACTGAACCAGAATATGCACATTACTAAGGCCCCCCACGTGCAAGAGATGTTTATGCTGATTCGTTTTAAGTCCTGCCCCAGGGTCACTCAGTTCACGCAGGTAGAGCTCTGAGGAACGTGGCCTGGCCAGGTGAGGAACATTTTACATGAACTGGGGGCTGGGGGTTAGGAGACCGATGTTGACCCAGACACATGGTTTGCAAACAGCTCTTGGTAGAACTTGCTGATTCAGCCTAAACATCTCCAGCTTAGAGTAGGTGCTCACAGCACCCACGTTACTCAGTACTCACCAGTGACCACTGACTCTGCACGCGGTGGTTTGGAGAAAGGAAGAATTCACTTCCAGCCACACAGTAAGTTCCTCCCCTCCCCTCAGGGGGTGCCAGCTAGTAGGGGAGACCAGGTGTCTGTTCTCATCACTATGCTTCTTTCTAAAACATCACAATGAAGAAACACCATGGAATATCTGGGTTAATTAAACAACCCCCACCCCACCATCCATTTAGTTGTATAGAACTCACACATTTACGAGCCTTCAGAATGCTAATTCCATTCTTTTATTTCCTCATACCACAAACAGTTTATCTGCCGCCTTTGTACAACCTGATTTATACAAGCAAACTGCAAATGAAAAACAGGCATTCTTTAATCCTCTAAAATGCATGTATGAAATAGAGCACAAACCCTACTATTTATACATAAACAGGCTCTGAAGCAGCTTTATCACAATTTCTTAAAATTAGCATTACAGCTGAAATATTTATGCCTGTAAAGGTTTGCATCATCGACTATACATAGTTATTTCAGAAGCAGTTAAGACTTTCAATTGCGGAAAAGAAACCTTCAACGAAAAGCTCCAACAACAATTATGTTAAATTATTTACAATTAAACATTTAGGGTCCTGATTCACAAAACTTAGTACATATCATGATTTACTTGAGTTTCAGAGAGAAGGTAAGCAGCATGTAAAATATTCCCCAGGGTAAAATCAAGGGTGGATGGCTTTTCGAGAATGTCTGTTGATATGCTGACTGCAAACTAGAGAAAAAGTAACCACACAAAACTGCAGCTACTGCATTTGAATGGAAAATGTAAGTATATAGCAGCCATCAGACTAAACGGCCACAACAGAAGAGCAAATTTGGTGCCATTTTGGACATTACTCCTGGCATAATAAGGAAGAGAAATGATTCTTGTTTTCATTCAACAAAATTTCACCCCAATAATCACTACGTGTAAACTCGGGGTGATAGTCTCCTTGGCTTCCTGTAAGTTGTTTTTAATGCCTGAACAGCAAATTTAAACAAATACACCTAACAGCTTTTAGTTCAATGGGTTTTATTTAGGGATGAAAGCTTGGGGCAAGGTGACCAAGTGGTTAGCCATTCAAATTAGAAAAGAAACACCACAGATAAGCTGCCAAAATCCAAAATTACCTTTGAAGCACTTTAGTGGATTCAATAGTGATTCCATGTATATGACAAAGGGGAGGACGCAACAAAAATTAATAGGAAAAACTGTTTGTAAAGTGAATCAGGCCCTAAGTAAAGTCTTTAAAAACCCCCCAAATTTACAGTAAACATTTTAAACTCTGGAATGCAGTATAGTACAATTACCGGTACACGACATTTGCAGAACTGTTCAGACAGTACTTGTTCCAGAGTAAGAATCACAAAAATGTACAAGCCAGTTCATGACCTCAGATCTAATGTTATTAAAATACATTGTTAATCATAAAAATACTTTACTATGTGTATGTACACTGTATAAACTCTAGATTCACCTACTGAAGGAAAACCTCTAAGTCCCGTGCTGTCTGCCTGGCCCAGCAGAGAGCGCAGCTCTGTTATTTGGTCTTCATGCTACACACGAGGGCAGAGGGGCTGCAGGCAGCTCCTCGCTGGGAGAGCCACGCGCTCGCCTTCCGCCGCATGTCTAGCTGGAAGAGTCACTTTTACTCCCGCCGTATTTTACTTTCCTAAATGCTGGTCCTAGTAACTCGGGGCATTCACATAATTCATTAGCAATCTGGTTACACTTTAATATAAGGCTATAGTTCATTTCATCAGTTATTACACTGTCTTGCTTGTAGTCAGGATGGTTTGCAATAAACTCCCTCATCCATCTGGCAACTGTCATTAGTTCTCCTGAAAAAAAAATTTTTTAAGACAAATGTAAGTTAACAGAAGTGCCTTCTTCTTCTTCTTTTTTTTTTTTTTTAAATAAGTTGTCATTTAGGGGCCAGAATAAACACAATCCTGAAGAAAAATCAGGATGACCTTTTGGTATAGCTACATGGAAGGTGTTGGGCAAAACACGTTTTTCCCTGGTGTTTGAAGAATTCCTCCTAAGAAAGAGTTTTAGGCTGCAGGTAACTAGGATATGCACATCCCACTGCCTCCCACACTACCAACGCTTAAGAAATGGGAGCTGCTAGGGATGTAACGTTCACCGTGAGGACTCCAGCTAACACTGCTGTGCGGCACAGAGGGGAGTTGGTAAGAGCAGAGTCTGTGTTCTCATCACAGAGAGATCTTTTTCTTTTCTTGTATGTATCTGAGATGATGGATGTTAACTAAACCTATTGTGATAATCATTTCAAAATATATGTAAGGCAAACTATTGTGTTGTATGCCTTAAACTTATACAGCGATATATGTCAGTTATTCTTCAAATGGGAAAAAAAACAGGAGCCTGCATGTGTGTACTAGAACATGTGTCCCCCACTCAGCCAAAGGGCACAGACTTTATATGCTCGTGTCTGAAGGCTACTTTAGGGTTGGTAGGGTCTTGAGTTTCCCAGAATATTTGATTGCAGATGTAGGAAGAATGAGGACTAGTAAGTAGAGGAAATAAAGGGACAGATACACTGTTCAAGGGCGGATGTCCTCAATGTCTCCCAAGTTTGCGGAAGCCTCAATGACGTCCAGGGGCCATTACCATCAGTACTGTCACTGTTATTTACAGCTGAGGCCTCCCCTGAGCCCGGCACTTGTTAGCGTTGAGGAGATCACGCTGACAGCGTCTAACACAAAAGGGGGTTCTTGGGGTGCTCACTGTATGCAGGCAGGCTGAAGAACCCGACTTGCTAGCAGTGTTGCCTATTAACCTACAGTTACTGAGCCCAATGAAAAGAGCCCATGAGGATGAACAGCACACATAGCTGGACATAAAAGACAAAGAGGCAATCCAGGTACTGGACTAAGATGCCCTCAACTTCAAGATGCATCACTGTTATGAACTGGTAAGAAAAAAACCTAATTAAACTGCAACTGTCAATTATAAGGCATATCCAACTGCAGAGATGTCAAATGTGAAAAGGTGGGCATTGATAAAATATGGCACTTCACAAAACTACTTTAAGAAACGGAATATTCTAGGATTGTAAGGTTGTGCCTATATTATGAGATTCAAAAAAGGAAAGAAAACAAAGGCTACCGTACCAGATGCTCTCTTCTTAATTAGCTTTAGGTAGTTCAGGATGCTGCATCTGGTGTCCACATCCACTTCCATGTTTTCAAGGTAAGAGTTCAGAATCGGGATTAGCCCAGGAAACACACCTTCCTACAAGAACCAGGACGCGTCATTAGCTCTGTGCCTGTCGCTCTAGCGATGAGGTGCGCGGTACCGGGCCCCTACCTTCCCGTTGATGATGGTGTCTATGCTCATCAGGGTGCACTCTGCGGCCAGCTCCGGGCTGCTCTGGCCCTTACCACAGCCGTCCACCACAGCGTTGCCACCTGTCGGAGGAGAGCACAGAGGACCTTTAGTGGCTTTGTGGCCCACACTGACCCTAGAAATCCAAAAGAATGTAGTAATACCTTTGCAAATATCTTTCCTGAAATAAAACCTTTCTTGCAAGACAGCATCTCGTTTCTGTGCAACTTTCATGTTTTCATCAACCTAAGGGAGAAAAATAATCATGCCTACGTCAAAACGTTTTTGGTCAAACACAGACGGAAGTCATGCTGCCTTCCTCATGTGTGCAATTAGGACTTGCTCCTCAAGGATTCTAACTTTCTCCTCCAATGTCGTCTGGTTGAAAGAACAGACTTGTGTAGGGCCTGTGTCATCCAGTCACAGACTAGCAGGTGCTTTTTAATAACAACTGGGGAATTCTAAGAGAACCTTACTTTAAAAAGCATAACAAAAACTTATGTGGCGGTCTGCATTCCAAAGCACATGACTGAACTTGTAAGAAATCTACATGGGCAGGTGGTTGGTTCCCTTACACAGCAACTCGCCTGAGGACCCGGGGTAGGGAAGGCAGAGAACCCCGTTATCCTGACTTCTGCAGAGCTCTGCTCTCCCTACACTGGGGTCGTGCTGCCCTGCGTTGTGGAGGGAGGGGAAGAGTCAGGTCGTCAGATCTGGAATAAGGTTAGCCTCCAAAGGCAGAGGGCCACCGATGCTGCTGCCCACCTGGAGGCTCTGGCAGTGTCAGCTCATTCACAAGCCTCCAGAACTCCTCTTTGTGAATTCTCCATTTCTCCAGTGACTTTCCAAAACCTTCAAAGCAGAGCTTTTAAAACTCTTTAGTTGTAGCCCCTTATTTCCTATAAGGAAATCTTATGGGAACCTCCATATCCAAGGTAGACAATGTTTGCTTGTATAAGTGCTCAGAGTGCTTGTTTTCTTTGGAGATGTGGCCCTTCTTTAGAATTTCTTTGAGGGCAGGAGTTAGAAAATTCTTTAAGAATACTTTCCAGTTTTAACAACTGGTATTGGGAAAACCGGACAACTATGTGTAAGAGAATGAAACTGGATCACTGTCTAACTCCATACACAAAAGTAAATTTGAAGTGGATCAAAGACCTGAATGTAAGTCATGAAACCATAAAACTCTCAGAGGAAAACACAGGCAAAAAAATCTCTTGAATATAAACGTGAGCAACTTTTTTCTGGGACACATCTCCCTGGGCAAGGGAAACAAAATAAAAAATGAACAAGTGGAACTACATCAAACTAAAAAGCTTCTGTACAGGAAAGGACACCATCAGCAGAACAAAAAGGCATCCCACAGAATGGGAGAATATATTCATAACTCATCTGATAATGGGTTAACACCCAAAATATATGAAGAACTCACATGCCTCAACACCCAAAAAACAAATAACCTGATTAAAAAATGGGTGGAGGACCTGAACAGACACTTCTCCAAAGAAATACAGATGACCAACAGGCACATGAAAAGATTTTCCACATTGCTAATCATCAGGGAAATGCAAATTAAAACCACAATAAGATAAAACCACCACTCACCAGTTAGAATGGCCACTGTCCAAAAAGACAAGAAATAACAAATGCTGGTGAGGATGCGGAGAAAGGGAACCCTCCTACACTGTTGGTGGTTATGTAAATTGGTGAAACTGCTGTGGAAAGCAGTATGGCGGTTCCTCAAAAAACTAAAAACAGAAATACCACTTGACCAGTAATTTGCCCAAAAAAACCCAAAATCCCTGATTCAGAAGACATATGCACCCCTATGTTGATGCTGCACTATTTGCAATAGCTAAGATATGGAAGCAACCCCAGTGTCCATCAATGGATGAATGGGTAAAGATGTGGTACATATACACAATGGAATATTATTCACTCATAAAAAGAGAAGAAATCCTCCTATTTGCAACAACATGGATGGATCTAGAAGGTATTATGCTCAGTGAAATAGGCCAAGGAGAGTAAAGACAAATACTGTATTTCACTTATTCATGGGATATAAAAACAAAGCAAAACAGAATGAACAAAACAGCAGTAGACTCACAGACACTGAGAAGTGACAAGTGGTTATCAAGGGGAGGGTGAAGGGAATAAAGGGGCACAGTAATTTGCAATCACAATATAAGCTGGTCACGGTGGGGGGGTGGAGGAGATGGTAGAACAGCATGAAGAGTACAGTCAATGATTCCGTAATGTCTCGCTATGTTAACAGATAGCGATTGCACTAGGTAGGGTGAGGATGTGATGATATGGTAATTGTTGACCCACTGTGTTGTATATTTGAAACCAACATAAGGTTGTATATCAATGATACTTCGATTAAAAAAAAAAGAATATTTTCCAGTTTCCTGAATTAATACTTCACTGAGGATATATACTTTATACTGTGCAAGCCCAGCTGGGCCCTTCCCTTTAAGTCTACTGGAAGTTCTAAATTTTCCATTGTCTTTCAGACATCTATTCCTATTTGTAAACAAAGGCTTAGACTAGTAGTTTACACCGAGTCTCCCTTACGTGGGTTGACCTTTTCCACGAGCACACCCAAAGAGGCAGTGTGGGCCCATAGAAGTCTATGGGTACTTTTGGCCTGGGTGTGATGAGCAGGCAGAGGCGGGCAGACACGTGACTTCCTTCAAGGTTGGGTGGGGCAGGTGTGGGCCTGCGAACCCCTCGCGGAGGAAGTAGGGAGCAAGCCACCGTGGGGCAGATGCTGGGCTGACCGGTTCCTTCCTTCCTCCCATGCCCGCCATGACACGGCCGCTCTGCTCCTTTGTCTGGCCCTAAGCCCACCGCAGACCCCTCGCTTGGCCCGGCAGCCTTAGCCAAGGAACCCAAGGCCTCTGTTTACTTGCTCCCGCCCCCTGGGCCAACTTACTTGCATTGTTCCACGGTTTTGCTGGGAAACTGCTTCCAGAAAGCTTTTTTGGTTTTTGTTGAGCTGGGGCTGATTAACTGTGACTTGTTTTTTCTGATAGTCCAATATCATCTACATTGTCCAGAAACATCTCCAGTTTGCCTCCACTGAGGTGACCTTTCCTCGCATTCCAGTAGTTGCACTTTCCCCTCCCCCTCCTAATTTAATATAATGATCAAAATGGGATTTGGGAGAGGAGGATTATCAGTTTGTGGGACTCATTCCAACCATCACTTTGACTCAAAAGCCTCCACAAATACACTGGTTTTCAAATGCAACCGTAAATTCAAACAGGCTATGGGTAAAATTGCAGTATTTCCAGAATCTCCCGCCTGGCCTTAGTGCATCTCCATAACAGTAGGTGTTTCCAAGGGGTGGGGAGAAGTAGTCCATCTCCTTATCAAGAGGCAATTACAAGGGGGAGCCAGGGTTTTGCACCCAGGTTGGTCACAAAGACACAGGCAAGCAGAAGTAGTGGACAAGTGCTTGTAAGCAATAAATGGGTTTCTCCCACTTTATCTCTCCCTTTGACTGATTTTGGTTTCAAAGGTATTTCGCCCTGGGCTGATAAAATAGTCCCACCCCCACTACCCCGGAGTTACACAGGCTAAAGAGATGTATCTATTAGCACTTTTTTTCCAAGGGTCTCTACCAATGCAGTACCAAAATCTACAGCATAAGCTTAGGCTTAAAAGGGAGAAAAGAACAGGCTAGTGGGAGAAGCATTTTATTCTAAAGGGTGAACAATTTTAAGTGAGGTCAGATTTGCAATAGACATTATATATAAATGAGCAACAGATAATAATTATGGATATCTCAACCCCATCACTGTACCGACACGCATTCTTACCTTTGACAGCGGAATGAGAAAATCCAGTTTGTACGAAAGGATCACTCTGGTAAGCAGCACCACAAACACCACATACGCAGAGTTCTCGAAGTCTGTTAGCTGGACCTAGATAAGTGGGATCCCAGAGATTACGGACCAACGACCACAAACATGCTCTTCCCCGACAGGCTCCTCCTCGATCACGCCATCCCCAAGCCATCTCCTACTTCCCCAACGGGGTCCGGGAGCCTTCTGCCCACAACCTATTTGCAGAAACTAATCCTCCTTCGCTTCTGGACTTGATTTTAAGATGTACACACTTGATTTGTACTGCCACCCAATTAACCTATGAGCCTCTGCTAAGAGCCTCCAAAGGATGACAGGCAGTCGGGACAGGTGCATTTGAGTCAGCTCCTGCCGACGCGCGGCTTACCTCCATGGGTCGGAATTCTACTCTCCATCCAATATCAGAGTTTGGAGGAGGAGGCTTAAATCTCATGGTCTGCCAATTTGTGGACTGAATATTCTATAATAAAAAAGCAGAGAACAAAAGTAAATTTCCACATGTCCAGGAAAATGTTAAGATGGTTTGATATTTGATAAGGGAAGAAGGTGGTTCACACCAAATACTATCCAATTACAAATATAAAAGGTACAATTTAAGATTTTCTTGGTGTAGGCCTGCTAGGAAAACAGAACAGCAAGTTAACAAAGGTTGGGTGACCAACTGAAATAACTGATTGCATTGTTTTTGTGCAGCATGATTGAATTTTTTTATGTGTACGTGAACAAGAGACAATACTGAATAAAAAAATTCCGAGTTGGAGATACTACCATTCATAAAATAAGCATACTTTAAACCAATTAAAATTTGCTTTTAGTTCTTTACCACCCTGGGTAATGAAAGGCACCTGAGATTTCTCTTGTCACGAATTCTTCACAGGTACAGGAAACTGCCTCCATCTCGATTAGTGAAATGCATTTAAAACAGAGGAGATACCTCAAAGTGGTCAGACTCATTGGCATCGTCCAGGTGTATCTTCTCTTCAAACAGAGTCAGTGGATCTCTAATGAAGAGATGAGCAACATGCTGGGCCAGGAGATGATCAATGCCTGTGAAGAGAGGTTGCACCAGACTCACTTTGGAGCTCCAGACAACACTGTTCTCTAAGTCCAGTAAGCAGACAGGACAGCTCAGGAAGTTTGAGGAGAGGGCTTTCTAGAAGCTTAGGAAGTGGCTGACTTGTTCAGTATTTGCATGTCACCCAGGATTTCATCCTATGAACCTTGGGGAAGTGTCAGTTTTATTCACTACTTACACAATGCCTGTTGGGCACTGGTGTGGACCTAGATACAGACCTCCAAAGTAAGTTCCTTTTGCTAAAAGTCAAGAAGATCTCACAAGTATTTGGAACTTGAAACGTTAGGAACAAGCAGCCTCACAAGAAAAGTTAGAGACTTCACACTAAAAATAGAAACCAGACCAGGAGTCAGCAAAAAAGTTGAAAAGAGTGTCGAAGAACTAAAGGCGTACAATCAAATCTAGAAAAAATGAAAAGGAATGGCTGCTCACCTTCTTGCAACAGTTGTTTGTAGATTTTTTTATCTATCGTCAAGTCGATGTCATTATATTTCTCCCCACACTCAGATAAATAGCTGTCTATTGAATCGTATCGCGACTTACTAATCCTATAGTTATTGTTCTTCAGGGGCTAGAATTGAAAAAAACATGAATGAGTGCCATATAAAATGATGTCAAAACTAATGTCCCAAATAATTACATTAAAATGCTATATATTAAGCTAGAAAAACAACTGCCAAAGTCAAAAGTAAAAATATAAATTTTTAACATGAGATAAAGCTATCAAAATGACTTCTCTTTTAAAGTTTGTTTCTGCTTTGAAAGCACGTCCAACAACTTATGAACAATTACATGAAGACCAGAGCAGGGGGAGTACAGCCCTGGTTGGGAACATCAGAATCACTTTTGAGGGCCCCTTTAAAAACACCGATGTCCAGTTCTGGAGGAAGCTGTTTATTAGGACTACGATGGGCCTGGGTGTCTGTTTTTAAAGATCTCCATGGTTCTGATGCATACTCTTGGTTGGAAAGATGCTGGGTAACAGCTCAACATGCACACCACTGACCTATTGTTATTAGGCAAACCTAACCCCTTATGTGGAGCAAAGGAATCTTTGACAAAAGGTTACACACCTTACATAGAAAGTATCAGATACAAAGCACTCATGAGCACCACAAAGCCTTTTGGTAAAATCAGCCATTAGCACTGACTTCCAAAATGTATAAAAATTGCCCTACTAATTTTAGGAGGAAACAAATACAAATTTCAACAATGATGAAGATTAACTCCCCACCCAAACCAAATCACGTTTCCCATATATTCACCCCAAACATACACCAAAGACCGGAAACTTAAGACAGGTTTATAACCTGCGAGTTTCATCCCATAATGAGTAACCCACTCAAGACAAAAAATTATGGGAGACTTCAAAACTACAAGTAGTTACAATAACCCCATTTTACTTGCTTACTCTAAAAGGTTATTAAGGAAAATCATTCCTACCTCCAGTCCTCTCTCCTCCCGAGTTCTATCATCTACAGATGCAGAAATTACTCCCCAGCGACAGTCGATGTCTGACACATAGCCTCGGTAAAAAGGGGAGGCAGCACTCAATGCCATCTGAAAATAAACAAAAGTCAGCACCTGCAGGTCCAAAGTGTTGCGTATAAATGCTGATAAAAGCTGCATGCAATTATCTCTGGTCAAGAAGAATCAGTTTGTTCAACCACTGTGGGGTTCTCCCACATCCGGGTGTGTCTGCTTTCTCAGAGGGGCGTACACCAGAAGTGTATCTGGATTTGGTTCATTTAAATAATCCTCACTATTAAGTGAGGACACAAAGGATGGGACAGAGAAAACAGCTACAGTGAAACCTGACACTTTAACACATAAATGTCTTATTAGCAACAGTACGCCTCTAGTGAGATTCAGTCCACTACTGGAAATCTGCATACTCTATTTACATCATTTCTGAATGGAGTCTTAACTGGACTTAAAGAACACACAGTAACTTTTGCACATGTAGTCTTTCTCTTATACAAAGTATTAAAAATAAGATGTAATTTCTACTTACAACAATTGGGCAGATAGTAGCCAACTGATCATAGAGGTATCTGGCCTCAGATATGCTGCAGGCTTGGAATGTTACCTGTTGAAGAGTTACAAGTTATCAACAATGAAAAATCATTAACATCATCCCCAGGGAGTAAAGCCCCTATGAGAGAGAGAGAGAGGGGGCGGGGGGGCATGGTATGCCATGGCCATTCCATTGACGACAGTGTTTAAGAAAGGAGTTGTGTTAAAAAGTTGTCTTGGATGAATTTTCCTAGCAAATGGTATTTAATCATATTCACACTAATATAAATAACCATGTTCCTAAGTTAAATAAGATGAAGAAGTCAGAGATGAAAAATAAAGCACTAGATAAACGGTGAGCCCAGCAAGGCATTTCCTCGTCCACTGGCTTATTTCCTTCCACAGCTGAGGAGTTATATCAATAAAAGGGATTTGGAGATGCTAATGACGGAGCTCAAAGTTCCCTGGTGGCAGTACGGGGAACAGCTTGGAAGGGGGCGAGTCTGGAGGAAGGGAGAATAGTTGAAACACTGCAACTGTCAAAGAAAAATTAAGGGGGGCTCATGGGAAGAGGCACGCCAGAGTCAAAGTAGCCGGTTCTGGTGACCAGTGGGGTGCCAACAACAGGGCATGACTTAAGTTTTGGCTTGGGTGTTCCTAGGGCAGGTAGGAGGCAGGGGCATTGTGGCACAATGGGCTCAAGAAGCCAGGGACAGACAGGAAAGGCAGCCCTGTCAGTGGCTGGGTCTGCAGGGCTGGTGCCCAGGAAGAAGAATCTGGGCTGGAAATATTTGGCAAGTAGGCTCAGATGATGTCGTGCAGATGGGCGGATCTCACGCCGGAAGCCCGCACAGGACGGGAAAGTAGAGCATTTAAGAATTAGGCAGAGAAGAAGATCACATGATTCATACAAATCCTCTAAAAATAATTACTCAAAGGAAACAAAACAAGCCACGTTTTCTTTGGAGTGGCAGATGGGGCAAGAATACAAATCCTGGCTGTTAGCACATTTGTATTAACTGCAAATTGGGAACAGTTTTGATTTCCTCTGTTATTTAATAATGACATTTTCAGTTTAGTGTTGGTGCAGGAAATAATCTAAGTGCTTACTACTTCAACTGCAGCTGAGTGAATATGCTTATTATTACAGTCCCAACCTGCTATTTGCGATAGTTTTAGCCAGGTCTCAATGTCTTTTTTTTTAACAGCACAGAATTTCTGTTGGGGACTCACATGTCTACCTGCTGAATTAGTATGACATTCCATGTCCTAGTGTGGCCTCTGATATACTAGATAATTCATAGGCAAATCCTGGAAAAGTCAACTCTAGAAAGTATGCTTAAGAAAATTAGTGCCTGGAATTCAATAGTTGAGTTACAACAATGAAGTGACTCAGTGATTCTAAACACATTTAGTAACTAGCTCCCTTACCCTAGAGCTGATATAGCTATCGTCAAATAGAATATCACTGTGGGTAATGGCTTTAACGGGGGTATGACAAAAAAAGTTCTTATGCCTTAAAAAGGTATGAATATATGAACAGTTTGGGCTTATGATGTTTACGAAAGTATCTCATATAAAGAAGAGAAGCAATGTCACTAGGAAACAGGTTAAAAAAAGAGAAAGTATAAAAATAGATGTTAGAAACCTAAATATCTAATCTAAAAATACAGCAATTTTGAAACCATGTGATTTTCTTAGGGAGGAAAAAACCTATCACAACATGCATGAGTTTATTGATTGACACTTATTAAATGTTTCCCAAAAAGTTCCCCAAGGGTTGGGACTTCACTGAGTGGGGCTAAAATATTTTTTGTTTTGTAAGTCTTCCATTAACCTTAAACAATGACCTCAAAACTACTTTTCCTGCTTTACTGTAATAAGCAGTTTCTAGGGTTCCACCAAAGAGCTGCAAAGCAGGAATTTCTGCAGTGATTTGTGAAGTTCATCTCATTGGCCCTGCACTTTATAGCATCTGTGCTAATGATTTTTTTAAGTAGAGTATTGAAACTGAGGTGGACATGCCACTGAAAGAAGGAAAACAATCTTAACCCCATGACAAAGCTTAAGCTGGATGGAAAACTGTGTCTGCAGGCAATAAAAATGTTAACCTACCATTAGGACATATTTATTTGTATAAATATAGTGTTTCAAGGGAAAAGAACATTGCTTTGGCATGGAGCAACGCTGCTGTCTCTGGCAAAACACCCTGGTTTAATATTAAATGAAGAAAAAGGGGACAGGCGCTCCAACAGCGCCGATACCATTTTAAAGCTGTGCACTGGAAGTTTTAGAGCTTAATGGTTTTCTTTTAAAGTATTTCTAATTAAGATAGAAAACCAGATATGCAGTTAAAAGTCAGAAGGCATTTTTAAAAATGAAGTGTGATCTTGGTAAGGAAATGAACTGGCGTATTTGTTTAGAAAACACATTATTTTATACTGCCTATCTAAGTCAGAAAAAGCAGGGAAGTTTTTATGGTTATTTAAGCATTATTTAGCATGGAAAACTCTGACTCTGGCATCCAATTTTGATTATATGTAGTTGTAAAAATAACACATCAGAGGTACTGTGCCAGAAGGGGTGCGTCTGTGTTTGAGAGGAAGGGAACTGGGGCTTCGTGGCCTGTAGGTTCAGAGTGGTCAGACAGGAGGCCTGGGGCCTGATGTGGGGACCAGGCTCTGCACTGCTCCAGGCCTCTAACGACATAATTTCTAAGCAGCTGAAATAATTAGAATTAAATAAAATCTCCTTGGACAATAACAGGAGGCCTCTTTTTTTTCTGAAATTTTCAATTTATACATTGTGCAACTCCCACTCCTAACATGATTATTACAGACAAAGGATAAAACAAGTACTTCCATTCATGAAAACAGAGAAGTAAACATTAGCTTGGGTCAGACCTAGAAGGGAATTTAATACAAACCCTTCTTTTAACTGAAGAAGGGTCAGAAGGAGGGAAGGGAGTCACCATCCAAACACCTGAGAAGTACCAGCTAAAACCTGAATGCAGGCCCACGAGTGGCCTGGTGAGGTCTGTGCCCTCTTGCCCAGGTCCTACATAAGTGTGGGCCCACTTGATGGCCTTGCATGAATATAAAAATCTCAAGTCCAAACAATCCTTCCCTTGGACCACAAAAACCAATAGAGTGCACCCAGAGTTCATTTTAAAAAATAATGAGATTTGAGAGATGTTTACAACCTCCAAGCTAGACCGCCACTAGATGACAGCACGCGCTAGGCATACAGGAAGGACAGGGCGAGCTGTGGTGACGGAGTTCACATTTACGTTGGTTAACAGCTATTTATCTTCGTGGTGAACTGTAGTATTTTGTAAATTCTGCACCAAGAGATAGCTTCCAATGAATTTACTAAAATGACTTCACTGGCTTTCAGAAAGGCATACCAGCTCCCATTTCAACCTGATTAAAATGTGATTTTTAAAAAGGAAACATGCAAGTATAAAGAAAAGTCAGTAAAGAGGAAGGGATGAGGACACTTTGCGTCTCCGGGCATTTGACACAGTACCTGAAGACAGCAATTGCCCATCCCAAATCCCATGGCATCCATGTAAATGTGGTTGGGCTTGGAAGCCTTTGCTGCCTCCTCCTCAGGAAATACTTCCACAAATGGAGATGGTGTATTCTTGTCCTTAAATACTGTAGTATCAAATTAAAGAAAGAAAAATGAAAAAATGGGTGAGATTCAAGTATCAAACAATTCACCAAGTATCCCTCTCACGGCCCCAGCTCCCTGTAGACTTACTTGGTACATTGATGACAACCTTCTCCCCTCTCCGATGTCGGATATTCCTTGTTAGGGTACTGGAACAGACAACCAAACAGAAATCGGTCACCTAACCACGACCGTGTAAAAGGAGACTTTGATCATACACGAGCCAAGTGGAATGAAATCCCGCCTCAAACTAATTCTCTACAGCAACCCTACAGAAGACTTACAGGCACAACATACTCCCAGGGGCTTTTCTGAAGGAATGCTTTGCACTTAACACCGTGTCCTTTGGACTTTGCCTTGAAAAAGCCATTTTCTCCCAATTCTCCAGCTCCCTGTAACTTACCGAATCAAGTTCAAAGGTTTGTGGTCTGCCATGGCCTGGTCTCACCCCGTGTTTCTAACATGTCCCACGTTCACTCCTAAGACTTTAGTGCTCACAGTCTCTAGGCAGCCTCGGAGCCCCGGTACCTCACTACTCCCGCCCCGAGTCGGCAGCGTTAACAGTCACCCTCTAGGTCTGTGTCTAATCCAGAATCTACCACACACACGGTGGCTACCCAGGGCTTGAAATGTGGCTAGTCCTAATGACAATAAGTGTTATGAGGGTAAAATACCAGATTTTGAAGATTTTGTACAAAAATAGAGTAAAATTTCTTACTAGTAATTAAAAAATACTGGTTACATGTTGAAATAATATTTTGAATACACTGGGTTAAATACAACATATTAGGTTCACTTTTTTTAAACTTTTTTAATGTGGCTACTAGGAAATTTTAAACTACAGCTGTGGCTTTATTGGGGCTCTGTTGCAAAGAGCTGATGTAGACTCAGCTTCAGTGCCGCCTCCTCCATGAAGCCTGCTTCGATCCCCTAGTCAGAGGCACCCTGCCTTGTCCAAGGAGCAACTTCAGCGTACCCTCTTTTCACATCTGTCGAAATCCATCTTCTCTTGTAGCTGAGTAGCTGCTTTCCCCTTAGCACACTGTAACATTTGACGTGAGGAACAATCTCTATACATCTTTGTCTCCCCTAAAAGACCCTGCGTGTATCAGGTGTATAATGCTGTGAAAGGAATGCATGCCGAGATGTAGTGTCCCTAACTTTAGGTCAGCGCCTAGGTTCAGGATGACAGGTGAGACTCAAGATACAAAGCCAAGATCAGACTGGTGTGGACCCTGAAGCAACTTAAAAACCCAAGCATTCAACTATAAACAAACAGACCTGGAAGTTAACGGAACAGAAGGTAGAGAGTGTCTATTATATACGAGGTGTACATATTTTACATTAGCAAGGCACACAGAGTGAGATGAGTGGCTCACTTACAGAGGCGGGAACGGTAGGAATAACGAAAGGAAAGCTCCCCCAAAACAGGTGTTTACAGAATCAGGACTGAAAAGATTCATTCCAGAAGACAGCAGCTCAGCTAATGACTCTAAGATGACTTGGAAAATGGGCAAATGAGCCTGGGTGTGAGCAACAACAATCAGTCGGGATGAGGCTGTGAACAGGGAAGGAATCCCAGCATTCGGGACATGCTCAGGAACGGCAGGACACGGGACTCAGAAGGCAGCGAGATGTGTGCGGGACACCCGCGCTTACCAAAAGCCGACTTACCTGAAGCGCGGGTGCTTGTTTATTGCTTCGTCAGGAAAGAAGAGGGATTTGGAAGCTCCTCCTTCAACCGGGTTGGGTTTGAACTCGGGCAGTGTGAACCCGGGACAGCCTAATCTACAACAAATTCAAGAACTAAATTGACAGGATTTGATTTGGGGAGTTAAGGATGTCTCGCCATCACTGTACGTGATATAACACCTCCTGTCTGTCACTCCCCTTTCCAGAGGCTCTGGCACACAAATGTTCTGTAACTACTGCGCCCCTGTAAGACCCTCTCTTTGTACTTTGTTAGCGTGCTCACCAAGATCTTTTGTGATTGCCAACCTTTACTGACTTTACCAGAGAGCTCGGTTCACTCACTTCCTGCAGAGCATGTAGGTCCTACCCATCCCTTCGTGAAACAGCAAGGACCGATAGCACAAAAGTCCCTTCCCTTGGTCACACCAACTGTCACCGGTCATCCAAAGTGTCTTCCTTTACTAGCTCTGAACCCTCTGATTATGGTTTGACCCCTGCATTCCATCACTGCTCCCACCTCCTGATAAGCTGTTTGAATCTGGAAGGGGTTTCCTGTTTTTTACCTTTGCAGGTCACCTAATAAATTCCTTGCAGATTAGGTAATAAGTCTCTACAGATGCCCCCAAGCACCCCAAGATCTCCCTCTGAGCCGTGAAAGCCAGCCCTGTCTGTTATCTTACTTGACCCCAACAAGAGCTATAACTCCAACACAGAAAACAGAGCTCTGAATTTATCCCTGCACATCCAGCTCAACTTCCACACACTTGAAGGGATGCCACCAGGTCTCTGAATTGAGAATTTGAAGGCCATTGGTAAGGGTGTTGTGAGGGGGAACAAAGACTAACAAAGTTAAGTGACAGCCTAACAAGGGAGCCTCTTGTCAGGGCTGAAGATCAGTCGTAGGAAACCTTTGGCTTGAGAGCTAAGACTAGTTCAGGCTTGTTTCAACCCCCACCTTTTATAAATGAAGCACCGGTGGGCTGCTATGTCTGTGTTGTGAACAACTGAATTTTCTGATCTTATTTGGAAAACAGCCCCCAGCTATCAGAAGGGTGCCTGAGAATTCTTGCAGCTGTGTGCGTTGTCTACTGGGAGCCTGCAGGTTTGGAAAAGTCCTTTAAGAGTGGCAAACTGCAATCTGGGGGATTCTTAGCTTATCAGAATTAGGCGGGATGAAGGAAGAATGACAACGTGTGTTTGGCAGGAAGAAGGCAGTTGGAACTCAGATCTTCAGCCTCTTCCAGCACTGTTTTTCTAGACCAGTACTGTCCCACAGGACTTCCTGCAACAATGGAAATGCTTTATCTGTGCCGTCCAGTACCGCTATGGTAGTCACAGCCACAGAAGGCTACAGAGCACCTGAAATGAGGCTAGTGTGATGAGGAAATGATTCTTTCATTGAATTTTAGTTTGATTAATGTAAATGGTCACTTGGCCATTGTTTTGGCCTATAGTTCCACATTACAGAGGATTGCCTTTTTTCAGAGAAAAATCACACTGTTTATACTTAAGAAACATAGTACTCCTTTCCTTTTGATCCTGAAATAAAACTTCCCTTATTATTTACTATGGATATAAGGTAAGGCTTCTAATTAATAATTATTCTTGTTTTGTTTATAAGTCTGAAACTACCTTCCCACATGTTTTGACTAGACTTCTTTTTAAAAGTTAGATTTTTAGCCTAAAACTTATTCCTCTGTATCAACTCTCCCTTCATAGTAATTTAATAAAAGCAAGCTAAATCTTTTTTTTTTAAGGGTAATTATTCCACATGGAACCATTCTCACTTCGGGTAAAAGACACATTAGGTTTAACCAAAAAACTTCCCTCTGTGGCCCAGAAAGAACTATCACTGCCAATCACTAATATACATGCCCAAATTCTTAAGTATAAAACACTTCTGGTTTGTGTTATGAATCTCATTTTTTTAAAATTTGCTAAATGAAATGAACAGCACTCTTAAGGTAAAAAAAAGAAAAACATTAAGAACTTTTTCTTACATTCACTCAAAGTTGTTGAATAGCATCTGTAACCCACCTCTTGACCTTTATTATTCTAAAGTCTCATAATAGTTACCTGCACCCAACAGCCTGGCTACAGCCACACTCGCGCTGCAGCCCCTTAGGAGTTAAATCACGTCAACCGAAATCCCGCTAACACGATCTGGCCCAGCAGTTACCTGCCCAGTGTCACTTTACCCTGCACGGCCACATTCTCGGCACCCTACACACACTAGGCCAGCCAGCTTTCCTCTAGTTCTCAGGAGGCTCTACGCTCCCAACTCCTTGTAGAACTTCCGTTCAGGTTGTCCCCTCTCCCCAGGACACCCCTCCTGCCCCACTCCTACTAAACTCCTCCGAGCCCTTTGGATAGCACTCTAGGGATCCCCCTTGGAGAGGCCTTCCTTCACAGCCCAGAGCCCCCTCGACAGCGCTGTCCCCCTCGCCTCCTCACAGCTGCCCAACCTGACAGCCACCACGTCTGCGGGTGTTCAATTACTTTCCGTCTCTCCCACGAGACCCATGAAAGCACACGTCCATCTCACGGCTGTGTGGCCACACTGTGCGGGTTTGGTGAGGAGCAGGTACGCAACTACCTGACTGAATGGCAGTTCATGATTGTTTTACCTCCTCAAAACAGGACAAAGGGCTGTGCCAGTTCTCTTGCCAGCAAACCTGTTCACCAGCAATAGCTGGAGGCTCTCCCTCTGCAGGGAGAGAGGGACGCGGCCTGTGCAGGCGGAACGAAGGAACCACAGAAGAAAAGAGAAGCCTCTCTAAATGTGTGTGGATGTGCTTAAATAAGGTTTCAATAGTTAGAAGTTACAATGGAGATTTTAAAACAGAAAATTCCTATTAAGTGTCCTTCTAAGACCAGTGGTATGACTCTGAATGCCTGTGTTCAATATAGACATTTATCAGAAAAAAAGAAGATGGTATAAAAGTAGTTCAAAGTGTTCCAGGCCATGGATACCAATCCCCAAAGGTCTTCTGAAATTTGAGGAGACAACCCTACTCTGTCACAATCTGACAGATATCTAGCACAGATCAGATTTATGATTTGGTAGAACTGCATTCTTATATAGAGGTCCCATGTAAAACTGTACAATATTTATGTAGCTCATTCTAAGAACATAATTTCACTGTTTATATTTACTTTATATTTCCTTCTGTGAATTTTTAGCATTCACTAGATTTGATGACTAGTCCCAAATTCCCTTTTCAGCACAATACCCAAACCTGACCTAAAGACTCTCCTTGTTCACAGTTAGCAGGTACTGAGAGTACCTGGGGGTCACGCACGCCAGCCCCTCCCACAGGAGGCCCTCTGATCTGCCACCGACACCACCATATGCTAGTAGCCAAACAGGCATGAGGCAGTAACTGCTACCATCGAGTGAAGAACCCTTGGTAATTATCAGACTCACTGTTTCTTGCAGGGTCAGAACTGCTTGGCAGACATGCTAGCCCCTCCACGCCCACCCCCACCCGGGATGGCTACCACCACACGGCTCATCAGAACACGGGGGTCCTCATGGCCTTTCCCAGCGAACCCGGATGAGTGTTCTCACTGCAGTGCTTTGGGCCATCACCCACTGACTGAACCTGACATGTAATTTTTGCCTGCAGCTCTAATATTACAGATTCTATCAAATGCAGTAGGTAGCACTGTCTGTAAAGTACGAGAACTGAACGGTCAAATGCTTGGGTTATGATCTGTTCTTCTTTATAAGCTAAAGCTCTGAACTGTTTGCTGGGCATGTCAACACAGGCGCTAACCTGGGGAATGAAGTTATTGTGCAAACAGCCTGATTTTCTTCTAATAAAGAAGTTGCCTCCTTCCGACGTTTTCTCATGTTGTCTTCGACTGTGTTGAACTCAGACATCGTTCCTCCGTACGGCTGTCCAGGCGTGCCTTCAATCATGTAGCTCCCGTACTCCGGTCTCCAAAGGGTAGGATGGCTGCAGAGGAAAAAAAGTTTCACTCCATCTTATTCTTTTGCTGTGGCCAACTTAACTTTTAGAACTTAAAAGGTGCTTCAAAAAATTTAGAAACCATTAGGTAGGAGTGAAGCTGAGAACTCCTTTAGAGTTCCTAAAGCCTGTTAATTTTCCATAGCTCTTCAACCACACAAGGGTTTAGAAAGTCCTGGGTCCAAAATATGTACAAATATCTGAAAATGCACACAGGGCACTCACTATCCATGACAAACTAACCCACTTTGTGGGAAAAGAGATGAGGCCTTATAGGCTCTTTCGGATCAATGCTTGATTGAAAACTCAAATGCTGCCTCCCCAAAAGAGCAGAAAAACAACCTGGAGGGTACATGCCCTCTTCACCTCTTGTGTACTTAAATATTTAAAAAATATCCTGCAGCCAGACAAAACCTGTCTGCGCGTTTTATCTGCACCACAGTTTGTGACCTCAGTCATGCTTTAGCAGTTCTTTTTAACAGTTAATAGTAACAGGCTTTATATTGAGTTTACCATTCTAAATGCTTTAATATACTAATGTGTTTAAAATATCAATACCCTACAAAGTAGGTATTATCATCCTTACTTTACAGAGGAGGAAACTGAGGTACAGACAAGTTAAGTAACTTGCCCAAGGCTACCCAGCTATTAAGCGGCAGAACCAGGATTTGAACCCAGGCAACTTGGAGGCAAAGCCCAGGCTCTACGGTGCTATGCTATCCTGTGTCCTCCGCGTCTGAGGAAAGCGCCTGTGTTAGCAGTTCTGACAGGTTCAGGAATCCTAACGCGAGCCTCAGCTTACTTTGGGTTTGTCTTCTCCCCCCTTTCTTGTAGAGTTTCCAGAACTTCTTCTCCAGACAGGACCAACTGGACTTTTTTATTTTCATGATCAAAAGACACCAACATGTACTCTACCTAATGAAAATAAAGGAGAGAAACATTAACATTCTTTTAGACTCTTGCTCAGGCCCTTTGAAGCCTGGGAAATATGAAGACTGGAGAGGCCCAGAGTAACTCGAGGCAGCAACATTTGCTTGCGCTACCTCATGAGTGTCTTTTGCATAATATGAAAATCTGGAGAAAACGGTCAGTTCAGTAGTGGCGCTGTTTGAGCATAAAAACTCTTACTCAATTTTTTCTTTCCCCTGTTCTACTTAACAACCTATAGAAAGACCAGGATGCCTATACTTCAAAAGAAGAGCATTTCAAGGCTAAGATTCTACAAATTACAGGTGCAAGATGAAGCTGCATTTTAAAATCTATTTCCTCAATTAGCTTCCTGTAAGTTTATGAAAATGGTAGTCTGGGCATTCTCATCACCTTAGAGTATGCCTACTGGGAGGTTACTGAATAATCCTAATGTAAGTCCCAGGATTGGCAAGTTGTCACAATCATAAACACATAGATATGGAGAAGTTCTTTTAGGAGTTTCAACAACTTAGTTTTAGTTTTTCAATGATTTAAGACAGCTTCCCACTCTGAAACTATATAAAACCATATAAATCATGGTTTTAATGGAAGCATATAAAATTTACTGTGCAAGGTGCACTAGTGCATTTATAACAACAGCTGGTGGAATTCTGATAAAAACCAAGAGCTGAAGACCAAAATAAGACTCTTCTGGGCAGAGTACAAATAGAACCTGCTTTTGTGTTTCCTGAAATCACATGCTTTACATCATGACAGTTGGTATAGTGAAGATTATGAATCATGATTTATGATTGAAAAAACCCACATTATTATCCAAATGTAAGTAAAAAGGTATGGAATTGGATCATCCAGGCAAATACTTGAGAGCACACTTTGCACAAAACACTAACACGGAGAAGAGAAGAGGTGGTGAACTGGTGCCCTCACGATGCAGTCAGGAGGCAGATGTACTATTTGGCTTACCATAATATTAAAAAAAAAAAGGCAGGCAGCAATAATACATCCACCATCTACCTGAGATTTCAGATGTAAACCCAGATTCCCAGCCTTAAACACAAAGGCCCAGAAACGCAGCACTAGGCCGCAGTCCTGCTGTGCTGGGTAAGGGCGGCTCTCCTCCGAAGGGGATGCTCTGGTCTGTGTAACCTCTTCTCTCATTTACCTTCACCTGCCTGGCCTTAGAATGAGTTTGAGTCAGCCAACCCTACCATAATTACAGTAACACTCAAGAGACTGTTTTGCCCTTCAGCTAAGAAATATGAAGAGGAAAAAAAAGTTAGTGACTATAGGAAATAGCCTGGCAGGTTTAAAACAACAACAAATAAACTTTCAAATAGCTTTTGTCAGTTGTTGCTATGGACTGAATGTTTATGTCCCAAGTCACATGTTGAAACCCTTAATCCCCACTGGAAGTTACTTAGAGGTGGAGGTGATTAGGTCATGAGAGTAGAATCCTCCTGATGGGATTAGTGCCCTTTTAGATGAGAAAGAGGATCTCTCCCACCATGTGAAGACACAAGGTGGCCATTTACAAGCCAGGAAGAAAATCCCCACCTGGAACTGAACCTGGTGGCACCTTTGACCTGGGACTTACCAAGCTCCAGAAATGAGAGACATAAGTGTCTGTTGTTTAGGCCACTCAGTCTATGGTATTTGTAACAGCAGCCTGAGCTAAGATAGTTGTCTTACTGATGAGTTTATGTCTCCATTCTTGCTTCTCTATCAAGATTTTTAGTTCAAAAAATAGGTAAGACTTAGGTACATGAGCTGGAGAAGTGATTTTCCCACCTGTACAATCAATGTCAAATGCCTGAAAACTGTAGGCTGCGGAATCTGGAACTGCTCCCAACTTTAAGTACAGGTTTTCAGAGCATCTACAGATCCATGACTCCTGAACAGCTAAAACTTCATGGAACAGGAAACTTTAAGTCTCAGAATATGTATATAAAAATATCCTAAGTATGAGAAACAAATTTAACTTTAAATAACTGTAATGAGAGGAGGTATGCCATGAATTTTTCACATACGGATCCTAATTTTCCAGCCCATCATGTAAAGCAGGCACGATCACCCATCTTACAGATGGCAAAGTGGCCCAGAGAAGCTGAGTAAGCTGCTCAAGGCCACAGAAGTCGAAGCAGGGATTTGATCCCAGCCCTGCCTGGCCTCAAGGCCCAGCACAACCTGCTGCTAGGACTATAGGAGATGCCAATCTTGTTTAGGGATGATAAGCTTTTAAAAGTCATTCTAAGCTATGTGAGGCAGGTATAGGCTATAATGCTACCTGAAAAATCTCTCAAGTTGATTATGCCTCAGTTATGAAGTGGGCCTGACGCTGCATCATAGAACCTGAGATGAAATAATTACAGGTATAGACTTACATAGATGGTCAGTCCACCTCTTAGGCCCAGGACAGAGCTAATCTGTTCTCTGAGGCATCCCTCACTCTCCCAGTTACAAGAAAGCTTCCTGTTCAGTACTTCCTCCTTTGATCACTGGCTCTCATCTGCTACTTGCATTATCTTAACCAGATAAAATGTTTCCTGGAAGAAAAATGAAGAGAGATTTCTTAGATTGCTGGGTTCCCATCATTTCATCTAGTATTGAAATGAACAAGAATTTTTATACCAATTACATAAGCTAAACTATATTCACTATATCAGTTTCCTCATTTTGAAATAATTAAAATCCTTTGTTTTTCAGAATCACTCTTGGCCCACAAGTTTAAAGCATGGGGAAAGACAAAAGAACAACACCGTTTAAATATCAGTCAAATGGATGACATTTAAATAGCTAACAAACCAAACTCTTCTTAATTAAAAAATAATCATCCATGATCTCATTAAACAAGTGAAACAAAACACATCAGAATATTTACCAAATGAGAAAAAAAAACAACTTACTTTTGGATAAAGTCAAAGTTCAGTTAGAAGCCTTAAGAATTGGACATTTTTCAAACTCAAACGTAAGGTTATCTGAAGTAATAGACACTTAGATATTTCTGCACCAGTGGGTCTGCATTTGGTTCTTTTCAGTTCTTTTATCTCTTAGCTTTATGTTTTCTTTCTTAATTCTTCCCCACCCACTTCAATACATTAATGCTTATTTCCAATCCTGGTTCATACAAGCCCTCAAATAATTCAATCTTTAAGAGTCAAACTAGAGCTCAAATGGAGTTTGGTTCGGTAACCTAGCTGTTGAGTGATAATAAAAAGTGATACAATTAAGACAAGGCTTTCCCAGTGTAAAATACCTAAAGCCCAGGAATTAATTTTAGTATTTCTGGATTTTGTGGCCATCCTACATTTCCTTTTTGTATCTAAAGGATAAGAGGAAGAAAATCAAAGAGAAAATAAATAGCATAATAGGATATAGGAGCCCTTCTGTACACAACATAAATTCCAAGGATTGAACTGTACTAACTTCCTAGCTCTGAGTAGCATCTAGGCGATCGCAACATCTCTCCATGCACACGGGACCGACCATATGCAGTGATGAAAGCACATACCCAGAAAGCATTATAAATGGGATGCAGAGTGACTAATTCAAATTCATGCAATTAACATACAACTTAGAAGTAGTAAAAATAACCACTGGGTTCAACTCTTGGTACACTGATTACAAGTGCCTAGATGTAACTTTGGGAGGGACTCTGCCATTTGGCTCCCATCAGTAATCTTTTTAAAGGGGGGCAGGGGAATTGGGCCCAATAAAAATAACCAACCACTTTGTGAGACACTCATATCTTTCAATGTGAACTACTTTCTCTACAAATGAGAATTAAAATCCTTTAGATTGCCTTGCTAAAGGCTAATTTTAATCCCACTATAATGAAAGTCATTAATCTCTCTGGGCTGTTGAATTGAAGACAAAGACACATTATAAGACTATTATGTAGTTAACGTGTTATATAGTGTTGCTAGGAACAGCCTGCACACAAATAACCTTCTAGTCATTTAATGCAGGTTTGCACAAGCATGAGGTACTTTATGTTCATCTGAAATGAGACCAATAAAAACAAAGAATCTTAACTGAGGGTAATGTAAATACCCAGGACAATGCTGAATATATATATAGCAGACAGCAAAATACTTGCGGCATTAATGTGCAAGATAACAGTTAATATTGAAATACTAAAATTTTTAGGATTTATATGTCTTTAAATGGCATTTACCGTTACAAGTTTAAAATCAAAGTTTTCCTTTTTTAAAAAAAATAAAAACATTTTGATACTCTACCATGAAGGTAAGGGTTTTAGGGAGCTTAGAATTTGAGGAAAGGCTAAACATTTTATAAAATATTAACTTTTAAAATTCTGCTACCTGGAGGTAAAAACAGTGCTTAATTAGGAAAATGATCTAGTTCTGTTAAAACTCAGAAGCAGTTATAGGTAGTTCCCTACTAAGGGAAGTTATACTTTGAGAAGTTATACTTCCTCTGTCTCCAGCCCCACTAAAAAAATTCAAAATTTGGGGTCAAGGTCAGCTTCTCCATTCCACAGCTGGCTCTCTTCCACTGGCCCAAGCAGTAGTCTTGACTCCTGTTGCTTCTCAGAGACCCAGTTTTCTCCTTGTACTAATTCTAAAAACAAACCCACAGCCTTTTTGAGGGTTAAGGTTCTAGTTAGAGTTGATGACCAATCAGGGTCAAAAAACATCTTGCTGACCCTCCACCCAACAACCCCTTGTCCTTTCACCCACTCAACAAAGCCCTGTGCTCGGTAGGTGCTGGCTGGGTAGTACTGGGCTGAAGCCAGAGCCAATAACAATACAGCTTAATGACCCGGTGAGAGCTCAAGATGCGTGTTTACGTAATAGGAGTACCTGATCCAATCTAGACCAGAGGCTTCCTGGAGGGAAGGGACTGGCAGGCAAAGGAGAGGGTCTACCGATGCCTCAAAGTAAATACAACCTCCCACAGGACTCCTCTGCTTTCCCTGACCAGCATTCTGACTGCAGCATCATTAGCTGTCTGGCTGCTCAGAGATGCCATCAACTGGGCCCAGCCTGCAGAGATCATGCCACAGTAGTCCTTCTTTAGATCATAAGCTGTTTCAAGGACAGCGACCATGCCCTCTATCCAGAAGAGTGTTTGCTCACACAGCAGAATATTCCCAACCAGTATTTCTGAGTGCTCTCAACCGTTCAGTTGGATGGCATCCATGTCAATATCTAGCATGGGACCCAATGCTGGAGCCCCAAAGAGCTGCTGGCCATGGCGCCACCCATTTCTTTAATCACCTATAAATTGTGAACACTGGAACGACAAGATAAAAAGAGAGGCTGTGCTTAAAATAGTGGATAAACTTGAGTAAGACATTGTAATACAGATAGAATGAAATTTGAAATGGCTCAGGATTTGACTGAAAGTGGACTCCCAGGGTAGAAACATCTAATGATGGCATCACAAATATCAAAACCAGTATTTTACGTGGTAATGTTTGAGCACTTTGGGAAGACGAGTAAATATGAAGTAAAAACTGTAACATATACTTTTGTACAGCCTTGTATTTGGTGATATTTTAAACTGATAACTGCTGATATGTCAAACAGCCCTATTTCACCAAATAAATATTTTAGTAGTTTAGTCTAAAGTTATAGCAAATTCTTGTAATATCTGGTATGTTTTGACCTTCCCCTCCTAAGAAATGCCACTTCATACCACAGAATTACACAGGGTACATTCTAGGGAAGTTTACACTTTTAGAAACAAAAATAAATGTGGCCTTGTCTTGACCTGGTCTTCTGTTGGCATCCTAGCCTAGACTTCAGCTTATAGAGCAGGCTGCTTTTTATTTATAATGTAACTGTCAATGTTAACACTGTATAACATCAGTGAATTTCTTACACGATTAGGTGAAGTAACTTCCTTGAATCATTATCTTGAACCACAGAGAGAAACAAATTCTTCACATGCCAAGATTAGTGATATGAAGCCTAAGTGAAAGATTCTAAGATGTGAAAAGAGAAAGAAAATGGGACCTGCAGGGGAAATGATGGTGAATCTTGTAAGAGGAACAATGACACCTCTCACTGAAGAAAAAAGCATGCAGCCCATTAGGGTAGACACTAGGCACGTGTGGCTATTCAGACTTGAAATTAATTAAAAATTCAGTTTCCAAGTCCTACTAGCCACCTATGGCCAGTGGTTACCCTACTGGAAAATACAAGTATTTCCATCACTGCAGAAAGCTGTACCGGATGGACGTGGACTAAAACCCAAGAGAAACAACAATCCTGCATTTGTAAGTGGACATACAAATGGCACAAGACATTTATTGTCTGGGCCTCTGAATTCGTGTTGGCTGATTTGCTTTTCAAACTATACCACTACACTGCAGGCACATGTCAGTTTTAATTTTCTTATGGTTACCACACCCAGGTAGAAGCACTTGTCCTTCTGAGCCAAACCAGCAGAACCCAGCCAGTCTGCTCACCCAAGATAACCTCAGTTACCAGGGGTGATGAGCACTACAGCCACCAGCCTAACACAGGTGCTCTGTAACTTAGAGAACTAAACCTAAACTTGGAGATGTTTTCTCCTCAAGAAACATACTGTAAATAGGAATAGTTTTTATTTACCTCAAAGCACCTGTACTTTAGTACCATAGCTTTTGGGTTCTAAGGGCAAATGAATTCCTTGGCTCTTTCCTGAGCATACCTGCCAGAGCCTTCCCTACTTACCATGTGGCTGATAAGAGGGTATCCTCGCCCCAGATACGGGCTGCTTGGGGTCAACTGCTCTGCAGTGCTCAGCAGTGAGGGCATGAGGGCCCTTTGAGAATCTGTAGTGCCTAAGGACCATCAAGAACCTCTGAGGTGGCTCCTACCAGGCCCAGGAGAGCTCCGGGCCTTGGCAGGGGGCCGTGACTGTCACAAGAGAACACCCCCCTCCATGGTGGGGCCCAGCTCAGTGCCTGATGCACTCCTATGGCACATTCCTTTGTAAGGGGTGGTTTTTTTTGTTTTAATTTTGGTATCATTAATCTACAATTACATGAAGAACATTATGTTTACTAGGCTCCCCCCTTCACCAAGTCCCCCCCACATACCCCTTCACAGTCACTGTCCATCAGTGTAGTAAGATGCTGTAAGATCACTACTTGTCTTCTCTGTGTTGCACAGCCCTCCCTGTGCCCCCCCAACACTATACATGCTAATCGTAATGCCCCCTTTCTTTTTCCCTGCCTTTGTCCCTCGTAAGGGGTGTTTATAAATTAGGCTGGCCTACATTCATGGACTGCCTGTGAAAAATATGAGAAATTCAAGGTTTCAGTTCTGAGAACTGGCAGTAGACTAACCCACCCACAGAAAGTGGGGAGAAAAAGAGCACTTTGTGAAGAAACTAGGTGAGAGCCAGGGCTAAGGCAGGAGTGCTGGCTCAGAAGGGCTCACCTCCACCCCCAGGACAGGGTGCCAGGGACTTAAGACCTCCCAGTGCAAAGTGCTCCCACCATTCCAAGAATCTGAGTGGCTGCTCCTTCACAGTCACATCTGATAAAGGCAGCCATCAGGGACCCCTTCAGGAATTATACCTGGATGTTGGGGCAGATCCAACCAAGACAGCAACTCCAACCTGCTTAAGATGGGGTTTGGAAAATGGAAACTCCTGTTAATATGAACTCCTTTGCTGCCATATTTAAAATTCATGTTAAAGGATCAAAACATGGAAGGGCTAAGCCAAAGCCCCTGACTTGGGGCTCCAATTCTGGCCCACCACCGGCTGCCCGGGACGAGGCTGGCATGGGCTGCATAACTACCAAGTGAGGTCAGCCTGCCCTCCACACAAAGGGCTCATCCACGTCTGCCTGTTCACAGGGCTCGACTGCCAGCCCAAGATTAGCTGTGAGGGCTTCAGCCACAATACTAAACCTGCTAAACATTTGTCCTGCCGACTAAGAAATTTATGGAGCATATTCAAAAGAAAATGCTGACATTTCATTTAGCAGGGAACTGCTGGCCATCAGGTCACAAAAACACTTAAGCCCTATTTGTGGCTTTAAGACTTCTTTTCATTCAAACAAACCAACAAGAAGCCGTCGTCCTTTTTACCATCATCCCTTCCTCCTCTTTCTTCTTTTCCTTTCCACCTCCAATTTCATCTCAGGCTGCACCCTACAAGATGTGTTACAGAGCTCTTTCCCTCCTGCTTAGCTGGGAGGAAGTATATGGATGTGGGAGCAGCTAAGAATACAGATGGGCGTTTGGAGTCAATCAGTTTCAATATTACTAACTTCTGCGTTCCAGTTTTTTCTTTTGTAAAATGTGGACAATAACACCTACTTCATAGGGCCACTGGGGAGGACTACATAAAATAATGCATGTAAAGTGCCTAAAACAGCAGTTAAGTACATAGTACCTCTCAAATGTTAGCAGTTATTTCTAGCTCTTGAGCAGTGATACCCTTGAGGCAGAAGGTCTTGCGAGAGGTTTTCATACTTTTAAGACAATCCCCTAAAGGGCCATGGTGGGCTGAAACATAACAACAACAAAAAAACCCAAAATGGAATAGAATATCGGAATATGCCCCTTACAGGAAGAGAAATACTATGTCACTGAAATATTGCTGCAAATGGCATTTGTTTCAGGTACTACTGTTCTTAGTCAAAAGTGAACACTACCAGTGTAGAACACTGCCTAGCGACCTGGGTTCCTCCGCCAAGCAGATCACGTTACTCCCCTCCTTGAGACTTGCAAATGCTTCACACTGAGCAGAAACTCCAGCACGCCTCACCAAGAAGAGTTAGGATCAAACTCCTGGCCTACCCATCTGCAGGCTTCCCAGAGGAGAGGGTCTGGCCAGGCAAAGGAGACGCTGCAGCATAAACCCAGCCTCCCACAGGGCTCCTGCGCCCACTGGCCCCAGGGTGCGGCCACGCTGGCCGCTCTGCCCACCAACCTGACAGCACTTCTATTCTCTCTGCTTGGAAGGATTTTACCTGAGTGCTTCATGTAAGCTGACTCCCGTGCGGCTCCAGTCACGTGCCACCTCTTCGGGGAAACCTCTGCTCACCCCTCAGCACTGTGACCCCCTTCTTGTTCCCACCCCCAAGGGTTACCACCACACTCTAGAGCTTCCTGGAGTTGTACAAGGTGGTTACCCTACCTAGAGCAGTCTTAATTTTTCCTCTCTCCTCACAAATAGTACAATTGCAGACATTCAAAATGGGCCTTAGTTTCATTATTTGGAAAATGAGAAAAATCAAAATGTCCCTTTCCAGCCCTAAGCTACTAAAGTTGACCCTTGAACAACAAGGGGGTTAGAGGTGCGAAGTGATCCCCCAGCAAACTTAACTACTAATAGCCTGCTGACTGGAAGCCTTACCCATAACAGTCAGGCAACACATATTTTGTATATGTATTACATACTCTATTTTTACAATGAGGTAATCTAAAGAAAAAGAAAATTTTCAAATTGTTGCAAATCTCCAATTCTTCCAATATATCGAGAAGAATCACTATATAAGTGGACCTACACAGTTCAAACCCATGTTGTTCAAGGGTCAACTATATTTCCATAACTAAGATACTCTCTTAGGATATGACCATCCATTTCTCTTTCCAATGTAACACATTACTTACTCTGCCAGGAAGGTAATTTTATTCAAATGCATTCTTGTTACCCAAAGCTTACCCCTTTATAAAGTATATGACCTCTTAAAAATTTTTATGTATTTATCAGTGGAAGTCTTTCTAAATTGATTACATCCTTTTCTACTACCGGTAGGAAGACACTAAACATACTTTCCCGTCTTATTAGGGCTTCGGAGCTCATTAGCAATTTCACTTCTTTAGCTGGAGTATTAACAGAACAAAGCCCTTGGAGGTACAGAGGGCGGCCACATCCAGATCTGCTTTCCCGCTGGTTCACTGAATCGGTCTTTGTCAGTTCTGTCTCGATTTCCTGTAGTTCATTCTGAGCTGAGAAACTAGATGACCAACTTACAGGAATTGTGTATAAAGTGAGTGATCTCGGGGTAAGGGCTTGAGACAAACTTCTAGGAGTAAAGTGCATGAACTTTGTGCTTCGAAGACTTCTGTTTACTTCCTAGTTCTCTATTTGAGTAGTGGAGCCAGCAGATCATGACCCCTATCTGGATACACACAGCGATGGTGACGAAGGCCTTGGGGGCCATGCATAGATAGCACTGGCATGACTATTAAACTGTGCTAGACAACAACATACCTTCCAAGCACCTGATTCGTGTAAACATGCGAACATTTATAGGGAACTGTAGGAAGCCCTCCCAGACAACCTCCTTAGCTTTGTCTGAAGTTTAAAGTTCTGAGTGCATCCTTTCAAACCATTTTTTCATTATAAAAAATTAACTTTCTAGTGTTTAAGGTCACTACTATAACCCCTCACTGTTTAAAACACTTCAGAGAAGTGCTAGCCAGCTTTCACAGGTACTTCAGGATCTTTGCTCTCTCTTACCAGAACATTAAAACCTGTGAAGCTCTGTGTACCCTCAGCCTATAAACCCTTGTGGGTAATCCAAACGGGGCGGTCACAGTCTGGATTCTCACCAGCTTCCAGGAAAAGGGCCATGGAGTCTCTCATCTTAAGTTCTGTTTTAACTGTGCTAAATCAGCATCTAGTTAAAAAAGAAAGTAGTTAACTGAATCCAAAGGACTTAAAAAAGGACCTGGGGAAGGATGGTAAGACAGTGGGTATGTGTTAACATTTATGTAATCAGGAACATAGGGTTTGGGAGCTCTTTTGCAATCTTATTGTGGAAATAAGTTAAACTACGAAATCCTGACCCTAACAGACACAACAATCTAACAAGCTCTCCAAAAAGCATCCAAAAGAGTAGATACCCAAGTTTTCCAGACAACTATAAAGATGTGTCCAAAATGAGCTCTTTTGCTTAGGGAATATAGTTAATAATATTGTAGTAACTTTGTATGGTGACAGATGTGTCTACAGTTACAGTGGTGAGCATTCTGTATGTATATAATCGTTGAATCAATATGCTGCACACCTGAAACTAATATAATATTGTATGTCAACTATACTTCAATATATAAGAAAAAGAGAAATAGCAGAAGGCAATAAACAATTTTTATTTTAAAAGACTACACTTACCAAATAGACCTTTAGAAAAGGTGTTTTCAGATTTGATTTAAGAAGGTACAGTGTTTCAACTTCTTAAAGTCTGAAAAGTCACTAGAAGAGGTTGTTGGGGAGGGGCAGAAATCACAGTTCTAAAGGTATCTTCCATGCGGCTCTGACATTTTGTGGTTCTAGAAAGGATGGGTGGGTGGACATTTCTTGATATATGCTAGGCATATGCATATTGTCCCCATGAAGAGAATGGAGGCATAACAGATCTCAGGATCACATGCACAGCTAGATGCAGACCTAGGTCATGTGACAGCCAACCCAACTGCTTTCCCAACTACTCTATGGTCCTCAAATACTTCACGCACAAGATCCTGTTCTTCGAGTTAGACCTTACCCAGTCAGGCGAGTAACACACAATAGAAGGTCTCAGCTTGACTGGGGCCAATGTCTTCCTCACCACAGGGCTCCCAGAGCATGTCAGAGAAACCCAAAAGGCTGCAGGAGGCACGTTTTAGAACCCTGAAGTCTTATAGGAATATACAAATATGAAGTACCCAACAAGGTAAAATTCATAATGTCTGGCATCCAAAGATTACCATACCAGTCATGCAAGGAAGCAGGGAAACATACTCAGAATGGAAACAAGAGTCAATTGAACTTTACTTTAAATGACAAAGATAGAATTAGCAAAGACATTAAAACAGTTATTAGAACTGTATTCCATATGTTCAAAAAGTGACTTCAGTAAGGTTGCAGGATATAAGAAAAACATACAAACTCAATTTCATTTCAATGTTAGCAATGAATAATCAGAAATTGAAGCTTAAAAAGTAACATTGCCATTTACAATAGAATAAAAATATGAAACGCTCAGTGATAAATTCACAAATGACGTGAAAGACTTGCACAGTGAAAACTACAAAAACACTCAAGAGAGCAATTATTAAAGAAAAATAAATAAGTGGAGATGTACTTGTTCACAGGTCAGAAGACTCATTATTGTTAAAAAGTCAATTCTACCCATTTGATCTATAGATTCAATGTAATCCCAGTCCAAATCCCAGGAGGGTTTTTTTTTGTTTTTGGTAAAAATTGCCAAGCTGGTTCTAAAACTCTTGTGGAAATTCAAAGGATCTAGGTAAGTCAAAACAAACTGCAAAAGCACAAAGTTGGAGAGCTAACACTACCTGATCTCACAACTTTTTTATAAAGCTACAGAAATAAAGAGTGTAGTGTTAGCGTAAAGGTAGACCAATGTATCAACGGGAACAATCAAAGACTCCAAAAATAAAACCAAACATGCATGGACAATTGATATTAGACAAAGGTACAAAAGCCACATGCTTTTGGCAGTGGAGAAAGGACAATCTTTTCAACAAATGGTGCTGGGATAATATACAGAAAATAATCAAAACCAAAATCCATACCTTGAGCACCACATGTAAAAATTAATGTGGAATGGATTATACACCTAAATGTAAAGCCAAGATTATAAAACTTCTAGGAGAAAACATAAGTGAAAACCTTTGTGACCTTGGGTTAAGGAAATATTTCTTAGGCACCACACCAAAAGCAAGATCCATATTGGGACTTCATCAAAATAAACAACTTCTGTTCTTCAAAAGACAGTTAATGGAAATAGACTGGGAAAACATTCTGTGCAAAGCATATATCTGTTAAAACTTACAAGCAGAATTCATAAAGAACTCTTAAAACTCAGTAATAAGAAAACAAACAGACATGATTTTAACACACTTCACACAAAAAAACCATAGAGATGACAAGCACATGAAAAGATACTCAACAATGCTGGTCTTTAGGGAAACGCAAATTAAAAATACTATGAAATACCACCACATGCCTATTAAAATGGCTAAAATTAAACCGACTATACCAAGTGTTGGTAAGGATGGGGACAAACTGGAACTAGCATGCACTGCTGCTGAGAATGTAAAATGATATGCCACTTGGCAATAGTTTGGTAGTTTCCCTTAAAAAGTAAAAACACACCATTACTAGATAATAATCAAGATGAATGAAAGTATAAGTCCACACACAGATTGGTACATTAATGATCATAATAACTGAAAATTCTATACAATCCAAATAGTGAACAAATTCAGTATATCCATATAATGGAATACCACTCAGCAATTAAAAGGAATGAACTACTGCTACACATAACATGAATGAATCTCAAAATATATATGTAGAGTTTAAAAAGCCAGACCAAAGAGTACGTGGCATATGACTTTCTAGATGTAAAAACTCTAGGAAATAGAAACTAAGCTACAGTGACAGACAGCAGATCTGTGGTTGCCTGTGAAAGAAGGGAGGAAAAGGAAAATCACAAAGGGGCACAGAACATTTTTTGGAGATGATGGGTATGTTCATTATTTTGATAGTGGTGATGGTTTCACAGATGTGTGCATATATTAAAACTTATCAAACTATACATGTTAAATATGTGCAGTTTATTGTATGTCAGTTATATCTAAAATTAAGCTGTTAAAATGTTAAAAAATAAATAAAATACCCAACTTGGTTAAATCATGACTGTATAGACAGAATATTAATTAGCAAGCTCATGAAGATATGGTCCATCAATAATACCAGCAACATCAGTAATGCCCCATATATAGTTTTCTAACCTTAAGAATACATTCAGATGCCTTGAATATCTAAAAATGTTCAGAAACACTAATTCTGATGTTAAAGGTTCAATTAATATTGACAAATTCTCATAAGATGTGAGGCCAAACTGAACAGTACCTGGGTTTATACCTAACACTGAAGCTGCACACTGAATACTAGTAAGTACATTTACTAATACCACTTCTGGATATTACTAGAAATGGTATTATTAGAAGTGGTATTCTAGGCATTCCTCTTCACACAGAGCAATTCAGTGAGATAAGAGAGAGTAACTGGTTCAGAAGTCCAGAAATATTTTTTGAGAGGAACCAGGCATACAGAAGTAATAAATCTTTTTCTTTCATTCTATTTTCCTCATGCCTTTAAGGTACAAAAAACCCCTCCACTTATCCAGAATTATAAAAAGACCTTTACACACTGATCATGCCTATTCACCGCACTTACACCACCAAAGTGCACACACCCTCAGGTAGCAATGCTCTCTCACCTTTCTGCCTTTATTACACTGTTCTCTTGCCTAGAATGCCTTCCCTTCTCTTCATCTGTTCTTTGGACAGCTTCTCAGATGTGCTGCCCGAAGAATCAGAATCACCTGAAGTGTTGTTTCTCTCTGACACAACAGACACTCACATCTGCAAAAGGCACAAGGAACTACTGGGGGGTGATGGAAGTGTTTACACACACACACACACACACACACACACACACACACACGTTTTATCTTTGTATTTTTATTTTGACTGTGGTGGCAGATGGCTGGTTGTATACACTTGCTAAAAAGCCATTGCACTGTACGTTTTAAATGGGTGCGTATTATTGTATGTAAACTATAATAAAATTAATTTGAAAAGAAAGCCCACACATAATTGTATAACACAAAGGGAACAGGAAAAAAAAAGCACAACAAGAAACTGAGACGTGTACCAGAAGTAGTGGATCAGCTTACATTTAGGCCACGCTTAAATCCCGCAGCCTCAGTTCTCCATAGATACAAAGGGCCAGCTACCTGGTCTCCTAACTGCCCAAAATGAATCTCTTGGTAAAAAAAAAAGGTAATTTTGGGGGGAAAAAAATCGCCAAAAGGATCCAACCATGTTTCACCCTTTTTTCTTTGATTTCAACACTGTGCTTTTAGAGGCATGTCAATGAATGCTGTTAAGCTAATGTTCACAGCGACAGCAGAGAGAGAGAGATGCCAACAACTTTGCTGTATGTACCATAGAATACACAATGTCCTGTACAAGAAACTGGAATCTTCATAATGACTATCATGAAATAATTAATGTGTGCTCAATTTCTTACTCTAAGAAATTGGTGTCAAATAATGCATCTTTACAATTTAATTTTGAAGTGCAATTTAAAAATACCATAAAAAACTACTAAGCGAATGGGCTATGATTGTATCTGAATGGGCAAATTTCAGTTAATTGGTTTTAACAAAGAAAACCCCATATATATGGAATGCCTCAGTCCCCTGCATTCTAAAATATCTAGTGTATCCCCAAGGAGATACACTGGATAGTTTAGATTTCCAAGTAAACATTTTAAGTTAGCATTTAGAGGTCCTTACTTAAAAGGCTGGGTACTTCTTGTAAACCATTTAATCAAATGTGACAATTCTCATTTTGTCTTAATTAGCCTATAAGGAAGTTTTACTGTCCCCATTTGATTGACGAAAAAACTGAGGTTAAAAAAAGCAACCTAAACAGAAACTACACAGAACCTTCACTCAGACTCAAATGACTATGCTTTTGTCCTTTCTAGATTTGTAGCTCAGGATTATGTAATTTTTGTTATAGGATCACTCCCCTATAGGATTCATTAACAACCTAAGCATTTTCTAAATAGTCTTTTAAACACTCGAAATCTACACAAATGTGTAGTCCAAACGCTATGGATGATATACCAGCCCTTCATAAATCCTACCTCAGTTTTGTTGGTTTTATGCATGGTAAGAACATGCTCATAAATATTAGAGACATTTTCCTCTCAATGTTCACATGGACTTCTCTGCTGACTAGAGGACAATTTACTTTCCTGTGTTTGAGAGCCATTACACTAGATTTAAATAATTAGAAGGATTATATGTTTGCTTTTAAATGTTGCTTTCTGACACTTCGACAACCTTTTGAGTTGAATCTGTAAAAGGAGATTCGATGGAATCTCATACATTGTAAATAATCCCAAACCTGGTATGATGTGTTTAAGAAAAGGACCTGGAGTCACACAGATTTCTATTCTGATAATGCCTCTGCAACTAAGTAACTGCAAAGGCCTGGCAGGAAGCTAACACAATAGAGTGATTCATTAGGAAAAATTCAAGAGTCATACTTATTGCTGATCTGCAGCACAGGTTTGTCTTTTAATGGGCACACTCTCAGTTATAAACAAAATCTGTACCTGAAAAGCTGTGTGTGAGCTGAGAAGAGAGGAGCGCTTCCTTTTCTGCATACACAGAATGCTTAGCAGACAACAAAGCATCCAGGAATATCCACCTTACCTCTCCCCACCCCGCCTCCTGGGGCAAAATGAAGTGTTTTGCTGGCACCTAGTAGTTAGAACTTTTATCTCCCACAGAAACAGCATAATAAATGGTGGCTAGGGTTAGGACTTGTCCCACTCAAGGTGAAATGCACACCTATAAACTGATTTAGGAAGGTCCCTAATTTATAAGGTTCCCACAGCAATACTTTTGAGTTCCAAAAAACTAGCATGCACGCACACACCTTTATCATACAACCCAGTTTTTACTGTAGTGACTGGGGGCAGCCTTCTCTTGCATCCTCAAGATTACCTATTTGCAGGTGAACTGCAAAGACCAACATTCTGGTTTGACACACGTACATTACTAAAAAGTCTTATTCAAATGGTACTTAAACTCTAAGAACTGGAAGGGAGAGTCCAACCCTGTCATTTATCAAGTGAGGACACAGAGGATCACAATCACACAGGCGGTTTGGCCTAAGCCATACACCACAGGTGCGACTCCAAATCCAGGGTCTTTCTGATAAATGTCATCAGAGATTTCAGAGATTAACACCGTCCACCAACTGCTGAGCATTTCTAAAGTGGCAGGCTCTTCTTCCACCAAAACCATGGTGTTAAGGCTTTTTTCTTCTTTTTTAATCTAAGCCAATGGCCCTGTAAGTAACACCAAAACCCCCCTCCAAGAGCAGTACTTCGGTATCACACCAACACTGTGCAACATATCACACTGCAAACACCACTTTTTGTCTGGCAAGGCTGTTCTTCATCTCTAGGGCCACACAACCCACCACACCCTTCTCCGCTTTTATCTGGCCAGCCTGTTTCTCAGTTATTTCCCAAGGCTTCTGCATACCAACAAGCTTGTTTGATGTCTGATGCTACCTGCAGAGAAATATTCAATAGATGTGACAGTGAGTTTCTGCTCTTCCACTGGAGTTGTTAACTTCTCTTCTGCTCTTTTTCAAAGGCTCGTCTCATCAAGGAAGCCCTCCATGACAAAGTTGAGACTGGCTTTCAAACTCCTCTAACTGCAACCACAGTCAGAAATAATTTATGTGACCCAATATACACCCTCTGAAGTAAGTCAGTCAAGTTTGACATAATATTCTTACTATGTATATGATACATTGATACTCTTCATCCTACTCTATTTTCATTTCTTAAAAAGTCCTGGAAAGAAAAAAACCTAGGGGGCTAGAGAGCATTAAGATAATAAAATAAACATAATACACAAATGAATATATAAAATGTCGGATGCTGTAAAGAAACAATGAACTTTACATTTTCCAAATCTTCTAAATTTCTCAATCCACTAATGTATCATGACCTGCAGTTTGAAAATTAATGCTCTGTACCAAGAGTGATTACTTTGACATGATGCTACAGGAATAGAGGCATCAGCAAATACTGGGGCATGAGACCTCCCCTAGAAATGTCTCTGGGGAGACATTTTCTCTCTGCCCAAAGAGATGTAGAGCTGTCCAGGTACCACAATGGGGAATTAGTTCCTGCACACTGCAGGTCCACGGAGAGAGAACCAAATAGGGAGGAGACTAAGGTTTCGCTGAAGTGTCATTTCAGGACTAGAAAGAAGAACGGGGCTTTTTCTCCCATGAACTACCTGGGCAGTCTTCACTATCTCGATTCTTCCCCTTGCGTCAGGCTGCCTATATCCAACTGGACTGTCAACACTTGCAGCCAGGGATTTTATTCTTCTTGAATATCCTACACACCACACAGAGAGGTGATTGAAGCAGAATTCAAAACAGTAATTAAATGAGCAGCGGGATAATTTTTAAATCTAAAATAGCTTTTTTACCTCATGGTTTCTGTTAAACAGTAAACTCCCTACTCCAAAGGACACTCGTGCAAAGGGAGGTGTGAGAGAGAAAAAAAAATCTAAGGGGTTAGAGAAATGAGATCATAAAAAACACACAGTATACAAATGAATATACAACATGTCAGATGCTATAAAGAATCAATGAACCTTAAACTAAACCTGAAGAATCATCACCAAACCCATGCTACATCCCTTTTCTTCCAAAAATATATGACAAACCATTTATACAGAAATGTGAATTACTAGTCATGCTTTTCTAACTTAAAACAGCACAGTTCCCTTCAACTAGAAGCAGAATTATCTCCCAATCTTAGAAATAGAAAAACTAACTTTTTGCAAGGAGATTCTGCATTCATATTGCAGCACCCTGACACTTAGGTCAAGAGTAATAACACTGACTGGAAGATAATTATTTTCACCTCAGCAAGCCACGGAAGGCATAAGATAAAAAAACACGAAAAATATAGACGGACTTTTCAGGAAGTTATTTAATTGTCCAAACTATTACCTCCACATAGTTTTTGAAAACGGAGAAGGGAAGGCACAAACGCTTTGGCAGAAAAGGGTTTAAAACTAACAGAATGCTTTCCAGATCATTCCAATAAACCATGATTCAACATATTGAGAATCAAGATGACATTTCCCCTTTAGGCAGAACACATGAAGCGCTGATCTGCAAAGTTTAGGTGTTGGATCCAGGCCACGGAAAGGCACAACGAATCCTAGTTTTGAAGCTCTATGAATTCCTATTTAGAATTAAACAGGACCAGGAGATTCTTCTCCTTTAGGAAAACAGGAGAACAATTTGTTTCGATTCATACCTATAAAGTGGTGCTAGAGGGTTTGGCGCGGGGTGGGGGCAAGGGGTGATAAGGATAAGTTGGAGGTTTAAAAAATACCTGTGAGGCGGGGCAGAACCTAACACCCTTAAGACCTGATTCCTAGTAGCAACGGGCCTTCTAAGACAACTTAGTCTCTTTCTTCGTAATCGCCAAAGCGCATTTTGAGACGGGACAGTGGATCGCGATTGGCAGCCGGCAGATATGCCAGACTGAGAACTTCTCCAAGCATCAAATGTCACACTTTGCCATGCTCACGCCCTCCCAGCGCCACGTTTGCTGAATGAATGGGAAAACCGGAATGAATGAATGAATGAATGCATGAATGAATGAATGGGAGAGAGAAGTCTGGTCAGAAGGCTTAGGGCGGGGCCCCACGCCTTGGACGCCCGCCGGGCGAGGAGGCGCCCGGGGACCTTTGGGGCGCCGTGCAGGACACGGCCCGCCTTGGGGTCTGGGTTCGCGCCTAGCTGAACAAAGGCGGCGCGGGATGGCCTGACAGGGGCGCCGGCGGGGCGGGGGCCGGGGCGCTCACCTCGTCGCCCCACTTGAGCACGTCCTTGTGCCGGTCCTTGACGGCGTGGTAGATGTGCAGGAACTGAAGGATCCCGTGCCGCCGCACGTGGTCGGCGTGGCGCTGGGTCTCCTCCCAGCTCAGCGGCGAGCCGTGGGACAGCAGCCCCATGGCCGCCCCCTCTCGGGGCTGACGGCGGCCGCTCGCTCCGGACGCGAGGCGCTCGCCGGACACTCAGCTGCCGCAGAAGACGGCTGCGGCGCGGCAGCTGCTCCGACCCAAGGGGGGCGCCCTAGGGCCGCAGCGACGGAGGGAGGGTCCGGTGCGCTCCGGCTCCCCAGCGCGGGGGTCCTTGCCGCTCAGGTGACCGACCCTGGGATCCGGCGCACCGCGCGGGCTCGGAAGCAGAGGACGGGAGGGCAGGCTGGGCGGTTCTCGGCTCGGCGGCCTCGCCCCTGGTTCGCTCTGGCTCCCGCCCCGCCTCTGCTCCAAAGCAGCGGCCACGGACCCCACGGCCGCGATGCGGCAGCGGCTCGGGCTCTCCTTTGCCGGTGTCGTGCACTGGCTTCTTCCTACTTGTGACCCAAACCTGCGCCGCCACCGAGCATGCCCAGTGCCCCTACCGCTCCAACGCCGCTCCCGGACCTGATCCGGGGCTCCGGATTTTATAGACTACGGTCGGGGGCGGGGAAAGGAGGCGGAGTAGGAGAGGAGGCATGGCTGAGAGCCCGCGGAGACCCAGGTGGCTGAGGAGGGGGCGTGCGCCAAGTGCGGCCGGGGCGGGGCCAAGGGGAGGAGCTCACTGGTTGGGGGGTGGCGTGAGGTCGGCCTCACTGCAAGCAAACGCGAAATGTAAGAATCCATTTGCTTTATTTAAGAGATAAACTGTGGCTTGGGGAAGAAAGTTGATTATTTGAATTAATGAAGAACCCACCAGATTATTTTCAATTAAGTGAGAAGGGCTTCACATTTATAAAAATAGGATGAGAACAGCAGGGTAAGGTAAGAAAATTATTAACTTCAGAGTTAGATGAAACTTCAATTCTCGCCTCCACCATCTACTCTGACTGTGAGACCTTGGGCAAGTTATTTCCATACCTGCATAAAGTTGTATTAGTTCTATATTCTATGGGTGTTGTAAGAATATGCACAATGCAGACAATAAATTACCCAGTTGTTAAGAGGAATCAATTTGTCTACAAATTTTTAGACGTGTATATATTACAAATATTTATGTGTTATCTAAATTAACTATTTGATGACATACATGCTTTGGATGGTGATTCACTGTGACAAAAGGAGCTTTATCAACATCTCCAGATGGAAGGAATCATGTCCAAAAAATACATTCCTCATCCAAACCTAAGATTAATCAATTAAATGATGCAAACAATGTTACTCTAGAGGTAGAAAATATTAAAAACAACAGAGGTCAGCCCTATCCTGGAGGGTAAAGGAAGGAACAAGGTACCTCACCCCCAAGTAATTATTCAACAAATAAAGTGTTAATGAAACAATGACATGACAGGTCAGAGGAAAAGGGATAGCAACTAGATAGACATTACTGAGGCCAGAAATTATGCTTATTGCGACTGCTTCCCTTACACGACAAAGTTAACATTTAGTGAGCACTTACTAACTGCTAAATGAATATATGATAGTAGGTGGTAGTCTCTTTTCCCACACCCTTCTTACTGGATGTGCCTATCTCAGGGATTGGGGACATGTGTACCCACCTTCTGGCTGTAATTTCCATGGTGGTGTGTGTGTGGGATGTGGGTGGGAGTGTGGGGATGTTTGAAGCTCAGGAGACATTTCAGTCGGCAGCATAAAAACCAAGGATCATTCTAATTTTCCAGAGCCAACTCAACAGCCTCAGCTACTGGGCGCACTCTTCCTTGTACCTTCCTTGTACTTCCTTGTCACCTCACCAGACCTGTGTGGTTCTGGCTTTCTGGGTTTTTTTTTTTTCTGCTTGGAATTCTCCACCTGACACATTCTTGTTCATCCTTTGAGTCCCAGTTACTCCTCTCTGTATTTTGGTCACCTTTGTACATGCCTCTCTTTCTATATTATGATAGAATCATTTTTTAAATATCTCCACACTAGATAATGACTTCTGGGCTAGAAATGACTTTTGTATCTTTTAATTCTAGAAAAGTGCTTTGTGTAAATGTTAGCTTCTATGGGAGACAGGTACTGAGGGGTATGGGGAGGCTGGGACAGTGTTGGTCATTGTTTCACAGCAGGTGAGACAGCCAAAGGATCGTTTTGTTATTCTCATAGTTTCATCTTACGTTTGCATAGACCTGCCTCGTTCAACACAATAGCCATCAGCCACATGAGGTTACTGAGCCTTTGAAATGTGGCTAATTTGACTGGGAAACTGAGTTTTAGTCTTATTTTAATCCACTTAAATGTAAATTTCAAAATTGATATTCTTTTCAGTTACTGGAAAACTTTTAAGTAAATTTGGAACAGGTTGGGAATGTGAATCCACATTTTCATCTTTTAATTTTATGAAATCTAAATACAGATCACCTATTTCCAATGAAAATTTAGTGGCCTGGGAGATGGGCTGTGAGTGTAATATACATACCAGATTCAAAGACTTAGTACAAAAAAAAGAGGAATATAAATATCTCAGTAATTTTGATTACATGTTATCATAGTTATTTTGGATAAGATACAGTATATTACATTAATTCACTTCTTTTTAGTTTTTAAAGGTGGCTAATGGAAAATTTAAGATTACTTATATGGCTCGTATTCCACTTAATTGAAACAGCACAGATGTAGACATTTACACTTTGCAAAGCATATACTTTTCCCCTACACCTGCTGAATTTCCTTACAATACCGTGAAGACAGTCTCTTGGGACAGTGTAAGTTTCGTATTAATGAGGAAACAGGAACGGAGAAGTTCAGTACGGGACTAAATTCCAGTCTAGCCAAAGCTCTACGCGATACTGAATGTAGTGAGTTAACACTATCCTTTGAGTCACTCAGTCCGATTCCAGTTGACATTCACAGAAGAGGGCCTCTTCCACCCTATCTCCGAATTCCAAACCAGCACCCCAAAAGACAGCCCAAGGGCTCTGAACAGTCCCAAATCGAGTGCAGCGTGGTGGCACCTCCTGGCAGCTATGTCAAATTTAAACCATGACTTCCACAGTGCCCTTACCAATCGCAGTTACAAGGGGCGGGGGGGAGGCCCACCACAGACCAACATAAGTCACACTAAACAAATCATTCCCTATTTGACAATTTTTACATTTTTAAGTTTATTTCTCCACGATTTCATTCTGTAGATTGCGCTTCTTTCGACTGAGGGCTGAGTTTCGACTTCTGGTATTGGTTTTTCAGCAGACAGCCCCAGACAGATCGTTTAGGGCTTTAACGATCTCTAAAGGAAAAAGAAGTTGCTGATACCTTCTTTTTCAAAATAGGCTCTTTCCCAAGCTTTGCCCAAAAGCGGACTCCCTCGTCGTTTTTCCACGAAAAGGACAAGATTTCCTCTGCCGGAACTACCCCAGCCAGTGGCTGTCCACCCGCCGCTAGCTCGCCTCCCGACACCCGGAAGGCGCGAGCGCCGCCAGGAAAACCCGGACCGTGGAACCCTGCGGCTGGGGACTCACTCCGCGCAAGCGCGCGGCCAGGCTGAGCGTGCTCAGAGGGCGGCTCTGTCGCGGGAGGAAGCGGCGCGGGGCGCGGGCGCTGCACGCCGCGCTGTTGTTGTGATACAGCCCCGCCACGTGACTGCACCGGGCCCTCCTCCCGGCGCGAAGTCCCGCCTTCCCGTGACTCAGCACTTTGTGCGGGGCCCGTTCTAGAGGTCAATCCCTGGAAGGCTGCTGGGGGCTAAGGTCTTGGTCCCCGCTTCTGACTCGGGGCTGCTGCCGTAGGTGTTGCACCAGCCCTTTCAGACTCGTGGTTTTCGGGCCTCTCGGCAACGGGGAAAAAATACTTCTCTGCAGGCACGCCGTCCCCAGTTTCCCCTGAGTCAGCGGCTCCGCACGGTATCCGGAGCTGGCGTCTCAGAGACCGAATGTAGAGGCGCTATGCTTGGGGTTCCTGCGGGAGAAACCCGTAGTGCCCAGACACTTGCAGTCACCCGCTGCGGCCCGTACTGCCTCTTTCGCCTGAACATCCGCCATAAGATCTTTGGGGCGGTGTTCTTGGCACACCTGCTTTATCCCAACCACTGATCTGGAACTCATATAGACCTGGTGGTTCTGTTTCAAAGATGAGGCAGCCGAGACCCAGTAATGCTAACTAACCGGTGAGACTGCGCAGGGATTTGGATATCTGTGATTTCAAAACCTGCGCACTTTCTGCTGCACCTCACAGCTTGGGCCTCCCTCCGTGGAACTCTTACCTGGGTCTTGGTACTCCACTACAGCTCTCCTCTCCCTTGACACACCCTTTCCCTCCCCAGAAGACCCCTGGTCAGCCAGTAAAGTGCTTAGAATTTTTATTTTAATTAATTGGTAGAAACACACAGTTATTTCTTAACTTCAGTGTACATAGTACAAAATGCAAAATATATAGAAAGGATTTTCTCCCTACAGTTGCATTACACTTGGAATCTGATTTGGCTATATTGAAGAAGGCTCCCGGGGCCTTATGATAGAAGAGCAGTAGCTAAAAGACTGCGGTCTTCACCCCAGCTCATAGGGTGATCTGCTGGGTCAAACTAAGCAAAGTTGTGTTTATCATAAGGGGCCCCTCCCTCTTCACCTGCTCAAATGAGAGTCTGGAGGAAATGAGGTTCCCCTTCCGACCTAAATGATCTGATGTCAATGCTACTAAATTAGTTGAAAAATGCAAATCTTTTTGTATTTGGTAGTATTTCTAACATGTTGCTGAGATGTGCTGTTGTCATTTTAAATGACAAAACAGAACCTCTTTTAACTTGGTTTTTAAACGTTTTAGTTCACAAGGATTTTTAAAAAATGCAAACACGCATTTTCTTGTATAGTTATGAAAGATCTGCTCAGTCTTCTAAAGTGAAGGCCTTTATTAAGATGAAGAAGCTCGAGTGTATAAAGGAGATGGATAGGAGTCAACGGAGTGAGATTAAAGGTGGAAGGATGCCTTAGAAGCAAGATTTCTTGGGAGATAGAACTCGGAATCCAGAACACATGTGAAATAGTGAGGTTTGTTTTTTCTTTGTCTTTTTCATAACTGTCAGGTTCCTTGTGAGATGATAGGAAAGAGGGTAAGAATGCCAAGGTCGATGTATTGGGATGGGAAGGGTGATCGCTGAGTCTGGGAAGCCAACACTCTTTTCACTGGAGTAAAAGACACTTTTTAAAAATTATGGAACTTTTTATTATGAATGTTATTTTAAAAGCTGCTTTTTATTATGGACATTTACAAACTAGCAAAAAAGTAAAAAGAACATAGTGTAATGTACCTATTACCAGTCTTGGGTATCATCATATGGCTAATCTTGTTTCAGGTATTCACCCCTCTCATTAGTTTACAGTAAATGTCACTGGAGTATGCTCTCTGGTAGTTAGGGTTAACGAGAGAAAGAGGACAATAAAAAATGATTTGAGCAATTGGTATGAGGGGTGATCCAGGAAGACGGAAGGAATGAGCAATAGGCTAATCCCTTACTGGAAGTCAATTTCCTTCATCCTGAAATTGGAGATGGCGATCCAGTTGTTTTTATTCCAAGTTTTCTAGCTATTGTTATTCTAAATTATGGGACCTTGTGTTTAAAAATGAAAGAAAAGGACTGTACTTGTCACATGTAGTATAAACTATTTCACAATGGCTGGCATGGATTATTATTATTATTGTCAAAGTAGGCCCACTGTCAAAAGGTGAGTAATATCTTTAAGGCCTTACACTTTTGTTTACCCTTTTTAAAGATTCCTAATCTTAGTCTCCACCCTTTTCTTCCCATTTCACTCACCGTGGTTCAAATAAGTACAGTAAATGTAAACTTCATTCTTGATTAGGTAACACCAAATAACTGACCTTTCCCACAGAGCCACCCATCATTTATGGATGAAGAGATGTGAAAAAGTGCCGACCATAGTTACATCTATGAAGAAAGGCAATTGTACTGGATATTGAGCAATTTCACTTAGATAAGACCAGTTCCTGAAAGCAAAACAGAAACAAAAAAGAAATAGCATCATTATACTTTCCGAAAGTATTTTTCCACTCTCAATATGCCCTGCCACTTATTTTAGAACTTAGGCTAAAATGTAGAAGGTAATTTTGTGGGGGGGAAATCAACTCATCTAAAAGCAACGTATCCTAAAATGCACAGGGCAGCCTCGCACAAAGAATTATCCATCTCAATATGTCAACAGTGTTAAGGTTGAGAAACCTTGGTCTACGTGTGTCAGGATTAACTCTAAGTATTACATGGATGTCTTTCCTTAAATATTTGTAAAGTTTTCTAAGATCATCAAAATGATTAGTAGAGAACTGAATATACACAATGGTTAGTATTTTTACTTGTGGTTATCATAAGCATGAACATATTCAGCCATCCGATATACTACTAACACCTACCTGGGCTGATGGAGTCCATGATAGGAGGGGTTAGGACCCTTTCTTTACCCTGTTTCTCTTCCTCATGCCCACTTACTGATTCAGCCCTAGGCTACACTCCGTATTGTCTTATTTCCTGTCCATGTGAAACTAGTTACTTGTACTAGTTAAACTTCAGAGTTCTTAGTCCCCCGTCTGCGTTTCTTAACAACTCAGTTTCAAAGAATGAAAATTCATGAGATCGGGGAATATACTGTACTGGAAAAAGCTGTGAGTTGACAGAACTGAGTTGGAATCCCAGTTCTGCCCCCTTCTAGCTCTGTAACTGTAGGCAAGTTACGGCACTTGGTTTCATCATCTGTATGATGGAGGAAAGTGATGTTTTGCTGTAATTTTGTATAATTATGTAATTTTGGTTGTAAAGATTGAAAATAACATGTAGAACATCTAGCCCATACTGGGGGATCATTAAAGGATATTTATTTGCATCAATCAAAGGCAAGGTAGGAATTTCAGGAGGCACAACACTACTACACTCAGGCAGCAGTAAGCCTGGAAAATACCTTCCAGGCACGGAGACTTCTGCTGCAGCAATGGTAAGAAGTTTCGGAGTTTCCCAGGAAGACACGTTCCTGTTAACTCAGCACCTGTAAAAGCTGGGGTTAAAAGCTCTCTCCTGGCCATGAAAAGCTGCCTCTCTGGCTTTAATTTTTAAGGGTTGGTGACTACTGCTAGCGTTTTTTTCTGCAAGTGTAGTTCAGGCAAACCATGAATGGCTCTTCCACTTCTTTCTCCCCAAGTAGACACAGGGGCGAAGTAGAGAACGGCTGGCTCCTGCATGGCCTCAGGGAGGGACACTGTGGAACTACCGCTGGAGGAGGGCAGGCTCAGGTTGCATGGCGGTGTGGGCCAGTGAGTTCACCAAAGAAAGAGTTGCCACGTGGCATTATGTGGTGCGGGCAGCTCTGTTCTTGTGCAGCCCCACCGTCGCCCTTCAGAGTTCAGCAAGCCACGTGGGCGCCTGGGCTAAGCAGGTTGTTCTGCATGTCCTTGATCTAGGGAAGGAAGGGGAACTAAGCAAGCATTCATCTATTATGATCAAGAAAGTTCAGATTTATTCCTTTTATTTTGTAAAATATACCATTAAGGCAGAGCTTCCCAAAGAGTGTGGGCCAGAACCCTACCATGCCCTAAATACTAATGGAATGCCAAAATGTCCATTCCCCTCAGCCATTACGATGGCAAAGCCAGACCTGATTTGAGTGATCAGAGCTCCCTGGCCTGGTCACATTTCACTGTGGGCAGCAACATCCTTTGTTATGCAAACGGCTGGGAAAGACTAGTATGAAGTATTATTAGCCCAGTTTACAGAGGAGGAAGCTTGTCCCTGGATTAGGAAGCATACTCAAAGGCCACGCTTGGAAAGAGCAAGACCTGGGATTTGCCTTCAAAGTGTAAACGCATTCCACTTGCCCCCCATCCCCCCGCACTGGTGGAAACAGAACAAAACCATGTGAGCGGTAATACCTAAATTCTGAACAGGCCTAACGAGTGCTTTCACGGGTAAAGGGTAATGAAAGGGAGAGGGAAGGCACACTTCCCCCTGCATCTGGTGCTGGACATCAACAGTCTTACTTAATCTTCTTGGGTTTAAATTCTGATCCATCAACTTATAGTAGATATATTTTACAAATTGAATATGCCCTTTCATAATTTTCTCTCTATGCCTCACTACTCCTAAGAACTGGACTCAAAGAACAAGTACACTGGTAAATCATATTTGTGTTCCCCAGTGTAGCTTTCACATATTTTATCTCATTTGATTCTTATACCTGTGAAGTAGGGAAACTTTACAGGGGAGGAAACTGAGGCTGAGAGCTTACATGTCTTGCCCAAAAGTCACAGCACTAGTATGAGGCTGAGCTGGGATGAGAGCGCAGCATTACTGCCCCAACCCTGCTAACACCCGGCAGCGGACATTGATTACTGAGTATTTCATCACAAGCCCAGGTCTTCAGGAGTTGAAGTTCAGCAGATAATTTTTCCCCTGCTCCCCCATTCTCTTCAAAAAATATCCTCAGTCAACTGTCTTTCAAGAACTAATACAAAAGGAAGGTTGGAGCAGGAAATGACCTTCTTGTCTGGGTAGAGGAGCCAGGGGCGGGGGACAGGTGGGGCGGTCTGTAACCCTCCTCATCAGGGCGATGGCTTGACTGCCCGGTTCATTCACCCCCATCTCCTCCTCACGAAGTCCTTCCTGACAGTACCCTCATCTGGCCTCCTGCCTGCAAGAGGTCCTAATATGTAGACTGCTTTAATATAAAATGTACTGAAACATAATATATAATAGGCTGCCTTAATATATATGCCCTGTTTCCACAACTGGATTATGTTATCTTAGGAAATCTTAATACAATGTCATTTTAGAGATGAGAAAACTGAGCAAGAGAAAAGTTGAATGGACAGAACTTGCACTTAAACACAGTTTTTTGACTGCAAATTCAGGACTCTTCTTGCCCCAAGAGCGACAGTATAATTTCATTCTGTAGAGACTTTCAAAATAAGATCATCATCTTTTCTGAGTCAAGCCACACAAAAGAAACTCTGAAATGATATTTGTAGTTTTTTATACATTTCTATTTCTCTTTCTATATCCTTTGATTTCTTTGTCCATAATTTTTTGGGTTTTAAAATAATACCCACATCAAAGGCGGTACAACACACAGAAAACAAGTAGTGATTCTATAGCATTTTACTACACTGGTAGACAGTGACTGTAATGGGGTATGGGGTGGGGACTTGATAATGGGGGGAGTCTAGTAACCATAATGTTGCTCATGTAATTGTACATTAATGATACCAAAATTAAAAAATTAAAAAAATAAAAATACCCACGTCGTGTGCTGAGGGAGTAAAATACAGAGAAAAGCCAAAAGGCAGATCGGAGGTGGAATTACCAATCACTTGAAGAACAGGCATAAGAGGTGAGAGTGCAAGGGGAACTACTGCTAGACATTCCTCAAGAGATGGTATCTTTTTAAAGGAAAGCCCTCAGTAAATGTGAGCCTTAAAAATCCATGGATATAAAACAGGCCACCCCTTTTTCATAGCACTTATTATTATCATGCCCTAAAATTCATGGTATTAAAAATGAAAACTCTCTCTCCAGAGATGGCTCTCAAGCCCACAGGAAAGCCTTTTTATCCTGTCCAGGAAAGCCAAATGTGAGAGATCAAAACCGTGACCACATACAGGAGCTAATCACTGCTCACACGGTCCTCATTAAGGTCAGGGCACAGTCCTATAGTTGTGAGCATGTGTGATGGGGAAATAGAGTACGTTTTTTGAGTCATAATTCGATTGCAATTGTGATAGCAAGAACAAATCTTGACTAGTAGAATTTATCCTTGAAGGTAAGGTCATTATTAAAATTAGATTTAAGCATTACTTATTTTTACTATGCAAAACAACTCAGAAATCATTAACAGATATCTTTTAATATTTAATGACATGGCTTAAATGTATCCGTAACTAGCTGTGAAATTAGTACCTAAGTTGATCTGGGCTACACAGAACTTTTGGAAGTTTGGACAATATATGTAGTTCCATGATTTTATAACTAAGGCAATCCTCTGTCTGTCAGATTTTATCTGTGCTTGTCTATATAACAAATATTTCCTAGGTCCCCATACTGGGCAGGTCCTGTTCTTGGTGCTGGGATAATGGATGAACTGAAAGGGTCACATTTCTGTTCTCATGGAATTTTCCTTCTAGAGGGAGAAAACAGATCATAAACAAGAAAATAAACTCCATGATTTTTTATGCCATTTTGAAGAAAATAATAGGGAACACGTATTGTTATGGTGGTGATTTACGTGTGTCAGACTGTCTTCTGGTTAATTTTGCTAATGGTTTCGCTACCAGTGCTGTGATTTTGAAGGCTGAGAAAGCTGCTAGCTCCAGCGAATTTTCCTTTCTTTAGCTAGGGATAAAATCTGTCTGTTGAAATAGACAATTTTTTCCCCCTTTCCTCAGGTAAGGTCTCTATATTTTCCCTCCCTAAATTCCTTCTAATGGAGATAATCGGTGTGAAGTGTTAATACAAGACAGAAATATTTATTAAAAGAAATAGTATCTAGTTTCTGTTATGAATCTATAAACCTTTGAAACATATTTAAACAATTTTTAAAGCCTGGAGGGCGCATGCGATTTATGATGGGATTTATTATGTCAAAATAGTGTCTAAATGTCAAAGATTATTTGATTTGATGTTGACTAAATGGACTCAACATGTGACATGGTTGAGCTTTCCAATTTTTTTCAAAATTTACTTGGGATGAAAATGATAATTAACGGCATGCCTTTATTACCCTTACACTGTAATATTCTATGGGTAGACCATATTGAGGTAAGGTCCTGAGTACAGGGTGGTGAATCTAGAATGTAAAATTACAGAGTAAAATACAAATAGGCCCATTTTTCAGAAATTTGGTATGTTTGATGTCAAAATTCTAAGAAATAATTTAATCCATACTAATTCTATTCAACCCAATGTTGCTTATAAATCCTGATTTTTTTTTTCCTCATAAGAAAACAACATAAAGTCTGCTTGAAGGTGGAATCCTCAACAAGAGTTTTCTCTCTTTTATCCATTTTTGTACTTTCTAGATGGAAAAAGGAGATTCAGGGTCATCACATTTTAACTAATGTCTTGAGGTTTCCAAGATTTAGTTTTCAAGTTATGGCTAGTTTATACAGCTTTAGGGCTGTTGTATATTCAGATGATTATATGGTAGTTTATTTTAAAGGCAAAGAGAAATGCCAACGTAAGCCCGCAAATATTTAACATTTAAAGTCTATTAACAGCTCAATTCAGCTAACATGTCGCTGCATGATTAATGAAAGCTGGGTTACTTTTAACTGTACTTAGAATACTGCTGAAATAATAAAAAACAATAGGTATTATGTTTTGTTTTCTGAGGGTTGTAGTTTAGTAATCACATTAGTATTGCATTCCAGAGTCCCAGAGGAAGGACATAAACACTGGTGTAGATTATGAGAAGTTACCAGAAAAAAAGGAGAGAAGAAGAAAGGATAGAGGGAAAAATGGAAGGAAGAAGAAAGGGAGAAGGGGAAGGGAAGGAAAGAAAATAGGCAGAACACGTATTTGTGTCTTAGATGTCTTAGTGGCTCATTCACTCACTCACTCATTCCAACTATTCATGTACTATTGATAAGATGTTGGGCAGATAAACTTTTAGTCCAGGTTTGGGGGAAATAAAAAAAAAATTAAGAAAAAAAAGAAGAGAAACTGGAAATGATACGAACTCCAGCCCTGACTCACAGTTACTGTGAAGTTTAAACAATGTAACATATTTAAGTGCTTTGAACAAATTCTCTACAAGAGAAAGTTCTTTGTGGGTACTATTAATACAAAGCATTGGCCCATTTACCATCTTAGTTCTAAAACAGTATTTTAGGTACTCCAAGTGGCCCCCAAGTAGGGCTCAGAGAGTAAATGAACATCCTTTATGTTGTGAGGAAGCTTGTAGAGTCTATCAGGCTACAGTAGAGGCAGAACAATATCTTTGATTAATGCCTATGATAAAATTAGAAAAACTAGAGTTTTGCATGTTTAAGATACTATTCCATTGTTTGGGATGAAATTGGGTAGTGAGTCATTCTGCAAGACAGGAAAGGATCAAGGAGACTGATTCATCGAAATCAGGCCAGGATCACATGTTTGTGGAGGCTGCATTCCATCGAGGCCAAACTGGGTCAGTCATTGTGTTCAAATTCAACCATCCTCTCACTTAATTCTCACAACCACCAGATGAGGTGGGAGACAATAACTCCAGGTGGTAGTTTAAAAAAGCAACCCTTTGAGGAAGTAAGCCTATTTTTAAAGTTACATATCTAGTAAACGGCAGAATCCAAAATGAAATGCAGGTGTTCACCATCTTGCTTTCCTACCTCCAGCTCTCCAGGCACCTGCCACAAGCTCTTCCCTAAGGCGGGGGAAGAAAGGCACCAGAGCCCTCCTCCAAAGTCAGCTGTTGGCTCTGGGGACCCCGGGGTCAGCGGCCTTCTTTCCCTATCTCCTCCCTATTTCCCGAGGCTTGGCGTTCCTCCTCGCCTTTTGGAGGGCAGTCCCCGTCTAGTTGTGTCAGCTCATCTCCTGCTCCTCAGGGACATTTGTCCTAGTTCCAGTTGTCGGTGAATACTCTGCAGTGATTAATGGAGGAGCTGAGAAGGGTCAGAGTTCAAAAAAGAGAAAGAAGCAGGAATAGAAGTAGGGGTACTGGGGAGATACGGATAGATCTAATGAATATTTATTAAATGGTTACTAGGTACCAGGGTTGTGTGCTAGGTGCTGGGATCAGAAAGCGAACAAAAGGTAATGGTAGTTCTCACAATTTACAGCCAGGTTGGGTAGGAAGAGACTGGTGTTAGAGAAGAGCTATATGAATTAATGTGTCATTTAAAATCAGGATGGCTTCTAATTAAGAGAGTGCTAGGACAAAGAATAAGGGGAGGAGGGTATAGCTTTAAAGGTGAGGGGGAGGTTGTTTCAGAAAAGGCCTCTTTGAGAAAGTAATGTTTAAAATATGTTTAAAAATTGTTTGAATAATGAAATACTTGTGTAATGATTCTAGAACAGTACAACTATTAACTTTTGATGGAAGATACAGGTAACAGTAGGAAACATATTTCTTTTTTTTTATGGTGATACACTTTATTTGAAAACATATATTTTTTTTGAGAGGGCATCTCTCATATTTATTGATCAAATGGTTGTTAACAACAATAAAATTCTGTATAGGGGACTCAATGCACAATCATTAATCAACCCCAAGCCTAATTCTCAACAGTCTCCAATCTTCTGAAGCATAACGAACAAGTTCTTACATGGTGAACAAATTCTTACATAGTGAATAAGTTCTTACATGGTGAACAGTGCAAGGGCAGTCATCACAGAAACTTTTGGTTTTAATCACGCATTATGAACTATAAACAATCAGGTCAAATATGAATATTCGTTTGATTTTTATACTTGATTTATATGTGGATACCACATTTCTCCCTTATTATTATTATTGTTATTATTATTATTATTATTTTTAATAAAATGCTGAAGTGGTAGGTAGATGCAAGATAAAGGTAGAAAACATAGTTTAGTGCTGTAAGAGGGCAAATGTAGATGATCAGGTGTGTGCCTATAGACTAAGTATTAATCCAAGGTAGACAAGGGCAACAAAACATCCACGGATGCAGAAGATTTCTCTCAAAACAGGGGGGGTGAGGTTCTAAGCCTCACCTCTGTTGATCCCCAATTTCTCACCTGATGGCCCCCCTGCGACTGTGCCTGTCTTAGGTTGTTCCTCCCTTGAGGAATCTTACCCGTCTCTGGCTAACCAGTCATCTTCCGGGGCCATACAGGGAAAAAAAAATTTATTTTTATTACATATGTGTACTTTTCCTACAGTTATAAAAAGCAAATTGCAGCTCTAAGTGAATATTCCTACATATGCTGTAATTATTGATTTTAAGGAAATATTATTCCATTATCTTCATATTTTTTGGACTAACCAATAATGATCACCAATTTTTAGTTTGCTTTGTGAAGAGATTTCTTTCTTCTTCATATCCTTCAATTCACTAAGGTAACTTGTTCTATAGATAAAATAGAAATTATCTTCTCACCATTTAATATATCTATTTTAATATTACTATTCTATAATATGTGGGCTACCTCTCATTTTTAAATCTTATGTGCTTATATATAGGTTTGGTGTCCAATAAAATGTTACTTAAATACTTGGATACACCTACATTTTCATACAGAATAAATCGAAATTTGAACAACTTTTAATGGTGACCAAATTAAACACTTAGAAAGCTTAAAAAAAAAAAAGAAACTACACACTTCCTCCCTATCTTTGGGAATTAATTATCACCTTGTGTTCTATTGAAAATTACTTCGTAAGTAACTTACATTAAAAATAATCTTAGTGGGAAAGAATATTCATCAAAGTCTTTTACATCCCATCCTTGCCTCTGTGCACAAACTTTTTGTAAAACTGTATGTGTATTTCAAAATGTGAAAGTAATGCTTGAAAGGCGTTTCACAATTATGAAAGCATTGAAAGCACTGTTAATGTTTTACTTGTTGAAGAACAGGGAAGTTTGTTAAATGGTATAAATATATCTCCTCAGTTCTGATTCTTGTTATAGTTTATGTTGTCCATATGTAGGATTTGTCTTTATGATCATAGTTTATGATTAATGTTATGGGTAGGGTAAAAAAATTTTTTCCAAAGAAACCCTTATTTAAATCGATGGTGCAGCTGACAAGTAATAGCATCTTAGAACTGGCAAACTAAGCATGATGTTAATACCGTCAGCAGCAAGTCTTCATTTCATCCATCTGGGGTATAAAATGAAATAACATTAAATTTTAATATCCAATTAACATGGTTCTCAGAATGTGACTGCCTGGCCTCATCCGCTATTTTTCCACGTATCCTGCTACATTTTTCTGGAAGTCCTGGAAGGGGCGCCTTACCCCACGGTCGTCGGCTGCCCCTCCTGCATCACTACGGTGGACCCACTACTCTCTCCTGCTCTGGTTCCCGGCCACGACAGCTGCGCTCACGAGGATTTCGAGAGACTTCCGAGGTCTGCGCAGAGAGCAAGGTTCTTTGAAGCTGTCTCTCCACACTGGTTAGTTGTCAGATCCCCAGTGGGTTCCGTGTGCAGAGGCAAGAGGGGACCAGTCTCTGACATCAAACTGCTTGCTCTCCTTGGCCTAGAAGCAGCTCTGCTCAAAGCCACATGGTCTCCAAGTTGCTTAAGGCAGCCTCTGCTGCAACTTCTTACCGTATTGCCTGCCTGGACCCCTCTGCCCTCCTTTTGGCTGACCACCCCCACCTTTCTCCCCATATACTAGTCTCCACAGAATGTTGAGGCAGTTGCAGCCCATTCCCCTCTTAACATGAAAACTGCAATGACCTCTTTCCCCGCAAAAAGCATCAAGTCATTTAAAAGCAAATTAGGACAGCACAGTCCACAACAACAATGGCTATTGCAATAGGTGTTACACATTTTAAAATTAGGCAACTCAATAGAGAAAATCAGAGGTTGAATGACTTGCCCAAGGTCACAGACTAGGAATCCATGCATAAGATCTGAACCCAGGACTGCCTCTCCAAAGCCCCCTATGCCACTCTTCACAAAAAGACTCAGTTTCCTTCTGTATTCAGGGCTGTTTTTGCCTCTGGTTGAGCCTGGCAGCTGAGGTTAGTAGAGTAGAGGGTGAGCAACACAACTCTCTTGCAAGAGCAACAGGTTGAAACACCCCTTCCACATTATAGCTGTTGCAGCAGGCATAAAGCAGGGACAGCGTCCTCCCAGAAGGCTTCTGAACCTGTTTTTCAGGGTTTACTTTTTATTCTGGTTTCTTTTATGCACTTTGACGTATGTACTTAAATACTTAAAAAAAAAAAAAGGAAGCTCCAGACAGCTGAGAAAGATAAATTATGAAATTGATGAGATCTTTTGCTATTAAATCATTTCTGTGGTTTCAAGTGAGTTTGGATGTTTTGTTGATCAGTTTTCTCCCTTGAAAGAACCAGTAACTGAAATCCAATTCATTCATTCACTCATTCCAGCCTTTCCTTTCCTTCCTCCCACCCTCCCTTTCTTCTTTCCTTTCTTTCCTCATTGGTCATTTAGGAGACACTTGCAATATTTGAGACACAGAGCTATGCATTAGGGGTATTGAGATAAATACAACTGGTATGTTTCCTGGGAAAAAATTCTGCAGAGAACTGTATCCTTAGAACAGAACATAAATACAAAACAACTCTAGTTAGAAAAGGACAAATATTTAAGCAAAATTCTGATAAAGTACATTTTTTGGGGGGAGTGGCTACATTTTTTTTCACTAACCAATAAAAGAACAGGGCACTGGGGAAAGCATCATTTAGAGGTGATATATGGGCTAGACTTTGAAAGATAGGTGAAATAGTGTTAGGTAGAGATGGGACATGGACACAGTTTTGGGTAATAGGACCATTAGGAACTACATCATGGAATCAGAGAATAGGCCATTCATAGTCAATAGCAAGCATTTCATTTTGATGGAATGTTAGACTTTGAAGGTGGATGATAAAAAATAAGTTTTAAAGGTAGGTCAACTCCAAATCTAGAAGACCCCAAATGTCAGTCTAAAGACTCTGGACTTTGTTTTGCATTTTCTGCTAGTATGCTTTGTTTATAATGGACGTTGCCCATTGGTCTGTGGTAGACTCTTCTGTTTCATTCATTCATTCATTTTTATTTCCTTTTATTCCCTCTTCTGATTTCTATGCCCCTTCCCACCAATGGCAACCATTCTAATGCATTTGACATTTATACTTTTTTGTATTTTATTATAGAGATACTATTGTGTGCATGCTTTTTAAAATATGTTTCTTGTAGAAAATGTCAAACATAAAAAAATAGATTATAATGAACTCATATATCCTCCATTAGTAATAATTATTAATTCATGTCTATTCTTGTTTTATCTATAGCCCTATCTAGTTTGCCGGTCCTTCCTCTCAGGTTATTTTGAAGCAAATCACAGACATCATATTATCACATATATAAATATTTAAAAGATAAGGACTTTTAGGGGGAAACATAACTTCGTTGCTATTATCTTGCTTAAAAAGTAGTGAAAATTCTTTATTTCTTAAATAAATGGTGTTTACATTTCTCCCATATTTCTACAGAATATTAGAGGAGATTGAAATTATTAAAATATTTTGGAGGTGAATTCCTGAGGAGCTAGATCAAGGGCCCTGAGGAGGGGGCATTACTCTCTCTGAATGCCGAGTTGAGGTTGGCTGTGGGAATGTTGGCAACACTGCAAACTGGAATCGACTGTTGCTACTGGAACAAACTGCCAATACTGAAGAAAAGAAAGGTTGGTGTGGTAGTAATTATTTCTTTTCTGATTTTTCAGTTATTTAAAACCTGGCCAGGAATTCCTTAATTACATTTTTGCTGTTAACAATAGCTGTGTGTTTCTGCCTCCTGACTGGACTCTAGCTGGTATACATCATCTCATGTGCCTTTGGCTTTTCCTCTCCTCACTGTGCTGACATGGTAGATGAACGTGCATACCCCTCTCCTTGGTGTCAGCTCTTACAGTGAATGTCCCTTCGTAAGACTCAACACAGCCAGATTACAAGAAAGGACAGTCTTATCACTTGTAGCAAGTGAGAACATGGGATTGTTCCCAAAGCAGTGTCTGAACAAATCACAGAGCTGCTCTTGTGGCTGAACAGATCAGATCTCACTATGGTCCCCTATGCAAATAAGGTCCCCTTCCTGGAACATGTTGTTTTGCAAAATCACTTAGCAGAAGTTCCCCCATTAACCCATTTTCTGTCTAACTATTTAGTCACAATATTATCTATAAGTTTAGTTCTAGATTATTATAATATAGTCTTAATTTTTAAATTTCTCATTTTTTAAAGTAAAAAAATATATTTCATGTATCTTTTTCAGACAAAAAGTTAATTTTTCTGATAACTTTTCCATTTTAACAGCTTTATTGAGGTATAACTGATATACAATAAACTGAATGTATATAGGGGTACATTTTGCTAAGTTTTGGCATATGTATTCACTCATGAAACCATCACCATAATCAATGATAGTGAACATATTTATAACCCCCAGATGTTCTTTCCTGCTCTTTCGTAATCCTTCTTTCCCTGCCCTCCTTGCCCTTCTTCCCCATCCTTAGGCAGTCACTGATCTGCTTTTTTCCACTATAGATTAGTTGCATTTTCTAGAATTTTAAATAAATGGATCAAACAGTATATACCCTCTTTGTCTTGTTTAGCATCACTATGTTGAAGTTCACTCATGTTATAGATGTAGGAATAGTTCATTCCTTTGTATAGTTGAATAGTATTCCATTATAGGAATGTATACATCACTACTTGGATTGTTTCCAGTTTGGGCTACTACCCGTAAATTTGCTCTGAACATTCATGTATAGGTCTGTGGATGGATGTATACTTTCTTTTTCCTTGAATAATACATTGGTGTGGAATGGCTGGGTCAGTGGTAGGTGTATGTTTAACTTCTTAAGGATCTGCCAATCTATTTTCCAAAGTTGTTGAATCACTTCACATTCCAACCAGCAGTATATAAGAGTTCCAGTTCCTCTACATCCCGGCAAAACTTGACGTGGTTGGCATGTGGAGGTATTGCATTATTGTTTAAATTTGCATTTCCCTAGTGACTAGTTGTGTTGAGCATCTCTTCATGTGCTTATTTGACATTTACATATCTTATTTGGGGAAGTGTCTACTTAAGATAGACCATATTTTGAGCCATAAACTAATAAATTAAAAAGGATTCAAGTCATACAAAGTGTATTTTCAGACCACAATAGAATTAAGTTAGAAATCAGTAACAAAATGATATCTGGAAAATCCCCAAGTGTTTGAATCTATTGTTGCTAGTAAGAAATTAGATGCCAATCTGATTTTTGTACCTTTTTGGGAGATAGGCTCTTTTTCTCTGGAAGTTCTTAGAATTTTTTCCTTCTCTTTGATGTGTTTAAAGTTCCCAATACTATATTTGAGTTCTTAATCGCTCTTACTTGGCACTCAATTCTTTTCATCTGAGTTCTTCCATCTTTCTTTAATTCAAGGATATTTATTTATTTTTATTATTTCCGTAAGTATTTTTTCCTCCCTTAATTTTTTTCTCCTTTTGGATCCCTATTTTCAGTATATCAGCATGTCTACTTTTATCTTCCATGCTGCTTAACTTTTTATTTCTATATTTTTCTCTTCATTCTTTTTTTTTTTTTTTTTGTCTGTTCTGGGTGATTTTCTCAGTCCTATTTTGTTTTGCAATTTATTCTTCGGGTATATTCAGCCTTGCTATTTATCCCATCTCCTCTTCTTTCTTTCAAGTGGTTTTCTTTTTTATGCTTAATCTTTCCATTTGGCTTTCTCTGATTTTTTTCCTGCTTCATATTACCAACATCTTTTTGACATCATTGGTTGTGCTTATTTTAAATTCTTCATCTGTTTGTTCCAATATTTCTGCTTTACGTGACATATGTTGCTCAGTTTGTGGTTTTTTCTTTATAGTGGTTCTAACCTCAGGCATTTTAGGCTGTGAGCTGGTTACAGTTATTAGGTACTAACTAGGGTGAGATATCAAGGCTTAGACACTAGTTTATAGCTTCCTTGTGACTTTAAGAAGAGGTTAGCAGATGAGCCCTGTGGCAGGGCATCCAAGATACCAGAACAGCCGTCAACCACCCATCCACTGCCCCCAGTTAGGCATTCTTATGGAAGGGGTTCTCCTCTAAAGTTTTAAAAGGGAGAAGTTATCTATGTGTGATCCACCATGCCTGATGTGGGCTTGGGAACGGGGACTGGAGGAGTGAGTGCTCAAGGCAACTGGTCAGCCTTCATTTGTTGCTGCATTAAGACAGCGTGGTTATGGGACAGGCAGTGATGCAGAGAGACCTAAGAGAGAGGTAGAGCAGAAGTTAACAGTGTTCTCTTTACTTGTTGGTCCACCTCTGTGTGCTTCTCCACCCAAAATTTGATGGTCTTTACTCTCTCAAGGAATTTCTCACAGTCTGTAAGATTAATATATTCCTTTCTCTTCTGTAGTTTTCCCAGAGCTGATTCCCTGGGACCTGTGCCCAGTAAACATCGTGTTTGTACTCCATGGGGTAGCAGTGGGGGATAGGTTACTGAGAGCTTGTGAATTTTGCTGTAAGAAAAGCAATCTTGCAGCAGAATGCAATAAAGGGAGGAAGGAAACACAATTACTAGTCTAGATCAGCAGAAATGAAGATCTGAACGAACTGTTTGTATGTTGAAGTGAGAAGACATTTTTTTCTGGACAGCTGATTTATTAGTTGAGCCCAAAGTTGAAGAAGTTTTTGTTTTATTTTGCTTTTTTAAAAAAAGTTTAGTTGTAGCTTTTTTTTTTTTAATTGCAAACTAAGTGAATTGCAAACTGAGCACTGGGAGAAATTCAAGATGTTACAGTGATAAAGGAAGCTAAGTGAGGCCAGATTGGAGAGCAAATTGTTATTATTTAAAACTTTTGGACCACCCTGAATATGCCAAGTTCTATTTAAGAAAATACAGAAACATGATCCCTTCCATTTAATAGCTAACATTTTCAGGAAATATATACCACATTTCTGCGTGTGTTTTACCCCACATACTGCCAATATTTAAACTTGTTTAGTTTGAGGAATTTCCTCCTCTTTGTTTTCTTTCCCTCAATTTTTTTGGAGAATGATTCCCTTTCTGTCTTCATAAAAATAAGGACCATGAGCAAATGCTATTGTATATGTTCATATTATAGGGTTGAAAACTGGTAAGTAAAACACTTTATCTGTGATTCTTCCTAAAGCAGGCTAGATGGTGAGTTTGGTACCCCCTTATTACTGTCCAGTGGGTTTGTGTCTGCACTCAATAGTAACTGGCCTGTCTCTACTGGTATTTTATACTAAAATCAAAGAAATCAGCTTGAACTTTAGCATGCAAGATTTATTATAAACATGTCAAATGTTTGGTCTTAAGTAAGACAAACATTTTCGTGTTTTGCGTGTGTGTGTGTTTTTTTTGCCTATTGAACTGCCAAAAATTAAATGTAAAAAGATTTTGGCAGTAAGAATTCTCATAAAAGGCAAATGGAAATATAACTTGTGTTGACTATGAAGGATCCTTATAGACACAGCTATAGCTGCCTATGCTAGCAGGTGAGCCCCACCCCCACCACATCCCAAACACCAGTGGTTCTGAAACTTACGCATGCATTAGAATCACCCAGAGAGCTTGTTAAAACATGGATCACTGGGCCATCCTGAATTTCTGATTCAGTAATTCTGGAGAAAAGCCTGAGAATTTGCATTTCTAAGAAGGTCCCAGGTTATGGTGGCACTGATAGTCCAGCACCAACTTTAAGAACCACTTAAAGTTGGTTTGTAGCCCCTCAATGTTTCTCAACCCCGACTGTACCTGGGGGTCTTAAAAAAAATACTATTGCCCAAAACTCCCATGTTCAGGACTACTTCCAATGATTCTAATTTAATTGGTTGGAATTTATTTCTGAAGCTTTGGCTCCTGATAGTCCTTGACTCCTCACATCCAGGGTTTCATAAACCCCATTACTTTTGTTCTGCACACCAGTTCTCTAATTTGGTCCTCTTTTACCATCTCCAAAGCCATCTTCTTAATCTGTGCTTGTTTATATTCTGCCTGGATACTTCCCAGACCTTTAGTATCACCATCAGTGTGTGATGTTCTATGTTCACACTTAGGCCTTGCCTCCAAGGGTGTTAAATTACTGACTCATTTTTTACTGCTTTCTCCTCATTCACCTTCTCTTTAAGCTAAATCCGCCCTTTGCCTGTATGCCCCAGACTAAACACAGTGTTTTGTTCATTCTAGGTTTTCAGTACATTTGCTGAATCCAACTGAATAATTTTCTTTATCAGGCTTGCAGCATAACCTGGACACTCTATGAACAAACCATAAATGTATATACCTCTGTTTATATAAAACATTAGTTTAGAGTTTTCAATTTGAGTCCTGGAAAATAAACCATCTTGGTGAGACAGAAAAGCAATAATGTGGAACGGTGAGAAGCATAAACACTTTCTTCCCTCTGGGAAGCAGGAAAATACTCTTTGTCCCTCCTCCTGGTGATTGGAAAGATCTTCCAGGATCCCAGGAGAGAGGTTGAAGTTCGGAGTGTTGAGAGGTGGCAGTTAGAGCGATGGAAGTGGGTGAGTTTGGCCAAAGGAGGATATATGATTGAGAGAGAAAGGAGTCATTTTCAAAAAGGAGAAGTAGCAGTTAGCAAGCTTGGCAGAATGGGAATGGGAGAACCGAAGTGTCAAGGAATTCCCATAGATTTCACACAGATGTCAAGTTCATGAGGGCAGGAATGTTTGTGTCTATATTGTTCACTGTTGTATCTATTCCTAGTACCCAGAACAGCACCTGGCATGAAACAGACCCTCCATAGACATTTGCTAAATGAATAAATAAATGAAGAAGAGATGGTCAGTGTGTTAGATGTGGTGGGGAGTTTGAGGAAGCTCAGGGCTAAAATGAAGTCACACAAGTGTTATGGCAAATGCTCGGTGATGGGAGACTGAGGAGGTGGGAACAGTGAATCTGTCTTTCGCAAACCTCGTTGGTTCCTCCCAGCAAGAAATCATTGTTGGTTCCCATCTCCCAGACGCCTATCAAAATGGTCATATGAGTATACCTGTGAATAGGAGAACCCACGTTGGCACTGTCCAAGGCCAGAATATCTCATTTTTGCCAGAGCCTGTGTGGGTGGATGGGGCTGTGAGCACTCTTGTTCTGAAAGCATCAGATACTGGGGAGGCAAATGGAAAAAGGCTCAGTGGACCAGACCCAAGGGAGAAAGGCAATGAGTAGGCAGTGGGGCCGTCAGTGGCACATTATTTGGCCTCTCTCCTCTTTCGCATGCTTTGTGAGGGCCCTAAAATTTCACCAACTTTCAGGTTCCACTCAGAGACCACATTTTCACTGCCTTCTGGAAGTCATCCCTCCCTGTCCTGTTAGAAGGATGTAACTGCTGTTTCTGTTTCTGCTTTCTTCACTTCAGTCCAGGAAGAAAGGACAGACAGGGCTGAGGGCTGAGGGCTAGGGTGTGAGCTGGAGGCTGGGCCTGCAGTTCCAATGCCAGCCCCCGCTTCCCAGGAGACCTGGCAGGTGCCCCCTTACTGGGTTCAGGAGAGCTTAGCAGGATTAGAGGGAAAGAGCTGATGTGACCCAGGCTGTTATGGGAACGAGGTAAAGGATGGGATCATTTTTTATTAGTAGCAGAATGGAATCTGGGGATGCAGGAACTTGGGAGTGTGATACAGAAAGGACAGACTGACAACTCTGAGCACTTAAAACAGGCTGCCACTGTGACCTGAATCAACTCCTTTACAAGTTCACTGAGAATTCTCCTCTTCCCTCCCAAGTTCCCTACTACATACACCGTGGAATAACCGAAACAGATAGGAAGAAGTGTCAGAGCCCAGTCCTTCTCTAACAGCCACCATCCATGGGCTTGAGTTTCTTTGGTCCCCTGATTTCCAAGGCTCATGATGATGATGACCAGAGAGGAGTGGCTCATTGATAAATACGTTTACGTATTTCCTCCTACACCATTTTCTTTCCTTTGGAGGCGGTTCGTTTTTATGGTTCTTTTCTTAGAAACTGCGTCTTGTGATAAAAACCAGTAGACAAAGGTCACCAGAAAGAAATACATTATTCAACAAAGTTAGGTTTATTTGGTTCTTTCCCTTATCTCCTCCATCCTGTGAGATTGTATTCAACCAACTAATACCAAAGATGCATATGTGGTGAGTAAGGATCATGTATGAGCACACTGCTCCTTGATGTTCCATACATATACAAAGGAAAAACTGCCACCATGAAAGAAGATTCTGACTGGGGTCAGAATAACCCTACAGAATCTGAGAAACCCTCTGAGGAAGGCATTCTGTAAAGGTCAGGTTTCTGCCTCCCCAAGTGCCATTTCCTTTAGCTCTTTCAGTGAACATCTGACGAGTATCAGCATACAGTGAATGTGCCTTGCAAGTAAATATTTTTCTAATATGTAGAACCTTAAAAGAAAATGCACTAGCTTGTTTTTTTCTTTAGTTCTCTTTTTCTTTTATATTTATAAATGACACCAAAGTAAAAGCCTAAAATCTAGAAACCAAGAACCCAAAACATATGCCTCAGTGTATTATTGTATATTTTAATTTTATGTAATTTCCCCCTTTTTATTCTTAGAAAGTCATGAAATTTAAGATCTTGAAATCAGCAGCCATTACTATGCTTTTCTTCCTTTGCTGTTCTGACATTAGTAAACCTAGGTAACAAACCATTCATTCATTCAAATAAGGTTACCATGCAGTTGGGGATACAGAAAAGAGGTAGACATGGACCTGACCCTTTAGGAATTCAAAGCCCCCAGAATGCCTTTCTTCACTGTGTCACTGCTAAAAAAAAAGCAGCAGCAAATACTTCTTTTTCGACTCCATGACACATATATTACTCATTATATTTATGATTCTTTTAAACTTTAATTAGAAGGAAGTTTCTAGAGTATTTTATAGATTAAGCAAAAGATAGTTGTGATAGGTTGCAAAACTAGCCACAAATTGTTTCATCCCTCTATGCATGCCCTTTAGCAATGTGAATTTATGGTCTTTCCATCAAGAGGTTAATTCTGTTTCACCAGCCAATAAATCTGGGCTTGGCCAACAGAACATTAATAAATGTACTGCAAGGAGAGACTTGAAAAGTTCTTGTGCATTAAGGCTTGCTGCCTTACTGCATTTGGAACCCTGAGACAACCATGTGTGTGACCTCGAGCCACCCTCCTGGATCAAGAGAGACATGTAGTCATGTCCATGTCACCCTTGCTAACTAACATATGCCAAAGACCAGAGGTAAGGCTGAGCTCTTCTAGTTCATAACAGCTCCAACTGAACAACCAGCGACCTGTAGATGTCTGAGTGACTCAGCACATATCAGCTGAGCAGATCCATTCCAGAACTACCCATTGGAAAGTGTGCACTGGATTCTTTCCAACCCACAGAACGGTGCAAAATAAAAAATACTTGTTTTAGCTCATTATGTTCTGAGATGCTATTATGCAGTAAAAGCTACCTAATACAATAGTATTTTTTAATTTCTTAAAACTTTTTGAAGTTTAATGTAGCCTGCTGCAACTATAGGATTAGGGTGAGTTCAGAAAGTAAAATTATAATCTTATAATGTAACATTTCTTAAAACTGCCTGTCAATTCTATTGAAATTTTTACCTGGGGAATTAAACGAAATAATTGGGAGAGACTTTTTTTAAACACTTTATTGAGGTCTGATTGACATACAAACAGCTGTAGATTTAAGGTATACAACTTGATGTGTTTGAGAATTGGTAGAGACCTTTATTGTTTTTTTTTTTATCTCTAGTACAGGATCTGACAATGAAATTGGTTAGGGGTAAGATTTCCAGTTAGTAGATGAATAAAAGAACAGCTGATTGTGCCAGCTTTTACTCTGGGTTCTGCATGAAACACTGTGAGTCAGTGTGTGCTCAATGAGTGGTCAGTGTTTATTGTCTTTCAGTTCAACAACAGGCTACGTTTTAAATGTAAACATTACAGTGATGAGTAGTACCGACCATCCACTGCCCACTCATCACTCAGCTACTCATTCGTCCCTTCGCTGCAACAGCACCAAGGGGTACATCCTAGGAAGTGATAGTTACAGCCCTTGGCGGTAAGCCCAGTGGATGCCACAGCTGCCTCCGTGCTGTCTCTCTCGCCTGCTACTCAGCCCACTTTAATCGGGCTTCGGCTCTACCATGCCAAAGGAATGCTTCTCATCAAGGTCACGGAGGACTCTGAATTGCTAAATCCAGCAGACACTTCTCAATTTCTACTTTAACCCCTTAGCAGCATATGACGTTGACCAAGCCCCTCGTGAAGCATGCTTCTCCTGCCGTTTCTGTTACACTATTGTGGTCCGGCTTTCTTCCTACTACTATGAACGCTGCAGTCTCCTTTGAGGGCTCTCATGTATCTTAAATATTGGTGTTCCCTCAGGTTATGCCCTGGGTCACCTTCTATTCTTATTCTTCACATGCCTCCTGGGCAATGATATCCTTTTGTAGCTTCTTTTCTTCTATGTATTCGTATCTTCCAAATTAATGTCTCTAGTTGAAATCTCATTCCTGAGCATCTCAAGTCAAGCCATCTACTGAGTAGTTTCTCCTTACTGGCTCCCAGGAACCTCAATCAACATGTCCAAAACTGAAGTCTGAATCATTCTGCTGGCCTCCTACTGCTCTTTTGTTATCAACTCCTTCTCTGGTCTGATAACTACCTGTAGCTGCACGACAGTGAATGACACCACCATCTATCTGGCTACCCGAGAGAGGAGCCCAGGAACCATCCTAGACTTTCCCTGTCCTCTACCACAGTCCTTAATTAATTAATTAACAAATCCTGTCAGTTCCATCCTCTCAAAAGTTCTTGAATAAATCCCTTGTCTTTAGTTTTCCTCTCTGCATTTCACAGAATGTGTCCTCCCAATCATCTCCATCTCTATGCCAGCCAAGACCTAACCTTTTGAAAGTGGACCAACAGACGCTTGACTCCATTGTTATTTTCATTTTGCCAGAGACCACCTACCCTGAAGCTGTAAAAAACAAACCCTGGTGACTTAAGCTGGAAGGGTCAAAGGGCATGAAAATATGAGCGGGTGTATGTGAAACCTTTAATTTAAAAATAACATTCAGTCACATCTATAGTAATTTCTGCAGCTTACTAATTTCTCCATTTTTGATCTAGAGCTCCATATCTGATGGCTATCATGTAAGTAGCACAGATTTCTTTTTTTGCTTTATAATTTTGGCTTTGAATTGTACATACGGAAACTCAAATGTTTGTTTTTGGCTTTCTTGTGTATTCTTGGAAGATAATTTTCCAGTCTGCTGGAATTCATCATCCTCACATTTGCCTGGCATTTATCACACCCAAACTGGCTAGTGTGCACTCTAAAATTTTTATTTTGTAAAATAAAAGATCACACTTTCGACTATTTGATGACTCCTCCTTGCTTACAGGTTTTCTTTTTCACTCTGAAAAGTGCTTATTTATTTTTACAATGTCCTTTTTTTTGTTGCTGTTCAAAAAGATAATTAAAACCAGGAGGACCACTAACATTTTGGACTGAGAAAAAAGATGAGTTACGGGAATATCTTCTCCAAAGGTGCTTCATAGGTTCATGTATTTGCAAATGCTTAGCAGGTCCCATGTGGCCCCCAATAGGCCTGTGAAGATGGTAGTACAATCTGAGAGCTATAGAAAGGCTAGAATTAAGAAGATGTATAGACTATATAGATATGTGTTTGTAGCTGGTGGGTATATGGGGTACCTCTTGTGCCCCATGTGCCATCAGCAACCAGATGTGTTGGCATAACCTGGCAACACCTGGCCTCAGCTGTACTGTGTATTGTTGCTGGCCTGTACTTCTCTGTTCCAGTGTGTGGGCTGTCTTAGGAGCTCACTGAGACATTCCAACCGAACTGGAGGTGCGTGAGAGTTATGTCCCATGGGGCAATCTCTGACCAATGAGGATGGGAGCCAAGGTATAACATGAATAAATATACTTGACTTCTTTGAGTCTCAGTCTCCTGATGTGTAAAGTGTAGTGAAAAATTCCTACCCAAGAGTAAATGCCCTCCAATGTGGGGAGGATTAAATGAGAGAGAGTATGTACATGTCTGTTAAAGAGTAGATCCTTCCTGTTTCCTCTTTGTTCCTACATTTATAAAATTGTGATAATGAGTGTTTTGGAGTTCGTTTTTTACTATTAGACTTTTAAGATGATTTAAAGACAATAACCTTTTAAACGTAACAACTCTTGGAAAATTGGACTAACCAATAATCAGTAACGGTGGCCAAGAAGTGCAGTTGAAAGAGCATCCTAGCCTATTGGAAAAACCTGGATTTTAGTTCTGGTCCCAACTACTACTATCTGTATCATTTCAGACAATTCGTGGTGACTCACACAACACTGGATGAGGAAGTATGCTTGTCCCAACTCCTAAGCAACTGTTGGCAGGGGGGCAAGAAGCAGAAGGGGACAAGAATGTTTACTAGTAACCCAGACAACAGGGAATTTATTTCCAGCTTTCACTTCAAGTAGGAAATGATTCATAACAACTAAAAGAGGTTTAAAACCACACACACTTAGCCACAGTATACGAAATGATGGTCTGGAGAAAAGAAACCATGACCCTAGATCCTGCAGACAGAACTCAGCAATGCACAGCCATGCCAGGACTTTGCAGCCAATAATGTACAAAGCTTCTCATCATAGTCAGCTGATAGAAACTCAGTTTTAAAAGAACAAGCTAAGGAGCAAAGTTAACTCCCTGAAATCACTCCTCAGGATCCCAAAGCAGGAAACAGACATATAAATGACTGAGTGATGTGAGGATATCGTGGGCCATATACAGAAACTAGACTGAATCCTAAGTCCCTTCACTCCACTAAGAATTTGCAGAAAAGGAGAGAGAGAGCATATTAAAACATACCGTGTCCTTTAGAATTTGTTGTACATGTTTATGGAAAGTGAACTGTGATGAATCTCGTTATAGGGTACCATTTCAGTCATTCTCGCCAACTGTTTTATTTCTTTAAAAACCTTGAGTTAATTAATATTTTAGGTGTAGTTTTAGTTTATTACTTTATTAGTAATGCTCCAGGGAAGGTTCTGAGACACATTTTGTAAGAGCTGTCAAAGGGTTCCACAGGAGAGAGCAGTTGATTGTATGAAGCTCTTCTTTTAGGGGACCCCCCAAGACATGCTTGTATGACTGTCTGCAGCAGTGCTGACAATAACCTCTGACTCCACCTGCCTCAGAGTGTGCCTTCAAGATAGTCACTTGTCTTGGATGCTTTATATGCTATATAACCACTTCACATTTCTGAGTTCCAGCTTCCTCTTTATAAAAATAAAAACACTTAAAAAATGTATTTAAGTGTAACATATATTTAAATTATTAAGTAGAAATCATTATTTCTGTTTCCAAACCTGACATCTATCCATCACTATATAAATAAATATTTGTTTTTATAAAAAAATCCTTTATACAGATCTCTAGCTCTTGAAAACAGGCAGAGTATTTTAGACTGAGTAGCTGATTCTAGGGAGAGTTCTAATTTATCTTTTAATCTTTTTCTAGGCAGCAGGATTGTTAAACTCAGTCGGCCTGATCTGGGTTCCATCATGGCCTCACCTTTCCAGAAGTTTATGTCAACTCTGACCTCTTGGTCTGTGTGGTTTGGCCGGACTGCCTCTGTCCCATTTTAAGCACCCTTCATACAAATGGCTCTTTGACATTTTTTAGAGCCTGGTAGTGCCAATCAGGTGACGGCAGCTTTGATCTGATCTCTGTACCCAGCCCCCAGCACCACTCAGCATTTCACCCTCACTGGAATTTCACTGTCCCCACATCTATGGGCCATGTGACCTTGGAGAGCCACTTAATTTCTCTGAGCTCTAGTTTCCACTTTCATAAGATGTGACTGTTGGGCTAGATACATGAACTTCTCTAAAATTCTGTACTTCCTCTCTGCGTATAGGTCAACCGAACACACACCTGGGTTAAAATATCAGTATTAATGTGTCCTCCTTCCTTATTTTCTGAGTTGTCCTTTACATTTTGTTTGTTTGTTTGTTTTAATGTCATACCAGTACTCAGCTCTGAATCTTACCATGGCCTGTTGTCCCGGGGTGTCAAGCCTTCATTAGTCAAGACACTATAAACATGCCCTGTGTACTTGTATTCATGGAATACCATTCACCATAGAGTCTCCCAGCCTATATTCAATTGTTCTGGTTTCCTATATGATACAGGCAGTCCCTGAGTTACAGTGGTTTGACTTCCCAATATTTTGACTGTAGGAGGGTGTGAATGCAATATGCATTCAGTAGAAACTCTCCTTGGAATTTTGAATTTTGATATTTTCCCAGGCTCATGATATACATAGGAGACTGTTATGATCAGTGAGCCGCAGCTCTCAGGCAGCCGTGGAGTCGCGACGGTGAACAACCAATATGCTCACAACCATTCTGTACATGTACAACTATCCTTTTCTTCACTTTCATTATAGTACTCATAAAGTACATGAGAAATCTAACTCTTTCTTATAAAATAGGCTTTGTGTGAGATGATCTTCCCAAACGTAGGCAAATGTAAGTGTCCTGAGCACATTTAAGGTAGGCTAGGCTAAGCTATGATGTTCCGTAGGGAGGGTAGGTGTATTAAATGCATTTTTTACTTAAGATACTTTCAATTTACAGTGGTTTAATTGGGACAGAACCCCACTGTAAATTGAGGGAGATCTGTATTGGAGCAGTGTGAATGGCGGTGATTTTCATATAATGACCTTCTTTTGTCCATTTCTACTGTCAAAGAATACATTTCTCCTGACGGAGGGTCCAGTGGGAACAAGGCAGGTGCTCAGAGAGGGGCTGAAGGAGACAGCACCTCATTTCACCCGGGTGAGAAACGTACGTCAGGACTTCATGTCTTGTCTATTAGACACAGGAATAGAGTACAAAAAGGGGATGGTTAGCCTGAGGACATGTAATAACCAGTTGATTTGAATAAATAAACAAAGCTAGTTTTTTTTCTGACAAAACGTGTGGTTTGGTGAATTGGTTTGACAACCACCATTGGTTCTTTGTATTAGTTTGCTAGGGTTGCCAAAACACAGAACCAGACTGGGTGGTTTAAACAACAGACGTTTATTTCTCATGGTTCAGGAAACTAGAAGTCTAAGAGCGAGGTGTCAGTGGGTTTAATTTCTTCTGAGGCCCCCTTCGCTGGCAGATGGCTACTTTCCCAGTGTGTCCTCACATGGCCTTTTCTCTGTGCACATGCATCCTTGGTGCCTCTATGTGGGTTAAAATTGCCTCTTACAAGGACACCAGCAGATTGGATTAGGGCCCATCCTAACAGCATCATTTTAACTTAACAACCTCTATCTGGCCCTATTTGGGGGGCTTTTAAACACAGTCGCATTCTCAAGTCCTGAGAGTTATGGCTTGAACATATCATTTGGGGGATACAATTCTGTCCATATATTGGGTGAGCTAAGTCAGCAGCTCCAAGAATTTCATGAAAATAATGTTGTGATAAGAAAATAGCGTTTTATAAAAATTTATACTGGAAAAAGTGTATTGAATGGAATTATTTTAATTTTTCCAATCTATTCCTAGTATATTAGGTTATACCAGGTGCCTCAAAGAGAAAGACCAGGTGTAATAGTCATCAATAGATGTTGGTCAGGCTGACTTTTTTCCTACTTGTTCTGTCAACTGCTAACAGGAAGTAAAGCTGCCACTTATTATTGTGGCTGTATCTACTCCTTCCTGTAGTTTTGTCAGCTTTAATTTCATGCATTTTGAAGCTTTAATAGCAGAGACAGACACATTTAGGATTACCTCTTCCTGATGAGTTGATCCTTTTATCATTAAAAATACCTTTTTGCCTTGAAGCTACTTGACTGATACTAATATGGCCACCCAATTTTCTTAACATTTACTGTTTGCATGATAGCTTTTTCCTCCAGTACATTTGTGTCTTTGTATTTAAATTGCCTCTTTTATAGACAGTATATACTCAGTCTTGCTTTTTAGATTTGGTTTGACATTTTGCCATTAAATTATGGTATACAGTCCTTTGACATTTTATGTGGTTGTTAATATGATTGGATTAAGGTTTATCAATTTGTGTTTGTTTTCTGTTTGTCACATGTGTTCTTTGTTCCTGTTACTCCTTTCACACTTTTTTAATTTAATAGAATATTTTTAGTGTCCTTTTTTATTTGTTCTTTTTTTATTAGTCTATTTTAAATCAGTATTGCAGCACTTTATGGAACATGGAAAAATTCACATCAGTGTAATTCCTTTTACTCCATTCTTTGTGCTAATGTTTCCATATATTTTACTTCAGTGGACTTTACAGACCCTCCACATTGCACAGTTACTACTTTTGCTTTGAACAATTACCTTTTAAAGAAACTAAGGGAAAAAGTTGTCTTCTTACTATATCTATATATTTACCATTGTCCATGCTCTTCATTCTTTCCTATAGAAGTGAGATTCCATTTGGTTTCATTTTACTTTCAGTCTGAAGAATTGCTTTAACATTTCTTACAGTGTATATCTTCTGACAGCAAATTCCTTCAGCTGTCCTTTGCTGAAAATGTCTTTATTTTACTACCACAACCCCTTTTTCAATGATAATTTTACAGGGCATAAAAATGTGACTTGATAGTTTTTTCCTTCTTGCAGCACTTTAAAGGTTCATTTTCTGACTTTTTGTCAGCACTGATTTTTGCTGAGAAATCAGTTTTACTTTGTGTTATAGTTCCTTGCATATAACACATCTTTTTCTCTGGCTTCTATTAAGATTTTTGGCCTCTTAGTTGATTTTATGCATTTTCATTATGATATATCTTGGCACGTTTTTCTATTTTTTTATTCTGCATGGGTTTCACCAAGCTTCTTTGATATGTGCACTGACTTTTTAAAAGCCAAATTTGGGAATATTCTACCCATCTTTCCTTCAAATATTTGTTTTCTCCATGCTGTGTTCCCTTTCTCTTTTTATTCTGGTACTCCTATTACACATATGTTAGACCACTGGTATTGCTACATAGAGTTACCAAGACCCTACTCATTAACATATTTTTTCTTTTGTTTTTCAGATTGGGTGATTAATTTTTTTCTCAAGCTTACTGACTTTTTCTTATGCAATTTCTAGTCTGCTATTAAGCCTATCTAGTGGTAATTTTGAGGGCATAATACTTCCTCCTATTACATGGCCTTTCTCAGGAAATGGCAAAGAGCCTTAGATAGGTCTTCCTCTCTAGCTGGGCCATAACTCCAGAGCTTCCCAGTACCGAGCTACCTGTGGTACCCCAATTCAGCACCCAGACCTGTAGCAGTGTCTTCTTGCTGGGCTTTATGGAGTTTTGCCCAACATATATGCGGTCCTGCCTTCACCCAAGGATCTGCCTGGCACTCCTACATAGACTTCTAGAAACTCATCTTTCCAACTCCTTCCTCTCTGGTACCATGCTCTACAAGTTCCAGACCTTTTGTAGGCCTGAACATCAATCTCTGTTCTTCAGCTTCAGGAGACTTCTGGCTCTGCTTGGGCTCCATTTCTAGGCTCCTGAGGTTTTGAAGGTTTCCCTAAGCAAAAACCAAGGTGAATGTGCTCCTCTCTTCATGGGCTTCCTTTCTGTAAAGATCTCAGTCCTGTACTGCCTGGTGTCTAAGGTCTGAAAATAAGTGCCCCATTTATTTGTTATTTATAGTTGTTTATGTCAGGAGGGCAAGTCTAGTAGTGGTTACTCTGAAGGGGGTAAAAGGCAGAAGTTACTCTTTATTCCTTTTTTATTCTTAAATTTAATCACATACAATTACGAATTAGGTAAGAAACTCTGAGTTATGGTAAGGGAAAGTATAGTCATAGATGAAATGGTGGAAAGACTTTAATTAAATCTACCTAATATCTTTTTTTTGCTAATTGGGTTATCCCTCTGTCCTTTTACTTTGTAATTGGAGATGTCCTACATTTATGTACTTTATTTGTGTATTTTTTATCTCTTTTTATTGAAATATAGTTGCCGTACAATATTATATTAGTTTCAAGTATACAACATAGTGATTCAACAGTTATAAACATTATTAAATTTTCACCCCAGCTAGTGTAGTTATTAGCTGTTACTATGTACCTTAATTTTGTTTTTTGGGGAAAAAAAATACTTTGACTACTATACCCTTCTATAGTTCTAGAAATGTTCATACTCAGTACAACACAATGTACTTTATTTTATCCTTTAAAAACTATTAGTACTAGAAGATAACTCAAAGCTAATAGCATTCTTTTTCTATACTAAAACAATATTTTTAGAATTGGAAAAAAAGGATTGCAAAGTCTATAGATGTCATGTATTTAGCTCTTATTTTATTTCTGCATCCTCCTGTCAGGTTACACTAGTGGAGTCTTTCTGCTAATGGTCCTTAGATTTAAACTTCAGGGAACTGGAGGCAGGATATCCATTAGAAGGCAACGTATTATGGTGGCTGGGAAAACTCCCAACTTGGATGGCTTAATTTCTGTAGCACAAAGAAGCTCTAAATTAGCACGTTAATTTGGGCTGTTTTCTTAAAATTTTAGTTATTTTATGTTTTATCTCAATTTTAGAATTTATATTATCACATCAGGAAATCTTGGTGATTTTAAATCACTAATCACCTCTTGGATGTTAAATTGATAAGTATCAATTTGAATTTTTGTAATAAGTGCCCATAGCCACAGTGATAAACTACTTTTCTAGAGGAGGCAGCTGAAATTCTGAGACGTGTATAAATCATGTCATAAGAGGAACTATGGAAGGCATTAAGGCTGCTGCTGAAGATGTTAAGTGCTCATTTTTCAGCATACTTACGGTCTGTTTTAAGCACGGAAAAGACCATGCAGAGGTTTGTTTAAAAATTTTAAAGTTGATAATAGATTTATTGTAGTTACAGATTCAAGATCACAGATTGTTCCTTAGCTTAAAAGTTCAGCTTACAAATCTTATTCTAATTATAAACTACGCAAAGTGTTGCAATCACATGTAAGGGTTTTTGACTAATATTTGGTTTTATTTATGGATTTGTTAATTAAACATCTTCAAACGCTTGACACTGAATTTGTACATTTAATTTATTTTAGTTCTTCAGCTGTAAAAATTATTTGACTAATAAATACATGTAACAAACTTAAAATTCTCTTAAATGTTCCAGTACTATTTCCCAAATTTCAAAGATTTTAACCAAAAATTATAATTCTATATTGAGTACTCCATTATGCATTTAAATTCTAATTACAAGATTTGCACTCTGATAGACTTAATTCTTCTAAATATTCCTAATACAGAAAACACTAAATTTTCATATCTACCCTAGTCTCCATAGAGCAACATATGGCTTTGATTACCTTAAATATTTCTGTGCTTAATTCTGATTATTCCTGGAATTGAAAGGCACCTCATGATGGAAATAATTTCATCATCCCACACAATTTGGGGGTTACTGTCTCAGCTTGCCTAATGGTTGGAAATGGCTGGAGGTTGCATAATGGCTGGCAGTCTCAGCCAGGAGGCTTACTGTATCCTTTCTGGCAGGTTTGATGGGACACACTAAATTTGATCCTTGCAGCTTGGTTGTGGACTATATGCTTTCCAGAGCTAGGTGGTCACTTAGCCCTCAAACTTCTAATTCTTTCTGCAGGGAAGTCAGCTTCCCTTCTTTCCTTGACTCTTTGGGTTTGGAAATAAATATCTTTTACATACAACTCAGTAGCACTTCAAATTTTATGGAAGCTAATAGAGTATTGAAATGATATCAAATCGAAGTTTGGAAATCTCTCTTGGCTTTGGAGATTAGCTGATACAACTTCCAAAGTCCCACTCCTGATGACCCTATTGGGATTCCGGCATTATGCTGTGCCAGATAACCTGCACGAACTTTGTAACCACAGATAAAATAGTTCTATGATTTGTACGGAATAATTTGGTTTATTGGAACCAGGCACCCATGTTGCCTCATTTTGCCTAAATAACCAGTGCTTTTCAAGAAATCTGGTCATTTAATTATGATTTATCTCTGTTTACAGTCCTGGCTTATTTTGTTCATAATATTTGTCCCCCCTTCTCCCCATATCTGACCCCACCATCCAACCTCCTCTCTCTCTTCTTTTCTTCAGAACACACAATAAATGAGGGCCTACTCTAACTAGGCTAGGCATGGTTCTAGAAATAAAAAGGTAAGCAAGATAGACACAGAGATCAAACTTAAAAATACATATCAATAATGTTTAAAAATATTAGAAAATTGAGATATAACTTTCATACAGTAAAATGCGTAAGTCTTAAATATAAGCAATGAATTACCAATAACATAAGTTGTAATAAGTGCTAGGAACTTATTCGGGGATAAATGAAATTTTACCAATGAACAACATACCAAATAAAACAAAGGAACTCTGGCTTGAATTATCAGTTTGACAGCCATTAGTTAAATATTTGTGAGTTGTTGGTTTGGAGCAAGATCAATAAATTATGGTCTGTGGGATAGCAAGGACTGTTTTTGTATGACCCAGGAGCTAAGAATGGTTTCTATATTTTTAAAGGATTGAAGACAAAACTGAAGGAAAAGGAGGAGGAGAAGAAAAGGAAAGAACAGAGACTATATGTGGACTGCAGAGCTTAAAATATTTACTATCTGACCTCTTACAGAAAATGTCTGCTGATCGTGGAGTTACAGAGGAGAGGAAGGTAACTAGAAGCCAAGAGCGATGGTCCTTTTTCTTTGTTCTCTAGCCTAGTAAGCCATATGAGTCAGTGGCTCTCTTTGATTGGCATTACCCTGTTGCTCAATCAGAAGGGGTTTAAATTTTTACTAGTTTATGTCAGCCCCACCTAGTGAAATTAAATACAAGGAAGAGTTTGCTAAAACAGCATGCCAAAACTACTAAGTCAGGACACAGAGGTGGTTGACCTCAATCTTGATATGAACTGGATTTTTCAGAAAAGTAGGAATAGTTGGGGCCATGTTTAACTGTTAAAGGCTATAGGTGTGTTTTGAAAAACTTTTCCCCAGATATTGTCATCATCTACTGCTTAGGGGATCCCCTGGGATCTTTATAGTAGATGGGGGAGGGGAGAAGAGAGGGAAAGGATGGTGGGGCTGTGACGTAGCAATTTCCAACCATATATCCTGCCCCGCCTTCCCTTTCCAAGGAATCCACATGCCTTTTCCTCAAGTCTATCTCAGCTTGCGGGGTCCTTCAGCAGGTAAAATCTTTCTTTCCAGAGGAGAATTCTGTTCAAATAAGGCCAGCTGGGCCAGCATTTGGACTGATTACTGGATGGGAATTTCTAGGTAGTGTCAATGTTAGACTTGTCACTGTGGTTTGGGCTGTCTGTCTAGTTGGATCAACTACGGTATTGGCATAGAAAGGGGACTAGAAATAACTGGGAGAACGTTGGAGCCCTAGTAAAATGGGCAGGTCTTAGGGAAAAAAGTTTGTCCTTGGAAGGGAAATAGAGTGCAAGTCAGGAAATGTGTGCAAAAGCCAAGCTACACAGACTGAACAAAGATGGCTGGGGTTAGAGACAGATTGCCGTTTGCTGGGCTCATGACATTGCATGCCAGCCAAGCACAGGAAAACGACCCAGAGACCCTGTCCATTTGCAGGGTGTCCAATAGCCTTGGCCTCCGTGTTGGGACTGAACTTGTCTGCTGGAGGCTGAAGGGGAACAGCTGAGTTTGGCTGGGTTGGTAAAGCCCAGGACTAAGTTATTATTGATACTGTTATTAATGAAAGTATTTGATGACACTTGCCATGTTACTGAGCAAGGCTATGTGGCAGATACCTATAAGCAATATCCCTATTCTTTGCTACAACTCCGTTGAAGCAGGTACTATTATCCCTACTTTACAGAGCAGACACTGTAGGTCAGTGAAGTGAAGTGATTTACTCAGGCTGGTAAGGGACCAAACTGAGCTTTTGATCCAGTTCAGAGTCCAGAGTATAAAAACTGCTTAATTTTGTATCCAGCATCCCTTCCATAAGGGCATTTAACAAATGCTATAACCAAAAAACAGTTACTCATCACACACCCTAGAGTATGAATACCTACTCTGCCTAGATCTGGGCCTATTCAGGAACTTCAGATACAAAATAAATCTAACCTCACAGTCCTCTGATACGTTGGTATAATGTAATCTCTTACCCAATTCTAACCTAGCACCTTCCTTTGTGTCAGACACTGCTAGCGGCTGTGTGTGTGGTAGCAAATGAAATATACAGTCGCAGCCCTCATTGAGCCCAAAAGAAAGTTAGATAGACATTGAATGAATAAATAAGATAATAGGTATGCAATTATAAATTGTGTACATATCCATTAAGGAAAGGACTGGGGTGATATGAGAGGGAGAATAATAAGGAGATTTACTTTAGATTAGGAAACTAGGGGAGGCCTCTTAGAGGGGGGATGTTTAAGATGGGACCCGCAGGGTGAGCTGCTGCCAAATAGAGCAATGGTGCTCAACTGGGCGTGATTTTGCCGCAGGTGGACGTGTGGCAAAATCTACAGACACTTAGGTTGTCACATCATGAGGGGTGAGGGTGGGGGGTGGGAGGGGGAAGGAGGTTGGTGGTGGGGATCGAGTCTAGCGAGTAGATGCTAAATGCCGCTAAACTTTCTACAGTGCTAAGGACAGCCCCTCACTGCAAAGGATTTTCAGGCCCTCAATGACAATAGTGCTGCAGCTGAGAAACGGCATTTGGGAGCATCATCGTTTGGGAAGGCTCCCTGCCCCAGGTGGGCTAGTGCTTAGGGCAGTCCAGAAATGCAAAGGATGGCAGCAGGGCTAGAGGCGAGTCAGGGAGGTGGGGGGTTGAGAAGGACCTGGCTGCGCAGCCGGGGCCACAGAGTCTGTCATAATAAGGGCTTAGATTTTACTGTGACTCCTCATTGAGCTCGCTTGTTCATCCATTTCAAAAGTAGTGATACAATCAAGTTCCCATTTTCTAGGAATTTCCAGACAGACTAACTCCAAATAAGGGAGGAAGTCTTAAAGGAAGCCTAGTTGTAATAATCCTGTCCTTACCTGTTTTTAGATTCTATAGTAGAAAACACCGAGTACAGTTTCAGCCATAAATTAATGAGGTCAAGTGCTGTTTACTGACTCTCCTGCATCTTTAACTAGACTTTCCATCAAACGCTGGACTTGTCACTCTGATCTCTTCCACATGTGCCCACGAGTTTCTTGTGGGGCTGACTATATACTTTATAGACAGGGTTGGACTCAGTCATTTTTAGTAGTTTAATGTCACCCACTGGAAATTTCCATAACTTTTTCTAGATTAAGTAGGAGAGAAAATGTAAAAAAAAAAAACTTGGTCTCAGTTGTTCGTGGGTGATATTGAACAAGCTTCTGAACATAAGTTTTCTTATCTATACAGTTGGCATTTAATCAATGGAATAGTTTCTTGATCATTTTGGTATTGTTGCAATTCAGAGCCAAGGTTGAAAATCTCAATTGCTCTATGGAGGGACTTAAAGACAATAAAATGTAAACAAAGAAAAAACATACCTCCTTTCACTCTGCCAATAGTATATTTATAAACTAAATAAGTGTATAAATATGAAGGCTCTGTAAGTCAATAGATGTGACAGAGCAAGTATGCTGCAGAAATGCTGATGAGTGTACCCTTGCATTCCTTTGCACCCAGACATTGCAAACGAGCCAACGATTCTGAGCCTTGGCTGCATTTTCCTGAAACCTTCCCTGATGAATCTTTCCTACTTTGCTGGGAACTCCTTGCCCCAGGGGCTGTTTCTTTTTTTCTTTTTTTCTTTTATTTTCAATAACTTTAAGCACACTTGCCTAGCCCTTTAGTAGGCGCCCAAAGTATTGGGATAGATGGATGGGTGACTGGATGGGGGGACTGGATAGTTGATGTTGAACTGTTCTGACCTTGGATACATCAGTGAACAAAGATGCTTGCCGTTGTGGAGTTCACATTTTAGCAAGGAGAGTCACAGTGCAAAGACTAAGTACCTATGCAGGAAGGCGGGAGGTGGTAAGTGATATGGAGAAAAAGAAAAATTAACTTAAAAACTATAAAAGAAAAGTTAGGTGCTTATTTTATTTGAAGAACAACATATGAAGACCCTTCTTGTTGGCTGTGTACTCTGTCTACATTTTAACCAGCTGACAAGGCTCCGCCAATGAGTTCCTGGTGTCCTGGGGAGTTCTCGCAGCCTCTGTTCTCTCTGTGTGAGATGGTTATCCTTAAGAACAAAAGTGACTGTTACTGAGGAACGCTCTCTACTGTGTATTTTCTGTGCTTCACATACTTAACTGCTTATGATTTTAGGTCTAGGAAATGGAACTAGTTGTTTATTAGTCAAATAAAGTTCTCTTATTAAAAGGTTTTAAAATTGATGAATAGTTGACTTACCATATTATATTCATTTCAGGTGTTCCACATAGTGATTTGAGAACTGCATACATTATTATGAGATGCTCACCACAGTAAGTGGGTACCACCTATCACCAGGTAGTTATTACCATATTATTGACTGTATTCCCTCTGCTGTATGTTTCATCCACATGACTTATTTATTTTAAAATTGGAAGTTTGTGCCTCTTTATCCCCTCACCTATTTCTCAACACCACAGCACTCAACAGGGTGCATCTGAAGTTTAAATGCTGCTTCGTGAATTTAATTACAATTTTTGGTGTTTAGCTTACACATTAGAATTATTCAAATGGTTTTTTTTTTTTTAAACTAGTGATTTCATTTTAGGGTAAGATTCTGTTGCTCTTTAGCCTGTAGCTCTGTCCTGTCCCTGGCATTTGGCACATGGGCCTGCTTCCATCCTCTTCTCTCATTCAGATCTTTATCTCGTAACTTTGACTGTTGGAATTGGAATAAAGGTTTTCAGACTCTGAATATATCAAAGTAAACTTTGTGTCGACAATGTAAGGGCAGTGTCCTAATGGTGACCAGATAGTAGATCCTATCTTTTCTTTGACAAATAGAACGAAAGCAAAATATCATTCATGGCATCTACTGTGTCCCAAAGAGAGAAGAGACACAGTCATTAAGTGAACTGTCACCATCTGCCTTAGAGGACAGACACAAACACTTATATTTAAAACTGAGAAGAAAATGCTTGATTTTACAAAGCAGAGGGTTCTGGTTGCTAGGCCAAGTGGTGGAGGAAAGGTGGGGATGAGGAGAGTCTGGAATGTGTGAGGATAGGAAACAGAAAATGAAGCCTCTTCTTTCTCTGCGGAAGCAGGGGGCGATCAGTTACGGTGAGGGCATGGAATGACCCATGGATTGGGCCTTTATGGGCTTATGAATGCTAGCGCTCATTCATTTCTTTTTCAAAAGTGTCCACTGAGCACCAGCACTGGCCAGGTACTATTCTAGTATAGCTGGGGATTCATCAGCGAACACTTGCCATTGTGGAGTTTACATTTTAGCAAGGAGAGATACACAGTGCACACAATGAATAACTAACTATATAAGAAGTCAGAGGGTGATAAGTGTTATGGAAAAAAAGAAAATTAGAACAGGGGTTCAAGAGTGTGAAATTAGGTGCATGGTCAGGACATGATGTGGCCTGGATTGGGTAACCAGGGTAGTCAGGCCTCCTTGAGAAGGAGGGATTTGAGCAAGTGTGTGAGATGGAAGGCAGTAAGGGACTCAGTCAAGAGGCTATTTGAGGGAAGAGCATTGCAGGCCATGGAAACAGCCAGTGCAAAGGCCCTGGGCAGTATGTATGCGCAGGGGGTAGCTGGTGTGGTCAAGGAATAGCAAGGAGGTCCGAACTGTGGGAGTGGAGTGTGATAGTCCCTGCTAGCTCACCTCCTCCCCCTTCCAACTTCTAACACTCTTATCTGATTCCTTCTGGAATTCATGGTCCATTATCACAAACATACTTATAGTATCAGCTCACACTAACTGGTTCCTTTATCTATTTGTTCTAATGGGGACTGTATCTCTTGAGCAGCCTTCCAAGATGGGATTCTTTCCTAGTCCTCAAAACACTAGGCCTAGGTGCCTTGGATATTCTGATGGGCAAAAAGTTTTCCATCCTTTTAAGCTCAATTTTTTAAACATTTATTTTTTATTGAAGTATCATTGATGTACAATTGATAATCAATATACATTGATATACTTATTGGTTTCAAATATACAACACAGTGGTTTAATAGTTACCAATATTACTAAATTACTCACACTAGTGCAGTTGCTGTCTGTCAAGATAGGGAGATGTTTCAGAATCATTGGCTATATTCTCATGCTGAACTATTATCCCCATGACCAACTTATATTATGATTGAGAATTTTTGTGCCCTTTTATTCTCTTCACCTAGCCCCCACTTCAACCCCCTCCCCCATGGTAACCACCAGTCCCTTCTCAGTGTCTATGAGTCTGTTTTGTATATTCTGTTTTGCATTGTTTTTATATTCCACAAATATAATAGGTGAAATCATATGGTATTATGGTATTTGTCTTTCTCCACCTGGCTTATTTCACTGAGCATAATACCCTCTGGATCCATCTATTGTTGCAAATGGCAGGGTTTCTTTCTTTTTATGGCTGAATAATATTCCATTGTATATATGTACCACATCTTCTTTATCCATTCATCTACTGATGGACACTTAGGTTGCTTCCATATCTTGGCTATTGTAAATAATGTGGCAATAAACATAGGGGTGCATGTATCTTTTCAAATCAGGGATTTTGTTTTCTTTGGGTAAATTCCTAGGAGTGGAATTACTGGGTTGAATGGTATTTCTATCGTTAGTTTTTTGAGGAACCTCCCTACTGCTTTCCCCAGTGGCTGCACCAATTGACATTCCCACCAACAGTGTAGGAGGGTTCCCATTTCTCCACATCTTCGCCAACCTGTGTTATTTCTTGTCTTCTGGATAGTAGCCATTCTAACTGGTATGAGGTGATATCTCGTTGTGGTTTCTATTTGCATTTCCCTGATGATTAGTGATGTGGAGGAACTTTTCATGTGCCTGTTGGCCATCTGTATTTCTTCTTTGGAGAAGTGTCTGTTCAGGTCCTCTGCCCATTTTTTAATTGGGTTATTTTTTGGGAGGTTGAGGTTATGAGTTCTTTATATATTTTAGAGGTAACCCCTTATCAGATGACTAGTTCACAAATATATTCTCCCATAATGTAGGTTGCCTTTTTGTTTTGCTGATGGTGTCCTTTGCTGTACAAACGTTTTTAGCTTCATGTAGTCCCACTTGTCCGTTTTTTATTTTGTTTCCCTTGCCCCAGGTGATGTGTCTGGGAGAAAGTTGCTCATATTTGCTATATTTTCTTCTAAAAGTTTTATGGTTTCATGTCTTTATTCAGGTCTTTGATCCATTTTGAGTTTACTTTTGTGTATGGAGTTAGACAACACTTCAGTTTAATTCTTTTGCATGTGGCTGTCCAGTTGTCCCAACACCAGTTATTGAAGAGGCTGTCTTTTCCCCATTGTATATTCATGGCTCCTTTTTTGTATATTAATTTAACCATACATGTGTTGGTTTATATCTAGGATCTCTATTTAACGATATCTGTTCCATTGATCAATGGTTCTATTCTTATGCCAGTACTGTTTTGATTATTGTAGCTTTGTAGTATAGCTTGAAGACAGGGAGTGTAATACCTTCAGCTTTGTTCTTCATTCTCAGGATTGCTTTTGCTATCAGGGGTCTTTTGTGGTGCCCTATGAATTTTAGAACTATTTGTTCTAGTTCATTGAAAAATACTATTGGTATTTTGATAAGGATTGCATTGAATCTGGAAATTGGTTTGGGCAGGATGGCCATTTTGACAATATTAATTCTTCCTCTCTATGAGAATGGGATAGATTTCCATTTATTGGTAACTTGTTTAATTTCTCTCATGAATGTCTTATAGTTTTTTCAGAGTACAGGTCTTTCACCTCCTTGGTTAGGTTTATTTCTAGGTGTTTTATTCTTCCTGATGCAATTGTAATCTACGCTCAACTTATAGGAAGTTTGCTGTAGTTGGTTTTTAAAAGATGGTGTTTGGAAACAAAACCTGGGTTCAAGTTCCTGCTGTGCCAATTAATTGTATGATTTTTGGCAAGTCATTTACTGTCTTGTATCCTCAGTTTCAGTCCTTATAAAATGGAGATAATAAAAACCTATCTTTCAGGTTTGTAGTGAAGGTAAAATGTGGTAATGTCTCTGAAAGTGCTTTCTGAATGATTCAAGGGTGAGCCCTGTCATCCTGTGGGGCTGATGTGGTCAGCGCCCCACCTTATACCCCCTTGGACTCTGACCTATGGGCACAAGCCTGTTGAACACCTGAGATTCTCTACCTGAGGGCTTTGTTCTGGTCCCAGGAGCATGCTGGCAGACGTGTGGCAAGCCAGAGTGCCACAGAGTGAACATCCCCAGAAATATTCCTGAATGATGGTGGACTAAGGTTGGTGGGTAAATATCCCAGTTTCCTAGCGCTTGGCTGGGGCAGCTCTGAGGTACTCTCTGTTGTGTCCCAGGCTTCCCAGCACAACTGTGTTCCTATTGCCCCCTGTGACAGTTGACTTGATAATACACCTTTATTAGCCTCCTTCTATTTCCTATTTCATTTCCTTACTCCCTTTCGGATGTTCCCTGGGATTACCTCTCAAATAAGTGGCAGAATTAGACCTTGGTCTCAGCCTGTCTATCTTCAAAGTCTGTAACTTTAATCACTAAGTCATAATGCCTCTGGTACTGCTCCAAATATTGTTGTAGGTACAGGTTATGCTATGTGTGTAACTGGATTTACCCACTTCATGAATTTCAGTACGATCAGTCCCAATCTTTTGAAGTTTCATATTGAATTTAAGACATCTTGAGAAACCCAGTTCCAGATTAAACAGGAAGTCAAATGGTCCCCCTTTCAGGGTTCCTTTCTATGAATTATTACAATAAACTCCCAAACATCACAGTACTTCTAATGTCTGAAAAAGGCCTTTGTCCAACTTTCACAAGTGATGTATTGGCTCTTGCCATTCTCCCCACCCTCATCCATGCACACAGTGCCATGAAAAAAACGAATCCTCCCCATTCTACAAATGATGATGGTCCACTCTGAAATGGTGTCTCCCACTCAGCTCCCGGCAGCCCTGTCACTGAGGGTGGTGGGAAGGGTAGGGGGACACAGGATCCACTAGAAAAGCTCAAAACTCAGTTCTGGACTATGGTGATGTGCATCCATTGCTCCTTTCACAAGACCATGCTCGGGTCCTGCTCCGTGGATCACAACTGCCTGCTGGTGGGCCAAGAGTCAGTCCTTTCCCATTGAGTCTGGGGCCTGTGACATGAGCTCTGCTTGCTCTTTCAGCCCTCTGATGTCCTAGAGTTAATTTACCTGCAGAGCCATTCTTCATGTAGCTTGTGCATGTAGGTGAGAGTGCCGAGGGGGTATAAGATGGGGTGCTGACCACATCAGCCCCACAGGATGACAGGGCTCACACTTGAATAGTTCAGGGATGTCTTCACATATCCGGGAACTGGGGTTGGTGAAAACTTCAGTTTCTTGCTTCCCAGAAGACCCTGGACTCACTCAAAGTGACCTATTGTGTCCCTGGTGTCCAGTGTCATAGAACAAGGACCTAGTCTTGACTGAGGCACAAAAGTTGGGTTCCATCCTATTCCCATGACAGTGCCTGCTTTCTTGCCCTGTGTTTGTTGTCCTAAAAAGGTCACTCATGTCACTATCCAGGGCAAAAGAAGTCTCACCTCTCTGGGATAAATTATTTGGAAACTATTCACTGGTGTATACCCATTCTTTAAATCCTGGACAAAGCTTTCCGACCAGCCTCTGGTTTAAAGAGATACTATTTTCTGTGGATGCTCTGGTTCCCAAAGGAAAAAGGATAAAGACAGGGGGGAGGTTTTCCCTTCTCTTTGTGCCTGGGAGAGTATATAATTTGCAGTTTTCTATTTTTGTGGGGGACTGTGCCAGAAAGAAGTTTAAAATGTCACTTTTCCTGTCTGTTGAATTGGGACAAGCATTGTCCTGGAAATAAACAAGAAAAAGGAAGAGAAGGGGATACACATTCCACCAGAAAAACTCAGCTCACCTGTGAGGAGAATTTGCTGATGAACTGCATCCGGTGGTGACTGTCCACTCTTGGCACCCTAACCTACTGCAGCTTGAACCACACTATCTGGCATAGGATTCAGCTTAGCAGGCATACTTTTCTATTTGTTTAATGTACAGGACTCTTGTCTTCCCCGGTGGATTGAAAGCGCCTCAGTGCCTAGCGCAGTGTAAACACAGCAGGCTTTTGCCTATGTCCAGGAATTGTGATGTTCTTATTTTCAGGTAATCACATGCTACTGTTCTCAGACTCACAAAGTAGGGGGAAATGTAGAGGGTCCAAGGTGGAATACAACAAACTTACAATATTATTATGAATAAATGTTATTTTCCTCAAACATTTCTAAGGACAACTACACTTATTTTCCTGAAGAGGGGTTTTCTTTGCTCTGTGTGTCTTTGGCAAACTTGGTTCTTTCCTTAGTTTTACAATGTTATTTGTAAATAGGCATTCAAAGAGCCATATTTAAGATATTCTTAGACAGCGTTTGAAAACTCACTTTTTCAAGTAAGTATGTTGTGTGTCACTCCAGTTGGTGGCTGACCCAATGGCCTTCTACATCCCCCAGTGTCCAGTCTCCCTTGCAGCTAGGGGTGGCCACATGGCTTAGTTTTAACCTATGAGCTAAAAGCAAAAGTCTCTGAAGGAGGCTGGAGATATAGCTTGGGCTTTTCTAGATAAAAAGGGACCTTGCTGGATACCTAAGTGTCCATCAGTAGATGAATGGATAAAGAAGATGTGGTACATATACACAATGGAATATTATTCAGCCATAAGAAGAAAACAAATCCTACCATTTGCAACAACATGGATGGAGCTGGAGGGTATTATGCTCAGTGAAATAAGTCAGGAGGAGAAAGACAAGTACCAAATGATTTCACTCATATGTGGGGCATAAGAACAAGGAAAAAACTGAAGGCACTGACAGTTACCAAAGGGAAAGGGGCTGGGGAGGATGGGTGGGAAGGGAGGGATAAGGGGGAAAAAGGGGCATTACGATTAGCACACATAATGTAGGGGAGGGGCACGGGGAAGGCAGTATAGCACCGAGAAGACAAGTAGTGATTCTATAGCATCTCACTATGCTGATGGACAGTGACTGTAATGGGGTATGTGGGGGGGACTTGATAATGGGGGGAGTCTAGTAACCACAGTGTTGCCCATGTAATTGTACATTAATGATTCTCCCCCCCAAAAAAAGGGACCTTGCTGGTCCTGTCTTAGCACAGGTGGGGTTGCTCTGGCACATCTGGGAGGAACTGCATCTCTACAGCCTCAGGAAGTGCTAAGCTACCTGCTGTCAACCCAAGGATTTCTTTAGAAATGCTCTGTGCCTCTGCATCCCTAAAGTTCTGTGATAAGAATGCGATGGACTGAAGCTCTGAGATGAGGGACCAGAAAGTTTTCTTTTAGATAGGGTTCTATGTTATTTTCCCATAAAAGGCATCAATTTTATTTATTAATTTTTTAAAACAGAATTTAAGCCATTAAAGTAACATGTGCTTATTTAAAAAATTCAAACTATCCAAAAAGTGTTATGTAAATGTCTCCTTCCCCTAGAAGAATCACTGTTAACATTTCTTATGTGTTCTTCCAAAAACTTTTAATTACATGTGTATATATTTATTTATGCAAAAAGAGATTGTACTTCATGATGTTCTGCAACTTGCCTTTTAACCTTGTACCTTTTTTCAGCAGTTACATATGCCATATTCTTTTAAAAAATTTTTTAATTAATTAATTAATTTTTATTTATTTCATTTTGGTATCATGAATCTACAATTACATGAAGGACATTATGTTTACTAGACTCCCCCCTTCACCAAGTCCCCCCCACATCCCTGTTCACAGTCACTGTCCATCAGCGTAGTAAGATGCTATAAAATCACTACTTGTCTTCTCTGTGTTGTGCAGCCCTCCCCATGACCCCCCACGCACTATACATGCTAATCGTAATGCCCCCTTTCTTTTTTTCCCACCCTTATCCCTCCCTTCCCACCCATCCTCCCCAGTCCTTTTCCCTTTGGTAACTATTAGTCCATTCTTGGGTTCTGTGCTTGTGCTGCTGTTTTGTTCCTTCAGTTTTCTTTTGTTCTTATACTCCACATATGAGTGAAATCATTTGGTACTTGTCTCTCTCTGCCTGGCTTATTTCACTGAGCATAATACCCTCTAGTTCCATCCATGTTGTTGCGAATGGTAGGATCTGTTTTTTTCTTATGGCTGAGTAATATTCCATTGTGTATATGTACCACATCTTCTTTATCCATTCATTTACTGATGGACATTTAGGTTGCTTCCATATCTTGGCTATTGTAAATAGTGCTGCGATAAACATAGGGGTGCATCTGTCTTTTTCAAACTCATATGCCATATTCTTAACTGGCACATGGTATAAAACATTTTATGGATCAACCATAATCATTAGAGAAAAGCAAGTTAAAATTGCAGTATGATACCTCTGTATACCTGTTAGAATGACTCAGATTAATTTAGAAAACCTGACAATACCAAGTCCTGGCAAGGATGCAAAGCAAATGAAACTCTCATAAATTGTAGGTGAGAACACAAAATGTTATAGTCAGTTTGGAAAATATTTTGGCAGCCCCTTATAAAGTTAAATGCATACTTTACATACAATAAAGAAATTCCATGCCTAGACATTTACTCAAGAGAAATGAAAACGTATGTTCTTACAAAATATCTCTACACAAATGTGAACAGCAGCTTTATTCATAATTGCCCCAAACTTGAAACAACCCCACATTCACCTTCAGTTGGATAAACCTCCCAAGCTACATCCCTATGATGGAAAAGCCTGAGGAATAGGATGAGGCAAAGGAGATGCTCACCTCACAAACACAGTTTAGGCGCACCAAGACATCCAGGAATCAACATAAATAGTATTAATGCCATGTTTTAAAAAATCAAAACCAATGCAAGAAGTACTTGACAAACAAAAAATAAAAAGTTAAAACAGAGTCTTATCCTGTACTTACATGATCCTGAGAGTTACTATACACGTTGGGGTGCTGGTGCAAAGAGGTAAAAAATGATCTCATTTGTATTTTCTTTTCATAGTCATGCCCACTGTTTCCATGTGAAGGAAGTTGACAAGTTCTTTCCATTGTTTAAACTGTAATCTGCGGTACTACAAGGTAAAAGGGAAAGTTGCATTTTATTACAAATGCATGTTTGTGTAGTTTTAAATATATTAAGAGCACTTAGGTAAAATCTACAAATTGTATTAACTGTTTATTTTTATTTATATAAATACATAATAGGCTTTTTATTTGTTTCTGAAACATGTTCACATACTTTACTTTTCAGACATAAAACTTGATCAATTGCAAACATAGTCTAAAGAATATTTTTTAACCAGGAAAATAACAAACCTGGGAAGATTTAAACTTTATTTACTTAAAACAATGATGAATAGTTCACTGTTTTTCATACCTTTATATAAAACATGTTTTTTTATGGACTTTTTATTTCATCAATTTGTCTGGAAACCTGGTTATTGCTGATATATATATATATATATCCGTTTTTTAATTAAAATAAACTTTAAATTGTGATAAAATACACATAAAAAATTTACTGTCTTAAAACCATTTTTTAAGTGTACAGTTCAGTAGTATTACGTCTATTCACACAGTTGTGCAATGAATCTCCAGGACTCTTTCACCTTGCAAAACTGAAACCCTCTATCCATTGAACAATAACTTCCTTTTCCTCCTTTCTCCAACCTCTGGCCACCACCCTTCTATTTTCATCCCTATAAGTTTGACAGCTCTAAATACCACTTGCCAGTGGCATCACAGCATTTGTCTATGACTGGCTTATTTCATTTAGCATAATGTCCTCAACGTCCATCCATACTATAGCATGTGACAAAATTTTCATCCTTTCTAAGGCTAAATATATTCTGTTTTAGGGATATACCACATTTTGATTATCCATTCACCTGTCAATGGACACTTGACTATTGTGAATAATGATGCTCTGAGTATGGTTGTACAAATATCTCTTTGAGAACCTGCTTTCAATTCTTTTGGATATACACCCAGAAGTGGGACTGCTGGGTTCCATGGGAATTCTATTTTTGAGTTTTTGAGGAGCTGTCTTATTCTTTCTGCAGCAGCTGCAACATTTTATATTTTCATAAACATTGTACAAGGTTTTTTTAATATTTTTGATACAAACTTTTATGTACATATATTTGTTAAGTGTTATAATTTATATGAATTAGGCTAATTCATATAACTTAATTCTAATTCACTATTTTACTTGGACCTTATGTTGATCAAAAATAAATATGTTGTATATTCATACTAAAAATTTATTTTTCAGAAATATGGCATCTAAAAAGTCAGGTGGTACAATGTTTAGGGAAAGAGAAAGAATGTGTAAAAATGGATCAAAGTTATATGGGGACATTATAAGTTTAGCTAGAAAACCCAGTAGTTCAACTGCTGAAAAAATCAAGTCTATAATATTGATGATATTATTAGAATGGAACAACTATCAAATTCAGAATTCTTTTTTAATTGTGAAGGAAAAACCTGAAGAAAAGGAAATATTAGACATTTCAGACACCAGTTAACAGGAGTGTGAGCAAGAAAGTAAGGAAATGCCATTTAAAATAATAAATTTTAACAAGGATTCCTTGTGGCCACCAACTTCCAATAAAAGAAAAATTATTTTAACAGACCCAGCGCAGGATAAGATCCAGATTATAGAGAATCTGTTTTACATAATGACTAAGGATTTCAAAAAACTTTTTTCTTTTTTTAAATGTTCTAAAGGCATGTAGATTCATTATAACTGGCTCATTTATTCTAAAGAATCTTTGTATTTATTTTGTTTTCCATGCATACTTTTTAGCAGTAATGCTACAAAATCAGATATTTGAACTCAAAAAGTTTTCAAAGGTGGGAAGAATTTGAACATTTTTTTTTTGCCATAAAAATTCCCTGTTTCACCATGATGCTTTTCTAAAATGAAGGTATTAAAAAAAATTATTCAAATTGACAGTTTAAAGGATGATGCTTTCAGGAAGGAAATAAAAGAGAAATGCAAGTGGTGGGGTATTTTACAAGTGATTTTAGATGTTGTGCTTAGTAAAAAAATAATTTACTTCTTAGAGAATGGTAAGAAATTATTGGAACTCTAGATGCTGGAATGTTCCCAAACTTAGTTGAACTTAGAGGTCATTCATGTCGATAAAGCTAATCACATAGCTAATCATAAAATGAGATCCATGACTTATCTGTCTAATAAAATTCAAAACAAATTAGTAATGCTACTAGGAATGTATCGTAAATCTGAAATATTAGAATAAAAGACACAAAATACCTTAATTTTGATTGTACAACATATGTAGCCCATTGAGAATAGATGTGTCAGATTATTAGGTATAGCTACATTAAGAATAATGTAATCAATAAAATAAAGTTATATTGACCTTGTTGAAAAGAAAGACAAAACTGGATATGCTCTAGCTTGTGAAATTATTAATAAATTGGAAAAAGATATTAACATGAAAATGCTCATGGCCTGGGATAGGATAATGGAGCAAACATGGCTGGTGCATACAAGGGTGTACAAGCCATTATTTCCTCCCAGCACTGATTATTCCAAATTTGTGTATTACTCAGCTCATAATCCTAATTTAATATGAAAAACATTGCTTTTGTGAATTGAAATCTGACCATTCTTGGTACTGTACATAGCATATATACTTTTTGGGGGAATTTAATGAATAGATGGGATATTTTTACATAATGTGTTTTAAGAATTATATTATGGATATCTGATGGGCATAAAGATCAACTGTAATCAAGGCACTTTATATACACATTAAAAACACCAAATATTTAAAGATACAGTTTCAAGTGGCAAAATACGTTATACTATAATTGAAAGCAACTTGGTGAAATAAATAACACATTTTTATGAAGGTTATCTGTACGGGATGATGAAAACCAATTAGAAAAAGTTAATAAAGTTCTATATTCAAACACATGACTATATATAAAGTTAATGCTTTGTAATAACAACTGAAAAAAGTTACCTTGAAAGCATATTTGATGAAGATAAAACTTTATAAAAAATATTAATATACTTCCAGAATTTGAAAATAAATGAAAAGAAAAATTAAGAAATTGGAAATTTACAAATCACTGCATGACAGCATCAATTATTATAGAAAAAGTGAATCTCAAACAAAAATTATGGAGATTATAGATATCCTAATTTTACATTTGAGGTAGAGATAGGAAAAATTAAATCATCTTTAGATTTTGAATTTTATTATTTCCTATGGTTACATTTGATTTACAAAAACCAGCCACTGAATTGGTTCTCAGATATTAATGCAGTTCAAGTCCTATAGAAATTTCATCTGAAACATACAGTATCAATTTGTATGTTTTAGCAACATACAATATCAATAACTTGTAATATAAAGTCAGTATTGTGTTTGGATTTTCTAAAACTGAGTCATGAATTTTGCTTAGAGCAATCTTACCCACATTTGGAAGTGGCCTTGAGACTTTTTTAAACAATATTAATTGTGGTGATGGTGTCCTACAAAAGCATACGAGATAAGCAAAGAAGTCGACTTTGAAAATATGAATGATGAATTTACTTCCATTAAAGCCAGGAAAGCAAAATCATAAATTCTGCCTTTGGTCTAAAGAAAATCTTTACACTTAATGGTGTGACTTTTAATATACTTACTTTTCAATTTTTCAATATTGTTCAGCTACTTTAATGTTCTGGAAAAAAGTACCCATATAATACATAAAAACATGTGTAAAGGGGTGCACAGTTTTCCTTTTGCCTGAGGCTCCAGAATGGCTCAGCCAGGCTCCAGTATGGCTCACTGCAGTGGAATACCCTTCAGCTGCAGAAAAGAACAAGCCCCCATTGATAGAGCATAATGAATCTCAAAAGCATGTGTAAAGTAGAAGAAGCTGACTCGAAAGCCCCCATACCGTATGATTCCAGTTAGGGCATTCTGATATAGGAAAAACCAGGAACAGAAGACAGATCATTGGTTTTCAAGGGCGGGGAGTGAGGAGAGGATCGGCTGTGCAGGGGGCAGGGAAGAGTTGGGGGATTAAGGAGGTGTTTGGTGTCCCGACTGTAGCCGTGGTAAACACCTGCATGCTTTTGTACAAACCTATAGAATTGCACACCTAAGAGAGCAAGCATATCATTTTCTCTGTGTGCCTTAGACTTCATAGCACAGCAGCATGTAAAAAATTCTCTTTGCAGCGGTTTACTAATTTGGCTATGGTAAGAAACATAAATTGGTATAAAAAGATCCTAGAGCCAAGGAGAACAATTTAAATCTAGTGTAATAGTCCTTGTTCACTCTGTATTCCTTTTCGTCCTTCTTGATAACGTGGAGTTTTCTACTTTGCTCTACTTCTTTTATGGCCTATTATCAAACATCTTTGTTTACAGGCTCTAAATGTTCCTTGCAGGTAACAGACTATGATGTTAACTAGGTCCCTGGAATTGCCTAACTCTGCTTCAGGCTGAGAGGTCAAGAGACTGAAGAGCTCATGTTTTCTCAAGGTTGGGCTTAATTACCTTTTAGTAAAATCTTGGCATAGGCACAGCCACATTTTGGGTGCGTGTCAGAGCAAAGGTTTCTAGTCTTTGGAGGTTTTTTTCCCCACATCTCAATTATGTTTTTGGCAAGCTGGTTGGATTTCTACATCACGTGGAGCTCCCTGAAGACTTCGTACATTCTGAGATTAAGTTTTCCTCCCAAGTGACTAACAGTAGTAAATGATTATTACTCTATGTTTCCGAAGTCTATTTCACAGATAGATCATATAAATCCTATGATAGAGGATTATGATAATTCAGGGTTAGAAGCAGCTTTGTTATTCAAAATGTGGTCTACCAGTCAGCTTCTGCATCACCTGGAAGTTTGGGAGAAATGCAGGCTCTCAGGCCCACCTCTAGGTCTATGGAATCAGAATGCATGTTTTCCCATCCCTTCCTCCCACTTGTGTGAGCACTAAAATTGGAGCAGCTCTGCTGTAGTTGTCGTCCAGACTAGTCACTTAATCTGGTGCTCAGCTTTGCCTCGGCAGCCCTGTAAAGAGCTCAAGGTCAATTTATTATATTTTTGTACCTTACAATGTTATTTATATAGTATTTGTTTAATATAGTGCTTGCACAATATAATACAAATATTGAACAAGATGGTACATTGGATATTTTGGCTGTCATTTATCATGTAAATAAATGTGTTTCAGCAGACATTTGATAAGCACTTGTCTTCATAGGGAACCACTGGATATCGTTTGTAGTGCAATGCTGAGAAGCCTCTTTAAATATCTTCAGGTAGGGGATCATCTCAGAGAAACAAGAGCAAAGACTTCTTGTGCACTAGCTTTACCCTCTACCCTGTGACATCCTGTGGTACTATAAAGGGGCAAATATTAACGTTAAGTCATACTGGTCATGATTTCTGGGACTAGTCCTAGGACTAGTTTATCATTCAAATGTATCTCATGTTTAGAATTTAGAAATAATTCTTGATTTCTTCTTCCTAAGGGACTATAGAAATGGTTTCAATCACTTACATTTAAGCATCCTATTAATTTGATCTTATTTTAGGTTCTCAAAATTTCAGAATTTTTTTTTCATTTCTGTCTTCCTTAATTTAAAGTCACTTATGCCGTTACCCTACACTTTCTGCCGAACTATATTTAAAGTGAGGTCATCTTTCTAAGTACAATTCCATAATCTCCTATTCAAACCATTGAATAGAAGTGTTGAGGAAGTCAGAACTTTCCAAATTTAGATGATACTGTTTATGTTGTAATATTCTGAGCAGGGTCTGGGGCAGCACCCTTAAATCAAACATTACTATTTCTATAACATATGAAATAAACATTTATACTATAATTCACATAAATTAAGATTCAAAATATGCTCTCCTGGGTCAGGCCAAGTTTTTGTGACAAAATTCATTACAAATATTTTTCTGTTTTCATAGTTTTATTTCTTATTTTGACATTTTGGAATGGTGGATAAAAAAAGATGGGTCTGTTGAAATAATGAGCAGAAATTTTTGGAGTGCTTTAGTTCACCTTTTGCCTCTAAGTAAGAAGGATTTAGCAAAAATTAATGTGAGTAGGGGGTTCATCAAAACCAAGATTTCTCAGAATAGTCTATAACATTCTTAAAGTTGAGTGATCATCATAGTCATCATGTGAGACCAGGGCTGATCCTATATCTGCTGATACCAATTCCCATCCCTTTCTTTCTAAAAGACCTTAATATTACATGGTATGCCAAACTAAAATATTTGCTTCACCATAGGGACCAGGTGAACCTGTAGTTTTCCATGATATAAGTGGAGGATTTCTGTGGAAGCTTTTGTTTTCCTGACACAGATCCTGCCCCTTCCCACATCCCCTTTTCTTCTTCTTCCTGCCTGGGATACAGATGTAACACACGGAGGTGCATCAGCTATCTTGCAACAAAGAGGTGACAAGCATAAAGACAAAACCCTCATTCACAGGATGGTGGAAGTAAAAATCAGAAAAAGCCTGTTAAGCCTTCAAAGCAGTCTTGGACTGCCCCAGACTTCTTGTTGCACAGGACAAACTTATTTAAGCTCATGTTTTTGAGTTTTGTTATTTGTAGCTAAACATATTCCTATGTGCTATACTATGCCACTACCTTCTCCTCTTATTTTTATATACTATAAATCAATTCTAACTGCATATGCTCTCAGGTATGATAATTACAACTCTTTAACCTGCCCATATTGATTACTACTTATTTTATGAGTTAGAAAACCCTTTAATTTGTGTTGGTTTTCAAGGTTACCTTTAATCTACAAAGAAAGGATATTACACAATGCTGCTCCTTTTGTAAGCAGTTTTTATGCCACTCTGACCTGAAGCATCAGGTAAAATGATGCCCCTTTTGTCCCATTGTAAACCATTGTCAAAGAAATAACTGTGGAAGTTGAGACAAAAAGCTTCAGATGATATTTTAATAATAATTTTTCTGAATAACTTACAAATAGTTAAAAAAATTTTAACTGGCAAATTCATATTTGTTTCCTCCATTTTTTTTCTATTTTTAGGCAATATTTATAACAAAGCTTAGTTAATTGGTCAGTTTAGTATTCACTTCAGGTCGAATCAGTAAATTGTAATTCAATCTATTTCATTTGATTCCCTTTCAAATCTGCATGTTCTTTTCTCAAACTGTTCTGTTCTTGCCATATAGATGCTCTTCCTTCCTCTGTCTCTTTGACATTTGAAATATTTAAAGTTCCTCTCAGATTGCCCTATTGAGCGGAGTTCACTGAGTGTGATTCTTCCTAGTTATGTGTCTGCTTTCTTCTTGGCCTTTCATTTCCTGTGAGCTTCTCATCAGAGGTAATTATTACCTGTATTTGGGTCTTATTTAATCTCGGGGCTGTAGAAGAATCTTCACAGGTTGGTTCCTTGCTGCATTATCTGGAGTTCTGTCCCTCTAAAATTCGTAATTTGAAATCCTAATTCCCAATATGGTGATATTTGGTGGGAGGAGCTTTGGTGATTAGGTCACAAGGGTGCAGTCTTCATGAATGCAATCAGTGTCCTTATAAGAAAGATCCATTGTTTGAGGTTATAGTGAGAAAACAGCTAGTCTGTAAACCAGGGAGGGGGTTCTCACCAGATCCTGACTCTGTCGGAGCCTTGACCTTAGACTTCCCACTTAACAACTATAAGCAATACATTTCTGTTGTTAATAAGCTACCCAGTCTATGGCACTCTGTTACAGCAGCCTGCACAGACCAGGACGGGTTCCATGGTGTTCATTGTTTCTGTATAAATTTTTACCTTTGGTTCTTGGTTTGAGGCTTTCACACTGTGGAGAGAGAGTGACTGGGAGAACCTGGGTCCCCGTCTGTGCAGTGATTCAGGCTGGGAACTCCGAATTCTTGAGACACCCTCCCCTCAGAGGCTGGGGCAGGCTGCTGCTTCCGTGCCATATGCAGGGGCTGGCAGGCAGAGTTTCTGATAAGGCAAACTTTTCTAGCTCCTTGTTACCAGGAGCCTCAAATTCCATCTCCATGGACTTAAAACCCCAGGCCAGTTGTCCCTATGGAATCTGAAGTTCCAACTCTCACTTGCTGTGGAAGCCCTTTAGGAGGTTTTGCTGTCTTGTTTGAGTGCTTGGATATACATATTAAAGTCATTTGTTAACATTGTATCAGTTACACATGTTTGCAGTGAGAGAGGGACTTCTCCTATCAGCACAGCTGGATGTTTTTATCTGAATGCCAATCCAATCCAATTCATTTTATTTAAGGTCCATCTAATAAACATTTATTAAATATTACAGTAATTTATATAAGTATTAGTAGCTTATACTTAATCAAATGCTTGTTATGTGACAGACATTGTGATAAATACTTTATATGCATGATCTCATCCATCCTCATGAAATTTTATATATGACTCAGCAGTTCCACTCTTAGGTGTGTACCTGAGAGAACTGAGGACACAGGCCCACATAGAAATTTGTGTGTCAATGTTCATAGTAGCCTTATTTATAATAGCCAAAAAGTAGAAACAACTCACATATCAGCTAACAAATGAATCCTCTACAGTGTGTGTGTGTATATATATATCTCCACATACATGGATCCATAAAATATGGTATATTTATTATCCATACAATGGAATATAATTCAGTCATAAAAAGGAATGAAGTACTCATATATGCTGCAACATGGATGAACCTTGAAAACAAACTAAGTGGAAGAAGCCAGACAATAAAGTCCATATATTGTATGATTCTAATGATATGAACTGGGCAAATCCATAGCTAGATAGATAGAGAAAGTAGATTAGTGGTTTCCAGGGACTGTGGAGAGGAGAAATGGGGAGTGACTATTAATGGGGGCAAGGTTGTTTTATGGGATGATGAAAATGTTAAGAAATTAGTGGTGATAATTACATAATCTTGTGAATATATTTTTAAAATACTGAATTCTATGGTATGTAAACTGTCTCAATAATAAAAAAAAAACATTATGGAAAAACCCACCCTATGTGGTAGGTACTATTATCCTCATTTTATAGATTAGAAAACTAAAACCTAGAAAGGTTAAGTATCTGACTTAATACACAGTAAGTGCTCTGGTCACTCGCACAAAGTTAGGTGCTATGAGGAGATGAGTGTTGCGTCCACCTCTAAGATTCCATGAGTTTTAATGAAGCTTTGTCCATGACTCCCTACACCAGAGTTTGCAAGCTCGCAGTCCACAGGCTGAATTCAGCCCTCAGCTCTGTTTTGTCTGTTTAATGCAGTATTAGCCTATTCATTTTTTTAAAAATTGAATTTGTTGTATTTCAACCTTTACTTCACTTGAAATATGGACTTTAACAGCTCCTGAAAATCAAAAGACCTTAACACGGGGCCCACAGTCCTACATGACAACCATTTACTGGAGAGGAGTAGTAGTTCCTGTTGAACTCAGACGTCCTTTGCAGTTTGCAACTGTTTCTTTACTCTCTTTCTGACCCCCAATGCCAAAGCCTTCATTTGTCATGTATCCTCATGTTTGTGGTTGTGTTTTCCTTAGATTTAAGAAGAAAGTGAACTATTTCTTGCAATTGTCCTATCCATACAAAAAGCAAAGGTAGATGAAGACAACAGCCGGCTTAATAAGAAATAAGAGAATAATGATTAGTGGAAATAAAGAATACCTTTTGCACTTAATATTCTGACAAAATATGTCTCTTGTGAAAGACTACAGCTGGGCCAGTTAACTCATTTTAATATTCAACGTGGCTCCTATAAGCACCTGAGTTTCTCTGCCACAGGCAAGATGGGCTCTAGAGTCAAGGTGACTATGGGCCTTTGGACAAATTGCATCCTTCTGAGCCTCAATTTCATCGTCTATGAAACCAGAACAGTAAAATTGCCCAGTGTAGAAATAAAAATCAGCTGAAATTGAGGAGGAAAGCATTTTGTGAACTATAAAGTGTTATTAAAATGTTAGTATCACTTTATGTGCACCATTAACACTTTCTTTTTCCTAATTCTCACTTTTATAAATCACAGAAGTTATGTCTTAGTACTTGTGAAGGAATGTCGTTTCATGTAAAAATTTCTCTGCCTGAAAGTTACCAGAAAGTATGAGCCAAATAAATAAAATCTCATAAATAGCCTCCTTCATGCTGTTGTTCTCTCTTAGAAGCTGGCCTTCAAAAATGGCTCCTTATTCATACTTCTGTGTGATCCTTCCATGTGGATCCCTTAACTTACTTTGATCTATAGAATATGGCAGAAGGGACACTGTGTGACTCTGAGGCTAGGCCATGAGAAGCGTTTGCCTGCGTCCCTGGGAATGCTTGATGGAGGAAGCCTTACAGCCCTCTAGGAAGCCTGACTGCCAGGATCCTGCCATGCTGTGAGGAAGCCCACATGCAACTCTGGGGGGAGAAATGTGTTCCCAGCCTGGGGCAAATAAACCTTTGAAGCCGAAATCAAAGGGAGAAATAAAGTGGGAGAAACCCATTTATTGCTTACAAGCAGTCACCTACTTCTGCTTTCCCGTGTCTCTTTGGACCCAGCTTCAAAAGGACCCCACCAAACCTCTCCAGTGCAGACGTGTGCTTGCTCCCAAGCCTCCACTGTAATCACCTATTGATATGGAGATGGACTACTTCTCTCCACCCCTTGGAAACACCTATTGATAGCGAGATGCAGTAAGGCCAGGTGAGAGATTCCGGAAATACTGCAATTTTACCCACACCAAACCTGTGGAGAGAGAGAGAGGCTTAGCCATCCCCTACCTGTCCTGGCTGCCCCAGCTTGGGTTCCAGACATGCAAGGGAAGAAGTCGTCACTGACTGCAAGCCCTTGAGACACGCCACTGAGAATTTTGCTGAGGGGCCCAGTTAACCAATAAAACAATGGGAAATAATATTAAATTTTTAAGCCACTAAATATAGTTTATTAGATAACAATAGGTGATAGGAAGAGCACATAAATCTACAAATTTAGTGAGAGCCAAACAAAGATACCAACAAAATAGTTGGAACTAGACAAGCTCATTCCAAAGTTCATATGGACAAATCAACTAACAAGAACAACTAGGAAAATTCTGAAAAAGACAAAAAGGACAATGCAGGGACAGGGTGGAGGTGGTTAGCCCTATTGGATATTAAAACATATTTTAAAATGTAATAATTAAAGCAATTTGGTACTAGAAACTGCTGGAAGATGGAAACTCTAGGTCAATGATGTAAGACAGAAACTCTAGAAATAGACCTCAACACAAATAGAATTTAGGATGTGATAAAAATGACATTTCAAATCAATAGGGAAAAGGCAATTACTTAATAAATGGTGTTTCTATACCTGAATGGTCATCTAGAAAAAGATGACATTAAATCTATACCTTACATTTTATACCCAATAAATTCCAGATGAATCATACAGTTAAACAGAAAGAAAAATCCAAACTGTTTAAAATACCAAAAGAATCCATGGGAATATCTTCTTTTATAATCTTTGCATGGAAAGTTCAGAAGCCATCCAATAAAATTCAAGTACACAAATAATCTGTATGGCAAATGTGCCCACAAGGAAAGATAAAAGATAAACAATAAACTAGGGGAGAATGTTTGCAAGACATTATACCACTAAAAGCTAAATTTCCTAATATGAAAGAAGTGTCTTCAAAGTAATAAACCCACAATCAAATAGGTAAATGAACAAAAGGTGTAGAAGGACAGTGCATGGGAAAGGAAATATAAATGGTGCTTAGACCCTTGAAGATATGCTCAACCTCACTCATAATAAGGGAAATGAGCATGAGATCTACACAAAGAAACCATTTTTTTCTTAGATTGGCAAAGATCCAAAAGTTTAATAACACCCTGTGTTGGCAAAGGGGTGAGAAAACAGGCCTTTGGAGTTTAAATTGGAATTTAAACTGAAACAACTTTGATGTCATTGGATTAGTTTTGTAAAACTCTAAAAATTGTGAATGCATAGACCTCTTTACCCAGCAATCCCATATTTAAGAAGATTTTTCCAGAGATTTGCTCCCCTGTGTGTGGAATAACATTTCTAAAAGGTTTATCACAGCCAAAAATTGGGAAATAAAAAAATAAAAAATAATTTATCAGTAGGGGATTAGTTCAATAATGGAACATGCTGTAGCAGAGTAAAGATCAGGAAAGCCTTAAACAGGGAACAATATCCATGATATGTTTGTGTATGTAAAATGCAAGGTGTACGCTTAAAAAAGAAAGGATGAAAACCACATGATCATCTCCATAGACACTGAAAAAGCATTCAACAAAATTCAACATCCATTCATGATAAAAACTCTCAACAAAATGGGTATAGAGGGCAAGTACCTCAACACAATAAAGGCCATATATGACAAACTCACAGCCAACATCATACTCAACAGTGAGAAGATGAAAGCTTTTCCTCTAAGCTCGGGAACAAGACAGAGATGCCCTCTCTTCCAACTGTTATTCAGCACAGTACTAGAGGTCCTAGCCATGGCAATCAGATAAAACAAAGAAATACAAGGCATCCAGATTGGTAAAGAAGGAGTCAAGCTGTCACTATTTGCAGATGACATGACGTTGTACATAAAAAACCATAAAGACTCCACTCCAAAACTACTAAAACTAATATCTGAATTCATCAAAGTTGCAGGATACAAAATTAATACACAGAAGTCTATTGCATTCCTTTACACTAACAGTGAACTAGCAGAAAGAGAAACCAGGAAAACAATTCCATTCACAATTGCATCAAAAAGAATAAAATACCTAGGAATAAAACTAACCAAGGAAGTGAAAAACCTATACCCTGAAAACTACAAGACACTCAAGAGAAATTAAAGAGGACACTAACAAATGGAAACTCATCCCATGCTCTTGGCTAGGAAGAATTAATATCGTCAAAATGGCCATCCTGCCCAAAGCAATATAAAGATTCAATGCAATCCCTATCAAATTACCAACAGCATTCTTCAATGAACTGGAACAAGTAGTTTTAAAATTAATATGGAACCACAAAAGACTCTGAATAGCCAAAGCAATCCTGAGAAGGAAGAATAATGTGGGGGGGATTTCTCTTCCCAACTTCAAGCTCTACTATAAAGCCACAGTAATTAAGACAATTTGGTACTGGCGCAAGAACAGACCCACAGATGAGTGGAACAGAATAGAGAGTCCAGATATTAACCCAAGCATACATGGTCAATTAATATATGAAAAAGGAGCCATGGACATACATTGGGGAAATGACAGCCTCTTCAACAGCTGCTGTTGGCAAAACTGGACAACTACATGTAAGAGAACGAAACTGGATCATTGTCTAACCCCATACACAAAAGTAAATTCGAAATGGATCAAAGATCTGAATGTAAGTCATGAAACCAAAAACTCTTAGAAAAAAACATAGGCAAAAATCTTTTGGACATAAACATGAGCGACTTCTTCATGAACATATCTCCCCAGGCAAGGGAAACGAAAGCAAAATTGAACAAGTGGGACTATATCAAGCTGAAAAGCTTCTGTACAGCAAAGGACACCATCAGTAGAACAAAAAGGCATCCTACAGTGTGGGAGAATATATTCATAAATGGCAGACCTGATAAAGGGTTGACATCCAAAATATATAAAGAGCTCATGCACCTCAACAAACAAAAAAGCAAACAATCCAATTAAAAAATGGTCAGAGGAGCTGAACAGACAGTTCTCCAAAGAAGAAATTCAGATAGCCAACAGACACATGAAAAGATGCTCCACATCGCTAGTCATCAGAGAAATGCAAATTAAAACCACAATGAGATGTCACCTCACACCAGTAAGGATCGCCACCATCCAAAAGACAAACAACAACAAATGTTGGCAAGGTTGTGGAGAAAGGGGAACCCTCCTACACTGCTGGTGGGAATGTAAATTAGTTCAACCATTGTGGAAAGCAGTATGGAGCTTCCTCAAAAAACTCAAAATAGAAATACCATTTGACCCAGGAATTACACTCCTAGGAATTTACCCTAAGAATGCAGCACTCCAGTTTGAAAAAGACATATGTACCCGTATGTTTATTGCAGCACTGTTTACAATAGTCAAGAAATGGAAGCAACCTAAGTGTCCATCAGTAGACGAATGGATAAAGAAGATGTGGTACATATACACAATGGAATATTATTCAGCCATAAGAAGAAAACAAATCCTACCATTTGCAACAACATGGATGGAGCTAGAGGATATTATGCTCAGTGAAATAAGCCAGGTGGAGAAAGACAAGTACCAAATGATTTCACTCATATGTGGAGTATAAGAACAAAGCAAAAACTGAAGGAGCAAAACAGCAGCAGAATCACAGAACCCGAGAATGGACTAACAGTTACCAAAGGGAAAGGGACTGAGGGGGATGGGTGGGAAGGGAGGGATAAGGGGATGGGGAGAAGAAAGGGGGCATAACTATTAGCAGACATAATGTAGGGGAGGGGCACGGGGAGGGCTGTGCAACACAGAGAAGACAAGTAGTGATTCTACAGCATCTTACTACACTGATGGACAGTGACTGTAAGGGGGTATGTGGGGGGGAGTTGGTAATGGCGGGAATCTAGTAAACATAATGTTCCTCTTGTAATTGTAGATTAATGATACCAAAAAAAAAAGCAAGGTGTACTACACTGTGTATATAGCATTCTGTAGAACTTGTGTGAATAGGAAAACGATGTATACACCTACACATTTGCATGTCTATGTGTAAATATTTCTGTTGAGATGCACTAGAAGTTGTTATCGGTTGCTTTTAGGTAGAGGTATTACATGACTACAGGTTAGAGCTGGGAGAGAAACATCACTTTTGTAACTTTTGAATGTATTGCATTTTTAAAATTAAATTAAAAGTATTTTACAAATTGAAATTACATAAATTTTAAGAACAGACAAAACAAACTGTGGTGATAAAAGTCAGAATAGTTTTACCTCTATGGGGAGACCCTTAGCAGGAAGGGGCAAGAAGAAGCCGTGGAGAGGAGAACAGAGATGTCCTTTATCTTGAATTAGAGGTGGGTATATAGGTAAATGCATATGGAAAAATTCACTAACTCACATTTGATATTTGTGTACTTTACAGTGTATATATTATACCTTAATACATTTTTTAAAGTAGGTACTTTGAGAAAGGAGATTGATATATACAACTAAACAGTAATATTCTGTGTTCACTGTAGTCTTAGTTCAAGGTATAATTGTTACCCCACATTTAGTTTTGTTTTCTAAAGAGTTTTCATGTAAAAATATGTAGGTATGCATAGGAAAATCAACACAGAAGGAAGTTGTGTCCAATCTGCAGTGTTCTTTCTTATTTCTTATGAAAAATAATGCTTCAATGACCTCACTTCAGTGTCAGTTACCATTCTATTTCCCTACAGTCATGCTGTGTGTGTGGGTTGGGTTTCTACTTAGACTCCTGAATAAGTATATACCCAGGTATGAATAAACCAACTCACATGCTTTTAAGAATCGGACACTGGACTTTGTTTCCATATCAAATGAATTTCTAAACATTAGCTCAGGGCAGCTTTGAATGGTATACAATGAGTCAGCAAGAGTTTAACTGGGAGCGTGTGAACCAATTACAAATTCCTTTATCGAAAGGAATTTTGATCTCTACTAGAACACTCCCTGCTCCCACCACACAATCTCTATCTTTGCTTTTGATGTAACAAATAATGTTTTCCTGCATTAAACATGTTTTCATAGCAACAGCGGCAACGTTTGGATCATAATGGAATAGTATCAGGTGACCATGACAAAGAGGTAAGATGATGCTGAGTCACTGTGAGTTGGTGATTCTGGAATGAAAAGGCCGTGGGGAGAGCTTGACTTTCATTTCCCTTCCTTTGCTGAAGTAAGCCTGGAGGCACTGTCACATAATCACCTTTTATTCACTGAAGTTCACCTCTCAGGTACTTCTTCTTTTACATAATAAAACACAAATAAATAATAAATAAGTAAAATAAATAAACAAATAAAACACATAGCAGAGGACACACAGCTGCCTATGTCCCTGGAGGAAACGGAGTCTGCCTGGCTGCCTTGAGGACTCTGGGCTGGATTTGCTTGGGAACCCTTGGCAGGGGTGATACGGAGGAGCTGGGACAGGTGCTGAGACAACAGAACACTGAGTTTTAGATTAGTGAGCAAAGGAGTGTGTGTCCATGTAGGTTGTGTGTGTGTGTGTGCGCGCTTCTTAACCTCATTACTAGGTGGCTAAGAAACTTAACACACGTTTGAACATGGTAGCAGTATTTCAAGTTGCAATAGAGATAACATAGCAAAACAAAATCTTTAGGAGCCAGACAATCTGTTGGAACCCCAATAAGAGAGCTCCAACATAGGTGAGGTGAAGTCCCTCCTGGATAAAACAGCAACGTCCTCCCAGCACGACTGGTTATTTGTGATCAAAGTGGTGGTGACAATGGGGATGGAAGAACCAATCGAGATTGTCCTTCTGGGGCGGTGGCATTTGAATCATTCTGCGGTAGGACAATGCTAAGAATGCCAAAGAGCATGGTGAGTGGCCCAGGCTCTGCTCAGGTAAAAGGGGCTGGAAGGCTGGGGGCTGCTGGGAGTTTACAGAGTGGAACCACCTGCCTCTGTGAAACAAGTTCTCATTACCCTTTTATTAGTTGTCCTCATCCTAGGTAGCTACTGTCACTCTGTACTGTAGTTATCTGCCTGTTCCATGGGGTCAGGAGCTCCTTGACCCGTGGGGCCTGTGGAATTCATCTCTGTATCCTTGGTGTTTAGTAGTAAATGATTTGCTAAATTGGCTAATAAATTCATCAATCTATTTTTCATCAAAACTCTGAGAAGTAATGAAAAAATTAGTTTGTGTTTTGGATCCCTGGGTAGGGCCTTTACCCCTACACTCACATGCTCAGGCACAGAGTAAGCTCCACCTAAGTGTTTAGTGTGCCTGCCAACATTACTATTGTTTCTAAGTTTGCCTTGAATCTCCATGTGTAAAAATTTAACCTACTTGGGTATTTGTATCTGGTCGCATTCCCCTGGTTCTTTCCACTGGGATCTTTTGCATAACAGTCTGAGGTTTTATTTCTATGGTCCCCTTAACAATGATTATGTTTTCTGCACAAATGCTTGTGTTTCTCATATTTTCTGTTTCTTTGGTATATTTTGCTAATGACTGAGGTCATGAAAGCAGTCCTTGGGAGCTGAGTTCTATCTACAGCTTTGTTTAAAACGATCTCAGACTGGGAATTTGTTACCAGTGTGTAGTTATTCTCTTCCTACTTAAAAAATATCCCTCCCTTTACTAGAGGGTCCAATTACCATTTGATTTCCCATAACTCTCTGTGACAAAATACAGAGAGGGGGACCATCTACATCTCCACCCTGCCACTTCTGCCTTAACTCGCTGCCACCTGACTTCAGCTTCATCTCTTACCAGGGCGCATCCCTTTCCCTAAAGCCCTGTGCTTTTCTTCTGACCTTGATCCAGAGAGCTCTTTTCCTACTCTGCTTTCCTGCTTACTTAGTGGGTTCAGCATTGTTAAGAAACAAAATAAAACAAAACCTCCCAAAGCAGAGCTTCCCCTTTGAGATAGTCTCTTCTTCCTGACATCTGTGACCTTGAGCTCACTTGCATTTTGTAAACCCCTCTGGTGAATGGCTTAGTCACCCTGGCTGTTCGCATTCTTCTCTCCCAGGTGAATCACCGGCTCGCCTTCCTCCTTAGATCCGCAGGCCGTGGTCCCTTCCCAGACAGGTATCTTTTCTCTTTCACGACGCTGTTAACTCCACATAGCCCCTTGATTTTCTCAATCCGTTTTAAAACCTACACCTTCAAAGAAAACCTTATCTTCTTAAACGTTCCCCAATCTAATAGCTCCCTTAGGGTTTGTGTGAACAGTGTTTCCTTTGTATAATACTGATTTATCAACACCTGTATACTTTTTTGTAAACATCCTTAAGCTTTCCTTTTTTTCATGAATGCATATTGCTCCCTGAGACCCTTTCTTCCATTTGCATTTTTTTCCAAAATGCAAAATATGGTCTCCTATGCTCTGTGGACAATGGCTGCCTGCTAAATGTTCACTGAAGTGGATAACAATTAAAAATGTAATATTTACTCCTGCTGGCTGAGTAAATATTTAACTTTCTTAAAATGACTCTGACAATTGGTCCAGATGCTGCCATTTCCTGCTTTCAGGGAACTATTATCTGTTGTTAACTTGTTGCTTCTCTGGGTCTTCTTTTCCTACCCAGCTCAGCTGGAGAGGATGGGGTTATGAAGTAGCCCAGAACATTGTTTTTATGGATTTTATTACCTCTATAACATGCTGACCTGTCATAAAGACCAGGTACTCACTCACCAGGCTGAATGCTTATAAAAGAGGTGAATGAGGTTTACGTAGGAGAGAAGAAACCCAGCGAGGCTTCTGGCACCAGTTTGCTGAGGTTGAGGTTGAGGTTTTGTCATATTCCAGCTGTCTGAGTTTGGCCAAGTCGCTTAATTTCTTTGTGCCTCAGTTTCCTCTGTTGTAAAATGGGGTGATGACAATCATATTGATCTCCTAGAGTTGTTATGAGGATTAAATGAGTAAATGTAAGTAACAGGGTAAGCTCTCTGTAGACCTAGCTCCCACTGCCATAGCTACTGCTGTTTCCAAGTTTGCATGGGATCTGCATGTGCCTGTGGGTTCAGATGCGACGCACAAAGATTAATGAAATCGTGAGGTGTATCCTCCCTTAAGGAATCGATTCTGGAAGTTAGAAGAGCGCACAGCAAATTTCCCCAAGGCAAAGCCACCTCCAGAGGGGCTGAGAAGAGTGAAAACGAGTTCCTGTTCTAACAACTTCTCTGTGCTCTTCACAACTATTGCTATTCAGATGAAGAAAAGCTGAGAAACTATCTCAGATTAAGGGAGACTAAAGAGGCATGACAACTAAGTGCAATGCACACCCCGTGCTGGATCCTGGAACGCTATCCCAGACACTACCGTGAAAACAGGAAGAATCTGAATAGAGACTACATGATAGATAATGAATATTGTATCAGTGTTAAATTTATAATTTTGATAATTATTATGTGATTATATAAGAGGCTGTTCTTGTTCTTGTAGTGTGTGTGTGTATGTGTACATGGAGAAAGGGAGAAAGGGAGAAAAGAGAAAGTGATATGAAGAGACAGAGATAGGGAAAGTACATGTGGCAAAATGTTAACCATTGGTGAACTGGGGTTATAAAATTTTCTTTTTCTTATTCTTGCAACTTTTCTATAAACTTGAAATTATTTCAAAATAAAAAGTGAAAAAATAACCCTGGGATTTGGAGACCCAATTTTCTGATTTGAAAGATGGTGACTTGCAATTTACGGTCTTTAGGAATGATGATAATGTTTTCCGAGCTGTATCTTGGGACATTTTGGTCTGACGAACCTCTAAATGTAAAAATCCTTCAAAGATGACAAGTTAATGCACATTATTGAATATACTTCTAATGAAAAGAATGAAAATATATGGGAAGAAATAAAAATTTAATGAAATACTTATATTGAGAATAGAGAAGAGTTGAATTGCCATTTACCTATTTTAAAGTCAATGGTGTATTGATCTACTTATATTGTTTGAAAAACTCAGTTTTCTCAGCAACGAATTTTTTCCCCAAAATTTATTTGCAAATATCAGAGTAATGAGATTGAGTTATCATTGCTGAAATTTCCAATTCAGCCAAAGTTCTTGATAGAAACATACTAAAGTTCTTTAAAAATATATAAGTTCTTAATATAAAAAATATCCCAATATGAAAGGACAGTAATATATTTTCTTTGGCTCTAAAATATTTACTTCATTGAATAAAAATCGGTAAGTAAATCCTAAAATTTGTATGGAATCACAAAAGACCTTGAATAGCCAAAGCAATCTTGAGAAAGAAAAATAAGGCTGAAGGTGTCCTGCTTCCAATTTCAAACTATACTATAAAGCTATAGTATTCAAAGCAGTATGATACTGGCATGAAAACAGACGCAATCAGTGGAACAGAATAGAGAGCCCAGAAACAAACCCCCCAATTAATCTATGACAAAGGAGGCAAGAATATTCAATGGAGAAAAGACGGTCTCTTCCATAAATGATGCTAGGAAAACCAGACAGCTACATGCAAAAGAAGGAAACTGGACCACTTTCTTATACCAAAAATAACCTCAAAATGGATTAAAGACCTAAATGTAAGACCTGAAAACATAAGACCTCTGGAAGAGAATAGGCAGTAAGCTCTTTGACATTGATTGGTCTTAGTGACTCTTCTTTTTCAAGCGAGAATAACAAAAGTCAAAATAAACAAATGGAACTGTATCACAATAAAAAATAGGTTTTCCCTGGCCAAAAATGAGAAAATTTGAGCAATGGATTTAAACACAGCAGGTATGTTTAAATTCATGAGTTCATAAAAATAATAAAGAACTCTTGGTCACCTATAGAGGACTGTGGGCAATCAACTCATTATTTTGAGAATTGTTAAATAAAAGGAAAGGATTAAGCATTTATCTTGCCTTTCTTGTACTAATTGTACCATGGAACAACCAAATCATTGATAAAGGGAAGATTTTCTATTATAGAAATAGTCCTGCTAATACATGAATAAGGAATGAGAATTATAGAGTATTTGAACATTCCAATGAAATAAGGAATTTAGGCAAAAGTTTCTAACATCACACAAAGAGAGACAATAGGGCATTATGTATTGGCTAAAATATTCTTCTTGCAAAATTATTCGATCTGTTAAATGACAAAGACTGTATCAAACTACCCATTACAGTGAGTGTACAGGAAATGCAGGGACAGCAAACATATTAAGAAGCAGCCATGTGGAGGCTCAGCAAAATCCAGAATGTTTGGAAATTCTACAGGATAAAGCGACCCAATTTCTTCACTATATAAATGACAAGGAGGGAAAAGAGAGAGAGTGTGCAGCAATGGCTGTCCACGGCCACCTGTATCTTTTGTGACTTCCACTGTGCCCAGCCTGGCTTCCAGTCGTATCTGCCTCTGTGTCGAAGAGCTCGTTCCCCCTGCACCCTGGAAGGCTGCTCTGCCTGTTTGGAAGGCCAGAAGCGCAGGGTAATTAATGCCTCCAGAAGTAGTCCTTAATCAATGACTAAATTAACGCCCAGCTATGGATGAATAAATACCCAGCTTCTTCACCTCTCGGGGTGTTAATTCTGAGGGTTGTGTGTGTGTGTTTAAACTTTTTTCAAGAATTCCCCTGAAGGATTAAGCCTCCGCTACCTTCTAGCAAATGGTTTAACAGCACATTCTTGGGTGGTTCTCTCTTCCCTCTATCGCTTTCTCTTCCCCTTATGGTGTCCCCTGTACTTCCCAAACTGCATGTACTTGAATCCTTGTCTTAGGGTCTATTTCTGGAGGAACTCCAGCTAAGGCAGAGGGGGAGCTGTAGATTAAAAGAGACTGAAGTGGCCGATCAGCCAACTGTAGAGGACAGTCCTCACTTGGATCCTGAATAAAATAAATAGCTAAGAATTAATGATACTATCAGAGAATTTTGAACACTGACTGAATTATTTGATATTGAAGAATTATTGTCCTTTTTTTGTTTTAGGTGGCATGATGTGCTTTGTTAAGATGAAAAATAGATAATGAACATATACAGGCAAAATGCTATGATATCTGAGGTTTGATTTCAAATAATATGGGGTAGAGTTGGGTTTGGGGATATGGTACAAGATAGAAATGAGTTATTGGTTGTTAGAACTGGGTGATGGGCTTGTGAGGGTTCATTATCCTATTCTCTCTACTTTTGCGTATATTGGAAACTTTCCCTAGTGAAATGAAAGCTCCCTGGGGGTTGTTTATAACTGGGTTCTTGGTGCCTGACACTGCTTTACACAGAGTAGGCCAAGAGGCACTCAGAACATTATTTGTTGAATAAATGTGTTGTGTCTTACAAGCTGGACACCGAGGCTAATGCTGTTGATGTTAATACTTTTAGCTGATACACCAGAAATCTCACCAAGAATTTTATTCAGATGAGGGGAAAAAGTCATTTTATTAATTAGCATGATGTCAGGTTTAAAAAATTTCCTAATAGCTCTACCATTAATTGAAATATTTCTTCAGCTTGTGATTATTTTTGAGTTGTGTAGGTTTTTATGATGATGATGCTTATGTGTGTGGGGGTGTGTGTGTGTTTTGCCAAAATGTTGGAATTTCTAGGGCATTTTGATGATTCAGTGGGACAGAATACTTAAAGTAGTACTTAGAAAATCTTAAATTGTGTGTGCTGAGACCGCCGAAAGGCTTTGTGTTTCTGAAATTTACAAGGTGACTGCCTTTATTGAGACCAAAAACCCGGTAAAACTAAAATTTTATTGGGAAAACCTTTCAAATAAAAGAATAGTTTCTTACATAGAGGGGTAGGGTGTATGTATAGCCCTCAAAGTCTATAAACATTAACATGCAAGCAATTCCTGCAGAAAATTTCCATCTTATAAAAACATAGGTGTAGATGTACCCTTGTTTCAGTCCTTAAAAAAAAAAAGTCTGGTCACTTCCCAGGAGTTCACATATTGCTGAGATTTGCTTTCTTGCAGGATTTTCTTTGTGATATGATAGCTCTTATTTTCAAGCTTTTGGGTAGAAAAATAGTAATTTAGTTTGACAATAAGTTAAAATTTTGATTCTAAGACTCAGAAAACTCTGAGATGTGCACTGGACTTTTCTTTGGAATGTCTCTCAAATAGGTAACGTGTACGCTGGTAAGAGTAAAAAGTTAAACATTTTATAGTTATAAAAAGTCAAACTATTTTTTTCCTGACCTGGTTAAACAGTTGGTACCGAAGTAACTAAATAGCTTCGCACAGCAAATAACTTTGTTGGATTCATTCTTTGTTATATTTTACGTAAATTTTCTTTGTTTTTCACTCTGTTTTGTTTAAACTGGGAAGAGTACAAAGTTAAACATTCCATATATATTTATAAACAGTCAAACTAATTTTTCCTCACCTGGTTAAAAAGCTGGCACAAAGTAACTAAATAGCCTCATATAGTAAATAATTTTTTGTTGGACTCATTCCTAGTTCTACTTTATGTACTTTGTTCCCCACGTATATGTAACTTATGCTAACAAGCTGTATTTTATAAAACCTTCTAAGGGGCCTTTTATTCTTCACGGAAAATGGTGTGGGAATAGCTAATTACCAACTAGTTTAACTGAAAAGCTACAATCAACTAAATATTGACACAATGATGTGCACATGTATTATTATCCTCACATAAATAATCATAGACTTTATTTTCTAAGATATTTCAGAGAATGAAATTCCCAGCCACATTGTTAGCTAAACTCACTATTTGGATTTGGCTGTTTAGCCTCTATGGTTAATGCTTAATAAGTTTCTTGGAATCAAAGTTATTTAATGAACAAAACAAATTTTAATGAATGGTAGATTTAAAGTTTTTGTTTGCAAAGAGTCCAAGAGATTTATTCTAAACTCTAAATCAATAATTTGATTTCCCTAAAATGTTGCGGAACATTTTGGTTCCCCGAAAGGGCTCTAAATTAGGTTAAGCATTTAACAATGAGAATGACTTTAAACTTCCTTTCAGCTCAGTATATAAACAATCTGCTACACAGTAGTTAATTCTAATCTCATCAAATTGTAATTCCCAGTAAATCCCCTTTTTCTTTCATGATAAAATTTCATGTGCAGAATATCAGTTGTATCCTTATGAAGAATCATGCTGAGTTCCACTGCTTCCCTTCCTGAGGTTTTCATTGGAGTCCATAGCAGGTGCATGAAAGCACATTTTGCCCACACAGTGGGATGTGGGGGCACAGAAGAGCCCCCTGAGCCAAAGACCATCCTCTGCCGCCCTGCCTTGTAAACCTGTCCTTCAATTCCATGCACTTTGGGTCCACTTACATTAACTCCTCGGAGGTAAGTTCTTTGCCACCTCAGGAGGGAAAGGCCAGGGTCCTCACAGTGTATTGTCTAGAGCCTTCCAAGTGCCTGCCGTTAGACTGAAGCTTTGTATTTGTTATTGCATTTGATCCTGTCAACAACCCTAAGGGGGAAGAAATACCCATTTTATACATTAGGAGAATGAGCCCAGGGAAGGCACAGGGCTACTTAGCTGTGTGGGGTCTGTCTTGTCCAAAGCCTTTTGTCTGTACTACTCCCTGTGCAAACTAGAACCATCCCCCGTCACATGGCAGAAAGCAGAACCTTGAGGAAATGGGCCATCGACTATTATGTGTTGACCAGGTCATGGGAAATCAAGCAGTTATGGGCACCTGAGGGTGGAAATGGGGGAATTTTCCACAGTAATTGGAGTACTGGAAGAAGGGGGAAACAATATTTTTCAAACTTCACATTTCCCCCTTATGGCCAGGCCAAGTTGGAGCTTGTTTAGTGTAGAAATTAGGTGGCCAGACTGGCCAGTAGGGTGACGATGTTTTTGTTGAAAAGTCCAGGAAGTATTACTCTCACAGAACAGAGGCTTTTCTAAATCTCGGGTCTTTTATGTGCTTTAGAAAGAGCCAGGGGTGTGCGTGCTGGGGTGGGACTATGTCGGCCACAGTTCTCTCTTTTATTTTTCCTCTCCCCATTGTTTAATGTCTCTTTTTCCTTTGGTCAAAGATACCAGTCAAAAAAGCCAAGCAAAATGCCCCTATTATCCAGAGGTAAAGTATTCATAAATGGCTAGATGGCTCTGTTAGGTGTATGAGTATTAAGATCTGGTCACAGGAAACCTCGGCAACACACCACGGCAGGCTCGCACTCCCCACAAGTACCTTGCTCTGCTGGTCGGAAAGTGATGGATCTGCCGAGGTTGTATACTGGTCTCCATTTTCTTAGCACTTTTTCTGAGTGCCAGTTTAGCGTGATCTAGGCAGGGAGTGTTTGTTTGCAAGGATTGAAAACAAACTGAAACCAGCTCAAGGAAAGGGGGCTTAGAGGATATGAGGAGATGTCCTGGAATTCATTTGCAGGAAGTACATCTGGACCTCACGGGAGCTCTCCTTCTCTGGCATTGTGGCCCTGATGGAGGTCACACCTGTTCTCTATTATTTCCTAGGATTGTTGCAGTAATGGCTCACCTGGTGGCCACAGTGCTGTACTAGTTACACAACCGCTCGAGTTTATTTTTAAAAAATGGTGTTACTTTTAGCCAAGGTGTTGCAAGTTGTTACAGAGAATGCTGTTTAATACTTGCAATAAAAATCATATTAATTTCCATTCATTAAAAAATTAAAGACTCTTTAAAGTCACAGAATTTTCATGCAAGGGCAGGAGTGGAGCTATCATATCAAAACTAGATAATCGAGTAGATAATGATAGGGTGCCAGAATTCCAGAGGCTGAAAATCATTGCTGGGAGTGGTCAGAGGCATGTGGCTTTGAGCCAGCATACCTCATAATTCTTTCCCCTCTATTCCTTCTGCTATTTTCTGCCCCCTTCTTACTACATCTCAGTTTAAACAGGGGAATGTGGAGTGTAAGGTGTATCTGCTTACCCCTTGTATGTGACAGAGTTACAAGACACACAGGGCAACATCTAAGGGTTGGGTGTGCTTTTCCAGTTCTTATTCTTTGAAAGTGTTAAAGTCTTCTCTTCATTCTATGTCAAATATTTGACCAGAGGTCAGAGTCCAGAAAGTCAGACTCAGATGGTAAACCAGAGGGTTATAAATAGCTACATGAAGGCACTGGATCTGAACAGATACACAGTGATAGATAAGATGAAGGAACTGAAAAGCAAACTTGGATTCATTTAAAAGGAATAAAAACATAAATAGAGTATTCGGCAAGATAGGGAATAGAAGGAATTTGCAGCAGTCTTGGTTTGCTGGTGACAGGTTGGTCACCTCTCTTGCTAAGACTCTGGCCCTGTTGTTCCATCCACACAACTGTTACAGAAGGTGGGACTCAATGAGTCACGCACACTTCCAAAGTGTTTAACAGGGTGACACTGGATGTATGGGGACCGTCAATGCCATTGGCATGAAAAGGCCAAGAGATGACTTTGGTCAGATTAGATAAAGAAAGAACATTCAGGGACACAGAGATATGGAGGCAATTTTTTTCTTCCCTAGGAAAGGATGATGCAATAGACTACAAGAATTTGGATGAATCCCTCCATGTGGGCTTCCAGGGTGTTCATGCCACCCCGCTGGTGGATGGGAGAAGTTTCATTAGTCCGAAGCGTTCTTCCAGGGCCTCACATCCAGAGCCTTTTCGTTTTAAGCCAAGATCAGGATCAACATTCGTAGTCCACTCGTGAATGACCCCAGAGAATGAGGTAGGGGAGAGGAAGATACCCTTTTAATCTGCCCTGGAAAAGTCCCTAAATCCTCATTAATATCTCAACTGTTTGTTCTAATTGAGGGGAGCAAAGTACACTGTTCTTTTTAACCTAAAATTAATTTATTGATTAATGAATTGACTGATGGATGGGCTTTGGGCATTTAAACGTGAAAATTAAGTGATTATAACCCTTAAGGAGCTCAGAGCTTAGTGGGAAAGATGGATAAATGTTTATGATATTATGTGATAGAGGGCAACAATAAAGCAAGTACAAGATATAGGGGATCTTCTGGGCATTGTGTTGGACAAAATGTCTATGGGAGGCCCTTTACCTGTGGGCCACTGTGAGCTCAACTCCACCTCCAGCTATTCTAAGTGGGACCTGAGTCTAAAGATCCCAGATTATCTCACATCTAGAGCCATGCCTGCCATCTGAAATTTCCCAGTGGCCACCAAGTTATTGGTTAACAGGGCCATTAGTCATTATCCATGCCACATGGCTACTTCTGGAGCAGACACATGACAGGTAGTGTCAGAAACAGTGTAGCATATATTTATCCCAAATGATCTTTGAAACAGGCCCATTCCCCGCCTGGCTGTTGCTGGGGAACTGGCACCTTTGCTTCCTGATTTTTATCACACTCCTTCCTGCAAGCCTGTCTCCCAGGCCAGCTGGTTAAGGAGCTCAAAGGGCAAGAAGCCAGTAATGGAGGGACCTGAAGCCCAAGAAATGAGCAGTAAACACTTAGCACATTATAGTCATGGATAATTTAGCAGCACATGAAAGTAGATGACCTCGATGGAGGTATGCTGGATAAATAAGCTGTCTCCCTCTCTCTTAGCAGCTCTTTCTGGGCTAGTATCTGGGGAGAAAAAATTCTTACTACATGCAAAATTATAAAAGAAAATCTGTGAAGATGAAAAAAATAAGTCTCTATTTTAGACAAAGCTTGTGAAGGTTCAAGGATCACTAATCTATTGGCCAAAGTGAGTTTCAATGGCTTAAAAATAAAGAAAAATAAATGCAGGTGTCTTACTTTCTCCTTCTACTTAAAGGCTCATTCCTGAGGCTTTCTTCTTGTGAAAATAGGAATTGAGAACTGTTAAAAAGAGGTAGTAGGAAAGACTGGAGTTTTGCAAACTGAAGACAACTCTTGTTGTTAGAAGTAAATGCTTGGTTCCAGAAGCTTTCTGAACACCATGTAGCACTGAAGACATTACAGTTGCTGGCTTAGACCATGAAACAATAACAACATATATTAGGTGCTACTTATAGTCACATTTCTATGTAATACACACACACACACACACACACACACACACACACACACACACTAATTTATTTATTCTTTTAGGATATAAGGGATTAGCAGACCTTTCAGGTTCTCTTATATTCTTAGACTAGTTAGCCCAGAAACTGTCAGGAAATAGAGATTCAGCAGAAAGAGGATGGCCAATATATTATGTAGAAGCCCCTGCGGCTTAGTGGTAGAAATCGGACACTGTGCCCTTAGGGGGAAAATGCTGAAGTCAGAGCAGACTGGGAGAGATCAGGTCGGACACTTTTGCTGCAGAGCCTGGATTCAAAGATGATCTGAGAGGAAGCCAGGCAGACAGTCTGACCCAGGCATTCATCCACAGGGGCTGGGCAGAAGGGCACAATTTGGGTTGAGAGTATGGGCATAGCAGGTCAATGGAAGAGGTCTGTGAAAGGGGTGCAGGAGCCTGGAGAGTAGCCCCAGCTACTGGGACAAAGTGGCCAGTGCTTTTCATAGAGCACTGATTTCTGGGTTGCTTGGGGAGAATGCTGAGAAAGGCGCAGGGGTCTCCAGCAGTGTCTGGGTTACCTCCCTGTGGTTTGGTGGCCCAGGCAAAGGAGGGGACAAAGTACAAGAATGACGCTACCAGGGAGAAGTTGTGCTGCATATCATCCTAACACCAAAAAGTAGATACAAGTGAGTATAAGAAAAGGACTTTTGTCCCCTACTTCAAGCTTTAGAAGGCTATAGTAGACTGTGAAACAGCTTTCATTTCTACCAATTCTGGGATTCTGATTCTTAACAATACTCACTTTGGGCATCCCTGTTGTTATAATTACTACAGGTTTTTGGTTGGTTAAATCCTACCTGGCTTGTACCAGTAGGCACTAATGCCAAGCTTTTACCATGAAGCAACTAAGGCTTGGCAAGTGATGGCAATGCCAGCTGATTCACTGCAAGTTGTTACTTGGGGTCCATGTGTAGGGTGTTTGGTGTCTCCTGGTCTCTAGTTCCTAATTTCCCAAATCTAAATAAAGGGCTGGCAACCTTTTTCTGTTAAGGGCCAGATGTTAAGTATCTTAGACTTCATTGGCAACATTCAATTCTGCCATTGTAGAGGGAAGCAGTACAGACAAACAAATAAGGAAGGCTGTATATTCCAATAAAACTTGATCCACAAAATAGGCAACCATCAGATTTGGCATGTTGGGCCACTTTTGCTGACTCACTATATAAATAAATTAATGGACAAACAAACAGATACTTAAATTTCATACTCTGTGTGGGCAATTTATTTTTAGTTGTCTTTTCCTAAAAGAAGGGGAAAAGGAGAAATCATTTCAGACTAGAAGTCACTATCATTTCCTTTCTATCCTACAGTTATAACTGGAAGCTAATAGCCTGAAAACAAACTTCTGCTTTTAAAATCCAGAAGGGGTTGAATATGTTATTCTAGGTTTTCTTTAAAGAGAGGGACCCCATTTGCTATCTTTCCTACCCTCTATAGTTGAGTTCTTTTCATGCAGACAGCCTCTGGTAGGAGTTGAGTAACTTCTCAATGGCTTCTCTTGCATCTTTCTCCCACTTCATTGGCAACAATGGCCAATTAAACCGCCTTTGTAATCTTACCTTCTTCAGAGTGGCTTATTCACATGCAGAGTAAATAGACTTAAAGATAAGGCAAATACTGCTTTTTTCTAAAACCCAGGAAACACCACAACAGAACTTGAATGAAAAACTACTGGAAGAGAGTTATCCTAGCCAAAATCAAGTCCAGAGGTTAAACATACATACTCTCCTTCTCTGAGGAATGAACATGTTCACACCAATGGGCAGAATTTGATTAACCGTAAATTCTATTCAGCTATTAGCATATTCACCGTATGTTATTGGTTGAATTGTATCCTCCCAAAAGGTACGTTGAAATCTTAACCCCTGATAACTGTAAATGTCACCTTATTTGGAAAGAAGGTCTTTGCAATGTGATCAGGTTCAGTTGAAGTCATTAGGGTAGGTCCTAATCCAATATGACCGGTGTTTTTAAAAGAGGAGGGAAATTTGGGCACACAGCCACATTCAGAGGAGAATGCCAGGTGAAAGCAAAGTCACAGAGAAGACGGCAATGTGACAACAGAAGATGACACTGAAGTGATGCGGCTATCAGCCAAGAAATGCCAAGGATGGCTGGTAACTTCCAGAAGCTAGGAGAGAAACATGGAACAGACTTCCTTTCAGGAGCCTCCAGAAGGAAACGACCTTGACGGTACTTTGATTACAAACTCCCAGCCCCCAGAACTGTGAAAGAATAAATCTCCATTGTGTGAGGCCACCCAGCCTGTGGTAATTTGTTATGGCAGCTCTAGAAAACTAATACATCACCCATGGGCTGACATAAAATAATGACTCAGATACATTCTGTAAAGTATTCCCTTTTGCTCATGTTTGGTCAAAGTCCTCCTTCTTACTATTTAGATACCTAAGTGCTGGAAGAGACTTAGTAATCTTGTCATTATATGCATGGGCTACCTTCTGATTTTATTTTGATTTCCCTTCCAGATTATCTGAGACTTTTAGAGTCAAATGGAAGTGATCATTTTCATACTTTTCCTCTTTCTGTTGTGTGAGTTCAGAGTTGATGCCAAGAGAAGTTGGTAAACTGTCAGCAACTGATAGAATGACTGGAAAACCTGATAAGTCAGCTATTGTTCTACCGGATTAGCTTCTTCGGGTGCTATGAGCTCATGAAACAGAACAAAGCGCTATATTGTTTAAACTCTCCTGCCTGTATGGCTAGTGAGCATACAACTCCTTTTGTCTCAGTCTGTGCCTGTCAAAGGGGAATCCTCCGCTGTCTTTGTTTTCCTTCAGAACTTCCCTTTCTAATTTGATCTATATTTGATAACGTGGGTATAAAGAACACCGTGTGCCTGGTATAGCAGAGTCACACATGAGCACCGTTGGTCATCCTGCAGTTCCACTGTTCCAGTGGGCCTGCTGCCACCAGAGTCAAAGGAAGGAAATTTCCCAGGAAGAATTCTAGCGGCTAATATTTATTGAGTGATTTCTTCATGCTAAACACTCCTGTAGTTGCTCGGCAGCAGGTAACTCCTTCCACGGACCCGAGGTGGCTGTTACTGCCCTCCTCACTTTATGCCTAAGGAACCTGCATCACAGTGAGGGTAAGACCTACTGGAGGCCACAGGGCCTGTGAGGGCCGGAGCCGAGATTATGAACACATGTGGTCTGGCCGCAAAGTCTTTTCCTAATCATAGTCTGTTGGCTTTCTACCCGGGAAATACTCCCGTCCTGGCTCTGAATGTTGTAATGTTTTCCTCACTGAAAAACGGTGTTGTGTCCTTCTCAGCTCCCACAAAATTTGGATCCATGTACTTGCCCAGGGCTGCAGGAAGGAGACTGAATTAGATGCCCTCTGGAGTCCAGTTCTAGAGGATTCATGATTGGATAAGGTTATAGATGTCTTTCCACCTTTGAATGATCAAGGCCAGGGGCCTTTTAAGCAGTTACATTCTCTCCAACTAGGCCCACTCACCAGAAATATCATACAATATTTACACAATAAAATCAATGATAGTGACTATTTTCAGATCTACTTCCTTCCTTCAGAATACACATTTGGAACCTGGGGAGGTGTCAGAAAGCCAGGAAAGTGAGGGCTTGAGTCCAGTGCTTCCCCTGGGAGAGCTCCTGCAGGCCGGCAGTTCCTACTGTTGAAGTGCTCAAGAGGGCGAAGGACTAAGGGAATGGATGGGTCAGAATTACTTCCAGGACAGGGGTTCATCCTCCCCAACACCTCCTGTCTATAAACATTAAAAAAAACTCATTTATAATCCTAAAATGACTTTCATAGATGCTGTAAACTACTGATATATGTAATTAAAAATCAATATAATGCCCCAACTGAAACATAAAGAAAAAAGTAAAAGGAAAGTAAATGGAAATTAGTGTGATGCGTATTGTGCAGGGCCAACTATAGGAACATCATAATGGTACAGTCAAATGCTTGCACCCCATGTGGAATCTCTGGAAACACGACCTGTGCAAGTAGGCTCTGGTGTAAGGATGTGTGTGCGACTCACATACCACGAGTGGCCATGCCACAGGAGATGAGGTGTTCCTCATGGGCAGTAATATAAGTAATTAGCAAAACAGCATATATCCCCTGACTAAAAAATAAGTTGTCAACAAAGCAACGGACAATGTTCTTTCCATTTTAGTAGCATTACTGGAATATTCAACTGGTACCCGTATAAACTGATGTCTTGCCAATGGGCTGCAGCCCTGGGCAAGTTTATTATGGATTCAATGTGACCAAAGAAATGACAGTAGAACGTTCTTGGGGTGAAAGAGTTTATTACCCGGCTTGTTCTCCCCGCGGTAGGTTGAGCACTGGCATCTCTGCCTCTGCCCAGAGCACTGGGCCAAGCTCTTTATATAGTGAATAGCTTCTTGCCTACAGGTGTGGAAGTAGCCCAGCAACAGGCCAGTTACATCATCAAGTGGATCCTGTTACACATTCAGTGAGGATCCTGGCCATAGGAACCCCAACTTCCCCACAACTGAGCAAAAAATACTATCTGTTGATATGGTAAATAGAGTTGACTCCTACCTGAATTAATTAAGCAGTATGTGGGACTCTTCTTTGACCTGTGGGACTGTTCTGTGTATTCTACAATAACTGTCATATCTGACCTTCAATCGCTGGGGCAAATAACTACTCCCTTAAATTTTCACACCATGTCGAGGAGTTGTAGTACCCCAACTGATGGCCATTGGGCTAGGGCATGTTTATTCACAAATATCTCTTGTTCCCTTGTCCTGTTGCCTTCTTGCATCTTTTCTTCTGCCTCTTCCAGCCCCGAGCCTCCTAAAGCCTCTCTCTTTCTCTGTATTTTTTTTTCAATCTCCACATTTTGATCTGTTATTTCAATTGTATAGGTCAGAAAATACTGAGGAATGCTGTGATATTAGTCTTAACCCTTCAATGTAATTGTGATATAGACTCAGGCACCAAATAATACCTCAGATATATTACTTATATATGACTAGCCCTGTCTCATGTGCTTTAATATATACTAATGCCTTTAATTTTCATTTTTCCCCCATTTTACAGATGAGGGACCTAGACTTGAAGAAATGAAATTATAGGTCAGTCTGCCAGAGCTCATAAATGACAGAGCTGAGATGTACTCTCATGTGCCACGTAAGGCGTGCTGTGGAATCCATTCCTGTCCTCAGAGAACTGGCTGCCCGGTACAGGATGAAGAGCCTGCATAGGAATGGAAGCAAATTTGACAGCTAATATGTATTGGGTAAGGCCATGGGTCCTCAAGTGTGCTTTGCATACATTATCTTATTAATCTTTTTAATGATCCTATAATGACCGTGCTATTAGCACCTGCCACCACAGAGTCCCCCTTATAGATAAGGGACTAGAGGCAAAGAGTTTGCTAGGAGGTAGCAAGGCTGGGATTCAGGCGCAGGCTGGTGGTCTAGGGGGCTGGGTTCTTACCCACTAGTCTAAACCAAGGGACATCAAGAGATGATGTTTCTGGCAGCTGGGATCCGGGAGTAGCATTTGAGCTGATCTTAGGGAATGGGAGGAATTTCCACAGGTGGAGACAGGGAAAGTTATTCTGTGCTTGGAATGGGTGGAACAGAACAGCTTAGAAAAGCCCCCCTGTGTGTGGGGATGGTTAGGAGGAATTGGGGAGCCCAGGGTACAAGGAGGAGAGGCACTCAGTCAGCTAGTGCTTTCTCCTCTTAACTTTTCGAGGCATGACTTTTTGAATAATGAAGAGAATAAACTTTACTGTTGAGCATTTGTAATTAGCCTAAGTATGTCTTTATGTGTTCTGGGCGGCTATTGAAATAATATTAGAAATCACCTACTTGGTGTTCTGTGCACTTTTTAGAAAGAAATGGTCTGAAAGCAAGGGCTGGAGCTCAAGTACTGATTCTACTCTGGATTTTGGGCTTATGACTTCATCTACCTTATTCTTCTGCAAATCTGGGGTAATCATGGTCCAGTTTCTCCTGGGAAGACATCAGGAGGCTTAAGAGGACACAGTTTTGCAAAGCTGCAGAAGAAAGGTGCTATGGAATTCTAAGGAATTAAATATGTCTGTTACTTTGGTTAATCTGCTCTTCTAATATACAGTAGTAATTAATATGGGCCACAGGCAACTCAGTATGGAAGTGTCGTGACCTAGATTAATTTATAGAGAGCCAGGTGTTTTCATTTACATGATCTAATTTAATCTTTGCAACTTTCCTATAAATAGAATACATATGAATAATTATTGTTTTTATGGAAACAGAGGCTCAAACCATTTGTTTAGCAAATGCTGTTATAAAGATGCCAGTCTTCCAATTCTCAGTGCAGACTGCTTTCCAAAGACCATAGAACAGGTAAGTAGAGGACAACCCTTGCTGAATTTATTGGCAAAATTCAAGAGAGGCAAGAGCATAGACTTTATAAAGCTCTTTGGCCATAGTACATCATTTGCAATAATGCTGCATTTCTAAGCGTTTTAAAAATTCAGCTCAAAGTTTACCTTTTTCACTCTGAGCCCTCCAGACAGATTTGCCACTCTTGGAGCAGGCCCTTGAGGCTCTGCCCATACCCCTCTAATTACTCATATTGCATCAGACAGCTGTAATTTGTTTACCTGTATGCCTCCCTAGCCTCACCTTCCTCGTCTCCCCACCCCTGGGGGACAGCGAGACAAGGTCTAGTCATCTTGGGCCTCTAGCACCTGGCAGGTTGCTAGATGTAACAAAAGCTGAAGAAGTGTCTTTATTTTTTCATAAAGGGAAAACTAATTTGGACTGCCTAACATTTAGAAACCCTTAAACAGTAAAGAATATCCCAAACAAAAGTGAAAAGGAAATTGAAAAATGAGGAACAAATGGTTGCAAAATGGCAAATCCACTAATCTAGGAATTATTAGTAATAAAAATGTTACTAAGCTTAGTTGCAGATGGTGGTGTTATTTGGGGTTGTGTGTTGTTTTAAAAACCAATAAAACTTTAAAAAATTTTACTTTTACAGATTTCTAATAACAGCTCATAGGGTATAGAAATGGTCTTTATTTTTTGAATATCTCCATTTGGTCATGTCAAAGATCAATGATGGTTAAGTAATAATGGACTTTGTATTTCAAGCAGGATACAATATTTATATGATCTATACTCTCCAGGATCCGCGGGTCTGGAACTAATGCACGTACAAGAATTATAACCACCATCTGTATTTGAAAACTACTACCTTAGGAATTGTAATTCTCTCGGACCTCAGTAAGAGCAAATGTGGCATCAATTAAATAATAGCGGCTGAACTGAAAAAAGAGATGAATCAAAATGACTTTTTAAGCAGAGAGAACACAGGCAAATCTCTGGTGGGCAAGTGCATGCAGGGGTCAGGTGCTCTGAAAGCTGAATCAAACTTGGCACGTGACCCTGGATTCCATAGCCCGCGCAGCTCAACCCTCCTCCTCCCCTGGACTTAATGATCAGGACGTGCCCGATCCTCTCAGGCCGGTGCCTGGGGCTGCTTGTTGAATAGCAGGGGCCTTAGTTTCTACTGGTGCTGCACAAATCACCCCAGCTTAGGGCCTCAAAGCAAGACCCGTTTCTGACCTTACGGTTTTGTAGGTTAGAAGTCTGGGTTACCTTGGCTGGTTTCTCGCCTCCAGATTGCACATCTAAGTGTTGACAGGATGGGCTCTTATGGAGACGCTCCTTCCAAGCTCATTCAGGTCGTTGCTGGCAAAGTCCAGCTCCTTGTAGGGCTGAGTCTTCATTCCCTTGTTTACTGCCTGCTGGGGGCCGGCTCTAGCTTCCAGGGGCCTTTCTTCCAGCTTTGCACGTGGACACCTCTGTGTCAGAGCCAGCAGTAGTGCAGTGGATCCTTCTCACACTTGGAAGCTCATGGACGGCCTCCTTTCTGCTGCGTCTCTCTGATTCTGGCAGGAGACATTTCTCTGCTTTTAAGGGCCCAGGTGATGAGATTGGGTCCACCTGGCTAATCCAGGCTCCCCTCCCACCTTAAGATCTACAACCTTAACTACATCTGTGAGTATCTTTTGCCTTGTAACATAACATATGCCCAGGATCCAGACATGAAGGTGTGGGCATTCATCAGCCCATTATAGGGCTGCTTGGGAAAACTAGAATTTAAAGTCGGCTTCAGATAATTGTTGCCTGTTGAGGTCATTTCCTTTTCTTCGTTTGTTGAGCTTTCTCTCAGTTGACCAAACTTGCAGCCAACTTTCTTGAGCTTTTATCCCATGGGAGATAATATAGCTTTCAAAGAAGGGAGTTGTTTATCATAATTCTTCCTCCAGGTCTCTAGCCACCTTCCTGTTGAAGTTGTGCATCCAGTTTAAACTGATACTTCCCTACATTTTAGGAATTTTTTTTTCTTCTATTTCTAAGAGGTAAATTACTTCCTCATTGGTTTTCTACTTCGAAGTTTCCATGTTCTTGATACAGTTCAGGCTGTGTTTGAAGTTTCAGGTGAAGCTCTTGAATCTCACCTTCTGATTGTGAATTTTTAGGTGTTGAAAGATGCTTGCTCAGTTTGGAAACTTTTCATTTGACCTGTAAGCTCTTCATTCATTAGATTTTATTCCAGTGATTTTTAAAAACTATTTTTCTCCTTCAAACACTTTAAAGGAAACACTTAGTCTAGCAGCACCAATGAGTCTCCTCCGTGCCCTCTTTTTGTCTAAGGTGCCATCGTCATCCGCGTACCTCTAACAGCTGGCATGTGTATGGTCTGCAGCTCAGTTTTGGTCAGAGAGTTTAACTGGCCTGCTTTGTCACTTACAACCTAGTGCACTTGGGCGGTTTGAGTTTTCAAGTATTTTTTCTGTTCTTTGATACCCTTTCCTTCCATTTCACTACTTCTTGGGAAAGCCGTTTCTGACTTCCCTGAAGATGAGTGTTTTCAGCCGACCATTCGTTCTTTCCCTCTGAGGTTGTTGCCCACTCTGCTGGGATGCCCTTACGGTATTTATGGGTTTAGAGGGATTTTGGTATATCTTCAAGTGACTGTGCGTCTGTCCTCGAAGGCGAGCCAACAGTACTCCTTGAAATGAAAGTTTAGGAGTTCTGCTTTCGATTATTCGTCAGGAAGACCTGCTGTATCCCCCATCCTCCTGCTGTCCCCACCAGTGAAGGGATGGTCTTGTTCAGACTCTTGTCCAGTGTTGCCAAGCGTGGTGCTTGTAGCTTCTGAGGACAGGCCTCCTCTGGAGGTGGCTCTAGGCCTTCAGTCTTGTAAACAGTCTGGTCTTCTCACCAACTTTACCATATTCTCCCCAACATCCCACACAGAGAGTCTTTCGGCTAGCTCTTTTCCCTTAAAGTACATGGGCCCTTTCTATAAAGAGCATGTACCAGGATCACCGGGGAACCCAGAGAGAACTGGGCATTGTCTCAGCATCCCAACAGACACCAGCAGAGTGTCTCCCAGCTCGCCCGGGATGACCAGCCAGATACTTTGTGGCAGTCAGCAGAACCTCTATGGTTCCAAAGGCTGCCACAGCTCAACCTCTGGGTGCTAGTACCCTGTGAGCCACAGTGGACTGCACGGAGCCCTGCAGAGTGTCCCACCTCTGACCCAAACAAGGGCCTGACATCCAGGAGAGACCATCAGGGGGAGTGGGAGAGGGGGAGCCAGGCTCTGGGAAACAGTCCTCTCTTTGCTCCACTCAAGCAATGAACAACTCCCTTCTTTGAGAGCTAGATTGACCATCCCCCATGGGATAAAAGCTCCAGAAAGTTGGTTGGAAGTTTTGTCAACTAGAAGGAAGCTCAACAAACTACGACTTTGGGCTGCAGGCATCCTGTCCCCAGGAGTCCCTCTATCTCTTATTCCTAAATCAGAAAAAGCCAGTGGGTGTCAGTGGGTAGGCTCCAGCTTCTTCAGGTTTCTCCCCATGGCCAGGAACATGGCTGCCCTCAGAATGTATTTAAAGAAATGACCATTACCTATTAGCTCGTTTAGCTGTCATGTAAGGTAAGGCGATGCAATCAGAGTGGCTATTAACCTCAGAATGTAAGCATGGAGTGACGTGATGAGGTACAGAGACATGTCTCTGTCTATCTTTCTCTCTCCTAGATGGCTTGAGTTGGAGCTGTGGTAAAAAAAAATACCACAGACCAGGTTACTTATTTATTTCTCACTATTCTGGAGGCTGGGAAGTCCAAGATCAGGGTGCCAGTATGCTTGGACTTGGGTGAAGACGCTCTTCCTGGTTTACAGATGGTGTTCTTATCTTTTGCATCCTCAAGTGCTGTACCAATACCATCACATTAGAGTTTCAACATAAGAATTTTGAGGGGGGACATGCAGTCCATAACAATACAAACAATATAGTTTTGTATATATATGTATATATATATACACACACAAAATTACAGATATATGACTAGTTTCAGCATCTTGCAGGTGTTTTAGTGCCTACTAAATATATATATACACACACACACCATTTGATAGAATATAAATACATCAATATAAATATATAGTCTATCAAGTGATGTATGTATGTATGTATGTATATATACAACTAAATATATTAAATAGATAATTTAAATACTGACACCAAGTATTTATTACTAAATAAATACACTAGTAAATGCAAGCAGTAAGTCATCATAGTTTTACCATTTCATTCATTCATTTACTCACTCAACAAAAAATATTAATCCCCTGATGTATACCAGGGATTGTTCTAGACACTGGAGGTACAGCAGTGAACAAGACAGAAAAGGGTCTGTCTCTTAAGGAACATATTCTAAAAGAGGTGGAGAACATACACAAGCCAGCAGCAAAATATCCAGCAGTGGTTAAGCTGGGATGCGGTGATGTGAATGACATGTGGTGCTAGGGAGGTGGGGCCGCCCGGCAGGAGCTGTAGTGACAGGGGAGCTGTGGCCCTGGTCAGAAGCACAGTGCTGAGGCCCTAGAAGGGCGGGGGCTGGGGGTGTGGGAAATGCCTCAGCCACTCTTTCGCCCTCTGCCGCCTTCTGATGCCTTCCATTGGACAAATACAGCCTATTGGCCAAAGGGTCTGGTTGGTGCTGTCTCTGGGGGTGAGCCTCCCAGGGCACAGAGCAGGGCAGAGAAAGACCAAGCATGATCAGGGGTGGAGGCCGGGAGAGAAAAGGCAGTAACCTCCAAATATAGTCAATTAGAAAATGTTTACCACTTCTACGCTCCTTGAAGGCAGGCTCTATGTTGGATCTGCTTTTCTTGTCCCCGCAGGACCTAGGGAGCATCAAACTTGGAGCCACATAAATCCTTAATAATTTAATTGCACTTTGTAGGGCTGGCTCTGCCTGATCTAAATGAGTGTGCTTCAGACATCAGAGTTTCCCCATGGGGATTCAGGCTCTTCACTGTCCCTGTGGAAACACAGCATCTTCTTCACGATGCTATTTCGGCAGAGTGCTTGTGCAGGGTTATGTTCAACGAACATTTGCTGAGCCAGGAAAGGATTCTTTTTGCATAAGGGATTTCCTTTGTTACGCACATGCAAAACTGTGATGGAGTAACACACTTCTCAACTTGGAACTCTGTAATAAATGGAACGGTTTCATAAAGGTTAGGGAAGAAGACTTGGGGGTCAGATTACAACCATTTCAATTTCCTTCTTCCTCTTTCCCTGAGGAATCCTCTCTTCTCATGATGATTAAGAATAGATGCCATGTATTTCTTCTTTCAGACTCTGCATAATGTGTTCTCTTCTACTCAGACCATGACAGCATTGGAACCTCCTGGTATGGCTCAACTGAGAGGAATTTGGTCACAGATGTATAATTTACAGTTAATATGGTTTTAGAAATGGTAAAATCAGGAAGAGTTCAAAGGATTCCAGAAACAGAAGGACAGAGAGGCCCAGGAAGGGAGGGATAAAGAGGATAATTCTGGTATTAGGTAGATTTCCCTGATGGTTTTTGGGGACCAGATTTATGCAAACAATCAAGACCTACAGAGTACATTTAATGTATGCTATAGACCTGTAAGGGCCCTGCATTGAGAAAAGGCTGCGAGATTGTCCAGACTTGTCCTTTAGAATAGAAAAGGCAAACTATGATAGGGGAGCTGAGTGCAAGTTTCAGGCCCAGGAAACAAGGAGAGGAGAGCACTTGCTCTGGTGCGATCAGATCCAGAGGGAGGCAGTTTACCTGGGAATCTCCTTGCTCCATGGACAACCAGGGAGGAAGATGTGAGCTGCGGTCTCCAAAATACAATCATTCATTGTGCAGACACAATGTTATAGGACAACTTTTCCTTTTTCTTCCGGGTTCTTATAAAGATGTTTTTCCCCGGCTCCCTTGCAGCTAGGTAGGGCTAATATGCCTAATTCTGGCCAAAGTGATGTAGGGGAATCAACATGGGTCACTTGAATATCTGGCCTACTAAGAATAGATACTACTCAGGTTCCCCCTCTAGCTGAGGGTACAGATATCCCCATGATGGAAAGTGAGCAGTTCTGAATGTGAAGCCTATGGTAAGAACATAAATTTGCAACTGCAGATGCACAAAGCAAACCAGCAGGCTAATGAGGCCTAAGCCTTCCTCTGTTCATACTGCTGGACATGTCCCTCCTCTGGGTTCATATTGCAATGCCGGCATGGGGTGGAGTGGAGAGAAGTGTGTTACTATAACCAAGATCTTGCTTCTTCCATTTTAATGTATCACCCCTTCTGGGCTGAATAATGGTAATTTTAATAGGCCTTTTTTTGAAAATTGCAATCTGGCTATGACTGAATCAAGGCAAAGTCTGAACAGTAGTTTTTCCAGGATGAGGCAGCCTGACGTTATAAGGTGCTTCTCTGAAAGCAATAAGGAAAGAATGCATACAGGATCTTGAGGCTAAGCCTGAGGATACTGCATCGATCCAAAGGTTTGGGCAAAATGACTTCCCATCCTCACCACTTTCTAAGAAGCATATCAGGTCTGAAACTGCTTAGAAGATTGGTGTTGGCATCAGGACCAACACATCTTACACTTATAAACCAGCCTGTGAATGTGGCTAGAAAGGAAAACAAAGGGGCTGAGTAGGATGTTTCCAGGGGTCATGGGTTGGAGTTCCTCCTTCCTGGAAGGCCTGTTCCTTTTCCTGAGATGGCCCTTCTAATGCTTGGGCATCTTTTTGTCTAGTCTTTCTACCAAGCTTGCCAAATATAGTATGTGCAAATGGTTATTAATCCCTAGATACAAACTAGAGTGCCATATTTGTGTCATTAAATAATTTCATGTGTGTTGTGAATTGGACAGATGGACTGGTGTGCGAATATGGGAGAGAGTGCAAACCCATAGGAAGCTTTGAGTTATGGGGAAGTTCAAAGAAAACTCAGATACTCTGGTGCACCTGGCTGGTATGCTCAAAACTGGGATTGTGGCACCAGTTGGTCTCTGCTTGGCAGGAGAATCTAGTCTCTTTACATGGTTACAGTTTGGAGAAGTTAAAGAAAAAGTATTGTTGCCATTTAGAATTTTCTAGAAATGACCAAGATGGCCTTAACTGAGTGTTATTATTTAACTACCAAATCAGATCCATGATGGTGCATCTTATGTTGGTTGCATTTCATTTGCTCATTTGGAAGGTGTAGTGAAAGAGACAGGCTGTGAGGGTTAAACTGTACAATACAATTTCATTTCCTAAAAAGTAATTTTGTTGCAAATATGAGGATATGAGCCTATGCCAGGTTGGCTGTGGTCAGGGTGGAGGGTAGAAAACCACCCTTTATCTGTGTCTTCTAAATGCTCAGGGCTGAGATAGACCAGATGTAGGTTTTTGAGTTACAAAGCCAGTCACCATTGATGTTTTAAACCTCTTTCTTTATTAGTCTTCAAGCTACTGGGATGGCTTTTCAGTTATTTGTCATTTCTTTTTTTCTTTTCTTATTCTTTTTTTTTTTTTTTGGTGTGTTTTGTTGAGGTGAATGATCATGAAAGAAAATAGAGGAAAAAAAAAAAAATGAAACCACCCCAATCACCACAGAATGGACACTTTAACACCTACCACATTTGATCATTGACTAAGCTCTTTTGAATGCAGCTTTATTGATAGTGATTCAGTTACAAACACTACATACATTTTAGTTTGTTGTTCCATAAATAGTACCAGAATGATTTAATTAAAAATTTTCCCTGAAATTTGCTGAATAAATAGAAGGTTATTAGGGGTATTCAAGACAAACATTTTACTTCAAATTCCCTGAGAAGGAAATTTAAATGGGCTTTACCTTCTGAATGTGCTGGTGGGTAAATCTTTAACATTTTAGAATCTTCCATTCTCATAAATACTATTGAGGAGTGTTTAGGAAACTATGCTCTAGTTTTTATTGGTATGAAAAGAAATACTGAAAAATAATTCCTTGCAGTGCTGCCTTGTGCTAGAGAACATATTCATCAGTGACTGGGGTGGGGAATCTAGCTTATTCAGAGAAGACTGATTCAGAAAAGAATGCAGAAAAATCATTTAGTGAAGATTATGTAAATTCATTTCTTGGTAACTCAAGGAAAATTAACAAAATGAAGTGATTTTAGTTCCTTTTATCCAGTAACCTGAAGATCTTTGGCCAGGATAACCAGGAAAAAATTGGCCTTTCAACACATATATTTTCAGGTAAACCTTTAGTTACATGCGTGTTTGTAAAATACACTTACTATAATTGCTGCTCTGCCTTCAGTCATAGAACCATGCAGGACATTCTCACTTCCTTATTACTGCAATTACACATCTTCACTCTTATCACTCACTACCATCTAATCATTGCTTAGAATTATATGAATCTATTCATAACCATTCTTACAACATAGGAAGTAACAATAAAACTCATTCAGTGCCTTGAAGGTGACTAGTGTATCAGGGATTACAACTGGGCACCAAAAGCCTAACTAATGGACTGACTACATTAAAGTCTTACTTCCTGGAGACTTTCTCATGAGGTCTCTGGCCCATTCAGCAAGAGAGCTTGAGTTTTATTATTTCAGCTACTGGGTAACAGGCTATTTCTCTGATACACTGAACTGATGCTTTTATTGAATCATCGGACTCTGGCATTACAAAAATAGTAAGTCCTTTTCCTTCAGAAAAATAAAAGGAGGTACAGAGTTGGAGCCTAGAACTTGGGAGCGTAACTGAATGTAACCTTAAAACACAATAAAAATAATTTTCCAGTTGGGAAACACAGAGCAACTGCTTCAATGGTTGGGTTAAAGAGCATGTTTCACTTACATGAAAGGCGACACACATTATTTTGATTCTGTATACTTTTGCGTCTCTCAATTGTCAGGGCAGGATGGTCCAGGATGTAACACTGTCACCAACCCCAATGTTCCGTGCTCCCTACAAGCTTGTTATGTTAGAAATTCTGGTATTCCAAATTCATTACTGGTGTTTATTTATTGACCTAACTGCTGAAGCATGAGAGAACAGCAGTGCACCCAGGAACCTGATAAGCCCAGATACGTCTATTTTCTGAGTCTTCAGATAAACAATGTAGAAATACATTAAATGGTAATCTCAAATGATTTATCCAGCTCTAACACATCTCCATTTCATCTCCAGAAAGCCACTGCCAAGTTTTAGCACAACCTATCTAATCAACTTCTGAAAGATGAAAAACCCTCCAGTTTCAGTATCTCTCCTCATTCTTCTATAATAAAATGTTACAAATAATTGATCCTTGTTTCAGTCCAAGCTTTAGATCCTCCACTTCACAATACATCTAGGAGCTCAACAGGAGACACATCTATTAGCATGCATCAAGGAATTATGTCTATTTGCCCACCTATGATCTATAATCCATAATAAATCACTTTTTTCTCTCAAAATTAACAGTATACTATAGGTGTCTCAGTTGTATGAGAATATATAGTTATACCAAATTAAAAGATGATACAGTCACCTTCACATGGGCTTTTTAAGTTGTGGCCAAATTTCTTAAAAATGAAACTTTTATTTTACCACTGATGCTGCAAGGACAAAAGGTTATCTATAGACTGCACATTGGTAACTTAAGAGCTTAATGATTTAACTTACTCCATAGCCTGGTTTCTCCCACAGCATTATTTTCCAGCTGGGCAATAAGGTGCCAAGGGATAGGAAGCCTTTTAGGTCTGCTCTGTACCGGGAGAAGCTCCTCATGCTTTGTGTAGGGTCAGGAAACAGCCCAGTGTTTTTCTATTGATAAGGTCTTGTTCTTAACTGACAGTGTCTTAGCCTTCACCCAAGTGTTATCATTAAACACGCAGAGATTAAACTTTTCATAAGGGGCAATGATATAAAATTGTTCCACAAAGTGTACTATATAAACCACTTTTCACAGTTGGAAGAAAATATTTTAAATATAAATCTTGTAATCTAGCAATAATCTATCAAACCAAGGGGGAAGAGGATGGGATTAATGAAAACCCAGTTTTATTTACATAGAGCTCATGTTTAGCTATTTAAATAATTTATTTTTCAAAATCCAATTGCACGTAACCCAAAAACGATAGGCCACTTTCTCTCCAAAACAAATTATCAAAGAATAAAGTGATAAATTATAAGAAAGGAAAATATGTACCATTTACTACAATCATTCCTTTGCTCTAAAACTTGGCAAACATATAAAAAAAATAAAGCAAGTGAATACACTTTAATTTACAAAGCTAATTTGGAGCTGACAAGGTTACAAATATATAACAGAATGGGCATATTTTAATATTTCCACGTAAAATGAATGTGTTACATTTTAAACTAAGAAATCAGGAGGATTGCTGTGGAATGGGAAACAATGGCATTTACCAACATGCGAACCCATTCATCTTGTTATTTATTGATAAATCCAAGAGTTCCAAATGTTTCCTTGACTCTCATCCATACAAAAGAGTGGAAGAAATCAAATTATTGTTATTGGTTGTACAACCTTCAGGCTGTATAAGCCTGAAGTTAACGATTGTTATGGACATAGCTATATTTTGTACTCCTCCTGGGGCTTACATTAGGGCCAAGGTTGCTTTTGACCATTTTGGTGTAGTTTTTAGGGTCGAGGAAGGTTGCCACGATCCTTGGAATTCCTTTTCCGGGGACAAGGATCAAAGTGTAAATACACCTAGGAGAAACGACAAAATGGTTCGAACCTACACCATAAACTGAATTACTGATATTAGTTCCTTCTCTGAGAGCAGGATTTTATGACGGGAAATGCACGGGGGCCAGAGGCTGGAGGAGGAAGGGAGTCGCAGATGAACGGAAGGGATCACGGCACAGTCCCGGCGTGGAATCCCCGTTACTTTCCAGGCAGACTTTGTGCTAAGCTTTATGACTTTGTCATTGGAAATTCTTTACTCAGTCCTGTGTAGGAAAAGAAACTACTTAAATACAGACTTAAAATCTCAAGTCTTTATGGATATAGGTGGATTTCCACTTTAAAACAAATGCATATTTTCAACTTCCTAAGGAAAAAAGAGGAAAAATATACTTTTGTATGTGAAATCGCTTACTCACATAAGCTTCACAAGTACTAAAGTGTAAAAAAAAAAAAAATCGCAAATGTGGGTGTCGACTCCATCTGAAAGAAACGTGCCACAGTGGGAGAGCGCCTCCAACGGGTTCTGCCTGCCGCCCAGTGGTCGCTGGGATAAATTGTTTCTTTTCTTTGTTGCTAATGGCCCTGTATTTAAAAAACAAAACAAAACAAAACGAAACAAAACGAAACAAAACAAAAACCTGACCCCGGTAGGTTTTGCCATGCCAGGAATTTAAACCATCAAGACACATGCCTCGATATACTGTGAAATACCCTCATTGTAGTAAATGCTATATATTCTCCTTTTCGCTCCCTCAGCGGTTAAGCACGAATACGTGTTTGCGCCTCCTGCGGCCCCGCGTCTACCTGGGTTCAGATGCTGACGGGCACGGAGGACACCGAGCTGGCTCGGGACTCCCGCGTCACGCTGTTGGGCATCGAGAGGGCGCAGCAGGACACGCCCACGGTGGCGTCGGGCAGCTCGTCGTCCTCCGCCCACTCGTTGAGCTCCGGGCTGAAGCACTGGATGCACTTCTTGTACTTCTTCTCGGCCTCGTTCCAGCCGCCGACCAGGTAGGCGCGGCCGTGCAGCGCCGAGGCGCCCGCCGTGCTCACGCCCACCAGCAGCGGCGCCGCGAGGCTCCACTGGCCGGTAGCCGGGCTGTAGCACTCCACCGTGAGCACGTCCACGCGCTCCCCGCGGGGCCCCACCTGGCTGCCCCCCATCACATACACCCTGCCGCCCAGCGTGAGCGCGCAGTGCCAGCCGCGGGGCGTGCTCAGCGCCGGCAGCTCCTGCCACGCGTCGCGGGCCGGCTCGTACGCGCACACCGAGCGCGAGTACGCGGCGCCCACGTACCCGCCGGTCACCAGCACGCGGCCATCGGCGACCGCGCTGGCGTGGCAGCAGCGGGCCACCTCCAGGGGCGCCTTCGGCTGCCACTGATTGGTGGCCGGCACGTAGCACTCCAGCGAGGCCAGGCTGCCTTCCGGATTGCGGCCGCCCACCGCGTAGAGGAGCCCGTTGAACACGCTCAGGCTGAAGTGCGTGCGCTTCTGGTTCATGCTGGCCAGGTGTATCCAGGTGTTGAAGCGGGGATCGTACCTGGAAATGGCAGAGGAAGCGTGACAGCCGGTTGGCTGCAGCCAGGGAGCCTGTGGTACGCTAACAGCCACAACGTGTGCATTCTAATACTCGACGGGCACGGAGGCTGCGGACCTAGCACAGCTCCTCACCTGGTGGCTGGTGTTTTTCTCAATGGGTAAAAAAATTTGACACTTGGGAAGGGCACGGCAGACGCTGGTGGCTCCCCTTCCTCTCGTTTATAAAAAACTTCATCAGGCCATGTGGAGAAGATCCCACAGAGATGGGCCCTCCAGTCCCGTCTTCATATTCAAATATCCATCATCCCGTAGGATTTAAGATGTGCGTGTGGGGAAGGGCGTGGGAGCTGACTGTGGCAATCAGTAAAGGAACGCTGCCACATCAAAGTCATTTCCACGTATCCTCAGCTCATTTTCACTGCTTAATTAATAAAGGTTTTCTCCATTTCTCAGGACTCCCTTTTTATTCATGCATGCACCCATCCTGGCCATTGCAAGGGTAAAGCTAAGTCACACAACCAAGGCTCCTATCATCTCTTTAGAATGAGATCAATGGAACTGAAGCCCAAAAGCATCAACAAAAGCCTAACTTTTGAGCTGTCTCTATTTTCTAGCACCTATTAGTAGGTAAGATTTTTTTTAGATTAGGGATATGTTTTTTCAGTGCTTACCATTACAGTTATTATATCATAAGCACTGAGATCAATACTGCATAAATTACTTCAGTACTAATAGTTGAGTTATAAGCAGTCATAGTAAAAGGATGCTTTCCTGCTTATAGTTCTGAAGTATTGTAAACGCAGGATTTACTTCTTGAGTTTGATGTTCATTCATCTGTGCCCCATTTAACCTCCAAATCAAAACTTAACTATAGCCATAAATTAAAGGCCAAAAATCAATTAATCGTTTGGATACATTTAAATGACAGATGCATACCTACAGTAAAATAATTAAAAAATATTTTTCATTATAGACTATAAATTTTCAGATCTTGCTCATTAGTTATGTTTGACTTTGTACTACTTCCATGATAAAAGCATGATTTCAGAACATTTCATATATGGAAGTTTAAAAACTACAGATATACAAAAACCACATGTCATTAGGATTCCATTTGCTGAAGGATTTATTATGCTTTTACTCTTACTACATGCATCAACTTTTTCTATGGTATTCAGTCTTCAAATAAATATTTAAAATTAGCTACCACATTTTTAATAATCTCATTCTATTTGCCACATATGAGTCTGACGGTCATCAGTAACAGTTAAAATAAAGTTTATATTATTTTAATCATTCTTACCACTCAGCATTAAAAACAAAATTTGTACCCAGTTTCTTTCAGAAAGGCCATGCATTGTGAAGAGCCCCTGACTGGAAATGAGAAAATGTAAAGTGCCACTTATTAGTGGTTTAGTTTCTCTGGGTATCAGATTTCTCACATGTAAAATCAGAATAAGCATAGCTTCCCTGCTCACTTCATAGGCTTACTCAGATATCTAGAGTGCATAATATATGTGAATGCACTTTATATAATGTGAAGTTTTGCATATATGTAATGTGGCATCATTACCATTGATATACTTAGCCAATGAACTAAGCTAACAGGCATGATTAATTTACTCCTATGTCAGGGCAATTTCCTCATAATATTGAACCACTCCAGTTCCTAATAAAGAGTCAAATACCTGCAGAAATTGCTGACTGCATGCTTGGCCTGATTTCTTGCATCATTCTGGTCTTCGCCACCGGCCACATAAAGAAATCCATCCATCACAGCCACGCACTGGTTAAAACTCTTGGCTGGCATTTCCGTAAGCTTGCTCCATCCATTTTCAGGGTCCCTATACAATACATCTCTACTAAGGGACTTCTCAGTAAGACCTGGACGTCCCCCAACAGTGACAAGGACTTGGCAACCCCCACGGATTCTTGTGCGCCTAGACTGCAAAGTGTTTTGGTGATATGGAAGTAAGTGGTAGTTCATAGCATCTACAAGGAGTTTGTGACAGTCAGCATCTTGCATCATTCTTGGTACGGACTGAACATAACTGACCAGGTCTTGCGCAGAGATGGTACCAAAGCGAATATTGCTCAAAAGATCTGCAGCATACTTAACTCTCTTTTCGTCAAATTCTAACCATTTCATTGCAATCTGGAATGCTACTATTTCAGAAGGCAACTGTAAGTCGTCATCTATAAGAAGTTCATTAATTTGTTCAAATGTAAGTTTCACAAACTGATCTGAATCTGAAAATTCAAGGAAGTTATCCCGGATAAATTTTTGGGCTGCTGTTTTTGCATTTTTCAGGGAGTAGGTTTCAGCAATGTTGACAACGTACATGCAATTCTCAACACTCATCTCTTGTATCAGAAAATCACTGCACATCTTTACAAGGGTATGGATCTGAAGATAAACGGCAGCAGAAATAATGCTTCCTATTGTATACAAGGAGAGAGTCAACTTTCCGGTGTAGGCATACGCAATGACAGTGGCCAGGCCCAGTGGTGAGATATCATTGAGATCCACCCTTTGAGTAGATGGGTTTTTCTTTAGGATGTTGTAAAAGTACTCACTGCATGAAGCCATCACTGACTTGTGGACGTCAAAGGATTTGGTTTTGGTGCCAATGACTAAGTCGCACAGGAAACTCTCTTGCCTCATTTTACTTAAACCTTCCAAGAGGTTGGGGCCATAAGAAGTGTCTGTTAATTCAGAAGAAATGCAGCTAAGGCCATTGCCTCCCTCCAGCAGCCCATTCAAAGCATTTAGTTTGTTTAGGGGGTTATCTTCTACAATTATGGTCATCTCATGGATATCTCCTTTGTTCTTTCTGGCAGTCTTCTTCTTGGGGGCCATGCTGGCAAACACACTGTCACAGGCAAGAACTTGCTAAAAAAAAAAAAAGAAAGGGCATGGTTTTATTTTAATTGTGCTTTCGACTTTGAAATGCTACATTGAGAAACTTTTCTTTTTTATAAGAGAATAGTTTTTTAATGGCATAATATAGACTAGCCTCAAAAATAGATTTAAAGACTTACATTAAACTAGCTGCACATTTTATTGGCAGTACACTTCACCACCAAGCACTGAAGATAATTCTAGAAAGATTTATATTATCAAATGAAACATTCCAAAAGCTATGTTGTCAAATAATTTTTACACCAAAAATGGCCAAATATTTTCTGATCTAGCTGTATGGTAATTATGGAATATGGAATAATAGTTAAACACCATTTGAAAGGCTTTGTTTACCCTCACAAAAAAGTGAATCGTAACTACTCAAGTTTTTCCTCAATACAATATTAACATTCAGGAATCCATGTAAAATGTAAAATACATTGTTGTGTGTGTGTGTACATATTATATATATGATATACAAATAGATTAAAAAACATAATGTGTCTGTATATATATATAAATACACATTAAAGTAAACGCGCATTTAAAAATCAATAGGTGAGGACTTGTAGTGATACATTAGTTCAATTGATTTCTACTCTATATATTCACTAAAATAACTTCACACATACACACACCTAGAAGGTAACTAGAACAAAACAGTAGTTTTTAAAAATCTTAGAGTAGGAAAGGACCTCTTACACATAACAAAAAATCCAGAAACCGTAAACAAAAATACTGAAACATCTGAATATTAAAGAATTGAAAATTTCTATAAGACAACACTGGCTATTTAAAAGATAAGCAACAGATTTGAAAGCAAATATTTGTAACATTTTTATTTTTGACAGATAAAAAGTTAGCTGAAATGATATTTAAAGAGCTCCTACAATTTATATGAATTAATTGACTAGGCGACCAGGTTGTTCAGAGGAAATAAAATACAGTTGATATGTATATATATTAAAAGCCAAACTAATAATAATCAGGAAACTCTCAACTGAAATCTGGAGATCCTTTTTATTTTTTGTGGTCAAATTTTGCTTATCAGATGGTTAAAATATTTTAAAATTTTCATAATATCAGATACTGATGTGGCATTCTCCATACTTTATTGATCAGAGTATAATTGATATTGTCCTTTGGATGATAATTTGGCAGCCTATCAAAAACAAAAACTATTTTTAAGCTTTGACACTAAAACTAAATCTAGGAATGTGCCTCATAGAGATGTATCCAGAAAGAGACACATTTATATGGATGCTCACGTATTAAGAATAGCAACCATTTTCCCATTATCAATATTATAAATACTTGAACCAGTTTTAAACCTGTGTGAAGTGTGGATTTAGCTCTGTAATGTAGTTCTGAACAGCTTTAGTATTAAATATAAACTTGAAATATAACTTTACCAAATATATACATAGCCCTTAAACTATGGTAGATTAAATGATTGTAGTCTTTCTCAAAAATTGAGCACAGTCATCAAAAGTCTGGACTTTTAAATGAGCTTCATTTACAATATTGTAGCATTTACTTTTTGGGGAGATTACTGGGGTTGCTTTTTTCTTCATTTTTAAAATAGAAAATCAGTATGTGTAATTCTACAATTCACAGTTTGATATATATCATTCCAGATAAGTGTATAGGCTTATACAAACTTACATCTGCATATTTTTGAGCAGTGGTGCACTGAGAAACCAATGCTCTAGTGGGAAAAAAGCCCTTATTTGTAGAGTGCTGATTTCTTAGATGCAAATACACTTTTCGTGCTATCCACTGCTTAACAACCAGATTCCCAAATTTCTGAAAATGTAACAGTTGGCTCTCATGAGCCAGTACAAGTCAGCTCCAACATACCACTGCGTGAAAACTTATACCAGGACAATTTTATGCTGTGAGATTCAGCAGTTTGCTCTTTTCACCTAGTGGTAAATCATATGCATCTTTCCTTATCAATACCAGCATAAATTTACCTCATTCTCTCTAATAGCTGCATAGTGTTCCACAGTAAGGATTATATGTATATAACATTCATTATTCTCCTGTTGTTGGACTTTCAGGTATTAGGTGCTCTATAGTTTTTTGATGGGCATGTGTGTGTTTGCATTTATGTATATGTGTCCTGAGAGGTAAAATTTGTGTTTGATCTCCCTTGAAATGTCTTCGATTTAATTACTGGAATGTATGTTAAAAAATTCTATAACCCTTCTATTGCGTTTGTCCCTATTTCTTTCCATGTAGAAGGAGAGTAACAAGTAGGTAGGGAACAGAGGGCTTCTGTCTTCTTCATTAAGCTCAAGTTGTCATATTCACATTTTTGTTTCCAAGGACTATAGCACATTTGTCCTACTTCACCCTTTCCTGCAAGAAACGCCAAGTGCATCCTTACCTCGTGAAACAGATTTTTGACCCACCATCACTTGAATCTTCAAATGCATTAGACTTATGTAGTGAGTGTTCCCTGGTTGGCTTTTTCTGGGGAAAAGTTTTTAAGTTTTGTTCTGCAAGCAGTTACCAGACACCTACTGCCATGTGGGCAACAATGTGCCAGGAATGACAGAGCAACACAATATGTAGTTTATGTGAGAAAGACAAGACACAACAAGTACAAAATAGCAACCAGAAACTACGTAAGCACAGCAGAGTAAATTAAAAAAACCAGTCTCTACCATTTAGAGTAGAAGCACAGTGTATATTTAGGAGATGTCTTGTCTATTTTCCCAGAAGAAGCCCTTTAGCTAATTTAAATTATGTAGATGTAGAGCTTATAACCAACCACTCATTGTTTTGGAGTAAATCCTGAACCTGAGTAGTAATCTGAGTGCTTCAGACGGCAATGCTAAATATTCTGTTCATCTATCATAAAAAGATTGCAGTAGGCCCACCCTATCCGTGGTTTCACTTCCTGTGGTCTCAGTTACCCATGGTCAACTGTGGTCTGGAAGCAGATGGTCCTCCTGACATATTGTCACAAGGTCAATAGCAGCCTAACACTACGTCACAAAGCCTACGTCATTCACCTCCCTTCATCTCATCAGGCGGGAAGTAACCTGTCTGGCTGCCACATCCAGAGAAGGCTGCCACATCATGAAAAGCAACCACGAGGAGCAGAAGGTGACAGTGACCCAGAATGAGAACCGGCAAATACCAACCAGGAGAGATTTCTAGAACAGGTAAACGTTTCTAAAGGACTTTAAAAAATATTAGGGAGAGAAATGGAATGTGTGCAGTTACATAGGTTGAAGAACAGATTATTTTAATTTTGGTAAGAATGACAAGGGTAACCCTGGAAGTCTAGAAAACTTGGGACGTTTGGTTGTAGGCTATGTAAGCCAAACAACAGATGACATGGAACAGACTGAAGTTGTGAACCTACACACTGATTCAAATTAAAGGGGCTCTTTTGCTGGGGTGATGTTAGGATGGGAACGTTTGCATATAATAAGAGTCTTGCTGGTCCTGGTAACAAAAGGTTTTTAGGAGAAGTAAGGATAGGAGGGAGACGGTCATTAGAAGTTGAGGAAATCCATGTGAAACGTGCTGAAGTCTTGAGGGAGACACTTGGGCAGCTAATATTAGGCCAATACATAGAGAATGTCAGATGCCTGGAAGGGTTTGAACTTGCTAAGATAGGATGCAGTGAGGAAGGATCAAGAAACATCCAAGGGAGAAGGCAACCTGAGGCCCTAGGGAAATCAGTGAAGCTCTCCCACGCCTTCCCCCTCCTATTTCCTGCTGCCATGCTCTCTTCCCTCCATTGTCTACCTTCCTGCTGCCCCTAGTGTTCCCTTGCAAACATGCAGGCCCCTTTCTTTATCTGAACCCTCTTACCCTGTCCCATTTTTGGAGGCCCTCCTGGTGGTACATTAGCTGGTCTGACAAATGGTCCAAGGTAATCAATTGAAGGCAAATCTACTCTTCTTCCTAGATAACATGCTTTTTGTTTGTTTGTTTGTTTGTTTTATCAATGCCCTTCTATGATTCACATCCAAATTTCTAACAGAGTAGTCACTGTGAAATATATACTTGTACACACACACACACACACACACATATAATTTTATTGTATAAATATTTTAAATATGAAATAATTTAATCTTAATGGTATTTTAAATATTTTAAATGTATTTACATATTAAATATATATCTAATAAGAGAGGGCTTTTAGAGCCCTCAAAGTCACTTTGCAGAGTTAACTGGCTTCTCTAGCTCTCTCTAGGGGAGGTAGGAGGGACAGCCCGGAGGCCGTTAAGAGACTATTGAAATCAGAGCCTGCAGACAACTTCCTGGTGGCCGTATTTCCCAGATGTGCTCATACTAGAGCACATCTTTCTTTACTAGATGTGCCACCACATTTCATTTCTAGGTCTGCACCTCAGAGGTGAGACTGCATCCATCTGCTCGGGTGCTCTCAGCCTGTGCCAGGCCCCTCAGAGGGTGCTGCCGATCAGGGTCACTCTGAAGCTGAGCCATCCGAGGCTGTCCTCTAGGCTGCAGAGACGGCCACCGGCTCCTGTCCTGACAAATGTTCCTCCGCCTCCTCTCCGTCCTGTGTGTGGCTCCAGCCACTGCTTATCTCAGTGGCAGGAGGACTGCAGGCCAGTAAGAATGGGAAGGGCAGCTGCACTGTGAGCTGGGCCCTACGGGACAGAGCAGCTTCCTCACTGCGGGGGATCAGAACCCCAGAGGCTCCGTTCTCACCGAGCAGACAGGGAAGCCTGTGACTGTCTCTCCAGGCCTCTCCCCGGGGTCTTTTCTGGTGACTGCAGACAGACAAGGCCTGTTACATTGGGGAACACACACACACACACACACACACACCACTCACCAGGCTACTTGACCAACCAGCATTCCCCCACAATCACATGTAAATGAAGAGGAAGGGCAGCTTTAAAGGGAAAGTGATGGAAGGGCAGCCTTAGGAGCAGATGTGTAGAAGCAAGGTGGAATGAATTAATTCACTTCCGTTATTCATGTGGTCATGGTGCTGGGCTCTGAGGCTGACTGTAGGGGCTAATAGAGGCTGATGAGAAAAGAAATGAATATTAACAAAAATGCCTCACTTGGTCCCTAGGTCTTACGTGAATACGTCGTCAAAAGCAATTTGTACAGGAATTCTAACTATTTATTCTACAGTTACACAAATGTTCACTCTGCATCCCTGGGTCATATTGTAAGTGATCACCAATGATGTTCACAATGACAGTCAAAATCTGGCCTTGAGAAGGAGGTGTTAGAAAAGCAAGTTGCTTCTCTCGGGAAGACTCATGACAGAAGATGATCAGCAAAAAAAAAAAAAAAACCCCAACAAAGATCCACGCACTGCCACAGGTGTAGATGCACTCATCCCACCAGTTCCTGGACTTGCCATGGGAATGATGAAGGAGATATCTAAGCTGGCCTGTGCATACAGTAAAACAACAAATTGGACTGGATCTATACTGTTGGAACTCAACCAAGAATTAGGAGAAGTGCAAATTGTAGCGCTCCAAAGTCTTACAACCACAGACTATTTACTGTTAAAAGAACATATGGGATGTGAACAGTCCCCAGGAATGGGTTGTTCTAATTTATCTGAATTCTCTCAGACTGTTCAAGTTCAGTTGGACAATATCCACCATATCATAGATAAGTTTTCATAAATGCCTAAGGTGCCTAACTAGTTTTCTTGGTTTCACTGGAGATGGCTGGTAATTACAGGTATGCTTTGGTTATGTAACTATATTCCTATTATGTTAATGTGTGTGCACAATTTAATTAGTAGTTTAAAACCTATCCATGCTGAAGTTACTCTACAAGAAGATATGTCAAAGAAATAATCAATCTTCCCAGGTTTTCTTCTCCCTGCTACTTCTATAGCTTTTCTTCTTCCTACCTAATCACAACCTTTAAATAGAACTCGTGCCACATGTCGAATTTACCGAGTATCATAATTCTTCCAAGTGGTAAAGACACCTCAAGACAAATGCTGGATATAGAAGCCACAGGGCATAAATATGCAAAGAAGTAAAAAGCTAACCTTTTCAAACAATAAGGCTTCTCTCTCACTTACCAACTTAACATTTCCCTGTATGGCCCCGGAAGATGACTGGTTAGCCAGAGACGGGTAAGATTCCTCAAGGGAGGAACAACCTAAGACAGGCACAGTTGCAGGGGGGCCATCAGGTGAGAAATTGGGGATCAACAGAGGTGAGGCTTAGAACCTCACCCCCCTGTTCTGAGAGAAATCTGCATACGTGGATGTTTCATTGCCCTTGTCTAGCTTGGATTAACACATAGTCTACAGGCACACACCTGATCATCTACATTTGCTCTCTTACAACACTAAACTATGTTTTCTACCTTTATCTCGTATCTACCTACCACTTCAGCATTTTATTAAAAATAATAATAATAGAGAAATGTGGTATCCACATATAAATCAAGTTTAAAAATCAAATGAATATTCATATTTGAACTGACTGTTTATAGTTCATAATGCATGAACAAAACCGAAAGCTTCTGTGATGACTGCCCTTGTACTGTTCACCATGTAACTTATTCACTATGTAAGAATTTGTGCTCCATGTAAGAACTTGTTCGTTATGCATCAGAAGATTGGAGACTGACGAAAATTAGGCTTGGGGTGGATTAATGATTGTGCATTGAGTATTGACCCCCCTATACAGAAATTTATTGTTGTTAACAACTATTTGATCAATAAATATGAGAGATGCCCTCACAAAATATATATATATATATATATATATAATATATATATATATATATATATAAATAGACTTCCAATTGTAAAATAAATAAGTAACCGGGATGTAATGTATAGCATAAGGAATATAGTCAAAATATTGTAACAACTTGGTATGGTGATAGCTGGTACCTAGAATTATCATGTATATGAATGTTGAATCACTGTGTTGTACACCTGAAACTAATGTAATGTAATACTGTGTGTCAACTACCCTTCAATAAAAAAAAAAAAAAAAAAAAAACCAAAAAAAAAAAAAGAAAAGCAAGTTGCTTTTATATGTTCATATATAATCTAGAGTATAATATTAACCTAGACATTGAGTAATAAATTCTGAAAGCATTCCATTCTTATTGATTCAATCACGTATTAACACAGAGTTAGTTGCATGAGGGTTTTACTTACTGGGTTTTTTACAGTTTTTTTCTTTTTCTTTGGAACTGAGTGAGTGCCTTGTGACCAGCTGCTCAGGGACTCCCCAGGCTTGGTAGCCAGGCACTGCCATGGGTACCACACCCGCGGGAGGGCCTTGAGCAGGTCATGGTCTGTGTGGTGAGCTCAGCCTTCGCTGCCCTTGGCTGGAAGAGAGTTTCAAGAATGTTTTTCCACCTTTCTTAAAGTACGAAAGGCTTGAAAAACAAATCCTACCATTTGCAACAACATGGATGGAGCTAGAAGGTATTATGCTCCGTGAAATAAGCCAGGCGGAGAAAGACAAGTACCAGATGATTCCACTCACTTGCAGAGGATAACAACAGAGCAAAACGGAAAGAACAGAACAGCAGTAGACTAACAGACTCCAAGAAGGGACTAGCAGTTACCAAAGGGAAGAGGTTGGGGAGGGCAGGTGGGGAGGGACAGAGAAGGGGATCAAGGGGCATTATAATTGGCATGCATAGTATAGGTAGGTCACAGGGAAGGCCATACAGCACAGAGAAGACAAGTAATGACTCTATAGCATCTTACTACACTGATGGACAATGATTGCAATGGGGTGGGAAGGACTTGATAATATGGGTGATGTTGAAACCACAATGTGGCTCATGTGAAACCCTTATAAAACTGTATATCAATGATACCTTAATTAAAAAAAAAGCACAACAAAGCTTGATTCTCCCTCCATACCCAGGGGGATGCTAGTGAGCTGCCCGGATCAAAGGGAAGAGTTTTACATGTCACTCGGGGCGTTGGTAGTGGTTTGCACTCTTCTCAGGGCTTCTACCATAGTGGGACTCTGGGAAGAGAAGCAGGTCCAGCCACAGCAGCTGTGGAGGTATAATGGGATGAGCAGCTATTTGGAGGCACTGCTAGTTCCTTCCTGTCCCTCCCCTTTTTGGGTAAAGAGACTTTCAAGACTTACATCAAAGGGTTGTAGAAGGCTCCCTATGCTACCGGAGCTATCCCTTCATTCTGTGGACAGGACCCAGAGAATTCTCTTTCTCAGTCATGGACGCCACAGCCTCCTTTCCTCTCTGCTCCATCCACTATCCCCCAGAGCAGCTTCTTGGGTTCTCTGGAAGAGTTGCCCACTAGAAACCAGGCAGAAGGATTACAGAGGTTCATTCCATGCTCTCCTCCCACTGCCCACAGCAGATCCTGGCTCTTCTGTCATTTCTATTATGAGTGTCATGTATTCAGCATCTGATAAATAGCTGGGCAGTTATATGAACCATCACATTTTTCCTCATTTTTTGTATTTGCCAAACTAAGTACTCTAATAATTAATTTCCAAACATAACAGACCAAGCATGAATCTATATTGTGTATTAAATGTAAATTGTTACCTCCATTTCTACCAAAAACAATGATGATACAGCTAGCATTTATTAATTGAGGGCTTCCTGTGAGCTGAGTCCCAGGTGAAGCACTTTACATGATTTTATTTTTTTAATTGAAGCATCACTGAAATCCTAAAAGGTAGGTTATATTATGTTGATTTTACAAATGGAGAAATTAAGGTTCAGGGAGAGTATATAAAACTTATCCAAGATCACACTAATGTGGGATGTGTAGTGGAGCAAAGATTCAAGCTCACACTGAGCCCTGACCCCCTATATTGCCTCCCTTACATCTGTAGTGGGTTAAAAATGTTTGCTATTTCCAACATGAGCAGAGAGAGACTGAGGGAGAACTGGGGTTTATAAAATCAAAATTTGAATATGGAGAACATGAAATGGTTCTTTATAACACACACTGAAATAAAAGAGCTGCCCCTTTGAATGTAATGTAAATCTGGGGACAAATAGAGCCTGTGCATTTCTGTACCCTATTAGGGTATGTAATAAGGATATGAAATTCTAAAAGGTTGGGTAAGCCAAAAATAGACATAGGTTCAAGCAGATCTTGCTTGAATTTGTTGGTCAGAGAATCAAGCACTTCCTACTACATGTTAGGTTGAATATGAAATTATCAATTTTTGTTTAAAAACAAGTATGAATTTCATATGGTTCAACATGGTTCAACTTGGCTAGAGGCCTGTGCCTGGCTTTTATCTATAAAGTATACAGAAACTGTACATAAAGTTAACTATAAATCTGTTCTCCAAGCATGGATATAGGATATAAGGACCCAGGGCTAAAATGTTTGGTTTTGATTTTGCTGAGAGTTCTAGAAAAACAGCTCTTTCTCTTTCCTAGTCTTTTGTGCATGTATGCTTTGGGGTGGGGGCGTGGAGGGGGGTGACTGGAAATGTAGCTTCTCAGACTAATGCCTCCTTGGCTGTCACAGAACTGGAAGTTGGGTTTGGGTATTCCTTTTGCTCCAACTATCTGGTAGATCTGTGGCAGTACATCCAGCCTTTTAGGATTTCAGTTGAATGAACTGTCAAATGAGCGATTATGCCTTTTAGTTCTCAAATTTTACAGAGTTAAGAATAAACAGCCGGCTTTTGCTGTGAGAATTGTCAAAGTCTGGTCCTTATCACCTCTCCCCTCAATATGGCCTTTTAGAACCCTAGAACCAACTCATTATCAATATGGAAAACCCAAATGAGACAAGAGATTCTCTGCCTGGGAGTCACCTGTCTGGGTCTGGGTTGCTAGGTTTAGCAAATAAAAATACAAACAGTACAGTTAAATTTGAATTTCAGATAAACCATGATCATATTTTAGTATATCTCATGCAATACTTGAGACATACTTACACTAAAAACTGGTTTGTGGTTTATCTGAAATTCAAATGTAGCTGGGGGTCCTGTATTTTATCTGGCAATCCTGCTCTAGGTGAGCCCATGAATTCCATGAAATTTTGTGGAATATTATGAGACATGTTCATGGGTATTTATCTGTTGAGTGGGCCTACAGCTTTCGTGAGTCTACTAAAAAGGTCCATAACCCAAAATAGACCCAGAACCATTGGACTGAGAATGATGCTGCCAAGATACGGTAACATAATTCTGCCCTCTTCTGTGAGTGGCAAGTCTATGAGAAAGTACCACACTCACATCAAATTCCTCCTGGCCTGATCTTAGATAAAAACTCCTAGAACTGATTATAGAAAATAATTGTCACTTCATATTCGAGAACATTTTCTTGCTTGTGGCCCTCCACCTTTGCCTTTTGGGAAAGACTGAAAAACTATGTGTGCTCAAGTGTCACTGTCACTCGCATGCCAGAATGAGCTGGGATCCCAGAATGTCTTCTTGCCAAAGGGACGAATCAGCTGCGCCTTCTCCCTGCTCCTGCCACATTCCGGTCGCTGCATCTGTCCCGGCTCATCAGCACGGATTCCCGAAATAGAAACACTCCAGCCTGTCCTGCTTGCCATTTTAAGTTAAGTCCAACTTAAGGGGGGGTTTTCCACTTCACTGTTTCATTTCTAACATGATTTCCAATATAAAACACATGCCAGTATAACCATATTTCACACTTAGAACAAAAACCTGTTTTATAGGTAAATTAAAAATTTGTTCTTTTTATAGGCAGTTTTTTCTATTTCACCAATAGATTATATTTTGGGGGATTCAGAACTGATTTTTGTGCTACCAATGTAGTTAAAAATGATTATATCTTATCGAAACTTATCAGGCACCAAACAATTACATGGTTCCTGATAAAAATGTAGACAGAATTCTAAACTTTGTGAACAAAATCTAAGAAGTTTATTTTCCCTCCCTTCTCCATAAAATAGAGAAATAAAAACATGCTGTAGGCTTTAGAGACTTAAAATTATTACTAGAAATCAATAATTTTGCTCTTTAAAGGCTTCCTTCTCATGTTTTTCTATTACTATGACATTTCTCCTAATCTATCACATTCCTTAGGTTTCCAGAAAATGTTTTCTGGCTCCCAATTTCAAATCAGGGACACGAGCAATCTGACCCCACCGTAGACTGCTGTCCGTGTAACAGCTCCATGCTGTGAACACTCAGGTACCCCACCCCCTTGCACGCCCCCCATACACACCCCAGAATCCAGACGACAGGAATGGAGAGTGTGGCTCCAGCTCCTTACCCTCCTGTTTGAAGGGGTGCCCCTGACTCTGGTGATGGAGTTTCAGCAGCAGTCTCCTCTGGGAAGCAATCTGGGGAGAGAGAAAGAGGGAGAAGGAACTTCCGGTGGGGAGCCACCAGCAGCCACCTGACAGGTCCCAGCAGCAGCAATTTGTAGAGTGACCCTTGCCGTCCTACCGGATAAGGCCCTGGAGGCTGCGCTCTGGCCCGCCCAGAGCCGCCTGTGAGCCTTCCTCTCCCTCTTTGGCCTCCAACTCTGGGCCACCCGGGTCCACAGGGAGGAGCTCTGGCTGGTGGAGAGGGGTTGGGTTTCTTGACCTAACCAGTTGTTAAAAAAAAAAAAAAAAAAGGCAAGAGTTCAGTCAGCCTAGGGCAGAGGAAAGGAAATTAATGAGTTGGGTATTTAATTGTCAGAAGCAGGGATTAGAGTGTATATACTTGGTAAGAAGCAGGGAAGGTTGCAGATAAAAATTAGCTTCTAGAAAGGTAAATAGCCTGGTCACCTCAGGTCCTTTGAAAAGACTGAGCTTATAAATAGACTGTACTTCAGAAGAGGAGCACATGCTTAGGAGGACAAAGTGCTTTCCATGGTCCCTCATATATGGCAGCGGCATCATTAGAGTTAACGTACAGCTCCCAAGAGCGAGGTTTCCCACCAGTCCTTGATTGTCCAGTGATCCACAGGGAAGGCTGTGACTAACACACACTCTAGCATACACGCAGGTGGGGGAAGTGTCTACTTGGGCAACATTTCGTGTGAAAAAAAAAAAATTCAGAGGATTATAATTGACCACAAGCTTTTCGTAGATGTGAAGAGTGTGAAATGCCTGCTAAAAAAGTTAACATGATATTAGGCTGCAATAATAGAAAAGCACATCATGCCAAATAAGTGTTCTAATTATTCTTCATTAGTCAGATGATGTGGTAAGTAAGCATTGCTTTGCTGCCTTGGCCCGCTGAGGAATCATTGTGCGTCCTGAAGGAGGAGGCTGGACTGAAGATGACTTCAGAGCCTGTGCATATTGGGACCATCTGAAGAAACGCAGGACCGAGAGAGAGGGCTTGGGTGAGCTGAGACTCCTGGGTGCAAGCGCTGTGGGGGCTGCCGTGCCGCAAAAGGGATTCTGCGAAGTTAAGATTTTCGCATCCTAAGATGTCAAAACTTACACCCAATGGATGGAAATTCCAGGGAAATAAACGGAAAATGAGGAAGGACAACTCTGATAACAACTGGGTTGTAAAGTGAAAATAGGTTCTCATCATGAAAAGGAGCTGGTTCCCTATGATTAGAAGGGTAGAAGTAAAAGAAGCTATAGGACTGACGTGACGTGGAAGGGACGCGCTCTGGCTGGGCGCTTGCACTGCGTCGTCTCTGATGTATTTCCAGCACCGTTTCTATGATTCTACATGTATTGGACTCCAGTTTCCTGACATCTCTCAAATCGCTGGATACATCTGAGTTACACTTCTACTTGAATTCCAGTCAGTTTTTAGCAGGGGAAATTTTGATTAAAAAAAAACAAAACCTTTGTTTTCACCCATAGATCTTTAGCCCAGATGTGTCAGAAGTAAACCAAGGAGGTCCTTTATTCTGTGTTTACAGAAAGCTAATAGAGGACCACTCCCAAGTGAGCCTTCTCCTTTCCACCTCCTAGACTCCAGGAAAGTGCCAGAGTATTTAGCTCTTTTCTTACTATGGTCAAAATCAATCTTGCGTCAGTATTTATGATAATGATGATTTGATTATGGAAAGGTCCTTCAGGAAGTAGATGTTGGAACCAGTACTCTTATCTTCAAGGGTTCAAGACTATTTCAGTTCTATGGAACAACTTGAGCTACTCCTTTAAATAGAATATTATTTGAGGTAGAGATATGAACACAAGTGGAAAAATAAAAGGCAATAATGGAAAATCTGAGAGACCACTTCAATTAAAAAACACATTTACAGAGTAGCTATCATATGCAAAGATTCAACTATTGCTATAGTTGATATGTTGGCAATACTGGAGGCGTGGAACAGGGGTGGGAAAGGAGCCGGAACAGTAAGTAGGCTGTAGTGTATTTTAACAAATTTGATCTCTATCTTTAAAACATTCGGGACCTACCTGTTGAAGTTCATTTTTAAACAAAAAGTACCAAGACAACATTGCTGTTTTAGAAAGAATGCTCTGACATTTGGGGAGAACCACCTTAGCAGAATTTGGAGTTTTAGAAAATGATTGAAAATTTTAGGTTAAGTCATCAGCAAAAACTGGGATACAGTAGGTGGTATTGGTGGTCTTTGGAGAGAGGAGAAGGTGTCAAATTATCTAGACGAGTAAGGGAGAAATGGGCTAGGATTGCCAGGCAGGATTGAAGGCCCACTTGAGGTCAGCCACCATGATTGTTGGTCTGAGACCTGTCAGCATGCTTGTATGTTTTTCTTAAGCTATGTTCAGTGGCAGAGAAGCCAGAGAGTTGGATTAATTGGAGAAGGGGTTTTGCAAAGGGGTAATTTATGTTTCCATTGTTAGTGCCCATCTTTACTTCACCAATTTCCCCCTATCCTGTGCCACAGACACAACTCAGAGGTAAGCTCCATGAGGGCAAGGACCTCTACTCTAATCACTGATGAATCCCAAATGCCTAAAACAGTGCCTGGTGCATAGTAGATGATGAATAATTGTTTATTAACTGAGTAAGTAAATGAATGAATGAGTGAATGCACACTGAGTAAGATTAACTTAGAGGGCAAGAGATTTGAGGGTCATACCAAGCAGTAGCTAAAAGGCAGACCATAAAACTGAGCTGAGTAAAGAGGAAAATGAGGTCTTGAAGGCAGGGACTTTTCCTTGTTTGTTCCTGGAACCCCAGAACCAAGACAATGCCCAGCATGTAGTAAGTAGTCGATAAATAATTATTGAATGAAAAAAACAACACTGATAACACAGTAAAATACAAAGATGGAAAGTACTGTGATATCTGGCTTTTTACTTATTCTAATTGTCTCATAGCAATTCGCAGGGATTTTCTAACAAAAACCAGTGTCCTTTTTAAAAGCTTTGATAGATGGAAGAATAGTTGGATAATAACCCATGGTCCCCAAAGTATACCCATCTGCTGTAGATCATGGTTCTGATAATTTAGCCAGTTCTCAATTCCTCCTACCAATACAAAGTTATTTAGAAAGCTGCTTCTCAGACTAATATTCACAGGAATTACTTGGGGACCTTGTTTAACATTGATTTTGATAAGGTAGTTGTGGGGTGGGACCTGAGATTCTGCCTTTCTAAAAAGTTCCCAGGTAATGCTTATGTTGCTGGTCCAAGGACCGTACTTAGGGTAACGAGGATTTAGAATGTCTGGCCACTCAACTTCTAAAGGAAAAGGGTTTGTTAAAAAGCCAACAGAAGTCATTCTGTCAGAACATACTCAATGTTCCAAGACCATATCTACCAGGAAAAAAATCCACAACCCTTCCTTCTTTGCCTTACTAAAGTGGAACAGCCCTCCTTCTAAGTCTAACCTCTCTGTAGGTTAAATGCTTTGCATTATAGACATAACTACCTATTCAGGAACCTGATTTGAATTCCAGTCAGGAACCTGGCTTGTTCAGCTTTCCCCACTTCCCTGTACCCAAACCCCCTCTCTGCTACTATTTAATGGTACACAAACTCTTCTATTTAAAAAACAAATACAACAAATAAAATTTTCAATGTAGTCCATATTCCCTCTGGGTAGTGCCATATTTCTCTCTACCTCTTAGATGTATTGTATATATTTACACCTGTTGTTTCCATCTTGTTGCTTCCCATTTTCTCCTCAAATTGATCCACCCAGGCTTCCTTGTTTGATCTTCTACCAAAGTGCTTTAGCCAATATCAAAAATCACCGAGTTGCTAGTCTTTTCGGACATCTGCCAGTGCCTGACCTTACAGAAGTGTTCCACACAGCTGACCAATCACTCCTTCTAAAAATGCTCTTTTCCCATTGGTTTTGGTTTTTCTACAATTGCTCTGGTGGTTTATTCTCATTCTCCTTCCCTGGCAGAAGGTTTTCTGCCTAACTTTTGAAGATTAAAGTGCTTCGGAGCTGGCCTAGACCCTTCTATTCTCAAAACTGTGTCTGGTAGATGAACTCATACATTCTTAGGTGTCTCAAAGGCTCTCTAACACTCATTATTTACAAGGCTAAAATAACCCCTCAGTTCTTCTTACTGCATTTCCTTTGGTAGTGAACAAGCCATGACTCACCAGTTCCTTAGGGATAAATAGAGGATCATCATTTACCTCTTCCTCACCACCTCGCACCCACATCTCCACATATGATTAATCACCATGTCCTGTTATCAGATGCCTGTAATATCTTTCCCACTTTATCTTTATCATTCTGGTCCAAGTTATCATCACATTTCTCCTGAACCATTGTGAACCCTTCCTAAATGGCCTTCCTGTGTCCGTCCGCTCTTGCTTCCTTCCAGCTTAACCAAAGTAATCTTTTCAATCTGCTCATGTAACTCCCCTGCAGAAAAGTCAATAGTTTTCTATTTCCTCAGGTAAAGTTCCAAGTCCTTCCCTAGCTTACTGCGCCTTTCAGCCACTTGATCCCTGTCTTCCCCTGTCATCTCTTCATGCTCTAGACAAACCAGTCCTGTCCAAGTGCCTCAGATATTGCACACTTACCCTCCTGCCTTTGTCTTCATACTTGCTTTTCCAAATGCCTGAGTGGTCTTTTCCATAATTTTCGCCTAGTGATTCTTAATTCATCTTTTGCATCTTAGCTTAAATATCACTTACTCAAGAAGTCCTTGCTTGAACCTTCAGTCCAGGTTCTTTGTTTCCATGGTGCCATTTCCCTTCCACATGACCATTCAACAATGCCTCATTGGACTCTAAGTGCCAGCACACGCTGAAGATTACTTCTAAGATGATTCCAAATGATCTTTGCCCCTGGGATTCATAGCTTTATGTAATCTTCTAACTTCTAATAACTTACTTCTAAACAATAGAATACCTCAAAGATGAGGAGATCTGATTTCTATGATTAGATAACAAAAGAGTCTGACTTCCATTTTAATAGTAGCCTTCGTCCTTTGCTGACTTTGATGAAGCCCAGGGCCATGCTGGAGGTGTTCAGGCAAGGAACAGCCAGCTAGCAAATGAAGCCCCTAGTCCAACATCCCCCAAAGATGTGAATCCTGCCAACTACCACTACATGAACTTGCAAGTGGAACCTTCCCCAGCTGAGCCTTCAGATGAGACCTCAGCCCTAGTAGCATTTTGATTTCAGCCTCATGAAAGACCCTAAAGCAGAGCACTTAGTTCAGCTCTTCCTGGATCCTTGACTCACAGAAACTGTGAGATAATCAATGTATGTTGTGTTAAGCTGCTAAGTTATGCAGCAAAAGGTAACTAATCTGGTACCCTTCTATGTGCTCTTCATGTATAAACTAAGATAATCTTCTTCACAACATCTTTATCAGATAGGATTCCTGTTTTACAGATAAGAAAACTGAACAAGTTTTAATTTACCCCAGAGCACATGTTGGTAAAGAATGGAGCCACATTGGACTCACATTGTCAGGCTCCAGATTCTATGCTCTTAACCGCCTAACTTTGCATGAAGGCAGTGACTGTGTCTGATTTGTTCATAGCTGTAGTCCCAATCAACAGCACAGTGTTTGGTACCTACTAGTGCTCAATAACTGGTTAATTAATTAATTTCAAAAATTGCTAAATGAATGACAAATAGATTTTTGTTGTTCATGCAAATGAATTTCATAAGAGTATTCTCAGTATAACTGCCTTTTTGATCTCAATGGCTTCTTTTCATTTTATGATATGGGTTCTCCAGGCATGGAAAGGGCTGAATACTAATCATCTGAAAATTATAGGTGCATTTTAGTGTGCAGAGTAGCATAATATAAACTGTATGTAAGCCACATATGTAACTTTAAATTTTCTAGGAGTTCCACTAAAAAAATGTGAAAAGGAACAGGTGATTCTGTTTTAATAACACATTTTTTTATTGAACTCATTTGATCTATAACATTGGTTCAATAGGCAAAATAATGAGATATTTTATATTCTAAGTAAGGATTTAAAATCTGGTCTGTCTTTTAAACTTTCAGCACATGTTAAGCGCTGAAATGTGAATTTCCCTATTTGCAGTGTCCAAGAGTTAGTATTAAATAGTGCAGGTGTATCTATAGTACAGGTGGGTGGATGATGACAGGAAGATTCAGCCTCTGGGAATCTACAGAGTATCTGTTTTCCTTGTAATTGCTCCTTCTGTTATGATCTCAGGACATATTAGAAACAAACTATTCAAAATAAAGACTGAACTTTAGAGGCGGAAGTTGTCTTAAAGCTGTTCTTTAAACAGAAACTGGAGAATAAATCATGACTTGTCATCTGGAACAGTGGCCTGAGAAGGGTTTGAGCTTGTGCCCTTGCATTTCTAAATTTGGGTTCCCTGAAATGTGCAGTTTCGTTTCAGGGAGAAGACAGGCAAGGTTAAGGGCATAACACTGCCAGTCTTGTGTTCCTAGAAGGCGAGACTGGAGAATATGGCCTTTTGTTTAGCAAAGGCTATATATAGCAAGTCTCTGGTTATACAAACTCTTGGAGGAGCCAGAAAGGCCAGGAGACAAATAGGCTGTGGAAAGCTGAAGCGGACAGTTTTTTATTTCCAGCTGCTGGACATCCGAAGCCCTTTCTGATGGTTGGGTATTTATATTCCCCCTGTATGGGGTTGGGCAGAAAGCAGAGTTAGTCTCCCGCCACAGAAGTCCAAAGCCAGATGCTTGATTTCTCCGCCATCTTTGCAGCTGCGGCATGCATGCGCACAGGACGTGGGTGTGGCTGATCAGACGCCTTCAACCCAGACTAGAAATTGGGAGCTGATGAAGAAAAGAAGCGGGACAGAGAGGAAGCTATTCTGGCCTGGGGGCGGCACTGGCTGAGCAGCAGCAGCCCTGGTAGTGGGGCCCGCGGTGGCCTCTGGAGGCTTTGGGGACATCTGGCTGTGGCCTCTGCCGTTCCCTGCGGGCAGCTGTGGCATCTGGAGCCTTTCACTCTGGCTCTGGCTGCAGAAACAAATTCAATGTATTTGTTCCCTTCCTTTTTCTGGCGATTTCTCTGGCTGTCCTGCGGTGATTCTGTGAGCTTCCCTGTGGGCTTCCAAAGGCTCCTTCCCTCCTCAGTCACTCAGCTGAACAGCTCAGGAGCTGAGCTCCTCTGCGTGGTAAAGTGAGGGGAGCTGGAATGGAGGAAACATGGGGGTGGTGCAGTCTTGAGGAAATGGGCTGAGCTCCATGACTAACTTTCACCTGGTGTAGCACCACTGAAGAGCCAATCTTTTCAAAATATAGAAGCCTTCTATTGGGAGAACTTGCTTTCCTGGCCACAATGTGGGCACACTGAATTAAAGTGATATAACTCTCTTTATTAACAAGTTCTGAATGGCTTTTCTCCATCAGGTACCTTCTTGTAGACTCCTGCCCTGCCCTGCCTGCCTCCCTGTTTCTTGCCCATTTCCCAGCCTGCATTAGGTGCCTTCATCTATGTAACCATAATGCCATTGGTTTAGCTGTTTCGCATGGCACTAGCCGCATTTTAATAATGTGGTTTTCTCCTCCGTGACCTGTGAGACCCTGGTGGACAAGGTCCTTACGTAGTGCCCATTTTTAAAAATTCTGTGCCAGCAAAGTTGCAGGATACAAAATCAACACACAGAAATCTGTGGCTTTCCTATATACTAACAATGAACCAACAGAAAGAGAAATCAGGAAAACAACTCCATTCACAATTGCATCAAAAAAAATAAAATACCTAGGAATAAACCTAACCAAAGAAGTGAAAGACTTATACTCTGAAAACTACAAGTCACTCTTAAGAGAAATTAAAGGGGACACTAACAGATGGAAACTCATCCCATGCTCGTGGCTAGGAAGAATTAATATCGTCAAAATGGCCATCCTGCCCAAAGCAATATACAGATTTGATTCAATCCCTATGAAACTACCAGCAACATTCTTCAATGAACTGGAACAAATAATTCAAAAATTCATATGGAAACACCAAAGACCCCGAATAGCCAAAGCAATCCTGAGAAAGAAGAATAAAGTAGGGGGGATCTTACTCCCCAACTTCAAGCTCTACTATAAAGCCATAGTAATCAAGACAATTTGGTACTGGCACAAGAGCAGAGCCACAGACCAATGGAACAGACTAGAGAATCCAGACATTAACCCAGACATATATGGTCAATTAATATTTGATAAAGGAGCCATGGACATACAATGGCGAAATGACAGTCTCTTCAACAGGTGGTGCTGGCAAAACTGGACAGCTACATGTAGGAGAATGAAACTGGACCATTGTCTAACCCCATATACAAAAGTAAACTCAAAATGGATCAAAGACCTGAATGTAAGCCATGAAACCATTAAACTCTTGGAAGAAAACATAGGCGAAAACCTCTTAGACATAAACATGAGTGACCTCTTCTTGAACATATCTCCCCGGGCAAGGAAAACAACAGCAAAAATGAGTAAGTGGGACTATATTAAGCTGAAAAGCTTCTGTACAGCAAAAGACACCATCAATAGAACAAGAAGGATCCCTACAGTATGGGAGAATATATTTGAAAATGGCACATCCGATAAAGGCTTGACGTCCAGAATATATAAAGAGCTCACACGCCTCAACAAACAAAAAACAAATAACCCAATTAAAAAATGGGCAGAGGAACTGAACAGACAGTTCTCTAAAAAAGAAATACAGATGGCCAACAGACACATGAAAAGATGCTCCACATCGCTAATTATCAGAGAAATGCAAATTAAAACTACAATGAGGTATCACCTCACACCAGTAAGGATGGCTGCCATCCAAAAGACAGACAACAACAAATGTTGGCGAGGCTGTGGAGAAAGGGGAACCCTCCTACACTGCTGGTGGGAATGTAAATTAGTTCAACCATTGTGGAAAGCAGTATGGAGGTACATCAAAATGCTCAAAACAGACTTACCATTTGACCCAGGAATTGCACTCCTAGGAATTTACCCTAAGAACGCAGCAATCAAGTTTGAGAAAGACAGATGCACCCCTATGTTTATCGCAGCACTATTTACAATAGCCAAGAATTGGAAGCAACCTAAATGTCCATCAATAGATGAATGGATAAAGAAGATGTGGTACATATAAACAATGGAATACTACTCAGCCATAAGAAAAGGGCAAATCCAATCATTTGCAGCAACATGGATGGAGCTGGAGGGTATTATGCTCAGTGAAACAAGCCAAGCGGAGAAAGAGAAATACCAAATGATTTCACTTATCTGTGGAATATAAGAACAAAGGAAAAACTGAAGGAACAAAACAGCAGCAGAATCACAGAACTCAAGAATGGACTAACAGGTACCAAAGGGAAAGGGACTGGGGAGGATGGGTGGGTAGGGAGGGATAAGGGGGGAAGAAGTAGGGGGGTATTAAGATTAATATGCATGGGGGGGTAGGAGAAAAGGGCGGGCTGTACAACACAGAGAAGGCAAGTAGTGATTCTACAACATTTTGCTATGCTGATGGACAGTCACTGTAAAGGGGTTTATAGGGGAGACCTGGTATAGGGGAGATCCTAGTAAACATAACATTCGTCATGTAAGTGTAGATTAGTGATACCAAAAACAAAGAAAAAAAAAAAAGGGCAGTTCCTGTGTGGTAACCTCCAACAAGTTCTACACAAGGGTATAAAGGGCATATCAAAGTGTAGGCAAAGGGTCTGTTTGTGTTTATACAGAGGATCAAAGCCTAATTGGGCTACCCCGAAAATGAACTAAGATACGATATGAAAAAGAACTTCCAACATCAGCACTCTCTGGAAGACTCATGCCAGAAGATGATCATCAAAAAACCCCAACAAAGATCCACGCACTGCTACAGCTGTAGATGCACTCATCCCACCAGTTCCTGGACTTGCCATGGGAATGAGGAAGGAGATATCTAAGCTGGCCTGTGTATACAGTAAAACAACAAATTTGACTGGATCTATACTGTTGGAACTCAACCAAGAATTTGGAGAAGTGCAAATTGTAGCGCTCCAAACTCTTACAACTACAGACTATTTACTGTTAAAAGAACATAAGGGAGGTGAACATTCCCCAGGAATGGGTTGTTTTAATTTGTCTGATTTCTCTCAGACGGTTCAAGTTCAGTTGGACAATATCCACCATATCATAGATAAGTTTTCACAAATGCCTAAGGTGCCTAACTGGTTTTCTTGGTTTCACTGGAGATGGCTGTTAATTACAGATATGCTTTGGTTATGTAACTATACTCCTATTATGTTAATGTGTGCGCACAATTTAAGTAGTAGCTTAAAACCTATACATGCTGAAGTACTCTACAAGAAGATATGTCAAAGAAATAATCAATCTTCCCATGTTTTCTTCCGCCTGCTACTTCTATAGCTTTTCTTCTCCCTTCCTAATTACAACCCTTAAATAGAATTCGTGCCATATATCGAATTTACCGAGTATCATAATTCTTCCAAGTGGTAAAGACACCTCAAGACAAATACTGGGCATAGAAGCCACAGGGCATAAATATGCAAAGAAGTAAAAAGCTAACCTTTTCAAACAATAAGGCTTCTCTCTCACTTACCAACTTTACATTTCCCTGTATGGCCCCGGAAGATGACTGGTTAGCCAGAGACGGGTAAGATTCCTCAAGGGAGGAACAACCTAAGACAGGCACAGTCGCAGGGGGGCCATCAGGTGAGAAATTGGGGATCAACAGAGGTGAGGCTTAGAACCTCACCCCCCCTGTTCTGAGAGAAATCTTCTGCATACGTGGATGTTTTATTGCCCTGGTCTAGCTTGGATTAACACATGGTCTACAGGCACACACCTGATCATCTACATTTGCTCTCTTACAACACTAAACTATGTTTTCTACCTTTATCTTGTATCTACCTACCACTTCAGCATTTTATTAAAAATAATAATAATAAAGAGAGAAATGTGGTATCCACATATAAATCAAGTATAAAAACCAAATGAGTATTCATATTTGAACTGACTGTTTATAGTTCATAATGCATGAACAAAACCGAAAGCTTCTGTGATGACTGCCCTTGTACTGTTCACCATGTAACTTATTCATTATGTAAGAATTTGTTCTCCATGTAAGAACTTGTTTGTTATGCCTCAGAAGATTGGAGACTGACGAAAATTAGGCTTGGGGTGGATTAATGATTGTGCATTGAGCATTGACTCCCCTATACAGAATTTTATTGTCGTTAACAACCATTTGATCAATAAATATGAGAGATGCCCTCACAAAAAAAAAAAAAAAAAAAAAAAAAAAGGACAGACTTCCAATGGTAAAATAAATAAGTAACCGGGATGTAATGTATAGCATAAGGAATATAGTCAAGATATTGTAACAGCTTGGTAGGGTGATAGCTGGAACCTAGAATTATGTATATAAATGTTTTACCACTCTGTTGTACACTTGAAACTAATGTAATGTAATACTGTGCGTCAACTACCCTTCAATAAAAAATAATTATTTAAAAAAATAAAATAAAATAATAATAATAAAGAGAGAAATGTGGTATCCACATATAAATCAAGTATAAAAATCAAATGAGTATTCATATTTGAACTGTTTATAGTTCATAATGCATGAGCAAAACCGAAAGCTTCTGTGATGACTGCCCTTGTAATGTTCACCATGTAACTTATTCACTATGTAAGAATTTGTTCTCCATGTAAGAACTTGTTCGTTATGCTTCAGAAGATTGGAGACTGACGAAAATTAGGCTTGGGGTGGATTAATATTGTGCATTGAGCATTGACCCCCCTATACAGAATTTTATTGTTGTCAACAACCATTTGATCAATAAATATGAGAGATGCCCTTACAAATATATATATATATGTATATATATACACACACACTTCCAATTGTAAAATAAATAAGTAACCGGGATGTAATGTATAGCATAAGGAATATAGTCAAAATATTGTAACAATTTAGTATGGTGATAGCTGGTACCTAGAATTATCATGTATATAAATGTTGAATCACTGTGTTGTACGCCTGAAACTAATGTAATACTGTGTGTCAACTACCCTTCAATAAAAAATAATTATCTAAAAAAAAAAAAAATTCTATGCCAACATGGTGCCTAATACATAGTCAGTGTTCAAGAAGGACTGTCACTCAAGGAATGACTCGTTTGTTTGCATTAATGTCCCACTAACTCTGGAATTAAACAAGATTGAAATAAGATTAAACAAGACCCCAAAGATTAGTTTCTCATCTTTCTCATTACTTGCTTTGTCAACATTACCTTAAAAAGTTACCTAAAAAACTAAAGAATTCCCTTCGACTCATTGCCCTACATGGGTGGTGATCCCATTCTGTGCTTACCTGCCACTCTCTCCCTTTTCACCAGCTCAGCTATTCATCTGAGCTTTGACTCCATTAAAATATTTCTCCTTTGCTTCACCCATGTTCAAGAGCTGTATACTATGCACAATTTATAGAGGCTGAAAGGAGGGAGGTAATGCTTTTTTGTTAAGCTTCATCAATCATTTTTATTCCTCTTCCCATCTTTTTTTAAGAAGGTCTGCAAACATAGAATCTTGAAACCATAGTGGTCTGTGTTTACGCAAGTTGGGACCAATTATACGTTATCCTAAAATAGCCTTACGTTGCAGTAAGTTATTTCTGAACAGAAGAATTCATTAAAATTAGGTTCTGAAAGCCTGATGGCTGTCTCTGAATTCTCTCAGAAAACACTATGTGGAAAACAGCTGGAAAAAATATGATGACTAAAAACCAGGTATTATAGTTTCCTAATCTGAACTCTATGCTCTTTCTACATAGGTGGTTCCTTCACATCCTCATTTAATGTATTTTCATTGTTTTTTCACATATGCCAATCAAGCTGGTTCCCAAGCAGTCAAGACATTCACAGCAAGAGGAGACTGATTAACCATGATAGTGGCAAACGGGTGAAAATGCGGGATGGGATGGGGGTACTTGTTTCTGAGCACCATTTTGACAGGACTCAAAACTGTTGTCCTGTGAACTGAATTTGGCCTGCCTAAGTGTTTTACTTGGTCTTTGCAGTGTTTTTATTTGCTAATTTATTGAGCTAATATTTTTAAATAAGGGGGTTTCCATAGAACAATATATTGTTTCATAGACCAACTTCCATAGAAAAGGGTTTCATGAACAATCATACAATGTAGCAATGCCGGGCTTGTGTATCTACCCGGGGACGTCAGCTGAGGCTGAGTGGTGACCGCTCACTTAGATAGGGCACAGGTCCCCCACTTGCCAGTTTCCACTCCCCACGTGGTTTGCCCAGCACCTATCCCTGGATGGTTTTGCTCATTTCCACCTAGTCACTCTAGGCAACTGAGTTTTCCATGAAGAGCTTCACATCACAGTCCATTTTCTAATGGTCATACCATTTCTAAGTTAGAAGCAATTTATAAAAGTGACTTCTTTGGGTAGATTAGACTAGAACATCCTCAGCAAGCAATCACCTGACCACTTCTGTGTCTGCAGTGACAGGGAATTCTCTGCTGCACCATGCAGCTCTTCCTGATTTCCCCACCTCTAGAATTAACTACTTCTATTTCTTTAAAATCCAAGGTATGTTCTCTAGAACCTTTGTTCCAAGGGATGTTAAAATTGGTATTACATAAAAGAAAAAAATTAGTAATTAGTTATATATTCATTTATCAGCATAAATAAATTACTGGGTTTTCTTTTTTTAGTAAAGTTGGTTTTTTAAAGGCTTTTCTCAGAGCCTTTAAAACACTATTGTACATTGTCGATCTCTAAGAGGAGGATAAACACGCAGTTATTTTTTCATGTATGTTTGACTAGAAGACCTATTGTCAAGGGATTACCCAGTGGCACAAGTGTTCTACAGAACACCCTCGGAAGACGGATCTAGGAATTCTCATGGATTTCTAACTTTTATTATTTTACCTTATACTGTTGACTGAAAAGTCAGTCCTGAATAAAATACAGCAACTTGCTCAAGAATATGGAAATTGTGGCTGTGATGAAATGGAATCCGGAAATTCTGTCTTCTATGAGTAGCAGTATGCATTTGGAGTGTTTCGTAGAGCATCATGCACTGATCACTAAATTTTGGGAAATATTCACGGATAAATAGACTTAGTTATATCCACAAAGGTAAGGCAGGAAGCGCAGCCATTTTATAAAAGGAACACCAATGTTGATGTAGAATCAATGATAACAAAATATGTAATAATCATAAAAATGGGAGGTGATGAGATTAAAGAGGTAGTTAATGGGGTTTAGCCTTATTTTCATAAAAAGTGAAAGCACTTTAATGTTAACATCTTATATGAGGTTATAAAATATGCTATAAGCATATCTTTTGTAAAAACAAGACGTTCAATGGCTATGGGCTAATTTCTATCTCCTGTCGAAATTAAGTCCTAGCGAATGAGAAATTGAACAGAACAAGAGATAATTTCCAAATATCATCACTACCTTAGATTCTTAAAGACAGGCAGTTTAGTTAATAAGTCTCCTTTTGTACCCAGAATTTAATGTTAGCTAAAATATGCATATTAATGTTTTGAGGCCATTTCGAGAATAATAGCTTTGTCATCACCACTATTAGGTCAGGAATGCAGTACCACATGGCAGAGGACACTCGGAAGCCAAAAAGTATATATTCCAAAGTCCCACCCCTGCATTACTGATATTGTCAACATTTGTGTTTATTCCCTGCTAATATTTGTTCACATCGATTGTATTTATCATTATATTCATATTATACATATAATTTTTAAATCTGTAATTGTGGTAAAATACACATAACAAAAATTATAACAATTTTTAAGTTAACAGTTCTTGACATTTTTGTACACCATTACGACCATCCATCTCCAGAACTTTTTCATCTTCCCAAACTGAAACTCTACACCCATTAAAAATAACTCCCTATCCTCCAGCCCCCAGCCCCTGGCAATTACCATTCTCTTCTTGCTTTTTTAATAAAAGAATTCTTTAAAAGGTGCTGTTTGGGTTAAATTCTTTTACCTGTTGGAAGTTATTTTGTTCTTGGGAACTATACTGAATGCAAATCATTTATGTTATTTTTTGTGACCCAATTTTTCTCATGTATCCAAAATGATTAAGGCTTTATTCATTCACTGGTTCATTTATTCATTCAACAAAACATAGTCGCATCAGGTCTTAGCCTGGACTTCCCTAAAGCAGAGCCTGAGGCAGGTAGTTTATTTGGGAAGTGATACCAGGCAGCCCGAGAGAGAAGCTAGAGGACTGAAAAAGGCAAGAGGGCAGGGCAGTGGAAGGCTGCATTACGGAGCTGGCCAGCACTGTGGGCCACTGGGCCCCAGCTCCCTGGGCCTGCTGAGAGGCTTTCTGAAGTGGCTCTCATAACTGCCCACGATGGCCAAGGGCAGTCCCACGGGCATTCACACTCTGTACTCAGGCTTATGCATGCTTGTAAGTCAAGTGAGTTCTCCCAAGATTTCATACCTTAGGCCAGAGAGGCATCTGGGCAGGAAGGCAGAGCTATGTGCCCTGGAGCAGGTAAGGTATTGATAGATTATCCTTGCCCAAAGTGGGTGGAAGTTTGCACAGACCTGAGAGCTGAGGGGGTGGCTGGAGTAGCAGGTGGGCTGAGCTGGAGTAGGAGTAGAAAGTGGGGCCTGGGTGGTCCCCACAGACAGAGGTACTGAACTAGGCCCAGGGCTGCATCCACTATGTGGAACTTAGAGACAGGTGAGTGATCATGAACAGCACAGGGCAGCTGCACAGCTGTCATGCTGGGCACTGCTGACCCAGGAGAGTCATGAGGGGGCCACCCCGCCATCCGAGAGGCTCTGCTGGGCACTGTACTAGGCAGAGGGGCAAGTACATCGAGAACAAGAAGATCCAGGTCCAGTGTCATGCATCTGGCAGGGAAGGTGATGACCAACAAATGATTCCCCCGCAAACAACGAGCTACCATTGTAACGGGCTCTGTGATGAGAAGTTCACCTCATTTTGAGAGGCATAACAGAGGTTCTGGTGAAGCCGGTTGAGTCAGGAAAGGTTTCTTGAAAAAGAAATGACATTTATTTTGAGACCCGAAGGATGATATGCTATTAAATAAGCATTAATCAGCTCTTATAGCTCAGATGCTGGGGATACACTATAAATTATTACGTTTGTCCCTTGAATTGCTCACAGTCCAGTTGTGGACACAAATGAGTGATGATTATGTAATCAGAACACGAGACTAAGCATTAAGTAGAATGGAAACACAGGGAGTTGGCTTGAGGAAGCTGGTGATGTGCCAGCAGAGGAGATATTGTCTGGCATGATCCTGCAGGATTCGGAGGTATCTGTCAGGTGAACTAGGTAAGGACTCCATCAGAGAGTGTTTCTCCAACGGGCAGAGGGGATTGCAGTGCATTCTTGGGAGTCCATGAGTCCTCAATGAGGGTTCCAAGTTTAGCTTTTATTTTTGAGATAAGCTTTTCAAGTCAGTCAGGCATACCTGTGTTAGCCATGTGACCCACCTTAACACTGGTCCCTGCTATACAATTTCAGGGCCTATATTTTCAACTGTGTTTATTATCAGAGGGTTTCAAGAAACAATGTTTTAATTACCTATTGCCATTGCAATGCAGGAATTTAGGCCCACTCTACCGAGAGACATTCTAATTTCTAGATTATAATTTCAAGACAAGTAGAAAATTCAGCTTTTCATGCCAAATATCCCAATATTTAAATGTTGGAAACTATTTTTTTTAACATTGCCCGCGGTAACAAAACAAAAGCACAGGTCTTATTTTTGCTCCAGAATCTTTGGACCTCCAGGTCATTAAGGAGGCATTGTTATCCACCCAGTGGACACCGTTTCACTGCAGTTGGAAGGGTTTGGAGGAAATTTGCTTCTTGCAATGCTGACCTTGAAAGCGCTAACACACAAAGCAGACACCAGGGAGGCTGGCTCCGCAGCCGCTGGGGTCAGGGATGATGCCCGTGTGGACCCAGTCATGCTAACTCGGTGCTCTGCTTTGGGAAACATGGCTGAGCCTGTGAGTGTGGGCCTGGACAGCCCCTCTCATGGCTCCAGAGACCGCATTCTTGAGCAGTGTGTCATCAGGAAGTGCTCCACTCTGACCTACGGCCGCGAGCAAAGCAACTGTGGTAACAGAGGCTTTGGAATTTCTAGTTCTCTCTGCTTGCTGTAGGAGTAATGCTTTCTTGCATGAGAAAACCCTTTTAATGTGGAAAACTATGGAGTTTGGATGAGGAGAGGGCTAAAGAGAGAGAAAGTGGATTATGACACAGGCAGCTACTTAAGTCCCTTAACATCTGTCTTCCTTGGTATTATCACTGCCCAATTTTTAGCTAGGCACACGGCCACCTAAAATAAAGCTTCCTTTTCCCAGCTTCCCTGTGGCAGCTAAGTGTGGTTACGTGACTGGGCGTCTTTTAAAGGGCAGAGAAAAATGGATTAAAAAAAATAATTTCAATGATACCAATAACTTTATTTATTTATATCTTAAATCAACAATCCGTGTAAAACCACTAAGGAAATTAGGTAATCCCCAAAACTAAAACAGCAGAGCAACAGAGCCAAAATCTCCTCCAGGATGAGGTTTGCAAAAATAATAGATGAGCAGGTAATATGTCATCCTTTTTTAAAATTCTCTGAACAAAGTCACTATTTGTTTTATATCAAAACAAAAGCATTAAAAAAAATTATACTACCAACTACCCTGAAATGGTAGACTTATGAGTTAGAAAGACATAGATCCCAATTAGCAAAGAGATGACCTGAACAGGAGAACACGCAGAACTAGTAAGATGGAAGGAAGGCTCTGACAGCACCCAAGTGAGACTGGGGCCTTTATCCTTTGACAGAGTTCAGAGCTGTGGCATGACATCATCTAGTAAATATATTTGTCCTGACACCTCTTCAGAAATCATTATAAATTGTACAGCTGTAGGAAAAGCTAAGATTACTCCATTCTTGGGTCTTTTTGATGTTTGCCAGACCAAGTTTTAACAAACAAAATAACATAATTTGAGTGAATACGGACATTCAAAGTCAATCTCTGTGCCAAGAGGATCCCTTATCCATCCACTCAGACTTGTTCTGACCGATGTTTCAAGAATAATCTAAATTGTGCTCATGGAAAATAGTGTTTCTGTGGAAGATCTCTGCATGCCCGATTCCTTTGTGTTGGCCCATTCTGCTATAGATACTGTTTCCATGTACAGCAGCAACTGGCTCATAGTTGGTCAGTTAATTTGAAAAGCCTCTTAAAGGTATAACAAGGGCAGTTTTATCTCATTTGGAGAGAGGTATAAGACCAAAAAATAAACTCACATTCCAAAGTGTCTTATATAAATTAGGTGGCAGAAAGGGTGTTTTTGTGACCCTTAGAAGTAATTTATGATAGAGCTAAGAGGTTGAGAAGGTTAAAGAGATCAAAGAGAGAGGATTCTTAGGAGAAAGTTCTTGAAGAGCCATGATACTCCCCCCTCTGTTCAGTTTTGGGGGAGAGGTGTGCTTCCTCCCTCCTCAGTCAAAATTAGAAAAGCTTTGAGGGGGTCATCTGAGGAGCATAATGTGTGTCCTCTGGAATTCCGTGGACTGGTATCTGGACTCAGGACAGCTGTTCAGGTTGTACACTGTACAACTCCAGGGGTTGCCATTCACAGAGATGACAATGTTCACGGTGTGCACAAGTACACTTGGAGGCCCTCGGTGTCTGACTCCGGGACAGGCAAACCATTATGCCTGGAGCTGCAGTGACGTAACAGCACTGGGAACAAGCTGTACTTTGACCGGCAATGGTACAAGGAGGTGAAAGGTTTTCTGCTTGTTTGTGTGTATTCATGTGAGAGAGCTGGCCTGGGGCCTTCCTAAGGAGGACTGCCAAAAAAAAAAGGCCTTCCAGAGGGCTCCTCAAATGGGAGCCTGAGGGTTCAGTGTGGGCACTGGAAGTGCGTGGGCCGAGGAGGTACCGCTCGCGTCGTGGGGTTTCCAGTGGGAACTTCACTGGGGAAGACGCTCACGAAAGAGTCAAACCCTGGACACCTACGTCCAGTGAGCAGCACGGCCAGGTCGCAGAGGCGCCATCTACGGAAGACTGAGCTTTGTCCTGAGCCCCTTGCCCTGGGCCTGACCCGTGGGGTTGGAAAGGCAGCTGGGGAGGAAAGACGCCCACCTACCCCAATGGCTCCTGTGCCCCACTCCCGAGACCCGCACCCCGGGCTTCCTGGCCTAAACCAGGCTTTGGCCCAGAGAGGGGGAAAATTTGGAATTTGGTTATTATTCTAAACATTTAATTAACTAAAACGCTTACTACCTAAAGACTTTCCTTAAGGACATTTGATGCCTAACAGTGCCTGGGAGGGCTCCTCGAGGCTCCGTAAAGAGCAGGGAGAGCGTCCGCCCACTCAGAGGGGGCCGAGGGGGAGAGGCTGGCGGAGACAGTTTCTCTGTGGGCCCTCTTGAGTTCTACCCGAGCCTACAACGACCCGACCGCAGGGGAGAACCATCCTAGGTGCCCATCCATGCCTGCAACATTTATCTGAACTTGGAACACACAAATGTACACACATCCCTGATCTTTTGACTTAGAGCCAAGGCCTGTGCGAGCACGGGTGACGGATCTTTTTTAAACTCACTCAGAAAAACATCAACTGTGAGTTCTGAGTTCAGTTTTCTTACGTTGGACTGAACATTTTCTGGAATTTGCCAAGTCACCTGAATATAGTTATAAATGTATATGATCCCTTTCCTCCTGTATTTTACATTCATTTTTAGAAACGTGCATTTGTCAGGTCTTTTGAAAGCCTTCAATTTAGGGTTTCATAGAAACAACTTTTTGTGCTCATATTTCATTGGCTTACATAATATTTAAATTATGTAATCCGAAAAACAAATCCTAGTGGCATAAACAGGTTGGGGAACAGGCCCAGCTGCCTCATGGCAAACACAGCTGAAGCCGAGGGAGCAGAAGCACGTGGGTGTGCTGGGGAGGGGCCCCTACGTGAGGCCTGCTGTATCCTAAGCATCCGTCTGTGTGTCTACGGAGAATGGAGAGCAGAGGCTTCTCTGGAGAGCTGGGAAGCGGAGGTCAATTGGGTGAGCATCCAATTTTGAGATGCAAAGTTTAAAGTAGCCAGCATAAAAAAGCCCCCATTTACCGACTCCCTACTGAGTGCCTGGGAGACACGAGGCACTTTACACACAGACACGCTCATTTAGCTTCCACAGATATTATTCCCCTCCCCCACCCCCGACCCATTTGAGAGCTGAGGAAAGTGGAGTTTACAGAGATTGAGTGCCTCACTCTAGGTCAGTTATCGAATAGTCAGTGCTTCTCAGTCTCCAACGGGCAAACCTCGCACCTGGGGGTAAGATTTAAAATGCGTATGTTTATGCACTGCGTCTGGGGTGGGTCCTGAGATGCTGCATTTCTAGCAAGAGCTTAGGAGCTGTCGGTGACACTGTCTGCAGACCACGCTTTGGGATGCCTCAGTTCTACCCCTCAGATTCTGACCTGCTTGTTTTGAGATAAAGCCCAGGCATTGCTATTTTTAAAAGCTTTCCAGGGATCTTCTATAAACAGAGTAGAGGTGATGAGTAGCTCGTACCCCAGCGAGGGCAGGAAGGTTGGAGAAGTAGCCTGACATGTAGATACTTAGTTTTGAATACTTTGGCTAAGATAAGTGTTTTAAAAAGACAAGGGTAATAAAATTGGAAACAATATAAAGGTTTATAAAATAAAAGGTAAAAATCCTCCATTCTTCACATAGTATAAAGAAGTAAAAAAAAAAATCAAGTCAAGCTACACCTGCACCCACTTATGCAACAATTTTCTAACTCAGTGATGTGTCATGAACTTCTTTATTTGTCCGTATAGACAGATCTGCTTTTTCCTTATTGACGCTGCATTATATTCCATAGCACGGTTAAACCATAATTAATCTCACCAGTCCTTCATAGGTGGACGTTTGGTTGACTCTAATAATGCTCTGTGCATATATCCACGGGTATGCGTACAAGTTGTTATGTAAAATAAACTTGTAAATGTGGAACTGAATTGCTGGGTTATTTAAATAGCTGTTTCAAATTGCCCTCCAAAGGCTCACCAAATGACATTCCCACCCTCACATTAAAAAATGCCTCTTTTCCCTACCACCTTGCAACTATTGGATATTATCAATCTCACTGTTAACCAATCTGATATGTGAATGGCTCTCATTAATGTTCTCAGTTGTATGTCATAACGGATGCAAGAGGATGAACGTCTTGATATATCCATTAGACTCGAGTGTTTCTTCTGTGGATTGCCTGTCTATATCTTTTGTCCCTTTAGCTATTTGGTTGCTTATCTTTTTATATTAATCTTATGTCTATTATATATGCTATAAATATTTTCCTTCCAGCCTACTGTTCATTTTCCAATTTGTTTTACAATGTTTTACAGAAGAGTTACATTCTTATATGGAGTCTATCAAATTTGTCGATCTTCTTTCATGATCCTGAGTTTTATTTCTTATTTAAGAAGGACTTCCTCATTCCAAGATTTTTAAATATACCCCTGGTTTTTCCATCTGTTACTTGCTCAGCTTGTCATTCATTAATCCATCTGATCATTAGTCCATATGCAAAATACACATTTTAATTATGACTTGATGTAGAGCTCTTTATTTCTTTTCCTTCCAAACAGTATTCTCAGCACGATTCATAAAATAGGCCATTACTCCTGGATTTGAAATGCCTCCTTAATCATATAATTAACCCCACATAAAATCTTATCTCCTCCTTTTCATTTCTTTTTTTCTGTGACTGTCTAAAGCTGTTGTAATTTCTGCAGTTTTGTAGAACTTCCAGAAAGATAAGTCTTTCCTCATCATACTTTAGATTTTCTTCTTTTTAACAAATTTCTTCTTTTTTTCCGGATGCATTTAGAATTTATATGGCAATTTCTAAAGCAATGTTTCATTGGAATTTTTACTGATATTGCATTCTAATTCACTACCATGGGAGTATTAACATATCTATAGTATTTAGTGTTCCATGCAGAGACAAGATGTATCTCTCCATTTATGCACATACAGTTTTTATATTTTCTTCGCAAGCATAGACCTAGCATATTTCTTTTAAGTTTATTTCTGGGTGACTGAAGAATCATCAAATCATCATTCTAATCGATTACTGATAATATCTGACAGCTACTGATCTAAATATATTTATCTCCTAATTATTCATCTCACCAGGCTCTTAAGGCATAATAATTTAATTCATTGTCTTTGAAGCTACAAAGCTCTGATACTACAAAACTCATTTATTAGTTTCTTTCCAACAATGAAACTAATAAATACGCAATAGAGTAAATTAGAAATGTAGAAAAAAAATTACCCCAACTACCCAGGACAACTATTAGGATCACTTTACTTGTATCTGTTTATATCCTTTTTATATTTGCGTAGCTTCTTCTACATAATTACACAGTATGATTAACTGGTTGTACTTTTTAAAAGAATCGGTGCATTCAATATGCCAACACCAATTTGCAGGAGGTGTATTTGTTTCATTAGGAGCCATGTGCTTCTCACTGACGGGCAGAAATGCTAATGTAACTTCTGCTACGGAGATTATTGGGTTCAGTCAGTCCCTTCTTTTGCTGCCAGCCTAGCTTGCTGGCTTTTATGCCACCCAATTATAGTTCAGCATAATGCATCCCTGTCTCCCGACACCACACATAGCTGCTGACCTCAGTGCACACTCAGCCGTTCCATTTCAGGCCTCGCCGCGCGGGTGACATGCAGGTTGCTAGGGGCTTATAATTCCATTTGAAGGGCTGACTAGATCACAACATAAGAGAGAGTTCGAAAGAACATTCTCAAAAACTGTTTCTCACAGGGCTCTTGTTTACATAAATGTGAATAGGGAGGGGGTTTGGGTGAGTTGATTTGCTTTTTCATCTGTATTACTTTAAATTTGATTCTCTCACTTTTGTTACCTTTAGGGATTGCTTCTTCATTCCTTCAGCTCTCTACTCATTTATGTGGACAAAGATTTCCTTGGCCCACTTATAGAAAACAGGAATCCCCACCCTTGCCCCCACTGGCCGTATTATGTCCCTAACCTACACAAGGCTGGGACAGGAGTATGAATGGAGGTCCACACATGGTTTCTCTAAGTATTTTCAAGGCCCAGCAGGGCTTCATGCACACGTGTGTGAACAGCCCAGCCTGTCCTAGCTCCTCCCTCAGAAGCCTCCTTTGACCTCCCCTTGGGCCGGAGGTGCACACACTGGTGGCATGCTCCAGTTTCGGAAGGCTGAGGCCCATATAGGCCCTGCCTTCCAATAGGGAATTCCAGGATCCTGGACGACCTGGAGTATAATGGTGGAGGTACTGTTATAGGCTCCAGATGGCCATGACTCCTTGGCCTCCAGACCCCTAACCGTTGGAGGAGGCAGGGGGGCCTTAAAGTGGGAGCTCAGGGTCTCTCTTAGAGCTCCCACCTGAGCCTAAGGGTGGTACTACACCCTGGGCTCCCTATTTCCCTTACTGTGCTAAGTATTTTTCCATTGTACTTATTTCTCTCTTTGCTATTTCATGTTTTTATTTATGTATCTCTCTCTCATTAAAGTAAGGTCCATGGGGAAGTAACCTTGTATTATTCACTGCTATATTCCTAGCACCTCTAAGAGCTTTGAAGAAGGTAGATACTTAATATTTACAGAAGGACTGAATAAAGTTTGAACTACTTTGAATAACATACATAGCATTAGTAATCGCAGTGAAATCATATGATGTCTGAAAATGTATGCCTCTTTGTGAGGTAACAACACACAATATAACACAATTTAACAACACACAAAATCTGAATATATCAGCAGACAGAATTATGCACTGTATCCTCTGTCTTGCTGCCTCTGTTATGCCTTTGCTAAAATACCCCATTTCTATGTAACATGTAACTGGTGAAGTTGTTGAGGGAAATAAGACCACATCTAGGTCTAGCCTGATTATTTTCCAGTTGTTCCAATTCATTTGCTGAAAAGTCCAAGCTTTTCTCACCTATTGGGAAATGCTTCCTTATTAACAAATATGAAATAAACAAATTGATTCTCATAAATACATGTTCTATTGATCTATTTATCTTCCTAAGTCAAATACCACGCTTTTACTTATAATAGCTTTATAGTATGTTTTGGTGTCTGGGATGGCAACTGCCTCCTTAATGTTTTTCTCAAAGTTTCTTTGTCTATTTTTGTGAATTTGATCTTCTATGTGAAATTTTTAGCCATTTTGAAAAATTCTATAAGATAATCCTCTTATAAATTTGATTGGCATTATATTTATTTCTTTGATTAATTTGGAAAGTATTGACATCTTTGAATACTGATTCATCCAATGTCTTCATTTAGGTCTCCTTTTTGTCCTTCAATTAAGTTTCTTGATTTTTGAATTTTATGCAATGATTATCTTGGGTGTGGTATTTTTATGGCTTTTTAAAAAACTATATCTCTTTTCCATTACTTTATCTAGTTGATTGTTCCTAGATGTAGTAAATAGTTCTAGCTACCTCCCAATATCTCTGTCTTACTTCTGTTCCACCCTTCCTTTTCCTTTTCCAGCTAAAAGAAAACCTTTCCAAGTTCCCTTGGACATGTGACTAAATTCTGGCCAATGAAAAGTAGTGGAAGTTTGATGGGATTTCTAGGAAGTATCCTTCTTTAGAAGGACAAAAAGAAAGAACAAATCTTTCATTTTGAAGAGGATGTTCTCATTGAGGTAAACGATCAGTTTTCCCTTTGTTTTCTTCTATTTATTATTATTATTATTATTATTCCAGTCAGGTATTCTAAGTCTTTTTGAACTACTATTAATTGATGTTTCTCTAGAAAACTGTTCTTAAAATATAGATTTTTAAGTTTATTGACTCTAGTATGCTCCTCTAATTGTTTTATTCCCCACTGTATTTATAGCTAAAGATTCTCTTTTATCCCTAATATTGCTTATACATTATCTCCTTTTTTGTTTTGATTGTTTGCCAGATAAAATTGGTCAATTTTTTTTTCCTTTTGCATCTTTGACTTTTTATTGCTATTTATTTTCCTTTTAGATTTCCCATTTGGTTGGTTTCTGCCCTTATCTTCATTGTTTCCTTCCTTCCTTACCTATTTCTTGATTTTATTTATTGTTATTTTTTAGTTTCTTGAATTTTGTGCTGGGCTTATTTATTTATTTTTCCTAATTTTTCAATATATGCATTTAAAACCATGCATTTTCCTTTAAGTATGATTTTGGCTACATGAAATAGCAGATGTAAAGGAATTAGAAAAGTCCTGGCACATAAAAGACACCACTTTTCAAAAGTGTGCTTTCATGTATCCCATAAAAAGTCTTTAAAATTAAAAGAACTGTTTAAAGTATTATCTTATTTTGGTTAAGCATTGTCCTAGTCATAGTTCTATATTTATTTGCATTTCTTATAACTAAGTTAAAGAAGAAATTTTTTTCTTCTTTTATTTTAAAAATTAATTTATGTGCTTTTTTAAAATTAAAGACTTTTTTTAGAGTAGTTCTAGGGTCACAGCAAAATTAAAAGGAAGGTACATAGATTCATAGATTTCCCAAGTATCTCCCGCATGCATGCATCCCTTCCCCTTTATCAACATCCCCCACCTGAGACATACATTTGTTATAATTGATAAACATATGATGACAATCACCCAAAGTTCATAGTTTGCATGTATTACACTAGTATTGTACATCCTGTAAGTTTTTTGGCTCTTATTTCTTTTTTATTCCTTCTCAATCTTGGCTGCTCTAGGAAGCTTGATACCTGATACCAAGGCTTTAGCCCAAACCAATTAAATTATATCAGAGTCTCTAGGTGTGAGATTCAGACATCATATGTTTTAAAATTCCCGAGGTGATTCCCAGATATAGCTGGGGTTGTGATTTACATTGCTTTTAACTTTCTGTCCCCACTTTCTTACTCATAAACTGTAGCTATTCATAACTGCTAAAAGTACAATAAAAATGAATGGATATAAATGTAATGCAGCATTTTTAATATGCTTTGTAACACTAAGGCAATACTTATTCCTGACCTTGGAAACCTTGGAAACCATAACACATAACTGAATATTATTTTAAAGGTATATGTATAAATCAGTTTTCTTGGGAATTTGTCAGACTTATCATAGGGAAAAGAGATTTAAAGGGTGGACAGCTCTGCAAGCTACTTCAGGGAAGCATGCACAACCCACAATGTAGCTGAAATACTTATTTAAACAGAAATTAATTAGGCACAATTGAATTAAAGACATTATTTTCTTGAAAGCTCATTATCAAGTAAAATGAGTTTTAATTAGAAAACAAAGAGGCAAAGAGAGAGAAAGATTTCCAAAGTATTTTACTATATAATTATTTTCCTAGTCTTTGAAAGGAGCACCTTGACGTAGTACAGGCAGAATGATCACCCACAGCTGGGAGAGCTAGGATTTTAAATGGATGAACTGCCATTTAAATGAACTTCGGCAGGTATTTAAAATGCCCGAACCTTAGTAACTTTAAATATAAAATGGAAATAACCCGGTTTGAAGGATTCTTTTAGAGGTTAAATGGCACTGAATAGGTGCTTGGTAGAGTTTCCATAAGAGAGAGCAATAAAAGATAAATAAGATGCTTCTTATTTATCACTACAGTATATTAAACTTATGATACTGTCTTTTTCTTTGCCACAGTGATATCTCCAGGACTATTCACCAGCTGTAATAAACTCTGTAACCAGGAAGGAAGAAAGAAACACTGTGGTGGCTGCTCCTGATCTCAGATCAGCTAGGGTTGCTTTTCACCTGAGCCTTGGGGAAGGCATTGTGCAACCATACTTTCACAAGGGCAGGCTCTTTGAGGGTGAAAAGTCAAGTTACACACTTGGGCGAAGTGGGTAAGAAAAGTCATTTCTATACTTTTGTGATACCTGTTTTCTTTGTAAAAGTTTGTATTAATTTTATAAGGCACATAGACAGGCTTTCCTTTCCCTGATTATTTTTCTGGCCAGTTCGAATTTGCAGCTAAAATATGCCCAGAGTAGTTTTTTCCCTGTTGCAACAAAGAGGAGCCATCCCATGAGTGGGAGAGAGCTACGATATACAAGTAATTCACTCCTAAGACTGGGAAGTTGGTGTGATTAGAGGAGAGTTGATGTCATCCCAGAGCCATCAATCACGGATTTTCCTTTAAATTAAAAGCAGAATGAGGTAAAAAAGAACTGCTTAATTTACATTTGTACCTAAGACTTAGGCAAGAGACAGAAAGAGTTGGAAACCTTAGTGACTGAAAATTATAATAATTCTAGCATTGGGTTGCAATTTGATTGTGGAATACAATACTCATGCGCAATTCTAGCCCAAGGTTCATAGTTTATGAGCTTTACTGGCATGATGAGAAGCTGTGACAAAGTCTGTATAGAGAAGCCTAAAATATTTACTCTCTGGTCCTTCACAGAAATAGTTTGTTACTCCTGGTCTAAAAATCATGCAGGCAGCTCTGCAAAAAGAGGCTAGGATTAGTGTGAGTCTAAAAAGTCCCAGCACTCATGTAGACCCTTGTTCATTCATCATTTCATTTAGTCCCAGCAAGCATGGAGGATAAGAGTTAATACCCCACGTTCACAGGAAAAAAAACCTGATTCTTAAGACCAGGTCAAGCCTGCAAGGCTAGTGAATATGAGGCTTGAATACAGTCCAAGGCAGTCTGACACCAAAGTTCTTTAACTTCTTTTAACATTTCTTCCTTCTGAGTGTGAAGTGTCAAAAAAAAAAAAAAAGTCCTGTTTCCAAATTTATGTACAGTGAAATGTGGCTCAAAGTCAAGGACAGTCAGAGCAAGCATTCCAGGGAAGGGAGCCGTGAGGAACTGAAGATGGGGTCCTGGACTAATGTTAGAAAGAGAGATGCTGGGAACTTGGTGTAGCAGGAGGCCATCAATAGGATGTGAATTCAGAGGTCTGAGGGTGAAGGGAAGTGGAAGAGGATACCCTGGGACTTCTCCTGGGGTGCTCCAGCTTCTCACCAGACTGCTCATCAAGATGGCCTTTGAATACCCAGCCAGCCAAAGGATCCTTCCATTAGACTATTATGAGTAAATTGACATATTCAGGACTTCATTTCTGATCACTGCATCAAAACATGTTTTTAACTGTGACTACACAGTCTCCAATCACCTTTCTTGATTTCACTATCAGATAACAAAAGCCAGGGATAAATATGGAAGGTCTTATCAGTGCCACTGCTACGGCTGCTGAGATACACGACGGCTGCTCACCTTGGCCTCGGTGGGGAATCTGCACTTCAGAAAGATCACTGTGAGTCCAAAGTCTGTCACTGAAGTTTGGAGTCTAAGGAATGGTGTTGTTACCGGGCTGAGTCTGTTCTCCTGAGTTCTTACCCCGCCAAAACAAAGGACTGAAAGGCAGAGACACAATAGCAAAGTAGAGGGAAATACACTCCAAGGGAGGAGTGGGCGAGAGTCAAGGTAGATGAAGGCCCCCATCCCTTAGGCGGTGGGCTTTCATATTACATTCTGGCTAGGAGGCGCCTCTGACTGACCAGGTGGGGTCATCTGATTGACAGGTCCATCTATACAGCCTCCCTCTCAGTGCGCATGTCCTTTCCCATGATGAGGCGTGGTTTAGGCAGTTCCTGGCTCTGCTCGATTGTGCCCATGTTGGGGTTTGGTTGGGCCCAGTTTGGCCTGATCCCCGTAGGAAGTTATCTCCCTGCAAAGCCTTTGTTGTCTTCACATGTGACCCCTACCTGGGCAGAGTTTGAGAGATTTTTTCCTTTGAACCTTATCTTCCCCTTCCCTGGCTGCTTAAGTTAATTTTTCTACCTAACATTCCTAACAGTATTTTCATCAGTTTACCTAGTGGTGATCAGGGTTTAATGCACAGGGTTTAATAGAAGCCCACTGATTGATTAGTCCCTATTACAATTTGAGCTGAGTGGAATAGAATGCTTATTGATCATGACCCATTTCCTCTGATCTTTTGGACATTATTCCTATTTTGCATCCTTCTAGGTTACATGCAGACCCCCACAATTCTGTAACACAATTGCACTGGACATTACTCTAAAATGTTCTGTGAATGAGAACTCTGGGGTCAGATCCAGAGTTTACATTCTAGTTTGCTCTCAAGCCCTACGACGTGGACAAGTTACTGCCTAATCTCTTTACATCTCAGTTTCCTCGTTTGTGAAAAGGAAATAGTAGGGTGGGTGGGGAGGGAGGGAGAAGGGGACTGAGGGGTATTATGTTTAGTACACACAGTGTGAGGGGTCACTGGGAAGACAGTGTAGCACAGAGAAGGCAAATAGTGAATCTGTGGCATCTTACTACACTGATGGGCAGTGACTGCATTGGGGTATGGGTGGGGACTTGATAATATGGGTGAATGTAGTAACCACATTGTTTTCTCATGTGAGACCTTCATAAGAGTGTATATCAATAAAAAAAAAAGACTGTTAGGTCCTAGTAGCAAAATTGTTGGGTCCTAGTGTATGCAACCATCAGCTTTACTAATTAATGACAAGTTGTTCACCTAACTAATTGTACTGGTTTATATTTTCATCACCATGGATGAAAGTCCCTATTCTTCCACATTTCACCAGTATTTAATATTGTCAGACTTTGAAAAATATATTTTGCTAATCTGATGGGTAAAATGGTATATCTTTATGGTTCTATTTGCATTTTCCAAATTACTAGTAAAGTTAAAAATCTCGCTTAAAAAAAAAAGGGAAATAGTAACTACTACACATGGCCATTGTGAAGCTTAAATGAGAAGATAACTGAAAACAATGCTTAACACAAATCTAGTACAGAGTAAACACTTTAAACTGTTAGCTTAATTTATTGTGTACTTACCTTTTAAAGGAGATAAGAGGGCCCCTCTATTCCCACCTTAGTATTATCAGTAGCATCGGATGTTATCTCTTAGAATAGGATCTCTGGTCATGGCTACTTTCTACAATATTAATTCCTATAAACCTATGAAATTGGAGTTAAATTTTTTAAAATATGTCTCAAAATTATTGAGTATTTCTTATGTGTCTAAAGGTAAATATATGCTTGTCTTTCATCTAGACAAATTAGAGTATGTGGGGGCAGTCATTTCTATACATTATCTCTAATCTTCACAACAGTCCAAAAAATGGTTGCTATACTAACAAGTTCTCATGTATGAAAACTAAGCTCAGAGGTTAGAGATTAGAAAGCTATATACTAAAAATGTTAACAACTTTTGGGACTTGGGTTATTTATTTATTTTTTACTATTTTCCATATTTTTCTGTATTTCTGAATATTTCATAATGAACATACATTGCTTTTTGTGATAAAAAAATGAAAAAGCTATTTGCAACTTAAAAATAAGAATTTTCCTAGGCCACAACCAGCAAGCGGAAGTTGGTTTTGAGCCTATTTCTGGTAATAAAGCCCATATTCATTCTTCTTCCCATGAATTCAACAACTATTTATTGGTCCTCTCAAGGCTACATGCCAGGCACTGTCCTAGGAGCAAGGGAAGCAATGAACAAAGCAGGCAATGTATCTGCTTTCCCGTATCCGTCTTTACCTGAAAGACGGTCAGTAATAAACAGATGCAAGTCATACACCAGATGGTGGTCAGTGCTGCTTAGGAAAAGAAAACTGGAGGAAGGGGGTAAGGTAGGATGAGGTGGGTTGTGATTTTTTTAAATTATTAAAGTATCATTGATAGAGGTGGGATACAATTTAACCAGACCTATGACTGGGAGAATTGCACCATGGAATCTAATTTTGTAACATGGAATGTCGGACAAATTAGTAGTTTGCATTGTAAAAAATGCTTGCATGGCTGCCATGCAACTAACGAACAAAAGTTTGATAGTTGGCATTTTCCCCATTCATCTTCAGTGAGCTTAAGAATGGCTTTGAAGAAATCTGGTAGATTCCAAGCATATTTTAAATTAATTATGTGTGTACTACCCAATTTGGCCTCCCTTGTATTTCAAATAAGCCAACATCGAATTAATAGTCCACCCAACAGACTGACTGTCACACTCAGACCTAAATTCCTAATTAATGTGTATTAAGAAGGGTCAAACAAAGAAAGCAGTTATTGAAAAGCAGGTAGGCACATTCATTAGTCTAACTGTAAGCATTTCTTCTAAGTCTCTCATGCAACTGACTAACTCTTGCCCTTTATATAAACATTGATAATTACCCTTTAGCCTACACAAAAGAATATATGGGGAAAAAAGTTAGTGAATTTTTAAAAAGAGTAACACGTGCCTTACTTGTAAATTAAGATTATAAAAAGTAGACATCATATTGGCCACACTACAAGGTCCATTTGAAAAGTTCACTTTTGAACATGTTGGTATACATTATTTCCAAATCTACATTTGCACATACATACATAATATGCTTCCATACATGCATAATACACAAAACTCTTCCAGACCCAGACACACATGCATGTGTACACACACTCGTGGTTTTTACATATGAAACATGGCTTGCTTCCTGCCTGCAGCACAAAACAATTGAAGTAATATCCAATCTATTTTAAATTGTCCACAGAAACCATTCAATGAATAGGATTAGCCTCCACCCCCACTTGAAGGAATATTCTTGCTCTGGAGCATAAGTTCCTGAGGCCAAATGTTTTTCTCAGGAGAGGACATCCAGGCTGCACAGGCAATGACAAACGGGAAGGAGCGGGGCTGACAGCAGTATTCCAGGCAAGGGGAGCAGGGGTCTCTTGTCCAGCAGGCGGCCCTCTCAGGGAGAGAGACAGCCAGACCTAGTGACCTTCCATGGTGCCCTCCCTGTGAGCAGGCACACAGGGTGCTCCTCTAATCCCCCTCTCAGCCCTGCCGGCTCTCTTCTTTCCTTGTCCGTTCTCTTGTTCAGCCTGGGAATCTACCAAGCAGACGAAAAGAGAGGCAAGCTTCCCTTCCTGCCCAGAGTCTGGGGGACTTCTCCCATCTGGTCATCTTCTTATAATGACTGGGGGTCGAGGTGGGGTGGGGGTAATTGGGAACAGAACTGCTGGCTCTTGAATTGGTGCTTCTTCGTCAACCCTGTGGGGAGGTGGCTGGCTTCAGCTGCTGGTGGTGGTAGTCACTTTTTACTTCTTTTTTGGGCCTTAGCAAAACTCCCTAAGGAAACAACAGGAAAAAGCATTTGCCTGATACCTTATTACTGTGGTGTGACAGCTACCATCTCGGGAACATCGAGGGTCAGATTGGGGGTGTGCGGGGTTGCTCAAGCTTTAAACAGATGCTTTCCAGTGTGTGGCAGCCATCACTCAAGGAACCGATGCTAGGAGTGAACTTGGGATATAAGCTTGAGATTCTACCCTTGCTCATGAGGAAATGAGCAGAAATATCTGCAAATAGCTGAAAACGTCCAAAGTCAAGAAGAGGCTTTTGCCGCTTGGAAATGAGCCAGCCCCAATGAATGACTTAGCACCTGTTTATCTGAAGAATCTTAAAATGATAATCCCAAGGGAGCAGAAATATTTATACACTTGCATAAGTCAGGGTCCGTGAGTGGAATAACACTACTGGTCAGGACTTGGTGAAGATTTAACTTTTTTTCCCTTCAAGCCGGTTAAACAGTCTTCATTTTTCACTTGCTTCAGTTGTGAAGGATCTGAGTTAATTCATTAGCAGAACTCTGTATGACTGGAGGTTCACTAAGTGGTTCCACTTGCAGGTCTGAATATTTAAAATCACTGGGTGATACATACTCAGACCTGTACCCACAAAAGCAGCCATAGGGCAATTATTTCTAAGAAGCCGAGTTAAGTACATCCCCTACTAATAGACACCATGACAGATGCTAGAAGAGTCCCTTGAATGTGTGCCTTTCCTCTCTAGCAAAGGAAATTTCCAATTGAGAGATTTGAGCTGTGCAGCTGGACAGAGTTTGACAAGGGCAAGACATTCCCAAGCCTTATCCTGGCTGTCTCCTATGAATTTCTAGAATATTAAAAATCGAGAAGCAAAACTATTTACTCACAGCTGGCACAAAGCTAAGGCATCTTCATTTGTTGCAAACAGCCTGCCAATGCTAAAAAAAGAATTCATCAGTAGCTTAGATTACTGATTAAATAGGCTCCAATTTGAGCTGTTTAAAACAACCATACTAAAATTAGCCAAATAACCATGTTACTTTAAAAGTGACATGTAGTAAGCAATCAATAAATTATATGTTGAATGGAAGAACAAAGCTGTCTTAACTGGTATTTATATGGTGAGCAAGGAGGTGTAAGGAGGAGATCGGAAGGGCCATTGGATTTAATGCTTGTGATCCGGGGGTCTGCTACCACCAGTGGTGTGTAGCACCCATTCAGTTCTTCAACCCAAAAGGTGGTTCCAGATGACCACCTTCCACATCCATCTTTACAATCTATCAGCAAGTCCTGCCAGGCTCACCTCCAAAACGTAACCCAACCTGCCTCCTTGCGCCATCTCCACTGCCCCAGGCCACTCCAGTAGCTCTTACCTGGCCTCCCACTTATACCCCACTCAGCGGTCACGGCAACTGCTGTGCCACTTCTCTGCTCCCAGCCCTGCAGTGGGTCCCCTCCTCAGCCCAGGAGATCCTTCACCATCTGACCCCTCCCTCCTCTCATGTCTTTTGGTGCCTTCTGTCCTGTTGCTCAGTGCACCGCAGACACATCAGCCTGCTTTTTGCTCCTCAAACTTGCCTTGTGGCCTTTGCACCTGCCATTCCCTCTGCTTTGGATGTTCTTCGCAAAGTTCACTGCTTCTCGCTCAAGCTGTGGCTCAACCGTCACCTCCTTGGAGCCGCCCTCGGGGCCTTGGCTGTCATTTCAGTCACTTTTCATCAAGCTATGCTGCTTTCTTCCCTTTACAGCATCCAGCACAACCTGGCCTTTCTTTGCTTACATGTCCACTGCGTCTCTCTAATGGAGGCAGTGAGTCTGTCTCATTCACCACTACATCCCCAGAACCAACTCATTTCTCAACTAGGAATTGTTGAGTAAATGAAAAGGATGTTACTTTCCTCCTGCCATTTTCTGGTTGGATCATGACCAAAAAATCACAGAAGGGTAGCATGTGACAGTTAATAGGACACTGAGACCATTTACTCCCATTCCTTCACTTTGGGATGGGCAAGTGGAGGCTGGAGTTCCAAGGTAACTTGCCTAGTACCACACTGCTCACTGGGGCAGAGTCCAGGGTAAAGTGAAATCTCATGATTCAATCTGGCACCCTCTGTACAAAAACTGTGGACAGGGCCAGGCTCCAAAGCAATTAGATTTTGTGGTTGGGTGAACAGTAAAAAGGAATGTATGATGGAAGGTGGAAGGAAAGACTTGGAAGAAAATATTATAAGACCTCTTAAAATAACAGGGATGGATAATATGGGGGGGGGTACAGGGAAGGCAGTATAGCACAGAGAAGACAAGTAGTGACTCTATAGCATCTTACTATGCTGATGGAAAGTGACTGTTATGGGGCATGTGGTGGGGGCTTGACAATAGGGGGGAATGTAGTAACCACAATGTTTTTCATGTGAAACCTGAGCATAAGATTGTCTATCAATGATACCTTAATAAAAAAATAAAAATAAATAACCGGGATGGTTACAAGACCCCATAATAACAAATAGAGGACAATATGTATGTGGGGGAAAGAGTCATCATTATTATCAGCTGTGGAAGTAACAAGTACAGTCTGTTGGGTTCTATACCAGGGGCTGCACAACAGGCAACATACATGTGCAAAGGGTGTGGTGGCTGCCCTGTAAGGCAGCATTGATGATGGGGCACTGCAGCTGGCTAGAGAGGGTGCATGCTGCCTGCAGACATTCACCTTCTGGACAAATATAAACTTTTTGTGGTCTTGGATTCAGTCCAGGGGCAGTCAGTTTAAGTCCCCTGACATAAACCTTCAGAATCTGGTTGGATCTTGGGTTGTATCAAATATATAATGAATTTGAACTGTGGTCTAGTGCTGAATAGAATACTCTAAGGAGAGATGATAGAAAAGCCATTGGGTGGCTTCTAGATCTGAGTCATCTTCTCATTCTCTCAAAGCCGTGCTCAGGGTGTGACAACTAAGTGGCTGTTCAGGCAGAGAGTGACTCAGGAAATGCTAAGGAAAGGGACTGGCTTGTTGGCTAGCGCTATGTACTTTGCACTGCGCACACACACTCAACATTTTGTTTATATGGCCCCGGGCTAAGACAGATGGTGGCTGGGCCATGCGGGTTGTCAAATACTGGAAAGAGGTCATCCCTGGTCCCTGGGGTGGGATCCTAGCGTTTGTCATTGCGTTAGAAAGGAAACCCAGGATTGGGCTGGAGAGCAAGAGCAATGGAGGAAGCCAGGGGAAGAGGTCAAGGCATGAATGTGGGGAATGAGAATAGTGAGAGGAATCAGATGGGCAGCAAGAAATTAAGGGAGAACTCTTTAAACTAAGGATCTTTGGAAGGTGAGAAGACGTACTCATCAATCAGGGTTTCATCGCTCAGTCTTCTCTAGTGAGGTTTGACTTATTCTCCCTGTGCAGGCTGTGGGGGGTATTCTGGATAAAAATAAATCAAAACCAACCAACAACAAAAAATCTTATCAATGGACCCACTGAAGTTGCAGGTCAACCTGACCTCAGATGAAGTTTTTGAAAAACAGTAGTACAAGATCCTAAGACTTGACTTATTTTTGGTGGAAAAATGCCTGGAGTATGACAGAACTTCCCCCCTTGCACTGGTGGACAGAGACCACTGCTGTTGTTTAAATTTCAATTCGATTAATAGAATATGAATGGCTTCAACCAACTAAGATGGAACAGTCACTCCATGGCAGCAGGAGCTGCTCACTGGGACTGGCCCTCCCCTGTCCTACTTCCTTAAGTAATACATACATGAGCTCGGTGGTTTTTGTTTCTTTATTTCTGTGGCCTATTGGACAAGCTAGATAAGAGCACAGGTTCCCAAGCACAGGCAGGAGGTAGTGCATGTTGAGGGGCAGCTGTTCTGGGGTTCACGGCCCAAACAGGGTGAGCTGGTCTGTCCGCCCCGGGAAATCAGAGCCCGGGAGGAGGGGGTGGGTCACCATGTGGAGGAACAGCACTGCTCCAGGTACTGGCATCTACATGAGGCGATGAGCGGAGGAGGGCACCATGCAGGGCGGCACTCCGGGCGGGCTGCCAATGCACTGTGGGGTGAGGAGAGCCTCTGCCCACCGCCAAGATACCTGCGTGGGAGTGGAAGCAGGCTGGGGCGAACAGAGCGTAGATGGGGGAAAGGGGTGGCTGCAGCAGTAAGAGTGTGGTTACAGGGGGAGGGACTGAATAGATGAGTAATCATATCAAGAACAACGTGCTCCGGTTTCTCACTGTCAGTGGCGGTGGGGGCGGGGGTCCTATAAATATGGAAAGCGAGAAAAACAGGATGAACTGCGTGATGTTTGATGGGAATTGGCATTATCGGAGTAAATCCACTGTCTCTGTGTGTATATTTGCATGTGTGTGAGTGTATGCGTGTGTGTGACCCAGACATTGGATCAGAACGCATACCTATTGAATATTTTGGGCGAAGAGGGAAATTAATGGATGTCAAGATGTTCTCCTTTCTTTATAAAGAAAGCATTAGAAAATTCTCCAGAATTTTAAGTTGAGTGGTAAGTTAAAGAATAGTTTAGCTGTTCTTTTACTCAATTATCAGTTTGGGCCAAGAGATGTGCACGGCCTTATTCATGTGCTCCAGTCTGGCGTGTACACAGAGGCTTCCCTTTTTCCTCGGAGTGACCTGCCCATTGACAGGGCAGTCATTCCACGGCGAGGGCAGGTTACGTGGAGAATGCCCGACCCTGCGGTCATGCGTACAAACACACCTGATGCCCCCGCATTCCTTCTCTGGGTTGATGGTACAAACTACTGGTGGCCCTCTCCTTTACGCCTCCCAGAAACCCCCCACATACACACAAGAAACCCATCATCTTATTCTTAACCTGTAAGTCTCTCCCGTCTCTGCGCAGGGCCCAGCGGCACAGGCTGGCACCCTCGGGCTGTAGGGGGCCTGGCTCTCAGAGGGCATCACACTTGGGGTTTAATGCTCTGCAGTTGTCTTGCAAGTCTTTGTAATTTTATCTTTGAATCTCTATTTTGTAAATGGAGTCTAATGGGTAAGGGCGCTTGCTCTGGGAGCCTGGTTCGGGGGTGGGCCCGGGGGGCCCGCCCTGCTTGGCGGCTGAGCCTAGGGTCGGGGTTGGACACGCGCGCCCGGTGCCATCTGGCAGCGGTGCTTCGGCGGGTGGGCACGGTGGCTGCTCTCCCTGCCCCGGGGCGGAGGCCCGCGGTGCGGACGGAGGGTGGCCGGCGGGAGGCGCTCTCGCATGGGAGCCAGCGTTCCGCTCACCCCCAAGCAGCACGAGGGCCCCCAGGCGCGGTTTAAGATCTTTGGTAGTTACCAGTCTGCGGGGGTTGGGACTGCAGGCCGGTGGGAAGCGGGGTCGCGTGCTTTGACCTCTCCATCCACCCGGCGTGGGCAGAGCAAACGCGCTCGTCCTGTGCGGCCCGGCGCACCTGCCGGCGTCTGCCCTCCCCGAGAGCACCTCTGCGCCCGGGAGCCTCTCGCTCCTTCCACGCTTGCCCAGTCTGGCTTGCAGTGACCTCTCGTGGCCAGCTTGAGGCACCCTCCGGAATGAGACACGAAATTCAAGTCGTGTAACTGCAGTGACTGCGTAAGAGTTAAATGCTCTGATATTTGTTTTAAGACTGATATTGCACAATATAAAGATGAGGGTAAAACCCATTCAAATAATGTAGAATTAATTTCTTCCTTAGTGAGAAATAATTAAATAGCAAATAACACCAGGACAACGTGGGAGGAGTTTGAGGTAGTAGGACTGTGGGAGAAAGGACAAAAGCTATGCGTGTGCCTTTCACAGCACTTTCTCCTTGAACAAGCGGCTCCCCGGTTCCATTTTGCAATGGGCGCTGCAAATTACCCTTTTCTGTCTCAGCCTCTTCTCCAACCCCACAGCCACTTCCTTGGTTCCGGTCCAAATCTATCTCATGGACAGTTTCAACAGCTTCTTCACCATGTCTCTGTCTCCTCTCTGAGGCCCTTCCACCCCAAAGCCTTCTCCAGTTTGTAAAAGCAATCTATAAAAATGCAGATTCTAGGGGTGTCTACTGAGCCCTGTGTAAACTATGTAATAAAGATTTAGCCACCCCTTCAGCCCTGTCATTTCCTGTATCCCCTTGTGCTTCACTGCTAGAAAGCTTCTCTCAGCACCTGTTCATTCCATGCTCTCCTTGCTGTGTCCCAGCGCCGCTCCTTCCTCTATCCCCACGGCCCACCCTACGCCGCCCTGACCCTCTTCTGGGAGCTCACCCTTCACATCTCAGCTCAGGTGACCCGCCCCGTGATGCCTTCTTGGATCACTGCTGGTAAAGTCAGGCATTTGCCCCTTCTCTTTGCTGAATGGAACTTTGTGTATTTCTTCTATTGCAACATATTTATTACACTGTATTACCAAAAAAATAGTTTTTGCATTTCTTTATTTTTCGAAGTCAATAGCAGCTTGAAAATAAGTTCTATTTATTTCATAATATTTACTAATTTGTTTACTGAAATGTTATTTGTTCAGTATCTAGCACATCCTAGGCACTTTGGGCTAAGAATGCAATGAATGGGTAACAACAAAAAATACATGGGTCCATGGCACTGCAGTTTAGCTGTGGAGACAGAACCTTAAGTGAGTCACATAGTACATAAATTTCTCCAGAGATGCACTGCTGAGAAAGAGGTGGTTGGTTAGACAAAGAGCTCAAGGATGAGTAGGAGTCCACCAGGCAGAGAGTGGGCAGAGACTCCAGACTCCAGGAGAGAACTGCATGTGCAGATCAGGGGCTGGGAGAAGTTGCTGAAGGAGAGGCAAGGAGACCTGTGGAGCTGAAGCTGAGCATGATGAGGTGCGCTGTGAAGTGACGTCAGAGAGGAAGGTGGGCTAGATTTTGTGCGCCACAAACCCAAGGAGTAAAGAAAAATGGACTAAGCAGAATTTGAACATACTTTTCAGTGGTAAAATTCAAAATATCTGGATAATACCAGCATGTTGGGAGGGGGGAAACCAGGGTTCTTCGAGAATGCTGCCTAATGCCTTTCTGGTAGGCAGTTTGGCAAAGTGTATTATAAACCTCATAGTATTCCTTGACATAAAAGTTCTACTTCTAGGAGCTCAGACCAAAGAAATAATCAGATGAGGCCACTCAGATAATGTTACTGAGACTTGGCATGAAAGAGAATTTCATGAAAGGAAGGTTGTTACTTCTTTTCCATTCCTGAAGGAATTCCTCTTAATTTGTCTTTCTGAGTATGCAAATCAATTGATCTATCTGAATAGATACTTTCTTTTCCTGATATGTGTATAAAATGAAGATAAAAATAAAAAACAAAACATTGTTAGTCAATATCTTAGTTGATTCCAAATATGATAAGGCCATTTGTTAAGAATGAGGATTAAAAAATAATAATCCAAACTACATGTCTCAGAGGATCTTCCTATTTAAGGTGCTGCCCAGGAGTCACAAATCACTGCCTGTCCATGGCAACTGTTTTAGGTAATGTAATTTTGCACCCTGGCAGCTCGGACACCGTGCTGCCTATGCCTGCAAGTGAGAGGGATCAGCTTTCCTACCTCACGTAATGTGGTGTCCTTGGCATATGGATTATAAGCCTTCAGGCCCATAAATATGACTTTTTGAAATGATTTAAATGTGATTCCATGCCTTTTGCAATGTTTTCAAGCACTAGGGCTTCTAACTATCATCCTTGAGTAGATAACTTTGTTAATATTCAGGATCCTGGGTCTCACTAGGACTGTAGTAAACTGCAAAAGACCCCTAACTCAGCTCTAGGATTCAATAACTTGGATTCGGCCAGCTTTCAACATTGACTTAACCAGGAAACAAGAGATAGATTAATTTCTCTGAACCTGTTTCCTTATCTGCAAATTGGACATAATAATAGTATCATCCCATCAGGTTATTTATGGGATTAAATGAGCTAACACAGAACAAGAATTAAGAGCCATATCTGGCTCACCATAATCCCCAATAATGTCAACTATCCCTGTCCACAATACAGAGGTGCCATGAGAGATCAAAGTTTCCAAATTAAAAGAAGGTTGAATCCACTAGGAGAAAAATATTGCTATTGAAGAAAAGAGAGACACGTTTAAGTGTACCATTGAAATTCTGGCTTCAAACAACCCAGTCTTTTTGTTGCTAGCCAAGCAATGGCAGAAACAGAACTGGTTTCCAGGCATGAGAGGCAGGGGACATGAGCTGTGGCCAGGACTGGACTTGTGGGGAGACTGCGGGGGGAAAAGTGTATGGTTGCAAATTTAAAGGAAGCTGAGTTTGACTTGACACAAAGAATGAATGGCTACCTTAGAAGAAGTCATCTCTAGATAGCTGTGGGGTACATGATTTTCCAGTAAGCAAACCTCCAAAATCCTAAAGAGTCTTCTTTCATATTAAAGGGTCTGTGTCTTTTCTCCTATATCACTTGACTTCTTTCAATGAGACAGTTTGTGGAGGTTCAGTGCGCAGACCCTGTAGTTGGAAACGCCTGAATTTGTATCTTGCCTCTTCCACTCTCTTATCTGTGTGATCTTAGGCAAATGAATTAACCTCTCTGTGCCATTAATTACTACACTTCCATGAACTGTGAAAATTGAGATAATCTATATAAAGTGTTTCAATATTAACACTTATCAAAATGTTAACTATTATTATGTATATTGTTATTTCTTTTCTTCCCTTCTAGTTCCTGGATCCCTCATTATTTTGAGAGACAGTACTTTTCTATGGGTTCTCTTTTTTCCTTACCCAAACTAGGGGCCTGGCCTGTCAGTTTACAGTAACATCCTCCAATTTTCCGGATCCTCGCCCCCCAGGCTGGCCCATCAGCTGGTTGCTGAAATGGAGTGGGTGCGTGAGAATCAGACCGCATGTCTACATTGTCAAATGGGATGTCTTACATTTCTGCAGTGACGTCAAGGCTAACACCGTGCGATAACACCAGCACTGGAGTCAGATGGGCCTGGGTTCAAGTCCTGACTCTGGCATTTGACAGCTGACATGGCCTTAGACAACACAGTGTGTGCCTCAGTTTGCTCATCTGTCAAAATGAGCCACACATCAGCTGTGCTGGACACCTTCCATGTGCCCCGCCAGACCGCACTCTGCCCTTCTCCACTCTGTTCTGTGCCTCTGTCCATAAGCTCCTTTGCCCTCTGGCTCCGTATGAGCAGTACCCAGAGGTTGGCTCATACACCAACCTCCCGGGAGGGCACACATTGGTTCAGACTTCTACAAATGCAGCTCTAATGCCACCACTGTGCACAAAAACGCTTGCCCTTGGAGGAAATTGAAATGTGTAGCGTGCAATTTTACGGAGCTCCTGATCTGATAGGAGTCTAACTTTTATCTCTTATTCTTCATGTGTCCTCATGCTGATGAAACCAAATGATTCTATCGCTTGTTCCTGAATATGTCCATGCAGTTCCCTGTCTTCGTGCCCCTGCTTCTGCCATTCTCTGCCAGGGCTTGACTGCACATGACTATATCTGACCCTTTGCTGCAGGCCTGGCTCAAGTGCCTTCAAAGCATTCCTGGCCCTACTCCCCCCAAACAGGACCTGGTTTCCTGTGGGAATCCCCATATTCCTGTGTGTACCTGTCCTTCAGCACAGTACAACCAGCTGCTTGTCTGATAACTTGTCTGATAATTTCCCACACTGTTCTGTAAGTTCTGTGGGAAAGGGTCCCTGTTTTATGCATTCTGTGCCCTCCATGGAGGGCACTCAGCCAGCCCATGATGAGTGATGTGTGTGGACTGGCAGTGGGTGAAGGCCATAAGCTGGTTGAGAGAGAGTTGCCAACTTGTGTGGATTCAATTTTAACAAACACTTCTCTGGGTGTTCCTCAGTGATATGAACAAGTCCTGTGCTTCTGTGCAGTACTGCTAGTGGGGGAAGGGATGAGGAATAAATTAGTCTCTGATCATTCTTTTGGCTCACTGCTACGTATAGTTCATGACAGAACACTGTCTAAAAAAGGCTCACGGGGGTAACCCTGCATGAATGGTGATATTCTAGGACAATGGTAGGCTCTGGGGGAGGAGAAAGTGTGAAGGCAGAGTGTAAAAGGAAATTTTCACTTGCTGCCTGCCAAGAGGAAAAGTAGAATACATCCCCTTTGCTGGTGCCTTAGATTCTCTGTGTAACGTCAGGACACACCACGACAAAGTAACGTTTATGCCTGAGTGATAAATTCAGCCAGGGTGGATTGAACTTGCATTATGTGCCCCAGTGCTGCCACGTGCTCTGGACAACACCAAGCACTGGAGGCAAGGTCTCTGCTCCTAATTATTGCTCAAGTTTACATGGGAAGCAAGGTCTACATGATACCATCCACAGTGAGGAGGTATATGAGTGGGTTCATTATTTAACTACCCTAAAGCCATTCATAAGTTGAAAGTATTTAATATGACTGGAGGTCACATTATGGGAGCCAGATTCTCCATGCCTGAGTTACTCTGGGGAGAAGTGAGTTTCCTTTAAGGCAGCCAGGGTAAAAATAGCCTATCATGGGCTTCTATTGGGGCTAAATATTTTATCTCTTATGAAGCAAGCTTTGGTGGCTACCTGCCTTTCTGACTCCAGGCTGGTCATGTCCTTCTCTCCCTCTTGCCAGAAGCTCAAACTGACATGCTGGTCGTGGCCATTTAAGGGGCCCCGGGATGGTCTGAGACCCCGCGGGTGGACTACAGGGGCGAAGACAAGCCACGGCTGCCGCTGGCGGGAGAGGGGAGCAGATGGTCACCCAACACGCAGCCAGTGGAGCACACGTCCTTCCCCGACCCCAAACTTCCGTTTAATTGGTATTTGAAGTTAGTTTACCTAGTCTATGGCTTGGAAATGAGGAAGTGAAATTGCACATTTTTAGCGCCACTTTACTGGTGATGACTATTTTGTGCCGTTCTTGTCTGGTTTCCCAGCTTCAAAGGGTGGTTGGGAGGATGATCTAAAGTAAGTTAGTGCTTAGTGGAGTGAGAGCACATAGTCAGCAGGCAAAAATAGTAGGTATTTTTCCTAAAACTTGTCACTTGCTGTGCTGTGTCCTAACCTATTAACTTCTGGAGAGCAGACCATATATTTGAATCCTCCTTGATAACAACGTAACACAAGGCAGAAATAAATCCTTCACTTCTATTAAGTCTTTAATACTGTCTGATGATGTATCCTAAAAAAGTAATGTTTAATAGTAACTGCTAGAAATTCCTCTTCTTTTTTTATTTTTCACATATTTATTGTGGCTATCCTTCAGTCCGGCAGCAGCTGGTTCGGGAGAAGGGGATGCTCCATCCTTTGACCAGCAGGCTCACCCTGGAGCTATATTTGGAGTTGCTGGCAGAGGGGCATTGGTGTCCCCTCTCTTGTGAAGGCTTTTCCTGGTCACAGAGGAACAGACATCAGCTCTTGCAGCTGCTCTAATGGCCTTGTCCAAAGGAAAGCTTTTCTAAAAATAGAATCAAACAGAGCAAATGGTCTGTCTGATAGCCTGTTTTGAGGGGCAGGAGGTGGGGGGGTTCAAAAATTAAAATATGTTATCAAGTAGGATGAGAAACATGTAAACTTTGGAGAAGTTCTAGGGCATGATTTTTATTTAAAAAAAATCTCAGCTGGCCCAGTCATGCCTATGTGCCACCTAGAGAGATTAGGTTAAACACGTAAAATTGCCAGTGTCCGACACAGCCTAATGTTTTAAAGTTTTACGTGATGTTTCCGGTGGACAGCAAAGTCCTTGGTATCTTAGGGGCACAACTTAAAAAGATTCCAGAATAAATCACAGGCCATTCCAATGGTGCAAGTGGCCTACAAGTTTCCCAGCTCTTCGGAGAACTGTTAGCTCCCTCAGCTCCCCATGACTCTAGGCATCACCGTGGCACAGAGCACCAGCCAAATGCATAACCCCAGCCTGGACTTCTCCCGTGAGCCCACAGCCTAAACCCGACTAGAAGTTCCTCTCATTTCTGTGGGCTCCCAATTTTCCCTTCTCTCCTGGTAAACCGGGAGTGATCCAAGCCAGGGCCAAGCAAGTCAAACAGCAGGATCAACATCTACCACTTGAGTGAACTGACGTTATACATGGAAGTCCCTAGAATGTGTCAAGAACCACTGTTACCTTTTTTTAGTTCCTAGATTTCATTAAAAGTCCAGGTATATCCTAGGGAGACTGAACTCTGTGGAGGCACGTGCTTGGCCTCCCCAGGGGCCTGTGTCTATCTGAGGCCTCTTGAGGACTGAGATTACCTCTTGTGCCTGAGTCAGTGTGCCAGCCCCAGCGTTTGGCCCAAACCCTCTGGCTTCCTGAGGCCAGTGGCCAAGCACGGCTCACCTACCCCGGGTCTCGCTGCCTGTGGACCAGGCCTCATTCCACTCAGAGGCCAGTGATACCGTGAGTGAGGCCTCCACAGACTATTTCTGAGAGCCAAGCTAAGCATTCTTCAGAAGGCGGCACAGCCCAGGGAAGGGAGACTGCTTTGTGGTTCATTATTTCAAAAAAATGATGTAATGTCATTCGAAATCTTAACTTGCTATGTAAGTGACACATGATTCTCATCTTGCTGATCATTTGAGGTTGATATCTTCATTGGAAATACAGGTTGCTTTTACATTGCTCTAGACTTAAGACAAAAATAACTTGGATATCCTTTCAGAATAAATTCCTCCTGCATTTATTATCCTCCAAGTCCAACAAGATCTACTTTTTTGGACTTAAAGTAATGTCATTGGAAGTCAGAACTGCTACCTCTTGGAATATAGGGTCAGTATTACACTGATCACCATTCAATGTGACTGCCAGTTTGTGGTTTTTCTCTCTACATTCTAAACCTGAAAATTGCAATAGGAAAAACATTTAATAGTTTTTAGGAAGCAAAGTGTTGTTAAAGCCATAGCAACTCATTTGCAAGAACTTACTTTACCAGAAAATGCCAGGTGTGTGGTGTGGTGGCCATCCTGTCACTGGAGGCAATGATGAGGATTTGCAACTTGAGGCGGGAGAAATGAAGGACCCACCTCGATGGATGAGGGGAGTGAGTGGATGTGGGGTTTGGGTGGTGGGCTTAGTCCAGTGGCAGTGTTGGAGCCGTGTGGCTTTCCTGAAGCCTTCTAGCACTTCCTGCTATTCAGCTGACCTATGTAAGTGTGTTTCATTTGGTTCTAATCTTAGCTGCTACTTGACACAGTGAAAAATCCATGAAAACGTGGCCAATGTGGTGTTCATAGATTCACAGGGTAATGTGCTACGTTATGATCTATGAGATTATCTTCAAAATGCTCAAGGTGGAAGTGTCAGTTCATTCTTACCTTTTTCAGAGAAGGATTCTTGGCCCTTTATGCTGGGAATTTCTTGCCCTTTTTAATCCTTTTCTGTCTCAATGCTACTTATCATCTGGGCTTTGGCTCTGTGGTTATCTTCAGGCCACTGCTGTCCAAGCGCTTCTCTGTGAACCGATGTAGCCACGCAGTGTGGTCTCCCAGCAAAGACCTCCCGGAGGACAGGGGAGTGTGGCGCAGGTCAGAGAAGCTGGAAGAGAGGATGGGAAGACCAGGTGATCTGAAACACCGTCCCACTAAAACCATCCACATGGGGGGAAAAGTCCAGAAAACACCCCTTTCAGTCCATTTTTGAACTTCCAAGATTGTAAGGCAATCCCTGAAGGGCAAAAATCTTAAGAATAAAAAGCAAACCAGAAACCGGCACGGAAGCCAGGGCTGTCCTGGGAGCCAGTGAAAAGCTGGTCTATTGTGCTTTTAGGTATGATTCCTACACACGAGTCATTCCAGACCATGTCTGTAAATCGGAAAATGTAGGTAAAGCATAGCAATCTCTTTGGCTCACACATGATCCCCACCCCTCTGCAGCCCCCAGGGTAAATGTTTTGTGCCACAAGAAACAGCAGTTTTTGCCAACACCATGGTGGAGGAATTTCGTAGTGTATATGAAATGCATTCACCCCAAATTCTCACTCTTGGCTCAGTTGGTCATTTGTTCTGTTCTAGAAGTCCCAACTGCATGAGTTTCCTGGATCTTTGTATAAAATGAAACATGCTAGTCGAGGAACCAGTCTCTGCCTTTCACAGAGCCTGCACCTGCTTCTCCAGCAGCTGCTTCTGAGAACACGGCCCCTCCTCACCCTCTGCCCACGAGCTCCAGTCACCTTCTCCTCAGGGAAAGCCTATATTTACCATAGTATTTCTTATTTGCTTGGCACTTAATATGTCGCTCTGTGAATATTCTTGAGAGAATCTGTATTTTGTTTGTTCCCAGGTGACAGGGTCACATTGATTGGGTTCCTTATATCTTTTATCCCCCACAAGCCATGTTGTTTTTAATGTATGATAATGCAGAATATGAGGTGTTTATTTTTAGGAATGTATACATATATATACACCAAGTTTTGGTGAAAATGCTGGGCCAAAAATTAGAGCACTGGGATGACAGATCAAGGATCTTGGGTTTACACAAGATGGAGAAGCTCATCCCAAGACCCCAGCCCACCCCAATACAACCAAGATGCCTGAAGAGGTCACATTCTCAGTGAAAGGGAGGCTGGGAAAAATATGCCTGGCAGCAAAAGGCACCTACAAAGAAAACCGTTGGTGGAACAAGAAATTAATGATAGCAGTAATACTAATTTCTTCTCTAAGGATCTGTGGTCAAACACCTGCTCCTTTAAGAATCTGGAATTCCAATTAACACTATCCCCTCAGGGACACCCCAAACTTAGAAATGAAGTGACCCCAGGAAAGTGGCACCCCTGGTAATCATGCATATCCTCTCTGGAGAGGAACAGCCTCAACCAAGATCCCACAAGTCATCAAAATACAAGCTTACAATAAAAAGATCACCACACGCTTTAGGGAAACAAGACACCATGAGTGAGACTCAGCAGAAGCATTAAACACAGTTCTAGACCCCCATAGAATGTGAGATTGGAATTTTCAGATATAGAACATAGAAAAATTATTCATGAAATATATGCTTACAGGGAGGTTACACAGAATGTCAAAACAGTTCCCAGATCAGAAAACACACAGAAGACAAGCACAGAGATCATCAGAGCAGCCCATGTGTTCTTTTTATCAATTAGACCAAATCTCTAAGGCCAAGGACTTCTCTGCTCTGCCAGGACCCCACAAAATAAGCCTCAGAGTAAATTGCCTGTGTCTGTCTGACCTTAGGCAGGCCTGCTCTGCTGTACAGGGCAAAATAAAATTTACTTTGCCTTCCTAACTTTGGTTTCATGTCCCACTTTACTTGACTTCCCTGTGTCTCCAAACCAACTTTCTCCCCAACAAAGGTACACTAAAAGAATAAAATAGACTGTGTAATGTACAAACAACAGAGTGAAAAAAATAATTCAAAAGACATCAGGGAGAAAAAAAGAAAGAAAAGCATAAGAGATCACAAAATCAAATCAATATATACAGTATCCACGGTTTCTCTTCCCATGATTTCAGTTGCGTGCTGCCAGCTGTGCTCCAGAGCAGATGATCCTCCTCCTAATGAACCATCAGGTCAGCAGTAGCCTAACACGGTGTTACAATGCTCACGTCACTCACCTCACTTCATGTCATCGCATAGGCACTTCATTATCTTAAATCACCACAAAAAGAAGGGTGAATACAGTACAATAAGATACTTGAGGGTGGGCAAAAGAGGGAGGGGCTACACTCATATAACTTTGATTACTGTATATTGTTTTTATTAATTTTACTATTAGTTATTGTTAATCTCTTACTGTGCCTAATTTAAAAATTAAAGCATATTTTAGATATGTATGTACAGGGAAAAGTGTAATAGTCATAGGGTTTGGTACTATCTATCCTCAGGTTCAGGCTTCCCCCGGGGGTCCTGGAACATATTCCCCCCTGGGTAAGGCTGGGGGTTAACTGTACCATTTTTTTTAAAACCTCAAATGGAATGTGTCTAATTGTGAAAGTGCCTCCACCCTGCCAGTGTGTGGCCTCGGGGCAGGCCCCACGGATGGTGGTGCAGGAGCGGAGGTGGCTTCCTGTCACCCCTGCGGCCCCTTAAGGATCCGCGTCCCTCGAGGTGTCTGGCCTGAGGCGGTTGTCAACCAGTGTCTGGGTGCTCATTTTGGGGGTGGGCAACGATGGCAAATGCTCCTCTATTGCAGCATCTCTAGAATGCTTGCTTCTCGTGCTAAAACTGTGTTCAGCATGAAAAAGGAGATGTGCCTTTGAGGGAAACAAGGAAGGCTGAGGCAGGGAACCTCTGTTTCCACGGAGGAGATGGTCCAGGGGTCTGCAGAGCAAGCAGACCACCCAGGCGAGGAGGAGAATCCTTCCAAACCTGACAGCAAATCTCTCTCCAGGGCAGATGATGGAGAGAAAGGAAGGGAAAGCAGATCTTTAAAAAGTGGAAGGATTTATGTTGGTCATTCAGAAAAGTCAGCATAAAGAAGATATTTTAAGAAATCATTTTTTGTTGTAAGTCTACTGAAGAAAAAAAGAAGACAAAACTAATGTTCTGGGGGAACAACAAGGCTCTGAATACTCAGAAACACAGTCCCTGAGCTTTTACATGGGTTTGAAGATCAAGAAAGGAAAGAGTAATGCTTTGCTGATGCTTTTTTTTTTTTGTAGATAATTATTTTTTTATTGAAGGGTAGTTGACACACAGTATTACATTAGTTTCAGGTGTACAACATAGTGATTCAACATTTATATACATGACAATTCTAGGTACCAGCTATCACCATACCAAGCTGTTACAATATCTTGACTATATTCATTACATCCCAGTTACTTATTATTTTACCATTGGAAGTATATACTTTTTTTGTGTGTGTGTGTGAGGGCATCTCTCGTATTTATTGATCAAATGGTTGTTAACAACAATAAAATTCTGTATAGGGGAGTCAATGCTCAATGCACAATCATTAATCCACCCCAAGCCTAATTTTCGTCAGTCTCCAATCTTCTGATGCATAACAAACAAGTTCTTACATGGAGAACAAATTCTTACATAGTGAATAAGTTCTTACATGGTGAACAGTACAAGGGCAGCCATCACAGAAACCTTCGGTTTTGCTCATGCATTATGAACTATAAACAGTCAGTTCAAATGTGAATACTCATTTGATTTTTATACTTGATTTATATGTGGATACCACATTTCTCTCTTTATTATTATTATTTTTAATAAAATGCTGAAGTGGTAGGTAGATACAAGATAAAGGTAGAAAACATAGTTTAGTGTTGTAAGAGAGCAAATGTAGATGATCAGTGTGTGCCTGTAGACTATGTGTTAATCCAAGCTAGACACGGGCAATAAAACATCCACGTATGCAGAAGATTTCTCTCAGAACAGGGGGGGTGAGGTTCTAAGCCTCACCTCTGTTGATCCCCAGTTTCTCACCTGATGATCCCCCTGCGACTGTGCCTGTCTTAGGTTTTTCCTCCCTTGAGGAATCTTACCTGTCTCTGGCTAACCAGTCATCTTCCGGGGCCATACAGGGAAATGTAAAGTTGGTAAGTGAGAGAGAAGCCTTACTGTTTGAAATGGTTAGCTTTTTATTTCTTTGCATATTTATGCCCTGTAGCTTCTATGCCCAGCATTTGTCTTGAGGTATCTTTACCACTTGGAAGAATTATGATACTCGGTAAATTTGATATGAGGTACGAATTCTATTTAAGGGTCGTAATTAGGAAGGAAGAAGAAAAGCTATAGAAGTAGCAGGCGGCAGAAAACCTGGGAAGATTGATTATTTCTTTGACATATCTTCTTGTAGAGTAACTTTAGCATGTATAGGTTTTAAGCTACTAATTAAATTGTGCACACACATTAACATAATAGGAGTATAGTTACATAACCAAAGCATACCTGTAATTACCAGCCATCTCCAGTGAAACCAAGAAAACCAGTTAGGCACCTTAGGCATTTGTGAAAACTTATCTATGATATGGTGGATATTGTCCAACTGAACTTGAACAGTCTGAGAGAAATCAGACAAATTAAAACAACCCATTCCTGGGGACTGTTCACATGCCATATGTTCTTTTAACAGTAAATAGTCTGTAGTTGTAAGATTTTGGAGCGCTACAATTTGCACTTCTCCTAATTCTTGGTTGAGTTCCAACAGTATAGATCCAGTCAGATTTGTTGTTTTACTGTATGCACAGGCCAGCTTAGATATCTCCTTCATTCCCATGGCAAGTCCAGGAACTGGTGGGATGAGTGCATCTACAGCTGTAGCAGTGCGTGGATCTTTGTTGGGGTTTTTTGATGATCATCTTCTGGCATGAGTCTTCCAGAGAGTGCTGATGTTGGAAGTTTTTTTTCATATTGTATCTTAGTTCATTTTCAGGGTAGCCCAATTAGGCTTTGATTCTCTGTATAAATACAAACAGACCCTTTGCCTACACTTTTATATGCCCTTTATACTCTTGTGTAGAACTCATTGGAGGTCAACACAGAGGAACTGCCCTTTTTTTTTTCTTTGTTTTTGTTATCACTAATCTACACTTACATGACGAATATTATGTTTACTAGGCTCTCCCCTATACCAGGTCCCCCCTATAAACCCCTTTACAGTCACTGTCCATCAGCATAGCAAAATGTTGTAGAATCACTACTTGCCTTCTCTGTGTTGTACAGCCCTCCCTTTTCTCCTACCCCCCCATGCATGCTAATCTTAATATCCCCCTACTTCTCCCCCCCCTTCTCCCTCCCTACCCACCCATCCTCCCCAGTCCCTTTCCCTTTGGTACCTGTTAGTCCATTCTTGAGTTCTGTGATTCTGCTGCTGTTTTGTTCCTTCAGTTTTTCCTTTGTTCTTATATTCCACAGATAAGTGAAATCATTTGGTATTTCTCTTTCTCCGCTTGGCTTGTTTCACTGAGCATAATACCCTCCAGCTCCATCCATGTTGCTGCAAATGATTGGATTTGCCCTTTTCTTATGGCTGAGTAGTGTTCCATTGTGTATATGTACCACATCTTCTTTATCCATTCATCTATCAATGGACATTTAGGTTGCTTCCAATTCTTGGCTATTGTAAATAGTGCTGCGATAAACATAGGGGTGCACTGATCTTTCTCATACTTGATTGCTGTGTTCTTAGGGTAAATTCCTAGGAGTGCAATTCCTGGGTCAAATGGTATGTCTGTTTTGAGCATTTTGATGTACCTCCATACTGCTTTCCACAATGGTTGAAATAACTTACATTCCCACCAGCAGTGTAGGAGGGATCCCCTTTCTCTACAGCCTCGCCAAAATTTGTTGTTGTTTGTCTTTTGGATGGCAGCCATCCTTACTGGTGTGAGGTGATACCTCATTGTAGTTTTAATTTGCATTTCTCTGATATTTAGCGATGTGGAGCATCTTTTCATGTGTCTGTTGGCCATCTGTATTTCTGTTTTGGAGAACTGTCTGTTCAGTTCCTCTGCCCATTTTTTGATTGGGTTATTTGTTTTTTGTTTGTTGAGGCGTGTGAGCTCTTTATATATTCTGGACGTCAAGCCTTTATCGGATGTGTCATTTTCAAATATATTCTCCCATACTATAGGGTTCCTTTTTGTTCTATTGATGGTGTCTTTTGCTGTACAGAAGCTTTTCAGCTTAATATAGTCCCACTTGTTCATTTTTGCTGTTGTTTTCCTTGCCCGGGGAGATATGTTCAAGAAGAGGCCACTCATGTTTATGTCTAAGAGGTTTTTGCCTATGTTTTCTTCCAAGAGTTTAATGGTTTCATGACTTACATTCAGGTCTTTGATCCATTTTGAGTTTACTTTTGTATATGGGGTTAGACAATGGTCCAGTTTCATTCTCCTACATGTAGCTGTCCAGTTTTGCCAGCACCACCTGTTGAAGAGACTGTCATTTCGCCATTGTATATCCATGGCTCCTTTATCAAATATTAATTGACCATATATGTCTGGGTTAATGTCTGGATTCTCTAGTCTGTTCCATTGGTCTGTGGCTCTGCTCTTGTGCCAGTACCAAATTGTCTTGATTACTATGGCTTTATAGTAGAGTTTGAAGTTGGGGAGTGAGATCCCCCCTACTTTATTCTTCTTTCTCAGGATTGCTTTGGCTATTCGGGGTCTTTGGTGTTTCCATATGAATTTTTGAATTGTTTGTTCCAGTTCATTGAAGAATGTTGCTGGTAGTTTCATAGGGATTGCATCAAATCTGTATATTGCTTTGGGCAGGATGGCCATTTTGACGATATTAATTCTTCCTAGCCACGAGCATGGGATGAGTTTCCATCTGTTAGTGTCCCCTTTAATTTCTCTTAAGAGTGACTTGTAGTTTTCAGAGTATAAGTCTTTCACTTCCTTGGTTAGGTTTATTCCTAGGTATTTTATTTTTTTTGATGCAGTTGTGAATGGAGTTGTTTTCCTGATTTCTCTTTCTGTTGGTTCATTGTTAGTGTATAGGAAAGCCACAGATTTCTGTGTGTTGATTTTGTATCCTATAACTTTGCTATATTCCGATATCAGTTCTAGTAGTTTTGGGGTGGAGTCTTTAGGGTTTTTTATGTACAGTATCATGTCATCTGCAAATAGTGACAGTTTAACTTCTTCTTTACCAATCTGAATTCCTTGTATTTCTTTGTTTTGTCTGATTGCCGTGGCTAGGACCTCCAGTACTATGTTAAATAACAGTGGAGAGAGTGGGCATCCCTGTCTAGTTCCCGATCTCAGAGGAAATGCTTTCAGCTTCTCGCTGTTCAATATAATGTTGGCTGTGGGTTTATCATAGATGGCCTTTATTATGTAGAGGTACTTGCCCTCTATTCCCATTTTGCTGAGAGTTTTTATCATGAATGGATGTTGAACTTTGTCAAATGCTTTTTCAGCATCTATGGAGATGATCATGTGGTTTTTGTCTTTCTTTTTGTTGATGTGGTGGATGATGTTGATGGACTTTCGAATGTTGTACCATCCTTACATCCCTGGGATGAATCCCACTTGGTCATGGTGTATGATCCTTTTGATGTATTTTTGAATTCGGTTTGCTAATATTTTGTTGAGTATTTTTGCATCTATGTTCATCAGGGATATTGGTCTGTAGTTTTCTTTTTTGGTGGGGTCTTTGCCTGGTTTTGGTATTAGGGTGATGTTAGCTTCATAGAATGAGTTTGGGAGTATCCCCTCCTCCTCTATTTTTTGGAAAACTCTAAGGAGAATTGTATTATGTCTTCCCTGTATGTCTGATAAAATTCCGAGGTAAATCCATCTGGCCCGGGGGTTTTGTTCTTGGGTAGTTTTTTGATTACCGCTTCAATTTCGTTGCTGGTAATTGGTCTGTTTAGATTTTCTGTTTCTTTCTGGGTCAATCGTGGAAGGTTGTATTTTTCTACGAAGTTGTCCATTTCTCCTAGGTTTCCAAGCTTGTTAGCATATAGGTTTTCATAGTATTCTCTAATAATTCTTTGTATTTCTGTGGGGTCCGTCGTGATTTTTCCTTTCTCGTTTCTGATACTGTTGATTTGTGTTGACTCTCTTTTCCTCTTAATAAGTCTGGCTAGAGGCTTATCTATTTTGTTTATTTTCTCGAAGATCCAGCTCTTGGTTTCATTGATTTTTGCTATTGTTTTATTCTTCTCAATTTTATTTATTTCTTCTCTGATCTTTATTATGTCCCTCCTTCTGCTGACCTTAGGCCTCATTTGTTCTTCTTTTTCCAATTTCGATAATTGTGACATTAGATCATTCATTTGGGATTGTTCTTCCTTTTTTAAATATGCTTGGATTGCTATATACTTTCCTCTTAAGACTGCTTTTGCTGCGTCCCACAGAAGTTGGGGCTTAGTGTTGTTGTTGTCATTTGTTTCCATATATTGCTGGATCTCCATTTTGATTTGGTCATTGATCCATTGATTATTTAGGAGCGTGTTGTTAAGCCTCCATGTATTTGTGAGCCTCTTTGCTTTCTTTGTACAGTTTATTTCTAGTTTTATGCCTTTGTGGTCTGAAAAGTTTGTTGGTAGGATTTCAATCTTTTGGAATTTTCTGAGGCTCTTTTTGTGGCCTAGTATGTGATCTATTCTGGAGACTGTTCCATGTGCCCTTGAGAAGAATGTATATCCTGTTGCTTTTGGATGTAGAGTTCTATAGATGTCTATTAGGTCCATCTGTTCTAGTGTGTTGTTCAGTGCTTCCATGTCCTTCCTTATTTTCTGCCCAGTGGATCTATCCTTTGGGGTGAGTGGTGTGTTGAAGTCTCCTAGAATGAATGCATTGCAGTCTATTTCCCCCTTTAGTTCTGTTAGTAATTGTTTCACATATGCTGGTGCTCCTGTGTTGGGTGCATATATATTTAGAATGGTTATATCCTCTTGTTGGACTGAGCCCTTTATCATTATGTAGTGTCCTTCTTTATCTCTGTTACTTTCTTTGTTTTGAAGTCTATTTTGTCTGATATTAGTACTGCAACCCCTGCTTTCTTCTCGATGTTGTTTGCTTGAAATATGTTTTTCCATCCCATGACTTTTAGTCTGTACATGTCTTTGGGTTTGAGGTGAGTTTCTTGTAAGCAGCATATAGATGGGTCTTGCTTTTTTATCCATTCTGTTACTCTGTGTCTTTTGATTGGTGCATTCAGCCCATTAACATTTAGGGTGACTATTGAAAGATATGTACTTATTGCCATTGCAGGCTTTAAATTTGTGGTTACCAAAGGTTCAAGGTTAGCCTCTTTAGTATCTTACTGCCTAACTTAGCTCTCTTACTGAGCTGTTATATACACTGTCTGGAGATTCTTTTCTTCTCTCCCTTCTTATTCCTCCTCGATTCTTCATATGTTGGGTGTTTTGTGCTGTGCTCTTTCTAGGAGTGCTCCCATCTAGAGCAGTCCCTGTAAGATGTTCTGTAGAGGTGGTTTGTGGGAAGCAAATTCCCTCAGCTTTTGTTTGTCTGGGAATTGTTTAATCTCACTGTCATATTTGAATGATAGTCGTGCTGGATACAGTATCCTTGGTTCAAGGCCCTTCTGTTTCATTGTATTAAATATATCATGCCATTCTCTTCTGGACTGTAGGGTTTCTGTCGAGAAGTCTGATGTTAGCCTGATGGGTTTTCCTTTATAGGTGACCTTTTTCTCTCTAGCTGCCTTTAAAACTCTTTCTTTGTCCTTGATCTTTGCCATTTTAATTAGTGTGTGTCTTGGTGTTGCCCTTCTTGGATCCTTTCTGTTGGGGGTTCTGTGTATTTCCGTGGTCTGTTCGATTATTTCCTCCCCCAGTTTGGGGAAGTTTTCAGCAATTATTTCTTCTAAGATACTTTCCATCTCTTTTCCTCTCTCTTCTTCTTCTGGAACCCCTATAATCCAGATATTGTTCCTTTTGGATTGGTCACACAGTTCTCTTAACATTGTTTCATTCCTGGAGATCCTTTTATCTCTCTCTATGTCAGCTTCTATGCGTTCCTGTTCTCTGGTTTCAATTCCATCAATGGCCTCTTGCATCCTATCCATTCTGCTTATAAACCCTTCCAGAGTTTGTTTCATTTCTGCGATCTCCTTTCTGGCATCCGTGATCTCCCTCCGGACTTCATCCCATTTCTCTTCCGTATTTCTCTGCATCTCTGTCAGCATGTTTATGATTCTTATTTTGAATTCTTTGTCAGGAAGACTGGTTAGGTCTGTCTCCTTCTCTGGTGTTGTCTCTGTGATCTTTGTCTGCCTGTAGCTTTGCCTTTTCATGGTGATAGGAATAGTCTGCAGAACTGGGACGAGTGACGGCTGGAAGAACTTCCCTTCTTGTTGGTTTGTGGCCCTCCTCTCCTGGGGGAACAGCGACCTCTAGTGGCTTGTGCTGGGCAGCTGCGCGCAGACAGGGCTTCTGCTTCCTGCCCGGCTGCTATGGAGTTAATCTCCGCTGTTGCTGTGCGCGTGGCCTGGCTCGGGCAGCTACTCCAAAGTGGTGGAGTCGCGTTGGAGTGGGAGCTGCTGGGAGGCTATTTATCTCCGTAAGGGGCCTCCCTGCTTCCTGCAGCCCAGGGGTTAGGGTGCCCAGAGATCCCCGGATTCCCTACCTCTGGATTAAGTGTCCCGCCCTGCCCCTTTAAGACTTCCAAAAAGCACCCGCCAAAACAAAACAACGACCACAGAAAAAAAAAAAAATTTTTTTTAATTAAAAAAAAAAAAAAAAAAAGGTGTCCACTCGTTTTTCTTTATTCTCTGGCACCAGCCTCAGGCATCTGCTCACCGGTCTTGCTGCCCTGTTTCCCTAGTATTGGGGGCCCTATCCCTTTAAGACTTCCAAAAAGCACTCACCAGAACAAAACAGCAAAAAAAAAAAAAAGGTCGCGCGCTTTTTTGGTGTCCTCCGGCGCCAGGCCACCGGTGCCCACTCACTGTTCTTGCTGCCCTGTTTTCCTAGTATCGAGGGCCCTGCACTCTGGCCCGGATGGCGGGGGCTGGGTGTTCGGCAGCCCTGGGCTCCGTCTCCCTCCCGCTCTGCCTGCTCTTCTCCCGCCGGGAGCTGGGGGGATGGGCGCTCGGCTCCCGCGGGGCCGGGGCTTGTATCTTACCCCCTTCGCGAGGCGCTGGGTTCTCTCAGGTGTGGATGTGGTCTGGATATTGTTCTGTGTCCTCTGGTCTTTATTCTAGGAAGGGTTGTCTTTGTTATATTTTCATAGATATATGTGGTTTTGGGAGGAGATTTCCACTGCTCTACTCACGCCGCCATCTTCCGCCCCTCCCCTGCTGACGCTTTTTTCTTTAACTCTTATTCGTGTTAAGATAAGGCGTCTACTGAAAGGGAAAAGGATAGCTTATCGAAGTTTAAGCAGAAATGAGAAGTCCAGCCCATCCCATTTTAATGAAGTCTCTCGGGTTCCCGGACCTTCCCTTCCTCCCCGTGCACATCGCAGAGCCGGCCTGGAACACCCGATGAAGAGCGAGGCTGCTGCCGCCGGGCAGACTTGGCATTGCTGCTCTGCTCTCCAGTACGTGAAACTGACTTTATTTCCAGGGCTTGAAATGAGAGCTCAAACCTAAAATCATACGTTAAGTATCCCAAACTGGCTTTTCCTGTTGCCATTTTCTGCCAAATAAATAGGTTGGAACTCATGGGGACCCCATTTTTCACTTCTTGAGAGAGGGTTTGGGTAACCGTCCAACATCTGGGTAACCATTGGATTAGCTGCGTCTTTCAGTCGTGAGGTAAGAAATTCAGCTCCAACTGGCTTACATCCAAAGTCTGAATTTGTTTGCTCTGCAGCTGGGGAGAACTGGACTCACAGACTCCCAGCCCTCAGGTAACGTGAGGTAGGACAAAACGGGGGGTTCTGAAGAACACCTTGTTCCCTTGCTGTCACACTCAACCGCCCCACCGACTGAGAGGCAGCCTTTCCCCAAGGAAGTCATCAGGGTTGTTACAGGAAGAGCACAAAGGGAAAGAAATAGTGTTGATCTTTTCAATTTCTGTAACAGAGATTTTGAAAGAGCTTTGAAAGGCAAAGCAAAAGCAAAGATTATTTTAAGAGAACAAAGGCATTTGAGAATCAAAAGTGCTAAATCCCGAAGGAATCAGAGGATAGGGTCTGTGCCTTAAATAATAAGAGGAGAGGAAACAGTTGCAGACTAAGTTAGGATTGTGCAGATGTGGAGTTCAGAGGAAGGATGGACGGGGCATGATCTGGAAGGAGGCTGGTGACCTACGTGATGGAATGAGCCTGGAGGGGACTTTCCCAAGAGGAAGTGGGCTCAGCACTGGGAGACCACCCAGGCCTCTGCTTCGGCAGGTATGGACACTAAGTACCTGAATGGAACCTCCCGGGATTACAGTACATGGTTATCATTTTTCTATTTTATGATTGATTATTTATTATTTAATCCCTTACTGCACCTAACTTATAAATTAAATTTTGTCATAGGTATGTATGTATAGGAAAAAACATCACATCTATAGGGTTCAGTACTATTTGTATTGGCACATAGGTTCAGGCAGTCACTGGGAGTCTTGGAACATAGCCCCTTTGGACAAGACAGGACTTGTGTACTTACAATAATACAGTCAAGGATGCAACTCAAGAATGGCCAAATGTAAGAGATGAATAGGGAAATAGGGGGAGAGGGACACAGCTTCCATGGCCTTTGTGGGTGTGCCACCTGCCTGGCACACTAGGAAGCTCTTCCATGTCTTGTCTTCCACGGTTTTTATATGTGGTTACTTTATGTGGGCATGACTGATTGCACCATTGGCCATAGGATTGAACCCAATCTTTAGTCCTTTTCCTCTTCGCATGAGATTGGGGTGGGGTGGGTGGAGTGAGGTTGGAAGTTCCAACCCTCGAATCACGTGGCTGGCTTTTTTGGAAAGCAGCCCCAACCTGAGGCTACCTAGGGGTCCTCTCATGGGTCATCTCATTAGCAGAAATCTGGTGCCATCAAGAGGGACTTGTCTGAATAACAAAAGACACTCCTATCACTCAGGAAATCCCCAATATTCCTATCTTTGTGCAAGGAACACAAGATCAAACTTTTTATTATACCAGAGTGCTTTATTAAAAATTACTGAGCTGTGTTCTTAAAAAACAAGTGAAGTTTATAATAGCAAATGGTACCTCAATAAAACTTTCTAAAAATAAAGTTGTAGGAAACCCTTATGGAGGGCAATTTAGCAATATATATCAAAACTACAAAATTATTTTTGACTTACCAGTTCCACTTTGGGAATTTTTTTTTTCCCACAGATATACTGGCACACACATGGACATCTATGTGCCGGGTCAGCCATTGGAACATTGCTCAATAACAAAAGGTTGGGGAAAATATTATCCACTTAACAGGAGACTAGTTAGAAATTATGGTATTCTATAGGAGGAAGTAACATGCAGTTTAAAAAATAGAATGAGGAGGCTTTCTATGCACTGATATGAAAATGTCTAAAAGATATAGCCAAGTACAAAACCTTTTTATATTATAGTATACTTCGCTTTGTATAGTATGCTCCCTGTATAAAATTGGGGGAAATGGTGATGTGTTTGTATTCACGTGTACCTGCACAAAGATAGCACATAAAGACTGTGGCTATTTAGTACATGTATGTGTAGAGGCTTCAGTATATGGGGGGATTTGTAGGGAAACATTTCCAAGGGATATATGAATATTTGTATTTTTCACACTGGTTTTATATCCATAAAAATATCATTTGTTCAAAAAGTCAAATTTAAATATGAACATTAAAAAAATACATCTTTACTGAAGAAAATGGTGTAGGCAGGGGATGCTGTGAAGATGGTGGTTTTGACTTCTGCAGGGAATTAGACTCCTATGTGGAACTTCTGGGAATAATTCCCAGGCCCACCTGGAGATTCTGATTCAGGAAGCTTGGGGTGAAGCCAGCACCTGTATTTTCCTAAAGCCACACAGTAATTCAGGTACTCCCCAGGGCTGTCCACTGCTGAGTTAGAAAGCTGTTGAAATCCTCATAAGTAAATGAGAGGCATGTGGTGGATGAGAGACAACAACATGTAAGAATTTCTATCCATCAGATTTCCTGATTGATGTGAAGAAGAGAGATTGGAGATGAAGGTGGAGAAGAAGGGCCCCTTTTCTTATATTGCTTCAGTTATGATTTTTATTAAGAACCTGAGAACTACTTCAGATCAAAACAAATGGAGCTTCTGTCACTCAGTGAACGACACAGGCATTGACACTAGGCATTCTGGCTTCAGTGTGTCTATTAGAGGCCACTGGGTTCATGTTTCTGCAGAAACAGGAGGCTCTGGAACCCTCTGCTGGTTAGCTATTCAGTTGTTCAGCTTAATAATGGACTTATTAAGCTTTGGCTTTAAAATTAGTTTTTTTCTTGTGGAAAAATAATTCAAAATGAGTATATTCAGAAATTTCTCAACATCAGAAAAATAGAACATAGAAATCAGAGAAATAATTCCAGAAATGTCCATGAGATGATAATAATTAGAAGTGTCTATTTAGTTCTGAAAGATTTTTTTTAAAAGGCAGAAAAAATTAAGACACCTGTATGCTCTTTAATTATTCTCCATCTTCAATGCTTCTTTCTCCTTTTCAGCAGGATAAGACCAATTCTTACTGATTAACCAGATGCAGGTACTGAGTGATATAAGTTTTGGGATACATATAGTGGCTAAGGTGGCTTCTCCCAACTAGAGAATCCACTCCAACATTTAAAGTAGTATTTAATATTAATGTTTCTGTGAAGGCCAAATTATTGAGAGCATTAAAAACAAGAAAACAAAAACAAAAACAAACACAACCCAGAAAATAAAAAACTGATGGCCAGGCCATAAGGAAACAATATGAAAAATGAGAAACTCTGTCTGTAATGATTTGAATTTGAGTAGACAGACCTCTTTATAGATCTAGTCTGGTGGGAATTTAACTCACTTAAGCATCATCAGAATGGAAGTTACTTTGAGTCTGCTAATGAAGGTATTAAAAATTTCCCCTTAGTTTTTTTTGGACAAGAGCAGGATTGCTTGCAGCCTAACACTACTCAGCCTAATGATAACTACCAGGCACACATTCAAAAGTTATATTAAATTTTATCATACTTCTCTTGCAGAAAATGAAGTCAAGAGCATAAAGACTGCATTCTTCCATTTTAAAAAAATTATTTACTGTGCTCTAAGTATGTGTATGTTTATGTTATATCCGAGATAGTTAAAGAACCACCTGTTTTAGACATCACAGATGCGTGTGTTGGGTTGTTGATAAGCAAATTGGCACCAGCTCTCCTCGGGCTAGGGGGCTGTTTCCAGGAGCCTCTTTCCTCCGTAGTTTTGGTTAGAGTTGCCAAGAGAGGAATTTGAGGGGAGGCAGACGTGGGCGAAAGGCCACTACTTGTGGAGGGCTGTGGAGCTGAGACATTGTGACTGACAGACACGTGGGGCCACCTTGTCTTGATCTAACCCGCAGATGGGACACAAGCTGGACCAGGAGCGGAGGACAGGCAAGACAAGGCGGCTGAGGAGCACAGGACAGGGAGTTTCCATGGTGACGGGCGTGTCCACAGACCTCCGTGAGCTCTTCCTTGGTGGTCCCACGGCGGTGGCTGTCACACAGCTTCTCGCAGGCTCCCACAGGCTTCGGCCCACGCACCCAGCTGGTGCTGCGGGCTGCGTCTGCTAGTGATGGTTCTCTGCTCCGCCCGCTCTCCGCCAGGGCCTTCCTCACCTCCCTGCAGCGGTCACCTTCTGTAAGCTCCCGTGTCAGTGTTCAGCCCCATATCCCGGTAACTTGCAACGACACCGCTTTCCTGCATGAACACTGGCTGACCTGACACAGGTCATTTTAAGTTTGACTTAGGTTAAAAAATAAAACCTTGGTTGAGTGCTTAAGGATGAAGAGATATGTTAACATTCACTAGATAGTCTCCTAACCTTTAAAATAGCAGTCATAATAGATGTTATTTATTGTGAGTAAAATCATGGACTTGGCCGTCAGACAAACTGGCTTTGTCAATTAAGAAGTATGCCGTCCTGGGTGGCTTATTTAATTTCTCACAGCCTCATACTGCCCTGCCATAAAGTGTGCAATTGATCATGTCTTCCTCATAGGATTGTTGTAAGGATTAAGTAAGACAATTCATTTAATGTTTAGCCAGTATCTGGTACAAAATTAAAAAAGAAAAAAAAAGGTTATTTCATAGATTTCTTATTTCAGAATCTGAGAGTTTCTGGGAACACTGCAGGAGAAAATATCCTAAAAATATCTCTGCTTAACTTCAAATGCTAGATGCGGAACTTTTTAAAGACCTCTTAAAATGGACAGTTAAAACAGACAAGCGAATAAGGAAAATCCTCAAAAGCAATGCCTGCACGCAGACAGACACAGCATAAGCACAGAGAGGAAACTGAGCATTGTGGCCACTGGCTACTCCAAGGACATCTCTCCATCCACTGGGACCTGAAAATTTGATTTTAATATCATCCTGAGAAGCAGGGCTACATGGAAGACAGAGGACAAAGACTGGGGGCCTCGTACAGACCATTTAAGCCAGAATCCCAAAGGGCTGTTCCACAAAGAGTAAAAGTTGGGGATCTTGCTGGTCTTCAACTTTCCCCTGAGTGAAACGGAAAAAAAAAAACCCAGAACAAAAACCCTCTCGTGTATAACAGAAGCCAGTTCCTAAGCAGAACTGGCGCTCAGATTCCCACTGCCTGCCTGGCCCCCAACAATCCCAAGCAAAGAATGTGAAAATTGCACTAGGCTGGTAGCACTCACCTCCCCTGTGTTTTTGGCCAAAGCAAGCATAAGCCCTTTTTGGAGAAACCACCAAGAACCTAGGCCTGAAAGTATCCCTACAGACAACATGTCGAGTACCATGAACTCACAATCAAAATATTTTTTAAAAAATCAAAAAGGAAACAAGGCCCTAGATCTAAGAGTTGGCTGAGATAACCTGCTGAGGAATCAGGTCTACAAAGATTTCAGATATTGACATTAATGTTTATAATATAAATGTTTAGATGTTCAAAGAAAGAAATTAGGAAATAACACAACTAAAAGAAGAGACTGTCAACTGACCAGGGAGATTTAAACAGAAGCTATTGTGTAGTCACCCAGCGCCATCCAAATGAAACAACTGAGAAGAATATCTGTGGGATGGACTGAAGCAGCCTGGGTGCAGGCGGGGCACTGGTGTCCTGGGAGTGATCCCGAGAAATGACAGGCTGCTCTACAGAGAGACAAAATAAATGGCAACCATCACACACAGGCCAGAAATACAAAATAAGGAGATCTAACACTGATGTTCCAGAGGGAGGAAAAAGGGGATATTAGCAAAGAACTTTAAAAAGTGATATGTGATACAATGTGATAGTACATAGATTCAAGAAACCCTAAGGGTTCCTGAACAAATAAAAATAAATCCTCATCAAGGCACGTGATACATTTTCATATAATCAAAGATAAAGAGAAGCTCTCAAAAGCTGAGAAAAAATGGATTACCTGCAAAGAACCAAACTTAGACAAGAGCAGCTTCTCTATGTCACGATTCCTGAGAAGACTCCCACATGCTGGCCAGCGGCCCTCATCACTCCGGGGACTGCCCAGACCGGCCTGCAGGGTCCCAGGTGAACCTCTGCACGTGCAGTAAGAATGACATTCAAATGGCTTGTTTCAGGTGATTGTGTGCAGCTTGATGTATTCCCTGGAAGTCTGACCTGCCTTGCTCCCTGATTTCCCTTTGGGCTCAGCCAATAGAGCCCTGAAAGGAGCCTGGGGGAGGGGGGCATCCTAAGGTCAGCAGTTTCTCCCCCAGGGCTCCCTGTGTGGTCACCTGGGGCTGGCTGCAACCTAAATCACTGTTCCACACAAGGTGGCCTTCTCTCCATGACTCTCTCCTTCTGCATTTCTATTACTACTCCATCTCTCAGCCCTGTATTCCCAGGTACTACCTGCTCTGCTGCTAAAGCTCTGTGTTACTTTCTGTGTTATATTTTGTGGGTCCCCTACACCTGTTAGTAAATAACCCTTTCCTACATGTTAGTAAATAACCCTCCTGCAATTATCCCAACTTGGACACTGGGACCCTGGCTGAAACACTTTCCAGCTTTCCCTGGCCTCTGGAAACTGAGAGTTAGAGCCCACTTTTTTTTTTTTTTTTTCGCTTTTGATTCTCTCTTAGAAAAAAGCTCTGTGCTCAGGGGAGAAATGTTCAATAAAGGTTAATAGAAGTACTGTCTTTACCAAATATAAAATATGCAATCACAAAAAGCTTTCCTTGAAAGTAGTCTATTTCCACCTGAAATGAGATGATGAAGCTGAATACTGCTGTGTCCACACGGGAGACGTTCTGTGTGTCGTCCCATGTCGTTGGTTTCCTGGGCTTGTTCTCATGTGAAACAAACCCATTTCTATGGTTCCCTTTGCGTTTGCTGCATGAACTCAGGGCAAGTGTGGGGAATTATTCAAAGTGTTTCGTGGGACCTAGGAAAGCCAGCATAGCCCCTGAGCAGCTAATTTTATATCCCTGAAGTGGACATGTGCCGTGTCTCGACTGAGGTGAACCATTTGTTCAAACAACCTCAAAATTCCCTCCTTCTCTCCTTATCCCGAAAGGAGAGCACTGTCACTTTGCTGCAAGAAAGTCTCATTACTCAAAGGTGTTCAAAGCAAATGTTACCTTTTACCTTTAGTTTCGGGTCTTTCCCTGGTAAAATTCCAAAAGAAACTTCCTTACTGGGTACTTAATCCTGTGCCTGTTTTATTAAGAGCTACCTGGCCACCGCTTACAGCTGCTGAAATACTCAACTACCCGCATCCCGCGCCTGGCCGCTGCTCTGCCCTGCCCTCTAGTGGCACGCTGGTGTCAGACCAGCGGCTCCTCTGCCTTCTTGCTGCTCCAGGCCGTCCAGGATGACCGTCAGCCCTCAGTTTCTCAGTAATAGAGTTCTTGGTGGAGTTCTTAAGTGATGCAGCTTTCTTTCCAGAAAAGATCAACCTTAACGGACAGCAGCTGTCTTGGACCCTAGTTTGAGTCAAAGTGCCCAAGAAAGGACAGCCTGCTGCAAAGAACATGCCACTCTGGAGTAATAGCTATGGGATCCGCCCCCTTTGATGTGAGCCTTCAATTCAGCAGGCTGGAGGAAGGGGTGCAAGCCATCAGAGAGATGTGGCAGGGCCACCGCCCCCCTTTTCACACCATCTGTATCTTTCTCTGTCTCTGCCCTCCTCTCACATTCTCTCCTGACGAGGAATGCATTAGTCAGAGTTCTCCAGGGAAACAGTAGATAGACAGACAGACAGAACAGAGGTAGACATAGGCTATAAGGAGCTGGCTCACACAATTATGGGGGCTGAGAAGTCCCATGCCCCGCTGTCTGTGAGCTGGCACCCCAGGAGAGCTGCGGTGAGATTCCAGTCTTATCTGAAGGTGTGAGAAGCAGGAGTACTGATGGTGTCCCATCCCAGGGCAGGAGACCCATATCTCAGCTCAAGCAGTCTGGCAGAGAAAGAGAATTCAGCCTCCCTCTGCCTGTTCTATTCAGGTTCTCAGTGGATTGGCTGATGCCCACCTGTAACTGGGGAGGGCAATCTGCTTCACTCAGTTCACCCACTCAATGCTTCTCTCTTCTGGAAACACCCTCACAGACAACCAGAAATAACATTTAACGAAATTACCTGGGCACCCCATGGCCCAGATAAGTCAAGTTGACATATAAAATCAACTATCACAGGCAAAAATTATGTGAGAGACAAAGTTAACATGAGAAAACTAGGTAATGTGTTAGCATAATACTGAGAAGAGGTAAATAGTAACAGGAGAAAGCCTTGTCAGTCTTGTAGATTCTCTAAGATGAAGAATTCAAAATTGCTGTGTCCAGATGGACTTCATAAGACAGTACAGTGAGGTCTGCCCCTCCACCCTCAAATCCAGGATGAAGCCAAGAAGGAGCTCGAGATGCTGGGGCATCCCGCACTGTTGCTCTGAGATGAGGCTGGGGTCCCCAGGAAAGGACAGAGTGGCACCCGGAGTATCCTGAAGGGAGGACATAATAGACACCAAATGGAGGACCTTTTAGATGCCCTTCAGAGGGGGACTCTTTAGGAATTAAAAAGTGACCCACGAGAATGGTAAAAATAAGTGTTTTGCAACATTCTCTACCCTTGTGTATTCATTTTTAATTTTAATATTATATTCATGATAAGAGATTTTACCTACAAACCACACCAGGTGTTGAAAGTGCAAGTAAAAGTTCCAGAGAAGGTTCAGTTCATTCCTGGTGCTCAAGGGAAGAGAGTGATGGTGCCCATAAACCAACTGGAATTGTGTGTTTTCCCTATGATGTTGTCAGTGTATAACTGAACAGGCCTCCACCATGACTTTGCAATGGAAAAATCCAGAGAACTTTCCAAAATTAAATCAGAATAGGGGAGGGACAGCAAGGCTGGACATCTGTTTCCAGAAGCTTCCCAAGTGATTCAAAGGTATAGTCAGGATGGAGAGCTTCTGCAGTAGCATTTAGCATTCCAGGCATGTTTGGTGGATTAGGTAGACATTTTGGAGAAGTGGGGACATGTTCTAACATGACTGCTCTGCGGAAACCACCCCCACGTACCAGCCATCAGCCCTCTTCATTCCCTGGGGACCTCCCACGCTGGTCTGTAGTGTTCCCAGATGTACCCTTGCACACACAGTAGGAATGAATGATATTCCAACGGTTTATTTCAGGGCAGTGTGGTTATGGTGTTGTTTTCTTCCTAAGTTGTTTTCATCCCAAACCTTCTGAAATCTAGAAAGGCTTATGGTTAAAAAAGCATTTTTTTGTTATGAGCTGTTGGCTTTTCTCTCTTATCATTTGCAATTTTTTTTCTATCATTTATTGTTACACTGAAAGCACTTTCTCTGCACGTCTTTCTTCCTGCCTCGTCTTTCTCCCTCACCCAGTGGTTTGTTTCTGATTTGATTTTCAAGCCTCCAGCACGCTCAAGTCATTGGGTCCATAGGGGAATATTGCCTGCTGGTCCCATTTCCGAATCTGACTTAGATTCTCTTCTCTGAACCATATCGCATTTAGGACATTATAAATTCTCAATTAATTCACTCGTCTGCCTTGCCACCTACACTGTAAGCCTGTGGAGGGAAATGACAAAGAGCTACTTCTATTTATTTCCTCTGGCACATGGCAAGGGCTGAAATATTTTAATAAATGAAGGTTATCAAAGGCAAGAATCTTTTCTTCCAATGAAATACTAAGTTTCAATGCAATTCATAGTGCTTGCCAGCTCTTCCTGTGCCCCTAAACTTTAGAGGTGATTCACACCTTGGGTAGTTAGGAGGTGGACAAACTTCTCAGGGAGAATATCTGCTGAGCATTTAGCCTTTTGTCCATAGTGACTTCCTTTGAACTCACCTCTGGAGAAAACGCTTGAAAGTGGTCTGCTCCGCCCTCTAGTGGTGGCCATGTGGCAGGACAGCTTCGACGAATATCTTCAGGAATCACTACTCTCCCAAAGCTCTCCATAGTGGTATTGAAACCCCAGTCTGTATACTAATCCGTGTATTACATATCCAGTTGTTATTTCAGTCGCCTTTTTCTGTTTTTTATAAGAGGTTTTCGGTCCTGTAGTCAAGGGTCTGTAGTCACATTCAGCAGGAGGACCTATCTGGAAGGATTTTGTGTGTTTAAGAGGAGTCCTCACCATTTTAGCAGCATCCCATAGGCCACTTCAGATGTTTTCTTTCTTCCATATCCAAAGTGTTTTCCCAAACAGTATAGGGGTACCCATGTATCTTCCATATCCTGTGTGGTGTCCCATTGGGGACAGAGGCACCTGTGTACCTTCCATATCCCAAGTGTTTCCCATTATGATATAGGGGCACCCGGGCAGGTCAGGCTTGATACTGTAGTTCTGTAGGGTAAATATTAAATAAAATTCTACAATAATCATCCACGATAGCCCGATACAACTCACCCATTATGCACCCTGAGGTGTTAATATAAACCTCCTTGCCTTAAAGAAAGTCACTTTTGTTCTTGAGTTTTGTTGTTGATAGTGGTGGTGGTGTGGTAATTTTTGTTTGTTCAGTCATGACAACAGAAAGCTGTTGTCGGGGCTTTGGGGAAGAAATCCAGAATAGCACGAAGGCAGCAGCTTTATGGGACCTACTACATATAATCTGTTGATAGGGGAAAAGGACATTCTCATTCTGATAGGACCTTTTTGAGATAGGGGCTGTGCAGAAGATGAGGGTGGCAGGGGGAAGAACAAATCATCTGTGGACAGACTGTGCCCACTACCTGTGGACAGCACTGTTCCCTACAGACTGCATTTTAATGGCAAATTGCAAACACTTTCTCCAAATTTGCAGGCACATTTTTGAGTCCTGACAATGTGGTTCGTGAAGCCATGTGTACTCCAGTTCCTATTACAAAATGATGATGTTTAAGAATATCTTGTTATTAGGTCAAAGGAAAACAGTGTTTATTTGATGAGCTGAGGAGAGGCTGTAAGGCTGAGTTCTAATTAACCCAGTGGTTGATTTCACTAATGCTAAGTGTCTGTTGTCAATGCAGACTTTAAAGCAGTCTCACAGGGAACATTTTGTAAGGGGCTTCTCAGTAACCGCAGCTGACTTGGGCAAACCATGATGGCAATCCATACCCGAATCCAGTCTGATGAAATATGTACCTATTAACTGGATTCTTCTCACTTCCATCCCTTCTGGAAGAAAAATAGAGATTACCCAACAAATGGGTACAGTGAGGCCCTTGGAATATTCAAGTATTCACAGATCAAAGTATTAGATCATGTGTTTTGAACAAATATAAACAGCAAGGCTTAAGAGATAAAGCTCTGTTTTCAGTTCTAGATCACAATCAGCATCTTCTGGGCCCCAGGGAGGCCAGCATCAGAACCAACTGGCTTAGGAACTTCTGTCCCACGTTATGCTTTCTTTTTTGGAGCGTTAAGTCTTTGCGTGCAATGCTATGGTGGGAAACAATCTCCTTGGAACCTGCCGGGCTCCACTTTGTCCCAGGCTGAGGGAGGTGAGTATGTTATGATAGTCATGAAGTCTTTTTCTGATAAAGTACAACAATCTTGTGAAAAGTATCAAAGGAGATTAATTAAATACACACACACACACACACACACACACACACACACACCCCTTAACCTCTTTTAGTATTTTTAACAGAGTATGTATTTCCTTTCTGGTGTTTCTTGGTGTGGGAGGCAGGTTAAGGAAAAAAGGATTGTCCTGAATATTTAAGCAATTTAATCTTTTTGCCAAAGGTACATACATACCTGGAAATAGTATGACTCTGACTCTGATCTCCACAGTAAATCAGTAAGTTCAGACTTGAACCCAAACCAAAGTGCTCATCCTCAGGACCTCCCTCTGCCTCCAGTCCCCAGCTGCCCACCCTCATTCCTTGCTTCCCTTTACTACCATCCGTTACCATCCTCCTCTTGAAGGAATGCTCCCTTTGGAGTCATTTTCCTTCTCTATCTGCTTCTCTTGGTTCTTGACTGATAAGAAAGGGCTGGAGAGAATACCACATGGATAATAAAGCTTTGAGTTTGGGAGATTCTCTCTAATGCAACTGTCTGCTGGCTACCAAAGAATCTCAAAAGATCTTCCACTTCCTGCCCACCCTTTAATCTTGTGAGAGAGGGGAAGGTCAAATGTAGTATTTCTCATTTTAAAATGTGGGTTACTGAGACTGAAAATCTGAACAGATTTAGAATTGGCCATAAGTGAAATTGTGAAATAGGTACTTAGTATCTCCCTTCACCTTTTAGTTTCTTGCCCTTCTCCTTCTTCCCTCCCTTCAATTTCTTCTCCTTCCTTATATTCAGTGCAGAACTTTCTAGAAGCAAATCTTCAGCTTGCTATTAGCCCTTCCATGTTCCTCCTTTTTAGCTGAGCACCAATAGGGTCCTGAGGAACACTTCATTTTAACAAAGGGCCTTAATTCCTAGCAGTGACAAGCTGGTAGGTAGGGGCTCTTTCCATTTCCTGGGACCATGACCCTCTACTGGCTGCTTTGGGATGGTTATGATCAAGTTCTTCCTGCAAAAGTCCATTACTCTGAAAGCCTGAACTGCTCCATCGCCAGAATAACTTGCAAAGTGTGAATTTTCCTTAAACAGAAGATTAATAATAGTTACCAATGTTTCTCTGTCTTCATTTGCTTTTGGATCTCAGAGGGATTTCTTATGCTATAATGAAGCAGCTACTGTTTTCATGAGACACGGTATTTTTTTTTCCCAGATATGATTTTCTTTTGAAAGGAACAAGCCTGGGCATGCAAAGACCTGGGCTCTCTAAGCTATCACTTGGCAGCTGTGTGACCTTGAAGAAGTTGCATCCATTCATGCTAAAAACATGAGAGTACCTGCTATGTGCCAGGAGCTGGGATACAATGGTGAGGAAGGCAAAGGAAACTGACCCAAGAAACAGGCCATTACAATTTGCTTTAAAGAAGGTTGGTCCATGACACCCAAGAACAGAGAGGAAAGAACTTGAAGTCTGTTTGAAGGAGGGAAGGACCTTCCACAAAACAGGTAGAACTTCAGCTCTAGTGCTGTGAAATACTTTGTCAGCTGCACTGGACCACAAGCTTTTTGGGAGTACGTATTGATAAGAAAGGTATACATTTCATTTCTACTGGTGGTAATAGTTAAAATTAGATTATGCTTATGTGACTTTCAAAGTGTAAGGTTAGCATATATTTTCTACCTCCCAACTAACAGACTTTAGAATAAACTAATGATCTCCATCTGTTTTAATTCCATCCTATTTTTATAACCACAAATTAATCATTGTTATTATGTTGCTTTATACAATCAAGGCTTATTTAGAATCATCTAAATATTTAGTAATTGCTTACTGTATCTTATTTGCATCCCACACCTTCCTTTTGAATTCAATTTTATTCTTCCTGCAATAATAGGGTGTGTTTTGGGGGCACATTCAATTGTTATTGTTATTTTAATGATAGTTTAGTATAGCATAGAAGTCTAGGCTAATGGCCATCTTTTTTCAGCATCTTGAAGATGAACTTTCTGAATCCCATTGATTGAAAACCTGACCTCAAAAACACCCCCATCCTCTGTCCTAGCAGTACAAGTATTGAAAGAAGACTTTAACTGAGCAAACTTTGGTTGAGAGGGCATGAAGAACAAGGCTTCCATCAATCTTGTTTCTCTCATTTAATTTGATTTCTGACTTGAGCCCTGTCAGAGGGCGTATTGTCTCCTGACTTCAAGGGTTGCTGTTGAGAATTCTTACATCAATCTATTTATTGTTCATTTTGGGTAATCTGACTTTTCTGACTTGCTTGGTGAGATTTTCATCTTCGATATTCTGCTGTTTCACTACAGTGTGTTAAGAATAGATTGACTGTGAACTTTCTGAATCTGATGATTTATGTGTTTCATAAATTTTGGAAAGTTCTTAATCATTGTATCTTCCAATATTGTCTCCTCCTTATTTTTAATCTATTTTCCTTCTGGAACTCCTATTAGATAAATACCTTTTCACCCTATCCCACTGTCTCTTCCTCTCCGTATTTTTCACCTCTTCATCTCTCTGTGATACATCTATCTTCCACTTTGCTAATGCTCACTTAGCTCTTTCTAATAGTGTCTGTTGAGTTTTTAATTTCAATAAATGCACTTTTCATTTCTCAGCATTATGTTTGTTTTTTTTGTCACCTTTGCAGTTTTACTTTTCTCCTGATCTTTATTGTTTTACGTCTTTCACTCTTAGGCATTCAACCATGCTGTTGGTGGTATCTGCTGACTCTGGCTCACTATAGCTTGTGTGCTTTATGATTTTAGATTGTGAGTCATACCCCCAGTGAGCCTCTACCTGGGAGGATCCTGTGAGGCCTGGATTAGATGTCTGGTCCTTCAGAAGGCTTTACATTTGCTGCTGTCAAATGCCTGAGCAGTCAAAAAACTGGAACAGTTTTTACATAAATCGCTCAGATTGGGAGTTCTTGAGCCACAAGTGCAAGCCCCAGATCCGTGTGATGGCAGGTCTCCATTATGAATTATTAAAGAAGGCTTTCTTTTTACTCAGAATCCAGATGGAAATTAACTTCCTTGTCATCTCCCAGTCAGCAGCCGGACTCATTTCAGGACCTGCCAATCACTAAAAACAAAGTTCTTGGAGTCCCATTCTAGTTCCCAGCCTTGTGTGGAGCTGTATGTGGAGCCGGGTCCTGTCTCCTGTCTCCAGGTGTCTGTATCTACACGACAAGCTCTGGGCTACTGGGGTGAACACCCTTTTCCCATCAACCTCTTCCTCTCCAGCGGCCACACACTTACCTCCTCCACACCACTCTGGTTTTCCGTTTCCTTTTCATTTTAGCTGCTAAACATTTCCCATACTTTTTAATAATTTCAGCTATTCATTTAAAAAGAAGTTTGGTATAATTCATCCAGCATTTCTAAGTGTTTTATAATTGGAGGGTCTACAATTCTCTCTATTGTTAGAAATGTGCATTCCTATACACTCTGAGAAACAGATCACAAAGGAATTTTAACTAGGTGAAATAATATTATGTGAAAGGGTGGCCATATCATCTGGCTAACATGCTAGACAGAATTCGCTATGCTTAGCATACTATGACCTCAAATATTGAGAATGGCAGGGGGTGGGGACTTGAATGAATCGAGAACAAAATAATGCTTTTTGAGGTATAATAATCAAGCAGAAAATTGTACAGCTGAAGGGGACCCTGGAGATTAATGTATTCATGCATTTATTCACTCATCAATTATTTGATGCATGTTGATGATGACCCAGAAACAGCAAGGGATGCAATTCCTTTTGTTACAAAGCTCACCTGTGGATGGGTAGCAACACACAGTGAACACTAATCAAATGTTTAAGTAACATAGGTGTAGATGGTGATAGAGGAGCTGCAGAGGGATGGAGGGAGACTGGGAGCTATTAGCTTCCATGAAGTAGCAACAGGAGTGGAGTGCTAAACCATGAGAAGGGGCCAGCCAGGAGAAGGCCAGGGAAGAGCTCCCAAGCCTGACGCAGTCTGCAACGGAGCTGGCCGAGTGTGCTGGGAGCCTGAGTGAGAAACCAGAGCAGACGGAGGGGCTGGGAACACAGACACAGATTTTGCCAGACTTGGCCCCGGCTGGGGCTCTGACCGTACCTTTTCTACCCTCCAACCCCCGCCTTTCACATGCTGCTAATCCTGTTGCCAGCTGTCCTGCTCAGCTTTGTCTTTAAGCAAGCTGTCATCTACCACATCAAATATTTCTAAGCGCCCACACGAGCCACAAGAACACCTAGAACACCTGCTTCTGCGGTATTTGGACCCCTTGTTCCAAATCCTCACAGCCTTTACAACTAATGACTCTGTTTATATGAGTTCTTGCACCTGTTGTTTTTATACAATTCTGTGTTCACTCCAATAACCACTAATTATGTTCTGGTATAACAGATACAAAATTTGCTGTTATGGTTTTAGAAAACAAACAACATACTTGATATGTTGATAGGAAAACCTCTAGCTTTAAGTGTAAAATTCCCATACACTTGTGTTATGTGTTGATTTCTACTGCTCTCTTCATGTTAAGCACAGGAACAGACACACAAATATGTGCATATATATTTATTATGACAGTATCAAAATAAAAAAACTGGAACTGTATTAAGTCTTCCTTCCTTGTACTATTACTCATTAATAACTATATACTCTTAATAGTTTAAAAACTATTTCCTTGATTTCACTTCATTTCCATGGTAAACATGGAGGTAACTAGTATTACTCCCCTTCTTTTACAGTGATTTGAAAACTGAGTCCAAAAGGGGGACTGATTTGACCATGAGACCACAATACTGAGAACAGAGTGAGGGTGAAATGTCCAGTTCCTCCCCATACTAAGTGAATAATGTCAACATATACCTTAATTTGCAGTAACTCAGTATTTTAAATAGCTATGTAATTTTCAGCCATTAGCAGGAAGGCTGCCATGCTTGAGTTTTCTTTTAAAACAAACATTCACTGACCAAGATTCATTACTGAATACCATGCCAAAATACAATTTTCAATTTTTATACTTAGACATATAGGACTTTATTTTCTTTACCTTATTTTTTGAAGGCCTTTCCATAGGAAGTCTGGGTCTTCCATGAATTCTCTGATGGGGTGTATTTCTGAGACACTCATCATGTTAGATGGAGTTTTTTCACTAATCCTTTGCACAGCAACTGAAAACCGACCTAGAGATGAGTGTTGAAAACATTAAGCTTAGACACGAAAAGCATTCAGTGGGAGGAGTATCCTAGCACAGCTGTGTTTTCCCAGGGCACAGTCTTAATTTAATCTTAGTATCAGAGCTGCAAATGGAGAGGCTCTTTGCAGTATTAGGATTTGTCAAGTGGCTTTTCTCAGTCCGCGTGTTGCCTCAGTGCTGTCACCATCCTGCCCACCCCATCCGACGCTTTTCAGCACACGCTTCGGGACAAGTCAGAACACAAACCAGGGACTGAAGAGCTTTCTCATGCTTCTGTGTTGCGTTTCGGGTTTTGCTTTACTTGCTCTAGTTAAGTCTTTTTACTTCTAGTCTTTGATGGCAAGGTACTCCGCTCCATGCTACTTGCCTAGGAAATACATCAGTTGGGAAAATAAACTGTCATGGACTCACACACATCTGCTTTCTAACCATCCTTTGAATAGCTAGGCTTTGGGAGGGGGCAAAAATAGCTCTTGGAACCAAAGTAAGGATCAAAATACAAGGTCTCCCAACCATCCTCTCCTTATTCATTAACTTTTAAGTGTCACAGAAACAGATCAAAATCCCGGCAGTCATTGCTATGCTGTCACTTGATTGGACAGCATTTTGAAAACAGAGACGATTCTCATCACACAGAAATGGGGGAGAGCAGTGGGAAGGGGTCTAGTTATTAGGCTGGGTTGACCGGTGAGCATCGCTTCCTCCACCCCTACTTACAAGTTTCTCCCTTGGGGAAGAATTTTGAATATTGAATGAAGGGAGAATATTAGCAAAATTAGGCATTTCCTAAATCAGTAATAGCTAATGTTCACTATGTGATGAGTGTATACCAAGTGTTTTCTATGTAATATTTCATGTCATCCTCACAACTACCCAGTGGGCTGGGTACCTCTATTAGCCCCTTTTCACAGGTCAGGACGTGGTTGTGCAGAGAAGTTAAGTGCCTTTCCTAAGGCCACACAGTCAGGAAAGAATGGGGCAGATCTGAACCCAGACAGTCTCGCCTCAGGGCCTGAATGCTGAATCACCAGTAAGTGGAGCATAGCTTGCTTGTTATGTGGAGGGCATCCTTCTAGGTGTGTCCTCAGGAATCTTATATTCTAGCAAGGAATGAAGTCAAGAGTCGCAGAGTTGGAGGGATGATACAAAGTCCAAAATCCTTTGCCCAGTTTTCCCAGACTTTTATTTTGTGACTCAGCTTACTTTTCTAATCTAATTGCCTACCATCTACTATTTTCCTACTGAAGCCTGGACTCACTGTGGTGTGTCTAGAGAAACTCCTACCTTCACAGCTCCATGTGTTTGTTTACTAGAATGTCCTCCACTAGGTCCCCCATGCAGATCAGTTCTTCTCTAATGATTCTCCACGGAGCTAGCTCTCCTTATACTCAAACTTAAGAGCATTCCTTCCCTCCTCTTACAATAACCACTGCGAGCTAGGTATTATTCTAAGCTTTATATCTATCTGAGGCAAGACTTGAGGAAACCTAGAAGAGTGTTCTTGGGAAAGGGAATGGACAATTCAGAGGCTCCACGGCAGGAGTGTGTTAAGCATGTACCAAACCACAGGAAGGCCAGTAGCATGGAAGAGCAGGAGCAAAAATGAGCTATGTGAGTGCTCAGGGCCAGCCACCTTTCCTTTTCTTTAGGTCCTCCTTGATAACATGACACTCAGGCTTGCCTAGTGGAGTGGTTCTTTGGGATCTTATCATTACAGTTTTTCAATTTCATGTATAACCAAAAATGGCCATAGTTGCCACTGAGGGTAGAGGCAGATTTTTCCCTCTTAGGCTGGTAGAGAGAAACACATGGGAAAAGTGATTGGGACTTAAAGGGAGAATATAACTGAAAAAAGACTAAAAAAGGAAAGGGGGTGATTTTATATATAAATGCAGAATAAATATGAACTAACATGCAGAATCCTTATGTAGATTTATTCAAAATAAAGAATCAAAGAAGAGAATCTACCAGGAAGATAGAACAACTCAAATTTTGTGCCGACCTATCAGCACAGCCTCAGAATATGTAAAATAATATTTCCAGAACTAAAAGGAGAAATAGACAAATTGATAATCATAATGGGAAATCCTTACACTAAAGAATATAAATTGAATGAGCAGACAAAAATAAGTAAAAATGTGAGATTTGAACATGATTAACAAAGTCGAGGTACTTGATACATACATATTGACAAGCACACCCAATTAACTGCAGACTACACTTTTTTTCAAGTATATATGGGACATTACAAAGAAATTTGACCAGATACTTGGCCATAAAGCAAGTCTTAACAAACATCAAAAACTGAGATAAGGCAGAGTATGATCCCTGACCACACAATATAATTAAGTTACTAATAAAAAACAAAAATACCAATATGAAAACTCCCACAATTTTAGAAAGTAATTAATATATTACTAAATAACCCAGTGGATGAAACCAAAAATTATCACGGGAATTCAAATATATTTTTAATTGACATATTGAAAACATGCCCTATCAAAACTTGTGGGCTGCATCCAAGCTAGGCTTCAAGGGAAATTTATAGGCTTAAATGCATCTATTAGAAAAGTAGAAAAACTGAGAGTGAACGATCTAAGTATCCATTTCAAGATGTGAGAAAAAGATCAGCAAACTCAAAGAAAGTAGAGAAGGTGTATAATAAAGAATAAAGTAGAAACTAGTAAAACATAAAACATACAATGAGGTTTATTTGATTTAAAACCACTATCTTTAAAAAAGACTATTAAATTGACAAACACCTGACCAGTCTGATCAAGAAAGGAGAGAGAAAGGGAAAGGGAGCAGGAGGGGACAGAGGGGTAGAGGGGAGAGGGGACAAAGAGCAAATAAACTTAGGAATGCAGAGTCATTGAAAAGATCCTAAGATGTTCATGGGACTAATTCTATACCAATAATTTGAAAAATGTAGATGAAATGGACAACTTCATAGAAAATCGCAATGTACCAAAATGGACACAGGAAGAATAGAAGGATTTGAATAGGTCTATATCTAGCAAAGGAAAGTAGCCTATAAATAAAATCTTTCCCATCCTAGAATTCACTAGTGAATGCTACCAAACAAGTAAAGAGTAACATCAAACTTACATAAACTTTTCCAGAGAATAGCCAAAGAAGTACTTTTTATGAGACCCACATAGTTTGATACCCAAACCTGACAAGACGTACAAGCAAAGAAGTTACAGGCCATTCTCTCTTATGAACATACACGCCAAGACTATGAAAAACAATAATGAATCAAGTACAGTGATAGATAAGAAGAATGATAGATCATTACCAAACTGGGTTCATTTCAGATATGTAAGTTAAGTTTTAAATGAAAAATCAGCGTAATTAGGAAAAAGTCATATGATAATCTAATAGATGCAGAAAAAGCTTTTGATGAAATTCCTCACTTTATAATAAAAACTCTTGCCTTCCCAAAGTATTGAGAAAAATTCCCAAGAAACATATTTTGGATGACTACTTCTATATAATATTATATTGGTGGTTCTAGCCAGTGCAACAAGATAAGAAAAAAATAAACGAAGTCTATTAGGACTGGAAAGGGAGAAATAAATCTGTCATTATTCATATATAATTTCACATGCAGAAAAATTCAAAATCTCTACAGATAAACTATTTAGAATTAGTAGGAGAATCGAACAAGGGCACTGTATGTGGCCAATAAACAAATCACATAGTTCGTTTTTGTACATAATTAAATTTCTATAAACCAGCAGTAAGCAATTAGAAAATAAAATGTTAAATATAATACCATTCATCAGCAGTATACAAAAATCATATGTCTAAGAACCAGTCTAAAGAAAGTGTGCAAGACCTCTGCACAGAAAACTACAAAACATTTTTGGGAGATACTGAAGATCTAACTAATGGAGAGAAATAGCATGTTGATGAAGTAGATTAGTATTACAAAAATTCTGTTTCGTAACCACTCCAAAAGGTAGTGGTTTAAAACAGCAACAAGTCTATCATTGCTCATGATTCTGTGGCTTGACTAGGGCTCGGCTGGGCAGTGTTGCTGGTCTCACCTGGGGTCTTACGCAGCTGCAATTAGATGGCAGCTAGGACTACAACAACTAAGATGTCTTGACCCGCTGACTGACTCCCTAGTGGAGATGGATGGGAGGCTGGGCTTCTCTCCATCTTTGCATGTAATCCAGGGCTTTTCTCTCTCCACAGAGCCTTTCTATATGCTCTCCAAGCAGTGTGTCTGAACTTATATGGCCGCTCAGGGATCACCAAAGTGCAAAAGTGGAAGCTGCCTGGCCTTGTTAAGACTTGAGTCCAGAATTGGCAAGCTGTTTCTTCTGCTATATTCTGATAGTTAAAGCAAGTCACAAAGTCAACCCAGATTTAATGTGGGAGAGGACTGACTACATAGGGCCTGAATCCTGGCAGGTGTGGTTCACTGGGTGCCATGTTTAGAGACTGGCTATCACAGTGTACTCTCTGGTCTTCAAGGATTCACATGCTTTGCAGGCAAAATGTACTTATGCCTATCTTTCTCTGGACTCCCAAAGCCTCAACCCATTATGGCATCTTGTCATCTCAATCATGTTCCCATTCAGATGGGGCTCTTCAGAGTTTTCTCCTGGGTGTGGTTCCTTGGGTACAGATAATGAATTGTGCAGATTGTGAATCGAAAAGACAGGTTATGTCCACCTCCCTACCCAACACACATACATACACCCACTCAACATACATTCATAAGCTAGGGATAGGATAATTAAAAGTAGATGCTTGCATTCAAAAGCAGGGAATGAAAGGAAGCGCAGAGCAGTCACTGATCCACAACAATTCCAAACTCCACTACTACACCTGCTTCTTAGAGTGGTTCTCCAGGCTCTGCACTCCACCCTCTAGGGGGCCCTTTGAAACATCCTCCCTTTCTCATTATAAATGAACCCTATTTGCACCTAAGAAACCTCTGTAACCTGCTTCCTTCCCATAGAAGTTTGAGGACCCAGGGGCCTCTTAATTATGAGGACTTGGAGGCCTCTTTTCATTTTGAAATGTCTCTGCCCAAGCCAGCACAGTTCTTCAAAAATTTCTGTGAGTTTCTGATGTATCAAATGATAAACTGACTCTCTTAGATAAAAGTCTTCTTCCTACTTTTCTGCTTCACTTATCTATTGCTCTTAGCACACTCTCAAAACTAAATAGCTTAAAATAACAATTTATTATTTCTTATGATTCTGTGGGTTGTTTGGAAAATGCTGATAAATTGGAGTACTTAAAGTTATAAGGAACTTCTAAAAAAAAAATCAATGACAAAAAACTTAAGAAAAATGGGGAGGGAATGTAAATAGGCCTTTCAGAAAACAGGGTATCTAAAAGGCCAATAAATATATGAGAGAATGCTTAGCTTCGTTAGTCACCAGAGAAATTAAAATTAAAAATACAATGATACCACAATGCTACCCAAAAGGATGGCTAAAATAAACCTGATTATAAGCAAAATTGCTGGAGGTAATATAAATTTGTATAATCACTTTGGAAAATTGTGTCATATCTATTACACATAAAACATACTTTATGTCCCAGCAATTCCACTTTAAGGTGTACATTTAACAGAAATGCATACATACAAGCACACAAAAGACATGTACATGAATGTTCATAGAGGTGTTATTTTTAATGTCTTCAAGGAGAAACAACTCTAATATCCATCAGCAACTAAAACAAATCAACTCATGTAATATAGTTATAAATGAAATATTACACAGCAAGGAAGAGGAATGAACTGCTATATACAACATGACTCAATCTCCCAAACACAACAATAAGCAAAAGAAACCAGACACAGAAAGTACATACTGTGTGATTTCATTCATATAAAGTACTAGTTAGTGGGTTAGTGGGGAGAGGGACTCGTAATGTTCTATTTCTTGGCTATGAGTTGTTTCAGTAGTTGTTCTTTTTGTAGTAATTCACTGAGCTATGAACCTGAGCAAAAGTAAGAAGGAGGAAGGATTTTGAAATTTAGTAGAGCATACAAAGGAGACTAATCAGTTCTGCCTGGGAGAGGCTTCATAGCTGAGTTATGAATGAGGAGGAAATGAGCACCAAGTCAACCAGGGGGAAGAAAATATTTGGGGAATAGGGATTCCTTGAGCCCAGGAATCAAAGTGTGAAACAGTTTGCCATAAATTGGGGCTCCGCAAGAAATTTCATATGATGGGCTTGGAGGAAGGGAAGGTGAGGTGAGGTGGAAGAGAAAAGAAAGTCCATGCCAAGTAATTCAGATTTTATCACGTAGGAAGATACTGAGAGGCTCTAAGTGTAGAAGCATATGCTCTGATTTGCATTTTTAAAAGACAGGCTGGCTGCAGGACAGATTGGAAGGGAGTGCCTGGCTAATCGTGCCCCCCCTCCACATGTCTGTCCAAGGTCGCCTTTCGCCCAGCTCCAAAGGCTGAGTGGACGAGAGGCCAACCTTAGCTCCGGAAAACAGTGAAGCTCACAGAGGCACTCTCAGGGTCCTGTGTCCTTGATCTCACTACACCGGAAAAATCACAGGAAGATCAGAACTGGATGACAGAGACAGAACTGTCAGTGAAAACTGCTCCACTCAAGTGTCTTAATGGTGAGCACTGAGTGATGGTCCCAGACCCAAAACACCAGGAAGGACACACACTGAAGTACCTGCCTATCCATTAATCTACCACAACCAGCCTTTCCTGTCCTTCATCAAGTCGAAACTAGCTCTTCCTAGGCTTTTCCTCATCAAAACCAGTTAAACCTGTTATAATTCTCTGCCTCCCATAGCTCAACTGTTAAAGACATATTTTCCCCATAATTGCAAGCTGAGAAAATCTACCTTGTTAAAGTCACACAAATGGAAACCTAATAAACATAGATGTTCAACCTGATTATTAATCAGAGAAATGCAATTAAAATGAAATACTATTTCACAGATATCATATTGGCAAAGATTTTGAAGTCTGATAATGCAACTGTGGGAAAAAGGATACTTTCATATACAGCAGATGAGATTGGAAATTGGTGTGACTTGTCTGGGACAGCAATTTATTAACACCTTAGAGAGCTAAAGATACACCAGTCATCAAGCCAGACATGCCACTTCTAAGTAGAGACTGTGCAGAGATTCTCAAACTCTCTGTAATGAAAAACCAAGTGTTTTAAAGAACTTTTGGCAACCTGTTGAGGATCAATATTTTTGTAAAATACAGTAAAGAGTAATTCATAAAACAAATGAAAAATAGACACACAAAATACAAACCTGAATAACTTTTTATTTTTAGATTCAGTAGACATGGTAATCAAGTCAATTGCTTTTAAAGTTGTGAAATGCTTATTCTCAATTTCTCTGCTTTCTGGTCATGATCTGGTAACTGTCTGCAGTCCACAGTTTGAGGAGCACTAAATGCACAAGTCAGTCCACAGAGACAGTGGATGTATTTAAAGAAGAATGTTCATTGCAGCACTGTTTTAAATATAAAAAATTTCAAAGTCACTATCATAGGGGAAAATAAACATGGTAGTAATACAATGAACTACAACATAGCAATTAAAATGAATAGACTAGATCTACACATATTAACATGGATAAATCTCGAAACCAAAAGATTGAGTGAACAAAAAAATGTCAGCAGAATCTGCTTTGTCTGATGCCATTTACATAAGTTTCAAAAACACTCAAAACAACATTATATAAAGGTCTGAGGGATATGAACATACTTACTAAGATTATGGAAGGGAGATTACACATCAACTTCAGGATAGCAATTTTCCTTTGGGAAGTGTGAGAAGGAATATGAGATTAGAGAACTTGATTTTATCTGTAAAGTTTTATTTCCATAAAAAAATTGAAACATATTGTATAATGTCAGTATTCATGAAATCTGGTCATTGGGTTTATGGATGCCATGTTCCCTTTCTAAAAAATGGGAAACTTGGATTATTTCATAATTTTTAATTTAAAAAGGCAATGCAAACAGTTCAAGAAAATTCACAACTTTGAAAAACGGAAATAGTTTTAAGTGCCACAGTTAATTTGGTTAGAATACATGTAGCTTTAGAGAGATAAACTTAATGAGTTTTAGGTTTATAACAAAATCGAGGGGAAGGTACAGCGATTCCCCACGTATCTCCTGCCTCTACATATGCACACCTCCCCCATTACTAACAGCCCCCACTAGAGGGGTGGGTACAATTGTTATAATTGATGAACCTACAGTGACACATACAATCACCTAAAGCCCATAGTTCACTCTTGGTGGTGTACATTTTAGGGGTTTGGATGAATGTATTAATCATGTACTTCTTGTTTCAAAGTTCTATCTTAAAACTGCAGTGCTCCACAGATTTAGAAGGGATAATGGAAAAATCTGCCCCCTTCTGAACACAAAATCCGTGTTCCAGTCCCGGCTCTTCCTGTACTAACCTTGAATATCAAATCTCAAATCACAGAGGTAAACTTAAAGGTCACCTATTCCAACTTTCTCATTACAAAATAAACTAGCTTAGAGAGGCAGTGAGTGGACCAAGGCCGCACACCAATTGTTGGTGAAACAGACTAGTGTTGGGCGTTTTCTCCATTAGAAAAGTCACAAGTCATTTAAAAACAAGCAAAGACCATGGTAGTGTAATTGTTCCTTGTTTCTACAAGTCTTAATTGCAGACATTTAAATCCAGGGAGCCCACACTGCCCCTTCTTCAAAACTCCACGGAGGGAGTCTCTGGCCCATAGCAGGGGAAGAGCAATGCTCCCAAGTCAGGCAGATCTTGGTGTGAATTCCAGCCTGTTCTGTGCTATCAGCTGTGTGACCTTGGGCTGACATTTACTCATCTCTAACTATGGAGAAGAATAAATTACAAATCACATATAAAGTCCTTGGCATATGATGGTCAAAAGGAGTGTCTAATAAATGTCATTCTTTGACCCTCCTTTATCACTAAGGCATAGAGCATAAAACGGCTCCACACCTGCCTTGAGGTGGTGAGATGAGACAGGCATGCAGCAAATAATTGCAATATAGTGAGACGAGGACCCACCTAATATATTCAGAGTACTCTGAGGTAATTGAAAGAGCAGCAGGCAACTATTACACTATCTTATGTTGCCATTTAACATATCTTGGCTTCAATTTATTCACTTATAAAATGGTTCTCTGCTTACTAATCTGCTGATTCAAAAGTGAGAGCACAAAACAATGAAAAGTCTCGGTATGTCATAAAGCGTAATACCAGTATGAGGCATTCTCCCTCCCCATGCCCCCAAACTGTGTGGTAGGCAGGATAACAGCCTTTCAAAGATATTCACATCCCTGTGTTACTCAGCAAGGAGGATTAAGGCTGCTAACCAGCCGTTCTTAAAATAAGAGGATCATCCTGGATTATATGGGTGGACCTAATATAATTACAAGGGTCCTTTAAAGGTAGAGAAGGGAGGTAGAAATTCAGTCAGAGAAAGCCTTGAAGATGCTACCCTGCTGGTTTTGAAGATGGAGGAAGCAAACTAAACCAAAGGAATGCAGTTGGCCCCTAGACGCTGGTGGAGACAAGGAAACAGATTCTCTCCCCCAGTCCCCAGGAAGAACGTGGCCCTGCCAACAGCTTGACTTAAGACTGTTAGACTCAAGCCTGGAGTTTCAGACTTCTAAACTCCAGAACTATAAATGAATAAATTTGTTTCTAAGCCATTCAGTGGTAGTCATTTGTTTACAGTAACAATAGGAAGTTAATACAAACCACAGCCTCAATACTTTGAAGACAACAGCATGAAGAATGTGTTAGCAGAAGGCAGTGCAAAATGTAAGACCTACTTCTCTCAAATATTACTGTCATTGTCCTGGAGACACTGGGTTAAAATGGCCCTTTCATGGTCAATCTTGGCCTAGAATTAGCAGGATGAGACGTGTCATTAAAGTGCCTCTAGATCTAACCAGCTCTGGCGCGCATAGGGTTGTGCTCATTTCTGTACACTCATGGCCCCAGAATATTCTGTGATGGACACTAAGCATGGATCCCCAGGACAGCCCCAATTCCTATCCCTCGTAACATTTCTTATAAGCCAAATACTGTGCACTGATGTTCCTTTATTTTTCCTAGTCCTTATTTTAGATGTTAAGATCTCCCTGATAAACTTATAATCATCTCTCTGTAATCTCTGTAAAGGTAAACTGAATTTCGGGTCCCCGTTCTTCACTTCCCTATAGTGGCATCCACACCCACATCAAGGAGAGGCAGAGTATCCCTGTCCCTTGACTTTGGGCTTGGCCATGTCACTTGCTTTGGCCAATAGAATTTCAGTGACTGCGGCAAAAGCAGAGATGGGGACTATTTTTGTATAATTGGGCTCTCTTGCTCTTTGGTCACTGGCCAGGAGAACATCTGGTTCAAGGAAGATGAGAGCCATGTGGAGCAGATTTGAACTCAAGCTGCAGCTTAGAGCCTAGAGCCCAAAGGTTGGAGTCAAGTACAGCCCAAGGACTTGTCTGTTGTCTTGCAGACCAAGAGCCTGAAGGTTACTGTTTTAAGTCACTATGTCTTTGTGCAATGAGTTACACGGTGCTGTTGTGCAAGAGCTGACTGATACACTTCCTACACGGCAGCTTGTCTAATGACTCTCTTGAGTAGAACTGGCCATCTCTTCTTTGGAGACCGCTGTGCTATTACAGATTCATATATCTGTCTCCACAACTGAATTTAAGTTTCCTGATGTCTGAAATACAGGAGGCCCCTCTGCTTTTTTTTTAATGAAAAGATACAATTGAACAAGTGAACAAATGAATAAATTCAAGTGAGATACTATTCCAAGGCTGTGACCTTGGGGCAGTGAAGGGGAGGAGGAAATCACAGATTTCTGGGCTGCTGCAAATGTCATCAAGTACAAAAGGGGCTGAGCTTTGTGGGTAGACTGAATACATCGTATTTTCAAAACATCTATGTTCTATTTTTTAGGCATCTATAGATGCTATTGCGATTAATGAAACGAATTTATTTCAAAGTAATAACAAATGTGTCATTACTTATTATCATGTATTTACTCAAATGATGTACACAAAAAGAACAACCTATCTCATATGAGGAATTAAAAGTTTGACGTTATTCGCGAATGGTGGGAACTACTGTTCTATGATGCCTTTCAAAGGTGTCATCGAGGATTCAGCCCTATACTGAGTCTTTCCTGATTGTTAACTAGTAGCTCACGCAGCAGGGACTTAGCCTGTCTGTCTGTCTTATTCTCTCCGGAGTCTCCAGGTTACCGCACATTTGTATCTTAAGGGCCAGGCTACTGTCAGACTGCAGGATAACTCAAGGAAATTACAAGCTTTCCTTCTTTTTCTACCCTTGCTATCACAGAAGCTGTCACATCATTGCATTTTCAGCTCAGCCTTGAATTGTAATTATAGTCATTGCTGTAAGAATTCTTCCAAAAGAGAGGCTTTTTTAATAGGGAGAAACTCACATACACAAAAGAAAAGACTGCCAGTACGGGAGCATTGATTGAATACTGATCGTTTAAAACATGAAAACTACACACTGAATGTGTCAGGGAGTTGACTTAAACCATGTGCCTTCCTGTCCTAAATATTTATAATAGCAAAGAGGTTTCTGTGTAACTGTTGAAGCCCTTTCTTTCTCTTCAAATGTGTTTGTTTTCTTTCATTCTAAATCATTTAAAGGAATGACATTTCCAGTCTATGGCTGGAATATTAGAAAGAAATACTTAAAATTTGAAAGGTTTGCTGTGGGGACTGAGAGTAGAGGTTGGGGAGGGGTAAACAACAGACCAATGCTGATTGCTTAGAATCTGTATCTATTCACAGGTACTTTTAAGGTCTTGACTTAAGCCGTGGCATGCAACATAGCTCTTTAGGGCTGACAGGACTAATGGGAGACTCTGCAAAGGAATTCGGAAAATATTTGTCGATGAACATGTAAGTGAGTAAGTGAATAAATGCACGAATGCTTCAGCCTACCCCTATACTCTCATGCTTCCTTTATCGTCCTCCTTTGAGCCCCCTGTACTCCAGGCAATGAGCTGCCTGCTATTCCCAAACATCAGGCTTCTTGCTCAAACTTCTGGCTCTCATATCTGCCCACATAGACCACCATAGCCTGCGAAGTTCCTACTCAGTCTTTAAGTCACATCTCAAGCTCTATGCTCTGGCAGTACTCAGTCCACATACAGTGGCACAAAACTCATTATGTTGCAATTTTCCCAACTCCTGTGTAGGAACCATGTATTTTAATCATTGCAGCCAAGCATCTGGCTTCGATTCTGACACATCACAGGTATTCAGTAAGTGATCACTGACTAACCTTTGTGGCATTTGACTCTTCCAGTGCCTTCCAAATCAGACCATAAATTACCTCAATGCAGGATGATCTCTTCTACAATTCTTTACTTACATGTCTTCCTTCCCCAGTACACACCAGTTCCTCATCCTGCCACAGAATCGATGAAGCAGCAAGAGGAATAGGACACGGTTCTGGGTGCTCGGACTAAGACGGGGGAAGGAGAACAACTGGAAGAATTTTAGCTGGGGCTGACATCATCAGATTTACTAGTGGGAAAGAAACATTACAGTTTAGCAAGAACAACACTGTGAAGTCGACAAGAAGGTGATTGTGCTAGTCCAGAGGAAACAATTACAGATTATTACAATTTTAACTGATATCAGGGCAGTGGGAATAGGGAGTTGAAGATACATATTATGTATTTCAGAGATAGCACTTACAGGATTTGGTGGCTGACTAAAAATGATGCAAAGGAGGGGAGGCGTCTAGAATGCTTCCAAATTAGTTTGGGCAAATTGTGTGCCCTTCAATACAGTGGGGATCCAGGAAAAACAGACTTACCAGCAGAAGGGAGAAGGGCCCTGCAGTCAGTGCTGCTTTTAATGCAAATGAGGAATCTGTGGATCATCCAGAAAATTAGTATCCACCAGTACACAGCTGTTTGGAGCTCAGCAGAGCAATCGGGATGGAAGATGCAGATTTCAGACTCATTAGCAAGCAAGTTTAGTAGCTGAAGGTTGGGTAATGACTTACTTGACCCAGTGATTTTTTTTTAGACCAGAGGCTCTGGAGATCTGGGGTGGAAAGGCATGTTCCATGGGGATTTCTCTACCTGAAAATGTCAGGAAGTTGACCTGCCTTCCATTGCTAAATATGTGTAGTAGCAGCTTTGAAGAAGTGAGCATTATTGAAAATGTTGTACCTTCCCTCTAGGGGTGGCTGTATGTAATTTGAAAATCTCCCTCTGTGTGTCTGATATAACCTCTCATCTTGTGAACCACAGTGGAATATGCTTCTAGAATACTGGATACACCTATTTACATGTTTGACTTTTCTGCTTGATTCTGCACTGCTTGAGAGCAGGAATTTTATTCTTGCTCAAATCTGTTTCCCCAGTACTTAGCAAGCACTGGGCACAGTGGTATTCCAATGTTTTATAAGTCAAATGATCACATTTGTTGTTGATTTCATGAGGTATGGTTTGTTCCTGACATCTTAAATGTGAGAAAAGGAGACCCACGGGATTAAGTAACTTGGTCATGACACGTAGCTAGTAAGTGGCTGAGCAAATACCATGTCCCATTGTCAATCCAGTGTTCTTCCACTGTAGCACACTTCCTCTGCTCATTCCTTAATCTGCTACAACCACCAAAAAATGGGATAGGATGGTACTTTAGTGCTGGCTGTGCTGTAGCATTTCTGGAAGACTTTGCTAAATGAAACTCAAAATGTCCTCTAAGATTTGTACAGCCTGCCCTCTCCATCTCTACTAACAGGCCTCTTGAAATACCAGATGAAAAGGATATTAAGATGGGGCTATTTCATATTGGACTTCCTGTAGAGAAATACTCAGGCTAGCTGGAAAACAGAAGAAATGACTCGCAGAAGGAGAAGTGGGTGTCACAATTTTTGATAACCTCACCCTTTTTATCTGATTAAATAAGGAATTTGTTTTCACATGTTTCCTGTATGAATAATATGACTTCTTTGAACAGGAAATTAAAACCTTGCTGCTCTTTAGGACTCTCCTTAACTAAAAAACTTGTATATGGATGCTGTGTTTAAATAATATATAGAATATATGCTAGGATAATAGAGGAAACTATTGAGAAAGGATTTTTATGAGAGGAAACGAAATGAAATGAAAAATGCAGAGGAGCAGTATGGAAACCCAGCCCCCTGTGGTTTGTGGTTTCTGAATGAACAGTCCCCGACCTGCAGACACCCGACAGCACTAGGTAGCTGCCCCTCAGCTGGCCGGAACTCCGCCAGGGAAGCTGCTACGGAGAACCCGGGGCTTCCAGAAAGCCTGTGGACCTAGTGGGGATCGGCACGCCCGAGGAGCCAAACGCTTGCGGGAGGCATCTCAGCGGCGCATTCCCATGGAGGATTCGTGAAGTACGCTTCAGGGAGGAAGAGGTCCAAGGCAGCAGGAGGGCAAAGGGCCAGCAGCCACCTGACAGGACCAGTGCAATCAGTTTGCTCTCTGACAGGTGGTAGTGCCTCCGAGGACCCGCGGTCGGGTTGGCGGTGCGGCCACCCTGCCTGTTCCTCCAGGTCAGGGGATGTGGGTGGGCTCACCGCCACCTGAGCATCTAAAGGACAGAGGGGATGGGGCAGGAACACAAAGGAGGAAGGGTGCCAAAGCCCAGATTTGCCAGAAAAGAAAATCCACGGAGGGCTGACCAGGCCCAGGGAAGGGGAAGGGCTTCCCCCTCCTGCCCCAGACCTGGCTTCCTTCCCGGCCTTCCTGGGCTCCAGCTCCCGTCTCCCATCGTGTGCTCCAGGCTTCTTCACTCACCCGTCCTCTATAATGGCTGGCTTTGGGGTTATCTGAATTGACCCTTGGTTTAAGCCCGTGAGAGGGAAAGAGCGCTTAACATTAATCAAACACACTGGCTACCTGAGAAGTGTCATTTCATTTCAATCTTAAACAATCCTGTGAAACAAGATTTATTATCTTCAGGAAACCGAGGCTTAGAAAGTTAAATACTTTGTTGAGATTCACAAAGCAGCAAGGAGTAGAGAAGAAATTCAAACCCAGGTCAGTGTAAACCCACAGTCTTTCCTCCAGAGACTGACTGTCTCTCCCAAGACCCCGGAGTCTTTGCTTGCACATTGTTTACCCCTCAGTGAACCTAGCACGGTAAGTTGCATATGGCAAATGCCCAACACATATTTATTGGATTGACTTTGAGTTTGTTGATATTTCTTTGGGGGGAGGGTACCAATTTTTATTGATTCACCTGAGAGTAGTACTATGAAATGAGACCATATGTTATTAAGGATGTGCCAGACAACAATGTTATCTACCTTCTCAGATTCAGCTGCCTCACCCACGCACCTCCACTCCATCCAAATTTGGATGAAAGGCCACATTTCATGACATTGGAACTGGCTTCCTGGGAGCTTCTGAAGGGCCAGATGACACAACTCTGAAATCTGGGGGAATTAGGTCCCTGCGGTATGAAACCCAATCAAGGGTAAGTGGGAGCCAGGAGGGGGCCAGGCAGGTAGACTCTATCCTTTCTTTTCTTGCTATCCTTGTGGAGAATGTCCCTAATCCTGCAGGACAGAACCATGTTCAGCAAACTGCTCTGCTTTCTGTGCTAGTTGGGAAGAGGGGGTCACAGGGTAACTCACTGCCTCACGCAGCCTTGCATCTTTCCTTACCTCACTTCTTTTCTCCTTGCCTTCACTGCCCTGGACTTGTACCTCCCAAGTGACATGTCAGCACTAAGACAAGGTTAATACAGACAGACATTATATGTCATAACTCAAAAACCTCTAAAAAAACATGTACTTCCATGTACCTAGTAACAGGGTCATGAAATAAGTTGTGAAGAAAAAAACTGATGCCACAGGGAGAGAATGGCACATTATAAGTCATAGTGGGAGGTTTTATTATACTCTTTTAGAAGCTGATAGGAAGGTTTCAATACTCCCCCCTTAGAAAATAAAGCAAAAAAAAAAAAAGGAAGTCTTTACCAGATTTAAATGAGAAAGAGGATGCAAAATATCTTTGAAAACCCAACTAGAGCACAAAATTCTATTAAACAATCATAACATCATTTCTAAAGAAATAGGTTTGGGGGTTCAAAAAGTCACCACATTTTAGGATATAATTAGTTTATAATTAGGGGATAGCCCAGTCCTCAAAGTCAGGTCTCAGTATCATCAAACCGATGATTCCCCTGTGCAGGTGGTCACTGGCCGCAGAGTCGCGATTCGCTCTACAAGTAAAATCTTCCAAGGAAACTAAACACTGCTGGTCAAAGCCCACCTGGTGCTGTGAAAGTAGAAGGTGGGCCTTTGAGGGTTTATGGTCTTTGCCCCCAGCCTCCTCCTCCTTTAACTCTTCCCATGTGATGAAGCTCTGCTTCCCAAGCAAGTTACACTTGAGTACTCCATATAACTGTAGAACTGTGCGAAAGTTGTTTGGACGCTAATGCTTTTACTGAATTACATATTTGAAGTTCTTGTAGGTCTTTTATGAGTGAATAAGCATAAAATTTTTACTCTGCCCGTTTCTCTTCTACTATATATTCAGTTACTATCCATCTGAATTCCTTTCTCCCTGAACTCGTTATTTTAAGTTTTCCAGTTACATGTTTTTAATTATTCTAAAAAACATTTTCCATTTTTTTCTCATTAGAAAAACAACACCTATTCATTGTAGAAAATGTAGTAAACACAGAAAAGCAGAAAGAAGAAAATAAAATTCATTTGCTACCCTACCACTCAGTCATTGCCGCTTTCACATTTTATTTTAATCCTGCCATGACTTTTTGAGGCTTACTGACTGGGTTTTCCTGAAGTTCTGAGGCTTGGCCTTTCCCTCCCACCTCTGTCCGTTCTCTTCCTCTCCCCTTCCCCTATTTCCTTTACATCTGCCATTCATCAATAAACAACAAACAGCTCACCAAAATTAAAAATATAAATCTCATTATAGATATTGCATTTACTTAGAAAATTTAGGTGTAATAGATCCACAGGTGAAGATATGATTTTGTCTATCAGATGTAATATGAAAGGGAACTAACTACTAGCACAAGCCACCTGAGGTATGAACTGGTGAGAAAAAGGAAGGAATCAGTTCCTGAGGTTACCCACAAAGCTCACTTTCCCCCAGTTCTAGAGTCACAAGTCTAGAACTCTTTAGAACAAAGGCTATTTACTGTGTCCCACTAAGAATGATGAATAATAGTGTTGTGGTAAAAACACACAGCTTATAGCACTTACTACATGCCAAGCCTTGTTAGTACTTCATATATATTAATTCATGTAGTTTTCAGAATAATCCTATGACAAAAGTACTAGAGACATCACCCCCATTTTGCTGCTGAAGACACTCAGACACAGAAAGATTAAATAACTTGCTCAATGTCTTGAAGCTAAAAAAAGTAACATAGCTTGGGTTTGAACCCTGGCAGGCTATTTCCAGGGTCTATAGTTTCAGACCACTATGCTACACTGCATCTCATGTGCTTTCATATTCTGTAAGTTGTAGTTTCTTCAGTGTGGGATATGAGAGACAATTTTAGGAAGTTCGTAAAGAAATGTTTAAAAGTACCATGTATTTACTTTAATGTGAGTTAGAAAAAAAATATTTCACAAGTGTGGCGTCACTTGTCAGTTTCACAAGTATTTTTGCTTAGGATGTATAAGGTTTAAAAATCATTTTCAAGAAAAATATTAACAATGCAAATGGTATGTAAAGGTTGCAAAAATAATAGAAGTCAAATGCTAATGAATTCTGGGAAATACTGTTAATTTAAAACCCAAACCAAGGTCCCACCTCCAACTCAACTCTGCACCTGGGGGCGGTTTCCCTCCAGCAGAGTGGATGGAAAATGGTGGGCTCAGATTCTCTTTTTTTTTTTTTTTAAGTTACACCTTTTACTCTCCCATAAATTAGAATTCTATTACTTTATTATACATTTCCTGCCTTGATAAACTGCCAGTCTGGGTTTCTTAGACTAAGGTTCTCCCTAAGGAGTGGGAAGCTGACAGTTATTCTGTGGCTAATCTTCACTGTATTTTTATTGACCATTAGAGAAATACATTAGAAATAATACAAGGTGGCATGTAGTCCTTATAACCAGTGCCTTGGCTAAGGGTTGGCTGCATGAGAGGCATACAGACCCCCCCTCCCTGAAGTGCGCCAGGATCTGCCCCTGCAGGAGTCAGGGCCAAGAGGGACAGTGTCTTGGCAGCTCAGATAGCCGTTTGCAGGGGATAAAAGTGTGTTCTCTTTGCCCTTCCTTTAAATTTATGCTTCAGTGACTTGATGCCATAATCCTGTGAACTTTTAGACTATACAGAAGTTTAGGATATTTTTTCAGTTTTTTTACAAGGTCATGTAAGACCATGGAGGACACATTTTCCCCCTCTAATATTAGTTGCAGGAGTAACAGACTTTTATTTTAGGAAATTGTGAATATACTGTTTGGATACAATAAAATTTAGAGCCCAACTAGTCACCCTCTATCTTAGCAACTAGTGGCTTTCATATCTCAGACATACAAAGCCTAGAGCATGTAGTTTTTGACCTCAGATTTATCTTCTCATTTTCTACTTATTTTTGACTTATTTCCCTCATTCTTTTATTCAAAATTTTATTTTCTTCTATGGCACATGTATCTGAATAATCCACTTTACCTGTTATATGGAATAAAACAGGATGTAAATAAATAAAATTATTAATTCCTCAAATACTAAGAGTTAAATAGATTGTGACTCAAATCAGTAAAGGCAAGGGAACTGTAGAAAATATTTTTTACTGCTAATCACAATCTGGTTTTGTGGGCCACACCTAATTTATAAGTCTTTTCCAATCCCATTCCTAAACATATATTCACAGAGCATTTGACAGCATGTTTTCTCTCTTTCTGCTTTATGTGTCAATAATAGAACTAATTGCCTGGGTGTGGAGCCCATGCATGTGGAGTTTTACATTTTTTCCCCTGTACAACTGCCTGATTGGTTTTAGACTGAGTCTGGGTATTTGTGGTAATATGCATGATTTTCTTGTTCTATTAAAGTTCATGGTCATTCTAGACCATAGATCTATTTAAAGTTAATAAAAGAAGCCTCAAAAGAAATTTACACTCAAAGCAAGAAGTATGAAAACTGAAGTGTTAATCAAAATATTCCCGAGATGTGTGTGTAAAGCCCTAAATAAACATTTTTTTGCCATGTCCTTGTAAAACTATTTCTGGTTTAGCTTTTTAATTAAATTGTCACTAGTACTTTAAAAAATGCTACTCCACCCTCTGTCCATTCTGAAGATGAAGGGGAATTGCATATGTACCTGAGATTCCAACTACCACTTTAGATTCAAGTTGTATCTAGCATGTACATAGGAATTTCATGTATGGGCTACCAGGAATCTACAGCCACCTAATATTGTATGCAGCATTTTGCAGGATAGAAAAATAGGTCTTAAATTTCATTAGGTTCTCAAAGGGGTCTGAGACCTAAACATGGACTCACTGCTCTAGAAGCAATTTAAAGAATGTTATGTTCTCTTCAGTGCTGACAAGGCCTTTAGCATCCCACGCGTTGACACTGAGCCAACAGTATTCTCACTCCCAACACAATTCAGCCAATAGCTCTTCCTAAACTCCCTCTATCTGCGAGGCCCTATTAGGCCCATTAGGGAAACAAGGATAGTTCCGGTCTGGTCCAGGCCTTCCAGGAGGTACAGTCGAATCCAACTTTGAAGTACAAAACAATCAACTAGGAATCTTACCTAACTGCAGATTCCAGTCTAGCAGTTGTGGAGTGGGGTCTAAGATTTTCCATTTGCTTATACACAGAGAGAGAGAATAATTATCAGTAGTATCAAATATTTTACACATATGCCTCATTGAGCAAACAAACTCACCGTTGGCAAGTGTGCATTGATGAACAGGTAAATCAGGGGCCTTTCATTTGCTGTACAGATTTCCTCTGCTATCAAAAAGTAGAGTGCTCCTATAAATACTTTTGTAAGCCAAAACACCATAAAGTTAAGAAGCAATTACCATTAACTTATATAGAAATTTTTTTAGTGCTCCCAACCCAAAAAAACAACCTCATTTAGGTTTTTCTGATACCTTTTTTCACATCCTGCTAACATGAACAAAGCAAATCGAGATAAAGCACAGATGCTCAAAGACAGTGTTCACAGCTCTGGAGGCTTGGTGCTGAGATGCTGAGAGAGGTTCTTGGGAGGGAGCCTGGGGGGCCACTGTTGCTGCTTGGGGTTGCGTGCTGCCTCTATAGGCTCACTGCAATACAAACACTGAACACTATTTTCATTTTTTGTCTTTTTTCATAAAAGTGAAAATCCTCTTTGGATTTCTTTCAGTTAGTGAAAACAGGTACTAATGTAGGTCCTTCATAAAAGAAAAGTGGATTGATATGAACTTCTGAAAAGCAGGGATACCTGTAGTAGGGAAAGCATCATTTAATACATCAGCTCCCATACTTAACTACACGTTGGAATCACCTGGGAGTCTTTAAAATATACCGGTGCCTGGCCCCTTCACCCCCAGACATGTTGATTTAATTGGTAAGGGTGCAACCTGCGTAGGACACAAAGATTTTGATAAGCTTCCCAGATAATTTGAATGCAAAACTAAGATTAGAAACCACTGATCTAGTAGCTACCATCCTCTTAGCATCTCAAAACATCCAAAAGTAATTAGCAAAGTCATAATAGAAACTTGATCTGATTGAGCCCTGGACTAGAAGGGACTCTGAACTGTCAACTCACTTTATACCTATTTTCTGGTAGTTCTTCTGAAACCTGTTCTATGACTTAACTGCTAATTTTCCTTCTGTGAAAAAGGCCAATCTTGGTAGTCAAGCAAGGACAGAAGTAGTTAGTTGTTTAGGGTAACATAAAATCAATAAATATAATCCTAAATGATGGAAACAACAAAGAATAGTTCAAGGTAGCATTAACAATTGCTTTGTAAACAAACAGAAAATGACAATTTCTTATTAAAACACATAGTTTCCTAAAAATGGGTTCTGGACCCAATTTCTAACTTGTGACAGGGTTTTTCCAACACCAACAAGCTATTCTCTGGATACCAGCTGGGTGTCCTACAATTCAACTCAGTTCTGACACTATCCACATGGAGACAGCATCAGGTCCCACAGGTTAAGGGCTCAGTCCCGCAAGATCGCCCACTCCTGCTTCAGGTGCCAACTGAAAGCCAGCTGTAGACCCCCTGGCTATAGATCAGAGTTTCCAATAACTCCAGCATTGGGTTTGACTAAATTGTTGGAGCTGCTCACAGAACTCAGAGAAACATTTGACTTATCAGATTACTGGTTTATTATAAAAGGATATATAACTTAGGAACAGGCCGATGGAAGAGCTGCATGGGGCAAGGTGTAGGAGAAGGGTGTACAACTTCCCACGCCTTCTCTGGGCACACCACTCTCCCAGCACCTCCGTGTGTTCACCAACCTGGAGCTCTCCAAACATTGTCCTTCCGGGTTTTTCTGCAGGCTTCAGGACATGGGCACGACTGATTGAATCATTGGCCACCTGCAGTTGATTCAACCTCCAGCCCCTCTCCCCTCTCTGGAGGTCAAGGGGAAAAGGACTAAAGTTCCAACCCTCTAATCACAGTGACTGGTTCTCCTGGCAACCAGCCCCCAAACATCAGGTTTATTCTAAAAGTCACCTCATTAACCTAATAACCTAAAATAGACACATCTGTGACTCTCGTCATTTAAGGAAATTCCAAGGGTTTTAGGAGCTCCATGCCAGGAACAGTATATGAAGACTCAATATATAGTTCTTATTGTCAATCAAAATAGCACAGGTCCATATGAAAAAAGTAATAAAACTTTGAGATACATACTAGATTTAAATGAATGAAAAAATACAGTGTGTTTCTAGTTTACAGGCCTAGAAATATAGTATCATAGTTAAGTAGATGGACTAAGGAGTCAGACTCCTGTTTGGATCCCAGCTCTTCAGTTTATTAACTTGGAATTGGACAGGATTCATGGGAATACAGGAAGACACATCCCATCAGGGCTCAGTAAGGCCAGAGGAAGGCTTTTCAGGTTCCAGCATACCGTGGCCTCTAGCTCACCAAGAGCAGTGCTTCCCAAACTTTAGAGTGGGGATCCCCTGGGAATCTAGGCTGCAGAGTCTGGTTATTAAGTCTGGGATTTGGCCTGAGATTCTGAAGTTGCAAACAGCACTTGTGGTATGTCTGTTGTTCCTAGTCGGCAGATCACACTTGGAGTAGAGAGGATCTAAATTCCTCAGCTGAGAGGGTTACTTGATTCCCTATTCTGGCGCTCGACCAATATCACGGCTCTTTTTCTGTCTCTGTGTCTCTCCATGCACTGTAGCTTCTGTCCCACATCCAACTGCCTGTTATCTTAATTACACATTCCACAAGAGAGAAGATTGAATTGATTTATCTCAGGGTGATGGGAATACAGGCACCTTTTAAAATACTCTTTCATATCTTCTAAATGTTCTTTAATGTGCTAGTATTAGTTACATAACCAGAAAAACATTTTTTTCTGCTATTTGTAACTAAAAACATTATCACTTGGGCTGTCTTATATGCAATGCTGGCCAAACTAAAGCTCTTCAGAAACCCACAGAGCTGGAGAGAAAAGTACAGACTTGAGAAGCAGGGACTAGAACCCAGGGCACTAAAGAATGCATCCCAAGGACACAGTCAGCATCTTCTGAAGGAATTGCAGGATGCCAGAGGGGCCAGAAAATTGCATCCAAATGCTAAGAGCCTTGCTCTCCTGGACTGAGGACATTTCCAATGTTCTTGTGTGTCAGTGGATCCAACCCTGAGCAGCAGCTATTTGGGTTCACTTTGGAAAAGGGAGTAGGAGAGCTCTGTCACGCTAAGACTGCTGCTTTAGACGAGCTTGCAAGGACACTGCTGCCTGCCATGCACTGTCCCATGTCACGTGAGTGGAGTTAAAAGAAACAAGAAAGGCTTATCCGAGAGTGTACACAGAAGCTAGAACAGGCTTGCAGGTAACTAAAAGGCCTAATAAAATATTTTCAGCCGATTTACACTAATTACTGGCTCAGGGTTTCACCGGCACACGATGGTATGTTTTCCCAGTCTTTTTTATTTTTGCATTAAGTAGCTTCATCAGAGAAACAAGAGTCTAACATAATACAGTTGGGTGTAAATCAACTTACAGCTCTGCCCTTCTGTGGGAAGTTCCAGGGTTGGACTGAAAACTGCTTCATAAAATGGTCCAAAGACCCCTGGGCTTCTCAGTAGTTCACAGCTGAAGGATGGCTTTACTTTTTCTATGCTTTGAACCTTGTTTCAGTAAAAGAAAGGGGCTCTCCTCAGCCTGGGGTCTTGCCCTCCCAGAAGGTCATTAGCCTTTAATAGCAGCTTCAGGAGAAGCAGGAGGTGAGAGAGGACTGTTTTCTGGACTCATGTGACTGGGAAATCAGCTGATCCTGCCTCATACGGACCTCTCCCTCCCCCCACCCCCATCATTACCCACCTCAGGTACAAACTGCATTTGCCTGAAGATTGACCATAAAGTTCTCTGCCCATGGGAAGCATGACCCTCAATGCTGCCCTTTAAAAGGCTTTGCAGCCCAACTCGTTTCTCTGCTGGGGGTGCTCAGGGCTCATACAGGCCTAGCAGCACTTCATGAGCTGTTGAAGGTTTCAGACAAGGTAGAGCAGTGCTGAGAACCAAAAAGTATTCATCAACTCAGCCCAGGAATTATTTATGTAACACGGTGTAGACATTGTCCCACTGTGATTTGCAGCAGTTGATACATGTAGATATGTATAATTGATCCATTTAAATAGATTTAAATAGTCTTCCATGCTGATTTGTTTGGCTGGCCTTCCTACTATTGCTGAAAACCTTCAAACACCAGTTGTTCCTACTGGATGTAATAAAGACTTTCTGTGGTGGCTTGAGACTATGTACATCCTTGTTCTATGCATTGTCACAGTGGTTCAGGGAAATTAAAGAAAAAAGGAGGAAAGTCAGTGTGCCTCTAGGAGGAAGGAGAGAAAAAAAATGCCCACACTAGTGGCAAAGCTGAAGGCAGGGTGCCTTTAGGAGGGCAGAAATGTCTAATGGGGCATTGTTTAAATGTTCACTGAAGGTGCACTGTGCCGGCTCCCTCTGCTCTCTCTCTCATAAAATCTTCAGTGAATTGTATGGTACTATTGATCTTATGTGAGTGGGATATTTAAGAGTATGGGAAGATTTGCAATATTCCATGTGCTGGTGGCTGTGAAGGAAACACAGCAGAACTCTTGTGTACAGCAGCTGAAGGGGGTGGTGGTGGGGTGCCCTGGGTATGTATGTTCACCCAGGTAGTGCACTGTTTGGGGAAATGTCACTCTCATTGTAATACAGGGGAATGTTGCCCCATAAAATTGTGATGTTCTCAAACTGCAGTGACCCTAAATTAAGGGCCAGCTGATATGTGGATTATGCTTTGTTATATCAACCCATTTATAGAGCATCTCCTGTGCACATATGGCCGGGATTTATTCTTGCCCTGGAGCTTCCACATGCTGTAGGGAGGCTGAAATTAAATGCAAAGTGCAACTGCAGGGTAGCATATGCTAAATGTCACATGATTACATGAATGATGCAGAAAACTCATCTGAGAAACACTAGTCCTTTGAGACTCTCTGTGAAGAGTGTCCCACAGTCAGTTAAGTTCGGGAAACTCTCAGACTATGCCCCTTCCTTGGAGATCCTCCATGAATATTAGTATAGTAAAAGATCCTGCCACAATATAATCTGCACACCTGTTGTTAATCTGGAGTTCCCCATTTAGTTGAACAAAGAACACGTTTTTGTATAATGTGTATTAACATTCAAAAAAATAAAAACAAAAAATGGGGCAGCTGCTATTGCTGAAGAACTATGCTGAGGAGGTAAGGACAGAAGAATCACCCTGGGCTAGAATTGCTGTTCTAGGGAAGCACTTCAGGGAGGTGGAGGAAAAGTAGTCTCATGAGATGGGCAACATGCAGCTGAGCAGAGTCCCTGTGGAAAGAGATGCCCGGGAATCATGAGAGCAAGGCGGGAAGGCAGGAACACATGAGGCAAGTTCAGAGACCTCCAACCTCGGACTTTGCAAAGGGGCTGGGAAAAAAGTTGAAGAGGTCAGTAGGAACCAGATTTTGAGAGTCTTAAATGTCAGGTTACAGCTTTAACTTCATTCTGTACATCACAATACATATGGACAATATTTGCATGGAAAACCAAGCGATGTTTGAGGATGTTAGTGGCATTAAATACTTGAACAAGGATACTGTCAGACCGAGGAGGCTCCAGGGCTTACCTAAGCAAACCAAAATCTGAGTCTATAAATACCTCAGGGTTGTAAAACCAAAATGCAACAACCAATAACAAACAACCAAATAGGCTTTGAGCTGTAGCTGATCAATAATTTCCTTCTTTGCTGCTGCCTTTTGCCTATGAAAGTCTCTCACTTCCAATACATTTTTAATATGCCTCAGTTTCTCTTTTAGCAGTGGAGATTGTATGTAGAAAGGAGACCAGTGAGGTGCTCAAGAACAAGATAAGAAGACCCAACTAGAGCAGGGGCTGCAATGAATGGGAAGTAAGAGGGCATGTGAGAGGCCTAACATCGAGAGGGGATCAACAGCTGCAGGGGCAGGAGGGGAAAGACGGGAGGTACCACGAATGACAGTAGTGGCACCAGCAGCAGAAATAGGGGAAATGGGGAGAGCAAGTTGATGTGACAGGGGCAGGGCAAGTTCAACCTGACCTTTGTTTCGAGGTTAGTGAATTAATATGCCATCTGGCACAACTGCAGTATCTGATTCCTTCCTGCTCCAGAGAAACATGAGATTTGGCTGCAACTATACTTTGCTTTGCAATACAGAGAACTGCATGTGGTCTACCATATGTCCAGTTGCTTCTTCCTCACATTGAATTGGTTCAAACTTATGTATAATCCAGTCAAAGCTGACTTTAACCAACATGGAAGACGTTCAGAATCCCCTCCCCTAATCAAACTTCCCTACCTCTCCCTAGCAATAATAACATCCACCACTTTTTCAGCATCCATTGTATGCCAGTCGTGAGAGAGATGTTTTATATACATTTTTACAACAATCATAGAAGGCAGATTCCATTAATTCATTTTTTCAAAGAGGAAACTTAATAGGTGTTGGTCAACTAAGAGCACCCAAGTTTATTTGTACTGAAAAATACAAGGCTCAGAGAGGCAAAGCGTATTACCCATGGACACACAGCTGGGATTTGAGCTCATGTTTGACAGACTCCAAGTCCTGTGCTATTGCTGGTACATTTCCTGACTCTTACTGAACATAGTCATTGTCTTGTCCTGATGTTCTCTCTCCATTTAGACTATAATCTGTATTCTGGCTTCATTTATTTCAATCATTTAATTTTGTAAATAGTATCTCAAAATGACTACCCCACACACGTTTTTCAGTTCTCACTTTTCCTATCCTCACTCCTGCATAATTTTTACCATCTGATTTTGTTCTCTGATTTAATAATGTCACATACTGTTAAATTAAATCAGTACCATTGGAAGTAAATCCTTTGGAAGCTAGAGGATTTTTCAGCATGCAAGAAGTTAACTGAAGAGTCCAGGTGGGCATTGATGGGTGCCAGGGACATACAGCTAATGCTCAAAGATGACACAAGTTATGTGAAGGGCTCAGGTCTCAAACAGACTGGTATGGCCAAGGGTCATGCCATAAGCATCCAAACAGAGTTGTAGGCTTCAAGATGAAGAGGAAATAGTGTAGTATTCTGCCTGTTTAGTAAAGGTGGTCTGGGGCTGCCCACCCTGGGGAAACTCAGTTGTGCACTAAAGTTAATCTTCAGTGGCCTGGCTGAATTCAAACTTTGAATCAGCTCTTGTTTAGTCCCTATTATATTTCCTACAGCAGTACCCCACATGCTTCAAGCCCCAGCTTCTCAACCTTTCTACACAGCTGCCTCGTGCCTTTACTATGAATTTGGAGATGGTTCTCGGTGAGATTCAACTTCCTTCCTCTCAACCTCAGCCAATTCCTTAGTATTTTCATTTATTTCCTTCCATCTTCTTGCCTTCCTTCTTGGAACTAACACTTGCAACCCTGCTCTTGCTTCCTTCAACGGTCGCTTCTCTCTGTCATCCTTCCTCCATTTCTGTTACTCAGGTCTCCCTTACCTTGTAAGGGTCTGCTTTCGATTTTCTTGCCTATTTAAGCTATTGCTCTTTTTTCTTCATTCCTTCTCCACTTTCTACTCACCTCCAGTTATCACTAAACACTTTGCCATTGGACTTCTGCTGCAATGCCTCCTTCCTAGTGAATCAGAGCCTCCGGGCCCTCGCCACCACTTCCTCCCTCCTGAGACTCTCCTCTATGATGCTAACTCCTCTGGTTGTCCTCTGGGTCCTTCCTTGCTTTTTCATGGGCTCCTCTTCCCACAGTCTGGAGAGACTAATCCTAAGCTTCTGGATTGTCCTTTCTTCCTTATTTTTGCTTTCTCCCTGGACGGTGGTAAAAAGAGTCCCATGATGTCAGCCCTACACTCTCATCAGCACAGGTCTGATCCACGTCTCCAACACAGACCTGATGAACTCCGGTTCTCTGCTTTCAGTTGGGGAGAATATCTAAACTTGACTATCCAGATTGGGTCTCAAGATCATTCTTTATGTGCCCTCCATCCCCAAGCTCAGATAATTATTATTATTATAATTAGTTTCTAATTAAGAAGCACCTATTATGTGCTATTGATCACCTATTTTAATGCCAATGATATCTCAATGAGGCAGGTGTTTTTATTCCTAGTTTATAAATGAGGACTCTGAGGTAGGTGACATAATTTGCCCCCATTCACCCAGCAGAGCTGGGATTCAAAGCCTGATTTAATTGAATTGACCTATTAACATTAATACTTTGAGACTAGTTACGGTAGTTATTAAATGTATGGCAGCTGAAGCTAGATCACCTGGGTTTCTAGCTAGTAATTTCAAGCCTGATATTCTGTTACTTCCTAGCTAGTGATTTCAAGCCTGATATTTAATTTGTCTGTGCCTCAGTTTCCCAATTTATGAAGTGGAGATCATAATAGTGTCCACCTCTTGGGCTGTTCTGAGGTCTTAATGAGTGCAAAGCACTTAGAACAGTATCAGGCACAGAGTGCGCTACCAAAGTGTTAGCTATGATTACTATTCTTTTTATTACCATTTCTTTTTAATGAAGTGACTGTCTTGCCAATGGGTTTCAGCCCTGGACAAGTTCACTATGGATTCAGTGAAACTGAAGAATGGCAATGGAACATTCTTGGCGTGAAAGAGTTTATACCCAACTTTCCACGGTTATTTCCACGGTGGCAGGTCAATCACTAGAATCCCGTCCACTCAGAGTGAGTCTGCAGGCAGCAAGCCAGTCTCTGCCTCTGGGCATCTCCACCCCTGCAGCCGTCTCTTCCTCGGAGCTGCCCCCACTACACTCTCTGCTCTCCTGCAGCCTTGCAGCCCTGCAGCCCAGAGCACTGGGCAGAGATCTTTATTATATAGAGTCCATAACAACGTTTTGCCCATATCATGTGTGTAGTGAGCACACTGACCAGGGCCAGGTGAGAATCCTGGCCGTAGAAACCTTCACTTTCTCCACAGTGACCATTCTTAAGTTGATATTTGATTGCATTCCAACATCCTTTTGACAAATACTGTTAATATTTTGGTGAAAAATCAACATTAGGTTTCCAAATACAACTCTCCCTCAGGAGTGCTTATTTCTTTTTAATTGGAAAAAGGTAGAACAGCTTTCTAAGTGGTCTACCCACCCTATAATTCAATGTTTCTGAAAATATGCGCAAAGACCCCTGCATCAGAATCAAAGACAGTACTTGTTAGAAGTGCAAATATTTGGACCAATACTTAAGAGATATAGATTCAGTGAGTCTGGAGTGAGGCCCAATAAATTGAATTTTACCACTTCTTCAAATAAACTTATGTATACAAGTTTGAGAACTGCTGCTCTGTCCCTCCTCCTTTTGTCGTTGCCCACTGTGCAGCTTACCTCCGTGTTTGATCAATCTGGTTGGGTGTCAGAATAATCTGTTACTTTTCTAATTTAAACTATCATCAAAGCAAAATATGCTCCTAAGTTAAAAAGTCAAATAATACTTCATGGCATATAATTTAAAAGCCTGGGTTCCTTGCTCCATCCCTACTCTGGATGTCTGCCTTCCATAGGCAATCACTTTTAGCTCTTTCGGCAGTTTCTTAAAAACATGCCTATAATGCTATGTGTTAAATTTCCCACTGAAGGCATTATTTGCATCCATTCTGTTAGCTGAGGGTGTTATTCTCCTGCACCCCCACCAGCCACACACCCACCCGTGCCTCTCCACCCTACATATTAACTCTCCCAACTCATCTTCTTGTTGGGGCTATATCATGATTTTTGGTTGAAGCTTTGAGTGATCACAACTATTATGACGATTTTTGTTTTCTCATGAACATTGCTGCCAGATGCTTGGTGTGGCCTCCTGGCTGCAAGGCTTCTATCCTTGCACTGGGCACATTACTTAACCTCTTGGTGCCACACATATCTCATCCTTCAAATGGGGATGATAATAGGAGTACTTATTGCGGAGGACCTGTTGTGAGGAACAAATGACTTACTACATGAAAAGCACTTAGAACAGTAACTGGTATGTAGTAAGCAACTGAAAAATTTTAGGTATTTTTACTATTTCCAACAAATAATTAAGGCCTAAACTTTCCAATGAAGTTTAAGCCTTTTTTGTCAGTCCCATCAGAAAAATTATGTTTTATTTTTTCATCAGAGATATCCATCCTGGAACCTCTCCTCACATCCCAATTGGGGTGATTCTCCCAAAGACAGCCACACGTGGTTATCCTGGGCCCGCCCTTCATTATCCTGAGAATTCCCTTCACTTCTCCCCTAATGCCCTTCTAGGAGTGGAGTATAGGACTAATGAGCCATAGTCCCATGAATTCAGTAGCATATCAGCAGGGAGTGAAGATAAATGAAGGAGTTCAAGTTGCCATATGTAAGTAAACCTGGGGAGCTCTTCAAAAATGAGGTTTCTGATGGCCTAGCAAAGACATTCTAGATCTATCAATTCACAGATGTGACTCAAGAACTTGTATTTTAAAAATTCCCCCCAGGTAATCTTGACGCAAAAATAGAAAAGACCGAATTCCTAAGAAGTTAGTTCCTATCAGAGGCTCGGAGAAGCTCCTTTGGTTGGAACCTTCCCTGTGTATCTCTTCATCTGACTATTAACCCAGATCCTTTATTGTATCCTTTAATATACTGGTAAACTTAAAAAAAAAAGATTAGGCAGCCATTTGCTTTGTTGATTTGCATTATAATTGTGAACGAGATTTGGCTTGAAGCTGATCTGGCACCCTACCCCTTGGACCAGCAGCGTTGGTCGGCATCACTGGGGAGCCTGTCAGCAATGGGAATCTCAGGCCCGACTCCAGTCCTACTGAATCAGAATCTGGAGCCGAAGAAGATCTCTAGGTGACTCCTATGCACATTAAAATTTGAAAAGCCCTTCTAAAGACCCTTAATTTCTACTGAGGTCTTAGGTTAATTCCAGAGCATCTTAAAAAAGAAAAAATTAAGGAGTAGTTCCAGAATCCCCAAGGGTTCTGTGTTAAAAATTTTCCTGGACCTATGCAGAGTTTGAAAACTGCCTTATCTCATAGGAGATCCTTGGAAGTTTCCTTGGAATCCTTAAAGTCTTTGACAAAACCAGAGATGCTTCTGGCAACTGAACCTGTATTGACTGTTAGAGTGAGAGAGAAATCAGAATTGCCCTCTCTGGCTTCTCCTTTGCATTTGGGACATCCTTCCCCTTCTCCTCCGTCTTTGAAAATCTGCACTGGTAACCCACTAGTTATCTATCAAATATTTATTCAGTGCTGATGGGGCCCCAGTCACTGTACTAGTCTCACAATGACATCAGTAGCAGACTCTCAGGTATAAATAAAACTGCTTTAGGAGCATGGGATATAGTAAGCCTGAGTGAAACTGCAAAATCATGAAGATAGGCTCTATGGCATTTCCTTCTCCTTTCATGATCCCTTTGGGCATGAACCCCACCTCTCTTCAAGCTTACGTTTTTGTTGCTGCTCTCCAGATTTCTGAAGCAGCTAGCATGGTAGGTGGGGTCACTGCATCAGGACTCAGAAGACCATTCCTGACACTGCTACTGTATGTTCCCAGTCAAACTGTGTTACCCGAAGGGATTTCAGTGTCCCCAGCTGTAAATGAGAAGTTCTACTGAGTTTGCCTAGAAGAGCTCAGCAACCTCTATCACTGTATAAGTATCTTAGGCCCCAGTATAATCATTCTACAGGGAACCTATGAAGAAAAATAGTCTTAATGGTAGTAGAAAATTGCTATTCAACTTCGGTTTCCAAAATATCATACTTTTAAAAGCAAACTAACAGGTGAATAATGTGGCATGATGTCACAAGTTCCTTTTTTAAAAATCAATTTGTTTCTAGTGTTTCTAAAGTTCCTCACTGTGAATAAATTGATATTGCTTAGTCTATTATACAGAACAAAAGGGATCACCTCCCCATTTCCCCTTTAACTGGTTAAACTCATTAGGAATCACTTTGGAGAATTCTTTAGGAAAATAATTACGATCAAGAACTTTATTCCTATCACACATTTAGGCAAGGCAGAGATTTTGTGAGGCTTTTCAAGGAAAGAAAGAAACAATGAAATGTATGCTCCCAAACTGAACATGATCTCTATCAGTATTTTATCACTGATGGCAATGATTCCCAACTGGAGACAATTTTGCACCTCCTCCATCTCCTCCCATGAGGGGACAGTTGGCAATGTCTGGAGAAATATTTGGTTGACACACTTTTGGGGGAGGAGGGTTATTGGCATCTAGTGAGTAAAGGCAGGGATGCTGGTAAATCCTATAATGCACAGGAGCCCCCTCACAACAAAGTTATCCCATCAGAAATGTTACTAGTGCCAAGTAACATTTATATCTCAAAAACCCCTGATTTTGGGTGGTTCAAAACTGTCCTCTAGCTTCTAAACTGAAGTGCTTCATGGGTGTATGAACTGAGCTCTTGTTAAAAGCAAACAAATAAAAGTCACTCCATGGAGCTTCTGTAAATTTCATATGGAGAGAGCTGGTGGCATTCAGCTGATGGTAATGTAATCACCACTTCCGACTTTATTTTGGAGTGCATAGCTTAATTATATACGACAGCACCCATGGTGAGAAAAGAAAATTGTCATGATGGTACAAGGAGAAATAAGCACCTCCAAAAGTCCTGGAAAAGTTTTAACAACAAAAGTGGTAGCCATCAGAAATCAAAGCAGATAACTGTCACCTTATTACTAAAACAGCTGAACCCTCCTGGAAGCAACTGCCATCAGTATGCTGTGTCAAAAGGACCTTGTCAAGTAAAGGCTGTAATTGCCAACAGGTTCCTTGGGCATGCGGGGGAAAGAAAGAACTGAAAAATTTCCATTGCTCTGTGAATCGCTCCAACACAGAGCACAAAGGGAGGTGCATGTGACAGCTTTGAGGCAGACAGTTGTTCTAGGTGAGCCAGGAATAGAGTGACCCTGCAGATGTTTAATGAACCCAAAGAGGACATTTAGCTCTGCTCCACTAGATGTAGACTATTTGCACTAAGAGTCATTGATTTGGTGTACAAATGTTTTTGAATAAGTTATCTTCCAATTTTTCATGTTTGCCTATAAATATAATGCAAAATGTATAGCTTTGTAGAATTATAGTCTGTTAGAAATATAAGTAAGGAGATAAAGAAATTAATAGTAAATACTGTTTACTCCTGCCTAGACAGAAAAGACATGGTTCTGAAACATGTGAGTCGAGGAAACACCAGGGACCTTTGGGTCAGTGAATGACCAGTGCCTTCCCTTTCTTTCTGCACACCGGAAAACACCCTGAATTATTTGTTGTTGTCCCAGTAGATGATAAAGGATAGCAGATAAGAAGTGAAGAATGGGGGAAATGTGTCTGGTGGGATAGAGTTTTGGGGAGAGGTGCACACATGGGGAAAAGACCAGACAGACCCTTGGAATTCCAGGGTTCCAAGGAGAGTGACTAGAGATGGGGGTACATATATTGTAGCCACTAGCCCAAAGGCAATTCTGTCTAAATTAGGAAAGAGGCTCTTTCCTCAAGATGTTTTTCTGCTGTCTTCCAGAAAATTGTCAAAATAATTATACAAGTCTACAATGAGTACTATGTCAATGCCACCTCCTATAACGACCCCCTTGTGTGCAAAACATGATCGGCAAAATCATAAAGAAGAAAAAATCATAAAGACCTTTGGTGAAAATATCAATGGCCATCAAAAGCTGAAATTTTAAAATTCTGTGGTCCTAGTTGTGGATAAAGTGAAGGTTCCCTATGGCCAGGATTCTCACCTGGCCCTGGTGGGCTAGTTCGCTACACACAATATATTGCTATTGACTCTATAAAAAGAGCCCCGCTCAGTGCTCAGGGCAAAACAATGGCAGGGTGGCAGGGCTGCAAGGCTACAGAAGAGCAGAGACTGGAGTGGTGGCAGGTCCGAGGACAGAGACTGAGACGGCTGCGGAGATAGAAAGGCCCAGAGGCAGAGACTGGCTTGCGGCATGCAGACAAGCTCTGAGTGGATGGGATTCTAGTGATTAACCTGACACCATGGGAATAAAGTTGGGTATAAACTTTTTCACCCCAAGAACATTCCATTGTCATTCCTTAGTCTCAATGAATCCATAGTGAACTTGTCTGGGACTGAAACCCATTGACAAGACACTAGTTTGTTCCCAGTTAATGAGAGAAAGCTCTTTCTTCATAGAACAAAGCTGGTAACACATTTAGGAGGGATAGAACTAGAAAAAAGCACCATTTTGCAGTTCCCATTGAAATAACTGATTCAGGCAAGGATCATCAATGAATGATAAAATTACTAGGTGAAAGGTCATTGGAGGACAATACTTAATGTGGTGCCTAATATTACCCTATAAACTACTTTTGTTTTTTCAAAAGAAAAACTCTTTTCTTTCCATTTAATTTCCCAATATATATTAATTATTTATACTATAATCATATACCACTGTACTTAAATATTCCTAAAACGAACACAGGAAAAATCTTTAAAAAATTAGAAAAAGCAATTATAGATTTTCCTCCTCACATCCCAAATTACTGTTTTTCACAAACACTTTGGAGAGCATCAGGAAGTCTATTATTTTGTGCCTGGAGAAGTTGTGAAAGACCAAGTACTTCTCTGAGTATTGAGATTATTGGTCAAAGCAGAAGAAATAAAATGCATGGTATAACCACTTGAAAAGGGCTCAAGTCCTCAGCAGAAATCTCGTTCACACCATCACTGAATGGTCAAGGGGAATCTTTCTAACTAGAAGAAAGCTAAAAGTATAATTTCCTCTGTTTCTCTCCATTTCTAGAGATTCAGATGTGGTTATGATTCCTGTGTTTTCTTCTTCATTCCACATTTTCCATGTGTTGCTCATTTATACCATTTTTTGGGGGTTTATTGCCATTCTGTCGCAATTCTCCTGCATTCCGTTTCCTGGGCTTTTATTCCCACCTCAACCTACAGGTTCATTGGGGCAACTAGTTGCATTATCAAGACAGAGAAAGTGGCCGCTTTGTAAAGAACAGGATGGAGGGAGGAGACCAGAGAAGGCATCAACAGGCTGTGATGTACTAGGGAGCGAGGGATTAGTGGTGGTGGTTTTCTTTTTCAAACATGTTTGTAATAGAAGAATCTGGTGTTGCCACCTTAACCAAGTAATCACACTGACATCACTAATCTCCTAAAGAGTTGTAGAATAAAGTACACAGCCAGCACCGTCTGTGAAGTACACTTACCAAGAATGTTTAACCTGAACTTAATCAGGACTTTATATCTAGTTTCCTTTTCATAGGAAATACAAGAGATAAACAAAATAACACCAACAAGAAAGATTCAGATAGATCAAGAATGTAGGTCTGATCTCTGACAAAGCTGTCATCATAAAGTAACAATAATAACAAGTTAACCACTTGTTGCGCCAAATTAGAGAACATGTTAATAGGTTTCTGTTATTGTCCTGGTGAATGACAACACCTATATTGAAAAATGTCCTGGTCAAAATGCTGTATATCTTTAAGATTTTTGATCATTTTTCAGATTGTTTTTTCTTTTCTCTTAAAGGTCTTAACAAAACATATTGACTGTCAAAAAATGTCTGTCAAATAACATAAAAGTTTATAATGACAGACAGCCATTCCTTGCACTCATCACTACCCATCTCCAGAAGGAACCACCTTGAAGTCTTTTGGCTATTTTTTAAAGTAAGTACTGTCATATCTCTAAATAATGTGCACTTGCTACAGTTTCTTGGTTTATCAATTTGAGACCTTCTATGACAAATGAAGATTTCATTCTCTTACATTCCCATCTCATCTCTCCATCCTCCAATATAGTTACATCATCATTGTTATTTAATGAAAAATAATTGCATTAAAGTGTCATTGCAGAACCAAGTAGTGTCCGATGACGGCACTTCTTTCTTGTATGCCTTTTGGTTTTTCCTTGTTTTCTAAACATCTTTCTTTTTCCAATGTTTTCCTTATAATAATTCCCCTTTTCATTGTGTTTGTTTGCTCCTTCCTTGTAGTTTTTCAAAAACCCTGCCATGTTTATCTGGTGCCATTATTTTTTTTTCAATGAGACTCTCATACAGCCCACTGTGCTGCTCCAGGCTTTACTGGTAGATTGCTAGCCTGCTTGATGGGGTGTCCTTTGAGGGTCTCCTAAATGCCACCTTTCACCTTTGTGGTGTATTATTTTGCTTTGTATACCGTCTTTTCTGGAAACTTCCTAAGTCTGGAAAGAAACAATTTCTAAGGCTTTCCATGCCAGAAAATGTTACATTTGAATAATATTCTTAAATGTTACATTGAATAATATGTTACATTTGAATAATATTCTTGCTGAATACAGACTAGATTAGAAACCATGCCTCTTGACATTTAGAAAACTTGCTCTACTGTTAGACACTATTTAATTTTCAGATTGTCTGTTGTAAGAGTTTAGAAATACAATTGATGTTTGTACATTGGTTTTGCATCCTGCAATGTTGGTGAACTTACTTATTAGTTCTAATAGTTTTTCAGTGGATTCCTTATGATTATCTGTAAATAAGATCATGTCATCTGAGAATAGAAATAGTTTAACTTCTTTTTTTTCCAGTCTTGATTTCTTATATTTTTCTTGCCTAATTGCTCTGGCTAGAACCTCTAGTACAATAGTGAGTAGAAGTGGTGAGAGCAGATGTACTTGTCTTATTCCCGATCTGAGGGGGATAACACCTGATTTTTCACCTTAAGTATTTAACCTAAAGGTTGTTTGTTTATATTTTGCAAACGTTTTTCTTGTGTCTATTGATATGATCAAGTGTTTTTTTGTTTTTCATTGATATGCTATATTACATTAATCAATTTTTGGATGTTAATTCTTGGGATAAATCCCATTTAGATGTAGTATGTAAAGTTCATTTTAATTATTCTTTTTAAATATAAAATGTTTACGTTTCTTTTTTATATGTCTTTTAGAGGTTTGCTAGTATTTTGTTGAGGATTTTGAAATCCATATTCATGAGATATTTGTAATTATCTTTTGTTGTTTTGACTCGTTTTGGTATCAGTGTAATACTGCCTCTAGAATGAGTTGGAAAGAGATATCCTGCCCCTCCTAGGAATACAGCCCTCTGACTGGGAAGTAGGGGGAGAGGGAGCCCTGTGTTCTTCGTTGCACCTGTCTAAAATGGAATTTCTGTCTCTCTGAGCTAAGAAGCGGAGGGGATGGGTCTTGGTTCAAATAGCAGATTCTTGTTCTTAGGTACTTCTAGTGGGTTATCTTGAATAAATATATTTTCATTTGCTCTGTATTCTTAGGACAATCTGAAAAGATTTTAAATGGTTGGTTTTTGAAAATAATTTTCACCAGTTTTGCTGAGCAGCAGATCTGTGGAGAACTAACATGGAAGCCACAGACTTTATAACTGAATCTTTAAAGTGGCGTCTCATGACTTTTACTATACTTTGACTCATCAGAAGCAAGTCAGTAAGTCCAGCCAAAACTCAAGAGGAGGGAATAATACAGAGCATGAATACCAAGATGTGGTGATCACTGAGGCCATATGAGAGGTTTATCTGCCATATGGTTTAAACGGTCTCAGAGAGATAGCCTGGGTACTGTGATGGGCCCAATTTTGTTTCACTAATTTTATAGAAAACTTAGTCCTGCCTTTATAAAGGGATTTACACAGCTTGGGAACATCCACATTGCTAAGCAGGGTAACTGACTGTACCAGTAGCAGTCTCAATACTCTATAAAGTGATAATAACAATGCGTTCTTTTGCAGCCTTACAAGTTATCATGCCATCTTTCAATTTCCATCTGCATAATTACGCTTTTCCTCTGAGTTGGTTTGTTACTTAAAAACCATTTCCCCTTTGGCTGTCTCCTTGTACATTTTCTACTTCCTTGTCTTTGGTCTATAAACACACAAGCATGCATGCCCACGCACACACACACACACACACTCACACACGCCAGCTTCCTTCCTCAGGGAGTGCCAAAGACCAGGTAGAAATTCATGGTGAAATATAAATACCACTCCCAGTCCACATTCAGAGGGCGATATGTTTATTATTCCTGACTAAGTCACAGTGTGCTCCAGCCACCTCCCTAGAGTGAAGTATCCTGCTTCTAAATGATATTTTCTCTTTCTACTGCTGGCTGTCCTTAGTCATGGCACTATCTAATTGCATCAGCCTTTAGAGGGGGTGGTATAGATCAAATTTGTTATCTGTATCTTTTAAGGTTAAAAAGAAGATTGTATAAATACTAAAAATGTATGAGGTAACAAGTAAAACATATCACAAATATTAAACAAGTATTATAGATATTAAAGTTTTATTGTATAAATATTAAAACATGTATTTTATATAAATATTACCTGCTTGGAGATTAAAAAGGTAGATTCAGTAGTGGAGATCTGATATTTTATGTTCTTCCATTTCTATGAATTCCTAAGAGTCTGTTTTATTAGAGATAGTATTTAATTATTGGGTTGAGTATGATTGCCAATCACCCTATTTAACTTAACAATTTCTGCTTTTGAAGTATTCTTTTTCAGTGAATAGAGAGAAATGAGGAGCCAGATGAACAAATAAAGAAATAAAAGCTATGGAAAGGTAAATATTCTGAGGCAAATAGATTTGATGGTGAGAGTTATATTGAGAAGGGGAAGAGAAAAAGTGATAACAGAAAAATTGAGGTACACTATACATGAATCATGAAAGAGAAATGTTTACAAAAGTGAAAACCTGATGGGTCATTTGCTTATGATGGACTGTGCCATTTACTCTGGCTGTAAGGTAGTACTGAGCAGAACATTCTGAGGAAGAAGAATGATCATAGTTCTTTTAGAGTTGTCAGTTATATACTTTTGTCATCCCATCTGCTATGGTTAGAGGTAAGAAAGTGAGGCACGGAACAGGTGAATCTTCCAAAGTGCAATGTTATTTTGTTGAAGAGCCAGAACTGAGACCAAATTCCTAATTCAGTGGCTTTTATTAATAATTTTACTTTATGGTCTGGAAGAGAATTGGTTTAAGTTTTTACTTACAATGTGAAGTTTCTTATTTTCTATATCACTTAAGACATTTTAAAGTCTGAAATGAGCCCATGAAATGAATTTTCCTTATAGTCTACGTGTATGTAGATTTCAGCAAGTTTTGCTTTTAATGTGAATTTTCCCCAATTCCTGTTACTTAACATGTCTTAGAGAGATTAAAACTGTCTGATAAGGGTTTATATTCTGATTGGCTTAGGACTTTCAAAGAGTAATGTCTTCACAGGTGTTTGCTCAACTATTCTCCAATAATATAACATCACATTTAAGACTAATACAGTTACACTTAGCTTTGTGCATTATATATGTATAAAATTGTATGAAAATTAATTTTTTGGTACATGAAGTTCAATTTCAATACATTAAAATAATGACCAACTTAAACCTTGCAGTAAATCCTTCTGGCAAAGTAGCAAATCCTGGGGTAGATGGAATCATCTCCCCACTGAAATTTCCTAAGAATCCTCCATGCAAATGGAGACAAATGGAAATATACAAAAACCTGGGATCCAGCAAAAGCAGATATATGAAGGAATTTAATAGCAATAAATGTTTATATGAAAAAAAAGGAAGATCTTAAATATACAACCTAACTTTACACTTCAAGGAACTAAGAAAGAAGAACAAATGAAGCCCAAAGTTAGCAGAAGGAATAATAATAATAATAAAGATCAGAGTGGAAATAAAAGAAATTGACACTAAAAAATAGAAAAGATCAATGAAGCTAAGACCTGGCTTTTTGAAAAGATAAGCAAAATAGGTGAACCTTTAGCTAGACTTTACAAGAAAAAAAGAGAGATGAAACGAAGAATTAAATGGTATATGAGAAGGGACACATTACAACTGATAACACAGAAATAAGAAGGATCATAACAGACTATGATGAATAATTATAGAAGCTGGATAACTTAGAAGAAATAGTCAAATTCCTAATTTACTAAGACTGAACCATGAAGAAATAGAAAATCCAGACAGGCTAAGTACTAGCAAGGAAATTGAATCAGTAATCAAAAACCTCCCAACAAAGAAAATTCCAGAACTAGATGGCTTCAATGGTGAATTCTACCAAACATTTAAAGAAAAATTAATGCCAATCCTCACACTCTTCAAAAAATTAAAGAAAAGGAAATACTTCCAAACTAATTTTATAAGGCCAGCATTACTCTGATGATAAAACCAAGCAAAAACAATATAAGAAAGGAAAATTACAGGTCAGTATCCCTGATAAACAGGTCCAAAAATCCTCAACAAAATATTAGCAAACCAAATTCAACAGCATATTAAAGAATCATATACCCTGATTAAATGGCATTTACTCCAGGGATGCAAGGATAGTTCAATATCCATAAATCAACCAATGTGATATACCACATTAACAAAATGAGGGATACAAAATCATATAATCAATTCAGTAGATGCAGAAAAAGCATTTGACAAAATTCAACATCCATTCATGATGAAAGCTCTCAAATAACTGGGTATAGAGGGCACATTTCACCACATAATAAAGTCTACATATATGGCAAGCCTACAGCTAATTTCATACTCAATGTTGAAGAACTGCAAGCTTTTCCTCTAAGATCAGGAATAAGACTTGGATTCCCACTCTCACCACTTTTATTAAATATAGTACTCAAAGAACAATTAGGCAAGAAAAGAAATAAGAAATATCCAAATAGAAAAGAAGACATAAAACTGCCTTTATTTGCAAAAGATTATTATATAGAGAATCTTAATGCATCATCAAAAAACTGTTAGAACAAATAACAAATTCAGTAAATCTGCAGGATATAAAATCAGTAGACTAAAATCAGTTGTGTTTCTATATGCTAATAATAAACTATCAGAAAGAGAAATTAAGATAACAACCACATTTACAATTGCATGAAGAAGAATAAAATACCTAGAAATAAATAAAACCAAGGTGGTGAAAGATCTGTACACAGAAAACTGTTAAGACATTGATGAAATAAATTGAGAAGGCACAAATAAATGGAAAATATAAATGTATTCATGGACTGGAAGAATTAGTATTGCTGAAATGTTTAAATCAGCCAAAGCAACCTGCAGATTCAAGGCAATCCCTATCAAAATCCCAATGTCATTTTTCACAGAAATAGAACAAACAATCCTAAATTTGTATGGAACCATAAAATACCCCAAATAGCTAAAGCAGTCTTGAGAAAGAAGAACAAGGCTGCAGCAGCAAAGCTTCCTGATTTCAAACTCTATTACACAGCTATAGTAATCAAAACATTATGGTATTGGCATAAAAACAGACATACAGATCAATGGAACAGAATAGACAGCCCAGAAATAAACCCATGCGTATGGTCAATTAATTTACAACAAAAGGAGCCTTGACTATATAATGGGGGAAAGGATAGTCTTTTTACTAAATGGTGCTGGTAAAACTGGACGGCCCTGTGCAAAATGAAACTGGATCCCTATCTAACACCATACACAAAAATCAACTCGAAATGGATGGCAGATTTATGTTTAAGACCTGAAACCATAGAACTCCTAGAAAAAAACACAGGGGACAAGCTCCTTGACATTGGTCTTGGCAATGACTTTTGGGATTTGATACCAAAAGCAGAGGTAAACAAATGCAAAAATAAACAAGTGGGACTACATCAGACTAAAAAGTTTCTGCACAACAAAGGAAACCATCAACAAAATGAAAAGTCAATCTATGGAATAACAGTCAATAAAATTGAAATTGAAATACATACAAATCATGTATCTGATAAGGAGTTAATATCCAAAATTTATAGAGAACTCACAAAACTCAATAACAAAAAAGCAAAAAAATTGTTTAAAAAATGCACAGAGGAATTGAATTGACATTTTCCTAAAAAACTCATCCAAATGACTAAAAGGTGCAGGAAAAGGTGCTGAATATCACTTATCATCAGGAAAATGCAAATCCTAAACCCACAATGAGATATCACTTCACACCTGGTAGAATGGCTACCATAAAAATGACAAGAAGTAACAAGTGTTGATGAGGATATGGGGAAAAGGGAACTCTTGTGCACTGTTAGTGGGAATGACTATGAAAGTGGTATGGAGGTTCCTCAAGAAATTAAAAAGAACTAATATAGGATCCTATTTCTGCATATTTATCCAAAGAAAAAGACAACAGGATCTTGAAGAGATATCTGTGTTCATTGCAGCATTATTTATACTAGTCAAGATACGGAAACAACCTCAGTGTCTATCAGTGGATGAATGGATAAAGAGGTGATATATATATATGTTATGGAATATTATTCAGCCATGAGAAAGGAGGAGATCCTGCCATTTGCAACAACTTGGATAGATCTTGAGGGCATCATGTCAAGTAAAATAAATCAGACAGAGAAAGGCAAATATTGCATGGTATCACTTATATGAAGAATCTATTAAAAAAAGTCAAATTCATAGAAACAGAGAGTAGGGAAGTGGTTGCCAGGGCCAGGGGTACTGGGAAGAGATAGGAAGAGGTTGGTAGAAAGGTACAAACGTTCAGTTATAAGTAAGGTCTGAGGATCTAATGTAAAATATGGTGACTTTAGTTGATATCACTGTATTAAATAATTGACATTTTCTAAGAGAGTAGAACTTAAATATCTTACCAAAAAAAGAAAAAGATAGATATGTGAAATGATGGATGTGTTAGTTAGATGGACGACTCCTTTCACAATGCACATTAAATCACCTTAAATATCTTATAATTTTATATGTCCATTATACCTCAGTAAAGCTGAAATTAAAAAAACACTCTATCATTAACTTCACAAAATTTCATCTGATGGGGCCAAAAACGTGTTATTCCTCCAATTAAGTATGTGCCAATTTTATGGATGGTGGAAACTTAACTGGAAAATGTGGCATCTTTGTTTACTTTAGTTAACTGATCAACATACTTTTATCAGTAGTAGTATTTGAATTGCCTGAATGACACTGCTCATTAGAAAGGACACAATTCTGTTCATTGATATCTTTTCCTCTTATGTTTTTGACTTAGTTCTTGGCTGTTAGTGAAAACTAAATATCTGTATTGATTTAATTTATATTATAGGAACCATCGCTATAAAATAAGGGTGATATAAGAAGATTGATCTATATGATCTTCCTAAATCCTTTGTGGATCAGGTGGAAAATAAATGAGGCATCTGTGTTTATTTAAGTGACTGAACAATACATGTTGATCAATTGAGACGATGTAAATGTCTCTTTTCAACAAAGAATTATATAAATGTAAAGGTATTGCCACAACTTGAGCAAAGGCTGCTTTGTTAGCCTCCTCTAGGCTCTACCCCAAATGTTTCTGTTTTATTGGAGAAAGAGACTACTAAGCAGAGGCAACGGCCAGGTAAAAGATGGATTTAGCGGTAGGTGCCAGTTTTGATTGGGCTACTATGGTGTAATCTCTTCCATGTTGAAATACTTTACAGTTTTATTTGTACCAATCCCAAAATTTATGTATTGTTTACTAAACAGAGTACTCACATGGTAAGCTTTCCTTTAGCTGGTAATTGGGGAGAGTATTGACAATGCCCAATGCCTAATGTGGAGTTTTCAGCAGTATAGAAAGCTCCCTCTACTACATTAACCCACAGTCTTCTCAACAGCTTTTTGAGGGTGGCATTTTAAATTTCTTTTATAGAAATAAAGAAATGAATATTGGAGTTAATATGATTCACCCATGATCTCATCCCTAGTAGAGGCACATATAAAAATTCAATGCAAAATCACGAGTCCTTTACAACACCCCACATGACAGATTAGTATTTGGCCTATGTTCACGAAGGCAAAATGTTGTTCAGTATTTGACTCATCATTAGCACATTTATTTGGAGACTGAGACAAATAGAAAACCAGAGGAAACTCACACTGCTCATGTGTAAGTTTTCTGAATGGAGGAGCATATTAAAATGTTCATAATGTCAAATTTTAGATTGTCCACATACTATTAGGATCTGTGAAGCAGAATAAATGATTCTATTTAATAAAAAGCAGGGAATAGTGTTTTTTCTTTCATTAATGACTGAGTGGTTATGATCAGACTAACTATCCCACAGATTACATTATGAAGCTGGACAAAATATTTAAAAACTATCTGAAGGCACTGCAGGGTGACCAAAAGCAAGCAGAAACTGAAGGGGAATCTATACTTAAAGGACATAACACCGTGTGAGTTTTCTGTTTTTATGGCTTTGATAAGCATAGCCAGTATTCTCCACTATATAGAACAGCTAATACTTAATGGATAAATTAAAACAGCTAATGTTGAGAACACTCTGTTTGGCTTGAGGTAACATAGGTCAGAGTTGGGATGACCACAGAGCTGAAAAGCGAGAGGGAGAATCCTCAGAAAGGCTTGAGAGTGAAAGCTCCAAATCGTGCATATAAACTCCATTCATATCTCTGGCTGACCCCTTAATTATTCAGTTTCCTAGGAGCTCAGTTAAGAATAAAATAGATGAACACCAAATTTTAGCTGCCACCCATCATAGAGAAAATAAGATGTGATAGACTGAATTTTTTTGTCTCCTCTCTACTAATTTATATGTTAAAATGTAATCCCCAATGTGATGATATTTGGAGGTAGGGTCTTTGGAAGGTGATTAGGTTATGAGGGTGGAACCCTCATAATGGGATTAGTGCCCTTATAAAAGATACCCTGGAGAGTTCCCTTGTACCCTTCTAATGTGTTAGGATACAGTAAAAAGACAATCATCACCTATGAAACAAGAAGTGAGTTTTCAGTTGACAACAAATTTACTGGTGCCTTGATCTTGGACTTACTAGCCCCCAGAACTGTGGGAAACAAGTTTCAGTTGTTTGTAAGTCACTCAGCATGTGGTATTTTGTTACAGCAGCCTGAACAGACTAAGACATAAGAGTTTGGAGTTTTATTTCATTCAAGCTGACTGTATGCTAAAATAAAACAAAACAAGAAATTAATACTCTTTGGATTAATGTAACAGAATCCAGAGTTTCTATCATTCATAATGTGCAGGATACAATTCAAAATTACTAAGCACATGAAGAGACAGGAAAATGTGACTCACACCTAAAAGAAAAGGCACTCAAGGGAGACCAACTCTGAGATGACCTAGATGTTGGAATTGGCATGCAAAGGGTTTAAAGCAGCTATTATAACATGATCAGGTATAAAGGAGCATGTACTCTTAATGACTGACCAAATGGACAATGTCAGCAAGAGAAACGGAAACTACTTAAAAAAAAAGAACCAAATGTAAATTCCATGACTAAAAAATACACTATCTAAAATTGTATTTCATATGGGCTTAATTGTAGCTGGAGATGATAGAAGAAAGAACCAGTAAATGTGGAGTTATATTAATATATATTTTCCAATCTAAAGAACAGAAGGGAGAAAACAATGTGTGGGGAAGAAGAACGTCAAGTATATGTGGGCCAATACAAAAAGGTCTGACATTTGTAAAATGGGTGTATCAAAGGAAAAAAGAGAAATGGTGCAAAAAATTTTTTGAGGAATTGACAGCTAAAAATATCCTAAATCTGGTGAAAGTTTATAGAGTCAAGAAGTACAGTAAACATAACCAGGATAAATATAGACATGAAATAGTTTAAGCCCTAAATGCCAGATAAAGAGAAAATCTTATTAGCAGACAGAGAAAAAATGACACATACAAGTTAGCACCAATTTGAAGTACTGCTGAATTCTCATAAAAAGTAATGGAAATCAGAAGAAAACAGGTCAATGTTAGAGTATTGCAAGAAAACATTATCAACCCAGAATTCTATATCCTCTGAACAGTCCTTTAAGAGTTTAAGTGAAATAAAGACACTTCAGATTAAATAAAACTAAAATAATCTGCTGCCAAAGACCTTCACTAAAAGAGAAAGAGCAATGAGATCAGATAGGAGTGAAGAACACTGGAAATAAACATGTGAGTAAATGTAAGAGGCTGTTTTTTTGTTTCTTTGAATACATATGACTATTTAAGGAAAAATTACAAAGTTTTGTTGTGGGGTTTATAATATATGTAAATATAATACATCTTAAGAACTATAACATAAAGGACCAGAGAGGTGGTAAATGGACCTAGATAACTACAAGAGTCTTATGTTTTACATGAATTAGTATATTTACTCTAAGTAAACCAAAAACTTAAGGATGCATATTACAGTAACCACTACAGCTAGAAGGCCAATAGACAAAATGAGATTATAAAGTATGTTTACTTACTCAAAAGATGGTGAGAAAGGAAGAGAAGAAAAAATCAGATAGTACAAGATAAAAATAATAATAAGATAATAGACTTAAATCCAACCATACCAATAATTAAAATGGGCTAAACATTCCAAATAAAAAGCAGGGATAGGATATAGAATTTTAATTTAATAGCAACAGGAAATCAGAAGAGATTCTAGGGTGGTGACTGTTTCTGATTAGAAAGGTTGTTGAATTCTAAGCTAATTTACCTATGAAATCATGTAGGCTCTTAGCTTTCTGGAATTGTTTGGTGTCTTTCCCTTACAGCAAGGTTATAAATCTCTAGCAAATATCCTTACATTTAAATTTGGAGGAGCAGAGGCTTCCTCTCCCAGAGGTTGGGATTCTTAGGCAAATTTTTTCCTGTCCAGCATTGCATAAAATAAAATTTAACTTGCCTATCTGACTTGCATATAAACACCTCAAAGGGCCACTCAAGTGACCCATTATAGGACAAAATAGAGTAGACTCTCTAGATTAAGAAAAAAACAGTACTATGTTATAATATCCTTGAAAACTTTGTTTCTGAACTGAAAGCTCTTTCTTGTTCCTTTTTTCTCCACAGTAAATTAACCCTATGCCTGGCACATAGTGGGAACTCAATGAATAACATAACAAGATTCCTAGCCCTAGAAGTGGTTTACAACTACCTGTTGGATACATTTACCTGTAAACTATTTGCTAACTTTTAAAACTAATTTTATTGATATATAAATTTTATATAATAAAGGTTCCCATTTTAAATCTACAGTTCGGTGAGTTTAATAACTATATATACCCATATAACCATTACCACAATCAAGACAGAGAATATTTCCATTACTCCAGAAAGTTCCCTCATGCCTTTTGGCATCAATCTTTCCCTGAACATTTCCTCTCCAACCCCTGGCTGTAGGATCTGACCCATGGATCTAGGTTATGTCACTTTATATTGTTTACATTTTATAGAATTTATATATTTGTAAAAGGAATCACATAGTGGACGTGTTTTTTTTGTGTCTTTTGTCAGCATAACGTTTTAGAGATTCATCCACATTGTTGTATGTCCTAACAGTTTGCTCTTTCTTGTTTTTATTCCATTGTTTTGTTACAGTCCACTTTGTTTAATTCATTTATCAGTTGAAAAATATTTGGATTGTTTTCAGTTTTTGGCTATTATTAACAAAATTGCTATCAACACGTGTACAGACATATCTTTTCTTTTTTTTGTGTGTGTAAATACCCAGGGGTAGAATGGCTAGATCATTAGGGTAAGTACGTACTTATAAGAAATTTCCAAATTACTTTCCAAATGTGGTTTTACCATATTTCACTGTCATCAGCAATGCATGAATTCCAGTTGCCCCATATCTTTAGTAACACTTGACACTATCAATCTTTTTATTTTTAGTCATTTTCATGGATAGGTGGTATTGCCTCAGTTTAAAATTAACATACTGTAACCTCTGAATCCCCATTCTGCCCCTATTCTGACAGCTATCATTTTGGACTTTCACTTTAAAAATAATTAATGATGGCAACCACGTTTAAATATTAACAACAGCATTACAACCACAACATTAACTGAGCATTTATCTCATTCTCCTAATCTTAGAGTATATGTTTTATGAGGGTAAGACCTATCTGATTCTGTGAATACAGCACCATGCCTGGTGCATAGTATGTACATTTATTAGTTATTTGTTGCAGTATAATAAATTACCCCAAATCTCAGCAGTTTAAAATAACAAACATTTATTGTTTCACACAGTTTATGAGGGTTAGGAATCCAGGAGTAGCTTAGTTGAGTGGTCCTAGACCAGGGTCTATCATGAGGTTGCAATTAAGCTATTGGCTGGTGCTATAGTCATTTGAATCCTTGACTAGAAATAAGAGGATTGGTTTCCAAGATTACTCACTCACATGGCTATAGGCAAGATGTCTCAGTTCATTGCTGGCTGTTGTCAAAGTCCTCAATTCCTTATCCGTGGACCTCTTCACTGGGCTGCTCAACAGGGTAGATGGTTTTCCCAGTGAGTGATCTGGGAGACAAAGATAGACGTTGACTACACAGACCAACCAGGAGACAGGAATGGTTGGGGCCATTCTGAAGGCTGGCTGATACCGAGCATAACAAATATATACTGAACTGATGTGTGCCTGACACTCTGCTAAGCACTTTACTGATATCATCTAATTTAATCCTGATAATAACCCATAGACCACTGTCCTCATTTGAGATAAACCTGAGATTTATGAAAATTAAGTAACCTGTCTGATTCTACAAAGCTGTTAGGTGGCAGAGCCAGAGTTCAAAACTAGACCTCTTTAAACCCATTTTAAACTGTCAAAATGGTTCACACTGAAAATGAATTAATTGTACTATTCCAAAAAGAAATTAATTTAGACTTTTAAACTGCTTATATTGAGGCAAACTCCTTTGTACATAAGAAATGAAACTAGAAATTATAGCAACAGGGAAACCGTAGAATTCTTCAGAAAGATAAAGAATTGGTTCCCTGTTCTCCAGTTGACAAGGTGTTTTAGTGTTTTTTCTCTTTCATATTCTACGCAGATCCTTGGCAACAAGGAAAGTCAAGATTTCTGCCACCGACTTCCCACAGAGCCAACACAAATGTACTGATCATTTAGTTTGCATATGACACTTCGGTAGTTGCAGGGACCTATAGGAATCCAGGAGCAGCTTAGTTGAGTGGTCCTGTGAGACAGTACCTGCTATCCAAGAGGTCACAATCTCCTTGGGATGAAAGTGGTACAGAAGTAATTGTAACACATGGAGAAGCACACAGGGTATGTTTATTGAGGTGTGACTTTTTAAAAAAACAGCCACATCTTTAAAACACATTTGGTGCTTATTAAAATAATCTAGTGTGATAATCTCTAGGAGTCAACAGAAGATTAAGATAGGGAAGCCAGGCCTTCTTTATATTAAATAGTTGGAAAACTTGCAAAGACAGTGACTTGTTTACCATTCCAAATTCAGTCTGTCACTCAGGAACCAGTTTTCCACTGTAAGTGGCACAGAATGGGTTTCTGGAATGCAAGAATGAAGGAAGCATGGTTAAGGTTCAAAGTCCAGGTGGCCTTCCAGGAGGATGTGGGAGTCAGACCAGGACCAACAGAGAGTGGAGTAGATGGAGTTGAGGGATTGGCTGGAATTAGAGTTAAGGTGATAATGCTGGGGTATACACGAAAGGGACAAGGCATTGGTACTCAGATCCATCTTCACTGACTGGGAAGAAAGGATCCCTTTTAGTAGAGTTAAAATGATGAAGTGTCCTCCTCACCACTCACCTGCAGGGAAACCGTCCCAGGTGGAACTGAGAGAAGAGTTCTTCGGAGCCGCATATGCCTAGCAAAAACTAGTTTCAGACCAAAATATGCGGCATCCACGGAGCATGCTCAGCTTTCAGTGTCCTGCAGAAATGCGGATTCCGTGGTTCCAGATTTTAGCTTTCGCAGCTTGAGGTCGCGTGAGCCGCGGTGGGTGGTGGAATGGCAGAGGCCACAGGTGGAATCTGGTGTTTGAGTACACTTGAAGGGGAGGGTGTGAGGACTAGGGGGCGGCTGGATGGGGATTTAGAGAAGACTCCTAAAAATACAATCCATCAATGCAATTGGCTCTGACCTGGTCAGCAACCTTTCATGAAGAAGCCAGTTTTATTATTGTAAGATAGGAAAAGAGAGGTAGTTCTGGGTTCTGGATAGTCCGTGAACATAAATCAGGGGCTAGGGAATAGTAGTTATCACCCAATAGTGAGCCTCCTCGGTCCTCCCCAGCTACTTTTCGCTGGGCTGCAATCTATCCTTTGAAAGATACTGGGCGTTGGAGAAGATTCGCAGGAACTGAATGGAGGATGCTCACCAGGCAGCTCGCTAGCGATCTGTCCCACCTTCCCCTTTCTTCCCTCCTCACGTCCAGAATATCGCGGGCGGCCAACGTCTGGACAGGCTGGAACAGACGCAGAAATCACCTTTGCCAGCTCCTTTTTACATTTGGTCTCCTGTTGGGGTGCATCCATTTATGTGAGAATCTCGCAGACCCTCTGACTCCTATGCTTTTGGTGGTATGGGGAGAGGTTCTTGTTATTATTTCACTGTATGTAAGTAATGATGATTTCAGATGCGCTCCCAGGCACACCCCCTGCGGGCGGTGCCCGCTCACCAGAGGGCATGACGAGGGCCGGGGCGTCGTGCGGCCGGGGGGCGGCCGGCTTGCGGCCGCTGTGAGCAGCAAGCACACAAGAGGCACGGAAAGCGGCAGCCAGGGCGACGGAGACACCTCAGAAACTACACCTCGTCTCGTGCCAACGGGAGCTCGCGGCGCGCAAGGTACGCTTCGGGGCGGTCCTGCCTGACCCCGGAAGAGAAAGTTGTTTTGGGGAAGGGGAGCCAAGAGAGGAGAGCGAGTTAAGTAAAACTAAAAATCAAAGTTGTTCTGCTCCCCTCAGGCCGCCTCTCCTCTGCCTCAACTTTACCCCAAGCTCTTTCGGAGTCTGGCTTCCTTGGAAGGCCAGACGCGACCCCAGTCCCAGGCTGAGCAGGGGGACTCTGGGGGTCGGACCCTCGGGTTTCTCGACCCTCTCGCGATCCCGGTCGCCAGGAAAACCCGGAGCGGAGCATCCCCGGGGTCGGGAAACGCCCTCGCGCGCGCACTGGCGCGCCTGCGCAGTCGCTCGGCAGCCGCGAGTAGGAAGCTCAGCGCGGCAGTAGCGGCCCCGGCGGCGCGACTAGAGGGTGGGAGGGGACGCAGCGGTTGGCGGGCGGGGGCGCTGGGACGCGGCTGGGGCTCCCGCCCGAGGTTCCTGGAAGCGTTTGGGACCGCGAAGCCTGGCGCGAGGCGCTTAGCGAGCACGGGAGCCAACGAGTGCTGAGTGGGCAGCTGGCGGAGCGGAGCCGCCGGGCGTCGGGCTCAGAGCCCGGGTCTCCGCGGCTCGGGACCGGGCGGCGGGGGCGGCGATGTTCCACTGCATCCCCCTGTGGCGGTGCAACCGTCATGTGGAGACCATCGACAAGCGCCACTGCTCGCTGCTCTACGTCCCCGAGGAGATCTACCGCTACGCCCGCAGCCTGGAGGAGCTGCTGCTGGACGCCAACCAGCTCCGCGAGCTGCCCGAGGTGAGTGTCCGGCCTCACCTGCGCGCCGCCCTCCGGGAGCGCGGCCGAGCCTGGCCGGCCCTCGCCTCCGCCTCCGCCCCCGCGTCCTCTCCCCTCTCCCCCTCTAGCACTTCCAGACCGGGCCGGCCGGTCCCGCAGGAGCCACCTCTACAGCATTCACCTGCTTCTTTCTTCCTTACCGCGCCTACCCACCAGTAAAAGTTCCTTTTCATTTTGTACAAAGCGAGCGACTTGATGTTTCCCAAGTAGAGCGAAGGCTTGTGCGCTTGGGGAAACGTTCTGGGCTAAGTAGTTTAGATACATGTCTAGGTCCCAACACCTGGCACTTTGTGCCCTGGCAGGTGAGGGCTGTGCCCGGGTGGAAGGACCGGGCGCGGTATCCGGCTCCCGGGGCAGTCCCCCTGGCCCCTCATCCCCGACCGGTGGTCGGGACGAATTTCCCTTTGGCCAGAGCAGGTCCGGGAGGAGGTGGGCAGCGCGTAAGTGAACTGCACTATCTCGGTATCTGCGGAGGAATGTGCTCCGGACCTTATCTCTGGTGGGCAGTGCCCCGAAGAGCTGTAGCTTGGCCAGCCTGCCTTGGCTCCCTGACAAGCTGCGAAGTTGGGGGGGAGTGAGGGGAGAGGAGAGGTGCCTGACGAGCTGTGGTCAGGTGCCCAAGATGCCCGCCTCTCGGAACCTGTCTGCGTGGACCTGTTGCGTGGAAGGGCCGCGGTGAACGTCAGCAAGGCTGTGTGCGGCGAGCCAGCCCTGTAGCCGCCTCTCCCCCAGTGGCCCCATTCAGCCTGCTGACTTCTGTCCTTGCAGTGATGCGTTACTTCTTCAGAGCTGTTTACGTGAACGAATCACTCTTTTGCGCCTAACTTGTCAAGAGACACCTGCTGATTGGGCTTTAATGGAGGGACTGCGAACTTTTAACCTTTGAGCTTGCGTCGGGCGCTTAGCGTGAGTAATTCTTAAGGAGGAAGGTATCCCAAATCCAGGGTGTGCAGGAAGTCAGCGTGCAGTGATCCAAAGGTGTGCAGGAAGTAGGGAGATTAGCCTGCTGGGAGTTGGGGAGAGGACCTGAAGGCCTGAGCACCGGAACTCACATATCTTGCTCGTCCTTTAGTTAACACAAAGCCACCACACTGTCACAGAAACACTCACTAGTCAAACGTTCTGGCTTGTTAGAATGGCCTGATGCGTTCTGCAGCGCTGACAGTGTTTTAAAAAGCAGAACAGTGTTTCTCTTAATATTTCTTGTTATTCTTTTTGGATCAACTTTCTTTGGTTCGTGTGGAATTGGATGGTTTGCTTTGTGGAATCCTGGAGATTATCCTCACTAGGATTTTGGCAGAGCCCCCCAGGCTTTTTTTAGCTTAGGAGTAGAAAAGCCATCCAGCAACTTCAGGCATTTGTTATTTTACCCGCAGTTTCAAACACATGGTTTTGTCTGCCTTTAGCTTCCTTAAATTTGGCCTCAAAGTCATAAGCTCACTTACTGCCCTAAGTTGTAAGAAGTTTTAGGCATTGCTGTTGTCAGAAATAAAGCCTATATAATGTAATACTTTTCAAGGGTGTAGAATGAAGTTGTTAAAGATCGAGTGAAAAGCTATTCAACTAGAAAGGTTTCAGTGGCCTTTTGTGGTCTTTTTACTTATTTGTTTTCTTTTGTAGAACTGGAAGATTTCCTTGTACTGGATTGGCTTTTCACTCCCTCTGCAAAGTTTGTGGGTTTTCCTGTAATGTTGGGGGGAATTCAGCTTGGTATGGGAAATTATGGGTTTTGAAAGTGTCAGGTATTTCTACTGATCTAAATGGAAATTCCTCAGAAGCTAAAATAGTCTGATAGCAGTCTGTAAATACAGTAAATAAACAAATTTTGCAAAAGCTACAGGTGGTCTTGCTTTCAGGGAATTATTTCTCTTAGAAATCTGAGCTGTAGTTTTTAGATTGTGTAAAATCTGTTTCTTCCTGACTTAGTGTGTCTGGGTGCCTGGGTGTGCATAAACCAGACCTGAACAACCACCTTGAAAGCACAGTTACTTCATTCACAGTCAGTCTCTCCTGCTTCTGAGATGGGTTTAACTCATTACTACTGCTCGCTGCTGTCCCTGGCCCCTCTCCCAACCCCTCCCTGAGGTTTCCTCACCTGCTCCAGTGGGCCTATTGCTGACAAACCTGCAAGGCCCTTGTGGTCGTGGCCATACTGGCTGTGTGGGGTCCTCAGTAATTTGTTTGGAAGCACAAAGGGGAAGCCTGAGCCCCCTACCTCAGTAGCAAAGATACAGTCTTTAGGTGTCAGGATAATGAAAAGCATCTCCTATCCACTAAAAGGTCTGCAACTCTGATTTGTTGCAACCCCCTCGTTTTACATATTGAGACTGAGAAGTGAAGTGACTTTTTTTAGGGCTGTCCAACTGGTTAGTTGCAGAATTGCTGGTCACCCCACTGTCATGTGTCCACCAATTTCAACAGCTTGGGACACCTAGCAGGAATCCATCCTGTTAGGCTTCTCACACCCACCAAAACCTCAGTTATTTAACTCCTCCTATTTTATTCATTGCCATTAAAACTTGGCCTTAGTCATTTATTGACTCTTCATTATTTGCTAGTTGTTGGCAATACAGGGATTAAAGAAGGTATTATTGCTACCAGCTCTTCACAGCTTTGTGGGGAGACAGATGACTTTAGTACAGATACAGTGAGTGTGGAGTGGAGCAGACAGCACAGTTACCAAACCTGATGGTTGCCTAATCTCACCTTTTGCTAAACCTGCACCACCATCCTCAGTAGTGATTCCAACTGTGACAGCCTCTCAAGGGTGCTGTTGAGCAGGAAGGCTTAGGACACTCAGGGTTAACCTGGCCCCACTTGGGTGATGATAGTCTTCCCCATCTCCCTCCCCCTCTCTCCCTCCCCCTAGCTTGATCCCTTTGGGGTGGCATTAAGAGAGACAATCTGACTTTCACCTTCTCGAGGTGCTGGCATGTGTTTGCTCACCACTGAGCGCAGAGGCTGCACCAGGAGGGCCTGCTCCCTAAGCAGCTGTTGATCTTCTGAATGAGTGTTGCTGAGTCTAATACAAATCTTCCTCCTCTGCTTCTTTCTCTTACCTTTAATTTAGCATATCACTATCATCTAGCCTTTTCTAATACAGTACATGTACAGAATATTCAGTTTGGAAGTGATTTTTTTCAGGGCCATCTAGCTGGTTAGATACATAGTCCCTGTTCCCTTGAAGGTGGAGGTAATGTTCATCTGTGCAGTGAAGTTGTCTGTCTTAAGATTCTCAGCTCCCCTCTGAGTGTTTCTGACACCATCACTTTCCCCCTCGATGATGTGTACTAGTTCTTGAATACCTCCAAAGACATGTCTTCGTGTGAGCTCTCTGGCACTGGCACAGTGCCTCATCTCATAGGCGGCACGTATTCTGAGTGAATGTTCTCAGGCCTTTATAGCTTAAAAAACTGAGTTTCTTCTTGTCACCTTCTCTTATGTCAAGTCCAGTTGATCTTTGATGATGCCAAATATCTGTCCTCTCCCATCATTCTTTCCCAAATCCTGATTTATTTTTTTCCTAGCCTTCAGAGCACTAATGACTGACTAATTCGAGACCGTGTACCTGCTTACTTGTTCTTTGTCTCTCTAACTAGTCCGTAAGCCTCATGAGGGTTAGGATGTTTTTTTCATGGCTGGAGCTAGGGCAGCATCTGGTACCTAGTGGGCACTTAGATGCTTGTTGCGTGAGTAACGCCTCACATGAGTTGCTGCCCCTTTTCTCAGCCACCGTAATTCCCCTTCTACAGTCTGAATTCACTACACTCGTCTTTGGAACTGGTCAGGACACAGAGTTGTTCAGAATTTAGTGGTCTTGTCTTGCCAGGCTTCGTTCTCCATCTCTTCTGTGCTGGGCACCTTTGTCTTATCTTTTTGAAGTAAGTTTTATGTGTTGTAAACATAATTTCTGTGACTATGACTTGAGCATTTCCAGCTGTGCTCTGTTAAGAGGCTATCTAGTCCCACCTGGAATGAGTTCCTTTGCCACATTTCAGTTCAGATCTTATTTCCCGAACTGGCTTCTCTTCCCAGCAGTACCATTCCTGAGAGGGTGGGACACCCATTCTTCCTGTCTCACAGGTTCAAGGACTTACCTTGTCCTTTCCATCCACTTTGTCACTAAGCCCTGTGATTTCTTCCTTCAGAATGCCATCTTTCTTTCCATGATCTCTTGCTGCCACCTGGCTGGTTTCTCCTGGCTTCATACTGCCCATTGCTAGTTGTCTTCTGCCCAGGCTCTTCGGGCTTGTCCAGCATCCAGCGATGCTGGAATCAGGTAGCTCAAATGCTGCTCCATCGCATGGATACTTTCGTCAAGGCTTGGCTTTCTTACATTAGAGCAGTACCTGCTTTATAGGGTTATTCTGGGGACTAAAGAGATAACGCATGAAGAGCACTTACAGCTAGATACAAGATGTCTAAGATCTTTCTAGATACTCTGGCAAGACGCTTTCATTATAAAACAGTGTTTCTTAAGCTGGAGTTTGAAGACATTTTCCTGGGAGTTTGTAAGTTATTTTTCAAAATCAGAATTACAATTTTAAAGTTCTCTCAGTAACAGTTTAAAAATATCATGGATTATGTAACATCTGGAGAAATGTACAGATGAGTGGTGTGATATTTAGTGTCTGTTTGTTGAGTACTCCTTATTTGTCCCTAGCTAGCTAAGAGGGGAAGGAAGAATAGATGTATTTCTTGCAGAAATCATGTGATAGGGTCAGATAATGACTGAAAGTTGCATGAACAAAGGTTGCATGGCCATTCCTTAGAGAACAGTAATGGGTAGCTGAAGGGGTCACAGAGCCCATGCGGTGTAGGCATGCAGAATTGCCAGGCACCTGCTTCAAGGTGACGTGCAATTGTGAGTCGCCTTGCAGTGTCTGTAAAATCACCTCATGTCAGGTTAAATTAATGTTGAGTTCTCTTTTATTGGCTTTTATCAGATCTTTAAATTGTTTTACCTCATAGTTTTATAAGGACTAAAGCACAGGGAAGACACACCTAGTTTTATGTTTAGACATACTTAAATAACAAAAGTAATTTAAATCAAAGCATAGGAGAAAGGGAGTCCCAGAGTACTTCTCCTTAGTGGTGATCCACAAATTTTTCTAGTTATGGAAATACAGTTTTCATTTGTCAGATACTCTGTTGTTATTACACAGTTTAGCAGTTCAGTGTTTGTGGTTCTTTTATTTGTTGGCCCAACCCCCCTTCCTCCTCTTGTATGCCTCGCCCCATCTCCCTGAAACACACACCCACCTACACACACGCACATACTTGCTGGGTGAGGAAAGTGAGACCTAGAGAAGTTGTAATTTGCCCCAGTGTTAGTGGAGACTAGAGTCTCTTTGATTAAGAAACATTTAGTGAGTACCTGCTACCTATTAAAAAGTACAATAGCCACTACTTAGGTTTTACTGAGCTCCAAACATTGTATTAAGTGCTCTACATTAAATTATTTCTTATAAACTGAATAACAACACACTTCAGCCATTATAATTTGAGTTTTGTAAATGCAGAAACAGAGACATATTTAAGAAGCTTGTTTAAGAAACCTGTTTAAGGTCAGTTCTGGGGGAGGCATTTGACTCCAACTCCAGGTGTGCATTTATCACCTGGGAGGCCACCTGGGAACTGGCAGGCCTGGCAATGTGATGATGCTTCGGAGGGAGCCTCTGCAGAATCCCTTGGCAGCCTTGAGGCTTCTCACACTCTCTGTGGAGCTGATGGAAGGCTTTCAACGTGGTGGCATTTCCACTAGACTGGAGGGAGGGAAAAGCATGTCCTCGTTGCTGAAACTAATCCTTTCCAGGAGGCTAGAATGAGGGGTACCTGAGTGGTAGGGAGTAACCAGAGGGGGGCCTGGGGCCAGATCATAGAAGGGCCTTATTAGTTTTGCTAAGGAGATGAACTTTGTCATGTAGGCAAAGGAGTCCCCTGGAGGGTGTGTAAGCAGAGATGCAGTGCAGTTAGATCTTTGTTTCAGAAAGATCTGCCCAGGACAGAGTAGAGAATGTCGGGGACACCAATCAGGAGCCCGTTGTTGTAGCCTAAGCCCGAGGAAGTGATCCAGCACCTGTGGGGATGGACAGGGGAGATAGCTTAGTCAAAGACGTTACCACTAGGTGTTTCCTGCCCTCCGTCCTGTGCTCTTTCTACTGTGCCACCTTCCATGTTGTGAAATACCAAGTACAAAGTGTTCACCTCCTTTGTGTTGACAGTATTTTCCTCGATTGTGGGATGTGTCTGCATTCAGTTCATAAATCGCTCACTAATATACGGCCAGCATTGTATGCAGGCATTGGATTGGCAGAAAGTTGAATAGCCAGATATGCTGTGGATGGGAATAATGTGTTATTTTTGGGTTTCAGATAAATGTGGTTATCAAGTTTATAAAAATGCAGCTGCAGTAACACTGGTAACCCTGTGGGATCTATTTTTCTGAGTAATATGAATGCGAAGTATATATGTACTGTACCATGGACCTTTAGTTTCGTCATCCTCTGTTGATGCTTTAAAAGATCAATACTTCAAGAATTTTTATTATTCTGGAGGAACTCGGAAGTAAACTTGTTGCTGGCATGTCTTTTTTTAAAAAAGTAGCTCAAGTGTTTGAGAAAAAGTAACACTGAATAAAAAAACTTTTGTACAATTGACAAAGTTGAGTCATGCCAGTAAAATAGCAAAATAAACCTACTCTCCTAGTTCCCCCTGACCTCTTTCCAGGGGCTCCTGGTGAGAAGGGGGCACCTTGAAACCAACTCACAACCTTCCAGTTCATTCTCATCTTTGCCAGAATTGACAGCTTCTGTACTGTGAGAAGTGGTTGGGATTTCCTTAAAAAGAACTCTTTGCCACAGACTTGCAATTTTGGAGGTAAAGCATAGCTGATATTTACACAAGAGGGTCAGAAATAGCAGAGAAAACATTTCTTAGCTATGATGACAAAAATCCCAACCATGATCTTGCTGTGTCATGAAACAGGCATTGGGTTCTTTTAGGTGAGGGTCCAGTGAGCACTGCAGGCTTGTCTCTTTGCTCACAGAAGTCTAGGGAAAGTTTGCCTGTTGTGGGACTCTACCCAGGACACCAGGCTCAAAATGTTTGTCCTCTACTTCATACGAAAGTTATGAGGGATGATGAGATCATGGGCCAGATCTTGGTAAGTGCATAGGAGAGATCTCTGGATGTCTATTTACTTTCTCTTGGGTATTATTTAGGGGACAGGAAGGGTAATTTACTATTGCATGTATTTCAGGAGATCTAATGGGGTATGTGTGTGTTAGTATAAAATACTTTGAACTCCTGGAAGTAAGATCAAATATTTAAAAATCCATTTTTAAATTTTTTCCTTGTCATTATTTTGAAGAGTTTCCTTATCTAGGATGTAACTTATAGTTTCCAGAAAATTTGACTCAGTTGGAAGAAATTTTTTTCTGTTTCCAAAAATGCAAGAAATGGATTTTCCATGTGGTAGGTGGAAGGAGGTGTTGCACCTAATTACAGCATGTTCCAGACTGATTGCTGGATAGTGCGGCTAGCCAGAGAGGACTCTGTCTACCTTGACCACTCTAGTCACCTCCTTTCTGCAAGCCACACCCACTTCTTGGGAAAAGGTAGTCATGGGGGGCCATCAGCTGACTTGTGGAGACCAGGAGCTTGAGTTATGAAGACTGGGAAGTGGCCTCTGAACCTCTGAGGACGTGATCGGATCATCCAGAAGATGTTGAGACCTCTGAAGCGCATAGCATCAGTGCAGCCAGCCTGACTTTGGACCGTGGTGTGGCCTTGTTTCTCTCTTAGTACAGGAGTAATATGTTTTGGATGCTTCAAAGAATTCAAAGGAAAAATGAAGTGACATTTTCCATGGTTTCCTGGAAGTGATACAATTAACCATTAATAATTTCAGAATGTATTCTTGTAGGATTTTTCTCTTCATACACCACTGTATATATATATTAGTGTTAAAACAAAAAGAGAACTCCTACTATATAAATAGCTCTATAAAAAACTTGCTTGTTTTTACTTAACACTGTGTCCTGGACGTCTTCCATATTGGTATGTATTTTCAATGCACTGGTTCTGGTGCTGTAGTATTCCTTTGTATTGGATGTACCACAATTGATTTAGTTAACCATTCTTCTGTTGCTGGACATTTGAATTGTTTCTAATTTTTTTGTAATGATGAACTCTGCTGGATTAAATGTTTTTGTATGTATTACTTTGTATACCTGTAGAATGTTTCTTTAAGATAAATTTCAAGAAGCCTAATTGTTGATGGATGAAAGGTATACACTTTACAAATTTTGGTAGATGTTGCTAGATTGCCTAAGTTTTTTTTTTTTAAATCAGAATTGAATGGTGGCCTAGAGATTATAGAAATCTACCTACTTTCCAGCCGAGGAAACAAAAGCCTAGAGGGGTAAAGTGCTGTGTCAAAGCAAAATGAAAATACAGGCTGTCCGTCTCCAACTCCTCACTTTAAGTCCTGTGATCTTTTTGGGGGCTGGAAAAATAGGCCTAGAGACTGGTCCTGTCATCTCTGCTCCCTTTATCCTTGACTCTGACTCTTCCCCATAAGCCTGGAAAAGGCCTCAGGTGGGCATTAGTCAGATATTTGTTCCAGGTCCTTGGAAGACTGATATTTAATTTTTGCCTTTAGGTAGCTTTCACTCTTTAGTCAGGGAGAGAAGGTTAGTGCCATGGAATTCCTAATGTGGCTCAGTGTTACATAGATCTGCAAATCAGGAGTTACTGTGGATGCTTGGAGGAGGTTTGTTGTTACGTCTGGAAAGCAGGGCTCTGGTTTTCACTGAAGGTTGGTTCAGATGGGCTGGGAAGGAGGGCAGGCTTGGCAGACAGGAGCTTTTGAGAGGTGACACAGTGCTGTGTTATGGAGCAGAGACCCTCACTCTGGGATGACTTAGTTCTGTTTCTGGAGCAGGAGGGCAGGATGGTGTGCAGCATGTGAGGGGGGGACGTGAAGCTAGGGCATTAACTAGTGTGATGACTGTGTGCATCAGTCCCTTTGAGATGCCCAGACTCTTTTATTCATGCCCCTTTGTATCCTTTCTCAATACTTGGTGGAATGATCTTTCTAAAACACAAGTGTGATGACTGACTTCCTGCTGTATGGCTCCCACACCTGCAGCATACAACTTGTCAACATTGTTGTCCTCTGCCTACTCCTTCCACCTTACCTCCCATCTCTTGCAACTTGAACCTTGTGTTTCAGCAACAGTTAGCTGCCCTTGGTTACCAATGTATTGTTTTCATGCTTCTGGGTCTTCATTTTTTTTATTACTCTGTCTACCATGAGTTACTCTTACTCTGCTTCTTCGCCTGGCTCATTGCTCTTCATCCCGTGGGATATAGCTTAGACGATAACATTCTTCCATGAAGCTTCCCTTTACCTCCTCTCTGGTCTCTGGGGACACTTGTGGCCATTACTCTCACCTCTTTGTAATTATCTCTGTACCTCATCAAAGCGCATTTCTTAACCCACCTTTTCTTCTTTGCATTCCTGTTGCCTAACAGGGTGGTTAGCACAGAGCAGACATTTAATACATATTGGAGTAGCATTCTTGGGGAAGTGTCTGCACTGTTGGGGAGGGGATTTAGAAATGAATTTGAGCCAGACGTGTAAGTGAGAGCTTGACGAGGACTCCAAGAAGAGCTGGACTTTCTGCTGTCCTTGCATGCATGGGTGGCATCATGATGGAGTGAAATCAGCCCTGGGTTCTTGTTTTTGCTCTGTCCGACATTAGCATTGTGACCCTGGGTGAATCATAATCCCTCGAGCCTCAGTTTCCTTATCTAAGTGATGAAAGGATGGTGTCAGCCATGTTCAGGGTCCCTTTGATTTCTGACCTTCTTGGATGCTAATTTTATGAAAATTTTGACTTGATACTACAGTGCTAACCCTAGGAGAGTGGTCCCACAGTGGTGCACATGCTCTGTTGCTTAGTGAGGTTTAGTAGAACCACAAGTCTAGGCTTAATCATTATTATCAAGGATTTGATAATAAGGAGGAGCTGTTCCAAATACTTACCCTCTTGTGGTCAGTTGTTGATTCCCAGAACCAATGAAGGGAAAAAGAGCAGCAGAATTTCTTTGGTTAAAACACACAGATATGCTCACACACCAACAACCTTTGAACACTGAATTTCTCCTTCTGTGTCAGTTGCATTTTCCCAGCTTCTAGAACTGAGGTAAAATGGGCAACTTAGCGGGGACTTCTGTCTCATTAAATGAACTCACACAATTCAGAGGTGATTGTCTGAAACCACTTTGGGTTGATTTGCACATCCGAGAGTGTGTTTTTGGGGAGACTTAGTTTGGGGACTGATGTGTAAGAATATCTATGAGTTTATGTCAGACAGAGGTGGCTTTTCAAGGAGTATGTTAGGATCAAAGCTGAGTATGGCTCTCCTGCTAAGCAGTTGGCTTCCTGACTGGCCGCTGGTGTTGGGCTTCCTGGACAACACAGGTCAGGAAAGGGGCCTGGGGATGGATCTCTGCTGGACCCTCACAGACCCTCCCTCCTTTTCCCTCTTCACTCTACTTTATTGGGTGTTATCATGCTTCAGGCACTGTTCTGTCTAGCAAGGCAGATATCTTTGACCTTACCGAGCTTCCATTCTGGGGGAGGGACACACCCAGTAGAATGATAAGCAGATAGGAATTTCAGATAGTGGTGAGGGCAGTAGCTGTAGAGTGACGGTGAGCGAGGGGACCTCTGAGGTGACATTTGCACTGATGTGGTGAGGCGGCCATGTGACCATGGAGGAGGTCCTTGCAAAGGCTCAGGGATGAGCTTGGTAAGTGTGCTGCAGAAAGAGGGCCAGCGAAGTGGGAATACACAGGGAGAGGGGGAGTAGGAGATCAAGGTGAAGGTGTTGGGGGGCTCATGTATGTAGAGGTTCAGAGATCTCAGTGGGGATTTTGGATTTTTTTTTGTCAGTTGAAGTATGGCAGATCATAAGCCCATAAAATACCTGATTTATGCTTTAGAGAGTTCACTCTGCCTGGTGGTTAGAGATTAGTCTGTAGGGAGGAGCAGTTTAAGGAAGCCGGGAGACCTGGAGAGGAGGTTTTTATTGAAAGGGTTAAAGAATAGCTGGTGGTGACTTGGACTAGGGTGGTAGCAGTGAGTAATGAGATATATTTGGGGAGTATTATTAACAAGACCTAATGTATTGGATGTAGGTTTTTGGTTTTAGCAATTTGGGGGGTGGCAGAGCCATTTCCTGGGTTAGGGAGGACTGGAAAAGGGAATATAGCAGTATACAAACTGCTAAGTACTTGAGTTGGGGCATGTCTGAAGTTTTTATGAGACCTAGAACTTAGGAAGTCTGGGTAATGATAACTATAATAAAGACAGCAAACATTTTTTGAGCAATGCACCTTGAACTGTTCTAAATACTTCCCTTGATTACTCATTTAATCCTGAACAATAATCATAACTTCATTTTACATAAATAGCCTTATTTTACTGTTGAGGACACTGGGACACAGAAAGATGTATTACCTGGCTAAGGTCACATAGCTAGTAGGTAGCAGAGCTGAGGAACAAACTGATGCAGTCTAGTTTGAGAGCCATTATTCCTAACCAACTGGCCTGGCTTCCTCAAGGTCAGACGTGGGGATACCGTATTTATTTGCACCAAAAGCCACCTAATAGGCTGGGAGTTGCATATCTTCTGTGAAAGGAAACAGAGAGACACCCATGACTCCTGGGTTATTTTTGCCTCATTAAGAAAAAGCACTGAGCTGAAATTTCATTTTAAGAGTCAGGTCACCAAATATTAATGTGCTCATTTAAGTATAATATTTAAAAGGAGGCTAAGTAACTTACAGCTGTATCCTTACACACTTGTAAAGTAAAAGCACATCCATTTGGGAAAGTGATGGGAGTCTTACTGAACGTAATGAACACTGCTTTTATCATAGAAGCATTGTAATTCTGTGCATAATTACTCAGCTGTTACACGATTGCCTCTGTTCTCAAAGCATGATATCAAATGATTAGCCTCTGAGGCAGTTATTAGTCTTGACCTTAAGGGTCAGTATTAGAAAGAGGTTGTAATGTAATTCTAGAACTATACATATTTGACTATTGCTACAAGTGGGTGCTGATAAGCTTAAGTTAATAGAAAATACGCATTTTGCAATGAACTCACCTTACCTGATAGTATGCTATAGTTATTCACACACACTGTGATTCTTGATAACTTTATTCTAAAATGGCAAGAGGAGGGAGGGGGAAGGTGTTTTGTATGCCCCGTGTTTCTGGTAGCTAGTGATTCACTGAAGTTACACAGAGGCCAGGCAGAAAGAAAAGCTAATCCCACCCCTGCTTTTCAACCTTACCCATCCCCACCCCTCTTTAGTAACTTGCTGTTTAAAAAGAAAATCTGTGTAAGGATGTTTTTATAAGGTAAGTATAGCAGAGTGTTATTGCTTGTGAGGTATAGTTTATGTAGCCTATTTAAAATTATATTCTAAAATGTTTCATTTCAACTTTCAGGTTTAGGTCCAAAGTAAATCTGGCCCCAGAGAAGTGTCAGGTAGCGTCTGTGGTTTCAGCTCACTGGTGGTTTCCTGTTACAGAGGATTCAGACCTGGAGATAGAGAAGAGTGTATTGGACCACTCCTGCCAGCAGATAACAAACATCTCAAGGGTAAACAGCTTACCTAGGCATTCGGTGATGCAGATGTAAGGAGGCCTGAAGGAAGGTGCCCTTAGGGTTGGTTTACAGGTTGGCAGTGCTGGTGTGACCTCTCTGTGACTTGCTGGGCCTCTCCAGCTGCTCCTCTTGAGGAGCTCAAGCGTGGCATCTTGAGGAATAAACGGAGTCACAGGGCCCTCGGGTTCTTTTGGCCCCTGTAGTGGGAAGCAGGTAGGCAAGGGAGGCAGGGGATAGGAATGAGGGGGTTGGGAGTGGGTGTGGGGCGTTGGGTGCAGAGGCCACTGCAGGAAGGGGAGGCAGACAGACTGCGCCAGGCTGCCTGGTTCTTGCAGACGCCCTTTTCCCTCCCCGAGTAGGAGATGGCTGTTATGTCTCTCTGGTTTAACCCTCTGTCTTCTGCCAAAAACAGACCATCTGCTCAGGAAAAGTCTCTAGCAGGAATGATTTCTGTTTCAACGTATTCTTAAAAAAATACATATAAAAGCTTGTACATGTGGAAACTTTCCCAAGATTTTTTCTCACTGTGTGTCAGAGAAGAAAAATATAATAGGGTATAACAAAGATTAAATTACCAAATATGCTTGTTTTCCAAATTGCCAGATTCTAATATACATTCTAAGTACTCTTTAGTACTTTCAGATCTACTTTTTAATTATTACATTTCTGGGACCTGGTGGTCTGCTGTTCACCAGACCTCTGCGCCTGTTTAGTTGGGCCGTGTGCCCTGCTCAGGCCTCCAGGGCAGGTGCCGGGGCCTCTGGGCCCAGCCCTGTTTCCCTGCTCTGCCTCCCCTGCAGCTCCTGCCTGTCGCCAGGCCCAGCCCTACATTTGTTTGTTCCCTCAGTTTGTCACCAGGGACTTTATGCATCTCTCTCTCAGGCCCTGTGGAATTCAGTGCCTTATTCACAGGAAATGATCAAAAAAAGATTAGAAAAAAACCAAATGTCTGTTGCATGAGAAGAAATACATATATATATGTATGGAGTAGTGTCAGTCCTCAGCCATTTCTCCTTGTGAGAACTGGCTTTCCCTCTTAGTGCCGCAGGGTGGTGGGTTCTGAGGGGTGGTGGGTACCTACGGGGCAGCCTGTCTCGTGCCCCTGACTGCAGGCCTCTGTGTGCGCCCAGCTTGGCATGTTCCGTCTGCCCGCCGTCCACCCGAGAGGGCGGCGGAGGCGTGGGCAGTGGGTCAGCAGTAGCACAGAAAGATGACACACCATTAGTCATGGTGACAGAGGACGGTTGCTCTCCCTCTTGCCTCTTAGTAGAGGTGTTAATGAGGAGTAAAATGGACAAAAGGCAGGAAGTGTTTCTGATGCCCAGGGCCTGAGCTGCTCCCACACTGGGTAACCTGCCCACACCTTGGAGTAGTGGAATGAAACCTCAGTTACCATTTTGAAAATACCAATAGCACCTCTTTATTGACTGCCTGAGTATTCCAGATGCAAGACCAGGTGCTTAAACAGAATTTGTTTGGTCCTTAGTCAGCCTTATATGGGAGGATTTTTTAGGGTCCTGTTTTACAGATGAGAAAACTGAGGCTGGCTGTCTACTTGCCTAAGGTCACTCATTGGGAAATGACCTGGCTGGGTGTTAGTCCAGGTCTGCCCTACTCCAGCGAATGATGCTTTTTCATGTGATGTGCCTCTTTGGCAGACCCAGCCATGTGATGGCCTTGAGAACTTCATGCAGGTAACACACATTGAAGGCCCATGACATTATTAGGCACAGAGGATGCAAAAGTGGGTGACGGCCCCAGCTTTTGGGTTGTAAGAGTTTAGTGATGGAATCAGACAGTTGAGCCGATCATGATGAGGCCTGGATTGTGGAGCTGGAGGCATAGGCTTCATGGAGGTGGAGGGCATGGGGCATAACAGAGCCGTGTGTTGCTTCAGGAATGGGATTTAAGGAGGGAGTGTCAGGGGACAGGCAGGAGCCCCATCATGGTTGGCTGTAACGCCAGTTAGAGCTTGGCCTTTATTTTATAGGTAGAGGCGTGTCATCAATAGAGTGTAAGCCCTGGAATGCCTTATCAGACTTGAATTCAGAGAGATCAGCCTGGTGGCAGCTTGTGGATGGCTATAAGGGGAACAAGACAGGAGTCAGGGAGAGTATTTTGGGAGCAGACAGGAGCAGGATTTGGTGACTGACAGGGTTGGAAATGGAGCATCTGGTGGTTGCAGAGGTCAAGGACAACAGTTGAGTTTTTCAGCTTGAGTGACTGGGTACTGCCTTCGGAACTGGAGGATCGAGGGAAAGGATGCGTGTAGGTAAATAAAAGATCAATCCTGTTTCCGTTTTCTCAGTGAAGGACCCCAATAGGGCAATCTGCTGGGTGAGCGAGGGTGGTGGTGAAGGTGGAGTGGAAGGAAGGCTGAGAGAGGGAGCTGATGGCATTCCTGGGGGTGATGTGAATTTCTGGTGGTCCCAGCCGCCGTGGTTGGCTGTTCCCTCCAGAGTGCTCAGTTGTACAGGTCCAGGTTGGGGAAAGAAAGAGTGTAGGTCCCTGTTCCATCTAGAGAAGAGGTTGGCAGGTAAGAGGGTGTGAGGCAATTGAGGTGTCTGATGAAAGGTATTTGGGAGGCAGAGAAAGAAGGAGTTCTAACAAGGGGTGGATGGTCAGAGAGAAAATAGTGGGAATGAAGCCATGCGAGACCTCATGGCCAGATCCACAATATTGGAGTTGAAGATGGTGAAAGGAAGCAGCTCTGGGTGAGGTCATATTCCAGGGTGTGACCTGGGAGTGGATGGTGACTTGTGGTGGGTGTGGAGGTCTCCAGCCTTAAGGAAGCCCAGGAGCTGCTTGGCTTGGATGGATGAGCTCCATCTAGAGTCACAGAATCAAACCCTGTGGCTTGTGGACTGTATAAGATGAGGAGGTCTGGGTATAGTAAACATATGGCCAAAAAAGAGCACATGCCCCGTCTGAAGAGGACAACAGTCACCCACTGCAGCCCGGCCCCATAAGGTGGGATGTAGGTCTGCTGTTACAGCCTCACTCAAGCTTTTATTTCCCCTCTGGAAATCAAGATTTACTGAGCAACTCAAAAATGCACTGGTTGTCAAGTGTGTAGTCTGGATTTGGCTGTGTGGGCTGCCTGTTTGGGTCCTTGGCTCTACAAACACCTTGGTGTTCCTAGGACAGTGTCAGGAGGTGGGATGGGAGGTGATTGTGAATTGGATCCCAGAGTCTTGGTAATGCCTTACTTCCTGGTCATCTCTTTCTGTTTGGCAGGTGGAGGTTTTAAAGATAAAGAGCTAACTAGCTAATTAGTGTTTCAGTAGGAGCTAATAAATTGATAGTAATCTGAAGCATATGGCTCCTGTGAACTGCAGATAGTGATAACAAATTTGCCGACTTCTTCTGAAGCTCCTGCATCCTTATTCCTTTTCTCTATAGTGTGTCTGCCTTTGTTTCTCCTAGTTTGTTTTTTTCTTACTTGTTTCTTGATTTGTACTTCCTCTCCTACCTATTCACAGCGTTTTCTTTCCTTACCCTTTTTCTCACCTTCTTTCTCTATTTCTCTTATGTCAAATTCATTTTCTTACAAGGGTTGGCTTGAGTTAGTTGGTTAAAGTAATGTGTACATCAAATTGTTTTTGATTCAGTAAAATTTTATATGCTATTTTCTTAGGTTTTAAAGGTGGTGAATTACACTTGAGATTATTGGTAGGGAAACTGAGGCACTTTCACATCCACATGCATGTTTTGCCCTTTATATTAGTCTCTTCATGGGTTTTACTCAAATTTCAAAGCATGGTTTGTCCTCAGGCCACCTTCACATAGCTTTGACCATCACTGTTTGCAAATCATTGTCCCGTTTGAAGGTACATTTGATGTTTGGGACAGACTAAGAAATAAGTCTGAAGATAAGGTTATGGCTGGGTCTGGGAAATACCCTAGTGCTGTGGAAAATGGAGATGTGACCCTGGAGCACTGTCCAGTGTCTGCTGTTCTGCTCAGCCAGGAGCCCCCAGAGGGGATTCAAACGGGGAGGTGCAGAGATGTTTCAACCGTGTGGCCCACTTGGAGTCTGTGCCACTTAGCCCTGTGTTTTCAGCATGGCTTGAAAGACTTGGCTTCCAGACACACTCTGTTAAGTGGCTACCAGATTTTCCCATTTCTAAACGCATTTTAGTTAGACTTTTAGTTCATCTTTTGGATAAATGTACAATTTCTCTTGGCTTTTGAAATATCCGAACAGCCTTTGAGACCTGCCTTGTTGTCTTTGCAGGCCTGCTGAGCTCTGGAAACTGTAGGTTGGGAGCCACTCACTGGTTTACGGATTCCCTAAGTGATGATTTTAAAGAATGATGTGCATGTAGCTGGATACTGGCATGATTGTTGAACAGTACACACACAAATCAGCCTTATTGCCAAACCTCTTGAATATCTGTTAAAGAACCAGGCTGCATTTCTCTGACCAGTCACTGGCAGGGGTACCACAGTGGTTTGAATTTGGTTCTTTATCAGAAGCAAGGGAGGTCTTTTAAAACCTATGGATCCTGGAGTGCCATCCCCAGAGATTCTGATTTATTCCTTCGGGAGTGGTGGGTGGGACCCCAGGAATCTTGTTTTGGCAAATGCCCCAGGCATGGTCCTGCAGTCACATTGAGAAACCCTGTGAATGGGCTTTGGGTTGAACTGACTGAGGTTCATATCCTGCCTCCACCCCTTTACTGGTCACATGATCTTGCCAAGATTGCCAAGGTTACTTGAATGTCTTTGAGCTTTAGTTTTCTTATCCTTTAAGCGAGACTGAGCCTGGTGATACATCAGAGGAAGGCGTTGTGAGGAGTATAGTTCATATACATAAAGCACCTGACTCTGGTACCTATTATGTTAATTACCTATGATTGAAAATAAAGGGTCCACATCCCTACTCTGAATTTCTGGCATATGTGTGTGAGGGAGTATATAACTAACCCCTGGGGATAAGAATCACATTTTATACTTTTTCCGATGTTCTTGAGTCCAGTATTGTAGGGGGGCACAGAGATGATGGATGCCCCATCGTTGTTTAACACTGATGTTAATGGTGTGGTGTGCAGTTACAATCATGAGAGCCTACCATGGGCCCTTTAATGGGTCATAGCTTGAGCTGTGACTTTCTCTTGTTTTCTGTTCTACTCTAGGACTTCCTCCTCCCACGCACTGCGCACACGCTCACACACACACACACACACTCCTGCCCCCCACCCCGAGCCTGTGAGGCGCTGTATCTGAGGCCTAGTTCAGGTCCCGACCTCTCCTCTCAGGTCATTAAATGTGGTGACAGTTGTCTGTAGACCTGAGGTGCCAAGGCCGAGGGACTCTCCAGTCTGTAAAGTTGGCCTGTGCCTGTTGTATGTATAGGAAAATTGAGACATCAGTTTTCAGTGGACAAACCCAGATTAAATTCTCCTTCCCCTGTGTCCACAGGCACATGAAGACAGGGCTCACTATGCACGCAGACTGTCATTTCTGAAGCTTTTTGTATTGGCCAACTGGGTCTTGATCTTCCTGGAAGACAGGCAGACCAGTTTTTACAAAATGTTTTATTTTTATTTGTTTTTAATGCTAGCACTGAAAAATAATGCCTTGGGTTTGGCCCAGGGTGCTATCAAAACAAAACATTTCCTGTATCCAGGATATAAGCAGGTTTAACGAGTACCCAAGCATGTTGCTGCTTTTAGTTTTCATCTCCCCTTTGCAACTTTTGAAGTGGAACAACTCTGCATTCTTTTCTTGCTAATCATTTAAAATTTTAATTGAAAGTTTTGCTTTTATAATATGAGCTCTTTTGGCAAATGCATGAAGGTGTGTCTAATGTAATTCTAGTTTCAGAAGCAGATTTAAAGTTAACAAGGCTTTCATCTTCAATGCTTCTGACGCTGGGCTATTAGATATTTTTAGCATAGAAATTATGGTTAGCATGGTACCAAAGGGCACATTTTTTTTCTTGTTTGGAATGTTTCCTCATTCTTGGCTTGGTAATTATATTCGGGATAATTTAGACTTGGACTAAAAAATAGATGTTGGGTTGATGTTCTCTACTTATTATACAGTAGTAATTCTGTGTTCATTACCTGACAGAATATATAGATTATTTTAGGAATTGATCCCCTGATATATCTCCCCATAGGCCCATGAATCTTAATGCAAGAGTCACATGGGAAAAGAGAAATCACTGAGATGGAAATTCTAAGTGCCTAATGTCTACAGAAATCAGTGAAAAGCCTCTTTGTGTTCATTTTGAATTACCAAAATCAAAATAGAGCTAGATTTGTAGTCACCGCTTTTAAACATAGCTTTATTATAATAGAATGTATAAATAGCATATTAAATTTCCTTATTCAAGATTTTAAATATTTTCTAGGATATCTTGTGAACTAAATATTTCTTTTGAGAGTAAGTTCATGAGGGCCAGAGGGAAGGAAAATGGGCACGGATATCACCCTTACTTTCCTGTTCTTTCTGATTCCTGCCCTCCACCACTTCTTGTGAATGCTTGTGTACATACCAAACAATCTGCGACTGTCTGAATGCCTGCTACAGATCAGCTTTCTTCCTCTTTAAAAAACATTTCAACATGTTGATAGGTTGACAAAGAAGATGGACATTTAATTAGTGCTTCAACTTTTAAGCTAAAAAATTAGTTGGGGTGATATTTTTGATACTGGCAATTGATTTTTTGGGGGGAGTATTTTTCTTTTTTTGCCTCTGATTGTGGAAATTGATATTGATGCCCGTTTTGGAAACCTTGACCATATAGAAATGTTTTTAAAGAGACAGAAGAAAAAGTCACCCATAATCTCACCCAAGATTCCAGCCCGTAATTCCAGTGAGAGGTAGTGATTGTCTAAGGCCTTACCTACATATCAGCTCCTGGCCCCGGAGTGAGCCCAGGGGGCATCCTCACCCCCCTGAGCAATTTTAGCTGCCACATGGCTTTGTGAATGTCTGGTACACAGGTCTTTTGCTCTCTTGGACTCTGAATTCCTTAAGGGAAGAGGCTGCCTTAATTTTTGTGTCCCTAGAATCTAGAGTAGTGTAGATACTCAAAAAATGTTTAAGTTTAAATTCCATGCATCTTTAATTTCACATCACCTAATTGCATGTAGCCAATGCTGTATGGCCAGTGCTTATTTTTTTGAAATGTCTACAGATACTTCAAAGAGCATTTGAGATTTTGAAAGTATAATATATGGACATAGTAAAACACTAAGACAGCGCAAAAAGGTGTACAGTGACAAGTGGGTGTACCTTCTGTCCATTTCCCAGGCTTGCATATCCCTTCAGAGGAAAAAGTAACTCTTTCATTACTTTGCATCTTTTCAGAGAGAGTGAAATGGTGGACTTGTGAGTGATCTGTCTCTTTTGGAAACCATTACAGCAGTGTCTTTTAAAATAGAAAATCTAGCCCAGTAATTCTAGTTCTGTCATTTTGTTTTAAAAATAGATATACCAGTGTGTAAAGATATATAAGGAAGGATTTATTAATACATTTTTGTTCTGGCTAAAGTAAAGGAACAGAAAAAAAAAAGGAAATAAAATGAATGCCTGTTAGGGAAATGTTTGAATAAATTGTTATGCATGTATACCATGGCTATGGTAATGGTCCTTAAAAAGGTGTGGTGGAGCTCTGTTAATTCGTTGTCATGAAGGAACTTTTCTGATGTGTTTTTTATGTAAGAAAAGAAAGATGCAGATAAGATTGTACAGTATCCCCTTTTTACAAAACAGTGATAAATTGTTTTAGCTCTATGTGACTGTGTGTGTATATGTTTATGAATAATGTTATGAGCATGGAGAATATAGTTAAGTCAAAAACACTTTCTAAATTAAGTTTCATCTTTTTTTTTTTTTTTTTTTAACTATCCCCTTGAGTTTTTCCTTGAATAGACGTCATGGTCATTGAAGTGATTTGCTAAATCTACTGCCTTTCACTTATAGGAAATGGCAGAGGGTACTTAAATACTTCCTTAATCTCATTTCATAAATGCTTTTCTCTTTAGGGGTATGAGTCAGCCAAGACAGAGCATAGGAACCCATGTTGAGCAGCTAAATTAAATGCTTTGGTACAACACACGTGTCTTAGGTCTGAAGTTGTCAGGGAGGGCCCTGACCTTGCCAGTAGCTCTGAGGACAGGACCCTGGGAGGCCTCCACAGTTAACTGCCTGGAGGCTGAGAGGCCTGGGAAGTGGCAGCAGTGACTTATGTCTGTGATGATCGGAACCTGTAATAAAGCTCTGTAGGACCAGAAAAAAGAATTGCTGAGAGTTGTGGAAGAAAGAGACAATTAAGGGTCACACAGTAATTGGGAGGTCTTGCCAGAAAGGTGAGTTAAGTGTCAGAGTGATGTGATGAAGAAGGTTAAAAATGGAAAGGCAGTTTGGAGAACTGATGTTTGGATATCTTTTCTGGGTTTACATGCCTTTGTTGCTCTTCACATGTATCTTCTTATCCTTCCCTGGATTTATGCTTCTGGCAGGTAGAACTAGAAAAGAGTGGGAGGTAGATGTCATTTATGGATGCCTTGAAAAGTACTTGAAGACATTATGTTCCTGCCCTATCTTCACAGATTGCCTAAACGTTTATTGAGTGAATATATAGTAAGCCCTAGGGAGAAGTTCAAATTGCTCTCAGAAGAACTCAATTATTTAGTCTTGGATTGAGAGGGTATCTTTCTACTCACATAGAGTAAAGGAGTCCACAACCTCTACTCTGTGGACCAAAGAACAGTAAACTCTGATGGAAGGGATGAGGGCAGCAGAGGCTCTGTGTGTGTTTGAAGGAATGTATGCCACCATCCTTTCTGCCCTTGAATCTATCCTACCCCCACAATCTCCTCTTAATTTAAAATTTCTAGTTCACTTATCTTGCTTAGTTATGCTCCCATGGAGATGTTACATTTCACCAGAATCCTTTTTAAAATGTGGTACTCCACCTGAGATATGCCAGCCAAGACAAGAGAACCATCTCTTTCCTCATTCTGGATATAATACTTTTATGAATGCAGTCTTACAGGATATAAATACCTGTGTAACTATTGGATTCACACTAAGTTGATAGTTTAGCTAACATGTATACTTTTGGGTATATAACTCTTGGACTCATATTGAGCTTTATAGTTAAATCCATCCATAAGTTTTGTTCATGCATGTTGTTTTTGGGCCAAATGTCCTTTATTCTGTACAGAATTCTTGGATTCTAGTGCAAGACTTCACATTTCTTGGGGCTAAATTTATCTCATTAGATTAGCACATCAGCTTTACTGTAGCTGCCTTTAAAGAGATTTTTTTTTTCATCTGATTTTAATACAACTTATGGGCTAGTTTGAAGAACCCTGAAAATCAAATAAATCAAATGGGAAGAAGGTAAGAGCTGGAGACTGAATTTAGTCTTCTGTTCTGCTATTTGCTAGTTTTGATCTTCAGTAAGTTACTCAGTTTCTTGGAACTTCTATCCTTATATTGTTTCCTTGGTATAAAACAGAAAAATCTGTCTCACAAGCTTGCTATTAGGGTAAGGTGAGTCCATGTTTGGATGAGTACAGCATTTAGTACAGAGCTTTGCACATAGTAGGTACACTGCTGATGAATATCAGTGTCTTAAATTCATTGGTTAAAATATTGAAGTGTGAAGCCCTGCCTCATACTCCTGTCATTGTTATAACAGGTAGATAACGAGCCTATTGGTCAAGCTTGATTGTTCAACCAGTTTTGAATCCCCCCTTTTTATTATCCTTTAGCCCATGTCTCTCCATTGTGGCCAGGATGCCTTGGTGAATTCCAGATGCTCTATTTAAGGACATGAGAAATTATTCATGATGTAATACTATATGACAAAGGCAAGACATTGAAATGTACCTATAGTAAAATCCCACTTTGGTAAAAGAAAAAAATTATTTTTAAGTGAAGTAGGTATGACCAGGGCAGAAAAAAACAAGGCAAAAAACGAGAGTATCAGCAGCGTTATTATTATGGGCTACCTCTTTTGTATCCTGCAGTGGCAGCCACATAGAAGGATCTCCTTAAGCATCTGTTGACTTATTTGTTCTTTCACTGGGTACCTGAGCTTGTTTTCTGTCATTCGGAGAATACTTAAGAATCTGTCACCTGAACCAGGCTTTCTTTGAACAGTTGAAAGCAAAAAAGCTTTTTCCTTTACATTGTGCCTGTGGTAATAATCAGAGTTCACTACTCAGGTTTCACTGGAGAAAGTCATTTGTGTTAATGCTGTATGTCATTTGAATGCCCTCTAAGTCCCCACTTGTCTGCTTTGGACCCTGAGCAATTTGCCTTGCTGGCGTCTGCTTTTTTTTCTACCTGCAGAGCCAAATATGTCTCCCCTGAGCCGCAGGATTGGCCCTTTGCCTTCATGGGCACCTTCCTCCGTAAAACTATTACTCGTTATAGTTTATGACTGTGATAAACAGATATAATCCAGGCTGGTAATTATTATTATATTCATTTTTTTCTTTTGATCTTAAGAAAAATGAAAACATTTTTGAGCACCCTTCAAAGTATCCTGGACTTTTGGCAGTGTGCCTGCTGTGCCTAAAGGCTGCGTGGCCTAGCTGAGGGACTCCACCGTGCCTGTCTTTGAGAGCCCCTTTGCACTTGGAGGTGCATGTGACTTATGTTGTGGGCACTTCTCTAGTCCCTGTCCTCATTTACTTTGAGAATACTGGATGGCCCCATTACTGTTTGAGAGGTAATCACTCGTTTTTTCTCAACACAGTTCCCCTATTCCTTCCTGGGGGCCTCAGTAGCCTGTCAGATTCTGTGCAGATCCTGCACTATTAAAGATGGCTGTAAGGGGAGCAGTTTTTCAGTAGCTGCTCTGGCCCGTGTTATCAATGCCGTATTGCAAGACTGACTTTGGAAAGAGCATCAAGGTTAATGGTTTGCTTTCTAATGCTAGGCTTTTTTAAAAAACTAAAAAAATTGTGAGATTGTTCTGTTCTTTTCCTATTTGAATGGGGCCAGTTAAGAGTACTTAGACTTTGTCAATGATTATTTTGAAATAAAAGTTGTTAAGGGAATTATAATTACTGCAGTTGTCATGCACTGAGATACCATTTGCTCTTTGTTTTACCCCAGCTGTATATTTCTAGGTCCTGTAAGAACAGCTCATCCGCTGTTTAAGTGTCAGGTGGCTAGTGAGGAGTACAAATGCCTGACAAGAAGAACATAGCAATTGAGGGTGGAAAATTGCAGAGGGCTTGGGGAGGATACTGCAATAGCATAGGCTCAGATGCCAGAAAAAGGCAAAGGAGTGCAGTTTAAACTTGCCTACTGAGTGTTTAAACAGATGGGCAATACTAAAATAAAGGCCCCCAAAAGCCAGGCAAAGCACACTTGAATGAAGAATGCCCTTGGAATGGAAGAGGTCAGGGAGAAGAAAGAGGAGGTTTATTCCATCAGTACTGCTGAAGCCTAACCCAGGAAGGTAGCTTCGACATTTTGAGAGCCAGGAATGTTGTTTCCTTTATCCTTGTAAGACTATGAGCTGTGAAAGCATGTCTTGCTTGAGGTTTCCGGGAATGCTCGTATAATTGCCAAGCAGTAGCCAGGTCCTACTAGACAGACAGACAGCAGAGCGGTTGGACCACATTTTGATTGTGGATTTCTCAGCATTATCAGGCAGACAGCGACCTCATCTCACTGACTGTAACTGAATTCTGTCGCTCCATTTTTGCCATTTAGGGTCCTTGTAGCATATGCTTCTTCATAACGTGAAGGAAGAATGGCTGCACAAAGAATTCATTCTTTGTGACTTCTTGTTCTTGCAGACACTTAACCCATGTGTGTTCTCCAGGGAGATGCGAGAGTGGGGAAGGCTGAGCCCAGTTAGGGTGTGAGCTTTCTGTGTGCTAGAAGGGGTATTGGAGCAATAGCTGTTGTGTGATGCATTCTCTGGCTCTTTCAGCTCAGTCATCACAAATAGGCAAAAATAGTTTGGATGCCAGGATACATCTCCCAAATTCAAACTTTAAGGTTTTCCGCATTCTCCATTTCCTGTGATCCTCACTATGATCATGCTAACGTATAAATGAAGTTGTGGTAATTCTCTTCTTGTTCTTTTTTTTTTTTGGCACTAGATTAGGATTTTAGGGGTTGTTTGGCGTTTCGAGGCAGTTGGTGATGCTGAGCCACAGGGAGGTTGGGGGCGCTGCAGGATGCCACGGGAGCAGCTGCAGTGGCCAGTCTGGTAGCAGCCTGGTCCAGCAGCCTGTGCGGGTTTGAGCACAAAACGTGCATGGGGCCTCAGAACCTGATCTTGGGTTTTAGGTCTGTCTATCTTAACTTGGCCTCTGAGTTCCATTCTTGTCCCCAATGGGACCTGCTGTCCTAGTGAGCAGGGCAAGGCCCCGAGCAGGGTCTGAGGCACTTCACTCAGACCTGTCTTTCCCACTCATAATGCTCTTCTCATCTGTGAGGCTGCTTTTTTAAATTTAAAAGTAGAACAACAAGCTTCTATTAGCATGGGAAATATTTGAAACTCCTTATTTAAAAGTTCTTTGTCACTCCTGAGGACATGAGAGAGGACATGAGTCCTTTCATAAGGAACTTAATGTATTGCAACGTGTGTCCTCGTCAGAAAGCCAAATTGGATGATGCTGTCTAGCCAAACTCTTTTCTCCTTTTTTCCCATGCCCATGACAAGCAGTGCTGTGCTCTTACTCCCTGATTTGGTCAGTGCTTCCTATTTTCCTTCTCCTCCAAAGGATGTGCATCATATTCTGTTTAAATTTGGACACTATATTCTGACTCCAGATAACTTGTAGGTTGCTTGCTCCTTCTTACAAACACTGTACTTGGTGCTGATTAATTATAGGTCAAAGTGCATCACAAGCTGGTCTCTAGGAACCTTGGTAAATTTTGAGTGGGAGAAGGCGGATGTGCTGGGAAATAGAACTTGCAGAATCTTAGGGTCAAGAAGACACTTTCTAGATCAACCACCCATCTGATTGGCTCATAAAACCATACAAAGTAGTTATCTGGCCTGTGCTTGAACAGAGACGGCAGTGGACCCTGTCACTCTTAGCTCACTATGTCAAGAGGCATTTTTCTTCCTTTAGTTTCCTGCTATTGGGCTATTCTGAGAAAGTCTAATTCTTTTACCATGTGACAGGCTTCACATAATCATAGGCCGTTTGACATTCCCTGTAAATCTTTTCTCCTCGACCCCTTTCATTCCTTCTAAGCTGTGACCAGATCTCATCACTAGCCATGCTGTCTGGTTACTCTGTACTGAGTGTGGTCCTGTGTCCTGTGTCATACTTTTTTATGCCTGATAGCCATACATGTGGAAACAGCATGGAATTTTCTTTAGACGTTTGGTTTGTGTGGTTCTTTGGTACAGTTTTTAATGACATGAGGTCCCAAGTCTTGAATATGTAGTAGGGGAGGAATGCAATTTGGATGTGGAGTTTGATGAGTCTACATGGAGGAAGAAATCTTTGAAAAGTGATCAGGTTCTAAAATTTGGCTGCCTTACCTTAAAAATGTAATTTTATAGAAACTTACTAATTTGGGTAGTTAGTCCTCTTAGGCCGGGGAGCCTGGGTACCATGTGAGCCTCACTGTCTCCTGTTCACTGAGCTTTCTCTACTGTCACTGTTTTGAAAATTCACACTGGCAATTGGCAGAGTGAAGTCATTGGTGTGGAAAACGGGGAGTCATGTTAACAGCATAGGTGTGCTTTCTGTTCCTGGAGGAGTAGAAACTGGGTGGGCGGTGCTCTCCAAAGTTGATAGTGGCTTCAGAAAAAAGAATTTTTCAGCCAGTATCACTAGAACCTGTACTGTGTCAGCATTCAGGAACGGAGTGGTGGCCAGTAGGAGTTACAAGACCTTCATATGAGGAGGAAGGGAGGTTGGTTCCATATCTATAAAACCAGGTCTAGAGCTGTGTCTTCAAGACTTGGCTGGTCATCAGAATCATCCAGGTAACTTTATAAACTAACATACCTCAGGCCCGCTGCAGACCTATGGGATCAAACTCCCTGTGGGTGGGTGGAGGCTAGGAACCTGATGCTTATGCAGCAGACTGTGGGGGCGAATGGGGGCCTGGACATGTGCCAGCTTTAGGACCATAGATCATCTTTAAGGTATTCTCCAGCACTAAACTATATTCTGATTCTACTGTCTGCCCTTCTACAGTGTGTACTCTTTTTATTGCCTTCCTCTTCTATTGCTGTGTTCTTTCACTTTGTTTCTCTGGTTATTGCTGGCTTCTACGCACTTGAGTAACTTACTGAGTAACTTACTGAGTGCCCTGGAGGGTTTTCCAAGCCGAGGAAGGGGCAAGGCCACAGTTCCCTTTCCTCATCTTGCTCACCTGTTGTGGATAAAGTGAAGGTCCCTGTGGCCAGGATTCTCACCTGGCCTCGATTGGCTGCTAGTTCATTACACACATGTGGGCAATACATTGTTATTGACTCTATATAAAGAGCTTCGCCCAGTCCTCTGGGCGACACGGTGGCATGGCTGCAAGGCTGCAGGAGAGCAGAGCAGAGGCTGGAGTGGTGGCAGCACTGAGGACAGAGACTGAGATGGCTGCACGGGTAGAGAGGCCCAGAGGCAGAGACCAGCTTGCTGCGTGCAGACTCGCTCTGAGTGGACAGGATTCTAGTGACTGACCTGCCACCATGGGAATAAATTTGGGTATAACCCTTTCACCCCAAGAATGTTCTACTGTCATTTCCTTGGTCACATTGAATCCATAGTGAACTTGCCCGGGGCTGAAACCCATTGACAAGACACCTGTGTTGCCCATTCTCTCCATCAGAGTCAGAAGAGCACCCTAGACAAGGACATCCTCTCTCTGGGGGCGGCCATGCCCTCCTGCCAGTGCTCTGCCTCCACGTGTACATGTGAGCTTGCTCAGGAGTGATGTTTGTGTCTCCTTACAGTCACACTTCTGTTTCTCTTTCGGAGCTCTTGATCACCACTGCTGGCCAGGCCGTGCCTTGGGAGGGGTGTGCTTATGAAATGCATCTGGATTTTACATCTGAATTCTCAAGAGGTCATACCTTCTTCCCACCTAGAATCTCATTTGATTCATGTTTAGGCTATGGGAACCTCCCCTGTCTTTCCAAGCCAGGTTAAAATAAAGAGATGTCCCTCCACACCCTGGGCTAAGACTGCAAAAGGAGAATAAAAAACCTCCAATGGTCACCATGGGTAACATTAAAAGCCTGTGTTTGATAAGGTGCACTGTTCTGAAGGTGCCTGTGTGTAGTCATGTTCCAGGATTCAAGCTCATGTCATCTTTGACCTGCCCCTCAGGTAGCAAATCTTTACGCAGAGCAACTGTAGGACAGGTGTGTTGGGTGAGGGGGAATCTTACTGTATGCAAATCTCAAGAGTTACTTTTTCTATCACTTTATCCCTGTGTTCCTCAACCTTATTTTCATTATCATCTCCTTCCCACCTGGCCCCACAGGAGCCTCTATAGACCTATTTTTCCTCATTGTAACTTCCATCATGAAATTTTAATACCAGAGATGCCCTGTGGACCACAAGCCATTGTAATAGCCGAGACTTTTTAAACACCCCTCAGTTTTCACCTCCTTGGGAAGTACTGTGTCACCTCTCTTAAGAATGAATTTTTAAGCCTGACCGTATCTCAGGGAAGGTACACCGGTCTTCTACTTGGCGATTCTGCAATGCAGTCAGGATCCAGACTCAGTGTTCACAAAACCTGCTTGATCAAAGGAATTAACAGGACCCCTTATTAAATTAATCAAATTCCCAAGCCCTTTTATGTGGAGATTATGCATTAACAGGTCTGAGGTGGGGCCTAAGTATCAATTTGCTTAACAGTTGCCTCCAGTTATTCTTAAAATCTGGTGGGTTTGGTTCTCTCCATTCTGACACAAAAACTGCTCCCTCCCCCCATTTTCCTGACTAGGGGTTGTGGGTATGGGGCTGGGGTTACTTGCAAAGCATAATATGTGCTCAAAATATCTTGAGTTGGAACTTAGAATTCATTTTCTAATAAATGTTCTAATAAGAAAACAGTCAAAATAATGTCATTCCACTTCACTGGACAACTGCACATCAGATTTCTCCTGGGCAGCAGGACTGTGGCAGGCATTCTGAGGGCTACCTCAGTGCATGTAATGTGGTTTGCTACACAGGGGCCTTATTAATCAAGTCAAGGAGCAGAGACAAAGTGCTTTGGAGAAAGCAGTTTTAATTTTGTCCAGGTGATTGGGTTAAAAGGCTTCCAAGAAGTTGTGGCATTTGAGGATGAGTAAGATGTTGATAGCCAGGAAAGGTGTTGGGAACAGTAAAGGCATCATGCATAGCAAGTGATTCATTTGGGCTATGACACGGGTGCACAGGCCCATGGGTGTGGGAATTGAGGTTAGAAAGACAATTGGGGCAGTTGTAGGGTAGAGGTTAGACAGGACCTTGGACTTAACAGCCAGAGAGGCTGGGCTTAAAGTGTGGCTCTGATGCTTTATGGCCCATGTTGCCTTTCTAAAGTTTAATTCCCAATAACTGGGTGGTTCTTTGGGTAGCATGAGAAATGAAAAAGTACCTTACAAGCTGTCAAAGTCTATAGAAATTTAGTGATGTTACCAGAATATGCCCATGTTGGGAGAGTCCTGATTGTGAAGCTATGGATTTTGAACTTTGTTCAGTAACTGGTTGGCAGCCATTGGAAAGATGTGAGAAGACATGTTTATCCCGCTAAAGGTCAAGCAGACTTTTATAGGCTTACTTGAAGACTTAATCACAACAGGTAATGTTGTTCTTATGCATGCAGAAATGCGTTTTTAGTTTCTACCTCTGACCTACAAATGTTTGGAACATAACCCATATGGGAGTTGGAGGCTCTCCATTCGAAGACCAAGTAGAAACATGGGTAATTTGCCTCACCTGCTTTCCTTCCTTTTTCATAAATAGAATCACAGGCTGTTGGCACTGTAAAGTTGCCCAGGGGTCTCGTTCAGTTCATTTGCCATCTTGAGTGCTCGAGGCTTTGCTAGAAGATAGTTACCATGCTGAGGAGTCCTGCTCCGCCCGGTGCTTCTGAGCCTAGCAGGCAGTCACCTGAGCAGCTGCCCACCCGGAATGGTGTCTGTATTTAATGTGCGCAGCCCTTTCTCTTGGGCAGGCCTCCCAGTCATCCCACCTCACCTTGTGATCCTTTGTGCCCAGGGCCAGGCCCACCCTTAAGTCGTTACATTCTAGGTTGCTGAGCATCCCTGAGATTCCTCCAGTCCTTTCATGTAAGTTTTAGTGTATTTTTTTGCTTTATTTTGTGTTTGATGATTTGGTTAGTGTGAAATACTTCTTTTGAATTTACTTGCTATATTTGGAAAGTAGCTTGAGTACTTGATACACTGTGGGTTACTAGACTTGCTAGAGTTTAGGTCTCTTTTTGAGGCCCTTTAAACATTTGGTCCCAGCAGTCTGTTATTTATGTGTCCAGTGTCTTTTTGTTTGTGGTCCTTCTCTACAGTTGAAAATGAAAGAAGTCTTAAGATGTATGAGCATGATTCTTGTTTAGTATTTAGCTCCATCCTAATTGTATACTCCGAGGCAACAAGATGTTGTTATAACTGGATCTACAGTTCTTGCACTTGAAGAGTTTTAGTAGCCCAGGTGTATAAGAGAGTATGATATGTGGTGGTATAATAGTAATATTTAGAGCTAATGCTTAGTAGGCATTCTCAGGTGCCAGGTACTGTTCTAAATTCTTTACCTGTATTCACGCATACAGTTGTCACCACAACTCTGTAAGAGACAAGTACTATTACTATCCCATCTTATAGATGATGAAACAGGCATAGAGAGGATAAGCAGTTTGTATGAGGGTACACAGCAAGCCAGTCAGTTGGAGGACTGGGATTACAGATTTCAGACCCCACAGTGCTTTTTGCCCTGCTGTTTACGGTGGACAGGTCGACACACCTGTGTAAACTGGGCCTAGGTGTGTACCTTCTCTGTGCTTCAGTTTCATTATTTGTGAAATTAAAATGGCTGTCTGGCTCAGGGTTGTAGGATTAAATGGGATTATGTGTTCAGAGCCTCTTGCCCAGTACCTGGCATATTAGAGGCATTTCTCATTATTTCAGAGCTGCTATTATAAAAAGTAAAGTGTTGGAGAGTTTTTGAAATTAGGCTTTTCTAATTACTACTCTAGTAATGTAGTGTTTTCATTTTAAATTGCTTTAACCCATGCATAGGAGATGTTCTTCCTTAAAAGAAGTCTCTGATCAGTTGTCAGGGGGATATCAGCTGTGGGTGGTGCTTTCCAGGGGGAAAAGGAGGCAGTGGCTCTGGGCAGTGTCAGCCCCCGTCCGGTGCTAATGGTATGGTACAGTGAGCCATAACGTGGATGAATGAATTACATGCATCTGGTGAAGAGCTGGACTCTCAGCTGGAGTAGGAGGCTGGAGAAGTGGTAGCACTGAAGCTGTGGGGGCGACAGAGCTACCGCAGAAAATTGCCCTTTCAGGGAATGGTTCGTGCCATTTTGTCTGGACCCTTGGGGACTGTTGCTTGTTTCCTGGAAGTCCAGGAGCTGAAGGAATGCTGTTGAGTCTCATACTTTACTTTGGGATTCATGTTTGGAAGTACCCTTTGGGGTTTCTACATTCCTTTTTTCCTGAATGTTCTTTTGATCCCATGTCACAAAGATTTCTGTCTCTGAGAACTCTTGAGGTGATATACTGAATAAGTACTTAGTATATAGTCTTTATTTTGAGGAACCAGGTGGTGAGCAGTACAGACACACTGCCAGAATTTCTTTGGGGAGTTTAGTCTCAGTGCAAGCACCGTGTCCTTAGACAGATGCTGCGGTTAGTGAGTGGAGTGGCTCACCGTGTGGCCCACAGGGCCACCATCCAGTATTACTGTGCATTCTTTTTTTTTTCTCTTAAATTGAGGTGTGCATTCTTATATTAAACAAATGGTAGGAGTGTCATTTGGCCCCTTACCTAGGTTGCTGATAAACTGTAAAAATAAAATGTAAAGAATGTTGAAAAGAGCAGTTTAAAGATGTATCTCTGACAGAGCTTTGCCTTTTCCCCTTCACAAAGAGAGCAGACTTGTTGACTTCAGCATTTAATCAGATGTAACTGCAAACCATGGGAGCTGAGCAGAATCTGTTGGACACTAATGGTTTCTCTTGTTCCTTAAACAGTAGGGCAATTCAGAAAGTTTTCAAAATTAGGCTGTGTGTTTGTGGTTCTTCATCTAGATTAATACCAGAATTTTAATACTTAGTTCGGTTTGTGGAGCTAAAATGTGATCAGCATGAGCTGTTTTTTGTTTGCATAGCTGTTTGTGAGTTGCTAGGGAATCTACTCTCAGTTTTTCCATCTTGCTTTTCACTTAACTGTTTTGGTCAGCCAGTAGGAAACTGTGGATTTAGTATGTATGAGAAACTTAAAGCGGAGAGAGGATTTATTTTAAAGATGGAAGGCTGCTCTTCTAGAATATAAACACTTTGGAATGTAAGCCTACATGGAGAGACATGCTGATACTAAAGTTTCTGAATCACACAATTTCCATCTTAAATTGTGATTATAGAAATGCCAAGACCTATCTTGTAGCTCATGTGCATTTAGAATATATTAGACAGTGTTTGGGGGCAAGTTCTCTACTATTACGTTCTACCATGATAATTACATTTTTAAATGCCTAAAATCTGGGCAGAGCCCAACAGTGACTGCTTAGTCTATGTAAAGGCCAAGTTGCATATTTAAGTTGGTTGGAGTCTTGTGAGACTGCATCAGGTATGCGTCCGAGGCTTGCGTTTGGGTTTTTTGTTCCCTTAGTGTTTGCTATCTTCTACTGCTTGATGTTCTATTTCCTCTTTTGGAAAAGTACCTTGGCAATTCCTTGAAACAAACTCTCCAAAATAAACATAGTACCATCATGACTACCTGCTGCAGAGCTTAATCTGTACAGCAGTTCGTTAGAGATGGGTTCTTGACTGCAGTTACGTCCTATTTACTGATCAGTCATACCCCTCCACCCCCCTTCAAGATCTTCAGAACTCAAAGTGTTGATACAAACATAGATGTATTTACTAAAAAAGTTCAGAAATAATCTTCCTAACAGAGTTTCTCTGAATGATCCATTCTTATGTGATGTCTCATAGGAATCATTGAATTATTGGAATAGCATGACTGACCGTACAACAACCCAGTTGACCTTTTTATTTATTTTTTACCAGAGGGAGCATAACAGATACGGTTTATGATGACAGGAGACATTCCTTATCCTTTCATAGCATTTTGTGCCTCCTTTATTATGACTTCCACTTTCTCCCTTACATTTTAACTACTAATCCACATGTTTTGTGTCAGTTCCTGTATGTCTCTTGTGACAAAGGACTACAACTTTGAACATCTTTTCCTTCCCTTCACATTCCTGCACATAGTAGGCACATCATATGGAGTGATTGTCACTGCTATTAGTTTGCATAAATTGTGTTGAGTCTAAGACAAAATGTCCAGTAAACAAAATTTTATTACATTTGAGTCATGTAATGCTTTCCTGAGTACAGTGTGTGAAAAATTTCACCTTATTGAAAATCTTGTGCCAAAATATAAGACTTCAATAAATAGAATAAAATATCTGTTTGACTTCTTTTGGAACAAACTTTGTTTTTATTTTTTTTGTTTGTAAGCTGACTATACCTCTATCCTTTCAGGTTTTGCTCGAAAATGCAATCAGTTCAAGTTTAATGGAAAAATATCTCTTTCTTTGGATAAACATAATTTTTGGTTTTCTGCAGTACAAAATATTGGTACCCAAAAATTGAATGATCCTTAGTCTTTGGGCTTAAGTTCTTTTTTCCTCAGCAGATTTCCCTAAATTTCTTACTGCATTTTTTCAACAAAATAGGGTTTATACTATATATACAATTTTGCCTTCTTTTTTCCATAACCTTAGAACACGTGTATTGATCATAGTATTTAATATTCTCCACAAACATTTTTAATGACCAGATAATAATTTATTATTTGAATTTACATCCTGTGTTTAATCCTTCCCCTATTATTAGTGTTTGATGTTGATGTCTTTTTTTGTCTTGTCATATCTGACCCTGCTCTGTGCTGTGCCAATCCTGCTCAATCCAAGTCTTGCCAGTTCTCCATCTGTTCCCTCAGCCTGTCTTCCCTTGTCTATAGCTTATCTCCACATTCAGGTTCTCAGGAAAGTAATACTGTCCTAATCCATCTTAACTTTGAATAAAACTTTCTTTCTCCAAACCATTGCAAATACTACTACCAGCCTTATTCATTCTTCGGATCATTGCACAATAAGTACAGCATTCCTGGTTTCATGGTTTTCAAGGTGATTCACCTCTGAGTTATTTTAATTACTGGGGGTGGGGGACACCCTTGGGGCATTAATATCTTTGTTAGGGTTCATTAATGGTGACAGATTGATAATGTATGAAAGTTCCTTGAACACATTAAAATATATTAGCAAATGAGAGAGGACAAAATTATTAGTAGAGGCCAGAAGACAGGAAAATTGCAAAGAGAAATATTCAAGCAAAGTAAATGTAAACATCTTTATTGTAAATGCTCAGTGTAGGTGTTGACACTCAGTAGCAAACTAATTTGCTTCTTTGAAATGTGATTGACCTGTGACTTCTTAGGGACATTTAAGGAAGACAGCCAACAGCATCCTTTTCTTTGTTACATAAAAAACGGGACCCTGGGCTGCTGAATCATGAGCCAATTGAATAGTCATATTTTTAAACAGAAGACTCTTTCCCTGTGATCTATTTATTTGTCTATATGGCAAATAAACAGGCAAGGAATTATATTTCTCCCTGCTTCCGATTATAGAGGAAGTGGTTAGTTTTATTGAAGAGGTAAAACTTTTATCTCATGTAATTATTATGTATTAGTATGTGAGCCATGCAATAGTGCACAGATACAAGCTTTATATTTTGTGAATCAGTGTGTTTCAAATTCTTAAGTATTTGTGATTCTCTTCTGAATTCCATTTTATGTCTGTCTGAAAAGTGTTCAGAAAATACACATTGCTAGTTGACTCGATGGTGTAGTTATTCTTTGAATTCATCAGGACTTCCCTGCTTCTGAGTGGTACCTCCAACTTTGCCTCCAAGACCAACCCTTCTTTTCTGTATGTGCCTTTTTGCTCTGTCATATTACAAACTTGTGTCAAATTTCTGTCTACTGCTCTCCTTGTCTCTTCCAGTCTTCCCCTTGACTAGGCTTTATCTGGAGTTACTGCTCCATGCCTGTGATCCTCTGGAAGTTGATTCGTTTTCTTAATCAGTCTAGATTTCTTTCCTTTCATGTCTACTCTCTTTTTGTGCCTGGAAGGATTGGCAGCAATGCTGATGTGTTCTCACATGCAGGTTTCATTAGCATATGCTCAGCCCCTCTCAGCTCATTAATCATGATGGACTACAGTATCGGCATATTTTTAGCATTTATCCTTTCACTGCCTAAATTCCCCCTTCCCCATGGCTTTGTTTTACTTTAATTAGAATGTAGTTTCACAAATGTTTTTTTGTTTGCTAGACAGTTAGTTACCTGAGACTATTCCTCTGTGTTCCTTCAACATAGTTGTGCTTGGGCATTTTCCTTAAAGATAGCAACTGGCAGCAGCAGTGTCGGAAGCTGCTAAGTGTTGCTGAAACCTCAGTTCCCTCACCTATTAACTAGTGATAAAAAAGAACTTTACTGCACTGGTGCACATAGGGATTCAATTAAATAAAATATCTCTGTGTCCCTAGAAGGGATTCCTTCCTCATTGGTGTCTACCAGTTCTATGCATGATTTTACATCTTTATTGAGATGTAATTCACGTACCATTAATTTACCCATTTAAAATGCTTTATTTAGTGGTTTTTAGTATATTCACAGAGTTGTGTAGCTATTCCCACAATTAATTTTAGAGTGTTTTCATTACCCCCAAAGAAACCCTATACCCATTAGCAGCCATTCCCTATTTCCTAGGCAACCACTAATCTACTTTCTGTAATTTTATGCATTTTTAACCCCAGGCTTATTATATTTTGTGTTAATAGGATTTTCACTTTTTTTTATGGTACATTGAACATATTTTGAAATGCAAGCCTGTAATATTTAGAACTAAAAAGAGCCTTTCAGTCATTTAATGCTTGTATTTTTCACAAGGAAACAGAGGACCAGAGAAGTCAAGTGATTCACCTGAGGACATTCTCATTCCATTTCCTAAGTAGTCCTTATTTTTGAGTGTTTGCTAAAATCCTTTCAAATTCAGATTGTGAATGTGAGAAATGGTTATTTGAATTCTGTGCTTTAGCCAACTGTTTCTTTCGCTATTCTGTGACTCTTTTTTGGGCTTTTCCCATGATCTGTAATTTTCTCATGAATCAAAAATCTTATCTCCAATGAAGTTTATTCAGTATATTATTATATTTTCTCTTTAACTTTCCTTTAGAAAAGTCATTTCTCTGATCGTCTATAGAATTTGCTAGGATAATTATCCAGTTTTTATATGCTGTTCTTCTGTGGCATACCTGAGGCTTCTACCTAATTTTGTGGTAGACCGTTTGGTGGACCAGGTTTATGCTGTCCCATGCCTCTTTTCAATGTGAGTTTTGCTGCTCTTTCTGTCTACCAATGGAGGCTATTTCTGAACTTCCCTTAATGTGGCAGAAATGACATACAAATTTCAAGGCTTAGGCCCCAAGCAACCTTGCAGCCTTTTCCTTTGCCCCTTATGTGTTTCTTGGAGAGCTTCGTGCGAAGATGTCACTCTAACATAAGGGAGAGAACAAGAGGCCTTGTGGGGAATGGGGCTCCCCAGCTGACAGCTGACACTAATTGCCAGACTACAGGAGTGAGGCCAGGCTGGATCTGCGAGCCCTTGTAACCCTGCAGCTGAGGGTAGTTGCAGAGTGTGTTCCTGTGAAGGCAGTGGAGGACCTATCCAGCCAACCCACAGAAATGTGAGAAATCAAAATAGAACATTGTTTTTTGAATCACTGAATCTGGGGTGGTTTGTATGTAGCAAAGGCTAACTGATTCATGTAGGTATGAGCATTGAGGCAACGTTAAGATAATTAAAGAATGCAATGCACGTAAAGTTTTTAGCTCACTGCTAACCATAGAGAATCTGATTGAGGTCAATGGGTCTGAAATAATGGCTATTACATTATAGTTCATTATTGTTACTAATGTTGTTTTGGTCATTATGGCCATTTTATTTTTCCTCCTCTTCCAGGCACAATGTCATTGCTTTTTGTTATCATTAATTCTGATGAGACCTTGGTGCTAATTGGTATTTTCTTTCCTGATTAGTAAGTAGTTTAAAACTTTAAAAAACTTTTCTTATGAAATAAAACGCATATATTGAAAAGTGAATAAGGTATAAATCCCTAGCTTATAACAAATTATAAAATATAACTTGTAGCTTCCACTTTGGCTAAGAAATTTAACATTGTCAGGACTTAAAGCCCAGTTGCATGCTTTTCCAGATCATAAGTCTTCTATCTTATACCTAGAGATAGCCACTAACCTGGCTTTATGATAATCTCTTCTTTGCTTTTCTTTATAGTTTTTACCACATCGGTATGAATCTCTAAACAAAATAGTTTAGTTTTGGTGATTCTTCAGCTTACATGAATGGAATAATATAGTATGCATTCTTTAGTGTCTGGCTTCATTTGCTGAATACTTCTAAGATTCCTCCATCTTATGACTAACACTAAACTTTGATTTTCTTTAATGTACAGAATTTCACTGTAAGCCTGTACCTCTATCAGATCTACTATTGAGGGGTTGTGGATAAAATGAAGGTTCCTGAGGCCAGGATTCTCACCTGGCCCTGGTTGGCTAGCTCACTACACATGTGTGGCCAACGCGTTGTTGTTGACTCTATATAGAGAGCCCTGCCCAGTGCGTTGGGTGACATGGTGACATGGCTGCAAGGCTGCAGGGGAGCAGAGCAGAGGCTGGAGTGGTGGCAGTGCTGAGGACAGAGGCCCAGAGGACAGCTGTGAGGGCAGAGAGGCCCAGAGGCAGAGACCAGCTTGCTGCGTGCAGACTCACTCTGAGTGAACGGGATTCTAGTGATTGGCCTGCCACCGTGGAAATAAAGTTGGGTATAACCCTTTCACCCCAAGAATGTTCTACTGTCATTTCTTTGGTCACATTGAATCCGTAGTGACCTTGCCCGGGGCTGAAACCCATTGGCAAGACAGGGAGGGGTATTTACAGTTTTGGGCAGTTTTGAATAAAGTCTGCCAAGCACATTCTTGTATGTATTCTGAAATAATATATGTGAGAGGTTTTTTAAAAAACAATTTGTATACCTAACAGTAGAATTTTTCTGGCTAATAAGTTCACTTTTTTGTAAGCCTCGTAGACAAGAGCATTGCCAGATGATATATACTGTAACAAGTGTTAATCATACCTGGAGATTAGAATCATTGGTTCACCATAGCTTCTTTCCCAAGGAGGTTGACCAAAAAGGCAGTTCAAGTCAGTGGGGACAGGAGTAGGAATGTGATGATGAGAGTTATGTAGGTTGGAAGGGGGTCAACATTTAGTTTAAGGGTTAGAATGCCTCCAGAAGGGAAATCTGGGAGTAAATTTGGTGTCACTATAGCTTGGAGTCAAATAGTATTTCAGGAGTTTAATAACATTCTTAATACTATTGTCCTCCAGGTAAATCTGTAACAATGGTTTATGTTTTCTCTACCTTATAGAGAAGTTCAGGCAGTGGGGGAACAATTGACTAATCCTTGGCCATACAGTAATTTAAAAGGACATACATAGCTCTTGCAGGACTGAAATTTCCTGTGTCCCTTTCTTTAGAAGGGAGGTACTAACACGCTCCACCAAAAGAGAAGGAATAGTGGTCTTGTCAGAAATGGAGAATGGGAAAAGGAAACATTTTGTTCAACCAAATTAAAGACTCTGTATGTACTAAAAACAATGGTGATTATAAGAAGACTGTGCTTTGGCATAACAAGCCAAAGCAATTTGGGTTTCTTTGCATATAATTGCACAAAATGTGCTCTAAGTGGGCCAGGGTGCTATAATCAAACATGGTATAGTTGAAGAACGGTGTCTGTGTGTTCCATCACATGATTGCTCTGCGCTGAGGCACCCTGGCAGAGATTTATATGAATTGTTATTCACGTGCCCTGGCTAATCTCAAAGAGAGGGCAGAAGCGTTTCTAGCTTGTTGAGTTTTTTTCCCTGACTATCTGAGGAAGTTGAAAACTTGAGGACTTAATAAAGTTTAGTGGCATTGTGTTGATCCTTATAAGTAACTAGTTAAAAGTATTTGGATGCCAAGTTAAGAAGGATAATGAGGGAAAGACTGAGGAATTACTGTTTTCATTTTGGGATCCTGTCGTGTGGGTTGTTTTTACATCTGGAATGAGCTTCCCAGGTTGAACAGCGTTTGTGACAGGCTGTGTTTGAGGATGCTTTTAAAATTCAGAGCAAAACTTAAATTTACTTGCTGTTATGATTTCTGTTGGATATGGGGATTTGTAGGCTGTTTCCATTAACATAAACTAACTTATTATTCACTATTGATCTAAGAACTTTAGTGACTTGATTTCTTGTATTTTGGAATGGTCCCTGAATGTATGGCTTTTGTGCTCTTGCTATTATGCCTTTCCTGGAAAACAAAGTGAGCTTTTCATGCTTGAGTAAACACATTAATGCATTATGAAACTGTCAGACTCTTTGAGCAATTGGCATAAGCTCAATTATTCAAATATGTGCCTTGTTTGAATGGCTTTTGTGTCATTTCTTGATTTAGAACAACCAGCATAAAGAAATTTCAATACCTTTCTTTAAGAAATTAAATCTCCACTGTATGATTAAAGAAATCCAGGAGTAGTCCTTTTATTGAGCACTTTCATTATCATATGTAGCTAATTGGTAGTGCTCATTTGCTGAGATTCATAGTTCATTTTAGTTTAAAATCTCTTTTTTGTTAAGAAAATGATTTAAAGTTGTTCATGCATTTTCCTTATCAGCTAGCTTAACTTTTTTCCTGTGTTTCCTTCCTGTCTGTCAGCATGCTCACGTTTTTTTTTACATAGTGCACGCACAATTTTGTTTTCTTTTAATATTATATTTGTATTGCAAAACTTTTTCACATATGGACTTTACAGTAGGTATTTTTGTTGCTTGCTTACTACTGAATTATTTGATATGCTGATCACTTCCCTTATTGACATGGATATTTTTCATTATTACTGATAATTCAAAGACATATTTTGCATTGTAGCTTGTTTTTCTTATTTTTAATTATATTACAAGGACAGGTGCCCTAAAATACTGTTATGTTGGTGGACTTGTAGACTTTTGTTTTATGTATTGCCCACTTGCTTTCCAAAAGACGCGACCTTCTTTTGATTACGTATGTATACAATCCCTTGTTACGTATGTAAACAAACAAAAAGGATGAAACCTATTGAATGTCAGTATCCTTCAGAATTACCATTTGGAGAACTCTGTAATTTAGTAGAGACTTTTTCTTTTGTAAATTCAAACTCTATTTTTAGAAAAGTAGTATATGCAAATCATTTTTTAAAAAATCCAATAAGCCTTGTATTGTGACGATGAAGAACAGCAGCCTCTTGCCCTCCTCTTCTCTACTCCAGTTTCTGGCCTTTGAGACCATGAGCTCTTGGTTATTTATACTGATATTTCCCCACATTGCTAAATGGCTTCCTTTTAAAGTTGTTTTTTTTTTTTTAACTCACTGATTTCCTTCTATGAAGATTGAGACTTTAGCACTTAGTTTCTTTTCCATCCTCTCAATATTGAATATCTGTTTTTATCAATTTAGAGATATTAAAATATTATGAATGTAAGTATTGTTCATAACCAAGTCCTGTATTTATGTTGTATCTTCTTATACTTGATATTTTTCCTGTGATTAATAACTCCTTCCTTTTTTGCTTGCTTCATTTTCTCTATTCCTGTGTGTAATTTATCACCAATCATTCTTGTTTCTAATTTATCACCCAACACATCTTCTAAACATATCAGGTAATTCCTCAGATGAGCTTTTATTCTTATTTTTTTCAAAATTCTCCTCTGGGAGCCTTCATATTTTCTCCGGTTGCTCTTAGGGCCTGCTGCTCAGCTGACATCTCGTAATTCCCTTCACTATTTTATCCTTGGAATTTCCTTTGTCTCTTTCTGTTTTGTTGGTTCTTTTATTTCTGAATCTTAGGTCCTTTTCTTAGATTTACTTTCACATTTTGATGGATTCCTGAGAACAATGCCAGGAAGATAAAGTTTTGAGACCATGGGTGTCTGAAAATGTCTTTTTTTATTTTGTCATCATACTTGATTGATAATTTGGGTGGGTATGTAATTTTAGGTTGAGAATAATGTTTTCTTGGGATTTTGAAGTCCACTGTCTTCTTATTTTCAAGGTTGCTGTTGAGTCCAATGCCATTTGGGTTTCCAGCTCTTTGATCTGCCCCCTGCACTGCTTCCCTGGTCTCTGGAAGCTTCAGAATATTTTATTCTGGAGTTCTGAAATTTTATGATACTCCTTTATAATTCTACTTGTCTTTTTAATTCATTTTATTGGCCACATGGTGGACCATTTCAAACTAGAAATACATGTTCTGCATCCCCTGTGTATGTTTTCTCTTTGGAATACCTGTTAGTTGGCTATAGTACCTTGTGGGCCAATCCTTTAATTTTCCTGTCTTTCCTCTCCCATATCTCCATCTATCTCATTGTCTTTTTATTCTTCTTTCTGAGGGATTTTATTAACTTTATTATTACCTCTTTTATTGGTTTCTTTCATTAGTTGTACAGTATTTTTTAATTTCTAAGAGCTTATTTCTTCTTTTAAGCTTGCTTATTATGGCATATTTCATTTTTCTCTTATTTCTCTGAGGGTATTAATTATATTTTTCAGGTGATGAAGTTTCTTTCTTTTCCCTGCATCTTATTTATTTCTTCTGAGTTGTGGGCATGTGGACACTCTCTTGCGTGTTTAGGGGTTTTCCTCATGTGTTGAGAGAACCTTGGCTCTGTTTAAGTGAAACATCCAGGCACTTAAAAAAAAAGAAAATCAAGATGATTGGGAGATCTCTGTGCATGGGTGGGGCTGATAATTTGGGGCTTCTGTGTAGTATAATCCATGTCTGTTCCTAAGCCTGGGAGAATTACTGTGGGGAGAAGTGGGTGGGGTCTCACTGACCAGGCTTTGACTCAGTTCCCCTGTTTATAGTAGAGTACCTCACCCTTGTTCTCAGCTGTGCTTAGAGTCAACTCCTTCAGAGAGGAAATATCCAGTCTCCTGCCTGGCCATGCAGGGTAGGGAAGAGGATATGGGGATCTGACTGCTCACTATGTAAATTTTCGACTAGTTCTCCTTCCTTGAGAGGTACCTGGACCTAATTTCCTATTGGCTGCTCACTCCATAGGCTTAAATTTCCACTTTGTTTTGATTCTTTTGTTAGTTACCATTTGTTCATTTTCCAGCTTCAAGGATTTTGATGCATACCTAGTTCTTGTCCCCTCTCTCTTTTTTTAAGCCAACTGTATATTTATTCATTTTAATGACATGCCAGGTGTTTAAGTGTGGGACCCACTAAACTTGATGGCCTTTGAGGGCCCTTTGGAATCTTACGTTTTTTTAATTGAAGTATAGTTTATTTACAATATTGGCTTCAGATGCACAACACAGTGACTCAGTAGCTACCCATATTACTTAATGCTTACCACAATAAGTGTAGCTACCATCTGTCTCCACACAAAAATATTACGATACGATTGGCTGTGTTCCCCCTGATGTATTTCTATCCTGTAATTCCCCTCGTTTTTAACTGTCTGTACATTTACTTCATATTTTTATATCTATATCCATTTATATAAATTCCTTTAGTGTCATTTTAGTACAGTGCTTAAAGGGTGTGGGGAAAAAGGCAGGTGCTCAGTGGGCCATGGTTGATGGAAGTATTTAATGCAGACTCTTTTTTAGATTGGTCAAAAATAATTTCTTCTCTTCCACACATTTGGTGTGTGTGTATATATATATATATATGTGTGTGTGTGTGTGTCTGTGTGTGTATACATATATATATATAAATTTTTTTCCTGTTGCACAATAGTTCCTATTAAAAATGTCTTAAAATGTTTCATTTTAATTTTCACATGTTTGACATATTTGTTTCTATAAGTAGATTTAATATCAGTTTCTATAAGTAGAAAATGTGACCACCTATTGGATAGTATAAAGTAGTAATAGTATAATTACTGTTCTCGTTGAGTTGCTTATTCATTTTCTAAAACTTAATTTTGACATAATTGTAGATTGATGGGAGGTTGTAAGATCACACAGGTGTCTTGTACCCAGTTTGTCCCAGTGGTAACATCTTCCTATGACTGTTATGCAGTATCAAAATCAGGAAATTGACATTGGTACAGACCTCAATTTCTAAAAGACATAATTGTTTTAAATTTCATATTAGAAAGAAGGCTTACATTGCAAATATATAAGACTCATGTGAAATTATTTTGTCTTTCAGCAATTTTTCCAGCTAGTCAAATTACGAAAGCTTGGACTTAGTGATAATGAAATTCAGCGGCTTCCTCCAGAAATAGCAAACTTCATGCAGCTGGTGGAACTTGATGTGTCTCGAAATGGTAAGAAAAAGATTCCATAGGAATCACCCATTTGTCTCTTCTGATGCTGGGGGTGACTGTTAGTAAATAGAGCTCGATAAATGTTATTGGAGGTGCTCCTCCTGATGGCTATGGGAAAGCTCATTTTGAGATGAGATTTACACTATTATTGAATAGTTTGGTCAACTTACTTACCAAAAAATTTTCATAGCAGTTTTTAGATGATAATTCTTTCAAAGTAGGTTCGATGTGGTTCACAGAGCTGGAGAGTGGAGTGGGGAATCATGTGAGCTAGCCCCCCCCCCCCATTTTACTGCACGTGACGTTGAGGGCTGGTGGCGTGGTCATGTGCTTAGTGCTAAGTGAGGGGAAACCACCCTGGGGAAAGGTCGGATTCTCCTGCTGTGGCCCAGTTGCCCGGTGTGCTCCTGTGTGAATCTGCCTCCCTGCAGTGAGCACCTGCTTGCTGTTCAGGCATCTTCTGTCAGTTTATTTCTAATTAGGCCATGGTGGTTCTACCCATTTGAGTTTGTGTGGTGTATTTATGAGTTTGTTTTGATTTCCAGAGTTCACTCTGTTGCTTCTTTTTTATTGAACATTCTAGTAGGATATTTATATCCTGTTTAACCCTTCACTTTTAAATGGGTACCCTGTTTAACGTTGAGATTTTATAGCAAGTGGGCTGGTACGCCTGCTCGTTATAGCATTTTTGGTTAATTATGTAAGTTAAAGCGGCCGCTCCCAGTGGTCTGGTTTTTAGTGATGGAATTTAGTTCTTGTGGGGACTCTGGTATAATCTACCCGGGATGGACCCCTGTGTACTCTTGAGTCATTTATGAAAGTGATAATCCTTTCCTTTCTCTTATATCACCTACATGTTTTTATGTTTTGTTTTCCTTTCCTACATAAATCCGTAAGTTTCTTCTCAATGAACCTCAGGTCTGGATCTTTTAATCTCATGTCTTCCACAGAAACCCCAAGGCTCAGACGCAGTGTATTTTGGAGGGGGGGGTGGTCATTGTTAGGACACAGCTGTGGTATCAGTACTTGATTGAAAACACGGTGAAATAAAAATGATTTTACATTTTTTCACTTTCAGCAGCTTTAAAATTTCTATCATCTCTCAGATCCCATAAATTGGAAATGTCTTTCGGCCAGGTCCTGTATCTTGACATGGGGCATACTTTTATTTTTCATGAGAATTCTCTTTTAGCTTGAAGGTATTAGAAAAAGTGAAAAAGGCTTATTCATTTTCTGAGGCTTGTTTTAAATTGGTTTGGTTGGTTGCAGGGGACCCAGATTTCCTTAGGTAAAGGGGATTTGATCATAAGGATAGGGTGGAACTGACGTTCCAAAAGCTTTGGCACGGAGCTCTCAGCTGACACCGTCTTCGGGGTCTGACGGACTCTGTCTTACAGTGTGTCTGCTTCTGTTATATGTGCTCTGTTCTTCCCTTTTTGCTGACCTGCTGTTTTGGAACTGGATTCTCCAGAGCCAATTTGTTGTGGTCTCTTTCCATGTGCTTTGTGGCTTCTGCCCTGCTGTGGCATCTGTTTGTCATGACAGTTTTCTCAGTGAGGAGTGGTTGGCCCAGCTCATCTTTTTAAGCCAACTGTAAGCCATAAGGTACAGGTCGCCAGACCCCCTAATGATTGGCTGCCTGGGGACAGGGGTGGCAAGCAGTACAAAGTGTGGCCCTGCCGCTTAGCACCGATGCTGCTGATGGGTGGCTTCTTCCCTTATGCAGGAGCGTGGTATGCGGCAGGCATCTGGGGCCAGCATTGCCTCTGAGGCTATCCTATATCTATGATACACGTAACTGAAACTGTTCTTGTCTTAGCAATTATCACAGTTACGAAGAGTAGCTGGCTATTTATTCTGTAAGGAAGCAGTGACTTTGTAAAATGGTCACTGAAATTATACAATCTGAAGAAGTAAGAGCAATTTTGAGATTGGCATTAGAAAAGAAATTAAGCAAGGATCCAGAAATACTTAAGAGGAGAAGTATTGGCTTTAATTATCTGGGAAGAAAGAAAAGTGTTAGAGTTTGAAAGTTCCTAGTTGCATATTAACTGTAATGGGGGAGAGATGCTCTGTGGAAAGCTGGTGTCGTCAGCTGCCAACTTTAGCAGTTCCCCCGTCATCTGTTTCTTTCCAAACAGTCACACCTAGAGAACGGCTACCTGGTTCCTCTCAGGTGTCCATGTCTACCTTCCGGTATGTTGATAAAAGCAGCCAAGCTTTCGCTGAAGTCAGTGTCAGTCCCCTACGTGGGATACATACCCTCTTTTTTTTCTTCCTTTCTCATTTTCAATCTTCCCTTCTGTAGGTGTTAGAGTTTGTGTAGGATCCTTGCGGGTTTTAGAAATGCTGAGGGGGATTTAACTGCCCACTTCCCCAACTGGGAGAGCCTTGCTGCAGCTCAGTAGCATTAAAGGGTGTGTGTGTGTGTAGGTAGGGGGCAGTGGACAGCGGCCAGCATGGAGGAGGATGGCAGGTCAGGGCTTTCTTTGAGGCTGAGAAAAAACTGCACAGAGCAGAACAAGGTCACTGTTTGCCAAAACCAATAGGACCATGGGTCTTGAGCTATTTCCAGGCCAGGCACATCTCAACTTTGTTTCCTCTAATTTTTTTGTGGCTAAAAATCACATTAATGTAAACTTCATAGGCAACTGATTAGGTAAATAAAGTCACAAAGTCTGTAGCCTGAGAGGCAGTGTGAAAACCCATACTTTGGTGGGTGCAGGCATCGGTAAGGGTTTGAGACTTGTGTCTGGAAGCCTCTGTGAGCCTCTAGTCTCCTGTTGCCCCACCTGAGGCTTCCCCGTCCATGAGCAGAACTTGCTCCTTTGAGTCCTTACTAGTTTCTGGGTTGTAGCAGGTCCATATTCTGGGCTGGCCACTGTTACAGTAGGGCTTTCACTGGCTTCCTCAGTTACTGATTTTCCGGAGAGCGTTGCTTGACCATGGAGGAGGAAGGCAGGATGTTGGTATCAGGCCACTCAAATCCATTGGATCAGTGCTTGTCATATTTGAACATGCAGTGAATTACCATAGGATTTTATTAAACTGTAGATTCTTATGTAGTAGTTCTAGAGTGGGATTTGAGATTCTGCATTGCCAAGAAGCTCCCAGGGATGCCAACCCTGCCAGTCCACAGAACACACTGAATAGCAAAATATCCCATAAGCCTGCTGCTAACATTCCTTTAGCAGTTTTGTGTGTTTATAGCTCACATTCACTCAGCTTCTGCAGCCCTGTGTGGAAGGTGGGAGACCTTCAGGATATTCCTAGTTAAAGGGTAAGGTGCAAGAGGTGACATAAGCTCAAGTTGGCTGTGATTTCCAGAAACAAAATTAGACCTTTCCTGATGTTTGCTTGCTTAAGTGAGGGAGAAAAGACAAGTTTTGTGTTTGTCTCCAAAAAAAAAAAAAAAAATCTGTAGATGAGGAGGAGAGAAGTTTTTACAGGCTTGTTTTCTAGGCCAAGAAGAACTGCCAAGGCCTCTAAACCCTGACTTTTGTGGCTTTGTTTTCTGATATTTCAGGCACAAAGTCAAGGGAACCAAGTGTTGTGTTAGAAAAAAGGAGAATGGGCTTAGGGAGAAAGAAGGCAGTGCTTATAGGTTATATATAGATGTGGGGAGTTCTTATGAGGGAAAAGTAGAGAGGCTTATAATGAACATAGAGTATATGGTTTTGTCCCAAGACTGGTTAGACCCAAGCTCTGGGTGGGAGCTTGGGCTCTGCACTCAGCACCCAACAGACTTTGGACAGGCCTCTCCTGATGGTGTTGGGCTTAGTTCTCTGACAGAGTGGGACAAGGTTCTGTTTCTCATTTGAACCCACTGAGATGCAAGGAAAGTGGTGGATTTCTTATGTCCTACCTTGTTGGATTATTATTTTAATCAGGCAAATAGCTAAAATATGTATGGGATTAAAAAAAAAGTAGATGTTTAAAGAATGGTAGGAGTAGATGAAATTGGTATATGAACGTGCTGTTAAAATGTCTAAAGAAACATAATAGGCTTTGCATTAAGGTTTGAAGCAGTTTTCTGTGGTGCGATGCATACACTTTAATGCCTGGACTTTATGTCTTCTTTAGTCTGCTCACTGATTCTCAACTGTTTGAGGAAAATGATTTCTGGATTTGTGAGAAGAAGTATTACACCACAGTGCTATCTTCCTACCCAAGAATATAGGGCAGACTCTATTAATGTACCATGAGTCCTGCCTGAAGGTTAGTAATTTGAATTTTATACTCTATGCTGTAATTTAGCTTACATCATAGTACTATATCATTGTCCATTGAGCTCAGTTTTTCCCAAAGTGTAAAGCATATACCACTGGTACTGCTAAAGATGATCTTAAGTGGCACTGCAAAACAGCAGCTTTTAAAACTGAGTCATGGTGAGAAAGTTATCCTCTTTTAAAAATTTCATTCCTTTTGGATTGCGTTCTGTAAAATTTAATAACATTATATTGTATTTATTACATTTATCGTCTATGTTCATGGGTGGTAGCTTTTTTCATTTAGTGATTTAAAGACATTTGCTTCTTTTAAAAATGAATCTTACCAAATTTAAAAAGGTGATTTAAAAGAATGAGGTAAGTGGTAAAGAACACAGGTGCTATTCCAGTATGGCAGAAATTGTGAAGGTGGAACAGGGATGCCTTAAGTTAAGGAAAAATTGTTTGGTATCAGTGTACCATGCCAAAGAAGTTATGAGTTTATTTCACTTATGGGGCAAGTAATGTTGCATACAGAAAAAACATGACCACACTGAACACCTCAGCTAATTACTTTGCAACTTGCATTAACAAGAAACTAAAAGATAGTTCTTGGTACCACTCGTCACCAGCACCCGGACAAGGCTTCAGAGTAAGCTGATGGGCAGCCTGTCTGCCTTACAGGGTTGTTGTCCCACAAAGTCTAGAGGCTAGACTTTGATGAAATGCTTGAGTTAGTTGTCTTCTGTCCAACCTCAAGATGCTGATCAATTTCTGTGATCTCTGGTTGTGGGTTTGTTTAATGAAATGTAGAGCCAGTTTTGAAGCCTGCCTGAAATGACCTTGTGTAACATCAAGTCTCAGTGCTTCTGAATATGCCCTGAAGAAAAGCTATTTCTGGCAAGCAATAAATCCGGTGTGCCTAAAAGTTTTCCCATTTAGTTATGAACAGTTTTTTTTTCTGTAATAACTATGTACACCCACAGCACAAGTGTGGCAGCAGCCAGTTTTCACCCCACGCAGACTTCAGACTTGCCACAGTCAAGCCATTGTTCTGTCCTTTCTCACTGCCTAATTTGGGCCCAACTTAGCACTCTGTTTAGCACACCGCTCCAGAGGCTGGACCTTATATTACACTATGCGAGTTTTCTTGTCACCAGCACTGCTGAAATATTACAGGAGACATCCAGCCCAGGGAAGCCCCACTGTGTGTGCCACGCTTACCTTGTGGTTGAGAGCTAGACGATTTCCAATCCAGAGCTTGATTTCTTGCCTTTGCAAGTACTACCGCTTCCTACTGTGAGCCCTTTTCTCTGTCTTAATTTTATCTTGTCTTCTGTTAGGAAGAGGAGTTAATATGGAAAAAAATATAATTGCCTTCTACTCATGTTTTAATTCCAGATAATAACAATTACTTAAAAAGTGAAAGTGGAAAGAAATTGGGCTGCTGTGAGGTTTTTTAATCACCTTTCCATGCTACAAGCAGTTGTTTTCAGGGAACGTTGTTTAAATGTGAAGATGTATATAGAAACCATTTTGAACTTTGAAAAAGTTGGGATAAATTTTACAAATAGATCCTGTCCCTCTCTTTTAGGCTGTAAAGAAATGTCAATGATATTTTGGCAAATAAACCTGAAAATCCATCACAGTTTGGTGTTACAAATTGTTAGATCAGAAGGGACATTTTTACAAGAACATCTGGTGTCTTAAAATGTTTTTGGAACTCTTTGAAAATTTATAATTAATTATTTTGCATATCCTTAGGCGAATAAATCACTGTTTAGAGTGGATTGGTTTTTTAAAACAGCCTAATAATATTTAATGCCAATTTAGGTAAATAAACCAGGATGTTGACAATCTTGAAGTTACTCAAAATTCACTTCAGATGGCAATTTCCAAAGGGTTCCATATAAATCTGGATCAAGGGAATCCATATCTGAACTACCTTGTTGGCTACTTCAAAGAGTACGCAGACATTTGAATGTGTTTTCCAGTATATCTGCTTGAAAAATACAAAGACAGGCTTAGAATTTCATGATCGTGTATCTTCTTCTCAAGATTCCAGTATAGCTGCAGACAGATTTTTAGAGTTTCTCTTCTAGTATTAGCTGCCTTAAAAACAAATTTCAAAACTTGCTTTTATACATCATACATAAGCCAGTATGGAGATAGGCGGCACAGTGACTCCACTGATGAAATAAAGTTTGAATATGACATAATCTAGAGCAATTAAACCTTTGATGTTACAGATCCCTTCTGATGAACGTATTTTATACTCTTTCCCTGTTTTTTTTCTTACCATTCCTTCAAATATCAGTCCTTTTTGCTCTTATCTAAAGGGTCTCCCAAGATTGCCTGTGAAGAGTGAGTTACTGGTGGTTTATATGATAATACGGTTAATTTTCTGTAACTGTGAAGTTGTGCCTGTACTGAGTAAGTTGTAGGTTTATATAACTTTTTTTCTCTCTTCCTTTTTTTTTTTAAGCAGGTTTTTAATAGAGATGGTAACATTTGAGTTTGATAACAACACTTCTGAATATATTTTTTAGGTCAACAAGCTCTTCAGTTCGTCCGAGGTTTTCTAAATGCTTTGTCTTCTTCCCTCGTCCCTCACCGCTTCATTCATTCACTTAGTCTTTACACGGTGTGCTCTGTGTTAGATGCTGCATTTTCCAAAACAGTGAGGGTTTACACAGAACAGTCTAAGTTAGAGAAGCAAAAATAATTCTGTAAAAAATATTTATCCTGAAATTAAAACAAAAGCCAGCATGTAGAAAGACAGTTTCTTCTTGCTTTTTTACTAGGCAGTTTATGTAGTATCCATTTGACAGTTTCCAGCTCTGAAAGTGATTGAGAATGAGTGGCCATATTGCTTAATTTTGATTTTGAGGTCATCTGTCTTGTCCTGCGAATCTGGCTTGAGCCAAGTGTTGCTGAGCCTAGCTGAAGGCTAGATGACACCTCTTTGTCAGGATGGTGACAGTGACACACTGCCATGACTGCAAACAGTGCTCTGAGCTTATTAAGCTAAAAGACACATCTTAGAAAGGAAACAAGGAGCTGAAAGGAGAGAATGAATGAGGAACAGTACTATGAACTGCAACTTGAGGATTATATATAGAAATGATTTAATTGTTAAATTAGCTCATAAATGTGGAATAAATAATCTAGCAATCTGCTCAAAGCTAATAATGAATTACGATTCTGAATTCTTTTTCAGTTTGAAAAGGTCTTGGACCCTGGACATTTTTTTTAATGCTTATGGTTATTAACTATCCTATAATTACTACTTTTTTTTACTTTAAGAAATTTATTGAGCACCTCATGTATCTTTGTAAGGCTCTTTGCTAAATTCTTCTACAGGAGAGGTAAATCTACAGGCACAATATACCTAAGTAAGGAACTGTACAGTAACAGTGTTACGCTGTTATGTAAATAAAGTGCTGACGGGAATCAGAGACATTACAATAATTGTAACTGAGTTGAAAGAGTCTTGAAGGAGAAATGGGTCACTTTTGGTTTGAAGTTGCAATCAAGTAGTCTCTAGAAATTCTCATACTTTGTTTGCAGATTTGGAGGGAGTTAGTGTGTGGATTCCTCTGCTGAGTGTCACTGTTATTTGTTGGAAATTTTTTTCGAATGTTTGTTACAGATTTACAGAGTCAATGATATAAAAAATGCAAGTGTCTCATTGCTTGTCTGTTAGATATTCAGTGAAATTTTAGAGATTCATCAAAAATCAAAGAAGAACCACCCAGCACATAACATTAAGAACTAAAACTGAATTGTTGCGAGTCTTTCCCTTTTTGTCATACAGCTGACTACTGCTGTGTTACAAGGGATTTGCTCTGCCGGGTGAACCACTAAGCTCTGTGCATTTGTCAAGATAGGGAAAGTATTGATAAAAAATTAACGCCACAATTTCAAGGGCTCAAATCAGTGAGGAACTTTATTACTGCTCAACTTACAGTCCTGTGTGCGTGCACGTGCACGCACACCAGGGTAGGGGTGTAGAATGGGGAGGTGGGTGATGAGAGGCTCTGATCTGTACAGTCAAGGATCCAAGCTTCTTCTTTCTAGTGATGCTGCACTCTCATTCAAGTGGTAGCCTCTGGGGCCCGTGTGGGACGGGGAGGAGATGGGAGATTGTGCGTGAGCGATTTTTACGGGCTGTTTCAAGAGGTGGTGTACATCATATTCATCCATGTTCTATTGGTCAGTTTTATATCCCCAACTTAACTGAAAGGAGCTGGGAAATACAGTTAGCTATGTGTATGAGAAGAAGAGAAATCTGGCTATTGGTAAACACTAGCATTATCTGCCATGACCAGCATTTAATGGAATGCTGGAGTTGTATGATTTTTATGTCTCTGATCACATGCAGACCTAGTAAACAGACAGACAGACACATACATGATTCTGTTTTATTGTCACAGAACCTTCCAGTGAATGACACATTAATAGGAAATTCAGATGCATGCCCAAAGAGGACAGCGTAGCCTTCCTTACCACATCAGCACAAAAATGTATAAACGAAAAGGCATAGATGAACATGATTGATGACCACCAGTGCTAACAGTTAGCATAAAACCTATCCAAGTATGCATGATGTGTTTTAATTTGAATTTTTAGAAACTAGTTTATATTTTGAAAATTAGAGTTTTATGTTTGAAGAGTGTTTGAAGCACTTATTCTAGGCTGTATAGGATCATTAAAGGTTTTCAGGCCAGAGATAACAATCTTGGACATGTTACTTAACCTCTCTGTGCCTCAGTTCTTCATCTGTAAAATGGGGATTATAATAGCACCTACCTCATGGAGTATTGTGACTCTTAAAAAGAGGCTGTACAAAGTGCTTCAAATAGTACCTCATACATAATGAACACTCATTGTTAGCTGCTGTAATTAATCTTAGTGTCTTTCATTTTGGGGTTTGTAGGTCTATTTAGGACTATCAGAGTAGGAAATCAGGGGTGGGACTGAAGACACAGACAGGTTTGCAGGCTAGAGTGATACAGGTGAGGCAGGATTCTGCCTGAGGGGCCAGCTAGGTACTGTGTACCATATCCAGGCAGTGTACTGTCTCTCATACCTGTAGTTTATCTAATCCACACACCAATCCTGGGAGATGGATAAAAGCATCTCAGGATGACTGATGAGGAAACGGAAGCTTGAAGAAGTTGTGATGTGTCCCCAGTCATAGTCCTAGTTAGTATTGGAGCTGAAATAAGTAACCCAGAGGAGTGGTTACTTTTAATTACTTTTAGAGGATTAAGTGCTTTCAATTAGCTTTAGTCTATGATAGAGAAAGGATGTAGGCAATATTATGATTAGGTACCCTAAATTTGGAGAAAACAGGAAAAAGTCTTCCTAAGATATTTAAACTCATAAAATTCTACATAGTGAATAAATTCAACCGCCTGTGGAAGTGGCTCATTCTAAGAGGTGCTTTTGTAAGTCTTTCATGGCCAGAAATGGAACATCATCTAATGAAAGATGCAGGGCTTTCTCAGTAAGCTCCAGTGTAACCCTTGTAAGGTAATTGTGCTATCTTGGCAAAAGCTCAAAATCACAAAAGTTTGGTGCATTGCTAGAAGTGTAAAACAAGGAAAGCCAAAAACTAAAACTGTGTGGGATTTTTGCCTTTGAAGAAAAGAGATTAGACAACATGAATGTCCCTTAGAAACAGGGGTAGCCCTCTTCTATGGAGATGGCTTTGTCATCTCTAATTGCTGGTTGGGGTTGCCCCATGTTCTCAGGGTGTGAATATTCATCAAGCATTGGGATGGAGCATATCATTCTCTGATATGAATGCTGAGGGAGGTGATCTGCTGACATAATTGACATTAGTACCAAGTTTTGTTAGCATTCAGGTTGATCATTCAGCCACATGTGAATTTTCTCGGTGTGGTGTGTGCTTTCATAGTGTTGTCTTCTCTGAACAAACTGTCATCGGCCTGACAACTGGATGCCTTTCAGCTGATTAACCCACCGAGGTTCGTCTCATTGGGGGTATACTACGTGAAGCTGTGCCTTGAGCAGCTAGCGAGTTTCCCTTCTGGAAATTCTTCTTTGCAACATAGAGTAGCACTGATTCTTCTAGCAGGTTTTCTTCTTTTTTCTTGCTGTAGATAAAGTGAATTACGTTTGACCTACCCTCAGAAGACAAGAGCACCTGAGGAAGGGTGGAGGAATGAATATTAGGATCACTTCTTTTCCAGCTTACGTTTTATAAAGTACAGCTTCATTGTGGAGAATTAGTAATAGTGACCGTAAAGAAACATTACTGAAAAACCAGGAGAACTGTGTGAATCTGTATAATCAGAATATTTATTTGGGTGCCTACTCTGTTCCAGCTAATTTGCTAATCACTTTGTGTGTATCATCTCATTTAGTCCTCAAACCATCTCTGGGAAGTAAGCTTGCATCCTCTTTTTACAGATGAGAAAATTGAGTCTTATAAATAAGTCCTGGGGATGTAATGTATAGCATGACAACTATAGTTAGGCATTTGCATATTTGAAGTTGCTAAGAGTAGATCTTAAAAGTTCTCCTCATGAGATAAAATGTTTGTAACCATGGTGGTGGACATTAACTGTGTTTATTTGGATGGATGATCATCTTGTGATATATGCAAATATCAAATAATTATGCTATATACTTGAAACCAATATGTTATATGTCAGTCAGACCTCAGTTTACAACAACAAGGCTCAAAGGTTAAAACTGTTGTCTTTGGTCACATGGCTAGTGAATCGTAGAACTGGTATTCGGTCTCAAGTTTGATAGACTCCAAAATTACAATTCTGTTTTTCCAATCTAAAAAATTTTATCTAACTACCCAGAAATAATCAGTCATTAATGTTTTTATGTACTTTATTTTTGTTTCTTTCCTATTACTGCTTTCACATTTGGGACTCACAAATTGAGACCATGCAGCCTATAACTATTTCTGTCTTGCTTTTATTCACTTAATATAGGTGTGAACATTTCCCTTACCTTTATTTTTAAATACTTAAGTATTTAAAAAAGGCAGATTAATCAGTAACTCTTTCCTTTTCATCTTCTTGGAGAAAATATGAATAGATACGTAACTTTAACACCAATGGGAAATTATAGGTTTCAAAGGTAGGAATGGTATAGGATAGATAGCTAGACAGGGGTCTTTCCAGAAGGATGTGACAAGTTAAAAGCTAACCAGACAGAGTGAGGAAAGAGGTGAATAAGCAGTTGAGCAGTTTCTATCTGATAAGAGATTCTTGTGTTGAAATAAGTCAGGGAGGCACAATTACCCCCTCGGGCCATGTAGTTAACAGAGGAACGTACGGGAAGAATGCGGGCAGAAGCCGACCAACCATAACTGCTCAGCTGCTTGTAAGGTGCTGTGAAGCAAACAGTTCTATGTTTACTTCATATATATTTTGTTGTGAAGGTGCTTGGTGAAACATAAATAGTTAATGTCTTGAAGTATTTAACTTTGTTGTTCAACCTTTGAGGTGTTGCAAAATTTTAAAGAACAGGCCTTCTTCATTCAGCAGGGCTGATGAAAGGGGGGTCAAGATAAACAAATGGATCTGAGCAAGTTAGACCAAAATGGGAGGACCAAGTGCCAATAACTGGACACATGTCCAAAACGAAAAGCAGCCCAAAGCCGGGGGAAACCTGCGTAACACCAGAGGGGTTGAGGGGACTGAGATCTCAGCAGAAGCCATAACCTCCTCCTCAGGGAGGCAGCAATCACCTGAGGGAACTGAGTGGGTCATTGGTATTCCTCACTTCCCCATCTAACACAGACCATGCTCTCTGCATCCTGATCTGTTAAACTGGATAGGACCTGGCAGGGCACAGCATGGCAGGGACCTGGACCAGTTTAAACTTAGCCTTAAAGTTGAGTCAAATGCCAGGGGACTGTGCTTTATCACACTTAAAGGGAGTACCTTTGCTTTAAGAGGTTTCTACTCGTCCCATGCCTACCCCCCCTGTTTAGATTGTTCTTCTGTTCAGGGGCATTGCATATTGGTAATTAGAAAAGGTAGTTATTGCTCTCCCTTTATATCAAGGCCCCTGCCTTTAGCTGTGGCATGGACTGCTCAGCCTTCAGGTCTGACCAGTCGGAGCGAGCATGGCAAAAAGATCTCCTTCCTGTAGCTTGTTGGCATTTTTGAGCAGATGCTTTGGTCTTCTGGAGCCCTTTCCTGCTGCCAGTTGAATTTAATCTTATCTTTACAATCCCTCTTACTGTTCTGACCTTCTTTAGGAATCCAAATGGGAAGAGATAAAGAAATGTTCTAAGCAAAGACAGCATATTTCATTATGAAAAGCACAACAAAACATTAGAGAAGTCTGGACTAGAATGTGTGTTTGACTGAGATAAGGTACTTGGGAGCAGGAGTTCTTAAGTGAGTTTAGTCATTTCTTGAATATTTAATCAGCATCAGGTATTTGAGTTCTGTGCTAGGAACTAGAGATAGCAAGTCAGTTTAGTGATGGCCCTCAAGGGATTTAATTTACACTACAAGGTGGGAAGGACCAGGTGCATCTGGGGTGCTAGGCTGTCTGTCTCAGAGGTATGCCTGAAGGAGCCCAGAGAAGGCACCATCTCCATTGTTCCTGGGGAAGGGAAGAGTATTAAGAAGACTTCCTGGGAAAGATGACACTTAGAAGGCACGAGGAGCAAGTAGCAGATGGAAAGAAAGCAGTGCAAGAAAGGCATTTCTGGCCAGGTGAAATAGCACGAGTGTGTATCTGAAGGTTTGTGATGAATCTGTGATGTGCAAGAGGAGATGGAGTGCATAGCAGGAGATGAACTTAGAGGTAGATGGCAGCAGAAACATGAAGGGCCTGTGTGTGCAGCTAAGGAATGTTTTCTTGAAAGCCATGGGGAGCTATGAAAGGGTTATCAGGAGGGGAGTGGCCACCACCTGCCCTGCTAGCAGAGGGCAGGAGGTCCTCAGGATGCAGGAGGCCAGGCACCCATGTTGGGAATAGAAAGCCTGGAGAAGGGAGCAGGGGAAAAGGAGATGCTGGGCCAGGCATGAGAGTGACCGGTGGGAAGCTTGCTGGGTGTGGAGAGGTAGGGGGAGTAAGACGTCTGGGTCTGGAATAAACTCCCATTTCCTACCAGAGGAGAAATGGGAAAACACTGAAGAGAGGATTGTATCTGAGCAGAAAAGATGAGTTTATTTATGGGCGTGCGGATGGTGAGATGCCTTTGGGATATCTAAATGGCAGTGTTTAGTAGACAGCTGACTATAAGGTCTGAGGCTAAGGGCAGAAATTGTAGCGGGAAAAAAGATTGGGAGTCATTCACCTGCGGGTACATGGGTATGAATGAGGTTGCTCAGGGAGAGTAAGAGGATACAGAGTTGGAAGGGTAGGTGAGCATGCAAAATATCACTGGTTAAGGGAAAGCAGAGGAAGAGGGGCCTTTGTGGGATTCTGAGAAGGACCAGCAGGAGGGCTGTGAGCAGTGATGAAGGCTGAGGAAAGCAATGGTAGGGCAGTGGCATCATGTTAAACATCATAGAGGTGATTGATCCCATGGGATGGAGCTGAAGCATACAGGTTAATGGGTGAAACTGCTGTCATGGATAAAACTCTCCAGGCACAGGCTGTAGAAGGGCAGGACTTTTAAGGATTGATGAGAAACGAGCATCAGGAAAACTTGATCATGGAACAAAATCATGGGGAGCACACATCCAGAAAGGCTGCAGTGAAGGTGGGGTGGCATGGTCAGTAGGTGTGACTGCGAAGTTCCCGCTGGATCCAGCATCTGGGAGGTCACCTGTGACAGCAAAGCAATGGCCAAATGTGGTTTACGGCACACGTTGCTTATTGTTTTATACTTTTCCCTTGACTCTCTTTGAGAGATCAGGCAAAGGCTTGAAAACACCAGCAATCACCATTTCCTGCAGGAAACAGCAGCCAGCTCTGTTTCCTGCTGGACCCGCCAGTTCTAAGGGGTGTGAGCGATCACGATGGTGGTGTATGTCTTGGACAGCAAACTATGACATAATCAGTGGAAGAATTTCATAGCTCTCTGGTCATAATGTATACATGCTGGGTCAGGGTCTGGCATGGGAATGAGCCTTCCAGGCATTGCTGGTGTCACAGAGAGGCAAACCCAGAAGGCGGAAAGTGGGAGTCACTAGACCAATATTCTTTTTCTGGAGTCTGGCTGGTCATTAGACATGGCTGGGACCAGAGTGCACTGTGGACATTTTAAGCTGGGTTATTCCATGTTAAGTGTTGAGCACCACAGCCAGATAACGTTCCCTCCTTCAAACCCCCTTTAATAATTGCATTTACCCATTGCTTTTCCAAGTTTGTTTCATCTTGCAATTAAAAAAAAATATATAGAAGCAGTATATGGTCATTATAAAAACTCCATGGAGGCAAGTAAAGGAAAAGCCAACAGTTTGCCCTTCCTACTTCCAGACTCTCCTGCCCTGGCTGATTTTGCCAGTGTTGGGTGTCACTCTCTGTTGGGCATCACTCTCTTGGGCATATTGTTATGAAACCTCTCTCCCAAACTCGATAACGAGATTGTCATGGACAAAGACTGTGCCTCTCTTATTCACTTTGTCTCTTTACCTCCTGCCACATGGGTGGTTGTTTAAATCATTGGGTAAATTAACAAATGAGTGAATAGGGTGATCTCTGAAGCTTTGCCCTTGGGACTGTTGCTTCTGTCCCTTCCATTGTAATTTCAGAAAGAAACTGGATACAAGAGGAAAGCTTCTGTTCTGTCACCATTTGGTTTGTAGGAGCATCTATATGGTTGGTGCTGTGTCACAAGGTTTAGGGTCTGCAACCTCTTTAGCCAGCCTAGAGGTGCACATGTCTTGAATTATGTGAATAAAGTTAATCTATTCAGAAACTGGTAGACGACTGGCAGAGAATAAATCAGAGAGGACAGAGTTAGCACTTCCATGGAGTTATAAGGTGTGATATTTAAAATGTATTTTAAGTCTTAAAACAAAGAAAGCACATTGGAACATCTACATTAAATTCAAGCAATCTAGAAACCTTTACTGTGCATTCTCTCCATGTCAAGCACTAGGCTAGGGTATTATCACAAGTACAGCAGAAGGAAGAATTCTGTCCAAAAGATGACAAGCTGGAGTCTTCCTCCAGAGATGGTCAAACCACTTGGGCAAAACCATATTTGTAGGTTAAAAAGGGAAGATGGAGAAAAAGATGCCAAAGGCAGCAAATCAGAATTCCCTGCTGATCGGAAAAAGGGGCTTCCAGGAATGACGAGAGCAAGAATTCTTCCTGCATAGAAATTTGGACTTGGATTGTGATCTTTCTTCCTTCACTTGAAGCAGTGTTTTTCCAGGTGGGCTCTGGGGCCTCCTACATTAGTGTCCTTGTTAAAATTCCGTATTCCCCCGTACTCAAGGAATATGCAACCAGAATTTCCAGAGCAGGATCCCCAGAGTCTGTATTTTAATGTCCAGGAAAACTTATATAAGTGTGAATTGGAGCTGAGAGCTTCTTATATAGGAACCTAAGAGAACCTAAACAGCACTTAGACCAAAAGAATGTCTTTTCAATCTGACCTTCCTTACCTATTGCTTAATCCATGGAATAATGGCTTAAGTACAGAAAATGACTTTTGCACAGTCCAATATTCAAGTGTCTGCTATAACCCTGATTATCCTTCAGCAATAGCAAACATTTCACCCTCTCCCATTTTGCCTGCACTTGGATTTTGGGGGGCCTGGGAGGATTGCTTTAGGACATGGAAATAGAACCAAACTTGCCATAACATATCATCTCCAGAGTGAGATTCACCTGAAACATAGTATATTTTATACTAGTTCTCAGTATTGAAATTTCTGTAATTCATAGAGATAGCATTCATTCTGCAAGGTTTTCTTAAATCTTTTGAGAAATACTCATTGTAATTCCAAGAAAGAACTCTAAAACGTTCATACCAGTGACAGCACCAGAAGAATATACATGCATACCTCATATGATGAATACATTCAGGGGATAATACCAGTTTTAATGTATAGGTTCTGATGTGTTTCTTTTTCAAAAGTTAGAGGCATTATAAATATACGTTTTCATCTGTCAGTTGACAAATTATGATTTTTAAGCCATTAAACTCTTCTTCTACAGTATTTATTAATTTTTGAGCTCTTTTAAGAATACCTTTTGTGTTCCATTTTCTAGTTTAACCTGTTTTATTTTTAAGGTGACTTTTGACAAAGTGTGCATGTATTACAGGTAGAGGGATTTCTTAAAAAGTGACTTCTTTTAAAAATGGAAAGTAACCAGTTAAATTAGTTTCAAACAGTGCCCTGTCTATCCTTTGCCTTCCTCCTTTCCCCACCTTCAGCCAAGCAACAAAACAGCTTTTCCTTGTGAGGCAGTCCAGTGAAGCCTTCAGCACATGCAGCCCTCAAATGCTGGTTCTGCTTCAGTCTAAGAGCAGAACTAGCTTCATTAATGGAGGTGAGTTATGGATGGGGGCTGTGAGTAACTGTCAGATTTCTCACTAAAATGGCCAGGGCCTCATCACAGTGGTTCCTAACCTGGCTGCAAATTAAATTCAATGCAAGTAGGACTTTTAAAAAATACTGCCCCAATTTTTTTTAAAATTCTGACTTTTTGGAATCTCTGGTGATGTTAACTCCTGGTGGTTCTGATGTGCAGTCAAGACTGAGAAGTAGTTAAATTAAATGCCTCGGTGTTTCTCAGATGGCTTTAAGACACTCTTTATCTGAATCTCCATGAGCTCTGGGTTAAAAAGCAGATTCCTTCTTCAGACCCTAGATCTGGTGAATCACTGGCTAGGAGTGGGGCCAGCCCTTTCATAAAATAAGCATCCTAAGTAATTCTTCTGTACTCTGCACTGAGAATCCCCAGCCTCTGGGATGTTAGACTTACTTTAGGGATGTGAATTGGAAAAGGCTGCTGAGAACTTGACAATCAGCATTCGAGTAGTTTATCTGGGCCAAATAGCTTTTCCCTGCACTTCTGGAGAACTGTGTTATTCACTCCTGGCCCTGCACCCTCTCATTCTCCTCTGTGTGTTGCCCAGAGAATGTTCTTAGGGGTCTGAATGACTCATTCTAGCCTGTGGTCAAGTCTGTCAGTTGACAAACACTGTGTGTGGTGTGGGGGTGTGAGAGGTGAACACTTGTAGTAAGATGTTCATCCCAGCTGACAAGAATTAAGATTCAAATTGGAAAAATAAAGTGCACTTAAAAAGATAACATGAGACAGCATGGGATCAGACCCATAGAATTCATGCAGAGGAGTAGGTCTGACCACAGGGGTTGGTTTGCACTCCAGAAAGGAAAAAGTCTTGTGGTCTAGGGAAGACAGAGGAGACTTGGGGAGATATGAAGCCTTCTGGATCAAAGCATTCATCCATTGGAAGATTTCATGTCCCTAGAGAATTTAGATGCATAGCTACCAATTGTTGTACTTTTGTCCATAGTAAATGGGATTAAATAAAATGAGCTGTAATTTTGAGTGAATGTTGAAGTATACAAATACTGTTTTTTAGTTTTTTCTCTTTAGTAGCTGTTATATTAAGTTTTAAGTAGACACTATTCAGAATCACATGCATTTTCTTGGGAAGAGGTTAAGTACAAAGAATGCCAAACTGTTCACATTCTTTTCCCCCATCACATTATTCTATATGAAACCTAACATTTGCTTTTCTATAATTCTTTTTTACTTTTTTGTTAATTAAAAATATCAACATAGTACTGGAGGTCCTAGTCATGGCAATCAGACAAAAGAAGAAATAAAAGGCATCCAGATTGGTAAGGAAGAAGTCAAACTGTCACTGTTTGCAGATGACATGATATTGTACATAAAAAACCCTAAAGAATCCACTCCCAAACTACTAGAACTAAAAACTGAATTCAGCAAAGTTGCAGGACACAAAATTAATATACAGAAATCTGTTGCACTCCTATACACTAATGATGAACTAGCAGAAAGAGAAATTAGGAAAATAATTCCATTCACAATTGCATCAAAAAAAATAAAATACCTAGGAATAAACCTAACCAAGGAAGTGAAAGACCTATACGTTGAAAACTATGTGACACTCCTAAGAGAAATTAAAGAGGGCACTAATAAATGGAAACTCATCCCATGCTCTTGGGTAGGAAGAATTAATATTGTCAAAGTTGCCCTCCTGTCTAAAGCAATCTACAGATTCAGTGCAATCCCTATCAAAATACGGACAGCATTCTTCAATAAACTAGAACAAATTGTTCTAAAATTCATGTGGAACCATGAAAGACCCTGAACAGCCAAAGAAATCCTGTGAAGGAAGAATAAAGCGGGGGGGATCTCACTTCCCAACTTCAAGCTCTACTACAAAGGCACAGTAATCAAGACAATTTGGTACTGGCATAAGAACAGACCCATAGACCAGTGGAACAGAATAGAAAGTCCAGATATTAACCGAAGCATACATGGTCAATTAATATATGATAGAGGAGCCATGGGCATACAATGGGAAAGTGACATCCTCTTCAACAGCTGGTGTTGGCAAAACTGGGCAGCTACATGTAAGAGAATGGAACTGGATTACTGTCTAACTGCATACACAAAAGTAGACTTGAAATGGATCAAAGACCTGAATGTAAGTCATGAAACCATAAAAATCTTAGAAGAAAACATAGCAAAAACTCTCTTGAATATAAACATGAACTTCTTCATGAGCATATCTCCATGGGAAAGGGAAACAAAAGCAAAAATGAACAAGTGGGACTATATTAAACTAAAAAGCTTCTGTACAACAAAGGACACCATCAGTAGAACAAAAAGGCATCCTACAGTGTGAGAGAATATATTCATAAATGACATATCTGATAAGGGGTTGACATCCAAAACATACAAAGAGCTCACGCACCTCAACAAACAAAAAGCAAATAATCCAATTAAAAAATGGGCAGAGGAGCTGAACAGACACTTCTCCAAAGAAGAAATTCAGATGGCCAACAGGCACATGAAAAGATGCTCCACATCCCTAATCATCAGAGAAATGCAAATTAAAACCACAAGGAGATATCACCTCACACCAGTAAGGATGGCCACCATCGAAAAGACAAACAACAATAAATGCTGTCGAGGATGTGGAGAAAGGGGAACCCTCCTATACTGCTGGTGAGAATGTAAATTATTTCAACTATTGTGGAAAACTCAAAATAGAAATACCATTTGACTCAGGATTTCCACTCCTAGGAATTTACTCTAAGAATTCAGGAGCCCCATTTGAAAAAGACATATGCACCCGTATGTTTATTGCAGTATTATTTACAATAGCCAAGAAATGGAAGCAACCTAAGTGTCCATCAGTAGATGAATGGATAAAGAAGATGTGGTACATATACACAATGGAATATTATTCAGCCATAAGAAGAGAAAAAATCCTACCATTTGCAACAATATGGATGGAGCTAAAGGGTATTATGCTCAGTGAAGTAAGTCAGGTGGAGAAAGACAAGTACCAAATGATTTCACTCATCTGTGGAGTATAAGAACAAAGCAAAAACTGAAGGAACAAAACAGCAGCAGACTCACAGAACCCAAGAATGGGCTAACAGTTACCAAAGGGAAAGGGACTGACTGGGGAGGATGGGTGGGAAGGGAGGGATAAGGGGGAAAAAGGGGCATTACAATTAGCACACATCATGTAGGGAGGAGGCACGGGGAACGCAGTATAGCACAGAGAAGACAAGTAGTGATTCTATAGCATCCTACTAAGCATCCTACTAAGTGACTGCAATGGGGTATATCAAGTTGGGGACTTGATAATGGGGAGAATCTAGTAACCACAGTGTTGCTCATGTAATTGTATACTAATGATACCAAAATAAAAAAACATTTTTAAAAAATCAGAATCTTGTATCTCAAGACATATTTGGGTTTATATAGCCTACTGTGCTAGGGAGGAAAGCTCAGCCATAAAGGTTATTTTGGTAATTGTGGCTGGAATTGGGTAAAAACCTTCCAGGCTGAGAAAGTTTTTTGCCAGCACAAGTTACCAAGACTCTAAAATAAAACTTTGACAGAGCGGCCCTCTGTCCTGCCTTCCATCCTGTACCTTGCAGAGACCCACACCAGCCTTTCTGCTCTCTATTGTCTGTGCCCATCTTCCCTTCACAGACACTGGAAAGGTGCTTGAGCAGGAATTGTGCCTTTGTCTACAAGGCTGGCTGCCTCCTTGGTGAGTCTGTGGTGGTTGGAATAATATGATAAATGGGATGATGCTTTCGAAAAAAACCTCCATGTAGCATTTTTTCTGCACATGAGAACAGCTGTGGCAGCAAATGCCGACTTGGATTATGCATTTGTATTTAGTCTTGTTTGACAATCCCAGATATTTTTAAGCAGTATTGAGTCAGGCAACCATCAGTACAGTGTTCAGACTGTCTTAATCAGCCAGCCTGTTTGGCACACAAGGACCTTGTTTTACTCGAGTAGTAAATAATTCTCAATGAAGCAATATGATGTACTGTGTGTGCCCGAAGTCACAACATTCAGTATATTATGACAGCTTTCTGCGTATGTTCATACATGCTTGTTCTGTTCATTGCTAGTTTAGTCTTTGTAGTGTTTGAACTCTGTCTTTAGGCAGGTCTGGATTCCTGGTTTTTATACATAACAGGATCGTACATTCCATGCTAGTGGGACCCTCCCATTTTCCTTCCCTCCCTCCATGTGGCATTGCCTAGTAGATGCAGTGTTCATTGCTGAGAATGTTTCATATTATGGCAACTGCTTCCTTCCACGGGATTTTGTCGTTTACCTCTGCTGTGGATATGTGTCTCTCATCCTGTGAGCCTGCTCTCAGTTGATGGGCCTTCTTACACCTCTGCTGCCTCCTGCTCCCGGGATCCACTTCTGTCCCTTGCGCACAGCCAGGGTCCTGAGGTCTGCAGTCCTCCCTGCTTGCTGTGCACCGCCTTTCTTGTTGCCTTCTGAGCAAAGCTGGGAATGAGCTTCTACAGCTTTCTTCCATTCCACTTCTGTCTGCCTCTCTGCTAACTGTGCAGGTTTTCCAAACAGTAACAACAAAACCAAACCCAAACACATAAAAATGAAATTTTCCCTTGACCTGGGTATTTTCTCAAGGTATAAGCATCTCTGGTCTTCCTGCTAAGTGTCTGACTTTTTAAAGGCATACTCTATCCCACGTTCTCAGACTTTTAAATTTAATGGAGCAGTATAATTTTTTTAAGTGAAATTGTACACAGGATTACTGTCTCTTTATTTTGATAAGAAAAACTGTCAGTGCCATTTAGTAAAAGACAAGAGATTTCAACTCCCCAGGCAGGGTATAATCTCTGATTAAACAGAGGACAACAGTCCTTTTAAATAAATAGCTTTGGCTTCATGATCAGAAAACCCTTCCCTCTTCCCCCCATTTTCCTCATCTTGCCAGCTATGAATACTGTATGCCAGACTAGAATTTGGCAGCTACTGTTTCAGATGGCCCCCTCTCTTTACCCACAGAAGCCAGTGGGTAATGCTGGCTTCTCAAACTTTTCGGTTTGACTTCCCTTCAAACCACTCTTTGTCTTCTCAAAGATGACCATAGATTCCTAACAGCCAACCGCATGTCTTCTCACCCGTTGGTTGCCGCAGTGGCTGATCCTCTTGCTGACAGTCTCTGCTCCCTTGAATTCTTGGCTTTGCTCTCATGGTTCTCTTCGCCTTTGCCTGTTGGGTGCCTCTTACCCCCATTACAGGAGGTCCACTCTTGCTTCCTCTCCCCTCAGACTGCTCATCCCCTCCATCTTTGTGTCAGTAACTGCCAAGTGGCACGTCAGAACCACAGGCTTAGGCTTCTCCCTCTTCTGTCTCTCCATGTGCATTTCCTCCGGCATCTCTTACTGCAGCCTGTTTGGAGCTGACTGAATCTGAGTCTCCAGATCCTCAACAGCTACCTCACAGTCTTCCTGGGCTGTGAGGCAGATGGACTAGAATTTCAGAGCTCTGCCCTTCTGTACCAGCAGAGTCACTTTGGACATTTTAATGTTTCTGAGCCTGCTTCTGCATCTGTTAATGGGACTACTACTGTTTACCTCAGTGTTTGTTGTAAGGATTAGAGATGATGCTGTAAAATGTCAGTTATAATACCTGGCACGTAAAACGGTAGCTTTTCTTATTTGGAGCCACACAGTCAAGTGGTATCGCAGGGCTTAGCGAGGAGTAGTTCGTCTTTTTCAGAGCCATTCCAGTCACTTTTCCTGATCTTGAGTCTGTCCCCTGCTGTTCTTTCAGTGCCTGACTATCCACTTGAAGCTAAGGTAGCAGTGACAACAGCTGTCCAGTGACTAACTTCAAAAGAGGCTTCTCTGAGCACCAGGCAATCAGGTGGCAATGTCCAGTGTTCATCTGAAGTAGTACTGTGCTCAAACACACAATGTCTCCGTCTGGCTGAAAGGAGGGGTGTGTGTTTGTGCTCATGAGTGTGCACTCTTGAAACCATGGCAGCCAGCTTGAGCATAGGTGTCAACTCATTATTGCCCAAAGTGAGCCATGGGACACATTTGCTTACCAGGAGTTGCTCCAGCATTTGGAGAACCTTCAGTATGTGAGCAGGAATATTAATTCACTAAGTTAATCCTCTCTCATAGGAGGGGACAGCATTGGATGGGAAGAAAATGAGGGTCTTTATAATCTTGTATTTCATTCTTGCATCATCGTCAGTAGGTTCACTCTTGCTTCCTCTCTCCTAGTTCTTTTAAAATTGTTAAATATAAAAAATGCATAGTATAAATGTTGGTTTCCATGAGAAGAAAAGCCCAAGTGGACTTACGTAGGCCATATCTTATGCATTATCTCTAGAGATGAGAAATATGAGTGTGATTAAATTCTAGTTGAAAAAGTGTTCCTCTTGAACAAGACTTGAGGGGCTTATTGAATGCTGATGCAGTTTAAGGGAGGTTTGTGGTCTCTGATACCCGTGTGCACATGGTGAATCCTGGATTCCTAACATTCCTAGCAGGGCCTCCTGTACCGCTGGATCTCTTTGCAGGGCAGTTCACAGGGTGGCTTTCTTTATGACACTACCATTTGTGCTCTATTACTGTGTCTGCCTCTGGTTTGATATAGTATCAGTGATGTGGCATTGAGGCACTTTCCTCAAATTCTTGACTGTTCATGCAGTTACGCATTTCTTTGTCTGAGATTGGACACTAATAACAAGAGACATTTTCAAAGGCTTGGTTCTTTTTATATTGGCCAAGTTCTTGATATGTATTTTCCCCTCTGGTCTGAGTGTATGTCAGGGACCCCAGTGTATGTCATATACTCCAGACCTCACAGATTAATACAAAAAGTGATCCACACTTACCAAAGCAATCTGTGCCACTTAGGGGCCATTGCCTTCCTTTCCTGCCTTTTTTAGTCCTTTATATTCATATTCTTTACCAAGTTATCCTGTCCATTGTCTCATTTCACCTCTCAGTAGCCCTAGCTGGTGGATGAGGCAGAGAATCAGAGCAGCCCTTCTGTGAGGAAGCAGAGGCTCAGAGCAGTTGCAGTTTACCAATGTTAAGTGAGGATGCTGGCATTGGAATCTGTTTTCTGATTTCTGAGTAAGCAAGTGTTGTCGAATGCCTGCTGAAGGCCTACACTGTGGTAGATAACTGGGGAGACAATGCAGATCTGATTTCTGAGCTGGTGGGGGATACATCCACTGGGGAAGCAAGATACTGAGGAAATTTTTATAATCCCCTCTGAGCAAAGTGCTTCAAAGAAGTATGGGCACTGTGGGAAGCCTAATCTATTTCAGGAGATTTAGGACAGGCTTAATTGAAGTTTTATGGCATCATATTGCCTTTTGTCAGTATGCTAATTACACTCTTCTCTCTTTCCTTGTCAGAGCTACATTAAGCAAGAAATAATTATGAAACATTTTAGCATTATGTACTTAATCTAGTACTATACTTAATTTCACTACTATGTCAGAATCAAAAGTTGATCAAGATTAATCGCATCACTGAATTACATTTTGAACTTTCTTCTTTGTTCCTTTGGTATTTTTATTATGTTATCTTGAAAATGACTATCAGTTTTGTTCTATTTAATCAGAAGAACTAGGTAAAGAAAAAGCTGAAAACTGATGTGGATTGTCAGATGGGATGGCGAGCTTCCCCCGGCTCCCTCCCCTTGAGCTCCTGAATTTAGAGGCAGCGTCCCCTTTGGCTCCTGCACGTCTTGCTCCTTGGGGCTTGTAGCAGTTAGGCCTCTTGGGTTGAGTTTTGCGACTTCTCTTGACCTCATTCATTCTTCCTAGAGACAAGGTAACTTCATGATGAAGAGTGCAGGCTCTGGGGTGAGAAGGCTTAGGTTCAAATTCTGCTCCGCCTGCTTACTTGCTGTGTAATGTGGCTAGGTAGTTAGGCTTTGGTGCCTCTATTACTCACTCAGAGAATGTGTATGGTAAGAGTAACAGAGTTATTGTGAAGATTTGCGTTAGTTACTTTGTTCAAAGTGGTTAGAATTGAGCCTGACACTTAGTGCTCAGTAAACTTAGTTGCTGGGGCTGTTTTTCCATCACAGGTTTTTAGGAAAATGATCCTCAGAGTGCAAACTAGGCTGGAACCGGCGAAAAGAAAGTCTCTACTTGGGCCAAATCCGGGACCCTGATCTTGCTGGCAGCTTGCACTAATGAAGCTAACACAGCCACTGTGCTGCGGGAGGAGTAGTGCTGGTGCGGTAGGGGTAGATGATTGCTTACATAGCTATTGCCCCATTTTCAGTAATAAAATTTCAACTTTCTAACTTTCCATATGATATGTTCTGAGTAACATTTCAAGTGTTATTCTTTGCAATTTTATAAAAAGACAGATTAATAGATGGAAGTGATAATTTGCTTTCTTTAAACAATTCTAGTCTTCTTTAACTTTCTATTTCCAAATTAGATAGTCTTAGAGAAGAGCCACAGAAATATCTGAGAATACTGTTTTGCCTCATACTGCAAGGTACTCAGTGCAGAGAACTTAGTGTTTTAACTTAGTAAGTGTTTTAACTTACTAACATCAGATAAATCTTGAACCCAGGAGAGGAGACACTGTTTATATAGAATAAGGAGAAATGACAGTGAGTAATTAATTTATTCAGAAATAAATTATTCAGAAAAAATGTGCTATGCATGGGGCTATGATCACAGACAAAACAGGCTGTCTATGCACAGCCTTCTGTGAAAGGAAGTGCCCTGGAAATTTCTAAACTCAGCAGAACTTGAGCGGTCCATCCCATCTCCATCACGAGAGGCCCTAAAATGGCCTTGAATGGAAAACAATGGTCCTTTCTACTAATCCCCACCCAACGTTGATAAAAGAGTTCAAGTGCTTTTATTTATGCCACTCTCATTTATTCTTATGACAACCCCAAGCTGGAAGTATGATCATCCCCATTTTATAGAAAAGAAAACTCCCTGTCTAGCAAATTAATTCTAAATAGTTCAACCTGGCATTTGGTAATCTGCTCTAAGGAGATCCTTTCAGCCTTCTCTCCAGATAGTTCCATATTGGTATCTTGAAGTTCAGGCACACTGAGCTGCCATTCCTCAGACCTTCCCCTCTCCTCATTTGTCATCCAATGTCACATTCATGCCTGTACTTCTCTGCTCTTATTTATTTGATTCAAGCATAAGTGTTGTCTAATTTTCTTCTCTAAACTTCTGCAGCACTTGAAGTGTGATATGCGGGCAATATTTAAAAATATCTGTTGATGTCCCATTTTACAGATAAGGAAATTAAGGCACAGGTAGGTTATGTAGTTTGCCCGTGGGCACAAACCTAATAAATGTGGAAAACTGGTACAGGTTGCTTTTATGGTTGTTTAGATTTGATGCAGTACAAATTGCATACAGGGAGAGACCATGTAAGAGGATTTTGTAGTCATCTAAATGATTGAAGCCTACACTAAGTTAATAATACTAGAAGTGGGGAAAAAAAATAATGCTAGGAGTGGGAAAGAATATGAGAAGGATTTGGAAATTGGATGTGAGAGAGGGAATGGGGGAAGGGATTCATATTACAGCGTTTTATTCGTGTTGTTGGTCAGCCTAGGACCTATTGAGGAGGTGATATTTATATATATTTTTTCATATGTTTAGTCTTAAACCTCACATTTGTTGCAAGCAAAATATTTGGGTATCAGTTAAAGGGAATTTCAACAGGGAATAACCCACAAGCTTTATACTATCTTTTGTAAGAGATCTGGAACTAAGCATTTTTCTTACTGGGTAAATAGAGCTAATACTCTGTGGGCATATTTCATGACCCAAATGAGAGAGCACCCCAGCTGTCCTTGCAGAGCTGTGTAATGTTAGTTTTCCATTCATTCATTCATTCATTCATTCAGTACCTATGGGCTGCTTAAGTTTGACACTATGTCAGCTTTGGGAAAACAGTGATAGACAAGGAAAACTTGGTTCTTTCTCTCCAATGAGCTTAGAGTTTAGTATCACCAAACAATTATTTAATTAAAACTGTGACAAGTCTCACAAAGGGGAAGCCCGAGCAAACTGAGAGCAAGGGGAATTCAACCTAATCTTGGGACCCAAGAAAAGTGTTTGTGAGGATGTGACATTTTAGTTGGGTATTTAAGGATGAGTGGATGTTCTCCTTCCTTAGTTTTCTTTTCTGATATTTATAGTAACCTGAAGCAAACCAGTAATCAGCACTCTTCCAGCTACACTATTGCCTTCCTTGTCTAAAGCTCTTACCTTTACAGGTAAATATATTTATTTTTGGTCCAGTTAGAAACATGCATATGGTAGAAAGAAATGGTCTTTGGAGTCAGGAGACCGGTGTTCTGTTTGCTGATCTGCTACTTCTCCTCTGTATACAAGTAGATTAGCCTAAAGGGAGAATGCCTTCCTATAACCCAGACCTCTAGGCTAGCTCTGTCTGGACTGAGTCCAGTTGTGTTTTCTGGCAGTTGATTTGTTATCTTCAGATCCCCAAATTTCAGACCAGTCCTGACCAGAGTTTCTTAGAGCCAGTGTGCATGTGTTTACATGGTAGGCCCATCTTCCTAAGCTTCAGTGATGTTTCCCATGCTCTGAGAAATGTGAAAGACTTCTACCTAATTGACATGCCTTTCTTCTTCCTATGTTTCTTGGATAGAGCAACAAGTTGCTGTGAAATTTATATTTTGGGGTCCAGCTTTCTCTTTTTCCTCAGGCCCTGGTTGGGTGACTGGTGCAGCATCTGCACCTCTTTTCTCAGTCTTACAAAAGTTACTCACCAGGACCTGAAGTAGTGGTGGAAGAGGAATTCTCACGGAGTCCGCAGGCTGCCCAGAACCTTTCAGACCCTGGCAAGCCATGGTGTGTCATTATCTCGTTTGCCTGGATAGCCGTGTTAATCCTGTCATGGACCTGTGTGTGCCTTTATCCTTCAGCACAGTGGTCCCATGACCTTAGCATGGGAGGGCCAGCACTCGGTGAAATAGGCCTATAACCACAGGGAAGCCACTTCATCTCTGAACCTTCATGTCCATTTTGTACAATGGAAGTTAAAATAATTTATGTTGAGATGCAATAATATATTGTGTGTAAAAGGGCCTACCACTGTATTTGTACCTCAGGGCCCACAAATGTTTGTGTGTTTTAAAAATCCCTTTCAGACTCACCAGTGGACAGGCTACACACACACACACACACGGATCGTAGTGTGTGTTTTTCACTACCTTATATGACCATGGAGGCAGAGAAGGGTGTGAGGAAAATGTTACCACAAATGTAAATGTTTTAGTTTTTAAATTTGAACTAAAAGCTTTTATGTAGCTGATGACTTTATGGTTGTTGGACCAGGGCATCCATTTTTTCCCCTTTATATCTATCTGCCTTATCCCCAGCTTGGAAATGTTAGGTATGTGTTGGGTCAGCTTGCATTTGTCAGACTGGTAGAACAGCATAGGATGCAGAGAGCCCTTTCTATTTTAGCCCTCATTAATGTTAGTATGTCCAAAATAAATATAACATGGAAATTAAATGCTCTGAAACTAACCTTTTAAAATCCTAAAAGCTGTAATCTCAAGTTTTGTAACAAGAGAAAGAGGAATTTAAAATAACAAACTTGGTCATTTCAAAATCATAATGTTTAATGGCTAGTAAGCATGAGGAGAACTATTCAGCTTCACTAGTAATAAAAGGAACATAAAACAAAATGTCGCCAGACTCTTTTACTAATAACATTGGCAGTTTTAAAACATAAGAGAACAAAAGGAGGAGGAGAGATGTTGAATCGGGCACCTTGTACAGGCTGATGGAAGTATAAATAGGTATAACTTGTCCCCTTCTAAAGCAATTTAACAGTATTTATCAAGTGTTACAGAGATGTTAATGCCTTTGACACAGTAATTAAACTTCTGGGAGTTTAGCCTGAATAAATAATCACAAATGGACATAAATATAATTATGACATCAGGAACTTGGAAACAGCCTGAATGTCCAACAATGGGGGATTGATTAAAGTAAGTATGGAAATACATGCAGTGGGTGTTTCTGCCATTAAGAATGGTAGACTGAAAAAATCATGACAAGGCAAAAAAAGGTTGTTTTTTCCTACTTTCCATTATTTTACAATCAGCATGAACCTAGCATTTTGAAATATCTGTTTATATACCATGTGTATGTGTATGAATGACAACAACAAAAATGCATTAGAGTAAAACATTATCTCTGGGTGATGGGAATGTTGATGGTTTTTATTTTCTTTGGGCTTTCCTACATTTTCTGAATTGTTTGTTATCAAAAGAAAATCCATAATTAAAAATGCATATTTTAGAATACTTTGTATTGACATAATCCTGTGGAAACATACAGAACAAAGCCTAATGGGAATTATGACAGAATGCTACCAGGGGCTTTAATAGGGTGATGGGACTTGGTGGTGGTGGCGATATGTGTGTGTGTGTTTTTTTGTTTGTTTCTCTCCGGTTTTGCCGAGGCATAATTGATATATATCACTGTACAAGTTGAAGGCGTACTGCATGATGGTTTGACTTATATATATTGTGAAATGGTTACCACAGGTTCAGCTGACATCCTTATTTCATAGAGATACAATGAAAAGAAAAGAAAGAATAAAGGAAAAAAAGAAAAAGAAATTTTCTCCTTGTGATGAAAACCCATGTTTTACTGTCAACAATTTTCCACTGTGTCATTTGGCAGTGTTAGCTATCGTCATGCTGTCTGCTACCTCCCTGATACTTACGTATTTTATAACCAGAAGTCTGTACCTTTAGACCACCTTCCCCCAAAATTTCCTTTCTCCCCACCCTCCATCTCTGGTAACAAGTCTAATCTCTTTTTTCTATGAGTTGTTTTTTTTTAAAGTTCCACATATAAGTGAGCTCATATAGTATTTGTCTTTCTCTGACTTATTTCACTTATATGCTTGCAAGTTCTGTCCAGGTCATGGTGTTTATTTTTAATTATTTATTCATTGTGATTCAGTGAAGAATATATCTTGTATTAGGAAGACAAGTGAAAAATAAATGTAGAAAAATACTTTACAAATCCATACCACATTTGAATTGAGGAGTATTTCCCAGATATTCTCTTGTGACTGGTCCATCTTAAGGACCATGAAAACTGTTAACAATGTAAATGATAGACATTTTCTTTACTCCTACAGATATCCCTGAAATTCCAGAAAGCATCTCATTCTGTAAAGCACTACAGATAGCTGACTTCAGCGGAAACCCACTGACTAGGTAATCTTCCTGCTTGCTTTTCTGTCTGTAATACTTGAGAACCAAGCGAAGAATATAACCCGGTTACCCATCTTGGAGGTATACCTAAATGGATTGCTTTCTTTATCAAGGACAGTTGACCTTCACAGCTATTTACTTATAAATGACATTTTACAATGAAAGGTACACCGTGCTGTTGATGGAACATCAAATGGATGTTGTTAGGGGATGAGTGGAGGCACAGCGGAGTGTACAAAATGAGTAAGGAGCACATTTCTGGAGCAATGTGAAGAATTGGAGTAGTTCACAAATTCCCTTCTGATCCATCTTGTCTTATGGGGTAAGACTGAGGTCTAAACTCCCAGAGATCTCACTGCATAGTTATCTTTGGAGAAAGTACTATTAAAGCTATTTTTTTCTGCTTCAGTAATGAACCATTTACTGTCGTCAACTTTTCTCTAATTTCTCCCACTCCTCCTTTTTAAAAACTCTACTGACACTGTTATTTGCTTACATTAGCAATAGCTGTGAGGATTTCTCTAGGTTTATCTCTTCAAATGAAGCCACCTCTCATCTTTTACCACTGAGTCCAGTCTTGCCCTTGGTATGACACAGCATGCTGCCTGGGCATAACTGAGCGGTGCCCCTCCTTGCGGCCCCTGGCTCAGTCATGAGCCCCCTGAGCACTGGCCTCCAGGTACCTGTGTTGCCAGGATAGCCTAAAGGGTGCCCACCCAGCGATGCAGAGACAGCCCTCAGGGTGTGTCCCAGAGGTCTCTCTGGGACATGGGAGTCCGTTTCTAAGATTTCTCAAGACTTTGTAAGCAACCTCAGAAGAAAGTACTCTTCCCCTTCCATTTCCCTGCCCTTTCCTGTTTTTTTCTCTTTAGCATCTAAGAAAATAGAGTTTAAGTTAAAATTTGGGATTTATCTCACCCATTTCAAAATTTCTTGGATCTCTTGGGTATGGAGTGCTGGCAAATGCCCTGTTTAGTTTTGTTTTTCCTAGCTTATTTTCAAGAACTAAAATATGTTTTAAAAAATATTTCTGGTTTTCCTCTTCAGAATTTCACAGATTATATTACTAATGACATTTATGTATTTTTATGGAATGTAGTAATCTAATCTAGTAAGCTCTAATCTAATAGCTTTCTAATTCTTCACGTCCTCAAGTCTTACCCTCTTTCTGAACCCATTGTTCACACAGTTGTCCTCCTTCAAACCTTTCAGTAGCTCCCTGTTCCTGCAAGATAAAGTCCAAGTTCCTCGCCTCTCTCTTAGCCTGTCTTTGCGCCATCATTGCCCTCCGTTGCCTGTGTCATACTTCATATGTCATGCTCTACTCATCAGAGTGCTTGTAGGTCGTTGATTTCACTCTCCAGTCTTCTTGACTATGCCAGCCCTATTGCCCTCCTTAAAGTGCAGCTCGGGCATGGCATTTCTTGGGGAAGCCTTTCCTGATAATGCCCCACAGAGCCCTCCCCTGGATGTCTAAATGTTCTGTGTGTACTTTTTTCCATAACACTTGAAATTTGCATTTAAGTTAGGGCTTTGACCAAGACTCCCTGACTAGACTCAGAAAGTGAACTTGTTTTCCTCTATTAGTTATCCTTGTATCTCCAGCCCCACTGTAATTTCTGGAATGAAGTAAGCACTCAACAAATGTGTGTTGAATTGAGCTAAGCTGTTTGTCCCTAAGGCAGCTCAGAGAGTAAGGCAGCTGGGAAATACTCATTATGCTGTCCCGAGTGTTCCTTTTTAACCATTCACTTGCTTAATCCCCCTTTCTACTTCTTTAGTTTTCCTTGTCTAACGTCTGCTGATGTACAACTACCATTATCTCAGAATTCTCTCAACGGAAACACACCCGTATTGTGGGAGGCTCTACTCAGTTTTTACCCTGGCCTTATATTTGTCAGGTTTCTTAAAGTAAAGCCATACTCATTTGGCAGGTGTGCTCTTTTAAGAATTAAGGTGATTTACCTGTGAGTTGAAAGGACCTTAAAAGTCCTTTACCTTGGCCTACATATTTTATGGCTGAAAAACTGAAGCTCAGAGAAGTTAAATGACCTTTTGGGATCATGCGGCCTCTAAGTGGCACCTCAGACTAGATTTCCTTTCTCCTAACCTTATGTCTGTTCTTCCTCATCATGTCATACTAATGCAGCTCTGTTAATGTAACAGCCAGTGAAGAAGGAAACCAGCCATTTAAAAATACATTTCCTTATATTTAAGATCACATTAGCTAGTTCTTAAATTATGAAATGATTTATACTTCCTGGTGAAAACTTATACTTTATAAAAATTTATGCTTCCTGATGAAAGGCAGAACAGATAGGTTGCATCTTTTTGATTGTAAATAAAAAACTTACCCCTCTTCTACCATGGACGAGGTGGTAACTTTGTAAAAACCATTCCTGAGAATGTATTTCAGTGATTGTGAAAATCCTAGTTAATACTCTCACTTTCAGAACCTGAATTTGGTTGTCAGGTTTGGGATTACCTTATGTCAAAGAGCGATGCAGGATTTGTTTTTTTCAAAAGAAACTTGGAGGAAAGAAAGATTCTAATATATAGAGAGACTGTCACTAAGGCAAGAAGTCCTTGCATACCCTAAAATTAGGTGTGTGCTGTGGCGTCTCTATTAACAGATTTAGGTATAAGGACCTTCAGCCTTTTAGGTACAATGAGATCTTTTTGCCTTCAGTTAGTTTTCTTAAATTTTCCTTCCCTAAATATTGGTAACCATAGAAATATTCAAAGAAAACTTTCTTTGTAAGTTTTGAAATAATGATTTTATTTTGAAAACTCGTTATTCAGTAGAGTTTAAGGGAAGTATAAAAATTCCCTTTTGTGTGGAACATAGTGAAAAATATAATTATCTCAAGTGATTGGCATTTAAATCAGATTAAAAGAAAAATATTAAGAAAGTAGCAATTGGCTGTCAGTTGATCAATTCTAAGTAATCTGTATAGCTTTGCTCTGGTATAAGCTACAGAAAAAAAAATTAAGTAGCTGTCTTGTTTTTTACTGTAATCTTGTGGGCTAAAATTTCTCTTTATTTTCTGCCAATCAGTAAAGTATTTTCACTCATAGGCATTCTTAGCTGCAGCAGCTATTCACCATATTCTTTTACAGAGCACTCAGACCTCTCACATTTTCCCCCTTTATTCTTAGAGCTTACATATCTTTCCTCTGAATTGTTTCTGAATCACCCCATCAACAATATTGATCATGCCCCTGTTCTAAGTAGATTAAGTCCTTGTTTTTTTCCTTATTAATGTCTTATAAATAGGAAGACAAGGTTAAGCATGCCACATATAATATAGCTTTTAGGATGTTATTTCAATTAGCCTAAAAAAAGCATTCTGTTTAGTAAACATTGTATATGCACATTTCTTTTTCAATTAACATTTATTTTTGTTTTAGATTGCCAGAAAGCTTTCCTGAATTACAGAATTTGACGTGTCTTTCTGTAAATGACATCTCATTGCAGTGCCTGCCTGAAAACATTGGCAAGTAAGTTTCCACGTGAAGTTTCTTTATATCAGGATGAAAGAGCCTTTATATCATCAATTCCATCCTCCTTCCCTTTTACAGCTCTTATTTTTCTACTCAGAAAAGCCATTTACCCAGTCTTCAATATCATCCTCAAGAAATACCACCCTCCCATGTTTTTGGGTCCATTTGCCCCTAAATTTTTATCATTAGAAAGGATGCTGCTACTTGTTATTTGCAAAGAATCTAATTTGTTTGGAAGCTCTCTTCAAACCGATGGATTCCAAAATACAGTTGACCCTTCAATACCACCAACCTCCTGCATAGTTAGCGGATTAGGGGCATCAACCTCTGCATAGTCAAAAAATCCATGTATAACTCTCAATTCCTCAAACACTTAATCACCAATAGCCTACTGTTGACCAGGAGCCTTACTAGTAACATAAATAGTTGATTAATATATATTTTATATGTTAAATGTTTTATGTACTATATTCTCATAATAAACTAAGAGAACAGAAAATGTTTTTTTGAATTGGTGTAAATCTCCAAAAATTTTTCCAATATATTAAAAAAAAGATCTCCCTATAAGTGGACCATGCAGTTCAAACCCATGTCATTCAGGGGTCAGCTCTAGTTAATTTAAGCAAAGTAGCATGTATCATATAGGTGGTTGGTAAATACTGTTAAAAACTACCACTCTCAGTAATTTCATTGAAAACTTGAGAGTTTGTGCCCCTAAACAATACCTGTGTCTGTTGAGGTGTGTTCCCTCTATACCCACTTTGTTGAGAGTTTTTATTATGAATATGTTGTATTTTGTCAAATGCATCTTGTAATTTACTGAGATGATCATATGTTTTTATCCTTCCTTTTGCTAATGTGGTATATTCCATTGATGGGTTTGTGAATGTTGAACTATCATTGTATCCCTGGAATAAATCCCACTTGGTCATGGTTGAATGACATCTTAATGTATTTGAATTCAGTTTGCTAATATTTTGAGGATTTTTGCATCTTTGTTCACCAGGGATATTGGTCTATAATTTTCTTTTTTTGTAGTGTCTTTGTTTTTGATATCAGGGTAATTCTGGACTCATGGAGTGAATTTGGAAAATTCCTTCCTTTTCAGTTGTTTGGAATAATTTTAGAAGGATAGGTTTCAACTCTTGTTGGTAGAATTCCTCTGTGAAGCCATTTGGTCCTGGATTTGTTTGTTGGAATTGTTTTGATTATTGATCCAATTTTGTTTTCAGTAATCAATCTGTTCAGATTTTCTATTCCTTCCTGGTTCAGTCTTGGAAGGTTGCATGTTTTTAGGAATTTACCTATTACTTCTACATCCAATTTGTGGGCATGTGATTTTTCATAATCTCTTATAATGGTTTATATGTCTGTGGTGTCATTTCTGATTTTATCTGAGTTCTCTGTCTTTTTTTCTCAATGAGTCTAGCTGAAAGTTTGTCAGTTTTATTTGTCTTTTCAAAGAACCAGCTGTTAGTTTCATCAATGTTTTGCACTGTTTTTTCAGTCTCTGTTTCATTTATTTCTGCTCTAATCTTTATTATCTTCTTCCTTCAATTAACTTTGGCTTTGTTTGCTTTCCCTTTTCTGGTTCCTTTAGGTGTAATGTTGGATTGTTGATTTGAGAATTTTCTTGTTTCTTAAAGTGGGCCTTTGTTGATATAAACTTCCCTCTTAGGACCTCTTTTGCTGTCTCCCAAAGATTTTAAACTGTTGTGTTTATATTTTTATTAGTCTTCAGATATTTTCTAATTTCCTTTTGATTTCTAATTTTCATTGGTACATTTAGTAGCATATTTTGTTTCATCCAGTTTTTTCCTTGTGTTGATTTTTATTTTCATATCATTGTGCTTGGAAAAGGTGCTTGATATGATTTCAATCTTCTTAAATTTATTTAGACTTGTTCTGTGGCCTAACATGTGATCTATCCTGAAGAGTGTTCCATGTGCAGTGGGAAAGAATGTGTATTGTTTTTGGATGGACTGTTCTGTAACATCTATTAAGTCTGTCTGGTCTAATGGGTCCTTCAAAACCACTGTTACCTTACTGATTTTCTGTCTGGATGGTCTATCTGTTTTTGTAAGTGGGATGTTAAAGTCTCCTAGTAATGTTGTATTACTGTCATTTTCTCTCTTTATTTTTTATTTTTATTTTTTTATTATTGAAGGGTAGTTGACAACAGTATTGCATTACATTAGTTTCAGGTGTACAACACAGTGATTCAACATTTATATACATGATAATTCTAGGTACCAGGTATCACCATACCAGGTTGTTACAATATTTTGACTATATTCCTTATGCTATACATTACATCCCGGTTACTTATTTATTTTACAATTGGAAGTGTGTTTATATATATATATATATATATATGTATATATATATTTTGTGAGGGCATCTCTCATATTTATTGATCAAATAGTTGTTAACCACAATAAATTTCTGTATAGGGGGGTCAATACTCAATGCACAATCATTAATCCACCCCAAGCCTAATTTTCGTCAGTCTCCAATCTTCTGATGCATAGCGAACAAATTCTTACATGGAGCACAAATTCTTACATAGTGAATAAGTTACATGGTGAACAGTGCAAGGGCAGTCATCACAGAAGCTTTCGGTTTTGTTCATGCATTATGAACTATACACAGTCAGTTCAAATATGAATATTCATTTGATTTTTAAACTTGATTTATATGTGGATACCACATTTCTCTATTATTATTATTTTTAATAAAATGCTGAAGTAGGTAGATACGAGATAAAGGTAGAAAACAGAGTTTAGTGTTGTAAGAGAGCAAATGTAGATGATCAGGTGTGTGCCTGTAGGCTATGTGTTAATCCAAGCTGGACAAGGGCAATAAAACATCCACGTATGCAGAAGATTTCTCTCAGAACATGAGGGGGGAGGTTCTAAGCCTCACCTCTGCTGCTCCCCATTTTCTCACCACATGGCCCCCTGTGACTGTGCCTGTCTTAGGTTGTTCCTCCCTTGAGGAATCTTACCCGTCTCTGGCTAACCAGTCATCTTCCGGGGCCATACAGGGAAATGTTAAGTTGGTAGGTGAGAGAGAAGCCTTATTGTTTGAAAAGGTTAGCTTTTTACTTCTTTGCATATTTATGCCCTGTGGCATCTATGCCCAGCATTTGTCTTGAGGTATCTTTACCACTTGGAAGAATTATGATACTCGGTAAATTCGACATGTGGCACGAGTTCTATTTAAAGGTTGTGATTAGGTAGGAAGAAGAAAAGCTATAGAAGTAGCAGGCAGAAGAAAACCTGGGAAGATTGATTATTTCTTTGACATATCTTCTTGTAGAGTAACTTCAGCATGGATAGGTTTTAAACGACTAATTAAATTGTGCACACACATTAACATAATAGGAATATAGTTACCTAACCAAAGCATACCTGTAATTACCAGCCATCTCCAGTGAAACCAAGAAAACCAGTTAGGCACCTTAGGCATTTGTGAAAACTTATCTATGATATGGTGGATATTGTCCAACTGAACTTGAACAGTCTGAGAGAAATCAGACAAATTAAAACAACCCATTCCTGGGGACTGTTCACATCCCATATGTTCTTTTAGCAGTAAATAGTCTGTAGTTGTAAGATTTTGGAGCGCTACAATTTGCACTTCTCCTAATTCTTGGTTGAGTTCCAACAGTATAGATCCAGTCCAATTTTTGTTTTACTGTATGCACAGGCCAGCTTAGATATCTCCTTCATCATTCCCATGGCAAGTCCAGGAACTGGTGGGATGAGTGCATCTACACCTGTGACAGTGCGTGGATCTTTGTTGGAGTTTTTTTTTTTTTTTGCTGATCATCTTCTGTCATGAGTCTTCCCGAGAGTGCTGATGTTGGAAGTTCTTTTTCATATCGTATCTTAGTTCATTTTTGGGGTAGCCAAATTAGGCTTTGATCCTCTGTATAAACACAAACAGACCCTTTGCCTACACTTTTATATGCCCTTTATATCATTGTGTAGAACTCATTAGAGGTCACCACATAGGAACTGCTTTTTTTTTTTTTTTTTTTTTAATCATTAATCTACACTTACATGACGAATACTTTGTTTACTAGGCTCTCCCCTATACCAGGTCCCCCCTATATACTCCTTTACAGTCACTGTCCATCAGCGTAGCAAACTGTTGTAGAATCACTACTTGTCTTCTCTGTGTTGTACAGCCCTCCCCTTTCTCCCACCCCTCATTTTCTCTCTTTATATTTGCTAATGTTTGCTTCATATAATTAGATGCTCCTGTGTTGGGTGCATAGGTATTTACAATTGTTATTTCCTCTTGCTAGATTGAATCTGTTACCATTGTATAGTCTTTCTTTGTCTCTTGTTACAGTCTTTGTTTTAAAGTCTGTTTTGTCCAAGTTTTGCTGCCCTTGCTCTTTTTTTCATTTCCATTTTTATGGAACGTCTTTCTATCCCTTCACTTTCAGTCAGTGTGTGTCTGTGTCTGAGGTGGGGCTTTTGTGGGCAGCACATATATATAGGTCTGTTTTTTAATCCATTCAGTCACCCCCTGTCTTTTAATCGGAGTATTTAGTCCATTCACATTTAGAGTAAATATTGATAGTATGTATTTATTGCCATTTTGTTAAATGTTTTCTGATTGTTTTTTGTAATTGTTCTCTGATTCTTTCATCTGTTGCTCTTTTCCCTTGTATGTGATTACTTTCTTTAGTATTATGCTCAGATTCCCTTCTCTTTTTGTGTATTATAGGTTTTTGATTAGTGGTTACCATGAGGTTTATATATGACCTTCTAAATATATAGCAGTCTGTATTAAGCTCATGGTTGCTTAAGTTTGAACACATTCTACATGTTTTATGTGTATGATGTCTTACTTTTTACTTTTTTATTTAGTAATTCCCTTAAATAGTTTTTTATATGCGACTGATTTTACTTCTTTGGTCTTTTAACCTTCATACTAGCTTTGAAGCTGTTGATCTACTACTTTTACTATGTTTGTTTTTACCAGTGGAATTTTTTCATTTCATAATTTTCTTCTAGCTATGGCCTTTTCTTTTCCTCTTAAAGAAGTCCGTCTTTGGAATATTATTCAGCCATAAAAAGAAAACAAATCCTACCATTTGCAACAACATGGATGGAGCTAGAGGGTATTATGCTCAGTGAAATAAGCCAGGCGGAGAAAGACAAGTACCAAATGATTTCAGTCATCTGAGGAATATAACAACAAAGCAAAACTGAAGGAACAAAACAGCAGCAGACTCATAGACTCCAAGAGGGAGTAGCAATTACCAAAGCGAAGGGGTTGGGGAGGGTGGGTGGAGAGGAAGGGAGAAGGGGATTAAGGCACATTTTGATTAGCACACACAATATAGGTAGGTCACGGGGAGGGCAGTACAGCATGGAGAAAACAAGTAATGACTGTATAGCATCTTACTATACTGATGGACAGTGATTGCAATGGGGTGAGGGGGCTTGATAATATGGGTGAATGTTGAAACCACAATGTTCGTGTGAAACCTTCATAAGATTATATATCAATGATACCTTAAATAATTAATTTATTAATGAATAGGAAAAATATTTTAATAAGAAACAGAAATTATAGTGTAGCAAAATTTCGGGTTTATAACACTATTCCCCTTCCTATATGGTTATCTTTTTCTAAGTCATTTTGTTCTAAATGAATTACAGGTTTATTAATAAAAAATCTAATGATACAAATTTGTATGAATTAAAAAAAAAAAGAAGTCCTTCTGGTTTAGGGGCGGTGGACTTCTTTAACTTCAGTTCTGAATGATAACCTTGCAGGTAGAATATGACTGGTTGCAGGTCTTTCTCTTTCAGCACTTTGACTGTATGGTGCCCCTCCTCTCTGGCCTGTTAAGTTTCTGCTGCAGACTCAGCTGATAGTCTTATGGGGTTTTCCTTGTGTGCAAATTTGTTGCATTTCTCTTGCTGCATTTAGAATTCTCTCTTTGTCTTTCATTTTTTACATTTTAACTATTATGTGTCTTGGTGTGGACCTCCTTCAGTTCATCTTGTTTGGGCCTCTTTGTGGTTCCTGGACTGGATGCCTGTTAACTTCCCCAAGTTGACAGCTGTTACTTTTTCAAGTAAATTTTCTACCCCTTTTTCTTTCTCTCCTCCTCATGTGATTCCTATAATGTGAATGTTAGTACCTTTGGTGTCATTCCAGTGGTTCTTTAACCTACCCTCACTTTTTAAAATTCTTTTTTTTTTTTTTTTTGCTCTTCAGCTTGAGTGCTTCCCATTACCCGTCTTCCAGTCACTGATCCACTGATCCATTCTACTGCATCCTCTAATCTGCTGTTGATTTTTTAGAACACTTGTTAAATTACAAAAATGCAACACCTCTGATTAGTCTTATGAACAAGTGATTGGCATCAGGGAGGATGGCAGTTTATCAGCCAAATTTCAGCAAAGATCTTTTCATAATTAGAAGAAATTTTAAGAAATTAGTATGATGATTTAATAAATGCAGCTGATAATGCAGTTCTTCTTTAATCAGTGTGACCTTGTGAAATATCTTTTTCCTCTATTGTAGCCATTAAACCAAGTTTCAGGACAAATAATTTAGTCTATTGTTTTGTCCCCAAATATAAAACAAAAGATTTAGTACATAATATAGTATTTTCAGTCCTGTTGCTTTCACTAATGAAAATCCAAAAAACCTTTTATATCTTTAGTAAAACATTTTAATTGTGTTTTGCCTTCTACTTAAAATGTCTTGTTTTTATATATTTTCTACAATGTATATAATACACTGGCACATATTATATCAATATATTTTTAAATACAAAGATCATGAAGGTATACTCTTAAATGTGTGAAGACCTTCATGCTAGAATAGAATGTTTGGAAGTTAACTAAGCTTGAAACCAGTGGTTCTCCAGCTCTGCTTTGTCAGGTCTCTAGGGGTTTCATCAGAGTCTCCCCAGGGCATTGTGCAGAGTAAGAACCATTGCTGTGATGGGTGTTCTCTGCTGATCCTTATTTGCTCCAGTAAAGCTCTATTACTAGCTTTTTAATTTTATTTTTGCATTGGTGTTACATATAATTTTTTTTAAAAGTCTGCTGCAAATATTTTTCAAGTTAGATTGGAGACCACTGTGTTTACCTACTTGGTGGTAGCTGTTTATTGTTGCAACTGTGATGTAGACCTCACCAAACTCTACTTAAAAGAGCAGAAAACTTCAAAGCCTATTTTTTTGAATGTGAAATTTAACCATTTTTACCTGCCTCCTTTCTTTCCAAATTGGCTGTCCTCACTTAGTGATTGAAATTCTCCCTCTTGCATCAAGCCTTCTGTAATGACTGGAAGAAGTGGAATAAATCCAAAACTCACAGGTTTCCTGACCCACCTTTGACTGCCCACACACTAAACACTTTAGTCCTTTGTCTGTACACAGAAGTCTAGTTGTTCAGTTTAATTGTGTGTATGTAATTAGTGTGTGCATCTGGATCACCTTGTTCCCTGAAACAGTAGGGGTTTTGATTGTTCAACTCTCCTTGTGTCTGTACCAACCTTGCCATTGTTCTGACTTACTGAACAAAGTTTGTGTGACAATGTGTACAGTTTTACCACCTTCACTCTGTTAGCTCCCAACCTGTCATCAATAGGTAATCCAGTTAGATTCTAGAAGTTTTGTGCTAGGACCATGCTGGCCTGTTCATGCATGGTCACTGTTTGACTTAATGCTATATAGTCAGTTTCTATAAAAAGTTGATACCAAGAAACAACTATGAAAAAGAACTTCCATTGCTCTAAAACCTTCTAATGAAGAATAATTATTGACCATTAATATTGCTTAATTTCCCTGATAAAAAGAGCCATTAGGGAGAGATTTTTGAAATAGGTATTTTTAGGGGAAAAAAATACCTCACCAGAAGAACTGGTAAGCTTCTTCCTTTTAATAATAGTTCTGACATTTATCACATTTCCTTTCCTGCTTTTGTTGCCAGAAAACTCAGATCTAATTGCAGTGATCGGTGGGAGCAGCTGTATTAATTTCCATGTGATGAAGGGAACTAAGAAATTGGGGGAGAAGTATTGCTGACATTTACAGTGGGGTGGATGCTCTGTTAGGAACATACACATCTCATTACACCTGTGCTCATAAGGTTAGCATTACCCATCCTGAGCCTCATTAGCTGTGTCTGTAAAATACAGGTTACGAATCTGCCCAGGTTTGTGCCTCTGGTGGGTGGTAGAGCTGGGATCTGAACTTAATTTCTTCCTTGAAGAAGCTGCATATTCTATTTCATGAAACTTTTTGGATGTTTGTACTTTGTAAGACTTCTTTATATCCCTTTTAGAAAAAGTTGGGGGAAAATTAAGTAAGTGACTTTATATATTACTGAAGATGCCAGTTAACATGGAAGGGCAGCAGGAGAGGAGGAGGCAAGCATTCAGTATGGTCTAAATAAAAATGATTCCTCAGGTATGCCCTTGAAAACCAGTGCCTAGTGAATAAAGTGCCTTTTCACTTTACTACCACTAAAAACAAATGGAAGATTCCACTGGTAAAGCCAGAAAGGATAATTTTGCTTCAAGTTTTCAAAGGTTATTACAAAGTGTGAATGAATTTATCTTTCAAAAGAGCATGTGAGTATCTTTCTTGCAATCAGTTGTATTAATTTCTACTCAAGTAATCACCCAGTGAATTTTTTACTTTTCAGAAATGAGTTAGCCTACAGATGGACATGATCTTGTACATAGAGAAGCCAAAAAACTATTATAGCTAATAAATGAATTCACCATGATTGCAGCATACAAAATCAATATATAATAATCACTTGTATTTCTGTATACTAGTAATGAACAATTCAGAAATTAAGAAAATAATTCCATTTATAAAGTACCAAAAAGAGTAAAATACCTAGAAATAAACCTAAGAGAAGAAATGTAAGACTCATACACTGCAAATGACAAAACATTGTTGAAAAAAGTTGAAGATGACCTAAATAAATGCAAAGACATCCTGGAAAGACATCTATCCTTTACAGATTGGAAGATTTAATACTGTTAAGATAGTAATACTTCTCAAATTGATCTACTGTTCAGCTTAATCCCCAGCAAAATCCAGCTGCCTTTTTTTGTAGAAATTGACAAGCTGATGCTAAAATTCAGATGGAATATAGAGATCCAGAGTAACCAAAGCAGTCTTAAACAAGACGTCTTTCGAGACTTACCTAGTAAGCATCAGTAATCAAGCTCTGTGGTACTGATATAAGGATAGGCATACAGATCAATGGAATACAATTGCAGATTCAGAAACAAAAACCCTTTTATTTATGTTTAACTGATTCTGACAAGACTGTCAAAACAATTCAAGAAGGAAAAATAGTCTTTTCAACAAATGCCATTGGGACAACTGAACATCTATCCATATGCAAGAGAATGAAGTTACACCCCTACCTCACACCACATATAGAAATTAACTCTAGTGGAGCAGAGACCTAAACGTCAGAGCTTAAAAACACTTACAAAAAAAGCAAAAACAAAAAAACAAAACAAAAACATAGAGGTAAATCTTTGTGATATTGGATTTGGCAATGGTTTCTTAGATATGACACCAAATGCCTGTATAACAAAAGAAAAAATGGCCAACTTGGGCTTCATTAAAATTAAAGACTTTTATGCATCAAAGGACATTATCAAGAAAGTGAAAAGAGAACCTACAGGTTGGAGAAAATATTTGCAAATCATATATCTGATAAGAGTCTTTCATCCCAGAAGGTGTAAAGAAATCTTACAGCTCAATAATAAAAAGACAAAGAGCACAATATAAATAAAAATGGGCAAAGGATTTGAATACACATTTGTCCAAAGAAAATATAAACATGGCCAATAAGCATATGAAAAGATTCTCAACATCACTGCCATCAGATAAGTGCAGATCAAACCACAGGGATGCACAGTCGACCCTTGAACCACAGTGGTTTGAACTGTACAGGTCCACTTATATGGGTATTTTTCAATAAATAGAAAATTTTTGGAGTGAGAAGTGTGCAGATGTTTGTGTGTGGGGGTCAGTGCAACCCCCATGTTCTACAAGGGTCAACTATACCACTTCAGCCCTGCTAGATGACTATAATAAAAATTATGAACAATAACAAATGAGGATGTATAGAAATCGATACTCTCACCCAATGTTTGTGGGGAGTTAAAATGAAACACCCTCATTTGAGGGAGCTGGTCCTTCCTCAAAAAGTTGAACATAGTTACCTTATGACCCAGCAATAACAAAGATTTGAAAATACATGTTGTACAAAAAACTTGTGCATGAATGTTCATAGCAGCATTATTCATAATAACCAAAAGGTGGAAACAACTCCGATTTTTAGCAGTGGATGATCTGATAAATGAAAAGTGGCACATCCATATAATGAAATATTATTCATCCGTTGAAAGTCATGGAGTACCGAGGCATGCTACAACATAGATGAATCTTGAAAACATGTTAAGTGAAGGAAGCCATATAGAAAGGCCACATATTGTTTGATTCCATTTATGTGAAATGTCCAGTATAGGCAAATCCATAGAGATAGAAATTAGATTAGTGGTTGTGAGTGGCTTGGGTGGGGGTGAATGGGGGTTGGGGGTGCAGGGTGAGGATAAGGAATGAGTTGTGATTAAGTATGAAGTTTCTTGTTGGGTGATGAACATTTTCTGGAATTAGGTAGTGGTAATGTTTGTACAACCTTGTGAATTACTGAAAAACCACTGAATTAAACACATTAACAAGGTAAATTTTATAGTATGAGATTTGTCTCAATGAAAAAGAATGGACTGGAGGCAAACTTGCATCTGGTACTGCTGAAGGGTGATACTATGCTTGGGAAACTGACCTAGTTTATTATTACAGGAAATGCTGTGTAATGCAGCCTTGCGAGTAATGTGCTGAGGTCATTTTGTCTCAGTTACTCACGCCTGGTGATCAGGCAGGTATGCATAGCTGGAGCCTCCAGAACGTTCAGGTGATGTGGAGTGGAGTGAAGTTTGGGAGGCTACAAAATCCCCAGCAGGAACTCACGAAGAATTTTGAGAATCTGGGAAGCCTCTTCTCCCATCTAAAAGCATTTGTCTTTCTCATGTATCCATCTCCATGAGATTTCATATCCTTGGCCATTAAAGAAACTAATACAAAAAAAAAAAAAGCCTAAATATATCTAAACATCTCTACTCAGTTTAATTAAATTTTCCCCTTGGAAATAATAGCATTCTTAAAGGAATATATGTAATGGACTAACATCATGCCTGAAACCCAGTTGTCAGTCACTAAGTGGTTATTATCAATAAACATTTAATTATGACACTTTGCTAATAGAAGTAAAGCAAGAAGATAGACACCCTGGGCTCTCTGGCAGATTGAAGTAGAGCATGTGGTCTGATTCTGTGTCTACTACCCATGGGAATGGTGACCTTAATTTAAGTGAGCTTGATTTAAGTGAGCCACGTGGCCCTTGCTAATTTAGGCCTAGTGCCAGGCTGCTTACCTATGTTGTATTAGTGCATGCTGACTAAAAGGAATAAATCTTTTTGGAAACTATTGCCATATTTAATGCTTTTCTTTGAGGCCTGGTTATTTCTTTTAAATATTTAACATTACAGAAACAAAATTAAAGATATTTAGAAAAATTTCTTCAGCAAAGCCACTATAAAGAAATCTGTAAATAGGAATTTCTTAAATACTAACTTGGTATTAAGGAAGCAGAAATACTATGAATGTGAAAGCAGCTCATCCTATCTCCATCAATATTGCTTTCCCCAGCCAAATATTGTTCCCATAAATATTCATAGATTTTATATTTTTAACAGTTGTATAGTGTACTGCCATGTGTTTGCTTGGGCTGCCTTAATGTATTTTATTCTTAATGATTTCAGCCACCAAAATGGAAAAAAAAATCCAAGTGGATTAAAAAGAGATTTTTAAAGTATAGTTGAGCACAGATGTAAATTCTTTACAGTAACCACTCATCCAGTCCCTTAAATAGAATCCTAAAAATACAGTTGGCCTACATTCCGACTTAGAGAAGCGTGTAACTTTTGTGCCTGCTATCGTGAGCTGTATAAAGCATTAAGCACACATTGGTGTGCTGAGAAGAAATGGCTTCAGCGCACTTTTTCTGCAGGAGCATGTTAAGTTTTTTTTTTTTTTTTTTTAAATTTAACTCCATTTGGTGATAGAAATGGTGGGAGGGACAAGTAGGATAGAAAATGATGGTGTTTGCAGGAGGATGAGGAAGTCATTCTAGCAGTATTGCAAAGAAATTTAATTTCCCAGGAATTAAAATCAAAGGGCAAAATATCTGTCAAGAGGGGTGTGGTTTAAAAAATTAAGGTATATAAAGACAGTGAGGTACTATGTAATTGTTTAAAAAAAAAGAAGAAAACCCAACTGGCATGTACAGGTAAGAAGTGAGACAAAACTGTTGAGGAAAACAAAATACCAAGTGTGAATGGGATATGCAACCTTGCATGTGAAAAAGGGGAGGATAAGACCATGTATTCATACTAGGCTGTTTTCGCATAAAAGAAACTGGATGAGTACATAAGCAACAAAAAAGATGATTTCCAGTGAGAAGGGGCTTGGTGGTGGGAAACTGGGTTGATGAGGGAGGAAGATGGGAGGACAGCTTATTCCTGAATCCTGTGTTCTGCATGTATATTAGTGCAGACGCTAGTGATTAAAATGCAGGTTCCCTGGTGAATGCTGGCTTTACCCCTCACCAGTTGTGTGAGACCTTGTTCAGGCTCCCTCTCTGTGCCTTAGTTTTCTCACCCATAAAGTTAATTCTTGTTAAAGCACTTATTGTATCTGTCATATAGTAAGCTGCTGATGTCACCCGTAGTCAAAGGTTTAAAGACCAGTAATTCTCCATATTGCATCTCAAGTGTTGGATTTTTTTGTCACACTTGTAAAAGTATTCGAGCAGCTCACCACGTGTATGGCCTATCCTTCGAGGAGTTCTGTGTAGTGTAGATGACTCCTGGGATTCACTGCATCTTGGAGCATCTTTCAGAACATCGTGACTGACACGCGCCTGTAAAGCACCTGTCTGTGCTTAGGGACAGGGGCTGTCTCAAGGAAATAGGGCACAAAATGGCTTTATTAACTTGAAGGGAAACCGCATTATATCCTAATTGCCATCATGGATGTGATTATTTTCATTTCAGGGGAAATTGCAAGAGTGGTGAAACACCTCAGCCAAGGAAATGCAGCCTGGTAGGGAGGGACTAGCTGGGATGTGAGCCCAGGGCCGCCCGCCTCAGACTCAGCGTGCTCCTTGCAGAGTGGCCCTTTCAGCAGGGAGTCTGAGGGTCTGATTGTAATGTCCAATTTTCTCCATTTTAAATGGGTTAAAGTTATAGGAAAGCATTACCTCAGAAAGGCTCTAATTTCATACACTTTGTTTTAAATTAATTTTTCAATTTTGAAAGGTTACAAAAATGTGATTTTTTTGTTGTTGTAACACCCACACATTTACATTTCCACTACTATCCAGAAATAGTAGAAACCAGGAGGTTTTACAGTGAGAACCTTTTTACTTAAAAGGACATTTTATTTGGGTGTTAGTATGATGGGGGTGGAAACTATTTAATCTAACATGACATTATTAAGTTTCATATGTACACAGTCTGTTGGCATTTTTGCAGTATTGTTGCTCAGGCAGTTTTTATTTTGGTACTATGGCTTCAGCCTTTTACCCTCAAGACAAAATTTAAAGATAATTTAAAAATGTGTGTCATTTTTTTTGTAAATGACATAAGTCAACAAAATCCCAGTGTCCTTGGTGTAGTTAGGAAGGTAAGACATGTATTTGCCCAAAACTGATAGGTGTTTTTAAAATTTAAATTATAAAGAGAGTTCCAGAGAATGGGGCGAGGCAGGAGTTCTGGCTTTTGACCAGATCTGAGTCGTGGCTTTGCCGCTTTCTAGTGGACACCACACGAAGCCTCCCTCTCCTAATGGTGGCATAGCAGCGTCATCGGCGTGCTGGTTGTCATCGCGCAGGAGATTGAGGAGGAGCCCTGCGCCGCATCTCTCCGCTTTGTTTCAGGCAGGGGCCTCAGACCAAGGCTGCAGACCTCGGTATAACCCTCAGCAGCAAGGCCTGGGCTAAACTGCTTTTTAAGATGCTTTTGATGATGCCCAACAGTAAAGTTTTTGAAGCAAAGAAGGATTTTTCCTTTTATTAGTGACTGTCTTTAGTGTGTCACGGTAGATGTAAAAGTAATGAATGTTGGGTAGATGTGACAATTCTACCAGTGATTTTTAAAATGAAGTGTGAAACTAGTCAAAAGCCACTGGCACTGCCCAATAAAATTTAAAAGCTGAAACAGAGCCCTTTGTTTTCATTTTTATTTACCTGTTTTTTTCCTCTCAGTACTTCGGAGGTAATAACCCCACATGTCTGCTGGCTTCCTTGGTTACTATTGAGGCGACTGATGTTCTCATTTATGGGCTTTTTTTGGGAAGGTAGTTAATTTTTTCTTATATTGAGGTACATGCAATAAAGTGAACAACCCTTGGTGCACAGCCTGACGAATTCTGGCATTTGTAGACACCCGTTAAACCATCACCCGAGTCAAGACATCAACATTCTTACTAATCTTTTCCTCGTTGTTGCTTGTTTTTAAGCCCTTTGTTTTTAAATTTTTACTTTTATAGTTACTTAAAAAGTAACTTAGCATCCTTATCTACATATTTGCTTTTGGAAATAGACCCTGGGTGGTGTCTTTCTCACCTCCCTCTCCTCATTGTTATTTCTTCTATATAAACACTTGGCTTAGAGAAAGCAGACCTCATAGCTGCAATTTTCCACCTGGTTAACATGTTTTTTTGAAGAATGTTGTTATTAAATTCATAAATACTTATTAGCAGGGGTTTGATAAAAAAATATTCTGTAACCTATTTGTTTGCTCTTGGTTTAATTGTGAAAATTATTCAGTTTTCTAAAATTGGAGAAGGAGATGCAGAATTTGTGCATTTCATATGTAGTTAAAACACATTTTCAAGCAAACAAACTTTGAGTATGTATATGTACTCTTCATGCAAATCAAATTTACATTTTCCAATGTTATGAAACCAGCTTTGTTAGTACCCATGATTCTAGTTTTTATGCTGGAAGGAGAATAGAGGATTAAGGCAGATTAGAGTGTTGGGATAATGTCTGACTCCTTGTATTTTGAGTGCTGCATACTAAAAAATCTGGACGTTACTATGGTGATACTAGCAAAAGCCTGAGCTTTCAGCTGGTATAGAGCTTAGTACAGTGCCCGTTGGAGCTGTAGAATAATTCAGTTATCTTCTGAATCACTGCATTATGCCAGCGCTGACATCACCTGGATGTGTGAGGTTTCTGGTGATGCAGAATTGCCACTGCCTGTGAAGATTTGACCCAGATAATCAGTGTCTGGGGAGGACATCTGGGTCTCCTTTCGCCCTGCCCCTGATAGACATGGATTACACCGGGGAGGCAGGAGAATCTGCTGAAAAGAGTGCCATTCCAGAGTTCAGTAAGAATGAAAGCAACATTGTCATAGCTACCACCATTTATTGGATCAGCCTTATGTTCCAGGCACCATGTGAAGTGCATTATCACATTATCCCTAATGCATTTAAATGGCAGTTACTTCCATAGCATTGCTGCCACTTGCTCTGTGAGCTTATGATCTTAAGTAGAGCCCTTGGGCTCTCTGGACAGAGATGCTTTCAAAAAGGGTGATTTCTCACCGATGTTTGGAAGAAGAGTTCTGAGATCCGTGAGATTAAAGGCATTATGTTTTTATGGGAAAGGTACATTTTTGACACTCTAAAGTCTAAAAGCACATATTTGGCTTTGTTGTGATCCTGAGTGAGTTATTTTCACATACTAAATATCAAGTATTTGAATGAGGGTGACTTATAGCGATGACACTATTTTTATTTTAATATTAAATTTTGGGAGGTAGAGATTATGCTATTTTTGGTGAGGGTGAGTCATGGGCCACAGATACTTTCCCCTTAGGACATGAAGTGCAGGGATTTTACTAAGAGTTGCTATCTGAGGATGTATGTATAGGGAGGAGGAGGTAGAAGAATCTCAGGAATTTTTCTTATACTTCTTTCTTTTATTCATCTCTAGTCTTTACAACCTGGCTTCACTGGAACTGAGAGAGAATCTTCTTACATATCTTCCTGAGTGAGTCTCTTGGGAAAATAAGAGGGGATTTTGTACTGAATGAATTTCTTTAAGCATTAAAAAAAAAAATACAGTATTGCTTCAAAAAAATTACATGTCTTGGAAAATTTGGGAGATGCCAGCCTTCTTTTAATAGTTCTTCCTATTCAATATTTACTGCTATAAAATCTAAATGGGTCTTATTTTTGGAAACTAGTCCAAGTGAGGAATACCATATTGCTCAGTATTTCTAAGAACTAAGAGCCCCCCCCTTTTTTTTCTTTTTTAATAGTTCTCTTACTCAGCTGCGGAGACTAGAGGAACTTGATTTAGGAAACAATGAAATATATATTTTGGTAAGTCTGTATTGAAAAGAAACTTGAACTTAATTTTGTCCTTAGTCATGTTCACAGAATATTTTGGGGGGAGATCTGTACGGATGCTTAAACACCAGTATTTTCAAAGATACAGTTGGCAACATTAAAGAATGTGCTTCAGTTCAAGAGATTGAAAATTGTGATTTGTAGGTAGGGAGGACCAGGACTAGACATGAGAGGCGTAAGTGGAAACAACTGGCCATTTTGGAGAATGTTGGGGTTGCTTCTAGGAAGGGGGCTTAATATTGGATAAGTACCACCAAACATCTTTTATGGTTCCCCACTATTAACTATTGAATTATCTGTCTTTCTTAATGGAAGTCTAAAAATTGGATCTCTGTTACCATAACATTATTTTTTGTTTTAGCCAGAATCAATTGGCGCCCTCTTACATCTAAAGGATCTCTGGCTGGATGGAAATCAACTGTCAGAGTTACCTCAGGTAGGTGGTAATTTCACGTGGTTTTCCCCAAAACATAAAACAGCCACCAACACCACCCTCATCTGTTTCCTACTTCTACATGAGATTTTCTATTAAAGGGATCTTGAAACCAAAAAATTGGTTGAGAAAGCACATTTGGAAAAATATATTGAACATTCAACAGCTACATTGCCATTGAAAAATGGAAAGCTTTAACCCCCAGTTCTAAAGATAATGAATACATCTTTTGTGAATTCTGTATTTTATTTCATCCTTGCTCTCCATGTGGCTTACTTCAGGGCCAGCAAGTTTGTAAATTACTGGGACCCCTGATTCTGATGGTTTCATTTCTGCCCCCTCTTGTGATGTACCAAGTGCTTTGGGATGATTTTGACCACATTTTGTCCTGTAGTAGTTGATGAAATAGCAATGTTGAAAGTTTTTCATATTTTTCCACATATTGCCAGTGGTTTAGCTGTTATGTCATATGTTTTTTACTCTTACCAAGTGTGAGAACCATGTTCTAAATGAAACAGTCTTGTGTAGCCTTCTAAGTACATAGTCATCTGTGGAGTTCTGTTAGGTAGGCCTGCCTTCTGATTACATGAAAGAAAAACCTAAACAAACTCACAGAACAAACAAAAAAACTTTTTATGTTTTTTAATATTTAATATATTTTTTATATTTTTAAATACTTTTCATATTTTCCTTACATTTTTAATATATTTTCCCCTTGTTTTTCTCTGTTACTGAATTGTATCTTCAGTATATCTTATTCTTCAGTATGTCTTAACAGCTAATCTGTAACGTTAGGGTTTATTTCATTAGGTGGCCTAGATGCTTGTATTTGAAATTAACTCCGATGCTGTCTCCGCTCAGTAATGTGAACCAGTTGTGATGGGACTGTGCCCTGGAGGCGGGGAATGCCCTGTCAGTGCAGGGTAGTTTAACACTGGAGGGAAGTACTTATGTAAAATTGTGATTGTTGTAGTTAAAGCTGGAGTTACCATGACATCACTTAACGACTGATGCAACTAGGAGATAATCAGGATCTGTTTCTGAGGTGTTGGGTGCATTTGGGCACAGGAGACAGATCAGCAACTGATACGGGTGAGGATTTGATTACTAGTTAGATTTCTCTAGGAAATTATGAGAAATCCTCGTTGAGAGAATTCTAGTTTAGTAGTCAAAGGTGGGGGGATAAAAACACCACAAGCTTATTAGGAAAGTAATAAAACATAAGCTATGGGACATGAGGGAGAAAAGGTATATGTGTACAGATGTGCCTAAATGATTTTGTGCAAAATACCACATCCTGAACACAAAACTCCAGTGGTCCTGTTACAAGTGGTTATTTAAACACCTTGTTTGCCCCTCTTGTATAAACTTCTATTAAACCAGGGACAAATGTATCAGTCTAAGATAATCACAGTTATTTTCCTATCTTCATTGATGATTGAAAGAAAAGGTTACAAAGACATTGTTAAAAGGAATCAATGAAAAAGTAGAACAACTTCAGGGGTTGGGGCTGAAATTTGAAAAAAATGTAGTCTGGTTTTCTATAGACAGGAAATACAGGGGCAGGGTCATAGAAGATAAGCTAGAAAGAATAGAAGAGGCCAAATTAAGTACAGATTGAGAAACGTGTAATAGATGAGAGGGTAATAGGAGTAGGGATTTAATGTAGTGGCAGAGGGAATGCAAAAACGGAGGCAGATATAAGAGAAAGTGCATTTTGTGAATGGAAGATAGGATACCTTTTGGATAGAAAGGTAGACTTGTTGAGATACTTTCCCCGCTCCTGTATAAACTGTTTTCATTAAAAGCAGTATACATCTCTGTTCTGTTGATATTAAAGATTAAAGGTGTCAGTGGGTCTGTATGCTCCAGTATTGCTGGGGAACAGTTGTCTTGATGTTTGTTGTAATAAGTACTTCATAGGAGATATAAAGTACAGTACAGTTGACCCTTGAATAACATGGGTTTGAAGCTTGCAGGTCCATTTGTATGTGGACTTTTTGCAGTAAATATGTTTTAAAGTTTTTTGGAGATTTGTGACAATTTGAAAAAATGTTTCTTTTTTCTAGCTTATTGTAAGAGTGCAGCATATAATACATACACAAAGCGTGTGTTAATCAACTGTTTGTATTATCAGTAAGCCTTCCTGTCAACAATAGGTAATTAGTTAAGTGTTTGGGGAGTTAAAAGTTATATGTGAATTTTCAACTGTGTGGGGAGTTGGCCCCCTAAACCTGCATGTTATTCAAGTGTCAAGTCTAGATGTTTCCTGAACAGGGAAAATCTCAGAGTCACCCTAAAATGTAAGCTGCTTATTAAGTAATTGATTCTAAACTTGAAGAACTGGATTCTAGACTCCTTTTTTTTTTTTTTGCCTAATTGCATTACCGGAATATCATTTGTTCTCTCTTGGTGCCAATCTTTTCATGTACTGAGTGAGAATTATTCCTTGCCTACCTGCAGTTGGGAGGTTTGGCCTTCCTCCCAGCTCCATGTGTATGATTCATACAGCTTCCCATTTTCATTGGAATGGGGTCTGGAAATTTTCTCCAAACTTCACATTTAGATAGACGCTAAAGAAACATCCTTAGGATGACCTTGGTATTTGCTTGTGAAATCACTAAGAAATTCCTCTGTACTATGGCAGGTTGAAGCATGAATTTCTTTTTCGATGTCATTGATGTAGGAAATAGGAAATCTGAAGAGCCTGCTCTGCTTAGATGTGTCTGAAAACAGGTTGGAGAGACTTCCTGAAGAAATCAGTGGCCTGACTTCACTAACAGATTTAGTTATTTCCCAGAACTTACTAGAAATGATTCCGGATGGCATTGGTGAGTATGGAGGATAATTAACGACTATAGGCACAGCTGTTGCTTGAGCATTTGGAGCACAGCGGTCCACGGTCACCACTCCCAGATGCTGGGGATGTGGCTCCTGTAGTCTCCTCGTTGTTTCTTTGTTTCTAAAGGAAGAAGGAATGCAGAGAGTATTTACTACAATGTAAGTTTCCCTATGTGTTGATATTACTGTCATCCTGGCTTGGTAGCAGTTATAGCAATTATCACTTACAAATATTGACTCATATCTATTTCATCCACGTCTTGTCTCATTGATTTCAGTAGAGATTAGCCCAAATAATAGAATGTGTTTCAGGTATGTGAGCAATCACTAGGGAAGTTCTAAGTGAGCATCCTGCATAGGTAATGAGGAAGTAAGTCGAGCCATACAACATGACCTAGGGAAGGGCTCTAAAAGGGAACTTGGTATGCCTGAGTTGAGCCTTTTCCTAGTACATTGAGAATAATCTTTTCCTTTAACCATCCTCTGCTGTTCCTTAAAAAAAAAAAAAAATTGGTCCAGACATTTCCTTTACCATAAAGGAATTGAGTCCAGTGTGAGAAAATAAATGCAAACAGAGAAGGTATAAACAGGCATGGGCTAGCAACTCCACTGTAGCAAAGCCACTTAGAAGCTGTTGAGAACCTGTATTCAACCATATAGTTGTCATCACATTGCTGTCTTTGATCTTCATTTAACTTTTATTCAAAACATGAAAGGAAGTTCTGCAAGATTTTCAGTAGTTGGTGAAGCTCTCTGACCGAGGACCACTTCCTTTCTTGTATTTGGTCAAGATGAAAGTGGTACCTGATAATAGCAACTCAGTGGGAATACAGACATTGCTTTTAGTTAAGTCTGGCTGGAACATTGATGGGGATTTTGACCCTGAGTGTAAGTGTTCAGTGAGAATCACACATGGCATCTGAAAGCAGTTGTAGGGACTGGGAATGTTCTGTTGGCTTTTTATAAGAAGCAGGGGGCCTGCAATGGCTGAATTCAAGCCATTCGAAAGGCTGTCATGTCGAAAGAGGAAGAGATGTATTATATCTCCCGGTTCAAATGGATGAAATGTGAGGATTGTGGATCTCAATCTGGTTTAAGAAAGAGCTTTAAAACAAATATTTGTTACAAATTAGTGTGGGCTGCTTAGTGAAGAATGAGTACCCCATCACTAGAAGTATTCAAGGAGAGGCTACAAGACCACTGCTGGTAACACTGTTAAGGAGAACTCTCTGGGGTGCGACGTGTCAGGTGAAAGGGTCAGCCCTGCAGGGAATGCTAATGCGTCTCTGACAGTGAGGACGGGTTCACCCAGTGGGGCCATTGTGGCAGGTTACTGATTGTGCTGAGGACAGGGCTTCAGAACTGCTTAGCTCTTCTGCCTTGCCCACCAGGCAGGCCCGTCCATCCTTTCAGCGCCTCCTTTTCTCCAGCTCTATGTCTCTCTTAAGAGAGAGGCTGCTTTCTGGCGTTCCTGGAGAAAGTGCTGTCATGCTCCTGCTCCCCCGATCTGTACTCAGTCCCCTGAGGTGTAGTTGGAAACGAGAATGGGAATGATTTAGGATTTCCTTCACTCAGGTGGGACTCTGAGGGGGCTATGGTAAACCCATTCTCGTTTTCCACGGCCTGAGGACCTCACCTGTGAGTCCAGCCTTACTGCCCTGAGTGAAGTAGGTTCAGTCCCTCATGGGGCTTTTCAAAAATTACCATCCTATTCTGCTTGTATAGAAATGCTACTTTATCAGGATCTTCACTGAGTCATTCTCCTTCATAGGTGATATAATAAACTATATACACTCTATTGCTTTTTGTTTTTAGTAAGGATGATTCTTGGGGTAAGATGAAAGTCTCTCTCCTTTGTGTATGAAACATTTGCTCATCTTAAAGATCCATCAAAAGTCAAGCTGTTTGTTTTTCCTTAAATTTTCTGGCTTTGATATGATGTTTTTAATGAAGTGACTTCTAAAATGATATGTTTCTAATTGCTGACAAATTATTTTAATTCTCAACCTTTCACAATCTAAATGAGAATGATGTTCTATAATGTGAGGTGCTGGGTGAGGGAAAAAAATGAGTAATGGTTTAAAACAAAAAGAACAGCAGATAGGAAATACCAAGTGATGATTAGGGAAACAATTGTAACTAATGAGCTTAACTACTGCTTTTTACAGGAAAACTAAAGAAACTGTCGATCTTGAAGGTGGATCAGAACAGACTCTCACAGTTGCCTGAAGCAGTTGGGGACTGTGAAAGCCTCACTGAATTAGTTCTTACAGAAAACCGACTCCTGGTGAGTGTGGTTTGCACGTTCAAATGGATACTTACAGTGTGCATTTTTATCATAAAGACTTATTAGGGTAGATTCTACTTACTTGCAGTTTGGGTGGACTAAATGGGCACTTCTTTGTTGCATCAGAAAAAGGGAGGTGAAGCAAATGCAATACATGAAAATGCTCAGTTTTTAACCTGCCTAAGTGAAGACAGTGATATTTAGGCTCTTCTGCCAGTGCATGTGCGTGTCCCACTTGTGGTGCTTTCAGTGCAGGAACTGATTGGCACCTCACAGAAGTCCCCAGGAAGATGTAGGGATGAGCCACCATTGGTAAACTTGCTGGTACCTCTGCCATGGTGTCCATGGACTGCCAGAGGAAACGTTGTCCTCTCTGGGTTCTTTGAGCAAATGGGAAGAGGTGGGGAGAGGAGAAGAAATGGTGGTTGACCTCAGTGGGGCTGGGGCAGGAATGCCCTTTTTGGGGCTGGGCTTCCGTCTGTGATCTTACCCCATCCTAGAAATCAGGGGTGGAGGTGCTGCAGGTGGCCCGCGCTCCCACCAAGGGCAGAGGCCTCAGCGTGCACCTCGCGCCGGGGTGGGTCAGCAGGGTGCCGGCGCCTCTCGGCTGCCTTCTCCCTTCCTGCCGCCGTCCGCTTTCATCAGCCCCTCACCTGTGACTTCATCTCCTCTGCCCCTCGTTTGATTGTCTGTAGCAGCTATTTTTTTCTTCAGTTTACTTTCCTACCTTTCTCTTTTCTTTTTATCTATCTTCATCTTGTCACTCTATTTTTTGCCCTCCTTTTCCCGCTCCTTCTGCCTCTTCCTGGGGAAAGCCACCTCCTCTGGCAGGTGTGCTGGAAGTGACCAAACCTTCCTGCCCTAGTTTGTGGTTTTAGGCGTACAGGTAGCAATCGCAATGGTTGGGAAAATCGCATTCCCCGCTGGATTCCATTAGTGTCGAAGACCGTCCTGTGGGCCCGGGGTTCCTGCAGGGTTCGTGCTGCCTCCAGCAGCCCCGGGCACCCTTCCTCTGTCCCCGCAGCGGCCCCGCCCAGTGCTCTGGCTTCCGTGCTCCTCCAAGCTCACGTGGTTCTCAGAGGTGCAGGCAGGGCAGGGATGAATCTTGAGGGTACAAGTTCCTTCTTACCTGAGGCGAAGAGCCTTCATTACCTCTTTACTTGGTGTTTCTCTGTTCCCAGGTCTGTGTCTTCAGCTTCACTTTGTTGAAACATACTCTCATTTCAACAAAAATGTTAAAATACTTAATTCCGTATTTCCTAAGTGAGCTTTAAAATATCTGATATTCAGGAAGAACTATCATGCTTCTCTTGCTGGATGAGATTATATTCTTTAACTCCTTGAAAAGATCTGTTTTGCTGTGAGCAACACTAAAAAATATGTGTTAATAGTAAAAATGTTGTTTCAACAGACCTTACCTAAGAGCATTGGAAAACTTAAGAAGTTGAGCAACTTGAATGCAGACAGAAATAAATTAGTGTCTTTACCAAAAGAGGTATGTGCTTTTAAAAATAATAATAATTATTATAAATAATAATGCATACAGTAGCAAAAATGTCAAATACTTTAGAAGACTTATGTGGTACTTTTTAAAGGTTATATACTCTCATCTCTGAGTGGAGAGATGGTTGGAGGAATTTATCAAAGAATGGTTATCAGTAACGTTAAAGAGAGTCGGTGGGTCCAGATGACTGTGAATGAGCAAGTGTTGAGAAAAGTGAATAGATATAATTTTAGATGGGAGAGAGATTGATGTTTTGGGTTTGACATACAGGAAGTGGGGACACCATTGACAGAAATGGGTAGGAGTCTGGCAGAAGTGGATGACTTGAGGTTTGATTGAGTATAATGTGAAATTTAATTGCCCCTTATATAAGCCTTTGAAATTAGAAAACGGGATCTCAGCCCTGTTCCCGGGCAGAGGCTGACACTAGACAGCATTCATGTCTGGGGGAGTGTGAATGAACTCTTCATGAAGGCGTTCATGTAGAGGAAGGTAGTAGGAAGCTGTAGCCAGACTCTTAGGACATTTTTTGTCAGTGCTCCATGCAGGAGAAAAGAGAACAGTGACCATCCGTTGTGGAGAAAGCTGTGCCAACTTAGAGGCATTTAAGTTCTGGCAAGGGAGGGAAAATGCCAAGAATGAGAAAGAAGCCCACAGTAGACAGGGAGGCATCTAGTGTGTTGTTTAAAAAGAAGGCTTACTTTCTGTTTAGAGGTAGGAAGAACTTGATTGGAGATGCATAGTACTGAGCTTGATTTTTTTATTAGTAGTATAACCTAAAACTAAGTTTAAGTCACCTTTTTCCCTGCCATCAAATGCTGGTGAGCCCCATCCCCTTTGCTAGGGCCTCACATAAGAAGGTGTGGTATTGAGATAGGATCACTGGCCAGGTGTGGATTCCTTTGTGGATTTCCCTATTTTGAGTCTTTCCTACATTTATCTTGGACCTGAGTAAGATGAACAATGCTCTTTATAATAAATGATGATATTATTATAAATGTGGCCATATTCTGACACACGCTTAATCTGAACACTGACATTTAAATAAAACTGTTTCCAGCAGAAAGGCTTAAGTCTACATCTTAGCTAACCTAGGACACAAGGCAGGGATTCTGCTACTCAAAGCATTTTGGTTCCAGTCTCGAAGAGATAAACAAAAACACAGAGCAGATATTCTGCACATTAACTTCAATCTTGCTAAATAGCACATGTAGATGGGACATGCTAAGCACATGCACAGAGAGGTAGGAAAGACTGACTGCTCCTTTCTCTATGCCACGTACCATCCTAGGTGCTTTCAGGTATGTTAGTTCATTGGGTCCTCACAACAGCTTTTGAGGTCTTGAGGGAAATGTCCTCATTTTACAGACGAGGGAACCGAGGCCAGTGAAAAGCCTTCCTCAGTAGGGCTTACAGAGCTGGGAATCTGTTACCATGGTATCCAAAGATGCATCTCCCGACAGCCAGCCCACTGCTCTTTTGCTGGCCAGTAAAAGTGGGGCCACTCAGACAAAAATTCTGTCTGGCCTTTTCATCTCTCTAGCCTTGAGGTAAGGCAGGACCTTGATTCAGTAAAGAGCAGTCATTTGTCTTTAGTTTGGATGTTTTAGAAAATTAATACATTTTAGGAATATTTTCAAGGTTAATGCCAAAAAGAACACTTTTAGGTTTAATATTAAATACCCAGTAAGTTTCACCACCCACCCCCAGCTTCCCTGTTCCTCTCTTGATTCTGTCTTTTAAAGGAACATGTTCTAGATCAGAACTTTAGAATTTCGTTTTTGTAGAACTGTTACCATCATTTTAGCATCAGTCCTGTTTTCATTTTAAGAGAGTGAAACTTGTACTCAAGTGTTTCTGTTTAGAGACTTATATGTAGCACATGCTGTGTGTCCATTACATTTACTAGAACAGCTTTTCATGATTGAAAAGTGAAAGTATTGTGGAAATATTTGTAGCTTCAAAGCATTTTACTTAGCTATCATGTTTTATTCATTTCCTATCAAATTCTGATTGGTTTTCTGGCATCTAGAGTTTTATAAATGAATGAAGTCTAAGCCTTTTCCTTCAGCTGTGAGATAAAGCAGAGAATGTTTAGGTTTTTAGGAATCAGATCTTTGTAGCACACCTTCACTCCTGCTCATACACATACTGAGCTCCCAAAGCAGGAAATACATCGAGCACATGTCTCCAGTTCTGCTTTGGGTTACAATTGATAACCCAGTTGGGACTGAGCAGCCAGACTACCGAGGGCCTCCTGACCTTGAATTGCATCATGTTGGTCTGGACAGCACCTTCGTGCCTGCCATGAGCCTGTGCAGTGATTGTGGTAGGCCTTGTGATTGTGTGTATGTGTGTGTGTATGTATGTCCATGCGTAGGGAGGGGGCAGGCCTAGTGATTGTGCTCACATATACCTGCTTTACCTCCAAGCTTGATACCATTTGACCAAATCCTGCACTTTTCTGATTGGATTATTTTCTTTCAAAACTTTTTTCTTTCTTTTGAACAATTACGTTGCATGCATGACATATCCAAACTGAAGTGCTGACCAATTCAAGTTATACGCTAAAATCCATAGTTGTATTAATTGCCGTTGGTCTGGTATGCTGTGTAGTCCTTATTTTTTCTCTTTTTTAATTTGATAGTATTGTATATTATCAGTTTTATATAGCACAGCTCCTTAGTCTGTATAGCAGTATTTATTTGTATTTTTTTCCCCAAATGTTTTAGGGGAAAGTGTTTGTATTGTGTGGATCACAACAATAGGTTCTGTTTGTTTTCTGTGTTGTTATTTGTGGTAAACATTTGCAAATCAATGAATGTTTCTTATTTTCTTAATTGTTAGCTGCTTGGAAATTTAGAAATGTCAGGAAAACATGTTATCTTGTAAGTATTGTTCAGACCACACAATTGCATCTCTAACTTCCATTTTGCTTCCTTAATGCATGAAGATTCAAATTGGCTGACTACTTTTTGTGTTCTTTGTTGTAAAATATTGGACGTTTTCCTCCTGAACTCAGACTTTTTTAAATGACTGCATGGCCTGGAACCTTATTTTGTTATGTGTTTGTCAGATTTGTTCAGGTTATTCTTTCTCAAAAGAATGCTTTTCTATAAATTACATTTTAAGTTATTCAGAAATTCTGAAAAGCATAGTAACTTGAAAGCTCACCTAAATTTTAATTTGTATGCATGATTCCCTCTCTAATGGAGAGGAGGGATTTGCTTTCTTTGCTACCTGTGGCTTGCTTCTGATTTTTCAAGCAACTTATTTGTGTCTTTTATTTCTCATCCTGTTGCTTAAGTATGTATGCTTCTGGGAAAAGGAGGTTCCCTAAAAAACTCGTATTTTTGGTGGAGGGAAGAATTAAGAAGAGACAGTGTTGTAGTATGATTCATGGATAGACAGGGAGTTGGTATGTGAGTGTGAGTGATCATGGGTATGATGAGAGAGAGCCAATACCTTCATAATATTCCCCAGCCAAATCTGACCCTTAAACAACCTGGACTATACTGAGTTTCTGCCTGGAAGAAACTGAGCACATATCCAAGTAGAGTCCAGTCCTTTGTCTCCATCAAGTCAAAATGAAAGTGACCTGACTCTGTCACCCTTATCCAGTCAAATGTGATAAGAAAGAGTTTGCAGATCATTCATCAGAGCGTTTCTTTATCAGGCAATCTGTGAACATTAGTTAAGGCATAAATATTAGTATGATATTCAGAAATGTCTGTGGTGATGGAGAATCCATTTTGTGGATAGCTTTCTGCCTTTTGATTAGCCCACTTAAAATTATTTTAGTGTAAATTCCCATAATATTCTAAAATGAATTATTGATAAAAGATGATATAAAACCTAAACATACTAGTAAGATATAGTTGACTATGGGATTTCAAAATGGAGAAGGCATTCCTTAACTTAAAAGAGAGAATAAATTGTAAAAGAAACATTTGAGGAATTGTCTACATGAAAATTAGATTTCTGATCTTTAAGAAGGTAAAGACAGCCTGAGGTCAGGGAGACATTTACAACATTACAAATGAAGATCTCTCCTTATTCTATTAGAAATCCTTTCACGTCTTTGAGAAAAAGGTGTTCCCAGTCTAGGTAAGTGGGCAAAAATAAAAACAAAGAACCCCCTCCAAAAACCAATATGTGATTCATAGAAGAAAAAATAGAAATGGCTATTAATATGCATACATTTTAGCCCCTTCAGTATTCACAGAAATGTTAATTAAAGCGTTTTGACATATCAGGTTTTCAAGATTGTAAAAAATGATGCCATATGTTGGCGAGGGTACAGGAAAGTGCATATTACCATGGAATCACAAATTATTATGGCTTCCCTGGAAGGGAAAATATGGTAATATCATAAAAAACTTTAAAAATGTACATACCATTTGATTCTGCAATTCTATTAGAACTTTATCCTATGAAAACAACTATAGGTATCCATTAAAAATGATGCACAAGAATGTTTCTCATAGTATATTTAGGGGCAGCCAGCAGGCTCCGTATACCATGCCAAGCAGGTACAGGGGCAGCTCACCTTTACCAGGCACTGTGCCAAGTGCTTTCATGCTGCTGCTTGTCTAATTTTCACAATAGTTTTGTGAGGTGTCGGTAAATCATTATCAACATCCAACAGATTGTGAAAACAAGACTCAGAGATATTAAGTAACTTGCTCAAGATCACACAGCAAAGAAATGGCAGAACTAACTTGCAGTGTCTAGTATGGGTGATTTGTTGAGTGACCTGTGGATCATCTCTAGAATGAAATGATTATGGGGTCAGTAAAAATCTTTTTAGAAACATAATAACATGGGAAAACATTATTGGTATCATATGTAAACAAAGGTATTAAAGATCATAGTGTTGGTCCTAATTTTTAAAAAATGTGTATGTATATAATCACAAATGCATGGCAACAATAATGAAAGATTGTATTAATATTGATTATCTCTTTGTGGCAGGTTTTGGTTTGAGTATTTTTCTTTTGTGCCTTTGTGTGTGGGGATATGTGGTTTATATCTTCCTGTCAATGTTAAGGTACTTTATTGTAATAAGAAAAGAAGAATGCCATAGCAGTTAGTGGTACTTTAATGTGAGTGGCCCAACAATTCAGGGAGTCCCAAAGCCTTATGATTTCCAAATATTTCTGAAATAGGGAACATTGGAATAATATGCCACAGATGATGATGGGAAAAGCAAAAATAGTGTTTGGTTTCTAAGATTATGCATCGTATTATTTCTGTTCAAATTGTATTTTGACCAGGTTTTGCTTATTTTACATTTTCCTTTTTGCCAGTGAAATATGGGTTCAATTCTGTTACAGATTATATTGAAAGGAAGATACTGAAGTAAAAGGCAAGTTCATTTAACACTGAGGGCAGGCATTCACAAGAGTAGAATATAGGCAGTCAAAGGTAACTAAGACAGGCTTTCTCTGTGCGTTATTGAATCTGATGACAGTTTTGTTACCTGCAGTCAATTAATTCTTAGTGAAATATGACCTTACTAGAGGTTTGCTCAGTGACTTGCAGGCCCCATCTCCTTGAGATGTATTAATTAGATCAATGCCAAACAGTTAAGGGCAGAATCATTTTGAATTAAGAGACACAGAACAGCTAAACAAGGATTCTCAGCTATATTCTGTAATTCTCAGAGAATCCAAGTCCAACCCCTTGTATTCTGGGAAGGTGCTATTATGTGGTTTAAGGGAGTTTAAAAATACCAGCTTCCTACATAACTGGTAATAAGTTTTTTAAACAGTGACCCTGCTTCTCAGAATTTCTAAGTGGTATAGGCATGTTATGCTGGTGACCACTGAGGAGCCTGTAAACTCTGCCTGGACCCAAAGTAGAAAGCAAAAATACATATGAATGATAGTATAATAAATACTGCATTCATGTCAACTCTTCACCAGTACTAAGATTATAGTGTATTTGTCATGGTGACAAAATGTCCCATTGTCAGGGAGACTGTTTTTTAAGAAGTTCAGGCATGCTGAGCTTGCCAGCATCATCCCAGTTCCAGCAGCACAGCAGACACTTGAGTGTTGACTGCACTCGTCAATTGAATCTGGGATTTTAACTTCCTAGAAAAAAAAAAAAAGTCACCACGTTTACTTGGCAGCAGCAATGGGCCAGGTTCTGTGATAGGTGCTGAAGTTATATTTGTGGTTTCATTTAATTTAATCCCTATTGTTACTTTTTGTTAGAGTAACATATTCAAACCCACAAAGCACAGAACTGAGCCTGAATTCCAACCCAGGTCTGTGTGATCTCAAAGCAGTCATCCCTTCGTTGCACCCCACACCCCTCTGACGTCTACAGAGAACTCTACCTTTTGACTTATGGTTTTGTCTGCTTAGTAATCTCTTGGAGAAGCCAGAGGCTCACGCCATCCCTTCCTGGCTGATTTGGAAAGAGGGCGGTGTGTGACTGTTTGCCTAGGACAGCCCGTGCCCCTAGCGGCGATTGAGGCGCCCTTAGCACACCCTGCAGCAGCGCTCGCTCTTCATCGCCGTGTTTTCCCAGTACCATGCACCGCGCAGATCAGGAGGCTGCTCTGCCTGCTCTGACAACCCAGAGGGCCTAGGAGGCTCTCCATTACAATTGCTTTCCATCCCTTGGGGGTCTCGGATGGGTGTGAAATTGGAGTGGGAAAGGAAAAACATGAGAAGTAAATAAATGAAACTATAAACACAGTAAACAGCTCATGTGCTCCTTTGGGAATTCACATTATTTCCCCCCAAATACTTTAGGGCTGTTAACTTGTCCAGAACTTTTATTGCTCCAACAACTTTTATGAGCCTTCTCTGATTAACCACTTTAGTTAGTTAACTAACTAACCACTTTAGGTTAGTACAATATACAAATTGAAAATGTTCACATGGTATATAGATTTAGTGTCCCCAAACAGGTATCCTATAGGTGGCTGGCAGTGGACAGTATCCTGACAGAGTGCCCCAAATCAGGATGCAGTCTCAGCTTTATATACCCTTTAGGAGCTTCCTGTCCCATCGTGAGGGTCATGTATATGAATAGCTGATATTGCCTGTTTTGACTCCCTAGAGTACAGATAAATGCTGTCTCTTCAAAGCCAGGCCAGGACAGCAGGGCTGAGGGGTGTCCAGTCCCAGCCGTGTGCTGACATGGAACCCAGATCCTTCCACGTGGAATGGGGTCAGTGGTGGGTGGCGGTGGGGGTCCCTTCCATGAGGATCTTTGTTGGGATAGTCTAAATTTATCAGATTCCTCATGTCGATCCTCAAAAGAGTCAGGGTTTTGATTACTTTCTTTCCATGATATTCCTGGCCACCTGAGTAAAACTGATGATTCTTTTCCTCAAGGGAGGGTAGACTGCCAAGGGCCATAAATTATCCTGTTTCAAATCTCTTTTAGGACACGATATTGGGGTCCTATATATATAAAACCTAAGAGAGCCCGCTGTGGTGATTCTTACTAGAAAAAAGAAGAGTTTGTGGTTTCCATTGGCTACACATAGAAGCAGATAATAACCTTAAGTGTCAGCCTTTTGCTAGTAATAAAAAAATTTAATGTATTAAAATACCTAAATGAGAAATGTTGGTAGGTAGATAGGTTTCACATGTGGGTATAGATAGGATGGGTACCATGCTTGCCATGCACCTGATTATATATAGATGCAAAATATATGTAGATGCAACAAGAATATTATATATAGATGCAGCAGATCAATCAAAAGATCTGAGGGTTTGTATAGACCATGATTGTGAAAGAAGTGCAGAGGGCAATGTATTAATATGAACCAGGGGTTTCTAGGAAGACTTTATGGAGTAGAGAAAGTTTAGCTAATTTTTGGATGGATTGGTAAGATTTAGAAAGGAGGAAGAAGGGCATTTCCATAAGGAACAGTGGGACCAAATATATGAGATGTATTTTAGAGGACAGTGAATAAACCAGTTTTGCTGGGATGGAAAGTGTGAATATTGGAAAATAAAGGTATAAGCTAAAAACTCTTCTACATATTTGGCTGTTGTCCAGGTGACCAGAGATGAATGTTACTCCCTGTTTTCTTATATGTTTATTTTTCTTGTATATCTATTATGTTTAGATACTATGGTTAAATATATTACTTCAAAATCTTTATATTAACTCTTAAGGGAGACATAGGAAGATTGTGATGAAGGTAGTTATGTAGAAATTCCATAAAGATGTGTTCTGCTTTTTAAGATATATACATATATTAAACACATATAAATAGAAAATGGTAGAAGATATATTCAGATGTCATTGAAGATTCAAGTCTCTTGCCCTCCCTAAAGTGGGAGGCTGTGGAGTAGTTTTCCATGTGTCAGAGGGACATCAATAGGTTCCTTCATGAGCCTTTCCTGGCTATTGCTCTCAGCCAGGATCGCAAGTACAAGAAGAATGTGCTACTGTATGGTGTCCTGCAAAATGTTGTGTCTGGGTTTATTTTTCTAACCCCTTGGTGGAGCTTCCCTGTCTGTAGAAACCATAGCCAGTTTCTTCAAGAGAATCGTGAATTCTTTTGTGTTATGTTCTTTTTTGAAGACCAGACCCGCACAGAGCTCAATTACCTTTGAACTGCTTCTTTAAAAGGGGGAAAAAATGGTAATCACATTTGGTGCAGGTGCAGATATTCATATATGCTTTTTACTGGTAGGTCATAGCTCTTTGTTAAAATATTGTTGATTTTGCATTTGTCAAAGAAAAAGAATTTACCAAATTAAGTTGTGAATGGCCAAAAGCTATTAAAGGATGTACAGTAGAAATTAGGTATTTATCAGGTGTCCCCTTTTTTCTATTAGATAAAGTAGAATGCTGAAGTTATATAACTGGCAGGACTTCAGAATTGTGTATATGTGTGTGCATCACCTTTGGCCCAACGTTTGGAGCCTAGAATTCTTAAAACTCCCATATTACTGAATTTTATGTGTCTTGGATTATGTAGTTTGGTTTACGTATTTATAAGATGCAGTTATGTTAGATAGCAGTGGAAAATGACTTCCTTTTCAGAATGAAATTTTTGAGCTGTTTATTTTCTTGATTTAATTTAGAACACATGTTTAATATTTTGCAGCAATTTGTATGAACTTACTGGGCTACTCTGTTTTGTTATGATTTAAGTTAATCATAGTTGTTCACCAGTGAGACTTACAGTCCTGTGGTATAATTTGATACATCCTTTTCATGCCACTTGACATACAAGATACTCCAGTCCCACCTCCATCTCCCAAAAATTCTGGAAAAAAGATGTATTTTCTTTCCCACTGTAGATCGGCGGCTGCTGCAGCCTCACTGTGTTCTGTGTGCGTGATAATAGACTGACTCGGATACCTGCAGAGATATCACAGGTGACAGAGCTCCATGTCCTGGATGTGGCAGGGAACAGGTAAGCATGCTATGGTTTGCTTTGCTTGAGAGAAAGACACAAGTGCTCACCTATCCTGACCTTTGCCATGAGTCTTTGCCACCTTGCCTTTGCCTTATAGAATGTATACCAATTAATTGAACACCCAACCCCCAGGAAGTTCTTAGTCTGGGATCTGGAGTGGTTGATCTTGATGGAGTAGAGAAGATGAGAGGCAGCCCGTATGTGGGGCACTTTAAATGCTTCTGTAGCGGTGCCTCCCAGGATGGCGGTACAGACATGCAAGGGCAGGAGCGTGTCCCGAGAACCGGGGCTCTTAGGCTTTGCTTTAGCTTTTGAACTAGTATTTGGAAGTGATTGTGGGCCTCACCTGAAGAATGGGCCTGAGTGAGTTTGAACTAGATTTTAATCGGGGTTCTTGATGTGCTCTGCTGGTGACTCAGCCCCCTGAAATTGTTAACATAATTGTATTCAGGGATACTTTTCTGGCAAGAAGGATCCACAGCTAATATCAGACTCACCAAGTTATTCATAATCCAAAAAAAAGTGAATAGCCACCAGACTGGCATCCCCAGGGTCACAACGCACCACCTCTCAAGTTTTGGGGTGAAAGGTCATATTGGGTTGCTCACCAGTTTCTGGAATATGACTTCTTTTCATCTTTGTAGCATATAGATTTGTTCCAGCCATTCTGAACTAATTTCATCACCTGCAATGTCATCTGTACTTTATTTCCCTTAAGGCTACACAAGCTATTCTTTCTATCTGAGACCCTCTTTTCCATCTCTCTATTTTTATTCTTCATGACTCATGCTTTTATTTTCTCCAGGAAGCCTTCTTCTCTCTGAGTCTGAATTTCTTCTGTATTACCCCTAATGTAGAACTCATAGCACCATATGATAATTGCCTGTTAAATGTATGTAACCCTCCTAAACCTAAGTTGCCTAAAGTTAGATATTATGGCTTATGTGTCATTGTATCATGTGCCCTTTCCCAGTGCCAGGAACATAGTAGCTGCCTGGTACGTATCTGTCAACTGAATGAAAATGTTAAAAATGTTAGTTTTGTAGAATGAATAGCGGACCACTGTGAAGTGCCTTATATCTCAGTCTTCATTGCCAAAGGAATTTAAAAAATGCTTTTAAGTGTTATATAGCTAGATAGGAGAAAAAGTACTCAATCCAGGGGAAGGTGATCAATAATTTTCAATGATAAATACCAGCAATCCAAAGAGTTTGGGGGATTAGCTGATTAGCTGGTCACTGACAGGCAGGCATAAGCCACCATTTTTCATTCTTGCTAATGGATTATTGATAGTAGTGCAGGTAAACAGCAGTACTCAGCTGGACTCTGGCGATGAGTTGTGGCCTCAGGGGATGCTCACCTTTTTAAAGTGAATGCTTATAAGATGTCTTGACGAATTCTTAAAACCACTAACTGGTTACTGGAAACTTAGGATTCGTTTGAGTTGAATGTTGAATTTTGCTGGACTAAGCCTAACATGAGACTTAACAGCTTGAAAAAGGCAGTTCTTTCCTGGCCTCTCATCTCCAGTAGTAGAAACTTAGTGACTCCAAACCTTCCCTGGCTCTTGCCACACTGGTGAGCATGAATTTGCATCAGTGACTCTTGAGCAGAAAGACAGCTTTGAGGTCTAAAAACTATGGTTCACACCAGTGAAGGCCCTGTTCTCCAGTTCTCAGAAGAAGGGAAAGTTAAATTTTTATTATGCTTGGGTTGGGGTGGAGAAAACCCAATTAAGTCAAGTTGCCTGGCCACCATCTGAGTCAGTTAAGTGTGTCATTCAGCCCATGTACATATAGATTCATAACCAAATGGTAAGCCTATTAAAATATTTAACTACTACTTATTTAAAGTATTAGTACAGAAACTTATAAAAGAAAGGTTACCATGTCAGCTTTTTAGCTTGCAGAAATGTTAGACCATGAGAAATCATACCAAATACCACACAAGTTTCTGCCTCTTCTCTCAGGAATATAAAAATAGCAAATGGCACAGGGAGACTACATGTTAGTTTTCAAAAACTTTCTTTGACAAGTTTGATAGGATAAATTATAGCAAGAATAACTGTAAAATGCCATTTGGAAACTAAGTATCAAACCTTCTGGTACAGTAGTGGAGGAGCTGTCTTTCTCATCAGCTCCCTACGGGCACAGAATGCACATTTCTTTAATTCTAAGGCCCTCTCCCATAGGAACATCCACCAAGTACACAAAATTGGGTGTTTGAGGATCTTGGAGGATTAATAGTACCAAATACTGGAGACAGTGGTTCACAAAGGGGAAATATACCATTGAAATTCAAATATATCTTTTAGTTTCATAATCCAAAAACATTTAAAAATATTAAGAGATACCCCCTCATACACGTTGGAATGGCTGTTATCGAGAAGGCGAGATAACAGGTGTTGGTAAGGATGCAGGAGAAAAGGGAACCCTTGTGCATTGCTGGTGGGAATGTAAACTGGCGTGGCCACTATGGAAAATAGTATGGAAGTTCCTCAATAAATGAAAAATAGAACTACCCTGTGATCTAGCAATCCCACTTTTGGGTATATATTGAAAAGAAATGAAAACAGGATATTGAAGAGATATTTGCACTTCATGTTCACTGCAGCATTATTCACAGTAGCCATAATTTAGAAACAACCTAAGCCTTGTTAACAGATGAATGGATAGGGAAGATGTGGCATAGATGCAATGGAGTATTACTGAGCCATGAGAAAGAAGGAAATTCTGCTGCTTACAACAACATGGATGGACCTTGAGGTCATTTTGTTAAGTGAAATAAGAGAAAGACAAATACTGTGTGATTTCACTTACACGTGGATTCTAAAAAAGTGGAACTCATAGAATCAGAAAGTGAAATGGTGGTTGCCAGAGGCTAGGAGCTGGGGGGCATGGAAGATGCTGGTCAAAGGGTACAAATTTCTACTTATAAGATGAATAAGTTCTAGGGATCAAATAGTGTACAGCATGGTAACTGTACTTAACAATACTATATCCTTGAAAGTTGCTGAGGTAGTAAGATGTTAAATGTCTGCATACCACACACACAGATGCACACGCACTGGTGATTATGTGAGGGGTGATGGAGTGTTCACTGACCCCGCTGTGGTGATCACTTAGCAATATATAAGTATCCAATCATCACATTGTCCACCTTAAACTTACAGAATGTTATATCTCACTTATATCTCAACAAAGCTGGGGGGAAAAATGTTAAGACAAAACACAACACAATACTCTGGCCATCCTGTGGAATACTTAGCAGTTAGAGAATGAGTTATTTCTCTCTGTAGTGACATAGAAGGAGGTCCATGACACCGAGTAAAAAGAGCAAGTGTTGAACAGTTCATAGTACTCTCATATTTGTTCTTAAAATAACTTATCCATGCAGTAAACCAAAATATTAATAGTTCTTTTAGAGGCAGATGGAGACATGAGGTTACAGGGGTCTTTTGCTTTAGATATTTTGGTATTTAAACTTTTTTCACTAATTATGCTCTCTATTCATATATATCTTTAAACAATTTTTTAAAACTTTGCTTCAAACTAAAAATTCTAGTAGGAGGTAACAGACAGAATGAAATATTCAACTGTAAGAAATATTCAACCACAGAAGTTAGTATTACATTAATCAGTAGGCCATGTTTGATTGTTAAATTTGACGATGCAATTGCTATAGTAGTTTAGAGGTGTGGAAGGTCACCTCAGGTTGTGTTGCTCATGGATGTAACTGGAAATGAGAGGCTCACATTTCAGTTATTCACTTGCTTTAGTTCTTGTACCACTGATATAAAGAGTTAACTGTAGGCTTTTTATTTCTGAGGGTTGTGGTCCTAAATAGAACTCAGAGATGTGTACAAATGAGGCTGTGGTTTCTTCTGTTGATTCTGTAGTGTACAGAAGGCACCAGAATAAACCAAAAAATGTATTATTAACTCCTCTGGAAAGCAGGAATATATTTTTTTTAGATCTGTTTTCTGACTTGTCTCTGGGATGGTTCACCCAAGAAAAACAGGAGTCTGTGTGCCTTTTTTTCCCCCAGGCAGCAGTGAATCTGTGAGAGGGTCGCCCAGCCTGTAGAAACTGTGTGTGGACTGGGCAGGGAACAGGGCCTTTTCCTCTCTGGCACTGCTGGGAGCACCTCTGTCCCTGAGACAGCTGTTAACAAGCTCACATGTGGGGTGTCCTTGGTCAGCAGCAGCCATCTTCAAACTGGCACTTGTATTCTGTGTGGATAAACTGGTATTTGAGCCAACGCACTAATCTCTCATGGCTTCGTTAAATGTGATTATAAGATGTTGGAGAGTCTAGTAATTTGTTTTAGCTTTTACCATCTGATTTGTCATCCTTACAAACTGTTATTTATTATTGATGCTCTGTTGAGCCTTTTCTTTATAACTTTGCTTTAGCATTTAGCTGGGAAGCCAGTTATTAGCCTGAGACGGTACACTTGACCATGTTTGAGTACCAGTGTTTTGTGCCAGCTCTCAGATCTGATTTATTTTTTCTTTATACCCTCATGATTAAGAAGGGTAGAGATGCTGACTATAGATTTCTTGCCTGAGACCTCGAAGGTATTAGTTTAACTCCTTTTTAAAAAGAAATAGGAACAAGCTTTCAAAAGAAGTTATCATTTTGTCAGTAAAATGAGAAAGAGTTTGATGTACTTTAGGCTTTCACAGTGTGTAAGGATATTCTTTTAAAACAATCCCTGTCACAGTGCCTGGCAAATACATGTCTCAGGTCTTTAACTTTCTTGCATTTGTGTATATGGGTGACAGCCTCTGGGCAGAGGCAAAAGTAATTCATGGTATAAGCATAAGAGATAACACTTTCTATCCTACTTCAAGATCCACTACTTCAGAATAAGGAGCAGTGGAGTCATGAATCTGCTGTCCCCTTAGATCCCCTTGGGCCTCCTTTGCGTGGTTTGAGCATTATCATTGCACTGGGTGGGTTTGGGGATTTAAAAACACATTTCTCACCCAATTTGGCTCTACACAGAGTTTTCTCAGGGGTACTTCAACTATGCAGGTCTCATGGGTGTACTGACTTTAGAACCTCCCATGTATAAGGTACAGTTCCATGGTACTTCCTCAATACCCACCCAATATATGTGTGTGGGATGGCACAGCCTTCACTAGGCTAATTGTTAGGAAAAGAAATTATTTTCTCACCTCCATATCTAGTGACATAGGAAATCTTTTGCAGAACACATTAATTGTTCTCAGGAAAAATTTGTTAAAAATGTATTTGTTGTTAATACTTTAAATGTACTCTTTGATAATTTTTTACTTCATTTGTTAAAGTAACTTAACCAGTCTGTGCTTAGATTTTACTTAGATTAGTGTTATAGTACTCTTCATATCTCTACAAGTTCTCTTGATATCTCCACCTGGAGTTCTAGTGTATTACCCATAAAATGGTATAAATGTCCGATGCAGTAGTAACCCATTGGTAAGACGCACAGGTAGATCCCCCATATGTTAACTGGAGGTAGGTGCACAATTTCATCAAAAGAAGCAGCCCAGGAATAGATGCTGTCATAGCATTTCCTATAGAATTAGTGGGCCAGAGATTTCTTTTAAGAAAATGTGCCTCATTTTCTGTACTGTAGTTAACAGAATGTGAGTAGCTTATTATCATCTAGCATATGAAGTCACTTCTGAGATTGATCCATAATTCAATACATGGAGCTATCCTTAGAGTGAAAATACTTAATCAAACATAACCTTAAATTCTTTAAACCTTAAATTCCTGGTATCTGCATAGGTCTGGTTGTTTTCAAAGTGAGTTAGTAAACTTGTGCAAAGCACTGACTTTTCCTGAAGTGGTGTTTTCACCTCAACACTGTTAGTATTTGGGGCCAGGTAATCCATTGTTGGGGAGGCCATCCTGTGCTTTGTGGGGTACTTTTAGCAACATACCTGGCCTCTACCCACAAACTGCCAGTAGCAACCCAAAAATGTCTGCGGACAGTGCCTGATGTCTAGACCGGTGCATGTGATTTTGGTTGTGGGCTTCACTAAATAGATTGAACTGGTTGCAGCCAATCTGTCAAATATTTGTGCAAACATAAATGTAAAACTAATCTGTAGGTGTCATATTACAATTTTGAAGTGCTTTTATATTTGAAACTGAAATTATCGGATGTGTATATTAATTATCACCTAGCAGTTAGAGAAGTGGGGGCTTCTAGAAACTGAAAGAAAAGTTTAAAATGGAATACCTAAAATAAACTCCCTAGAGAAAACAAGTGGAGTCTATGAAAACAAGTTTTTAAATCTTTAACTGCAACTTAAACCCTTCAGCACCCTGGGCATCTCCTTCCCTTTGCCCTGGTTTACCAGGAGTTGCTGGAAGCAGCTCATCGCACAGCGTCCTTCCAGCCCTGCTGCTGAGGCTGTTGCTCTTGATTTCAGTAAGAACTTGGGCTTCTGGGTCCTTCCACATTTATGCTGGCTTTTTTCCACCCCCTTTAAATTGAAGCCTCTTAGTATAAGACTGAAAAATGTGTCCTGTAATTTCCTGATTTTTTTGCCCTATGGCCTCAGGGGCTAATGAGAATGGTGGTAACACAGAAAGGGGAGGTACAGTAACCTACTGAAGGGACCCCTTTCAAAGAGTAAATCAAGTATCACTATAAACATGATGTCTTTTTACACACTGAACCCAGTCCCAGGAAGTTGCTTTTAATCTTTTTTTTTTCTGTTTTCATTGATAGGAGTTGATTTAATTTCAAAATTTGAGATCCTGTTATCTCCTCTTGCTTTAAACTAGGTTGCTGCATTTGCCTTTATCCCTGACGGCCTTGAAGTTGAAGGCTTTGTGGTTATCTGACAACCAGTCCCAGCCTCTCCTCACGTTCCAAACAGACACAGACCATACCACAGGAGAGAAGATTTTAACCTGTGTCTTACTTCCTCAGCTGCCTTCTGAACCCAATTGCCAAGGTGAATACAAGGACAATATTTGCATGGCCACAAGAATTCGTAGGAGGTACTATCTATCCATAAGACCTCTCACTCCCACTTGTGACTGTATTTTGTATCATCTGCCTCTAGAACCGGTCCAGATGAGGTCATTGTGGGTCTCTTCTGGGAAGGTTCCCCTGCATCTTTGCAGAAAAGTGCTCCTCCCACCTGTTTATCACATCTGAAATTCCTTAAATAGCCTTTTGGTTTTGAATTAGAGCTAAGGCTGAAAATACAAATACTCCTAGAAAAGGTAAGAGTCAGTTAAAATCCCAACTGATGGTTTAGAAGATTGTATTGAACATCACTGGAAAACAATTTTTGGGCCAGTTGAGTTGTTTTGAATCATTGTACCTTTGCTTTGTAAATTGCATGATTTTAAAAAATATTCACACTAACATCAGAAAGCTGTTAAAAATCCTTTGCTGTGAGCTGGTTTTGATACAAGAGGATTAAATTGCCCTGAGAGAATGGCGGTCTCCCAAAGGGAAGGGTGCCAATTCTAGCCTGTTACATGAGCTTTTAAGGCCCCCCAAGAGAAAAATGTGCTAAAACAGTAAGGAAAGTACTAGCGTCCAACATGTGCAGCCACTTCACTGTCATGAGAAAGTTTTTAAAGTTAGCATACAGAAAAAGAATTGCGAAAAAGGACTCCATAAATTATTATGGCATTCTGTAATGATATGTCAAACATACCAATTTATCAGATATTTTATATGATCTCAAGTAGACTTGGGCATCACTGAAAAGAAAGCGCAACCCCAGGCCTTTTTCTTTCTGTTTTTTAATTTTTAAAATCATTGCGCAGCAGTTGCCCCTCACGTGCAGCCGAGGTCCCTGCTGATACGTTCTTTGCCGTGACAGAGAGCCTGCCTCGGTGTGGCGCACTGGAGAGCTTGGTGAATGGCGTCTCTGATGAGGCCTGGAATGAGCGCGCAGTCAACAGAGTCAGCGCGATCCGATTTTTGGAAGATGAAAAAGATGAGGAAGACAATGAAACGGTATGGAAATGGAGATTCTTGGCCTCCGCAGAGCTCAAAAGCCTTCTAAAATTGAGAGTGTCCCCTAATAAGGAATTCTATAATTTTCAAACTGTCTATTTTCTGTTTGGTCTTCAGCAGTTAAGAATTTTTTTTTAGAGGACAAGACTGGGTGCTTCTAGGTATTGGTTCACCAAGTGTATGTAAGGCAAATGAAACTTTCTTTTTTGTTGTTGTTGTTGGAATAATTTGTGGTGCTTTTTCTTTATTTGTGATAGTTTCCCCTCCTACCCTGATTGCTTTCTTCAAATCGATTGAGAATTTTTTCTTTTTTTCCTGTTCCCAGTGAATTGAATCTCTCCCTGCCCTGCACCACCACTAACAGCTATGCCACATTGACTCCATGCACACTGAGTGATGTGGCTTAGCTGGCCGGGCTGTACTGGGCCTCCCTCTCTCCTTCATGTAACCACTGTCTGCATCTTCATGCAGAGTGCTGTGGTCTGCTTGGATTATTTTATGAGTGTCCACTCAGAAATCAGGAATAGATTGGGAAGTACCACTCAGCCTTGCTTTCATGTGCACTGTCTCTCCGCTGTCCAGTGGCTCTAGGAGTGAGTGACGACTCCTGAAATCTCCCTGCAAGTTGACATTGGCTTCTTAAACTCCTTGCACTAACTGAGATCTTCATTATCAGAGCTTAGAAAGAGTACTGGCTGCCCCCCAAAACAAAGGGTGGTTTTTAAATTATTGCCTGTGGTCTTTGTTATTTCAGCTGTCACCAAACAGAATTTTACCCACTTACAAATAGTAGAGTGCAAAGTAGGAATTAGGGGTGACCCGGTAACTTCAACAGCAGTGGCTCCTCAGCGCTTAGCCCCTGACTGCTGAGCGTGCGATTATTTCACCAGCTACTTCTCTGCCTCCCTGATGCCCTTGCGCAATCGGGTCAGCGTGCTTCAGCTCCCCTGAAAGCTGCCGGACAGGCCGTTTAAAAGATGTAACTGCTATTTTATGAGTTAAAGAGCATGTAACATGTTAAATAATATAATTTTGTAAAAATTGCCCTCACCCTATTACTTCATCTCCAGTACTGCGGCCTTTATTAGAAGAATGTGAACTCTCTTCAGTAGGTCACGTAAATCACACACACAGCAACAAAATAAGAAAGAGGTCCTTCTCTCTGCTACCCTTTTGCTTGACTCCCATGCCTTGAGGGTTGAAGGAAGCTAGCACACATTGGGTAATAGAACATTATGGGGATTTTAATTTAGAATTTTTTACCCCTTTATCTTTCTCTTCCTCCACACCCCACAATTATATCTTATGAATCTTTTATATTTTTCTTACTGTTCATGAAAGTTAATTTTTATCTTACGCTAATCTTACATTTTTAAAAGTACTCTTCTATTCTGAAAGTAGTCCTTCTTTCTTGACTAGGTAGATAAGTTATTTGCAACACTTCCCTCTTCCATTAACTGCTACTAAGCAATTGATAAATGCACAGAGCTTCCCAGAAAGCTTTCCCGCCCACTAACCCATAATTTCTGAGAAGGTACCATACATATTGGAATGCTGCCGCCTTGAAGCTGCATGTTTGAAAGAGTATGGAACAAAACCAAAACACTCATGCCACCATTTGTTTTTAGAGAACACTTCTGAGACGAGCCACTCCACACCCTGGGGAGTTAAAGAATATGAAAAAGACAGTGGAGAACTTACGGAATGACCTGAATGCTGCTAAAGGACTGGATTCAAATAAAAACGAGGTCAATCATGCCATTGACCGAGTGACCACTTCTGTGTAGGATTTCACCACCAAGCTTTACCTCCCGCATCTTCCCCTGCTGTTGAGATGTTCCCATCTCCTTGTGAGGAGCCTCACGCAGTCCTCTGTCTTCACCAGACCCTGTGCATTCTTGCCCCCAGCCGCGTGTTGGGGTGCTGCTCCCCCCAAGGAAGTGCCTTACTCGAATTCATCGACCAGTCGTTGCACCAGTGGAATCCTGGCGTGATTTTTTTGTTTTTTCTGAATTTCAGCTGTTTGTAATAAGTAGAATACACTACTGTAAACATCTGACCTTCGTTTTTGTCTTATGTTGGGTGAGGGGGAGCAGGAAGGGGAATTTTTAGCCTCCTCCCTCTCAAGTGCTGGGACATTTTGAACCCAAGTTCTCTTGGACCTACTGATGAGAGAGAGTTTTATGTATGGGGAATAATTGATACTTTTTTAAACCTTTTTGGCAGCTCAGATGGTGTAAATTTAAAAATTTTGTATAGGTATTTCATAACAAAAATGTGTATTTCTTTTTTGTTATTTTATCTTGAAAACGGTACATATTTTAGTATTTGTGCAGAAAAAAGAAACAGTCCTAAAGTATTTGTTTTTATTTGTACCATCCACTGTGCCTTACTGTATCCTGTGTCACATCAAATCAGTTCTACATGACAGCATCCTTGAGCAGTGAGATGAGACTAGGAATGTGGTACTTTTAAAGCAGTGTTGGATTTTAATCAGCCATCCACCTGGTAGATTTGTTTTTAACCAAAAAAGAAGAGTCAGTACCAATTTGTAAATGGTATTGGTGGATTTTTTTTTTTAAAGGAGAACCAAAGGGTTAGACTGCTAATATTTCATTTCTTACACTTTACCTTTTCATTGAATGAGTCTCTAGAATGAATGCAGTGTCTGACTATACCTGCTTAGAAGGTATGCGCCATTTGTAAAACAAAATAGAGCAGAAAAGCACAAAAAGAGAAAACTGGCTCAGAAATTCAGTGGGTAAATAAATTATGTACTGCAAAAGAAAGTATGATTTTTATTGAAGAAAGCTTTACGAGTTTCATATTGATATCTAAAAACCATAACAAAGCAAAGCAACCTACAACCATGTTAGACATGTTGCTATCTTTGTAAGTGCAATTTAATTTGTAAATAGAATTTGAATCATAGTATAACAAAACATTGCTTCAGTCTTAATTTTAAATTTGCTAATTTAAGGGGTGTGGGGGTATGTTTTGGTGTGTTTCTGTTGATTTTTTTTTTTTTTTGGTATAATGTGATAAATGAAAAATGAAAAGTACCAGTCGCTGTGTGGTGTCTAGGAAAATCATGTTGTTGTTGATTTTTGTTTTCTCCCCATGAAATAAAGTCACCCTGGACATCAGCCATACAGCTTTTTAAAATTGTCACCATGTATGCTCAGATGGTAGTGGACAGCCAAGGGCTGTGATGGTGAATCCATCGTGAAATATCTGAACCTCTGGTCAGTTTTGAGTAAACTGCCTGTGGGCCTTGTACTCACTCATCCTTCTCCCACACAGGACAGACCCCAGAAATGCCTTGCACTGGCTCATACCTTTGGGGTGTGGTTATCTGGCCAATTGGACTCCTTAGAAGCCTGCTTTCAGCTGACCAAGTACGGTACCTTCTTTCACTGCTATGTGTTTACCTACTGGGTTCTCTCTGGGTCTAAGGTTGTTTGTCTATGTGTATGGGGTTGAGAGTACCATGGCACACACATGGTTCTTGGCACTCACTTGTATACCTTGCTCCCCAGTCTGTGGATTTTTCTTTTTTCATTTTCTTTTCTCCATTTTAAGATTTGGACATCCTCTGTTTTAAGCCTATAAAAATGGTGCCACAAACTCATGGGATGATAGATAAGCAAATTGGTTTTATTTAAGGAGAATTATCTTGGCACTAAAAAACAAATAGAACATGTGTAGTGTTTGTTTCCCTATAAAGCCTGCCCTTTACCACTCAGTTTATCATGGTTTTAGTGGAATAGAGGTGAACAGAGTAGAGTGTGTGTGCAAACTTTCCTAGGAAATTTTCCATACCTCCAATGTTTCCTCTGGCCTATCTCCTTTATCCCACACTCACTTGGGGTTGTCTGTTTTATTTTTGGCTTTCTGTCTGAGGTGTTCTGTTTGTCCCCCCTTCCTTATCCATTTGTGCTGGGTGACACTACAGTGCTCTTTACCTTCAGGATGCTGGGACCAGACTTGAGCTGCCGATGGACCCAGACCCAACTCTAGAGCAGGCCCGTCTTTCCCAACGAGGCCTCCCTTGTCGTTAGAAGGAAACCTTAACTATGTGAGAGGGTACCTTCCCCTCCAGAGGCCGGAGCCAAAGCTCCTGACCCTTTCTGGGGAGCCCGGTCAGCTCCGCACCCCACAGTACAGTCCCTCCTTCAGGAAGAGGAGGGGCTGTTGGTCTTAGGGGAGTGACCCTAAGGTAAAAGCACGCGGGGTTAGTGTGACCTGCTCACCCACTTTTTCCATGGCCCCATGTTTCCCCTTTTTAGCCAGGGAGGGATGCCTAAGTGGATAAAAGTAGAAAACAATTTAGAGGACATGAAATAATGGATGTCATTGATGAAGAAAAGAGGTAACAAAACTAGAACTATTTGCCTGTGTGTTCTGGGGTTTTTTTTTTGAAAGCTTGGAGAAATGGTCCTGTCCAACCAGGTCTATCTAAAACCTTCACAGTTACAGCCGTCCCGAGGCGAAGAGGCACGGAGGGCTCAGGAGGGCCAGCCTCTCCCAACCGTCTCTGGTGAAATCTGCCACACCCGGGAAGACATGCTTCGTGGAAGGGTGGAGGCTGGGAAAAATTCTTTCTTTGTACCCCAGGTGCTCTGAACAGCCTGTTCTAACCTTGTGAAAATGACCGACACCCCTGCTATTGTGTGATAAGGCTGCACAAACACTGCCTGACGAGGGTCAGTGCCGGAGCCGCTTACTAATAGGAGGCAGCCGGGGACACTGCAGCCCGGTGACATCTGCGGAGAGTTGAACTCTCCCTTCAGCAATTAGTGCTGACTCACCTCATGCAACTTTCCAAAGAGCCAACTTTAAAAATAAAAAAAAGCTCCAAACTTTTTATTATAGATAACCAAAAAGATACAAAAGTAGAATCATGTAACGGACCCCCCCATATACCTATCATCGCTCAGCTTCAACAATTAGGAACCCCAAACCAACACTAAGCCATTTTAAAGGAACCAAATGAATGTTTTAAAATATATGCATAAGGAGATTGCACAATGAAATAGCATAAAGACCCAGGAAAAGCAGACGGCAAGTATGTTCTCTCAAGCAGTGCTTTGGAGTTAGAGTTTTCGAGCATCATAGTAGCACAGCCATTGGAATATGGATATTAGAATCCCAGCCCTGGTACACTTGGCCTTGGGTAAGATCGGTAACCTCACTAGGCCTCATGTCCTTCACCTCTTAAAATGCAGCAGTAATAACCTCTTACAGGCTTAAAGTGAGATCTAAACAGGGTACATAAAAAATAAGCTCTCGGGAAGTGGGTGGCTGCTATTATTACAGGCCTTGCTGTTGTGGCTGTTATAGTCCTACCCCAGAGCCAGCGGTATGTGAGCACACGAGTAGTGTTTCTCAGGAATGGGGCACATGCCAGTGCTCGGGCAGAGAGAACTTCCTCTGGAAACTTCCTCACTTAGGGTATAATATAGAGACCCTTGGGCTATGTAATGGGCGAGGGAAATTTTAATTTGTCGGGTTGGCTCCCTTAGTGGAAAGGTTATCAGTGATCTCACAGTAACTTGTAATTGGATTTACTGGCTACCTATCAGGGGAAAGCTAGTTTCTACCAAGAAACCATTAAACACCTAGTTGAGAAAGGGTCTCTGTGGCTTTCCACACAGCGTCTCGTTCTTTGCCATGTCATTTTCTAGGTTTTTGTCTGTTGTGCACAATTACTGCGTTATCTCTAGTTCACCTTTGATTTTCATCGCTTCCTCCTTTTCCACCTCTTGCTGTGTTTTGTCTCCTGTGTCTCAACAGGAGACCTCTGAGGCTTTTATGTATCAGGAGGGGCAAGTAGATGGAAGAAATAGATCATCCATGGAGAAAAACTCTACTGGATAAAATAAATAAGTGCGGCCTGACTTGGGGAGTGGAAAGCACACTCCCATTTTGCTGGCGTGTTTTTCTTTTCTGCAAGCTGATGGCTTGGTGGGAAAGGGAAGCCAACCAGAAGAACCTGATCGAATTACTTTCGTGCAGCAGGCTGTGTGGGAGAAGGTTGGAGTCTGGTTTTTGTGCCTCACTGTTGGCCAGACACTGTAATTTTAAACTGTGAGAGTGGGCAGTCACTGTGACAGGCCAAGGCTCTTGCGTTCTGTCTGGTCAGGAATCTGATCGGGTTGATCCACTAAGGTCCTTTTGAGGCATCAGCAGTTAATTTCTGAACAAATAATGACCTGCCCCTGGGATAGTGAAATAGTAGTTAGAATGGCTGCTGTTTACTGAGCATTATGTGCCATACAGCAAGCTCACTGAACACAGTCTCAATTTCCCAGAATAACCCCATGATATGGGTGGTGGCATTTCCATTTTGCAAAGGAGAGAGAATTAAGATTGTATAGTTTTAGTAATTTTTCCACAATCAAATAGTAAATGACAAAGTTGGAATTTGAATTAACATCAAATTAACATCTTCATTGACTAGAGTCTGATCTTGACGACTCCTATATTTTGCTTTGCCCACCATCCTCAGCCCAGACACTATGATCTGTAATTATATTTGGAGTTGTATTTACCATAATGGTAATGGATTGTTTTAATTTATTGAGATTATTTAGGCCTAGGTTATAGGCAGAGATTGGCATAGAATTGAGTGGAATTTAGTCACCATTTATGCAGACTTGGGTCTTCTTTTGTGTCTGATTGTGGAGCTCATGCTATAATGCACATGCCTCCAACCCTCCCCCGAGTCCCCTTGCACTCCATATCCCATTTTCCTATGGTAAATGCTACGAGAATGTTCGTAGGATATTTGTTCTACCATCTCAAACTGCATGTACATCTCAAGACACTTGGCAGATAAATTATTTGGTTTGTGGGCGGCCAGAAAAAATTGATAATGTTTTTTTAACACGGACTGGAGTGACAGTTTGGTAACCGGCTCTCTGAGAGAGCTTTCATGTGTTCAAAAAATTGGCAGCTAGCTCTCGAGTGAGCTAATTAGTTAGGAACGATTTTCATCCTCAGTACCTTGAATAGCCTACCCTTGGAGACAAGACAGATAATGAGCACCTGGAAATCAGTAGTGCTGCAACTTGACCTTAATGTAGTTTGGGGGAAATAAGAAGGGTGAGTCATGATCTGTTATTGAAGATCATTCTTTTAAAAGGCGTTGTGAAGGATTTGACAAATAATGATTGCTCCTGTATAGGAACTATCGTAATCAAAGAAGCAGAAAACAGGAAAGAAAACTTAATGTGACTAAGCAGTGTTTAATTTGTTTGAAACTGGCTCTACCACCCTGGTTGTAGAGAGAGAATGCTTTATGCAGTCTTCACAGAGCAAGAAGTCCAGCTTGCACCAGGGCGTAATAGAGACACCCATGCCTGATACCACGGAAATGGAGTCCACCAATGCTTCTCTTTATGTGCTTTCTCAAGGTAAGTCATCAGTGAGGCTTTACTGCTTGCAAAAAGCTGTCCAACAGCCCTGTGGCACAGCACTCATTGAGCAACTAAAGGCAATGGGCTCTCCAGGGGCACAGTTTGTTCCTGTCTAGCCCCCAAGGGTCCCGTGTTCCCGTTCAGGCACCAGCGGCTGCTTCCTGCCCTTCCTCACCTGTAGGTGTGAGGGCTTGTTTATTTAAACCTCAGCCCTTGCTGCTTGGAAAAACAAAACAACACACTTACTTGTCTGGGCATTGAATGTTCTTCCTGAATTTTTGTCCTGCCCATGGGCCTGGAGGCATAATGGGTGGAGCGAGTTTCGGCATTCGTTTGGGAAGTTTCGAGAAGGGCTGTGGGCTGGGTTTGTTAGGTTGGGTTGCTCTTGATTTTAATAATTTGTTAGAATGTCTGAGGGTCAAGGAGCAGTGCTGTAGATGGCTATGGGAATTGCTATGATCTGGCTGTGCCTCTCTCTCACATGAGGACAGATGCACCTGAGGAGGCATTTTATAGGGTCCTGACAGATGTTAAGTAACCCCATCCATATTGTGTTCTCACCTGGACACTGTAAGATGCGCACTGTAAAAAAAAAAAAAAAGAAAAGGTTAGATGAGATGCCTGCTTGATACTGACTTCTCCACATCAGTGGCTGCCAGTCTTCATCTCCTGCTTTCTGATTCCCGGGCTGCTGTGTTGATGTCCACCCCCAGGTAAGGCAGTGAGCCCCCAGGGCAGGGGTGAAGCAGTCCTTGGGGAAGCCACGGTTTGTCACCTGTGGTAACTTGTCCCTGGGCCAATTCACTTACCTCCTGTAACCCATCTCCAGTATAGCAACACCACTTAACATAGATTGTGAGAAAGCACAATGTCAGCAAAATCAGCTCTCAAAGTTCTTTACTTCTACTGACAGCTACTTGGGATAGGAGTGCATTGCTCTTTAAAGGGCTGGACATTGAGTGGTCAGAGAAATCAGTGCCCCAGTTGTCCTGTCTCTTCCCTTAGTGACTTCAGAGTTTTCTTCAGTGCCGCTCAGTGTGGCTAAGCCCATTCTTGCTCCACGCCCTATAGCCTGGCGCCTATGACAATATCCTCTTTTTCTTGGAAGCATGTGTGCAGTGGTTTTAAACTGCAGCATGTGTCAGATTTCCTTGTGGCCATGTTAAAACCGATTGTGGGGTCCCACCCCCAGCGTCTCTGACTCAGTAGGTCTGGGTTGGGTTGAGGGAATTTAGGTTTCTAACAAGTTCCCTCGAGCTGCTGCTGGTCCAGGGACTATACAGAGAACCACTGCTCTAGTATTAGAAGGAGCAGAGGCTTCAGTTAAGCAGAGCTAGATTTCAATCCAGCAGTGGCATTTACTTAATTTTGTTAACTTTAAATTTTGTGAATGTACTTAATTGGCATTTACTTAAACCTTGAAAGGTTTTTTCTTAATTTCCCCAAGGTTTGGTTAACATCTCTCTAATACGGAAATAGTATTTACTCCAACATTTTTTAGAGAATTGGCAAAGATAGAACAGAGCAGGCTTTCAATAATTACCAGTTCTTTTGTTCTCCTGAAATGTGTGCACAGTGGTTCCCCACGTAAGCAGAAGAACATTTGATTTCTTTAGCTGTGTGCTGGACTTGGGCTCCTCTTGTTAACGTGCACAAGTGAATAGGAAGAGAGAAGTGCAAGCAGAAGTAGAAACTATGCTTATCTGTAGGTGAGCACGTAGGGGGAAGCCTGGAAATGCTGGTGGCCAGACATGGTCAGACTATATTAACACTTCCTAACTTGTGCCATGGTAGGAACTGTGTCTTACTCATTTATGTGTCTGTCTGACACTACAGCCAAATCTCCAAACCTACATTCTGGTTCTTACATCTGGACTATTGGAGGAATATGGTGTCTCTAAAAGTTGCAGCATCCCAGACCTCACCTGTGTTTTTCATGCTGTGCAACAATCATTTAGTGTCCTTAGGAAATGGAAGTCAAGTTGCTTTGTTTCAACTGTTCAAAGTTTCCCTGACTCTCTCAAATCTACTTTCTTTGTCATCGTAAGGATGAGCCTCAAAATGGGTAACTTGTATGGAAATATACAGAAAAATAAAGATCAATACATAAATTTTAAATGATACCTCTTTTTGTTCAAAATTATATATAACATAAAACTACTTTTCTAGAGATCTGAATAGTAGTGCTATTGTTTTATCATATAACTTCCAAATAAGTTGTGCATTTTTAGACTTGTTTAATGTAGTGATTACTAGCCTTCTCTGAGCCATGTTTTAATTTGGGAACAATATCAAACTTTTCTGATATAGTATGCCTATTAAAATAGTCAAGTGCAGGGACCCTTAAACTATATGTATAGAGACTGAATGGCCCCCAAAGCCTAAAGTACTTAACTATTTGGCCCTTTATGGAAAAAGTTAACAGGGGTTTCTTTTAGACAATAGGTCCCACTTAGAGGGCACTGACCGGAATTACCAGAACCAGACACCCACCTGGACACCTGGCTTCCCACCTAGACAGAATGCCGCCTACACCCTGGTCCTCACTACCAACAGCATTACCTGTCCTGCCACTTGCTCCGCCAACATTGGGATGCTCTGCAACATGAGCCCAGGGCCACCCTTGTCAGACTGCTCAGGGGCTGCAGCACACTCAGGCACCCTTCTGGAACCCTGTTATAGTTCTAGGCCTAGCTGAGGAATGTCATGTGACTTGTAGTCTCCATAATTGAAATCATTTAGCTCCTTGTAGGAAGAGCTAAAATACTTCAGAAAGTATTAAGGCAACACATTTAGATGCTGTCTTGAATGTTAGCCTTATTTTATGGAGCAAATTCAAGCTTTCACAAAGGAACTGCCACAGTTTCCATTCCCCACTGTGTGCGCCTCGCTGTCTACATGCTGGACTCTCTCCTTTCCCCAGACCTCATTTCCTGGTCAGAGCTAGTTCTCCCAGATACTCTCCTGGCCCTTTCTTTCTTAGAGCTTGCTCCATCAATGATCTGCTTTGCCCTTTATCTTTAGCTGCTTCTATAAACTTATTTAAGTTCTATTTTAAATAAACAATGAACCTTGATCATATGTTCTCTCCATAGCTAACGGTTTCCCCTACTTGCTGCCAGGGTTCTTAAAAAAGAGGTCTATTCTCTTTCTCCCCACATACCTCTTCACCCAGTACTGTAACACTCTCCCTCTAATAAACTGTGGAAACCACTCTGACCAGGTCACCACCCTCCACACTGCCACATCAGAGGACAATTTTTTCCCCAGCTTTTTTGAGACATGATTGACATGTAACATTGTAAGTTCAAGGTGCACAAAGTGTTGATTTGATGCATTTATCTTTTGCAAAATGGTTACCGCCCGAACCTTAGCTCCCACCCCAGTGGACATTTTGATTCAGCTCTTGCCTTTCTAGATGCGTCTGCTGCCTTTAGCTCTGTGGACAGCTCTCTGCTCCTTGGAACACCTACCTCAGTGCTTTCCAACTTTTTTTTACTTCAACTCAACTTAAATAGGAAACTTTTATGTAGCAACACATACATATACACAGCAGAAACTATTTCCAGTTTCATTCTTTTTCAGTGTTGGCCACAACCAAGTAAATTGTTTCACACATCAGGTTCTGTACGTTGAACCCTTATGCCTTAGCTTTACCTGACACACTTGGCTTCTCACACATCTCTTACCATCCTCTTTGGTCCCTGTAATTTTCCATGCATTCTGCCTTCAGCTTCCTGGCCTTTATGTATGTGTTTTTCCCTAGGTGTTCCTGTCCTTTCTGTTCATGCTGCAGACTCCAAACCTGTCTCTGTTTCGGACCCTCCACACTGTGCTCCTGCAGAAGAGACGTTGGCCCCAGGTTCTATTCCCAGAGACCTGTGCTGGATCAAAGTCAGGGGAGACTAGTCATCAGGCTGAAACTCATGGACCTGTGGTTGATGTAGGACAAAGCTAAGAAGAAAACCAAAATGAAAAGCCAGTTGGGTTTTTCTTCAAGGACCTGAGACAGAACCAGTGTTCCCCACTAAGCCCAGCCCATGCTCAAGGGGGATCCTCAGGCTTTATTATCAGTAGGAGAAGAAGAGATAATAGGGCTCTGAGTGACTGCTGTTAGGTGTCAGGCACTGTCCAGGCTCGGTATTTACACTAGTTCAATTCACTTTAAAGCACTGTAAGCATGGTAGTATTATCTGCATTGGAACAATTAAGAAATTGAGGCATAAATAAGGTAATTGACTTGCCCACAGTGGCAGCTCTTATGCTTAAACCAGGCCTGTTAAACTCTTCCAGTGGTTACTTCAAATGTCATCCCAGTCCCAGTGTTTGCAAAACTCTTCAGATCGAATGTCAAATTAGGGGTGATAACGGCAGAGAGACAGAGACAGAACCCCAACTACTCCGCTCTGGGGGAATTCCCCCAAGTTCAGCCCCCTGCGCCTGGTTAGCAGCCGCAGGGACTAGGGAGGGAGGGGTCAAATCGAATAAAAATGACAGAGATGCATTGGTGTCCCTAGGAAGCTTCTTACCTTGATGGCATCTGTGCATGTTTCAACCGGTAAGAAGCTGTGTCGGGGAGAGGGTAGGAGAATGGGGGGAGAAGTGAGATGCGGTGGGTGCCGACGGGGTGCCAGAGGAGTGGTGGTGAGAGGAGACTGCGTTTGGACCTAGGACCTGCAGGGAGGTAAAGAGGATGATTATAAAAGAAGAGGAAAGAACTTTGCCTACTTGACAAGCCTATTGTGAAAATTAACTCTTCAAGTGTAAATACAGTTTCATAGTACTTACATAGTACTTTTGGAAGAAAGAACATACTATTATGGAATAAGAACCACATGCAGGGTCTCTCTGCGCTATAAAGATTCAAGGGAAAAGCCTCATCCAAACGGGGGCATTTCCTGTATAGCTCTCCATTTTTCCTGTCCCTTGACAATCTTTTGGACCTGGTTTCCCTATTACGTTTATGCATCATACCAAGTTGATCACTGGGGACCTCTCCCAGCTTCTCAGGTTGACAGCATGTGAGGCAAAGCAGAGTCAGCCTAAGAAATTGGGGATTTTCCAGGACTATGGCTGAGATAAACCTACCTGTTAACTTCTAGACTCTCAACATAGCTGCTCTTCTGAGGGTCGAACAACATTACAGGCATTGTTTCTGTTCTTGTGACTGCTTGCTACTCTGACTTCTGTTTGAAATCTTTCCTTCACAGTCTTTGAATGGCAGATAAGGAAATTCTTGTTTGCTGATTACTATGTGAAGGCTTATACAAACTACTTCTGGTCTTTGCTTTACTGTCGTTGAGTCTCCAGGAAATCGACTCTGAGATGGAGATTTGCATGCAGGAAGTTTGCTGGGGAGCGTTCTCAGGAGCAATGCTTGTGAGGAAGTCAGGAAAGCAGGAGGAGGGGTGGGAGAAGCTGAGCTGCGATGTAATTGCAGCAGAGGCTACAGCCCACCCAGCTGGGCACTTGGGAGCCCAAATGAGCCAAGGAGGTGGGCCTTTGGACCCCTCAGTCAGTGAATAGATGCAGCCACCATTGGAGAGGAGGCATAAACTTGGGCAAAGCAGCTCCTTTCAGTGGAGGTCAGTTCCTGGGGGTGTAGGGAGGGTGGCAGGGAGGGACGACGCAGGGCTGAGCGATTAGCAGCCAACTCAACAGCTGGGCAGTGAGCGCCTTAGCTCTGACAGGATGTCTGTTGCCCATTACAGCACCCACGGCGGACATGGTGTCTGCTCCAGTGATCTCAAGCAGTCTTGTTATTTTCTGAATATTTGTCAATTTAAAATTATTTCCCTTCTGGGACTCATTTTTTTTTTTGAACTCACTTTTTTATTGGCATTTATTGTATCTCACACAGGAGATTAGGAATCATTGACTCTTAAATTGTATTCTGACTCCAAATGCCCTAAATTGTCTGCTGAGCCTGATGTACAGAGTTTTTCTTTCTTTTTTTTCCCTCCTGTTTCTGGTTGTTACATAATCTAATTCCTAATCCAGTCAAAGGATCTGATCTCTTCTGCCTTTTAAATCAGGCCTAACCCACTGACAGTACATTTTGTTACTAATGGTTTTAGCTAATCAAAGGGCTGGGGAGGTAGGATTCGTTTACTTTTTCTTAGAGAATATTTAGTAATTTTTCAAAATGGCAAATAGTTGTGCAGTCTTATATTTCCTTGATTTCCTTCAGTCCCTGTTTCTGTATCATCAACTTAAAAATGACAGTCAGTGTGTGCATGCAGCATTCACCTAGAAATAGGCCAGGAGAGATTTTAGAATGATTCTTTTCACTCTGCTAAAAAGTTGTAAAAGACATGGCCGTTTGGTTTTTTTATCAAATATGTAAGGTTACATTTTATGCACATTTCAAACAACGCATTATAAAGTTCTCATTTAATGCCTACGCAGAATTTGAACCATTCTAATCCTTCCCCAAGCTCCATCCAAAGAAGTGTGCTGTCAGTAAATTGTAGACTAGATTTGGGTTATTTTCATTTTATGGCAAAAGTTATCTTGTAAGCAGAAATAGCTGCTCCCCTCATCACAATCATGTGAACCACACAATTGTTTACGAGCGTCGGTACTTCTGCAAGGACTTTGCTGGCAAGAAAAAACTGACATCTTTTTTAACATCTTATAACAATGTTATACAAATATTTACTGTGTGCCAGTGCTGAAAAATGTGCCTCCAAATCAAAATGTGCAACAGAAGATCTGACAAGACATTGTGAAGAAGACCAACAACTGCCCCGGTTGTTGAAAATTCTCTGCAGAAAATTAGCACTGATGCTTAGAGAATATAAGGCAGCAGTACAACAGGTCCCTCCCAGGTTTGCAAAAACTTTCAGATGACCAGAAAAGGGCAGTGGGAATGTCAGAGGTATGCTTGTCGTGTCAGTCCCATCTGAATGAGGGTCTTGGTTTGCAATGCTTGTATGTATACACTCTCTGGGGATGCAACTCATTAAATTAATTTTTCTGGAAAAACGAAACTTGAATTATGCAAATCTTTGGGATTCTCTCAAAATAAAGCCACACTACTTTGAAGGCTTTGGTTCTCTGGTTTCATTTTGCTGTTGCGGGTATTTATTTATTTATTTATTTATTTATTTATTTATTTATTTTTACTGGGCTTATCCCTTAGTTTGTAATCAGTTGTAGGCCATTTTCAGGAGGTTAGGCAAAGACTACAGAAGCAAGGAAGGAAAGGGAGAGAAGTGAAGGAAAGGACAGAAACTTGAGAAGGTCTAGTAATGAGAAAACGTACCGGAAGCCAAGGAGAGAAACAGTGCTAAAAAGGCAGCAGCTGTCTGCCAGCTGAATGGGGCTGGTTGGCGGAAAGAAGTCTGACCTCGGTTCAAACAGGAGCTTCTTTACCTCCTCACTTAGCCACTGACGCTTGTTGGTTTCTGTTCCTCCAGGGTCTAGAGAAGCGAAAGTCTCTGTACATGCTTAACTGTACATGCTTAACTGAGTGAGTAACTCTTTGCTCTTCTGTCACGATGAGTAATTAAGTTGATCTCTTTACCTATGCAACATTGCTATTTAAAAAATCACGAGTGGGACAAACCACTTCATGATAAAATGAAATGATGAAAGGAAGCCTATATTGCTCAAGGTTTCTTTATACTCTACCTGTTGTAAAATCCTATCCCTTTAAGTTCACCTTCTCCTTCTACTTGTATCTATAGTTAAAATCCTTTTCTATGTATTAACTCAGTTTTGCGCTGACACCTGCTGTGAAACACTGCTGTCTCCTGCTTGGATTCTCTTCCTCTGTCATTTCTTATATTATTTGCACATATGTTGAGGTTCCTCACTCTCTATCTGGTAAAACAGGTTGTTAAGTGAAACTTTTGCCCAAGCTCCTGAGATAATCAACATGCAAGTGAGTTGTAAAATAGAGCATCTGCTTTTGTGGGACTTGTAAAAAGTTACTGGCTCAGAGCTGGACTGATGATTTCTAAACCTCATTCCTGCGCCAAGAGCTTGAAATATTGGGTGATCCGAGAATGGAGAGAGAGTTGCAGTTGTGCTGTGAGTCTCCCCCTTCTCCCACCAGCACACCCACCAAGGAGAAGGGGGAGATGGGTGTCTTCCCTTCTCTTCTAGGCCCACAAGAGGGGCTTCTACTGTACACCCCAGAGAGCAAGATACATGTCTCCTAGAGTTATAGGGTCCAAGCAGACTGACACTGGACACTCCCCTGAGAAAGCTGAGGGGCGAGACCCAGCTGGACAGCTGAGTGACAGAGAGCTGCTCCGGGCTTGGGACAGGCCAGCGCTCCTGGGGTTTGTCATGAGTTTTCTCCGGGGTGAGATCCAGGAGCAAGGGAGAGACGCAGCTTGGGGTCCCCTTGAGTCTTGTCCAAGGGGGCCACCTGGAGGGGCCAGTTTGGCTCAGCAGAGAGAAGCTGAAGATGGGACTGGATTCCCAGGAGCTTCAGGCAGCCAGCCAGGATAGAGATGCACCTGCTGGGTGTACAGACCTGCAGTGGGAAGTCCCATCTCGATGAGGGGGAGCCAGAACACCCACAGAAGCCCCAGTGAGGGGTAGCTTTACCGGACGCTGGGCCCAGAGCCCACGGAGCCGGCCTCCAGTAGCGCCGGGTGCCGGGGAACTTCCCTTCTCCTTCCCTCTTCCTCCTCCTCTCTAGTCTTTCCTCAGCACTGCAGGGCGCCGTCCAGCACAGCTGAGCAGGTGGCGGAGGAGAGGATACAGGCCGCCAGAGGGGAGAGGAGAGCTGCTCACCTGCTCTTTGGCGGGCTGGTGTCCTGCCTGGGGTAAGGCCTCATGGAGGACAAAGGGGCGGCAAACTTCATGTCTCCCACCCATCTGGATGCTGATGGGGGCCTGGAGTTTCACATTTTTGGGTTGAGAATGTTTGCATTAGCAATGAGTGACCAGAAACAACGTAGGGACAGCCTGAATTTTCAAGGGTCTGGGAGAAGTAGGGGGAAAAAACTGTTTTCTGCTTGTATTTCCCCATGTCAGGCTTGTTTAATAAATCACTTAAAATTTTCCCACCTATATTTTTAACTTGTAAAAACTAATATATTTATTATTTCTAGGGATTTTTGCCAGAATATGAATAAAAAATATTGAGAGGCCAGATGATGTCTTTGGAACTGGGGAAGAAAAAGGTATTTGCTCAAAGTGAAAAAATATAATGTAAGGGCATGATGAACTGAGCCTGTTTTCCCATTAACTGTATCTTCACACGCTTTAACAGTATTTCATGAAAGTATCTTCCACGCGTCAGTTCTCTCTGGGATGAGGAGGCTGCATTATTTTCCACTCCAGCTCTGCAGCCCTTTGGAGAGCAATGTAAACAGAATCCCTGGGAATCTATTCAGTTGTGAGGATCCTGTGGAAATACAGAAGACTCTCTAGCTAAGATCAAAACCTCCTAAGGAGGTTAGTCTTATTTTCCTGTTCTTAGGGAAGAAACTTGTTTTGGAATTGTTTTTAAGCCCAAATGCCAGGAGGATAAAACACCCTGAGCGTCAGCTTTGGCAGGACTGCGAAAGGAGCCCAGCGGCAGGAACCTGGCCGCCTGGAATAGCACGGCTGAGGGCCGCAGGCTCCTTAGGTGTGGGGGCAACAGCGACATCGCGGCCGCGGCCTCGCCTGCATGTTGACACAAATCATTTGCAGAATGGCTTCCTTTCCCAGCAAGGTGTGTTTGAAATAAATATTGCTGTTGCTGTGGAATTAGAAATGGGGAAGCCTTGGTTTGAGGGACTGAAGTCTGGATTTCAGAGGAGAGGCTTTGTAGGAGTGAGCCAGGAAGAACTGGCTTTGTGAAAGGGCCGCTCACTGGCCTCCCGGCCTGTGTGAATGCAGTGTTGGGTGGGTGGGTGAGCTCTCCTCTCTCCGGAATGTTGCTGCTGGGACTGGCCAACATCTCTCCTTTATCAGGCTAACCCTTTAAAGCTGAAATGATACAAAGAGTTTATATATGTATATACATTTTAAAAGAGTATTAATGAAATACAGTGAGCACCCCACACATGCCATGTTGCTCAAGAAATAACGTTCCCAATTGTTTTTAATTCCAAAGTAGTTGTTTACATTTATAATCACACTGGTGATGTATAAGAGTTCCTACTTTTGCACATCCCTGATTACCATTGGTATTATCAGACTTTTCATAATTATCTAGTGGTATGAAATTATAGCTGATATTTAATTCATATTTCCCTGGCTAATGCAATCCTTATGTAATAATTCCCATTCCTGTCTTTGCTTCATAGCATTTATTTTTCTTATGGTGTCATAGGTGTCCTTTACTTGCAATTCTTTGAGTGTATTGCACATATTGCACCCCCCAACACCGTTTGTGCTTTAATTGTTTACTCTTATTATCAGTGTCTTTGAGGAATAGGATGAACAGAAGTTTAAAAAATTTAATGTAGTCAAATATACCAATATGTTCATCATTTGCATTAAGGAATCTTTCATACCCTAAGGTCATAAAAATATTCTCATAAATGTTTAAAAAATTTCCCTTTCATATTTCAATTTCTTAATCCATGTGGAATGTGTGGGTGTGGGTGTCTGTGTACATTATACTTGACCAGTTGGACATTTCATACCTGATTAGGTGTGCTGGTACCAAGATTCGGGACAGGAAGCATAGCACATCCATGTACCTCTTCACTGGGTGTCCTCTCAGCACTGCAGTGGCCTGTCTTGAGACAGTTCAATCTGCATTGGCTTAGAAGCCTCAAGCTCTGTGGAACCAATAACTCTTCTCATGAAGGCATAGCTTTAGGGTCCTGGCAAGGGGAATACCTACTTACAAGTTATGTGGCATCAGGAAGGCTTCCCACAATATTTGTGGTCCATTAATATTCTTCCCAGCCAGATACAGTTTATCAACCAGGGGTCATTCTTATCAGAAGCACTGCTGTCTTACAACACAGCTGAAGGTCTACCTTTATCTGCAATATAATGAATGGAAAATTGTGGGCATCTCTGCTAGTTCCTGATTTTAAATGGAATCCATTTAATATTTTACTACTAAGCAAGATATCTGTCACCGTTTTTTTTTCCTTTTTTTAAGATAAACTTTATCAGATTCAGCAGGTTCCCTTTTATTCCTAGTTTGCTAAGAGTTTAAAAATTTTTAAATCAAATCATTATTGAACTTTATTGGAGATTATTCTGCATCTATTAAGATGACCACATGGTTTCTGTCTTTGAATCTGTTATTGTGGTGAATTGCATTACTAGATTTTCCTGAACCCGTTTTGCACCCTTGCGTAAATCCAACGTGTTCATGATGCATTCTCATTTTTATACATTTCTTGATTTGGTTTGCTAATGGTTTGTTTAGGGTTTTTGCATCTATAGTTGTAAGTGGACTGGAATTTAACTTTCTCATAATGTTCATATCTGGTTTGGGCATGAAGTTTATGAAACCCTCATAAAACGAGTTGGGAATATTCCCTGTGACATGACTTTGAAGAAGTAGACAAGCTTAGAACTCTATGTTCCTTGAATACTCTGAACAACTTACTTCTCAGACATCTGGGTTTTTGTGTGTACTCTGTGGGAAGATTGTAGCTATTGATTACATTTATAGGCTGGATCTACAATCTTTAAAGACTCCAACCGGGGGAGTGCTTGCTCTGCCAGCAGAGGCTGCGCGGTCTGGCCCCTGGCAAGACCCTATGACCTGGATGTCCTCTCTGTCCCTCTCCAGATTTCTCAGACGTAAAAATCCTCATGGGCTGCAGCTCCCCCTAGTGGCCGCAGATGGGTGACTCCAAGAGAGAGCCAGTTAGTCCTGGAAAGCCACAGCTTGGGGGAACCAGCTGGGCGCTGGCCAATTGCTTGTGTCCCAGCACTGCCGCAAGGGTGCCGCCTTTTCAAAAGGGGTGGAGGCTTGCTCTGGTCACGGGGAAATGAGAGGATATGGGGTGACAAGTGGGAGCCATTGAGGGCTGGCTGGCTGGCTGGTGAGTGGGTTGTTGGGTTCCCTGGGTAGGAACACCAAGATAGCCAGTACTGGTGTATTGATCCTACAGTCTCACTGCTCTGCCACACACTGACATTAGTTGCTAGATGGGTCTGATTGGCTGGGCCAGGTTGGACGGATGCCTGGGCAGGGGTGGGGCTCAGTGCTGCAGCTCTTTACCCACAAGTAAGCATGTTTTTCAAATTTTTAATGCCAGTTTCAGCTGTTCTATGCACCAGCCCTGATCACCCAGATAAATGTTTCTGGATTTTCTTTCAGCTCTTTGAAGATATTGAAGATTTTGAAGATGTTTGAAGATATCGTAGGCTTCTGGTCTCATTATTCTGAGAGAAATTAGTTATTAGTCCAACTGTAAATTCATTGTAGACAATTTGTCTTTTCTCTCTAACAATGTTTAAGATCTTTTTCCTCTTCTGATATTTTGCAGTTATGTGATGATGTATCTCAGTGTTATTTCTTTTTATTTATTCTGCTTGGGTTTCCTGATCTGAGGATAGGAATCTTTATTAGGAAGTTGCCAGCCATTATCTTTTGAATATTACCCCTCACCATTCTCTCAATAACCTACTTCTTGATTGCATATTGTGCCTACTCACTTTCTCCTCATTTTTTTTTAGTCATTTCATTTCTCTATAATGTCTTCTGGGTAATTTCTTCAGGTCTAACCTCCATCTCATTGATTCTCTTATCAGCCATATCTAATGTGATATTTCACCTGTATATTGAGTTTCATTTCTATTTGGTCCTTTTTCAGAACTGTCTGGTCAACTTTGATGGTCTTTTAGTGCTTCCTGTTTTCAATAATCTTTTATTTATTTGAAATCTTAAACATGCTTATTTTAAATTTACTAATTAGTATATTTAAATACACTAGTTCCAGTCTTTGGCATGTTTGTGGTTCTGCTTTGTGATTTATCATTTTGCTATTTCTCGCTCAAGGTAGCTTATTGCCTCTATGTTTGCTGATTTTTGACTGTAAAGTCTGATTCTTTACAACTTTGTCTGTGAGAAATCTTTAAGAATCTGACTTTGAAAGCATGGACCAGGGACCTGACCCATTAAGCAAAATTTTCATATTGCAGGTTTGGAAGTACCACACAAGGAGTGTGAATTCCAGATCCAAACCAGCTTGATTGTGAGCTTATAGTTAATAATCAAAGAAAAGACTGCCCCATATTCTTACCAGTTTACCCAGAAGCAAAGCAAAAATAGCCAAGTAGAATATTCCTACCTGCTTTCTCTATGGGGAAGGATGCTGGAGAGGCTCTATTTTCCTTTCTGTGGATGTCATGCTTTGAGATTCTGAGCAGTGGGAGTCAGAGTTTTTCTATTCAACCTCCTAGACTTCCCACTGACCTGGAGTCTGACATTCTCCACACACTGGTTCTTGCCAGATTAACCAGATTTTGCTATGTGCTCTACCAGGTAAGATTTCCCCTCACGTCTGGCCATCACATTGCTGGAAGTGGGCATATACTTTACTTTTAAAAAGAACCTTTCTTTATTCTTCCCTCTTCACCCTCTCTATTCCCCACCTCTTCCTTTATCTGTCAGGTTATAGGACTTCCAGCTGGGGGGCTGACTGTCATCCCACCCCACCAACCCCTAACTTCAAGAAGAGTCCAGTAGCTAAAAATGAAAGGACAATGGATTGCTTGTATAATTATTTACATTTCTAGTTGACTCCAGAGATCCTGCTCAGTGTAATTTATTATAACACATACACAGCATCTGCTATATGTTAGACATTGTCCTAAGCATTTACAAGTATTGACTCCTTCCATACTTGCAGTAACCCTGTGAGCCCATGTACAGTGGCTTGCAGAATGGGATAAAGACCTTTCAAGGCTTTCATAGTTTATAGTGCTTCCCATCTCCACCTGTCATATGTGATTCAAAATAAAACAATACAAATCTGAAAGATATGGGGAAAAAGTCTATCCAAGTGTATATTTTTCCCATGATAATTGTATCTCGATGGAATATGAAATCCTTCTCTGTCATAGCCTGACCAATACATTTTCTGAATGTGTCCTTGCTTTGCTGAGTCTCCAAGATGGGCTTAGGATGCCAGCTGGGAGCCTAGTACTTGTGAGTACTCATACTCATTTTGTAATTACAGAAAAAGTAGTTTTAGAGGGACAGAAGCTCCCCCAGCCCTGGAAGTGATATCCACCTAATTCCATCTCAAGCTTTTAAAGTATCTTTTATCATTATCTAGGCAAATTCAGCACCACAGTCTCATGAAAACCTATCTTTGCTTTTGCAGTACTGGCTCCCTCCTGTGAATTCAATCATTTTGGTATTTTGTGTTTTTTATTGCTTTGTTCTGTTTCCCTTGGTCACATACTAAAATTACTCTTTCAAAACCTCAAGTAGCTTGTTGGTTTCCCAGGGGCGGAGGAACAAGTCTCTCCATAACATGGAATGAGGGAAAGCACCTCTCTTCTTTCTCTGTCTTGTATCTAGTTTTGCTGCCACCCCAAGCTGTCAGCCATGTTCTAAAAAAACACTATTTTTAGCTTAGATGTTTTACTTTTCTTATTAGTTTTTGACATTCCTCTTTTATCAGAATGCTGTTTTAGTCTCTGATTGATATTGCTTCAGTGTGATTCCAACACGTATTTGGTCCAGGGTAGTGGCGGGCGGGGGTTGGGGCTTCTCGTCCCCATCCCTCTCCTTTCCTGGGACCTGCCTCCCATCCTCTCAAACAAGCCATTTACAATAGGAGGGGCTGTGCTCTTTCACAGGGTTCTAGGCACCTGGTTGGAACTAAGCAAGGCCAACTAGACAAGGAACCAAAGTAGTGGAAGGGTCGGTAGATCTGTTTCCTCATATGACCAAGATGTGGACTTGGTGTTGGCCATGACTGGTCCCACCAGGGGGTTGGGAAACAGAAGAAGCCTGACTGTTATCTCAGGAACTTTTCTGTTGGAAGTATGCATGCCCTCTTCAGTGACTCGTGTTTCAAAACAGTAGTGAGATGGTATGTTTGCTCGTATTGGCTTAATATGGGAGGTATCCAGGGGTGAAACTGCCTGAAGAATCCCTAGTTGCCTTCCAATGATGTCATCTCTGATAGAGAAATCACATCATTTTCCCTGAAACTAAAATACACTGTCCTCATTAAGCAGTGTGTGTTGGGGGGTGTAGGATAAGCAATAGCTAGGAAAAGATTTTTAAAATGTGAATGGTGCATGTGTCTCTTCAAAAATATCTCATTCACTCATTCAAAAGGTTGGCTTATCAATATTTTGATTTAAATGAATATATGCAAAATAAAACTCATTATATACTCCTTATGTTTTTAAGGTTTATATGACTATAAAACCAAATCAAATGTATAAATTAAATGAACAATACAGTGTGAAATGAATAACAACCACGTTTGAAAAGCTTTCCTAGGTGTGAGGTACAATCAAGTTCTTTGTATCTATTTAGCCCATTTAATTGTCACAGGAGCAGGCATTGCTCTGATATCACGTGGTTTAGATCAGAAACTGAGGCACACAGATCACTCGGCTATGAAGTGTTGGAGCTTTGCTTTGAACCCAGGCAATTTGGCTTCAGACAATGTGCATTTAATAGTGATCCTAAGTTGCCTCTAAAAGCCAGCAAGCAACACTCAGGTGACAGATGGCACTGATTAGTTAACATTAATGTGTGGGTAGTTGGTTTAGCTGGGGAGAGAGATGTGTGTGTGTCAATTTGATTCTTTTGGTTCAGAGTATGATGGACCCTCGTCTGAGTTATCACTGCTCCTGCCATGATTTTCTCTTTTTAACAGTGACTGTTTTAACCACACATCTGTTATTTTGGTGAACCAATGTAATAGTGTGCTACAAAACAAGTCTGGAAAACTAGAAAAGAGAAAAATTACTTCATTGCACATTTACTTATTAAACTGATTAATGAGCTTTTGCCAAGTGGCATGAAAAATACATGATTTGAGGAATACAGTCTGGGCAAATGCTGTGGGTTCTTCTGACTTCAGAGACTTAGACTTACCTGTCATTTGACAGCTCAGTTCTCCCCTCCCATCTTTTCCCCTCGTTGAACTACAAGAGCAGATTCATTTGCAGTGTTGTTTGGTCTTCCCTGGGCAATGGGATCAAAGACATAACTGCGGGCATGAGACAGCCGGGGGCATGCTGGGTTATTAGGCTGCAAGCAGATTCTCCAGAATTGGCTTATGTTAAAAACATGTAATCACCTTTGAGATAAAGACTCAACTCAAAACCTTAAAAACTGTGATCTCTCAAAAATGTATTTTTGAGGGGTCTCTGGTGTTTTGTTTGAAAACAATTAGGCTGGGGGCATGTCTTACAGACTAGAAGAATTCAGTTTGATGTCGGAAAGGAATGTGGGCAGGCAGAGCCAGCCACTGGTGGAGACCAGGATCACTGCATTCGATGGTGGCGGCCCCCGTCCAGGACCACCTCTGGGATGCAGAGCCCTGGAGGGTGAGCCAGGAAGTGCTTCCCGTTCCATCTACAATCTCTGAGGGTGACAGTGGCTCTGGGTCTGTTGTTGGGAGTTGCTCTTGTTGTGTTAAAGATTGGCAGGGTCCTGCTGAAGGCCAGGCTTCGTGTGTGTTAGTTTAGTGCATCTGTGGGTGGGACTCTGAGCATTTCCCGTTGGAGCCCCAGCTTCAATGTTTCATGTAGAAAGAGGGGTACTGCTGAGGAGAACGTCTTGACGTGGGATTGCTGGGGCGCCTGGCCCCCACAGTTTTCCCAGTTCGCCTTGTCACTGCTGTATCAGCACATCATACACAGTTAGTGCTCAGTGACTCCATGTTGAGTGAAGAAATGCCATTCTCTCTTCTAAGGTCTGGGGAGACATTTTTAGTTCCTCTGAGGCACAATGTAGTTTCAGGAATTTTGCACGTATGAGCAAGTGATTTATGGGCTTGTAGGAAATTTTCTTAAAGATGGCCTCTGAAAATTGGCAGGATTATCAATGAATTCTTTCCCTTTTTTCCCCTTCGCAGAGTAAAGAACGCTGGACCTCTTTGCTTCTTTTCTAAGATACTTCCTTGTGATGCTCTAAACTCTTCCTGGCCCCGGCGTCACCTGGGGCTGACGTCAAGTACACTACGTGTAGGATGACCTCAGTGAGCAAGTCACTCACCTGGCCCTGTCTTTCCTCCCAGTATGTGGGTAAGGCTTCTGACATCTCCTAAGAACTAATTTGTCAGGTTCCCGCTGGGGCTAATTACAGGGAAAGGAACATTTTATGGTGGTTTTTTGGACAAGCTCAGCTCAGCAAATGAAAAACAGAAGGAAGAGCAGGTCCAGTGCAAGAAGCTAAGGAGACAGAGCTCTTCCATGAGAACATATGAAAATGTTTCCTGTAAGATAGAATATAGTAGGTTTTCAAAAAAAACTAGTTTTAGACCTTTCTCTTTGCAGCTATAAAATTCAATATTAACTAAAGAACTGTGCTTCTGGTTCTAGTCCCCAAAAGTGTGCTATGAAGAGGATAATATTTACCCAGCTATTCATTTGGAGCTATCTCCTGGCCCCACTGCTCCCAGCTCAGTGTGGATTGCATTGATTCTGTCCTCAGGACTGGTTCCCTTTGTGTTTGATAGGTGTTGCCATGGTATCTTTAAGAAGCACTTTCCTGTCTTTGGAGCTGTTAATGAACTTTTATATTCTCAGTACCAGGCAGGGAGTGGAGATGGGCAAGAATATCATTTCACTACTTGAATTAATCCAGTAAGTCTCATGAATGTCAGTGAAATAATTGCAAAACTATTTGTATGCAGAGGGGTTAAAGAGAATCCTTGATAAAATGCTATTCATGCAGTGTGTCCCTCTTCATGCACTTAAAAATATATTTACTAATTTTTTTAAGTTTGGTCTGAACTTCCCAATATTTGTTCAATACTGGAGTTTGCCTGAGAGGATTTAGTCAGATGACCTTCTAATTAGATCTTATACAGTCAGTTGACATAATATGGTTTCTTATAGGACATCATTTTTGCAAGTAAAGGTGCTTTCTTTAAAGTGATTTAAAATTTTTTATCCTGTGTATCCTAAAGCAGCTTTTCCTATAATAATTAATTGTTGTCAGGATTGCCTGGCTTTTAAAACTTTAACTGGTTGTTTTAGTAGACTGCCTTTCTTTTTGGTAACTCTAGGCTTAAAAATCTTTGAGTCAGCAAGATCCTTCCAAATCACTGCCTCTTTGAATGGCTCATAATCCATTAGTTCTATTTCTAAGCAGTTTACCTTTTTTTCTTTTTTGTCTTTGTAGTCTACATTAAAAAACAAACAAACAACAAGTGTTTAAACTTGAATGTACTAAAGAAATAGTTTTGCCCAGGCATCTCTCTTCAAGACAGGGTGAAGTTTTGGAAAGGGAGGCCATTCGTGAGGGCTGTGGTGGTGCAACTGCTGAATGTCTGAAGAAAGGACAGGCATATAATATGGCAAAGAGTGAAAATGATCTATTAAAAATGTCCTGTGCATTTTAGAATATTGTTCAGTAACAGATGAGCAATATATTCTTAGGTAAATGTTACCTGCATTATTATCATTTTAGAGGCTGTACATCACTTATTTTCCTCTTAAAATCCAAAGCAGGAATTAGCATGTTGGCGAACTCTTGGCTACTGGAGTCAGCAGCAGTGGCGAAAGAAATCCCTGGAAGGTTTTCATGAGCAGTGGAAGAAGCTACACACGAAGGGAAGATTTTGGCAGTGGCCAACGGGAAGAGGATGATTTCTCTGATTTCTGCTTCCAGCAGTTTTGGCTTAGGTTCCAGCGATATCTCTGGAGACACTCAAGTTACTTACATCCCTCAAGTGACAAGCAAATATAGCAATCCTTAAACGTAAAGCAATCCTTTCAGAACTATGTTGCCATCTTGCCACTAGAAGCATCCTCGTAGATGGTAAACAGCCTCATTGGGTATTTGTGTAAAAATGTAATGTGTGCATGTATATGCACACACATGTGTGCACTGTGATGTGTGAGTGTAAATACACAGTGTATAGGTTGCAATTGATTTCTCTAAATACCCACATATTTGGAAACTACTTATTTTTTTCAGTCTCCAAAAATGAAATTGTCTTAGTCTGATAGTGTAATATGGAGAAGTTTATCTTGCATTCTCTCTTAAGGGAGGTTATTGGAGTTTTGTCTTCACTTATACACAAAGTGCAACGCATCTTTATCACTTTGCAAGCATCTGTCTAATTTGGAGATGGCAAGGGCAGAACTGTCTCAGGAGACAGTGGCTGTCTTTGTCTGAGGTCTGTTACTGACTGGCTGAGTGTCCCGAGGTAAGTGGCTTAATTGCTCTGGATTTCAGCCTCTAAATTGCTGAGACTTAGATCCATATGGTATCTAAGTCATCTTTGTCACCCTTAAGTTTCATAAGTCATTACTGAATCTGGAGGAAACAGGATCTTTCTTGCAAGGGTTTCAAATTCTAGAATTGCCAATTATTTGGAGGAGCAATATATATATATATATATATATATATATATATTTAAACAGAGACCATCATTACATTAATGAGTTTCATAAAAATTGAGTAATCTGTGCATGGGCTGATTTGCGTGGTTGCTTCATATCTGTTGTGGTTATTTTCTCTTCTTTCATAGGGAATAAGCTCTTGTCATAAGTTTTTAGGTCTCTTAGAAAAATACTGACTTAACCACAAGGAAGAGAATAAAGGAGAGAATAACTGTAATTACATCTTTATTAAGTTCTTAGTGACCAGAAATGAGAGAGGGAGAGAGAGGAAAAGTGAGAGGGACCATTTTTACTGCTGGAATGAAACTAAATTTTTTTGTTGATTTTATAATTTAAAAAAAAAAAAGACCTTTTCAAGTTTTCTTGTGAGTGGAGTTTTTACAGTTACTTGAAGGATTTGAACTGAAACATAATTACCCACTGTGGAAAAGGTTAATTTATATGGAACAGAAACTGAAGAAATCAAGGAAGAGAGGAATGCATGGATAGGAGATTCAAGGAGAGGTGGGAGCTATTGGTTGGTTTTAAAAATGATAAGAATTTTAATATCAATCAGATCTTGTATATTATAATGAAGCTGGCTGGAGGTTTTGGGACAAGCCGTATTATACTTTTCCATTAGTTTAAGATTTTATAAGCTTTTTGGAAAACAGTTTGATAGTATGCATCAATAACTTAAAAAGTTCATCACATTTGACCTAATAATTCTACTTCTGGAAATCTAAGGAAAAATCGTTAAGAAAATGGAGAAAGATTTATGTTCAAAAGATGTTTATTGTTAGTCTATTTTGAATATCAACCAGTCCCGTGATGGTTTTCTTCCTTCCCTGGCTGGATTCTACCATCTTGTATTTCAGTCATTCCCTTGCAAATACCTTCATTCCTCCTGTCTGCCTGTCTCCCGTCTCACGCGTCTGGTTAACCCCGACACTGAACGAACCCAGCTTTCTCTTTACTCGCTATCTGTGCCTAGCCTTGCTGGTGAGAGTGACAATTAGGCAGAATAGTAGCCCTACACACTGATGATTACCAACCCCAATACTATTAGAGTGCTTGATCTCTTTGCCAAATACAGTTTCTATTCCTCTTGGCAAACCTAAGGGCCAACATTCATTTTTTTTTTTTTCATGAAACACCCTGAACCTTCCTTTGGTTTCTGGGCCTCATGGTTTCTTTGTTTCCTCCTGCCTCTCTGGTGTTGGCATCTCCTTCTCTGTGACATGTAGGCTTCCACTTCTTTAGACCTCAGCCTTTGGGCTTTCCTCTCAGTGACTGTAAATGTGAAGCCTCTTGGCTTCAAATGCAGCCTGTATAATGCTGACAAACCAAATGTGTACCTCCAGCCCCACCCTCTCTCCAGAGCCTCAACTACCAGTATTCAAATACCTACCTGACAAAGCCACTTGGCAGGTCGCTAGCATCACAGACTCTTGACGTCCACTTCCCACCTGCTTCCTTTTTAAGGAACTGCCATTCTGCATAAAGAAAATTACTTCCTTAGTATTTTGGTAAATTTCCTTCTAGGTAAATTATAGCTATTTGCATAGCTATAATTTAATATATGCATAATATTTATATGTAATATATTTATTATTTAATAATTTATAATATAATAAAAACACAAGTGTTAGAAAATAAAACCAAACTACTTAGCCAGAAAATCTGAGAACTTTCTTATCCAAATCCATGGCATGGGTTTTTTTGTAGAGTTCGTTAGGCTTCTAGTTTAATAAGTGCAAATGTTAGAAAATACAGAACAGGGAACACTATTTTTTAAGAGCTAATAGTGTACCTAGTGGTAATTTGAATATCATTTTTAAAGAGTAAGAACCCTTGCCAGTTTCCAAGGCTTTTACATCTAACTATCATTTAGACAAACAGAAAGCACACCACATGTGAAAATGGTTATTTCTCAGCAGAATAGATTCACAGATATTCCCATTTGCAGAAATTCACCAGGGGTCAGAAGCATTAGCACAGACATTCCACTTATGTATATATATATTTAAAACATCCTAAGGCTTACAGGAAAAATAGCTGCCTCTATTTCGTGTGGTTGTCCTAAGGGAAAAGTAGTGCTGATATGTGAACATTAACAACATAGATTCACTTAAAAAAAGTAGATCAGCTGGAAATTGTGAGCCCAAAACAATTTTCTAGCTCAGTGGTTCTCAGCTTTTCAGAGTAGGAGGAGACCTTTTTAACATCTAAAAAGAGTTACAATCATCTCCTTCCTGAAAAACAAAGCAAAAATAAACAAAACCTCCCCCAAAACCATGGTAGCCCTTATGTTTTCATTCCTTTCAACTGAATAAAGTGACAAAGTGACAAAGAAATTACCGTAAACTTGGTAATTCTTTAAGAAAGTTTTGTATCCCTTTTTCTCCTTTCCCTTGATTTTCTTCTGTATCCAAAATCACTTTTTAGTTACATATATGTTTTGATATGTCCCTCAATTTCTCTGTTGGAAAAATGACTCAATTCTTTAGTATAGGTACTAAACAAGAAAATTAGTGTTTTTTTATTGGTCATTTTTAAAAATTATGAATAGTGTATATTTAAACTATTAAAAGCTACATGTGCACATAGTTTAAGAAGTCAGACAATTTTACAGGGCTTGCACTATAAACAACAGTCCACTGGGCATCTCCATCCTTCCGAATTTCCACCCCTCAGCAACAACCACTTGTAACCAATTGAGCTGTTTCTTTTGATATTTATTTCCACATGTCTATATAGTAGATTTATGTTGTTGCTTCTTTCAATACCACTTTATTATTACTAAACTTTTACAGCTTTAGTCATAGGTAGTGACTCGTACCCTTGATTCTCTTTTGACCTACTGTACATTTACTTCCTGTTTCCTCCCTCCCTCCTAATGCAGTGATAGCAGACTTTTGGTTAGATCAATATTTAATATTATTTTGCATATAAAAGTGCTGTTTTACAGATAAGGCAAGTGGCATACTATGGTTACTTTTCTGTCTTATAAATGTTTGATTTTCCTTGGAGTTAATAATTGCTTGCTTTGTTCTGTTATGTGCTTGTCACCTTTTCAATCCCAAACTCTGTCAGCTGTTAATATTTAACCAGCCAAATTAAGTTCTATCTAGTCATCTTCTTGAAGGATCCCCCTGGTGCTTTTCAATGTGCTCTGAAGTCTCCAAGGTGCTCTCAGGACCTGCCCCAATTGTTTCCTTAGGAGCTCCCTATACCTTTTTTTTCTTTTGGTTCCCTTGTCTTCCTTTTTCTTGGTTTACTTCTTTATTTTGGGGGAGCATATCCTTTGGTAGTTTTCTGAAGAAGGTGTACCTGAGAAAAAGTTTTTCAGGCTTACATCATCAGAAAACATTTTTTATTTCATTCTTTTAATCAGTAGTTTGGGTATATAATTCTAGATTGGATATCTTTTTCCCTCATAATTTTGACCTCTAGTTTCCAGTGTGTCTGTTGGATGACCCAAAGCCATTCTGATTCTTGACCTTCTGTAAGAAAAGAAACTGTTGAAGCTTTTAGGATCTCTATTTTCCTGTTGTTCTAAATTTCACAAATTTCATATAAGTCTACAGTCATCTTATATATTAGGACTTTGTGGATGTTTCAATGTGAAAACTAATTTCCTTCAATTATAGGGAATTTCAAAAATTATTATCTTGATTATTTAATCTCTTTTTCTGTGTTCTCTCTTTCTGGATTTTCTATTATTTGGGTATTTGACCTGGACTTCTCTAATTTGTTTTTGTTTTTATTTTTTTCATTTCTATGTCCCATCTTTTGTCTTTTGTTTACTTTTTTCTTTCCTCTACTAAGTCTTTCATTTCCATTATCAGAGTTTTGATTTCTCAGAGCTCCTTTTTGTTCTCTGAATATTTTTTATAATGTCCTATTCTTACTTTACAGATGCAATATGTGTTTTTTGTATTTTTGAAGATATTAATGATATTTTCTGAAGATTTTTATGTCTTCCTGCATTGTATCTGTCTCCTATTAGTTACTTTCTTCTTGTTTTTTGCTCTAGTCTCTGCCTTTCCCATGAAATACTTTTCCTCAAGTGTTTAGTGATCTTTATATGTCTTTTCATTTTTAAGTGGGACTTTAAAAAGCTGGCCCAAAGCTCTGTGCCTATAACTAGGGCTGATTGCCATGGTCTGTCCTGTAAGGCCGTATGGTCATGTCAGTATTTTTAGAATATTTATCTTGGGCTTGTATAAATTTCCAGAGTAGTTACCTCTAATTTTCTTCCTGGGATGTCTGTACCCAGTTTCTGGACTCCTGGAGGGGGCATCTCAAATTCTGTATAAATTTTCACATTAAGCAATTCTACCTATATGGTTATGTAACATAATTTTTCTTAGGTTCTTTAAATATACGGAAAAAAACTGCAAGCTCTGGGGGAAATTTTATAATCACCCTGCAAAAGCAGGAGGGACTCACACTCGAAGTTTGGTTTGGATGTTGAGACTAATGATGCCATACACATACCAAAAGATATGAAAATGTTTGTTACTTACATAGAAAGGGATTTCTGGGAGAGAGCAGGACAGGTCTCCAACGAAAGGCCAAAATGCCTTGAGATAGTGAGAAGGGAGGCTGGCATGGGTTGTATTGTGGTTGGGAGTTAGGCTGGGTTGGGAGTTTATGTGAAAAGAGGCTTACGTGCTTTGAATCGCCCACTTATGCCAAAGCAGGGAGCATCCAATCTTTCTTATCAACTTGCTCAGAGGCTGGCACAGGGGAACGGGATGGGGTGAGGTGTGTGAGCTGCCCACAGTCAAACATTATTAGATGGAGTCAGAATTCTCCTCCCAGAAATACTGTGAGTAGAGGGCAGAACAAATCTTTTAAGGATGGCTGCCATTTACAGAAAATGGTACAAGAGGAGATTGTCTTACCAGATCCATGATAGAGAACAAACTTTAATTTAAAAGTTCAGGTCTGCCTTTGTGTGACTAGTGATGAGGCCAGGAGTCCATAGGTAATTTGACAGTTAAGAAAACTTGCTTTAAAGACTTGTTATAAAACAGTGATTTTCAAAGTGTGGTGGATTACCACCAGCAGTAGCATCTCCTGGGGATTAGTCACAAATGAGGATCCTCAGCACCCATCTCAGACCCGCTGAATCTGACACTCTGGGGAGGCCCTGCCCTGCAGTCTCTGTTTTAACAGGCCCTCCAGGTGATGCTAACAAGCCGTGCAATTTGAGAACCACAGATGCAGAGTACACAAGTTAAGACAAGTCTGGGAAGGAGCTGGAGAACTAAATGCACAGCATAATGAAGAAATAGGACATTTTAATTTTCTACTGGCAGGTGGGAAAAACAGGTCACTGTCCTTGAGGATAGCGGGCAGAGGGGAAGTTTCTGCAGAGCAGGGAGGTGCCCAGTCACCTGGCAGAAGGCGAGGGTCCGGGGAGAAGAGAGTTGGTGAAAATTTCCAGGAGGTGGAGATGACCAAAGAACGCTTAAGGATGGTGATGTGTGATAGTCTGTTGTAGGTTTTCTATACTGTAATAATCCTCCCTCAGTCACAGGTCTTCAGGAGTCAGTTACACACAACCAGCTTGTATGGTGCAGTGGAAAATGAAGGAAAAAATCCACCATTACTCTGTGTAGAGAGAGTACATATTTTTTATTTTTCCTTAGCTGTGTAGTCAGTATTCACTGACTGACGGGCTAAATAAATGAAGTGTCTAAGCATTTTTAGAATTTATGGTGAGGATTTAAGCATAAGGTTTTTTAGAAAGAAGTGGTTTCCTGCTTTAGGCATCTTACATATTAAAAATATAGATGAAAAATAATTGGCATGCATTTGCTTTTTCTCTTTAAAAGTGCTATGTAAATTCCTCCTAAATAGAATAAACCTATATCTATATAAATTCTAGTATCTACATTTCCTTGAAAATTGTTAAAATGAAGCTTTATTATACCTGTAGACAGAAGCTTCTAGAATACTTTCTTCCCATACTTTAAAAAAAGTTAAACTTTCTTGTTAGGGAACACTGGAAAATAAAAATAATGCAAAAAGGATGACTAAAGTTATCCACAGTAACACATCTAGAGATGAGTAGAATCATGGAGAATTTTAGAACTGGAACAGACCCGCTGTCACATACCACTAAGTTACAGGACTTCCCGCTCTCTGGACTTGTGGCTCAGGGTGGTTCCCTGCCTACATTTGTTAATTGATTTAGACCAAAGCTTCAGCATCAATTGTCATCCTTTATCATTGTGAGTACTTTTCCACTGTGGCCATTGAGGGAGGGAAACAAGGTCAAAACACCTTCCTTTGAAAAAGCCATACTCTTTCTTCCAAGTCCAAAGTCTTTTTTCTTAGTACCCATTAATTCTTCATGTCCATTAATCCTGCTTTGTGGATCCATCTGTTCTTGTGGTTTCCATGATCCAAGGATCCCTAAACTATTTTTCAAGCTCAGATCTCTTTTCCATAACAATTTCACATCTCCATCTGCCTTTATGAGATTTCTTTTTTGGATGTTGTTCTGTTACCTTAGAGTCTTTATGTTCCAAAGGGAATTCTGGTTCCTTCTTTCCTGCTCCAGAAAAAAATGTCAGCTCTCCTGATTTACCTATTTGTGTCACCAGCACATCATTCTTCTTGTCACTCATGCTGTCGATCAACTCCTTGTCTCCTCTCTGATCTGTAACCAAGGCCAATTCTTTCATGAAAGCATCTGTGCTCTTACCATCTTTATTTCTTAGCCTCTTGTGCCTACATCATTGCAGTAGTCCCATGCGTGGCTCCCTGCCTTGAGTCTCTCTCCTTCAGGCCTCACTTCCACGGGCTGCAGAATTAACCTTGCTGAAGACACGGCTCCATCATTTTCTTGTTTGGGGCTTCCTATCATCAAAAGTTTAAAATCCACAGCCCTTGTCCTGGTCCCTCGCCCTTCCATAATGGGCCATCCATCCTTCAGCCTCATCTTCCAATGATAAAAAAAAACAAAACTCTAAAGTTATCCTATGTCTGGTCCTCTGAATTCTCTTCCTCTGTCTCTCATCTTCCTCTTCAAGCCTTACTTGAGATGCTAATATTTCCTCTCTAAAACCTTTTCTGATCAGCCTACAGATACTTCTCCATTGCTTGGACTTCAGAAGCATTTCCTGTCCCAAGTATGTGGCTGCTAACTCTATAGTAATAAGGTAGCAGCTGCTTCCTATTGAGCTGAGCCCCTGCTATGTGTCCAGCACTGCTCGCAGCTGTTCTTAAATCATTTGTTCATCTCACAATCGGATGAAGTAAGTACAGTTGTCATCTCCATGTCCCAGGTGAGAAAGCAGGCATGGATGGTTTAGTAACTTACCCAAGGTCACGGGAGTAGAACTGGGATTTGGTCCAAACTGTCTGGCTCCGAATCTGCTCGTTAGTGTGCCCATTCCTGCCTTTCAGGGTGTCCTGCCTCTGATTGCTGCTCCACTCTCTCTGTTTGGGTGTGAACATTTTTAGATGTGTTGCCTTCCCAGTTAAAGTGTGTGCCCCATGGAGGCGGGGCCCGCCGTATATATTCACACTCCAGAGGCCTTGCAGAAGGCTGTGTGCTTCAATAAATGTTGAATATTTGAGTTGGATGGTTTAGGGAGCCTTTTTTTTTTTTATTTCTGAGATGATACAGATAATGAAATTCTGCTAATTTTCATTAGTTGGGAAGATAGCCTCAAAATCAGTCTTGACTAAGTCGTGACCATATGAAAGGTAAAAATCAAGTGGTCAGCCAATGGGCTCAGTGGAGTCTTTCATTTTACACATTTCACATTTCAAAGTCTGAGAAGTAATGAGGACTTATGAGCCTTCCTTCCCCTTCCCTGTTCTTTGTAGGGGGTGGAAAGTGAACTTGGGTAAGGCCTGCGTGTCAGCAAATAAGAATTAACCAGGCTTGGCCTACCGGGGGCAGCTGAATGACCATCACTGAAAATGCAATTACTCCTTTACAATTTTTTTCTTTCTTTTGAAGCCAAGTTTGAATTGTGGGAGGAAAGATTTGATAAAATTTTTCCGTGTTCTCAAGGGGCTCTCGCTGGCAGACTGTCCAAGGAGAATTAGGAGAATTCCACAGAAATGCCTGTGTATCAGGAAGAGGCGAACAGCCAGAGGTATGACAGAGAAGATGTGTCTTTTATCCCACTGCATATCACACATTTATGTAAAGCTGTGGCAAGACTTGTAGCTTTTGATTTTCTTCTTTTTCCTAGAATGAAACATCTTCAGAAGCTTTTCTTTCATAAGAGGCATTCACTTTTAAAAAGCGGATATGGGTCTCAAATTATGCTAAGTGTTTAATACATTTTCTGGTATGTTTCAAGTACTTTGAAGTGCAAAGAAGTATTTGTACTTATTCTGTGATTATTTACTGGCCTGCATAAAATTTACCTTTTGCAAAGCTCTTGGAGACACACATACACCTTTAAAGAAATAAATGATCACTTACTTTGGATTATGAACTTGACTTACTGGGCACACTGTTGGGTGTGAAAAAGAACACAGGCCTGGTTCCTGCCCTGGGGGCATTTACCCTCTAGTTATGAAGGCCAGATTGGGGCTGAGGCCTACCTCCTTCAGCTGCACACCTTTCAGACAACACAGCTCCCTTGATACTAATCAGCCTTTGTTTATGCTCTGTTGAGGCTAGGTTTTATTCCCACAGTCTTTTATCTATCTTGACCTGGGCGGTAATTGCCCCCAAGGCTACCAGTTGTGGTTTGCAAATCATGCCCTCGACACTTTGTGAGGTTGCACAGTACCCAGCCTACACATAGCTCATGACGGCCCTGATCACTGTGTCCAGACAAATGTTGCAGGTTGTCAATCTTATCTCGTCTATGTTGGTATCACTGGCTTCATGCTCAGAATTCTAGAGGTTACCTAACTTTCATCCCCATGTACTATTCCTGTAAGATCCATGTTAAGGAAAAACAAAAAGAATTAATTTTTAGTACAAGATAGTAATAAATTACAGATTAGATGATATGGAAAATGTATTCTCAGTCTTCAGAGGTTGAGCCATTATAGTGGAAACACATTCTAAAAGTAAGAACATTTGGCTTCTACTACTGGTTCAGTTACTTGTTAATATTATGACCCTCAGTGGATAATTTAACTTCTTGGGAGACTGTAAGAAGGGGAAATAACACCTGGCTTCTCTGCTTCCCTGGGTGGTGAGGAAGGTTACAGAGTATCCAAGACAGTAGGTGGTAACACGTGTGTAAGGCCCAGTCTTCATCATGAACAAAGTGTTGTAGTGCTCTGGGAAGAGAGTCCTGAGCTGGGAGTGAATTTGGAATTTTCTTGTACATTAGGTTGAAGGCAGGAGCCAGATTTTGTAACCTTCTTAACCTCAAGCACTTAACACACAGTTATGAACTCCATGCTTTTGAAGTGAATGAAAAAAATGAGATGAAACTCACAAATCTAGAGAAAAATGGACCATAAATTGATTTAAGCTCTCAAATTTTCCAAATCAACAAATATGTTCTTAAAATGCTTAAGATGTATTTATACATTTATATCTTAAAATGTGCCAGGCATAAAGATAGGCACTGAATAGACAGCGATGAACATAGTGGTCTTTGCCTTTAGGGAGCGTAATGCGATGTGGGGGCAGGAAGACTTTGAAAATGTGATTCAAAAATGTGTTGAGTATTATAAGGAGATATCTAGGTGCATAACTAAGAGTCTGACAATTGCTATTTTAAGACAATTTAAATATGTTAAAATACATATTCACAAAACTTAGCTCTAAAAGGAGTTTGTAGATCAAAAATTGGCAGTTGGTTTGATATGCCAGATTCTTCTTATCTTCTATATAAGAGACTTAGGTATAGATTCTTTGAGAGTGTATTTAAAGAGGCCTAGTGCATGGTATACAAAGGACAGATTTTCCCAGAGAACATCTAGAGGCATGATACACTTAAACTTATTTTTGAATAATATCTTAAAGCATTTATTGAACATTTGCTAAGTGCAAGGAGATACCAGACCCTGACTTCAGAAATGCCCTGTATATGGTATGGTCTGCTAGACACATGGAGCTATTATGTATTTGAAAAACAGCAAGTCCAAATTGATATGCACTATAAATGTAAAACATACTCTGGATTTTGAAGACTTAATAGGAAAAAAAAAAAGAATGGAAAATATCTTATTAGTAATTTTTTATACTGATTACATGTTGAAATACTATTTTGGATACATTAAATATAAGATAAATTTTGTCTGTTTCTTTTAACTTTTTACTATGTGGCTACTAGAAAATTTAAAAATATGTGTGTGACACATTTGTGTCTTATGTTGTTTCTACTGGCAGTGCTTGTTTAAAAGTTAGTACAACAGGGAAGCAAATCATTAGAAGTTGAGGGGACAAGTGTTCTAAGGGGCTTGAGTATGAAGTGGAGATGAGGGAGGTTAGGGAGCAGCCATGTTGATGGTGCTCAGGAAGGTATTCAGGGGAAGGGAAGGCAGACCAGGAAGAGAGAGTCGCTTGCATAAGGCAGAGAAACTGGTGACTTTACAGAAGCATCTACCTTTAAGGGGGAAAGAGATGAAGAGGTTAGCTGAAGCAGCAAGAAACCATAAACACTGCTTTCATAGTTTCCCATGATATAATTAATATGTACATAACCTTTTCAATAACTTATATTTGTCTTGCAATCTGAATGAGGAGTATTTTTCTTACAAAAATTATGCAAATGTCATAACTATTATCTCAGGTACCACTAGGTGGCACTGTGCCCTAGGATTGAAAAGCAGGCTGGGGGTGTGGGGAGGAAGTGGCAATTTCTTTGCTCCTCAGTGGCCTCAATTTTTCAAAATAGTACTTCTATCATCTCTGAGCATACAAACCCAATATGTATGTCTGTTTATTATAATTTATATATGCAGTACTGCATTGATATATTATGTCAATTATAAGATACGCATTTGGAAAAAATGAAATATAAAATTCTCTGATGAAATTAAATTGAAATTCTAATTTTTTTCTGCACTCTAGTAAATTCTTTGTGTGTGCATATCTCTGAGATGTGTGCACCTGACTTTGAAGAACACTGGTCTGTTTCATGATTTTTATTCTAAAGATGGAAATAACACCAAAAAAAAAAATCTAAAAGCATTCTACTACACATGGGTATTAAAATATGCATAGCAGTTACATGTCAGTCCTTTTAAAGAACTGAAACTTAAAGACTAAGATGAAAAAGGCCAAGACTTAGAGAGCTTCACGGTTTTCCATTTTAAACCTGATTAGGTCTAATGTATCAGAAATGCAAATGAATTACAATAGCAGACCAAGTACTATGCAATTTTTTTTTCTGCTAGATATTTTGTTGTTTAAAAATCAGAAGGTTAAAAACTTTAAAAAGTAATAACTAAAGAAACAAAACAAAGAATGGGTATAAATGATATCAATAGGTGAGTGGTGGTACCCTACGACAAACAGATATGTAGACTTGAGTTAAAAAACAATCAAACCCTGAAACATTCTGACTTTATTAGAGAAAGACAATTGCGTTTTTGCCTTGATTTCATAGATTGTCGCTGTAGAAAGTTTTTTTTTTTAATAGAATAGACTTTTGCGTTTCAGAAAACAGGTGATCCTGGTGGGTCAGGTGATCCTGGTTGGTCAGTGATCCTCATGGGCGCAGGCACAGGCTGGCACACCGAGAGGTAAAACTCACCCCTATGACTTGGGCATGGGGATCAGATTTCAGAGAATAAGGATTATGAGGCAGGCAGAGACCCCGGTAGGCACATCTAGAGAACTTCTGTAATTACATGTGTACAATGTTTTAGATCATTTTTGTAAGATGTGTATAGTGTGGTATTGACAAGAAAGCTAGTTTGGAAGTTAGTAACATCTGGAACCACTCGTCTAAGCAGTTTATTCATCTGTCTGAACCCTCTGCAATTCAAACACAGAACAGGGTTCTTTTTCTCTAAGCACTAACTCTAATCATGCTCTCAAACCTCACATGCTGCCTTTTTATGATTTTCTGGACAGGTGTAATAACTTTGCAGACATTTTTAGGGCATTTAAAAGCCTCCGTTCAGTACAATTTAAATTTTAGTTTCATATCTGATCTCATGTTTCTGATAAATGGATTAATGTTTGTGGGTAAAATTGTAATATTTTTAGAATCTCTTGCCTGGCATTAATACATCTCCAAATCATTAGGCGTTTCCAAGGGGTGGAGAGAAATAGTCCATCTCCGTATCAATAAGTGATTACAAGGCAGGTGGGGAGCTAGGGCACACCTGTATGGGAGAGGTTGGGTGGGGTCCTTTTGCAGAGGGGTCTCGAGAGACAGGGGTGAGCAGAAGTAGATGACTGCTTGTACACAATAAACAGTTTCTCCCACTTTATTTGTCCCTATGACTGATTTTGGTTTCAAAGGTTACTGGCCCTGGGCTGGGAACATATTGCCCCCCCCACCCCAACCCCTGCAGTTACAATGTTTCATAATCCAGTCTAATGGCCAGGGTGGTTGGTGTCCAGGGTCTTGGAGAAGGGGTGTGTGTGTGTGACTGCCTCCTGATGCCTCCTTCCTCCTGCTTTTAGGTCTCTGGGTCCTCTTCTGAGTTGGAGGCTTAGAGGAGGGAGGTGGGAAGGGGGGCCTTTTTAAATGAGGGCTCCTGCAGTCTGCTCTGGTGGTGGGCACTGCTCTCTGCATGACAGTTACGCAAAGACGAGCTCTCTCTTCGGATGCCTCTGGAAGCATCTCTGAGGGCCCAGGCCTCCCGCTGCCCTGTTCCCCATCAGAGATCTGACTTCACCTCTTGCTCCCCTGACCCCTTCACTCTCATTCCCAGAGGCTCACCTCACAGTCCCCTTGCCCTTTTGGCAGCTGTCTTGGGTGGAGAACCAGCAGGAATGCTCAGCTCAGCTGTCTCCCGTGGGGTGCACTTGGCCCACAGGAAACCCAACATCCATGCTTAGCCAGCCACTCATCTCTTTCCCATCTGCCATTTCTGTCCAATTTATTTTTTCCTGTCTAGGTGGTTGCAGGATAGCTAAACAGACATACAACCATGAGAGGTGCCAGCTCCCCTTCCTAAGGCACCCACGATTTCCACCAAGGATTCTCTTTAAACCTCCCTCACTTGAGTTCATTCAGGAGAAGAAACTACTTTCTTCTTCCTTCCAAGTAGGCAACTAAGTTGGTAAGTAGCAATAATTTCTTGTTTAAAAGTCCTTGTATTAATTACTTGCCTATTAATTGAAGCACAGTTTTGAAAGCCTTTTGCAGTTCACCTTTGGAATGCATTTTCTCTTTGCTTTGGTCCTTGGAAGTCTCTGAGTTGTTGAATTTATGACGCTCCTTGCTAGCACTTTACCGAGTGAGTCAGGGGTTCAGTCTGTATTCACTGAGTCCAGAGGAAGTCAACACCTCCATGGCTTAGGGGGTTGGGTTCTGCCATAATGAGGTGAGTGGAGGACCATACATAATTTCTTTTTATTTAAAATTTAGGAAATTATAAAAGGGACCTAATGAGTTAATTTTTGCCCCACAGGAAGGCACCATGTCAGAACCTGGATCACGTGATTCTACTGATAACTCAACTCTGAAGGATGCTTCATTCCAGAAATTGTATCATGTAATAAGAGTGAATTACATGTATAAAAGAGAAATGGCTTCTTGGTGCTGCAATGTTTGACTGCCTTTGTTGTCTGCAATTCCTCAGATATGTTAGATTAAGTCGACATAAAGAGCTGTAGTTTTCTGATGAGGACATAGTCACCATGTCAACTTCTCTTGCCTAAGTGCCATTTTGAAGATCAAGTTCTTGAATTTCCCAGACTTTGGATTAAGGAAAAACTCAATTTCAGGTCAGTCTTAAAGGGCTGCTGTGCTATGACACAACTTCTATTGAGAAATATAAACATAACCCCATGTGTGTGATATTAGTATTTACATGGCTTTTTTGTAGGTTCCATGTGTATTGTATGCTGATGTCTGTAATGCCTCTAGACTAAGCTCCTTTAGTTCTGCTTTTAAGTTGTGCTTAATGTGAATGCATTTTCACTCTCTTACTGGTATCACTTAGGATAAAAGTTCTAGAATTTTGGTATTACTCTGTGACACATGTAAGCTTGGGACTGAACTTTTAGGATAAACCCACCTACTAAGTAACAAGTGATTTTCTACATGACAGAATTAAGCAGAGTATGCCCTCTAAATATTCTTTATTATAGTCCTATGTTCAGAAATTTTGGGGATAAGGCACTGATTTTAATGAACAATTTTATTTATATATCATGTATATCTATAAATTATTTAAATGCATTATGGTGTTCTATTATGTACATCATAAGACACATATAAAACTATAATTTTTAAAAGGATGAGGTAGACAAATAAATATAAATTGACATGCTGATCTTTTCTTCTTGCTTTCCCTTGGGTATGTGCTCTCTTAAACTCCTCTGCAGAGGTTCACAAACTTAGAACTAGATACGCCTTTCATATTTATGCAAAGGAAAACAAAAAACCAATACCATTTTGGAAGGAAATTTCCAGTCTGCCTGTGCAACTTCTTGTTTTTTAGTCACAATGATAAGATTATTTCTAACGTGAAAATTAATTCTATGTAGTTCTCAAAGTTCTAAATCTTAAAAAGAACTTGCTTAATCATGGGTGGACATAGAGTTATCCCAAATAATGATAAACATATAAGTGGGTAAGTCACTCTCTGATTCATGCTCCTCTGTATGTCTGTCTCCGTGGAATAAAATGTTCCCTTGAGAGCCAGTGGCACCCAGGACCTGAGAAAGATGTTTCTCTCCAGAATCCTAGTTCTGTACTCCAAGTCACATGCACACAAAACCTCAGGATGGTTAGGGAGGCACATAAGGTGAAGGTTGGGACCTCCTCATAGGAGCCGCTTCATTTGGTTAATCTCGGGCAGCCCCTATAAAGCTGCTTCTAATTCACAATTAGGCTGAATGGAAGGGCACATTCAATTTTTCTTCCATGGTCATTTGAAACCATCCTGAGAACAGCTTGTTCAGACGAGGAATGGATGGGGCATTTATTTAAATCAACACTGGGAGCCAAAGAGGGACTTGTGTGTGCCTACTATGTCCGTTTGCTCATCATAACGTCGGCCTTGTTACCATGGGTCCTGCGAGCTCCCACCCGGATGCGAGGCGGGCTGCTTTCTCTGCACCTGGCCCTTGTTCTACATCTGTCTCTTCTCCAAGGCTATTCACTCCTCATGGGTCCAAGGAGAATTTCTTTTGATTCCACTTTCTTTTCAGTATAGATCAGAAAATTTTATAGCGTTTTCACAGGCATTGTTTCATTTGATCTCTTTGTAATCGTTCAAGGCAGATAAAGTAAATTGTTGGTGACCCCATTTTATGGATAAAAAGCAGCGCCTCAGAGAAGTTAAGTGACTTCTCATAAGTGACAAAGCTAGGAGAATATTGGTTTTCTGACTTGTACCGCAAACAAAACCTAAGGAAGATTACAGCGCAGGAAGTATATTTTGTTATAGCATTAATCATATCCAGATTAATTCTAGTGTATTTTTTTTTCCAGCTGAATATGCTGCAATTTATCTATTGCTGTCCCAGAGTTCGTTTGGGGAGAGTCATCTAGTCCCAATATAAATGCCTCAGTGGCATTTGTGTCCCCCTTCCCAGCAGAACTAATTATCTTAGTGCTAGGAAATTGATTATAGGAAAATGAAGTGTTTGGCCACATCTTAAGAAGCCTCCTTTTAAATGAAACTCTCGAATTAGTGTTGCCTTGGAAATGCGTTCTTCACTACAGAGTACATTTAACTGCTCTGTAGAGGGACTGCAGAACTGTGAACAGTGCCTCTCACTACTGGGTGGGTGTCACAGAGATAAGATTGGCAGCTTAAGAGACCAGGCAGCTGAATGAGATATGTCTGCTCACCCGCTCTCGGGTCATTGGCCCTGCTTTATCGGAAAGCTCTGGTCTGGGAAAGTGAATGATCTTCCCTCGTGCTTTCTAACAACATGCCTGTGAGTCTGGCTGCCTCTGTCCTCGCCTCTTTGTATCTAGATCTGCCTCTTCACTTTCTGCCTCTTTTTCTTTATCTATTCCCAGCTCTCTGTCTTCATCACCTTCTCTCTCCCTGTATTTCCCTTTTTTTTGTTCCTCTCTCATTTTCTCTCACATTGTTTTCTGCAAATCGCTAACATATTAAAGACTTATAAATGATGAGGGAAATTTAGGACAGTTTCCTTTAAGAAATTTTGGATCATTCTGCATGTGTTTGACTGAAATTTGTGTATTTCTTAACACATTACTTCCTTCCTGCTAATCCCCAAATGTATAACTGAAATGCCCTTTTGTGTCTTTCTCACAGTCACCTTTCCTGCATAAATGCCTGGATGCACTCCTTTCCAAAGGACCCTGCCGCTCTAGGTCGGATACATTTGCACAGATAGTTGTAGAATCTGCAAACATGTGCTCTTTCCAAAGGGTGGCTGCGTAGAGGGCCAGCAGGTGTCAGCCTCACCCAGTAGAAGAGCTGAGAATGGTTTCATTGTGGTTTTTCTCTAAGACAGTTTGCTTTTTTGAATGAAGTTTTGAAGAACCAAAGTTAGGTTCTTGTGTGTTTTAAGCAGACTCTGGGCTGGTTTAAAAAGAAAGTAGATAATCTCAGCCCTGTACCGTCACACATCCACAGTGACACACAGATTATTCTCTTATTAAAAACATAGCTATTGGATCAAGATATAATCTCACTGTTAGCCCATCTGCATATCACTTAATAGGTGATTCAAATCTTATTTTCACTTACTGGGTGTATTGATTCATGATAGTGATCAGTGCCCTAATAGGGTGTCCCTCGGGATATATATAACAGTATCCTAGCATGGGGAATTTGGGGAGTTATCGTCTGCACCAACCACACACCCACCCCATTTTCAGGTGAGAAAACAGAGATCTGGAAAATACACAGCTGCAGGTAAGGGGATCAGAGGTAGGACTCAAATTAAGAGCCAAATTAGCTGACTCTTTGACAGGCCTGAATGATAAACTGCTGTTTGTGTCTAGAGCTAGCGGCAGTGCTGTTGACCTTGGGTATTCTCTGCAGTCCCTGCTCTGTTTTCCTCAGCATCTCCGTGTTCAGGCTGAGGGGACAAAAGCAACATTGGGCTGGAGAGCGCTGTTGTCGAACCCTGCACTTGTTCACGAGTGATTTTCTTCAGTGCAATCCCCATAGCAACGTAGCAAAGTGCCTGCCCTTAGCTCTGTGATAAAGATGATTATGCTGGAGACGGAAGGAAATCCTAGGGGCGGCTTGATTGAGGAGTGGTTGCTATGCATGTCAGCTTGAGGCATGGCTTCTCCTTAGGCAGCCACAGCAGTGTGGTTTGAGAGGGGCCTGTGGAGCCTGTTGTTTACATAATCAACTGGAAGGCACTTATCCTTGGTGAATGGGAGCTGACCAGCAAGCCAGAAACCATTCTGGTTCATTTTGTGTAGCTCCTGAAAGCCTTTGAAGATGGACACCCTGCCTGCCAATTGCTGCCATTTGCGGTGGGCTTGCTCAGCTGGGGCCCACTGCAGAACTCTGGGCGGAGGAACAGATGCTAATGGTAGTTTTTCCAAAGGAGAATGCTTGCCAGCTGTGGCTGGTGAAAGTAGGTTTAACAATATGGGGACAAGCTCAAGGCACGCCTCCTCCCAAAGAATTACTTTCCCTGTTTTTAAAAGTGGTCTATATATGTTAAATATTTTTTGTTTAAATGTTATTTGTAAATGGCATGTCTCTGTACATCAGAGGATGCAGGTGGCTTTGAGAGAGCCAGCCAGGTGGTCCCCTAGTAATGTCACTTTGTAGATATAAAAATGTGTTGTCCAGACTGTTCTTCAAGGAGCTTGTTGCTTAGCTGTGGGGCGTGCAATGAGTAGACAGCCCATAGCTGTCCTATCCATCTGCATCTGCCTCAGCTGCAGAGAGCTGCTTTGTCGCCCTCTGCCCCAGCGGCCCACCTCCAGTGACTCGGAGGGGGATGCAAGCCTAGCCAGCCGTCTCCGCCCAGCGAAGGTCACCCCTGATAGGTGGGCTGGCCAAGGCTTGCTGGACCTGCACTGAAGTTCTTTTTCCTTTGCGCGGTCCAGCTTTGTTCCCTGCCCTTCACGGGTGTTGTTTCCAAATCCATCTTACCATCTGTTTTTGGTAAACCCAACCTGCAGCAAACCACTGGTCTCTTTGGCCTGGAAAACTTTATGGCCCCATAAAGTAAATGTCTAAAACTTTTTGCAATGATTTAACTTCTCAATAATATTTGCATGAGAAAGAAAAAGATAACTTTTACAAAGTCTCAGAAAGGAAAAAGAAGGTCAGCTAGTGCCAGTGCTTTAAAATTAGTCAGTTAACTGAATCTCAACACAGCTCACTTAACCACTTGCTACCATGGGAGGAGAAGGTTCCTGAGTTCTTGATTGACAAAATGCCAAATATCACACTCTGAAGGTTTTCATACCCAGTTCGTTATTCATGAGTGGCCTTAAATGTTTTCAGGTGTTTCCAGTTGTTCTTTGTGGCTTCCTCAACCTTCCTGGCTAGTCTTAAAATATCAAAGCATTGTCTTGCTCTTGTTAGGGGTGGGGCCAAGGTTCCCTCCCTTGTGATTTCCAGCAGGGGTGGGGGCAGGGGAGTGATGAACTGGGTGTGGGGAGGGGAGGGCATTCCTAGGGCAGCAGTTTCCACCCTATTGCTCTAGCAACTATGTTGCCAGAGATTGCTGGATTTGTACTTTATAGGACACTGTAATTACCTAATTTGGTATTTTGGGATCTAATGGATTGTGTCAGGGAAAGAAAAAATCTGAAGGAATAAGTGACCCTCACCTTGAAGGTGTTGCACAGGCGGTGCGCAGTGGATTCATGGTATTGGCAAATTTATTTTAGAATTGATCACATGCCAGATGTAATCTAAAAAGTAATAAATATGTGCAACAAACTTGGTTCCACGAAATCTAAAAAAAAAAAAGTATAATTTAAAAGGTAAGAGATACAAAGCAATGATTCAGTCCAAGTCAGATGTAGAACTGTTTTCATCATGCTTATTTAAAAGTGCAAATGGCACTTTTTAAAGTTCTTGATTGGACTTAATCCATATTTCAACTGCCAATATATTACTTAAATGTTATTGTTTAGCTTTAATTATATATACACAAATAATTTTTGTTTTGCCTAAAGCATTTGAGAGTAAGCTTCACACATCATGGCCTTTTATCCCTAAATAGGTTAGTATTTTCTATGGATAAGAATATTCTCTTACATAACCATGGGGAAGTTGTCCACTTTGGTGCTGAAACAAAGGTGGTGGTACTGCTTATGATCTTTAGTGCTTTGATTTTTCATTTTACAAGAAAAGCTGTTTGGTGTGGAAAATCCTTCACATTTGGTGCCAAAAGTGGTGTGAATGTGATAGTAGTGTGAGAATAGAGAGGAGGAAAAAAGGGGACCTTTCCCTATTCACTGTTTCATTTAGAACTTATTCTTGTTTATGGTTGGGTTTTTCTTTTTTTCCAAATGGCTAACCAGTTGTCCAACATAATTCGTAAATAGACCATGTCTTCTCCAGTAATGCACAATGCCACCTATATCATATACCAGATTCTTTATGTAGTTAGGCCTTATCCTTTTTAAGTCTGTCTGTCTGTCTATCTATCTATCTATCTATATCTATCTATCTATCTATCTATCTATCTATCTATCTATCTATCTATCTATCTATCTATCTATCTATCTATCTATCTATCTATTCATCCATCCATCCATCCATCCATCCATCTATCTATCTACCACCTACCTACCTACCAACTTACCTATCTACCTACTTGGCAATAAACATTTGGGTTAAGCAGGCCCTATCAGATATAATCAGTGGGCCCTCTATAAGGAGGAATTTTAAAATTAAGGTATCAACTTAAAGATTTTGATATCCTTAGTAGAGTGTCTGGATTAGGTGTCACAATTAAAATAGAGTGGTCATTTGTCCCTACCATCAGTTCTCAAACTTCATCAAGATGCAGATTTCTGAACTCTATCATTAAAATTATTATGTACAAGTAGGGGTTGGGGCTTTGATATTGTATCTGCTTCATACATGGGTAGATGGGGTAGGGATCATTGGATCACTTTTTGAAAAGCATGGGCTTAGAAGAATGGATACATGGATACATATCCATGGCAGCAACATGTGTGAAAGTTGATAGTTCAATTATTTTGATGATAACAGAAGGAAACTTAGGCTTCCCACTCTATATAAATCATGGGAGTTGTACAAAGAGCTAGATGGTTACCACTGAGGTCACTGGAAGTAAATCCACATTTTGTAACCTTTCCATCCTTCAGGTTTTATTCCCAACTGTCTTGACAGGAGATTTATATCTGTGATTCTCAGACCATTTCAGTTTTGGATATTGCTCAGGATGATTCAAACAATTTGTTTTTGTGATAAAACCTCTTTTGGGCCACAGTGATAGGAAGGCTGCTCTGGTTTTGTAAGGTTAGAAATGAGGTTAAATAAGTAAGTACACTTGTTATAATTTAAGATTTTGTATTTCATGATGGAAACATTGCTCTATATACTGCCTCCCACCATCTGGAAAATTAGTAATTCTGAAATGTTCTTTCAAAACCAGGGGCCTAAATGGTTGAGCATGTGAACAGTAATTGATACAGCTGCCTACCAAGCTTTGACTCTGTGTATTTGTCCTTTTTGGTGTGTGTTTGAAAGCATAAGAAACACTTGCATTTTCTGGGGGCTGATTCACTGAATCTTCTCATCCAGATTTATATTTGTCCGTCCATTCCTTTGTGATTCTAATCTCTGTTAAGCATGTTCTCTATGCATAAAATTCCAGGCACACAGAGTATACATGTGCACATTTTCCTTCAAGATAGTAAAATCCCAGTGTGTGGGGACTTCATTCCCAATGTGACCTATGGTTCCCACTCTTTGCAGTTTTAAGATTTTATGTTAGCCTGGCATTCTGGATGGGGATTTTTCTTTTTTACTGTGAGTCAAAGCAGTATATAACATACACTGGATAGCTAAACTTGGAGAAGATTGTTGGCAAATATTTAACTATCTGCCCTCTGGCTTTTTCTGTCTCTCATCTGTGTTTCATAACACAAAACTAAGGAGGGTTTTCACTTTAGTGAAATCTCGTTACTAAATGACGCTTGCAAATAACACACTCATCAATTAGCATTTGGTATTTTGATTAAACCATTTTGCAAGAAAATTCACTTTAGTGGCTGTTGAAAGAGTATATTTTGAAAGGAAAATATGTTTTGGCATTGAGGACTTTGAGGTTCTTCTTCAGTTTATCAAAATCTATGCAAATTGTAAAGTGGCTTTTTAATGTGTAGGTGAACTGCTTTGATGCCAGCAGTTACCACCATAGGTTACATAAAATAATGCCTATGTTGAACATTGACAATAAAACGTCAAAGTCAGACTGATACTGTTGAGTTTACCACTTTTATTGGCTTACCAGCCCTAATTGGATGATTGTCTCCATTTTTCCATTCTCCTTAAAACCATTTACCCCATTGATTTATTCATGCTTTTGTCACGTCTTTGTCAGTAGTTACATTTATCTGATTACTCATCTTCTGTGGTGATTCCTGGCATTTTGTTCATCATTTTTTCCATTTAGCCTCCTTATTTTGGAAATCCCTGCATTTCATCCTAAAAAAATGATTTCATATTTTGCCACTTAGGTTTTCTAATGTACTTCAGTCATACTGCCTTAGTCAAAGTTTAACAGGTTGTTGGAAATTGCTTTAAACTGAAAAAAGAAAATCCAACTCCACTTAGGTTGTCTTTCTTTTGTAAATAGTATTTGAAATTTGGGTTAAAAATCATATACCTTGCAATGAAACAGTCTTAATAAAATGAAGTCATTGGTATATTAAAAACTTCCTACTTCTGGAGGATAGTTTATTTTAAGTATAGTTTATTAAAAATGCCATAGTCAAAGACTCTAAGGTAACCATGAAAGTGTTTTCATTCATTATATTCCACTGGAAAAAAGCAGTTAAAACAATTGTATAGATTTTTACCTTATGCTTTTGTGTCCTGTGTAACTAATTCTTTGCTCTACGTACAAATGCCCTGGTTCCTAAAGGCTGTTAATTTTCTTCTGGAATAAAATACCTTTTGAATTTAGTAACAAATTTCAGATCAACATCCATTAAAGTAAGTATTAGTAATTTAATTCATTATGGATAGTTTTTTTTCCTCTAAGCTGCTTTATTAATTTTTACATACCATATCTTTAATCACCTTCACCAGAAAAGATCTCTCCTCCTGATAGTCTTTTCTTAAGTAAATCCTGGCTATTCCTTAAGGTACTTTAGCTTAGAATTTTTTTTTTAAGGTGCATTTTTCTCAAGAAGTCCCGACATTATTGGATGGCAGAGTTGGTTCAATGATTCAATATCAGGTCTGACATTTTTGCAAATCTCTGAGCTTTTTCCATGCAGTCACAAGATGCTTGCCATCAAGTCAGCCATCATATGTATCTACCTTCAAGGCAGGAAGAAAGTGAAAGGACCTGCTTTTAGCTTATAATTTTAAGATGTAGTTACACAACTATTCTCAAGGCGGGTCTGTAACCTGAAAATGGAAATGTAACTTTTCTATTTAGAATAATAGTTTACCTTTCAAACTGGTTATGTGAAAGGCTTTAAAATATATCTTTATTACATTATTATTCAGCATATATTCACTTAAGAAATCCTGTGCAGCAACTATATGGCAGGCAGTATTTTAAAAGTTAAGACTACAAACTCTAATAATAAATCAGAGATCTTGCCTTCAAGTACCTTCTGGATTCATCAGGAAGAAATGCAAGAAAACTGACTCCCATAATAAAAAGAAAAGAGATGATCAGTGTAGTTCACTCATTTTAATGATGAACAAGGAGGTTCTCAGAGGGACAAAGTGACAAATTAGTATCAGAGAAAAGACATAAAACACTAGATGCCTAGACTCTCAACCCAATGACCCTTCCATTAGCCCGTGGTGTCACTTCAGAGACAATGTTTGGCGCTCGTGTGGGTTTACCTGAAAAGCTGTTGGTTTTGCTGTTTTAAAGTAAGCTAGCGAAAACCCCTTTCTCCTGTGTCCTTTAACGCTTATTTACCTTGTGGGTCAAATAGGGAAACATCAGTAAGTTGTCATCTTGGATGGGTTAGGGGGTCGATAGGAATTCCGGTGAGATTTGGTTTTTCAGTGGTTGGAGGAAACAGGAGCAGTATTGCTTTATTGCCTCAAATATTCTGGAAAGCAAAATCCCGAGCATGTCTTGCTCTTTTGGCTGTTGACGATACAGGTCTTCAATCTTCCAAATACAAGAAGAATCTTCACAACTGACAATCTGGCACGATTTTCACCCTAACACTATTGGAAGTGAGTAAGATTGTGTATTACCTCTAGGAAATGTTTTCTGTCTAAAAATTTTTGGTAGCGTGTCTATGAACAAAAGGTTCACATTTGAAATTTAAAAAATGATAATTCAAAACAACATTGTTAGTTTAATATGTTCTTGCTAGAAACAATACGTTTTGCTGTAAGAGGAAAAGGGGTCCCTAATATGTTGGCTTTAAATCCTTTGATAATGCTAGAATTGCACTATTATACTTTTATAAATTATTGCTTTAAATTATAACATTTATAAGTAATTGTATTTCTATTGTCAGCTCATGTGAACTCTAAAATGAATTCCTTATATTTGTTTAGTGAATTGCCAAGTCTTCATTTTTTTTTCTCTCTTCTCACTTTTTTTCCCTCTTCAACAGACATATCTTTCATGGACTTCTACAATATAGCTTCTTAACTGATTGTCCTGTAATCACTCTTTGCTTTGAACTGTGCCTGTTGATGGCCTGGTTAAGCCTGGAACATTGGTCAGGAGAGAATCTAGTGGAAATACAGAAATGGAAGCCTACCAGATTCAGAGACAAACAGATGCAGAAGAATGAATAGATGTCTGGTGGGTGCTAGCTTGGCCTCACTGTCCTCACATGCTGGCCCTCTCATCTTCCTGGCCACTGGACCTGCTGACCAGCTGTGGCCCCTGGCCCACCATCAGATATTTGACTCCAGATGTGCAGAGCAGTGACTGCCAGAGGCCACTGCGCTCCTAAGACCCCACGGTTCCTCTCACAGCCCTGCTTCAGAGGCTGGCTGTGCTTGGCCTCTCAGCTCTTTCTGCAAGCTTTGCCTTTTCCACTGGAGTCAGTGCTTCCTGAGAGCTGGTTAATGGCTCTGCTGTCCTCAGACTCTCTCTCCTAGACCTTTCCTTTCCCTAATTCCCGCACAGTTGCATAAACTCCAATTCCTATAGTACACCCTTATTCCCATTACATGCATAATGGCTCTGCTTCTCCAACTAAAGCCAGCCTGATACACTCCTGGGCTCATCCATTCCCTTTCCCAGGACGAAATTCTTATAGTGAAGATGAACATGTAGTGACTGAGCCCTCCCTTTCCCTGTTAATCCTTGATCCTCATCAACTCTCTTTCAAAACTTCCACTTTGCACAATTTTGAACTCTCTCTGGGTCCTGTCTGCTGTGGGCCTGGTTTGGCCACACCTGTATACACACCTGTATACTTCTGAGTGTGAGGCCTCTGCCCTGACACACTCTAACACAGCAGACTAGAGTTGAGGGTAGAGCAGATCTTAATTCAAATTCTTGTTTTGCCCCTTTCTGTCTGGGACCTTGGGCAAGTCATTGACATTTGCAGGTACAGATTCCTTACTGGCGAAAGCTGCCTTATGGAGCTGGTGTGAGAAGTCAATGCAAAGCTGTCCACAAGTTCACTTGCATCCTCCTCTTCTTTGTTTTGTCACCAGCTCTCTACTGCCCTCCAAGAAGAAGAAGGATGTGGCCTCAGTTTCTAGGCATTTCATTGCCTCTAGCACCATGATCCCAGTGGGAAGGGCCATGTGTGAGCTGTGGGCTGAAGCACTGAGTGCTGGACATAGGGGCATCTCGATTCAGAGGTGAAGGAATACTCGACTGTTCAATGTGGGTGATTTTGCCTGTGAGTGATGATATGAAGCCACATTTATAAATATTGTTGACATTGATGCTGATTACAGATTTGAAGAATGGGTGAAATGAGAGATGTTTTAAAAAGGGACTTGACAATAAAAGCAATACTGATTATAGATGCTTATATCCATGGCTTATTATTTATGCCTAATAATTAGCATGCCACACAATGGCAATGATGTGAGTTGTTAAATAGAACACAGCACTAGCTCGTTTCGTTCAGTTGCAGCAAAGTTCTTTCCATGAATACTTGGCTATTAAAGTTTGTGGTTGAGATAGCATTACTGATCTGTAGTGATCCTTTTTTACATTTTATCCCATAAACAGTACTATGGGACAGTTGTTTCCATTTTTCTGGTAAGAAACTAATGCTCAGGGACTATAAATAAATGCTGACATCGTAAAGATATAAAGTGGACTGAAATAATACTCCATTCCAAGCCCTTATTTGCACCTAAGAAGCAAAGCTGATCTGTTTGAAGATGTTTAGTGACACACAAATATGCCTTAATTAACAGCATGAAAATGCGAAGAGAGATGGATTTGCCTCATTAGTATTTGCAGTCTAAGTGACTGCTCACTTGCCACTGGGGTCTGATTTCCTCAGATGTCTTTGTCTTTCGACATTTATGTACACCTGCACTTTGAAATCTGTAGGCTTCCTAAGAGCTCCAAAATTTTAAAAGCAATTCTTTGGTCTCCCCAGCATGTTCTAGCCTCTTCGAGCTACTTGAATGGTATAGCACTGTCTTTTTAATATTTCACAGATCCCATACTCTGTTCCAAACAAACAACAGTGCCCCTTATCTAGTGTGATTCCCTGTCCAGGTGGACGTGAGGGTTCTTATACTTGATAGCTCTTGAGAAGAGGAGGGTACAATTGATTAGAATTCTTAAATTAGACTAATAAGTACTCCATGTTATTCAATCTGATGGTTTTGAAGTTCCTCTGAAAGGTGTGGCAGAGAATGAAAGTCCATTTGTCACATTTGAAGAAATGGAAAATGGGATAAAAGAGACTTTTACAGTGTTTGGCAATCTCGAGAAAGCAGGATTTTATTCTTTAAAGGTGTTTAAGTCACACCCTTTACTTCCAGGTTTGACAGTTATTTTATGTCCCCTAAAAACAATGTATCAATTATCTAGTGAAGAGTGTACCAATTAATTTATGGACATGTAGATTAACATGCAATCCGCTAATGTGTTAATGAGTTTAAGATTTTCATGAAATACATAGACCAGTTTTGAGTTTTGTCAGCCTCAGTGGTTGAAATTAAAATGGAAATCGCAACATTTGTTTTTTGTTCTCACTATAAAGCAACTAATTATCTTTCTCTTGGTAATGATAATTAACACGATTCCTCTCCCGTTCCTGATCAGTGCACAGCTGGTACTTGGATAATCACAAAGACTTGGTTTTATGTGGTGACATTAAAGCCCTGTCTAACTTGGGAAGTGAATTAATTGTGTACTGTTGCCTCAGTTTATTAATTCTACATTATGCCTCAGTGAACTTCTCAAATTGGGAGCAACATTTATAGTAAAATTGTAGTCAGGGGAAAAAAAGAGAGCTCCTGTTAGCATGAGCACCTATTATTGACTGTAGATTTTGTCTGCTTCAGATGACATAGTCTGCTCACAATTTTGGTATGTCTGAATAAGGCCCAAAGAAACATTTTGTCCATGCATATTTTGAGGCATTGTTCTTTCAGTTAGGTAGGGATGTGCTTGGTAGCTTACGTTTTGGGCTGGAATGTGTTGAGAGCGCTACTCATGGCCATTCCGTGGGCTTTCCTGGAGGACAGATTTGGACCAGAGCTGACCACTGGTCCCATCGTCTGTGTATCACTGTGGTGCCCCCGAGCGTGGCGGGGCAGCCCTGAAGAGCACAGTGGTCCTCTGTGTCCACTCCTATGAGGACTGCTACCCTTCTCATCCTTTGTGTAACAGTCCCTTAAGGACAGTGATACAAAATATTTTTCATTCAAGTATAGTTGATATACAGTATTGGTTTTAGGAGTACAACATAGTGAATCAACAATTATATTCATTAGGAATGCTCACCATGCCACGTGTAATTATTAACTGTCACCATACAAAGATATTACAATATTATTGACTACATTCCCTATGCTGTACTTTTCATTCCTGTGAATTATTTATTTTATAACTGGTTTATTTTATAACATCTCTATCCCCTTCTCTTATTTTGTCCACCCATTCCCTACCAGGCCCTTATGACAGACTCCATTTTGTTCTCTGCATTTATGAGTGTATTTCTGTTTTTTTGTTTGTTCATTTGTTTTTTATTTTTTTATTTTTAGATTCCACATGTAAGTGAAATCATATGGTATTTGTCTGTCTTTGTCTTATTTCACTTATCATAATACCCTCTAGGCCCATCCATGTTGTAAATGGCAAGAATTCAGTGCTTAAAAACTAAGAGGTGCTCAGTCAGTGTTTGTTGGGTGAATGAAGGGTGGTCAAAAGAAGAATGGCAGGTTTGAGCCCAGCTACCAGATGAGGCTTGATGCTAATTGGCTAGTGCATGGTAGTGGTGTCCCAGTAATCATACAGAAGGCATGTTTGCACTTACACTGCCCTAAGAACACCAGTAAATATTATGTCTATCCTAAGTTTCCATTGTGGCAGATTTGAAAATATGATAATACTTTGTGCTGGTGAAGTGAAGGTATGTTAAAGGTACACTTGTGCAGCCCTTTAGGAAGGGAATCTAGCAATATCTGTCAAGAACTTGGATAATGTTTGTTTTCTTTAGTCTGGCAACATTTAGCATCTGGAATTCAATTTTAATGAAACAATTCAAAATAGGGAAATAGCTTTCTGCACACCGGGATGTTCATCTCATATTTGTTTGAATCATGGAAAACCAGAAACAACCTAAGTTTCCAGCAACAGGGGGGGTGGTTAGTCAAATGTGGCATGTTCACTAATGGAGCTTTATTTGCTGTTACAAATGTTTTCCAAGATTTTACAGTAAGATAAAAAATTCTTATACAGAGGGGTAAAACTTACACATCATTATCACAACTAAAATACACCATATGTAGAAAAAGCCTGGAAGGGTTTTATTTTAAATTTAGATTTATTTAAAATTTAAACTTATTTTAAATCTAAAAATTGAAAAAAGACTGGGAAGAAATCCACTAAAATATTGACATCGGTTGTATTTTTAAAATTTGTATTTGTTTTCCCAATTTTGAGTAGGCTCTTTTAAGTGTGTCTCCTTTACTCTTTTGTGTGGAAAGCAGATATACAAAGAAGAAGACAAGAGATCTTAGACCCTCAGAGAAGAACTGGTTTCTTATGACCCCCTAGTTCCTGGTTCTAGCCCTCAGGAGTCCTAGCTGAGTGCACTGAAATAGTCTTTCATCCTTATTACTTTTACTCTTATTAGTAGTAATTATTATTATTTTCTTGAATCAGTTTTTGTTACCTGTAATCAAGTATAAGTAAATAATGCTCATCTACTTTTGGATATTTAAAAAAATACTATAGTAAGCATAGTAATTGATGTATTCTTAAGAAACAGCAGTTATACTATCAAGAGCTCTTGTTAATTTATTGTCTATAGTAAGAGGCGTAGCATTTATGGCCAAAGAATTAAAGTGTTTTCTTCTAGTCTTGTTTTTCTGATTTTGGGGAAGTTTGATAATTTAATTTGACTCTTAACATATAGTTACTTGCTATTTTAAGTAAACTTAATATGACTAATTTCAATTTTAAAATGATAAATAGGGACCTATCCATTAAGGTTACATCCAGTCTGTCCTTACCTGTGCCATTGTCTGACCTCTGTCCCGACTCTTGGCCAGGCCACCCGAAAATTGTTTGCCATCACCCCCCATTAAAGATGCTCATGGATAAAAGTGCTAAAAACAGCAGACAATGTTCATAATATATTATTCAATAAAAAATGCAGGTTACAATCCTAATTGCATTAACAATGACAAATGTATGAAAAAACTGGAAAGAAACATACCTTCATGTTGACTCTGGTTAATCTGAGTTGTGATTTTACAGAGATTTTAAATTCTCCTTTTTGTACTTTTTTATATCTTCCAAACTTTCTGCAATGTGTATGAATTTAGTTGGTAATATTTTTCCAAAGTTACATTTTTTTCTTTTTATTGGCAAATAAAATATACATGTTTAATGTGTACAACAAAGTTACATTTTTAATGAAGAAGTAATTACCTTAGTCACCAAAACAATCTTTTCTCCTGATTCTATCAGGTAGGAGAGTTGGAGAAAGAAGGTAGCAAGGAGTGGCGGTTGGGCTGCCTTGGATGGACGCTCCACCTGTGGGAATTCCGGCCCTCTGATTGCCTTCCCGGGAGCGTTTATCAGGAGGAAGGACTGGGATTTGTTTCCAGTCCGGAGAATCCAGGGCTTACAGCAGGTAGTGGCTGAGAGCTCTGGCTTAGGAGGAAGCCTGGTCCTGCCATTTTCTATCTGTGTGGACTTGGAAAGTCACCTAACCTCCGTAAGGCTCAGCTTTCTCATGTGGGTGCAACATCGGCATGAAATCCCTTCCAGGGTCCTCAGCCAGAGTGGTCCTGTCAAAGCACATCATTTATATTCCTAATTTGGCACTTACTACATCCAGCCTGCTTTTGTGTATTATTGAATGTGATTCTATTCGTTCCTAAGCTCTTGATGGTAGGGTGCGTATTGTTCAACCTTGAGAGCTGCCAGCATCGGCACAGTGATGTGCGTGTGGTATTCAACCAGGACGTGTATGATTGAACTGGATGAAAAAAGAATGAGTATTTACTTATTGTCAATATAAATCAATTTAGTTAGTGCCCAGAGTGGCAGAGAGGAGCGATGTGAGTAATTCCTAATGGGAGATATATGATTGTGGTCTTTTTTTTCTTTTTAAAATACATTAAGCATTATAGAATTCAGGGTGGGATGATATACTGGGTGGGATGACAAAGCCAACTTGGGATGATATATTTTCCACAGATAATCAAATAAATGGTTAATAATTTGTTTTTCAAATTCTGTGTCTCTTGGGCCATGGTTTAAAAGCAGCCTCCAAATGGGCCAGAGGCCAAAGTTGGGTAACCCTGCATATAGGCTAGACATGTCTTTGGTGGTCTTTGGGGCAACAAGGACTTACTTCTGTTGAAAGTAATTAGGAAAGAAAATTTATGGGAAATGAGGATAGTGCCTTTGGAGGTCTGTGTTGGAGGAGGTCATCAAGAGGTCATGACCAGTTGACTTGTGAGGGGCAACTGGGATTTTAGAGACTCCTCTCCCCTGCCCCCATCCTTGGAATGTACATTCCACCCACTGTTCCCACAGTGGGAGCCATTTCAAGGGTGCAGCCTGAAGTGAGAAAGGTATTGTTGAGACCATCAGGATAGTGTACATGACTGACCCAGTTAAAACCTCTGTGTAAACTTTGAAGATTCTGGCATCTGGGTGCAAAGATCTCACCTTGCAGCTGCCCAAGACAGGCCTTGCATGTAAGTCCCCTTACTTATTAAACCACTGACCAGTTCGGAGTCATCTGCCCCTTTCTTCAGTCTCTCCTTGCCCTCTGTGCATGGGGCCACTTTGTGAACTGACAGTCTGCCCTCTCTGGGTATCCCTGGTGGCTGGGTAACCAGTTCCCCTGACCCTGGAGTTTGCTCAGCTGTGCCATGGGCCACCTATTACAAATCTGATTTTCCTTCCCAGGTAATTGACATTTCATTCAGGAAGACTTCCAATTTTATTTAAAAAGTCCAATCAATATAAAAAGAAGAGAAACTCCATTTTCAGTAACTTTTTACTCATCTACCACTTATGCCCTTAGGGAAGCTTAAAGAGCTTCCATCAGTTCACCAAAAAATAAATAGTTGGATGTATTACAAAATTTTTTCGACACTTGACTCCAAATCCCCACTTCAGCCAAGACATTCTTACAAAGAAATCATTTTGGGAAATTAAGCAACTACTGTTTTCATGAGGTCCCTGTGGGGGTGAGTTTATGCCAAACCCTTTTAATTTAGGTTCTGTATCTTGTGCCTGGTATCCAGCATTAGTTACAGAGTAAACAGTATTTCCCAAAGACTGACAGGGTCAGCTGCTCCAGGAATGTGACCGGTGACCTCCCTGATGGATTACCGTCCTGCAGGCTGCTTCCAAGTCAGTTGAAAGGAAGGCATTCTTTCTGTATAAGGGCAGACTGCTATGGAGCATGTTTCAATTGCAGCTGATAAAACTGAAAGTGTATCTTGGGCATGCTGTCTCCAAGGGCACCGAGCTGTTACTTTGGGGCCGAGTGATTTGTCATGTCAACACTGCCACTACAGCTAAACTGCTGGGTTTAGGGGGTTGTGAACCACAGTGTTGAATCTGTTGCTTTGATTAAGCTGTAAAGACACAGGAAAACTTAAATCCAGAACTCCTTTCGGAGTTAGAAACACACACTGTAATTCCAGTATTCAAAAGGTAGAACCTTCCATTTCTGAGTCCTTTTTCCTGAAGTTTTGTTAGCTGAAGCTAGCTGTTGTCTTCCCTTCTGAAACAGCAATGGTATATATATATATATATATATATGTGTGTGTGTGTGTGTGAGTGTGTGCGTGCGTGCGTGCGCGCGCGCATGTTCGTGCATGTGCACATGTGTGTGAAAAAAAGAGAGACTGACAAGACTATTAGGAAGTGGATTTACCATTCAAAGGGCCTGGAAATACATTGACTGTTGCCAGTACAAGAGCAAAAACCTGTTTACCCCAGCATCTGTGTGACTGTCACCATGAACAGGAGAAAATATATCCTAAGCCTCTTGAAAGCTGTACATGTGGAGTATAGAATAGTTGAGAAAATGGAATATGCTCCACTTGGATCCCCGACCGGTTTTAATCATCTTGTATATTACGACTCTGGAGGTATGGATTTAGTTTCATATCAAAATCATAGTTATTTATAAATGATCATCAATGTTGATACTATTTGTTCTATTAAAAACTTCACATTTTATTTTTCATTTTGATAGAATTGCATTTTTCAGATGCACACATTCAAAAAGCTAACATTAGTTGTCACAGTCCTCCCTTGATGGAAGTATTTTCTAGTGCTTCAAAACAAATGCTCTGCCACCAAAAAAGTGATTTTCTGAAGAAAATGTCCCTTTCCTTGCATTATTTTCTACAATCGTTTAAAAAATATGGCCCAGAATCAAAATAAGGGGATAAATAGTATCAGAAGAAGGATAAAAATATCATATTCCAGTATTCCAGTAGAAAAGGTCTATATTTCATTGAAAAATGGTAATACAAAGGTACAAATTTGTTAAGCTGTCATTATCATAATCATCATATAACTGATATTTTGGGGTTTGCTTTTGTGTCCACTTAGCAGCTTCAACTTTACAACGAATGTTTATTATATAGTGACAAATTCAGCTTTAAGAAATTTTTTTGAACTTTATCTTTTTACAAGCTGTGGTCATGTACCACTCTTAGCACCCTGTACCTCTGCCCTGCAGAAGCCACAGGGATGCTTCACAACGGTGATGGTGGGAAGTTAGAAACTTTTCTGTATTTGTCTATTTGCCAGATGTAAAGACAGACAAGAAGGTAAAAGGGAATTTCCAGAAGAGTCCATGGCTGCCGCTTGAGAGTTTACAGTTGTCAAAGCTGATGTACAGACTCAGGTAGGGATACTGGGAAAACCAGAACATTCTGGGAATCATTCTCTGCATTTTGTTCTTCCCTGCTACCCTCCCCTCTCCCCACCCGACTTGACGATATATTTAACAGAGTCTTCCAGAGACATAGGCATACATTTTGAATGAAGAGCAACACCAGCGGGTTAAAAGTTTGCTTTTTGAGGGAGGTCAGTTCTTAAGGTCAGCGAGGTCTGAACTAGGTTTGCACTTGGTTCTGGGGTATCACAGGAAATGTTCCTGGTGTGGTTCTTGGGACAGACTGTGGCACCTGGAAGCATGTGCTGAGTGCAGTGTCCTGGTCACTACTGAATGGATTCGGGGTTATGTGGGCTCTGACTTGACCGTGGAGAACATACAGGACCCAGGCCCTGCAGTTGCTATGTGGAATGACAAGAAACCCATATAAGAGGCATTCATTGTCTCCGAAGAGGATCCTGGTCTTAATAAAAAATATACTTATCCTTGGAGCATACAGTGCAGAAAATCTTTAGTTGGTTGTTTGCACCAAGCTTTACAGACTATCTTTGTTTCAAAAGAAAACAGGTTTGTTTTTCCTGTCTTGTGGGTGTCTGTCTACCTTATTTGAAGTTCAGCAGTAGAGCATTTATCTGTACTTTTGTGGTGGAGATGAAAGTTCTTTAAATGGAGGGTGTGGGGTAATTGCCCCCTATTGCAAACAAAACAAAGCAAAACAATTTTTAACTCTCTGACCCAGTAGATAAACAAGCAATTTTAATAGCTGTAAACTCCACTTTCCCCCAGTTTTTGAATATAGGCACAAAATCTGAGGAGCTGAAATTTCACCATTTGCACAGGTATTTGGTAATGATTCAAAGGAATGGATTGAGGTGGCTCTCTCAAAGCAAACAACATTTGCTGAGGGTCATTTGTTTCACTTGTAAGTGGAATTCTTGCTTGCCTACTGTAGCGTAGATTTTAATTTCCTGTTTGGAGTGACCTGTTGCTCAGATATTCCTGGAAAAAAAATCATACACTTCCATCTTACAAAGGAATTACAGATCTTCCTGTTTTTAAAAAATAACTGCTTTGCTGAGATATAATTCACGTACCATAACATTCACTCTTTTAAAGTGTACACGCAATTCAGTGGTTGGTTTTTACCTTGTTCAGAGTTATGCAGTCATCATTATTATCTAATTTCAGAATATTTTCCTCATCCCAAAGAGAGAGCCCATTCCCATCAAAAATCACTCCTCTTTCTGCCCTCCCCATCAACTCCTGGCAACCATAGATTATCTTTCTGTTTCTGTGGATTTGCAGATCTATTCCGGACATTTCATATAAATGGATCATACAGTCTGTGGCTTTTTGTGATCAGTTTCTTTCCCTTATTCTGTTTCCACAGTTCATCCCTATTGTATGTATTAATACTTCATTCATTTTTATTGCTGAATAATATGCCAATTTATGATATGTCAAGTTGTTTCACCATTCATGTGTTGTTAGGCATTTATGTTTCCAGTCTTTGACTATTATGAATAATGCTATCATGAACATTTGTATACGAGTTTTTGTGTGGACATATGTTTTCACGTCTCATGTGTATATACCTACTGGAATTGTTGGATCATATGGTAACTCTACATATAAAATTTTGAGGAATAGCCACACTGGTGTCAAAAGTGGTTTTTCTACTTTATAATCCCACCAGGTATGTATAGGGGTTTTTCCACATCCTTATCAATCCTTGTTATTATTGTCTGTTTTTTAAAATATTTTAATTTTTGGCATTCTAGTGGGTGTGAAGTGTTCTCTCATTGTGGTTTTGATTTGCATTCCCTAATCATAATTTTGTTGGACATCTTTCCTTGTGCTTCTTGGCCGTTTTTTGAAAAATGTCTATTCAATCCTTTGCCCATTTTAATTGGGTTAGTTGTCTTTCTTATTGTTGAGTTGTAAGAATTGTTTATATATTCTGTGTACAAGTACCTTATGAGATAAATGATTTGCAAATATTTTCTCTCATTTCCTCTGTTAACTTTTGTGGCACATTTGTTAGGACTTTGATTCCATCTTTTAAAAAATTTATTTATTTATTTATTTTTATTTCAATATCATTAATATACACTTACATGAGCAAAATTGTGGTTACTAGATGCCCCCCCATTATCAAGTCCCCGCCACATACCTCATTGCAGTCACTGTGGTATTATAGAATCACTACTTGTCTTCTCTGTGCTATCCTGCCTTCCTGATTCTATCTTTGAAGTAACTTTTTTCTAGATAACTTCACAAAGCCGAGGGAAATAATGACACTGTTATTGAGAACCTGCTTGATCCGGACACTTTGAACACATCACATTTAATTTTTGTAATAACCTTAAGAGGTTGATGTCATCCTTTTTTTAAGGGAAAGGGAACTGAAACTCTAAGAATTAATTTGCTCAAAGTGACCCACCTGGACTGTGGCAGAATCTGCAGATGAATCCAATTCTTCCTGCTTTGTAGGTCTATTTATTCTTCTACTCTAATAGTTCATTGTTTGAGTAAGATAACTGAACAGTCAATATTGTATTCATCTGTAGTATGACTTGTACTAGATAAATAGGCATTTTATTCCTCAGTGTCCTATCAAAATTCTTACAAGTTATAATATATTAAATGTCTTCAGTCACATCCATTGAATACATGTCCTTCCTTTCCTACCTTCCCTCCCTTTCTCTTTCCTTCCTCTCCCTCTTGCCCTCTTTTTGTCACAAGAATTTGCTAGTCCTTACTATGTTCTAAGTGCCTAGAAAAAGTGAGTGAAGCAACCTCTGGTGCTTGCACTCTAGTAGGAAAGACAAACTACAAATAAATAGGGATAGATGAAGAACTCTGAAGAAGCAAAAAGCAAAGGAGTGGACAGAGGGTTTACTATTTCAGACGAGGTCATTGGGGAAAACCTGGATGAAGTGAGGGAGCCATGTGACTCTTTAGGGGGTGAGCATTCCTTGCAGAGGAGGTTAATATATTTGCTGTGATTGACTGTCAGAAAGGATCCCAGTGTGGCCCAGTCTTCTGCTTGACCAGCAAGTGTATGAAGTCTAGCATTTGCATGGGCATAATTTTACTGATGAAAAGCTCCTGTCCCTGAAACTTTTCTAAAATATGTTTCAGCATATGTCTGTAAGTAGATAGGATTGAGTAGATATATTCAGTGTAGAGTGCTGGCAGCATTTACCCACTCTCCCAGTTATGTCTATGAGATTATTCAGAGATACTGAAGTGCACAGCAGTTAGGAGCTTGGGCTGGGGGACTTGAGTGCTGTCTATTAATAGTGCCCTTGTGTTTTATTTTTTCAGCTCTAAAATGAGCATATTGATTTGCCAGGGTTGTGGTAACAAATACTACAGATGAACTTAAAACAGCAGAAATTTGTTTCCTCACAGTTCTGAAGGCTGGAAGTCCAAGTGCAAGTGTCAGCATGGTTGGTTTCCTCTTGAGGGCTTCTCTCCGTGGCTTTTATGTGGCCACCTTCTCCCTGGGTTCCCACGGTCTTCCCTCTGCATGTATCTCATCCTAATTTCTTATAAAGACACCAGTCACGTTGGATTAGGGCCCCCCAATGACCTCATGTTACCTTAATTACCTCTTTAAAGACCCTATCTCCAAATATAGTCTTCTGAGATACTGGGGGTTGAGAACTTCAAATATGAATTTTGGGGGAGCACAATTCAGCCCATAACAGTGGAGAAAATAATATTATCTACCTCCTAGAGTGTTTTTGAGAATTAATTGAGATAATAACATATGAACGCCTTAAAGCAGTTCCTGGCACCTGCTGAATGCTACCGACCTGTGCTGTATAGAGTGTTATTACCTACTTATATCCAGTCATACCTGCATTGTGAGTTTGCTAAGGGAAGAAATGTAGAGATTGTATCTTTTAATTTTATTATTATTTTTATTTATTATTTTTAAAAATCTGCCTGCACCTAGGAAAAGCTTCACCCATTATAGGTACTCAGTATATGTCTGTTGAAATAAGACTTTTCATCCCTCCCATTATCACTTCAACTTCTTCCCCACTCACTGTATTACCCACCATTCCTCTACTCCTGACTGGACCCTGAATTTCATCTTCAGGCACTAAACTAGCAGTAATTTATTTCCTTTTTGCAGCCATGGCAGATCTTCTTTTCTTTTTTCCTAGAGAGATTTTGGAATTGCCGTTCACATAAAATTTCAACTATTGGTTTGCTTTCAACACATACCAATTTTGCATGATAATGAACCTGTAAGCCTTCAATTTTCAAACTTTTTAGGGCAACAGCTAGCATCCCTTTCTGTAAAAGGAGTTGATGAGCCAAAGAGGGAAGCCCCTTTTGCCCATGAGTCTAATGTAGTGTTCCTGAATTCACCATCCTGAAGCAGGACTACCTAGGTTTATTTCCTACTTAAATGTTTCCCTTCTGAAATGCTCAGCTTTCCATCATGATGCAGAATAAGCTCTAGAGCAATCCTGTCTCTACCAGAGAACCAGCTATAATTGCTTGAAAGGACAGAGCCTCACAACGTGTTTCCTAAAATGTTTTCTTAAGAAGTGATGGAAACACTAATAGGAAATTTGACTTAAGGTCAGAAACAGGTGTTTAAAAGGATGCTTTAAACAGGCTGAGGGATTAGACCACCACAGAGATCAGTTTTATCTTACTCTGAGAGCCTTTTTATTTCCATTCACCATTCACATATCTGGTTTGCTGCAAAACAAAACAAAACAAAACAAAAACACAAGAAAACCAGGGAGAGCTCATTACCAATGAGCTACACAACTTATTTTCTTTAAGGGATGTAACAATTTCTAAAGAATTCTGAAAACATTTACTTCGTTGGGAAAAATGAATTTCATCTCCTATATCATAACTTTGTTCCCAGTAGAAAAGCCAGGTTAATGAAGGATGAAGTCAGCTTTTCCAAAGGGAAACACCATGTTTATTTCATGGTGTTTGCAAACATCACTTGCCAACTTTTCATGGAATACAACTGACAATATTCCTTGAATATATGTGTTCTGTCTCTTAACAGTTTTAATTAGTTATCCTTTGCTCTTTTCCTTCAAGTAACTTAAAAAATTTTTGAGCTCTACAAAATAATGCAAAAATATCTGGACTACCAGGACACAAATTGGATTTTGGAAGAACTAGACTGGCTGATTCATATTTGCCATATGATTATCACATTTGTCCCTTTAAAACTGATTTATTAGGTCTGTATTCTACAGTATATTTTATTCTGCTCCAAGGGCTATTAATGAATTCTTTGATAGTGTTTTTTTGTCACATATCTTTCCTTGTTCAGGGAACCTAACCTGTTGGAATGGTCTCCTTGTTGAAGAGTTTGCTTTTATATCTAGTGACATTTATCATTATCTGAGGCCAGCTGCCTGACTTCTCTTCAGAGCTCTGTTTATGGGGTTTGAACATCTATAAATGGAAACACTAGCTAACCAGAAATTATCGCCAGGGCTTTCTGATAGTGTCCTGGGCTCTCACAACTTGGAACATCCTGCAACATCTAACATGTAAGCACGTCAACTCATTTTCTAGACGGAATCTAGAAGACTGAGTCTTTCTTTTTCTGTTTTTCTCTCTCTCTGTCTCTCATTCTCTTTCAACATGGAACTTGAAAAGCATGAAAAAGGAAGCTTATTAAATGAGAATTTAGAGAAGCTGACGGTAAGACTTGTCAGATTTGGCATACACAGATTTATCATGTAATTGACAGAGTAAAAATGTAGCTGTCACAGACTGGAAAACTTGTACTAGCCAGCTTATATTTCCATGCTCTTCTGGTCAGTGACCTTGAAGTGAATGGGTTCCATGGGCTTTCCGACAGCAATGTTTTTGTTTTGAATTATAATAAAATAATAAAATTTCAAATAATACAATTTTATTATTAGAATGTGGGCAAATTTGATTTTGTTAAATGATATGGTGTATTTCCATTTTAAAAACCAGAATCTGTTTATTTTGAGCCCTTGTTGTGATTGCCTCAATATTGGGAAATAACTTGATTGATTGATACGAAGCTTAACAGTTGTTCAAAGTACAGTTTCTCTTAGAGATACCAGGAGTATGTGTGGAGGGAAATATATAAGAATATTTTAATGTTTTATGGAATAAGTTAATGAACTTCTGGTGTAAGACTATAGTTTACTATTAAGAAAGTTTTATTTATTTATTTTCTATAAAAGGTACGATGAAATTAAGTTGTTAGTGAATGATAGTGATCACCTATATTTGCTCAAACATAATACATACTATACCCTTAAGTAGAATGTGCTGTCCAGGGTTCACCTGACGGATATAGGAGGCTAATTATGTTTGTAACGGTGGCTATAGACAACATTAGAACAGGGCATGGGTAATTTTAATAGCAGCTAAAAGTAAAACCGTATCAGTTATAAGACTGTGACTTCTTAAACTCATAAGAGTGCATTGTTCTGGATAGCTGAAGTTGAGATTTATGTACTATCCTGATATAAAAACTTGAAAGATTTAAAGAGACCCATATTGGGCTGAAAACTCCTTAAGCATTATTGTAACTTCAAGGTCTTGGAGAAGTATATCGGATCAAATATAACCTTTTCTTAGATGATTTCAGTCTTCATGCTGAATACCAACTGTGGGCCCCTGTTTTAGGTGGTTGCCAGAACATGTACAGGCCATGGACTATTTTGCTTTTTGACTGTGAAAAGCCATGTATTATTGTAGAACTAACCAGGGGCTTTGGGTCAGAAAGGCCTGGGTAAGAATTCTCGCTCCACGGCTTCTAAATGTAGGACTAAGGGGTTTTGTTTAAACTTTCTGAGTCTCTGTTAACTCACTTGTAAGACGGGGAACAGTAATATGAATTTGAAAGCTGTCATGAGGATTAAAAACTGTATGTACGTATGAAGCCCTGGCTGAGCTTGCATATTTCAAACTATGGTTAGAAAGTACATAACCAAAGTTTATCAATATAGAAAGAGAAAGCCAAAATGCATTTCAAAGTAAAAGGAAAACTCAGATATGCTAATCATAGGGCTTAGTTATAAAACCTTTGTGGAACTAAATAGGGAATAACTAAATACATGGATATAGAGTTGCTATGAATTAGTGTGAAACTGGACCCCAAGCTTCCAGGCAATCTTTTATAGGAAGTTTTGCAAATAAGCATAGTGGACAAGGGGCAAGTGAGCAAAAGGGAAAATTGTCTCTTATTATTTAAAATGATTTGATGTATAAACATTTCACTTTCTGGAAGCTCAGCCATTCTGCATGCCCAGCCCTTCCTTGAACACAGCTGTAAATCTAGAATTGAGCAAAAACCTCTCCTTCGCAGAGGTAGCTGTCATAAAATTCAAGAACAGTACTCTTGAGGAGAAAGGCTTAAATCTAGCCTCTGATTAAATTCTAAAAGATTAGAGGAAAATATGGGACAGATCAGAAGGCAGGAGTACATCTAATCTACTGAGAAGAGATGGTTCTCAGGGAGGGAGGAAATACATTAAAGTTCAGTATGGAGGGCAACTCCCTGTACAAGTAAATGGAGTTATGTACCACACTGAAGAACCTTTCAGATATAGCAATTCTGATGACACTGTGTTATCAAAGAAAGGTTAACTTGCATTCGTTATCTTTATTTAAGAGAGCTGGAATATGTATATCTTTAAGAGTTTCTAATAGAAATTATTTTAGTTAAACACTTTGGCTGCTTCTGTGGGTAGACATCCAAAAATTCTGACTCATGGAGCATTATGTTCTTTGATAATACCAAGGTAATACAGTATGACTTGCTAGATTGCTGAATATAATTTAAAATGTATTTTTGTGGAGTTTACTAAGTTATGAAAATTATACTTAGTACAGTTTGTAAAAATATAGTTTTTAAAAGGAGAGAATATTTTGCAATTAAAATATTTAAATATGTATATATTACAATACTGTTGAGTTATAGTATGTATCTTGCTTAAAATTAAAGGTGTTCTCATAAAGATCTTTATCATGGACAGTGTTATAGCATTTATCTCACAAGAAATAGGCATGGTTGGCTTTATTTGGAAAAAATCTCTAAGGTCACATCTACAGCAAATAAGTAACAAAATCAACAGTCTACAGATTTTTAAAATTCATCAGTTCATTCTAACCAAACAGATAGACAAAAGTAAAATGGAATTCGTTACTACGCATACAATACAAATCTTACCAAACATGGGAGAGTGAATCACTACATTTAGCTATTGACATTTTTGCCCTGAATTTGTTGTTCTTTGGTGATTAAAAGTAAATATTCCTGGGTGCTTGACAATGGAAAATGCCTCTTTTAAACCCATTCATCAATAGATGATGAAAAAAGAAGAGTGATACTGGAATCCTTCACAATGTCCTCAGTTTACCAATGCCAATCAAAATTTCTTGCAAATCTGTTGCTATTACCCCAATTTTTCAAACATGAAAAAAAATCAATTAGCTTGGACTAGGAGGGATATTTCTACCCCTTTGGAAAACCAGCATGTTAAAGCTGTGTTGAATATTTTAGTCATCCCTGATCCTGCATAATTAGATTGCAATTAAAGGTAATTTTTGTGGAGGGTGGAGGAAGGGAGAGAATTATTTGGTAATAATACAGTTCAGTTTGGTTGGTTCCACAATAACTGGTGTTGGGACTGAATTGATCTTTTGTTTTTTCTGGTCAGGCTTGAATAACCACTGTATCGTATGTTTCCCAAAATAATATTCCTTAGAACTCTGATTTTTGAAACTGCTCTCCATGAAAAGAGCATTTTGGTCTATGCTCAAGAACATCTCAGAAATGTTGTGTAGGGAATGCACATTGTATATTTTGTCTTGGAGACTCATGTTATATTTTAACTCACTAATAGCTATGAGACTCTCTGGCGGTTAATCTATTATTTCTTAAACTCCCTGCCAGTGGGACACATTTTAATGTGTGTTTGCAAAGACAGTGAATATTCTAAATAGTGTTCTTTGAAACAACTTCAGGAAGAGGTGTGTCAATATATTAAATTGTCTGATTGTATTTATGAGCTGCATTTTCAGAATGATACAAGAAACAAATTCAAACTGGGTGCCATTCATATTCTATAACATGAAGTTATTTCTGGGATAGTTTTAAAAACAAGTACATTTCTATTTAGTATGTTTTTATAAATAAGTAGATTAAAGCAAGACATCCTGACTATGCTACAAACTTTCTTTTAGATTATTAAATGCTTCAACAAAAAATTTCATGTATCTTCAGCTGAAATTTCCTAATGAAAAGGAACAATTCATGTATTAACGTAGTAAAATTAAAAATGGTCATGCACCTCAGGGCATTCTGACATAATAATAAGGGTTTCTTTCTCCAAGAGATGATAAGAACAAACAAGTACTTTGCACAAATCGAGTAACTTCTATCACATTAGTATAATAGGTCTCAAGAGATAATTCTATCTTCCCAAGTAATAAATATTCAATGAATATCACACAAATAATGTTAATGAGGACAGTATATCATCAAACTCCTTTTATCGGAGCCTCCTTGTAGCAAATCAACATAGTATTAAATTTCTGAATATCATAAATATTGCTTCTTTGAGTAAAAGTAACTCTCTGAGACTGAAAAGGAAATTTTTTCATCTGACAGTTTTTAAACGGTGTATCTAATATAAGGAGCTGAAAACTTGCATTTTAAATAATTGAAATTTTACTTCTTATATTTAAAATTGTTTGACTTATTTTGAATATAAGGGTTAAAGGATATGTGAATTATGATCTCACCCAAAAAGTTAATCATTTTCAGGAAAAAAGGGATCATACCACTTCTTTTTTAATACAATGAAAGAGAAAAGAATGGAAGACAAAGGTGAGGGCAAAATATAAAAATACAGAAAACTGCATTTTAAAATTCTATAATAATTCAGTTAAGGGTAGTTTTTAAATAAGGCTAAATTAGTTGTTAATTCATAGCTTCATTCATACAAACAAAATTAATTGCTTTCTAAGAAGAAATCTGTTAGCAAACAAAAAATATGGGACTAGCACTTTGGTTATAATTCCTAGAATTATTATCAGAGGTATAACCTAGTATCTATTAGGTAGAAATGTCCTAAGGAAAAACAAAAATAATTATTTCAAATTAATACACACTTTGAATGCTTATTTTGAACAAGACAGGGTAGTGAGGGCTACAGTGGAAGTACACATGGTAGAGAAATTCTTGGCCATCGGGAAGATTATTGTGTTTTGATAATTTTTTAGTAGGTTATGAAATAATACAACTAAATAATACTACCAGATATATTATTTTCTAATGATAATCTAATAATGGTAGATTAATAATGAAATAATTATGGTAATTTTTAGTGGCTTAGAAATATTCTAAGTGTGCAAACATAAACACCCCAAATTCTTTTCAAACCAAGTCGTACATTGATGGTGACAGCCAAGTCTATAATTATTTATGAGGGTGTCTTAACAATGGGAGCCACTGTAAAGTGTTTTTTGCAATAACGTATTTTATTCCAATATAAAATCTATTGAAAGAGGTCTTCGAAGAGATGTGACCACTGGTTGCCTTGCGAGCTGGACGCAGGCAATGGGAAGCTCCTCATCCCCTGCTTGTCGTCCTTGGAATGTTATGTTCTGCCCGCCATTCCCACAGTAGGAGGTATTCCAGGGGCCACCTTGGAGAGTAAGGTATTGTTGAGACCATCAGGACTGTATATATGTGACTGAACTCTGTTAAGGCCTCTGCATAAACTTTAAAGATTCTGGCAGGTGGGTGCAGAGTTCTTCTCTTGCGACCACCTAAGACAAGCCTTATATGTAAGTCCACTTGCTGATTAAACCTACTGCCTACAAATCTGGGGTAATCTGCCTGTTTGGTCTCTCCTCACCTTTCATATGTGGGAACCAATTTCAAATTTCACCTGGGAAGCTCCCAAGTTTTCAAACCAGCATCTACAAATGTATTTATTTTTCCAACTGTCTTTAACTAGAATCATTGGTAACAGGCACTCAGTAGGGGTTGACGTACCTGAAAAAAAAGCTTACACTGCTGATGTTTCTGATATATTATCTAGAAGTTATTTGCATGGCTTGAGTGTTGTTTCTGATCCACTCATAATTCCTGACAAGACAACATCACGTAATAAAATAAGTGGTTGTAAATCTAAAATAAAAGTAGGGCTATAAATCTCTGGGGGTAAGGTGCTGGATCTATGTATCTTTGTATCATAATTGACTGGTCTGGATCTTTAATAAACTGCTTTTGGTGATGACTTAAATGAAGGCAAGATGAAAGCAAATGAATGGTGATATTTCCTTTTTGGCATTTGAAGATTTGTTTTGCAAACGTCCTTCTATTGTCTGCTACTTCTAAGAATGGGCCAGTGACTCTTGCTATGCTCTGGATTTAAAGTTGCCTTGGATGGCTGTTTTATCTGAGTGATCATATTGATGGTAGAGGATGTGAGTTAATTTGTCCCTAGACCTTAACTTCCCTGTGTCGTGGGTTCATATTTGTTTTGATGAGTGACACCATCACGGAGAATGGGAGGCATTTGGGTGTCTTTAAGAATGCCACTGGGCCCTCTAACATGTGTGGTGCCTACCGTGCATTCTACATCTCTATTTGTCCCATCTCCCAGGATGACCCATTTCTCATCAGTATATTTTGAATTCATTATTCCTTTTTCTCCAGAGAGGTCCAGAGTTCTGTAATAAGTTGACATCCACAATATTCTGTGGAAATAATTATTTTCAAAAAAACGGATGGGCAGTAACAAATTTTTATGGTTAAGTGCATCACTAAATGTCTCTCAACTGGAAGGCAAATGGAGGAAACTCAGAACCAAGAGTCTCTGAATTTCTGAATTCAGTGTTGCTTCTGAATTTTTAGTAAGATCAATTAATGTATTCCTATTTCTTAGGGGGATAAGAACTCTCTGAGAAGTCAACAAGGGGTTATAGGATTGATCAGCCTGCACTGGGTTTCAGAGAGTTCATTGATTAAAATAATGTTCTCCAAAGAACCAAAACAACCCTTAAGCATTATGAGTAATAAGAAATGTCTGGTTTTAACCAGATGTACAGTGTCTAAGAGTAACCATGAACCCTGGTCATTTGGCAGATTAAAGTCAAAAGCTAAATAATTGCTCTTAAATCTCTTTTGTGTAAGAAATAATCCCGCCCTAACCTCTGTCTGGCCTTCTTTCCAAAGAGCCAGTGACAAATTTTTAAAAATAGCTGAAGAATCTACAGCATGAAATAAAAAAAAAAGTTGGGGAGTGGGGGAGGAGATGAGACTCCAGAATAGTGGTGGCCCATGGGGATAAATAGAAAATTACGTGGGAACTGAAGTCTTAATGAGCATAACTGCAGAATGAGGTTAGACTGGAAAAATGGTGAGTTAGGGTAGGTCAGTGCATGCAGATGTTCTGAAAATCATCTAACCTAACCTATGAAAACTGAAACAAAGAACCTGTGCCTTTGGGGTAGGGTGCGTGCGTGCGTGCGTGTGTGTGTGTGTTTGATGATGAATTCTTATTCCAAAAAAGAGGCCTTGTCTCTCTTCCTCAGTGCCATCTCGTGTAGTGAAAAGCATATTGCATCTGAGTCTGGGAGACCAGTATTGGTGATTGCGTACCGTTGACAAATCGCTTAACCTTTGGTTTCTTTCCCTACAAAGTGAGAAGTTGGGTCGGATTTGCAAGGATTACTACGCTTTCTGGCATTTTGTAAGTCTGTAGAAAATGTCCTTTGGCTGTGTACTTATTAAATCCTTTCTATACCAAACATTTCCAGTTAATACAAACATTAGAAACCTTGAGGTAGTCTATATTTTTATGTCTTTGCTGACCAAATATAAAACAGAAGTCCTTGTTATTAGATTAAACCTTTGTTGTATAGAAAATTCACCCTTCACTACTGATGAATGAATTGTATATATTTTCTCTTTTCGCTGAGAAACAGAGAAGATTTGAGAACTGGATCATGGGTGAGAATTATGGAACAGATGAAGAAAGTAACGTGTCAAGACCTCAATATTAACGTTGAAATAATATCAAAAATCAAACATTCTATTTTCTCAAAATATTACATAAAACAAAGTAGATACTGTGACTTCACCAGGACTAAAAGTTTAGAAAATATAAGGTCTGTGTCTCAAATGTTATTTCTAAAATGGTTAGTTTAGCTTACTCATTGCCTTTTGCAGTTCTTTCTGCTCCCTGCCATGTACTTGACACAGATATCTTAGTCCCTGTGCAACTCTAATTTTAGTCCCTTTGCATTGCTGGAGGTTGAGGAAAACGTGGATTGCACACGAGTGGCAAAATCCTAGCCACCATTTCCATTTTTCTTTTTTCTTTGAGAAAAATGAGGGCTGTGTCTATTAGAACTCAGGGAGGGGAGGGGAAAGTAAGTTAAACTTATAAGGATCCAGATTTCTGCTTATGGTTCCAATGAAGTTCTTGAAGCCATCCAGTCCTTTGAAAACCGCTGCTAATTAAAGCAGTGTCTGCTGATAATGTAAGTCTGAGATGTACTGTTTGAATGGATCTTTTGATACAGCTCTGTGTGATGGTGAGTAACAGAAGGTTGATGAATTGCCGACTTTAGCCAAGCTGTGCTTTCTCAGTGACATTTGTAACACACTGTACGTGCAGTGAACTATTTTCTAAGGTTCTCATTGTGGGAATTACAATTACTTGCATATCTAGTTATTCTGTCCCAAGTATGGCTCCCCTCAGGGAATGCCAAATAGACTGTAGTATTAGTTATGTAATTGCATCAGAGAGTCACGGGATGTATTTTGCTATGTGATCTTCATAAAAACAAGATGATTTTTTTAAATGGTGAGCTGATGTCTGTGGTTTAACTGCTGGTCTTTCTCTTTTATTTACAACCTAAAAATTTCTCAAGGGTGCTTTCATCAATTTGCTTCTCAGTTAATGGGTGTTTTCTTGCATGTGTAGCCCCTGGGGAAGATGTCACCCCCAGCTTGTTCTCCAAAATAGGCCTGGTGGGCTTATGAATGTCAGAAGGTAGCAATTCAGAGACCACCTTGTGCTTTTAAATACTAACTTGATGACATTCGTCTCAGGAGCAAATGAGGGAGCCCATAGAATTGCTTTCCTGAACCTGCTATAATTTCTCTGGGATATCATGTCGTCATGGGAGACTGAAGGAGAAAAATGTCAGCATGAATTAATAAGCTGATCAGAGGGAGTGGGGAGTTCTTTTAGAATGTGTGCAAGAAATATGAGAAAGAAAACCTTTTCATTCCTATTTTGTCTTTCTAGCTGAGCTCAGCTTTCAATCTGAGAATGTCTACATGTTCCATGCTCTTCTTTTCATTCATTCATTCATTCATTCATTCATTCATTCATTCATTTATCCATCCAGGGGTCCTCTGTGGCTAGCTGCCTGAACTCCTTTGTGTGGGTTTCAGAAGGAGAAGGGGGTGTTGGTCGTAGAGATTTGCAATGAATATCTTATTTGCAACTGCACTGTAGTCACACCCCCATGGCATTTGCCTTCCTTAACTCTTGCATGCCCTCCAGGGTTTGGGAAAGGCATTTGTTAGGGTCCCTTCCTGGCTGTAGCTCTGCTTCACCCAGCAATAGACCTCCATATCCTCTTCATCCTCCAGAAATTCACAAGAGGTCTTTTTCATGCTGATTCCCCTCCCCTGCTAGACGTTTTACTGTTGTGGGTTTATTTTTAAAACTTCCTTTACTTTCATTTTAATGAGGTCAGAAGAAGGGTGCAAGAAAAATGTGTGTGTGTTCCGTCAGCCATCTTAAACCAGAAGCCCCTCAATTTATTTTTAAAGCACTTCAAGACTTTGTATTTACAGTAGGTGGCGAGTGTTGTGAAACATCCTAATTCTTAACTGAGAGATAAATGGCATTATGTGAAGCAGTTGCACAGGCTATGTTAAATGGCATGCCAAAAATTCTAAGCATGTAAAAAAAATTTAATGCCATTTTCAAAAGTTTAAAACTGAAAATTAACAGTTACAGATTTTACTCTACTTCTTTGTGTCATAGTGATTTTGGTGGTTAAATGCAAAGACTCCAGGGTGAGGGTCCAAATCTGGACTCTTGTTTGATCAAATTATGTAAGCTACAGTTTCCTCATCTGTAAAGTGCGATATGACTTGCCTCCCAGGGCTGTTATACGGACTGAAAGTGAAGAAATATTAAAAAGTGCCTGTGTATAGTAAGCACTCATTAAATAGTGGTCATTAGAGAAATGAGCATCACAGTGGGGAACAGATTATTTCTTGTGTCTGGAGAAATCCTGGACTTGTGACTGGGGTTTGTTCTCTTCAGACCGACCACATGTGGTTCCAAACTGTTAGACCAGAGGCCATACTTTCCCACTAGGAAGTCTGCCTTCACCAAACTTTGTTAGGTTTTAATTTTATGTCTGTCCTCTGAAGACTGACAGATTAAAAAATAAGAGTGTTTAAACATGGTGCCTATTTTGAAAGATATCATGGTCTTGTCTGAGGGGAGAATGTATGACACGAATGTGAGTACTATATAGAGGTAGGAATAAATGGCTAAATTGTGAGGTACAAGTTAGGACCATGCCTTGTATGTGGCTCATACAGTTAATAAAATGTATAGCAATAACTGCTAGATTGATCAAAGCAGAATGTTTGTAGGAAGGGAAGTAGAAAAAGAGTTAAGGAGGGCGTTCTGGGGCATGTGTATAAAATGTTCAAAAGAAGACTGTAAATATGGTTAACAGCACTGTCTGATTCAAAAGGTTTTAAATACAGAAACTGTTTGTTTTGTTCAGGATATCATAATTTATGTCTCTTACTTTCATCTGACATTTCACCTGCACATATTTTCCTGGGAAAGCAACACTTCCAATAGTTAATTTTTTCATTTAAGAATTTTTCTATAAAACAGTTACATGTGCTTGTTTTTATAATATTTTTTAAAGTGTGTGTATATATATATATATATACACACATAAAATTTTATATTGTATTTATAATTTATAATTTATATATTGTATATATATATATATATATATATATATATATAAATCCACATGTATTTGTTTATATTGTTTATAAAAGTAAAAATAATGGCACAGTAGGGGAATTACTGATCTACGATAACATACAAGGAAATTTAAGGGCACTGGTATAGTGGACAGTACATCCATTTTTTCCTACAAAAATGCAGATGTTATGCAAAGTGAGACAACTCTTTCGTGAACCCTGCATCTTAGTAGACCATGAACATGCAAATCAGCGAATACATTTATGTGGCACATCTCTCATGATTAAATCAAAGCATATGAATAGTCCAAATAAAGGCAGTAATACCACGGATTGAATTATATTTTTCAGTTTTACTAAAATTTCAAAGAGCTCACAGTGATTTTTTTCTTATAACAACCTCACATTTTTATGATCCTGTTGAACTGATGAGATTGTATCAGAGAAGAATGCAAGGTAAACTGATATTTAGAGCTCTATTCTTTATCAGAGAGCAGATTTATAGAAACCTTGAAGGCTTTCATCCTTTTGTCCAAACAGCCTTGGCCACCAGCAGACTGCAGACTCCCCAAGGTCAGGATTTTTATCTTCCAGCTCCCGGGGCTGTGTGGGATACATGCAAGTGGTACTCAATAGTTTGTGGATGAGCTGCACAGGCATGACTTTGATATGTCTGTGTGTTTGCGTGTGTGCAATGCACTTTATCTGATTTGACAAATGATAAGGATCCCACACTGATCAATCAAATCAAACCCTTCTGATGGTTTAACATTAGTTTTTGATTTTGCATAAAAATGGAAAGAGTTGTCTTCCACGAAATCTTTATGCAACGTTAAGGGTACTAAATACTGGCATGTTTAGAGCTGGTGGCTTCAGCAGGGCGTCAGAATCCTTTACTCAGAGCTCTGGCCACCTTGGTGCGGCCATCAGCAGGCAGCCATGGGCTTGGTGGCAGAATTTTAGATTTTTGGCAATGGCCACGGCATTGCTACAGTGTGACAATAAGCCAGAATGTGACAGGAGGAAATGGCCAGCTCCATATAGTAGTGAAAGCACTCGTTCAAGTACAAAGGTGTGGAACTTCCTCGGAGTGGGTAGAAGCACAGCCATTGAAAGACTATTTTTAATACCATTTTTCATGATTAATTTGACCTCATTTTTGCCCCGCAAATAGGTTATATTTACAATTCCCTTGCGAATTGTTGATACTACGGAAACAACAGTATCAGTATTAGCTATTTTCAGGTAACCTGGAAACTGTAGCCCCTGGCAGTTGCGATTAAGGAAATACTTAGGAAATCAGTCAACTTTGCCTTGTCCTTTGAGGATTTTCATGTTTATTTTTGAGGAGTTTATATTTTGGTTAGATTCTTTTTCTTATCCTGCCAAATTTCAGTGCTGACAGGCAGAATCTCCTCGATCATGCTCCGCAATACCAACTATACAGTATGGATGAGGGAGGGCAGAGTACTGCCAGATAACCGGGATGTTTATTTGGTTCTGGTTTATTTTTATAATACTTGAGACATAAAAGGGACAATTTTTTGGTTCCCATGTATTTTAAGTCCTAGTTACAATTTTAAGTTGCTATTTATCCATAACTGTAGAAAGGGATGAGTCTGTTGTCATTCTAAAGGCACCAAACATGCTGACATTTTTTCTCATTTCTCTGTTTTTTGTTGGTGTTTTACCATGAGCAATGGTATTTTGCTATTAGCGTTTGGTGTTTTAATCCATTAGTCTAAATATTTTAGGACATTATTCCTACAAAACATTTTTAAATTGAAATTGTAATGTAGCAGCAGGACTGAAAACTAAATTTCTACTGATCAATTGTTTAAGATAAAGCTGAATAATTTTGCCTAGGTGGTGATGATATTGATAATAACTAGAGCATGTTTCATGTCCTGAGATGTAGGTAAAGCACTTCATTGCTAATCCTCACCACAATCTAAGAAGTAGATGATCCTAATCCCATTTTACAGTCGAAATTACCAAGTGTTAGGTTAGTTGCCCAGGATACATAGCAAGTAAGTGGAAGAGTTTTGAGCTCAGGAAAATCTGAGTGTAGAAACTGCTCCCCCAACAACACATACCCTTCTCATGACAGGCCCAGAACATCAGCTCCCCCTTTGTGGTGATGTCCTGTTTTCTGCAGAGCAAATATGTAGTTTGTGTTTACTCCAGTATATGACAGTAAAATAATCAAAGTTGATATTTACCTTTAAGGGACTTTATTATTCTTTGTTCTTAAAAGATTAGTATGGAATGGAGTAAAATGTTATTATACAGAGTCTAAATAAGTAACATTATCTCAACATTCTTCTAAATTCATTTAACATCCTTTAAAACAATTTCCCTTTAAATAGGGAAGGATATTTTAATGACATACTGGATTTTCACTGAAAATATAGTTAGATGACTGATAAGCAGCTATCTTTCAAAGTCTTGACTGCTATTTGGAGACTTTAATTTGTAATCCACTATTATTGTTTGGTCTTAGATGCTAAAGATTCTAATTCCAATATGGGGGGGATAGTTTCCCCCACTTCCAAGCAAATTTTAGACACCACTGGGTGTCCTATAGTTCAACTCAATTCTGACACTACTGGAGAAAGCATCAGACTCCACAGGTTAAGGGCTGAGTCCCACAAGACTGCCCTTCACTTGAGATGCCATTCACAGGCTCAAGTGCTTCTGTACCAGTGCCTCTGCCTGACTGGGTAAAATCAGAGGTTCCCATGACCCTCTCCTTGGGTTTTTAAATTTGTTCCAGTAGCTCAAAGAACTCAGGAAACTTGTTTATGCACTAGATTATCAGTTTATTACAAAGGGCATTAAACAGCCAGATAAAGAAATGCATAGGGCAAGGCATGGGGAAAGGGCACAGAGCTTCCATGCCCTCTCTAGTCAAGCCCCTCTTCCGCATGTTCACTGACCTGGAGACTCTTAGATCTCCGTCCTTTGGGTTCTTATAAAGGCTTTGTTACATAGGCAGGATCGACTAAATCATTAACCGTTGGCGACTGAACTCCATCTTCAGCCCTTCTGTCCCCAGAAGTCTTGGGGTTGGGACTGAAAGTTCTAACTGTCGAATCACATGGTCCTCCTGGCAAGTAACCTTCATCCTTAGGTTACCTGGGGGCTTTCTAAAAAGTCACCTCGTTAAAATAACAAAAGAAATCTTTATTGCTGCTCTCATCACTTAGGAAATTCCAATGGTTTAGGAGCTTTGTGCCAAAATGGGATGAAGACCAAATAATTACTTTTTATTATAAATTGCTGTATCACAATGTCAATCAAAAACAAAAGAAAGAATATATTTAATATAATTTTTCTTCAACTAATATAAAATTATGCCTCCAGATTTCTATTCATTTGTAAACTTAGAGAATTATTTTTAAGTTTCTTTAAAACACAAAATCCCTGGCAATCACTAATCTTCACCTCTCTTTTATTTCACTACTGTGAAACAAATGGATTTTGCCAGTATGTAATCTTTTGAGGTTGGTTTTTTTCACTAAGCATAACTTCCTTGAGGCTCATTCAAATTATTCATGTCCATTATTTGTTACTTTTTATTGCTTAGTAGTATTCCATAGTATGGATATACCCAGTTGAACCATTCACATGTGGGTGGCTTCCAATTTTTAGCTACTGTAAATCTACTGTGAATATTTGTATACAGGTTTCTGTGTAAAAATAGGCTTTAATTTCTCTGGGATAAGTCCTAAAGAGTGTAATTGCTGGGTCATATGGTAAGTCAATTTTTTGTTTTGAAAAGAAATGCCAAACTGTTTTCCAGAGTGGCTGTATCATTTCACATTCCCACCAGGAATGTATGAAAGTTCCATATTCTCCAAATCCTTGCCAGCATTTGGCGGTAAAATTGTATTTTATTTTAGTTATTCTAATGGATATATAGTGGTATCTCATTGTAGTTTTAATTTGCATTTCCTTGATAGCTAATGATGTTGAACATTTTTTCATGTGCTTATTTGCCATCTATATATCTTTTGGTGAAGTGTCTGCTTAGATCTTTGACCCATGTGTTAACTGGGTTGTTTTCTTATTGCTGAGTTTGAGAGTTCTTGATATATTCTAGATACATGTCCTTTGTTGGCTACATGGTTTGCAGATACTTTCTGTCAGTTTGTAGCTTGCCTTTTCATTCTATTAGCAGGGTCTTTTGCAGAGCAAATACTTTAAACTTGGTGATGTCCAATTTATTGTTTTTTCCTTTTATGAGACATATTCTTGGTATCAAGTATAACAGCTCTTTGCCTAGTCCTAGGTCTTAAAGATATTCTACTTTTTAAAGTTTTATTGTCATTATGCATTTAAGTTTACGATCAATTTTGAGTTAATTTTTGCATAAGGTTTAGGTCAAGGTTCTTCTCCTCTTCCTCCCCCTCTTCCTTTTTGTCTATGGATGTTAGCATGTTCTGGCCCCATTTATTGGAAAGGCATATGTACTATGTTTATCAACAAGAGAAAGAATTCCATGTATTAAAGATTTGTTTTAACACCATAGTTTCATCATCTCAGTAAGAGCCACCCATTCTACTAAAACTTATGTGATTATGTCCCAGGCAGTAGTCTAATTTCTTTATTTACATAAAATGATTGGCACAATAATCCCCAAAGTTGATATTATTTATGTTCTAGTTTTTATTTGGGGAAACCAAGGTAAGAGAAATTAAATAACTTGTCCGAAGTTACACAATTTATAAATGGTAGAGCTGGTTTCAAATCCAGGCCAATAGTCTCGAGAGTCCGTGCTCTTAACCACTACACATACCACATGGCTTCTAAACTCAATTTTCTTTATGGTTAAATTTACACAAGCATATATTTTGGGATACATTTTATGTGACAACTTATCTGCCTTCTCATTAGTATTTGGGTCCAAATAACAAATAATGCTCATAGAGAAACACTGACTGAAGCAGTAGGTTGATTTAAGATTTAGATGGACCAGATTACTATCACAGAAAGAATATAGCAAATGTTTTCTGAATGAGGAATTTGTGATATTTTACAAACCTGAACTTTACAAGAACTTAGTTGGAGATACCTTCAAGCTAAAATTTTATAACTTTAAAGAATGAAAAAATAGTATTGGAATAGTTTCAGAGGAATTTATCTTATTTTTGTGCCCAATCATTTACATTTTCTCTATAGTACTATTGACATTTTATTTGTAAGTGTCAGAGTTCTTTACATGGTCAGCAGATATTTTATTCTTATTTAACCAGGTGATTATATAACTTAGTATTCAAACATGGACACTTTTTATAGTGAAAGGGCACCCTACTAAAATTTATTCAGGACAACTGGCATTAAACAAGATTGGCCTTGACAAGTCATAGCACATGGGCACCCACTATTTTATTTACCCATGAATGGAGACCAGGGAATAATCAATGATTCCAGGGGTCATGGATGGCTTCTGGACTCTCTAAAAGGTAAAAGAATTCTATTGCGGATGTCATTTGCTTCTGTTCACAGCAAAAGGGATGGAAGATATTAAAAGACAACTTGAATCTACTTACATTCTTTTTATGAGCTTAAACTTAATTTCCCTTTTGTATATCATGTTATATATTATGATAGAGAGAGGGATACTCTTGCACGTCATTTCTTCAGAGCTGCAGAGTTAGCAGTGCAGCCAATGCCCTTGACCACGAAGAGAGAGGGAAAACTCAGCCGTTTTCCTAAATGTTGGTTAATTTCACTTGAGGAATGAGGAAGAGAAAGAAAAGGGCATAGGCAATAGCTGCAATTCTGTCACTTCCCCAGAGGACAGAATCTTTTATTACTTTGTTCAAAGGTATGGGAATATTTTGTTCAAAGGTATAAATGGTATTCTTCCCTCCCCCGCCCCCCCGTGACTTCAGGAATCCTGTCACCAGGTTACTAGGGAATATTAAATGTTGCTCTTATCCTTGGCCCATCAAGGTTGTTATTCTCTGAGTGAAGCAGTGTGGTACTGTGGAAACAACAAGGAAATCTGAGCTATCAGTTTAAATATGGCTCGGACAAGTCCCTTAATCTCCCTGGATCTTGATTTCCCCATTGATAAAAAGAAAATAATAAATGATAATATGAGGTCCCTCCCAGTTTCAATTTATATAATTCTATAACCTAGGAGGGTGGAACTTAGATTTGTGAAAGTTCTGATGGGCGATATCAGGCCTAGATTTCATGCTTAATTTATGAAAGAGGCAAATCCAAATCACTTCTGGAGTTTCCAAACTCTTGAACAAGGGCATTTAGTCATTGAAGTTGTACCTTTCAGAGTATAGGTGTGTATGTAGTAAGGGAGCCATTATCATGGAGGCCCCGAAATTGAGGTTTATAAAAAAAGACAATACAGAATAAGTACTAAGCAAATATTTTAAATTTAAAAAGGAACAACTTGTTAATTTAAAGAATGCCAGTTTCTCTATTTGAGTTGGCTTAGCCCGGCATACCTAGGGACAAAGGAATTATACAGTGGTGAAGAACACGGGTGTTACAGTCACGCTGTGCACAATTCCTGGTTCTCATCATTCACCGGCTATGGAGCCTTGGCAAGTTTAACTTCTCTAAATATCAGAATCTTTGTCTATGAAATGAAAATAATAGTACCCATATCAAAAGGTTATTTTGGGAAATAACCCATATGAAAATCTTGACAATTTATTTCTCTGTAATTCCAGCCAGTCACCAAAGTTTCAATGGGAAAATTGATAGTCTAATTCACTTGTATTTGTAGGGATATCTAAACAGCTGTCACAAATGAATTCCCATATTTGACTTAACATAATAAAAATTTATTTTTATCTCATCTAGTAGCTCTGGGAGGTTCCAGGCCAGCCCTGGAAGGAGGGGTGAAAGAAGTATATTCTCAAATATGTTATATTCAGTGACTACAGGGTAGAAATCAATACTTTGTTAGTGGGATGTTTGAAATGGGGGAGAAACACACAGACATTCTTGGGAACTTGTGGACAATGCCAGGACTTAAAAACTTCTTTTTTACAAAAATTTTTTTATTAAGGTATGACTGATATACACTCTTATGAAGGTTTCACATGAAAAAACAATGTGGTTACTACATTTACCCATATTATCAAGTCCCCACCCATACCCCAATGCAGTCACTGTCCATCAGTGCAGCAAGATGCCACAGAGTCACTATGTGCCTTCTCTGTAAAAACTGTTCTTTTAAGAGAGTAGAAAAAGTAGTTACCAGGGGCTGGTGAGCAGGTGAAATAGAGACAGGTTGGTGAAAGGGTATAAACTTTCAGTATGAGATGAGTAAGTTCTGAGGATCTAATGTATAACATAGTGACTGTAGTTGATAACCCTGTATTATACTGAAATTTGCAAAGAGAGTAGAACTGAAATGTTCTCACCAAAACAAAAGGCAAATACGTGAGATGATGGGTGTGTTAACTTGATGGGGGAAATCCTTCCATAGTGTATACGTATATCAAATTATAGATTTGATATGTAGACTTTAAATATCTTACAATATTATTTGTCAATCATACATCAATAAAGCTAAAAAGATATTCCTTTACTACTACCTTTGAGAGTCACAGGGCCATAGTAAGTGCTTGTAGTATTATGGATCTTGTTGGTTGATACATGGGACTATGAGTAATCAAAGGGTTTGGACAGCCAAAGGGGTCACTATTGGGTTGCATTTTTCCCCCCACTTCATATTCTGCTTTTGTTCTTATTTGATAATTCAGTGTGTGCTCTCCAAAGAACTGCATATATTTATTAATATATGATAACATTTTTAAGATTCAGTGTTTCTATGATCCTAAGAGTCAGGGGCATGTCATATAGCTGTAGTTCTACCAGCATCAATTCCACGCGTTTGGTGTGTCTGGAATCTTGCCAATCTTCCATAGCTTTCCTGGATTAACTATGTAACCCCAAACAAGTAAGCAGGGCCATATAGGGGATTCTTCTCAGAGGACACTTGTAAGCCACTAAAACTGAGTAGATGATTTTATGTGTGTGTGTGTATGTGTGTGTGTGTGTGTGTGTGTGTTTATGTGTGTATGTGTGTGTGAGAGAGAGAGAGAAATGGATTTAAAACAGAGTGAAAGAGGTCTGGATAAGTGTCACCAAAGAGTAATATTGTTCTCCATCATGATTTTGGATAAAAGCCATGCTATGAAGTGGAGACGTCTGTTGAAAGGGGAGGAGGAGTCTGATGGTCTTCGGACGTTTCAGAAATGGAATCACAGTTCTCACGCCTTCTAGTTGTGGAGTTGTTTTTGGCAACTTGTCTTCAGTGGACCTCAGTTCACAATCCTTAAACCTTTTTATCAATATATGATAACATTTTTAAGATTTAGTGTGAGATTAAATAATGATGCCACTTAGATCAACACATACGGTGCTCACAGAGTGCTTGCTCACACTTCGCCCCGCTCTTCCGTTCCCTCCGAGTACTATCAAGAGTCAGCTCGCATCTTTTATTCATGAGGTGGGAACACCCATAAAATGAGCCGGAGTAAAAGAACCCACTAGACTATTGAATATACTCTCTGATAACTCCTGAGTAGACAGTTTTTTCTCTTATGTGACTCCAGTCTAACTTTAGGTTATGTGCTTCATAATGAGGTTTTCTCTTAGGCGTGGTCTGAAGAGTAGAAGCTCCTTGAAAAGAGGAGGGGGGCATGCCGATCTCAGAAGTGCCTCATTCAGACGTCGTGTTCCCTGGAAGACTGTATGCAAACATTATTTGTGAAATACTGCTTCTAGAGTAGGTTTTACCTAGTCTGGAGTAAGTAAAGTAACCCTTACCTTACAAGTAAATGAGGAAAACAAGAACAATGTAAGCTCCATGAAATAACTTTTTGCTAAATATATTTAATGGACTGTCCTATTTTGGGGGAAATTAAACCTTCATTTTTATGGTTTTTAATTTTTCTTTATATTTATGAAATGGTGATGAATGCTTAAAAACAATTACCGATCCATGAAATCCAAAATTTTGGAAAACCACTCTTTCTGACATTTTGGTCTCTGCTTTCAGATGTGCTTATAAAGGTCTACTGGATTTAAAAAATTTTTTTGTCATTACCAAACGGTAACTTTTTAGCATGTATCATATCCCATTTTCTTTAGCTTCTTTTAGAATCCTAATTTTCTCATCCAGCAAACATAAATGTCTTTGCCTATATACAAACACTAAAATTAAAATTTTTTCTATTTTACCATTCTTTCGCTTATATGCTAACACTAAAATTAACTTTTTTCCATTTTATCATTCTATTAAATGTGTAAATAGGCACATTTACTTTTCACACCAGGAAGTTAGATTCAAAGCTAACAAAGGTTTTGAGCACATATCATGAAGTATACATATATGTATATATCTGACCATATGTATAGTGACCATATATAGTGAGTTATATGTTGTTAGTATATGTTCCATGTTATAGTGAGCTATATGCTTGAGATTTTTATAAGCTTTGTCTCATTATTACCTTATCACAACCTTGCTTTATTTTCCCAAGGAAATGACACTTCTCTTTTTCTTATGGATCTGGATGTGGTGTGGGTGGTAACTGAGAAGTTGTAATATATTAGGTGTTCAGAATATTCTTTTGGAGGGATTTCTATTAATGAAACCCTTGGTTAAAGTTAAAATGGGTGTTCTATCAGAACTCAACTCAGAGAGAATCTTAACACCATATAGTCCTGTCATTTATGTTAATAGATGTAGAGTTACTATTTGAAAATTTATATCTGGTTGGATTGGAAGATGCATACTAATCATAAAAAACTATAAAACTAGTTTAAATAATTTTTTAAGATTGATATGCTTTTGATCTTTGAATGATGAAAGTTTCACTAAAAAAGGATGTGAGGGAAATTGTGTGAGATCTTTGGAAATTGGTGTTTCTAGTAATTTTAGATCATGTTATGTAAAAAGTTTAAGTGGTTTAAGGTTGACTTTTATCTTAGTTTCTGAGTAATTTGTTAGAGAAAGTGGTACTGTGTGATGACATTTTATGAACTTTAAATCATTCTCCTCTGAACATCATGCTGGGAGCTGCCATTTAAAAACAAACACACAAATAAAATAACTCAAGAGAATAAATATGTTGGATCTAAAATAGGTGAATGCTATTAAAGAGTGTTAATGGCTAAGACTTATCTTAAAGCCAGGGCTTACCTAGCTTTCAAAATGCAAAGTGCTTTGGCATGGTGCAAGGGTCAGGAATTGTGTCTCTCAGGCTTAAAGAAAGAAAGAAATGAATATTCATAATGAAAACACAAATTAGAAAATTTTCTTGGGCATGGTGTTGAACCGTGTGTCTTTGGTTTCAAATGAGTGAATGGATGCTTGCCCCATGTATGAAAATGCATGATGTTGGTTTACTTAGTGACCCGAATAAGCAAGATATGATAATTAAGAGCAGTGTATTTTAATTCTGCTGTTAAATCTTCCAGTCTCTTTTGATTTTTTAAATAGTCACCATGCTGTGTATCACCTCCTCTGGACTTACTAATCTTTTAACTAGAAGTTTGTATCTTTTGACTGTCTTCACTCATTTCCCCCAACCCTACCCTATAAAATGAATTATAAAATGAAGTTGAAAAGAGTAGAGGTAATGTAAGATAGATAGTATGTGTTCTTGGTTTTAGTGAGTTACATGCTAAACTGGTCAGCCATTCTAAAATGTTAACCATCATTAGACCAAAACCAAATAACTACAGAGCCCCTCACTTTAAGATAGAACATTTCAATATGAGAAAGTACCTGCTCAGGAGACAGTAACTATGACACTGCAAGCACAATACACTTGACCTTAAGGAGGATTTGACAGCACAGGAACTTGCTAACAAGTTACATTTTTGTGTTGAGCATAGTATGTTTTAAAAGATCAACTGGGGCATGTTAAAAATGTTAAATGTTTATTTGAACAGACATCAATTTGAACTGGGTGGTGCTAAACCAGAAGTGGTTAGTAGTGCTCCAAAGACGGGAACCAGGGGACAGACTTAGATAGAGAAGAGGCAGAAGCAAAGCAAGGGAATCACTTGATTGGCTGTAGCTTAAGCGGTTGCCTTATTTGGGTAAGTCCAGTTGGCTGTTTGTGATTGGTTGTCCTTAGGTTTTGATTTCTTAACCCGGAGGCATTGTAGGCTCAGGTGTGGGTTTGCTTACATGGGTTCCTAAGGCACTGAAGCCACCCCAGTTTGATGGCTTCCTTGTGAATTACTTTAATTATAATTTTTATAATTATGTTTTTTTGTCATTTTTGAGCATTCACTGTGTATCAGGCTACTTACTTTCATTCGCTAGTAATTCATTCACCTATTTAAAAATACCTTTGAGCATTTGCTATGTATCAGGCATCGTGTAGGTGCTGAGGATATAAGGTGTGGACGTGACCTTATATATATATATAGAGAGAGCACAGCCTCCGTGGGACCGGCATTACCGTTGAGGGTGGTAAGAGAGCTGGCAGCAATCGGTTAAGCAAATGAATAAACAAAGTAATTTCAACTAACAATATATGAAAAGGGCAAATAAAGAGAGATGAAGGAATAGAGATTGAGGGAGATGAAAGAGTAGATGGTAGCTGCTCAGGAATTTTTAGGAAAGCTTCTCAGAAGCTGACTTGAAGGACATTCTCACAGAAATAGAGGTGCAAAGGGTTTTCAGCATCTTATTTTTATATATTTCTCATTTTGCAAATGAGGGAACGAATTGTGTAAGGTCGAGTTGTCCAAAGTAGCGCAGTGAGGATCTTGGCACATTCCTTTCTTGAAGACAGTTGACTCAAGCCTATGTTTTTAGCTGTTATGTATTACTGCTTAGTGGAGATGAGCCACTGGTTAGAGCCCTGATGGCTCTGAACAACAAAGTCACCCAACGAACTAACCAACAAACCTCAGTTCTGGTGACTAGAAGTCTGCTGTGGGGTCCCACAGTGGGCAGCCATAGCTCCTCACCCAAAGTCCAGGCCTAAATTGTCCACACTCGGCCTCCAGAAGGAAGGAGAAGCCAGTTTTAGAAATATTCACTTCTGGGGGGAGAGGGCAAATATATTCACTTCTTTCTATTTCATATGTCTAAGTCCTGTCACTTAAGAACAGTTGCAAATCAATGATAAAAATGAGTAAAACTGAAGAAAGAATCACACCAAAGAAATAAAGGGCATGAACCAGATGAAGAAATAGAAAATGCCAATGAGGATGTTTAATTAATTCTCATTAATTCTCGAAGAAGTACAAATGAGAACAAGGCATCATTTTAACCTTTTTTTATTAGCAAAGATGAAAGAGACCAATAATATCCAGAGTTGGTCAAGTATCTGTCAGTTTGGCTGTAAACACCTTAGAGTCTAGTTAGCCTACTTTTAACACAATCTTATAGATTCCTTGTTCATACATTGTGAGGGGCAGTGAGTTCAGTATCACCTCGTGTTCCCAAAATATCTGACCAGCCAGAAACTATGAATGTGACCTTTTGGGGGGTGATGAAGTTAAGAGGTGTCCTAAGAGAAAAGGGGAGAAAGCAGTTACTGGAAAAAGCTGTTTGAAGATGGAGGCAGGGACTGGGTTTATGCTGACACCTGGAGCCACCAGAAGCCAGAAGAGGCAGTTTCTTTACCCAAGAGCCTTCAGAGGATCCTGGCTTGCCAACAGCTTGATTTTGGACTTCCTGGCCTCCACTGTGAGAGAATATATTCCTGTTGTTTTAAGCCACAAGTTTGTGGTAATTTATCACAGCAGCCCTAGGGAACTAATACATAAGTTATATAAACCTATCATGTAACAATATATGTTTTTAAATATAAAGTTTATTTCCATTTATATTGAAAGACATTAAAAACAACAAGAAATGAATTTGGCCTTCCTTACTAAATGGGTTACAAGAGCTGAGGGGGAAAAGGGCCAAGGAGAAAAATTAATTAATTACCCTGTGATATCACCTTTGAAACAATGTATTTTTTTTTTTGCTTATTTTTTAAAATTGAAATATCGTTGATATACAATCATATATTGGTTTCAGAGGTACAACACTTATGTATCAATGTTTTATAATGGCAGAAACAGGAAACACTTGTGACAAAAAACACAAATGGCAAACACACTTGTCAACTGCTGGTTAACTCAATTGTAAGTCATTAAAGAAATAAGAGATTTAGTTACACTGACAAGTCGTCAGTGATATATTGTTAAGTAAGGAAAAGATGTCAAAAACCCCCAGATCTTGTGAATATTCCAGTTTTATTAAATACATAAAGTAATACATAATACATAAATACATATTTATTAAATACATAAAGTAATACTGATGTGAAGTGATTCTCCATTTCTCTGATAGGACACCAAAATATTTTTTTAAGGCTAATTTGAATATGTTAATTTTAGGACCATAGATAAAATAATCAAAGTCTACTACTCATGAATGATTATTTTAGCTAAACATGAATATTTGACATCACTTACTTAAGATAATATTAACCTAGACAGATTGTCTTTTTTCCTACTCCTGTATTTTTCATAATTTTATTCAAATTCTTGGCATGTTAGGTATTACTTGAGATCATTTCAGGCTAATACTTCTCCCCCCAAAAGACCATACTGTACTCAATAATCTTAGTTTTACTGGCTGACAGGCACCACAAAGCTGTGGAACCTTCTCACATTGTTTCTAAGGGGTGATATGGAGAAATGTGAAAGAGCACAGTTACAGACATTGGAGAACAATAATTTCACTTCTGTAAAATAAATAAAATAACTTCCACAGAGTACAGCCTAGTCAATACATTGTATATATCCTGCATTTGTATATACATAGAAAAATATTTGGGAGGATATAAACTAAGCTCTGAGTTAGCAGTGGTTACCCTGGGGAGTGGGATTAGTAGTGATTGGGGTGTGTGTGTGTACATGGCTTTCACCATTCAGTTTTATACTTCTCTATTGTAGGACTGTGTTACATGGACAAGTATTACTTTTTTAGTACAAATTAAAAATATTTAAAAAAATCTTTGAATCTACCAATCCTTCAAGATCCAAGCTACATTTTACCTGTGTCCTTATTCTTTTTTTTTTTTTTTTTTTTAAATTAATTTTTTTATTAAGGTATCATTGATATACAATCTTATGAAGGTTTCCTAACACATTTTTTTTTTAATGATTTAAATAATTATTTTTTATTGAAGGGTAGTTGATGCACAGTATTACATTACATTAGTTTCAAGTGTACAACACAGTAGTAGAACATTTATATACATAATTCTAGGTTCCAGCTATCACCCTACCAAGCTGTTACAATATCTTGACTATATTCCTTATGCTATACATTACATCCCGGTTACTTATTTATTTTACCATTGGAAGTCTGTCCTTTTTTTTTTTTTTTTTGTGAGGGCATCTCTCATATTTATTGATCAAATGGTTGTTAACGACAATAAAATTCTGTATAGGGGAGTCAATGCTCAATGCACAATCATTAATCCACCCCAAGCCTAATTTTCGTCAGTCTCCAATCTTCTGAGGCATAACAAACAAGTTCTTACATGGAGAACAAATTCTTACATAATGAATAAGTTACATAGTGAACAGTACAAGGGCAGTCATCACAGAAACTTTCGGTTTTGCTCATGCATTATGAACTCTAAACAGTCAGTTCAAATATGAATACTCATTTGGTTTTTATACTTGATTTATATGTGGATACCACATTTCTCTCTTTATTATTATTATTTTTAATAAAATGCTGAAGTGGTAGGTAGATACAAGATAAAGGTAGAAAACATAGTTTAGTGTTGTAAGAGAGCAAATGTAGATGATCAGGTGTGTGCCTGTAGACTATGTGTTAATCCAAGCTAGACCAGGGCAATAAAACATCCACGTATGCAGAAGATTTCTCTCAGAACGGGGGGGTGAGGTTCTAAGCCTCACCTCTGTTGATCCCCAATTTCTCACCTGATGGCCCCCCTGCGACTGTGCCTGTCTTAGGTTGTTCCTCCCTTGAGGAATCTTACCCGTCTCTGGCTAACCAGTCATCTTCCGGGGCCATACAGGGAAATGTGAAGTTGGTAAGTGAGAGAGAAGCCTTATTGTTTGAAAAAGTTAGCTTTTTACTTCTTTGCATATTTATGCCCTGTGGCTTCTATGCCCAGCATTTGTCTTGAGGTGTCTTTACCACTTGGAGGAGTTATGATACTCGGTAAATTTGATATGAGGCACGAATTCTATTTAAGGGTTGTAATTAGGAAAGAAGAAGAAAAGCTATAGAAGTAGCAGGCGGAAGAAAACATGGGAAGATTGATTATTTCTTTGACATATCTTCTTGTAGAGTAACTTCAGCATATATAGGTTTTAAGCTACTAATTAAATTGCGCACACACATTAACATAATAGGAGTATAGTTACATAACCAAAGCATATCTGTAATTACCAGCCATCTCCAGTGAAACCAAGAAAACCATTAAGGCACCTTAGGAATTTGTGAAAACTTATCTATGATATGGTGGATATTGTCCAACTGAACTTGAACAGTCTGAGAGAAATCAGACAAATTAAAACAACCCATTCCTGGGGACTGTTCACATGCCATATGTTCTTTAAACAGTAAATAGTCTGTAGTTGTAAGAGTTTGGAGCGCTATAATTTGCACTTCTCCAAATTCTTGGTTGAGTTCCAACAGTATAGATCCAGTCAAATTTGTTGTTTTACTGTATGCACAGGCCAGCTTAGATATCTCCTTCCTCATTCCCATGGCAAGTCCAGGAACTGGTGGGATGAGTGCATCGACAGCTGTAGCAGTGCGTGGATCTTTGTTGGGGTTTTTTGATGATCATCTTCTGGCATGAGTCTTCCAGAGAGTGCTGATGTTGGAAGTTCTTTTTCATATCGTATCTTAGTTCATTTTCGGGGTAGCCCAATTAGGCTTTGATCCTCTGTATAAACACAAACAGACCCTTTGCCTACAATTTTATATGCCCTTTATACCCTTGTGTAGAACTCGTTGGAGGTTACCACACAGGAACTGCCCTTTTTTTTTTTTTTTTTTTGCTTTGTTTTTGGTATCACTAATCTACACTTACATGACGAATATTATGTTTACTAGGCTCTCCCCTATACCAGGTCTCCCCTATAAACCCCTTTACAGTCACTGTCCATCAGCATAGCAAAATGTTGTAGAATCACTACTTGCCTTCTCTGTGTTGTACAGCCCTCCCTTTTCTCCTACCCCCCCATGTATGTTAATCTTAATACCCCCCTACTTATCCCCCCTTTATCCCTCCCTACCCACCCATCCTCCCCAGTCCCTTTCCCTTTGATACCTACCTGTTAGTCCATTCTTGAGTTCTGTGATTCTGCTGCTGTTTTGTTCCTTCAGTTTTTCCTTTGTTCTTATATTCCACAGATAAGTGAAATCATTTGGTATTTCTCTTTCTCCGCTTGGCTTGTTTCACTGAGCATAATACCCTCCAGCTCCATCCATGTTGCTGCAAATGATTGGAATTGCCCTTTTCTTATGGCTGAGTAGTATTCCATTGTGTATATGTACCACATGTTCTTTATCCATTCATCTATTGATGGACATTTAGGTTGCTTCCAATTCTTGGCTATTGTAAATAGTGCTGCTATAAACATAGGGGTGCATCTGTCTTTCTCAAACTTGATTGCTGCGTTCTTAGGGTAAATTCCTAGGAGTGGAATTCCTGGGTCAAATGGTAAGTCTGTTTTGAGCATTTTGATATACCTCCATACTGCTTTCCACAATGGTTGAACTAGTTTACATTCCAACCAGCAGTGTAGGAGGGTTCCCCTTTCTCCACAGCCTCGACAACATTTGTTGTTGTTTGTCTTTTGGATGGCAGCCATCCTTACTGGTGTGAGGTGATACCTCATTGTAGTTTTAATTTGCATTTCTCTGATAATTAGCGATGTGGAGCATCTTTTCATGTGTCTGTTGGCCATCTGTATTTCTTTTTTGGTGAACTGTCTGTTCAGTTCCTCTGCCCATTTTTTAATTGGGTTATTTGTTTTTTGTTTGTTGAGGCGTGAGAGCTCCTTGTATATTCTGGACGTCAAGCCTTTATCGGATGTGTCATTTTCAAATATATTCTCCCATACTGTAGGGATCCTTCTTGTTCTATTGATGGTGTCTTTTGCTGTACAGAAGCTTTTCAGCTTAATATAGTCCCACTTACTCATTTTTGCTGTTGTTTTCCTTGCCCGGGGAGATATGTTCAAGAAGAGGTCACTCATGTTTATGTCTAAGAGGTTTTCGCCTATATTTTCTTCCAAGAGTTTAATGGTTTCATGGCTTACATTCAGGTCTTTGATCCATTTTGAGTTTACTTTTGTATATGGGGTTAGACAATGGTCCAGTTTCATTCTCCTACATGTAGCTGTCCAGTTTTGCCAGCACCACCTGTTGAAGAGACTGTCATTTCGCCATTGTATGTCCATGGCTCCTTTATCAAATATTAATTGACCATATATGTCTGGGTTAATGTCTGGATTCTCTAGTCTGTTCCATTGGTCTGTGGCTCTGCTCTTGTGCCAGTACCAAATTGTCTTGATTACTATGGCTTTATAGTAGAGCTTGAAGTTGGGGAGTGAGATCCCCCCTACTTTATTCTTCTTTCTCAGGATTGCTTTGGCTATTCGGGGTCTTTGGTGTTTCCATATGAATTTTTGAATTATTTGTTCCAGTTCATTGAAGAATGTTGCTGGTAGTTTCATAGGGATTGCATCAAAACTGTATATTGCTTTGGGCAGGATGGCCATTTTAACGATATTAATTCTTCCTAGCCACGAGCATGGGATGAGTTTCCATCTGTTAGTGTCCCCTTTAATTTCTCTTAAGAGTGACTTGTAGTTTTCAGAGTATAAGTCTTTCACTTCTTTGGTTAGGTTTATTCCTAGGTATTTTATTTTTTTTGATGCAATTGTGAATGGAGTTGTTTTCCTGATTTCTCTTTCTGTTGGTTCATTGTTAGTATATAGGAAAGCCACAGATTTCTGTGTGTTGATTTTGTATCCTGCAACTTTGCTGTATTCCGATATCAGTTCTAGTAGTTTTGGGGTGGAGTCTTTAGGGTTCTTTATGTACAGTATCATGTCATCTGCAAATAGTGACAGTTTAACTTCTTCTTTACCAATCTGGATTCCTTGTATTTCTTTATTTTGTCTGATTGCCATGGCTAGGACCTCCAGTACTATGTTAAATAACAGTGGAGAGAGTGGGCATCCCTGTCTAGTTCCCGATCTCAGAGGAAATGCTTTCAGCTTCTCGCTGTTCAATATAATGTTGGCTGTGGGTTTATCATAGATGGCCTTTATTATGTTGAGGTACTTGCCCTCTATTCCCATTTTGCTGAGAGTTTTTAACATGAATGGATGTTGAACTTTGTCAAATGCTTTTTCAGCATCTATGGAGATGATCATGTGGTTTTTGTCTTTCTTTTTGTTGATGTGGTGGATGATGTTGATGGACTTTCGAATGTTGTACCATCCTTGCATCCCTGGAATGAATCCCACTTGGTCATGGTGTATGATCCTTTTGATGTATTTTTGAATTCGGTTTGCTAATATTTTGTTGAGTATTTTTGCATCTACGTTCATCAGGGATATTGGTCTGTAGTTTTCTTTTTTGGTGGGGTCTTTGCCTGGTTTTGGTATTACGGTGATATTAGCTTCATAGAATGAGTTTGGGAGTATCCCCTCCTCCTCTATTTTTTGGAAAACTTTAAGGAGAATGGGTATTATGTCTTCCCTGTATGTCTGATAAAATTCCGAGGTAAATCCATCTGGCCCGGGGGTTTTGTTCTTTGGTAGTTTTTTGATTACCGCTTCAATTTCGTTGCTGGTAATTGGTCTGTTTAGATTTTCTGTTTCTTCCTGGGTCAATCTTGGAAGGTTATATTTTTCTAGGAAGTTGTCCATTTCTCCTAGGTTTCCCAGCTTGTTAGCATATAGGTTTTCATAGTATTCTCCAATAATTCTTTGCATTTCCGTTGGGTCCGTCGTGATTTTTCCTTTCTCGTTTCTGATACTGTTGATTTGTGTTGACTCTCTTTTCTTCTTAATAAGTCTGGCTAGAGGCTTATCTATTTTGTTTATTTTCTCGAAGAACCAGGTCTTGGTTTCATTGATTTTTGCTATTGTTTTATTCTTCTCAATTTTATTTATTTCTTCTCTGATCTTTATTATGTCCCTCCTTCTGCTGACCTTAGGCCTCATCTGTTCTTCTTTTTCCAATTTCGATAATTGTGACATTAGACCATTCATTTGGGATTGCTCTTCCTTTTTTAAATATGCTTGGTTTGCTATATACTTTCCTCTTAAGACTGCTTTTGCTGTGTCCCACAGAAGTTGGGGCTTAGTGTTGTTGTTGTCATTTGTTTCCATATATTGCTGGATCTCCATTTTGATTTGGTCATTGATCCATTGATTATTTAGGAGCGTGTTGTTAAGCCTCCATGTGTTTGTGAGCCTCTTTGCTTTCTTTGTACAGTTTATTTCTCGTTTTATGCCTTTGTGGTCTGAAAAGTTGGTTGGTAGGATTTCAATCTTTTGGAATTTTCTGAGGCTCTTTTTGAGGCCTAGTATGTGGTCTATTCTGGAGAATGTTCCATGTGCACTTGAGAAGAATGTATATCCCACTGCTTTTGGATGTAGAGTTCTATAGATGTCTATTAGGTCCATCTGCTCTACTGTGTTGTTCAGTGCTTCCATGTCCTTACTTATTTTCTGCCCAGTGGATCTATCCTTTGGGGTGAGTGGTGTGTTGAAGTCTCCTCGAATGAATGCATTGCAGTCTATATCCCCCTTTAGTTCTGTTAGTATTTGTTTCACATATGCTGGTGCTCCTGTGTTGGGTGCATATATATTTAGAATGGTTATATCCTCTTGTTTGACTGAGCCCTTTATCATTATGTAGTGTCCTTCTTTATCTCTTGTTACTTTCTTTGTTTTGAAGTCTATTTTGTCTGATATTAGTACTGCAACCCCTGCTTTCTTCTCACTGTTGTTTGCTTGAAATATGTTTTTCCATCCCTTGACTTTTAGTCTGTACATGTCTTTGGGTTTGAGGTGAGTTTCTTGTAAGCAGCATATAGATGGGTCTTGCTTTTTTATCCATTCTGTTACTCTGTGTCTTTTGATTGGTGCATTCAACCCATTAGCATTTAGGGTGACTATTGAAAGATATGTACTTATTGCCATTGCAGGCTTTAAATTCGTGGTTACCAAAGGTTCAAGGTTAGCCTCTTTAGTATCTTACTGCCTAACTTAGCTCGCTTATTGAGCTGTTATATACACTGTCTGGAGATTCTTTTCTTCTCTCCCTTCTTGTTCCTCCTCCTCGATTCTTCATATGTTGGGTGTTTTGTGCTGTGCTCTTTCTAGGAGTGCTCCCATCTAGAGCAGTCCCTGTAAGATGTTCTGTAGAGGTGGTTTGTGGAAAGCAAATTCCCTCAGCTTTTGTTTGTCTGGGAATTGTTTAATCCCACCGTCATATTTGAATGATAGTCGTGCTGGATACAGTATCCTTGGTTCAAGGCCCTTCTGTTTCATTGTATTAAATATATCATGCCATTCTCTTCTGGCCTGTAGGGTTTCTGTTGAGAAATCTGACGTTAGCCTGATGGGTTTCCCTTTATAGGTGACCTTTTTCTCTCTAGCTGCCTTTAACACTCTTTCCTTGTCCTTGATCTTTGCCATTTTAATTATTATGTGTCTTGGTGTTGCCCTTCTTGGATCCTTTCTGTTGGGGGTTCTGTGTATTTCCGTGGTCTGTTCGATTACTTCCTCCCCCAGTGTGGGGAAGTTTTCAGCAATTATTTCTTCTAAGATACTTTCCATCTCTTTTCCTCTCTCTTCTTCTTCTGGGACCCCTATAATACGGATATTGTTCCTTTTGGATTGGTCACACAGTTCTCTTAATATTGTTTCATTCCTGGAGATCCTTTTGTCTCTCTCTATGTCAGCTTCTATGCGTTCCTGTTCTCTGATTTCAATTCCATCAATGGCCTCTTGCATTCTATCCATTCTGCTTATAAACCCTTCCAGAGTTTGTTTCATTTCTGCGATCTCCTCTCTGGCATCTGTGATCTCCTTCCGGACTTCATCCCATTTCTCTTGCGTATTTCTCTGCATCTCTGTCAGCATGTTTATGATTCTTATTTTGAATTCTTTTTCAGGGAGACTGGTTAGGTCTGTCTCCTTCTCTGGTGTTGTCTCTGTGATCTTTGTCTGCCTGTAGCTTTGCCTTTTCATGGTGATAGGAATAGTCTGCAGAGCTGGGACGAGTGATGGCTGGAAGAACTTCCTTTCTTGTTGGTTTGTGGCCCTCCTCTCCTGGGAGAACAGCGGCCTCTAGTGGCTTGTGCTGCGCAGCTGCGCGCAGACAGGGCTTCTGCTTCCTGCCCGGCTGCTATGGAGTTAATCTCCGCTGTTGCTGTGGGCGTGGCCTGGCTTGGGCAGCTACTCCAAAATGGTGGAGTCGCGTTGGAGCAGGAGCTGCTGGGAGGCTATTTATCTCCGTAAGGGGCCTCCCTGCTCCCTGCAGCCCAGGGGTTAGGGTGCCCAGAGATCCCGGATTCCCTACCTCTGGATTAAGTGTCCCGCCCTGCCCCTTTAAGGCTTCCAAAAAGCACCCGCCAAAACAAAACAACGCCGACCAGAAAAAAAAGAAAAAAAAAATTTTTTTTTTAATTAAAAAAAAAAAAAATTTTTTTAATTAAAAAAAAAAAAAAAAAGGTGGTCGTTCGTTTTTCTTTATTCTGCGGTGCCAGCCTCAGGCCTCTGCTCACCGGTCTTTCTGCCCCGTTTCCCTAGTATTGGGGTCCCTATACCTTTAAGACTTCCAAAAAGCGCTCGCCAAAACAAAACAGCAAAAAAGCAAAAAAAAAATGGTCGCGCGCTTTTCTTATGTCCTCTGGCGCCCAGCCTCCAGTGCCCGCTCACTGTTCTTGCTGCCCTGTTTTCCCAGTATCGAGCGCCCTGCACTCTGGCCCGGATGGCTGGGGCTGGGTGTTCGGCAGCCCTGGGCTCCGTCTCCCTCCCGCTCTGCCCGCTCCTCTCCCGCCGGGAGCTGGGGGGAGGGGCGCTCGGCTCCCGCGGGGCCGGGGCTTGTATCTTACCCCCTTCGCGAGGCGCTGGGTTCTCTCAGGTGCGGATGTGGTCTGGATATTGTCCTGTGTCCTCTGGTCTTTATTCTAGGAAGGGTTGTCTTTGTTATATTTTCATAGATATATGTTGTTTTGGGAGGAGATTTCCGCTGCTCTACTCATGCTGCCATCTTCTGCCCCTCTCTCACCTGTGTCCTTATTCTTATCCAGAAATTATTACCCTCCCCTCACATTTCCCAGTGGATTTTTCTCCCTCTTTTCTGCTCTATTGCTTTCTAATGTGTGTATTTATTCTTTACTAAATAATGTTAGTTGTTCCTGAGAACCCTGTTGCTATGTGAAAAAGCTATTGAATGAATATATCTGGTAATTATTATTTTTAATTTCATTTTGAATTAGCATACAGTACAATTTTTTTTTGTTCAGTTCAATAAATTTTAACACATTCATAGATTTATATAAACTACTATCAGAATGTAGAATAGTTCAATCACCTTAAAGAGCTTCTTTGTGTGGACTATTAACAAGAGAAAGGACAAGTCCAGATGAGGTCTGGGCTTCAGACTCTGTCAATTTGCTTCTTCAAACCAAGAGTTTATTACAGTTTTAGCCTATTCCAGGAATGTAACCATTTAATAGTCAATCAGGAATTTCTGGTCAGCGCCAATGAGGTAATCTGTCACATGACTCTTCTCCTTCTTCCCCTTTCCCCCTCAAAAATAAGATGAGGTCATCTGCATCAGACTTCCTGCTCTTACCCCTCAAGGGAGGGTGACCTTGCCTGAAACAATCCCTTCTCTTCTTTTGCTAATAACTTCTTGCCCTACCCTTCTTCCTAATAAAAACCTTCCATTTTGTACAATTTCTCAGAACTTCTCTCAACTTGCTAGATGGGGTGCTGTCTGATACATGAATTGCTTAATAAAGCCAGTTAGATCTCAGATTTACTTGACTGAATTTTGTTTTTCACAAATGCCCAGTATGAAATTTAAACACAATATGAAATTTGAAAATTGCCCTTCTGTATTTACATCTTTCTACTCCTCTTAACCCCTGGCAACCACTGATCCATTCTTCAAAACTACAGTTATGACTTTCTGAGATTGCCATATCAATAGAATCATATAATACGTAAACTTTTGAGATTGGCTTCTTTCACTCAAAATAATGCCTTTGAGGTCTGCTTCAGTAGAACAATACTTTGGTCCTTTATTGTTGAGTAAGAGTCCATTATGCAGGTGTTTCAGGGTGTTTGACCATTCACCTCCTGAGCATTTGGGTTATTTCCAGTTTTGGACTATTAGAAATAAAGCTATTGTAAACAATAGTGTACCATTTTAGTGTGAACGTAAGCCCTCAGTTCTCTATATTAAATAACTCTGTGGTCATGTAAGTATATGTTTACATTTATAAGAAGTTGCCAAAGTGTTTCCTCATAGTGGAAGGACCATTTGCATTCCCACCAGCAGTGTGAGAGAGTTCCAGTTGCTCTGTGTCCTTACTTGCACATGGTATTTTCAGTATTTTTTTTGATAGTCATTCTAATAAGTTGTGGACTGGTATCTTATCCTGGTTTTAACTTGCATCCCTAACAGCTAATGATGTTGGCCATCTTCTCATGTGCAGATATGAATCTGTGTATCATCAGTGAGGGGTCTATTCAAGTATTTTTGCCATTGCTGAAGCATCTGGTCATTGATTAGTTTATACTAGTGAATTTCAACAGGCCCACTGTTGGCATTTTGGATGGTATAATAATTCTTGGTTTTATGGGCTATCCTGTTCACCGGAGCTCATTTATATTCCTTGGATTTCAGGTGCAAAATGTCTAAAGCATTTGCCACTGTGATGACCAAAAAATGCTCACATACATACCCAAAACACTAGGAGAATGGTACCACTTCTTGAAAACTACTGAATTAGAAATTAAGATTTTTTTCCCCTGTTTTTGGAATCAGGTCAATTTTCTTCAGTCCACATAGGGATTGTGGAGAAATAGTGGGTTCCTTAAAAATATTAGCGTTCTTTTAGGGTAGAAAGTGAATGAATGTTGATCAAACAACTAACAGTGTCCACTGGAATTCAACCCACCTTCTTTCTCAATAGTTTGTGTGTCTACAGTTTTTAGTCCTAGGCTTTCCTTGAGTGAAGAACTGTCAACAGCCTCCCTAGATATAAAATGCATTGTCTGGACCAAGTACCTTCCATTGCCTAAGGCTTTCCTGATGATTTTCTGGTTAGGTGAGATAATGAGAAGGAGGATCAGCCCCTATCTGCCTCCTCCTCCTCCTTCTCCTTTTTTTCTTGATTTCAATAAATATAGTTATAGATATGTGTCTGAATTTTTAGCTTGTTTCCCTAGCAACTAATTTAAGGATCCCAAGTGAATTATTTTTTTAAGTCATTACGATAACAGTAGCCAGAAAATTGGACAATATAATAACTGAGATTATCATCAGCAAGTCACAATTTAGTTGGGTACAAAATGTGTAATTACATAAGAACATTTACAAAATATCTACAAACTAGTACTCTGTGGTATAAGCAAAACATGTTGAAACAAAAAACAGAGGAGTCATTGACAGTTCTTAGAGCGCAAAGACAGCCGATCTGGTCCCAGGACTCCTGACCAGGGACCGCTTACCAAACCTCTCCCTCCCTCAGTTTCCTCATTTATAAGTTAGGAATAAAATTCCTTCTCTATAAACCTGACATGGTATTTTCTAAGATATCATAGTAATATATATGTACTTTGTAAGTAATATATATGTAATGTATGAATATAGGTCATGTACGTGTATTTTTGTGCATGTGTGTGTGTAATAAGGTATATATGTATATAGATATTTGAATGCATATATATATGTATAATGTAATATATTTGCCTATATATAAATAGGTAATGTATATCACAAAGCCTTGAAATCTGGAAAGGAAGGAAGCTCTCCATTACCATCATAATCATAATAATTATATTAGGGTCCTATAGAGAAACAGAACCAATAGGATTATCTATCTATCTATCTATCTATCTATCTATCTATCTATCTGTCTGTCTGTCTGTCTATCTATCTGTCTATCTATATCTATATCTCTATCTATCTATCTATCTATCTATCTATCTATCTATCTATCTATCTATCTATCTATCTATCTATCTATCTATCTATCTATCTATCTATCTATCTATCTATCTAATCTATCTATCTATCTATCTATCTATCTACCTACCTATCCATCCATCCATCCATCCATCCATCCATCCATCCATCCAGATTTAGATATATAAAAGGAGATTTATATTGGCTCACATGATTATGGAGGCTGAGATATGCCACAACATGCTGTTTACAAGCTGGAGAATGAGGAACGCCCGTTGTATAATTCAGCCCATGTCTGAAGGCCCAAGAACTAGGAGCCTCAGTGTCTAAGGGCAGAAGAAGGTGGATGTCCTAGCCCCAGCAGGCAGAGAGAGAATTCACCCTTCCTCTACCTTTTAGTCCTGTTTGGGCCCTCACAGGATTTAGTGATGACCACCGCACTGCTCAGGGCAGATCTTCCTTCAGGCTCCTTCAAATGCTAACTTCTTCCGGAAACACTCACAGACACACTAAGAGATAATGTTTTATCAGCTACCTGGGCGTTGGTAAGACCAGTTAAGCTGATACATAATTAACCATTACAATCATCCTTGATCCCATCCTCCGTTAGGAAAGAATTTTTAGCTGGCTTGGGGGGTAGTGAAGCAGCCGTGACTAGGAGAGGAGACATAAAACATAACGGAGAACAAGGTTTCATCTGGAAAGACTGAAAGCCAGCTATATGTGTTCTCTGTGAATTGTAGGCAAAGTCTCAAGACCTTAAGAGATTTCCCAGCAGTGTTCTCTGAGATGTCTGCCAGGATAGCACCTTGCCTCACCCCTTTTCCTACACACCCCAAAACCTTTATTAGACCCAGTGCTGCTTCCTTTGAGGTAGCCTCAAGTCAGAGCACTTGGGGGGGAGCAAGTACCCCCAAATATCCCCTATAGTCTAATGCTGTCTCCTATAAGTTGGACATTTGTACAAAATGTTTTAATTTTACCTTAAAGAAGGAATGTGAATTTTACATTTTACTCCATGATATGTGTATATTTGTTTTAAAGTAAAAATGATGTTTTAAATTAATAAGAAGAGTTTTTACCTAGTTTTCTTGTGGTTAAACTGTAATGAATTGAGTAGATCAATTTTGAAAAACTGAGCTGAATTGAAAGAGCTTAGCACAGCATGCCAGGGTCAACATCTACATAATATCTCTCCTTGGTGTTTGGGTTTATTTCAGATAGGTTTTTTTCTTGTCTACCCTCAACTGTCTCAAAGGAAACCTGCTGCCCCCACAGTCCTATGACTTTAATGTTTCATGCTAAGTTATATTCTCCACCAATCTCTATGTAAAACTTACTGCGTCAGGGGACCCAGCCAGCTCAGAGCTAGGACAGAGAAAACGGTATTTGGCACAAAGATGGGCTGGGATCCCTCTTAGAATTAGAGACTAGGATGCCAGTTAGTGATAAGTTATGATGTAGAAAGAAGTGAAGGACTTACATGGGGAGCCAACCTTGAGTACGCAGTGGAAATCCACTTTTAACTAATTTAAGGGAAAGTTAAGTGACCGAATGCTGAAGATGGCATTACAGGAAACTTAGTTTGGCAGCAGTGTGTAAAATAGACGAGAATGAAGAGAAGTTAGAAGCAGGGAGCAAGGTAGAGCCTTACTTAGCCCAAAATTGTGAAGTGAAGGTGGACTGGAATGGGGTATTGGCTGTAGAATCAAGGAGATTCAGATCTTTGAGAAGCTGTGTGTTTTGCCACTTTATTTTGAAGAAATTACCAAAGAGATGATGACTTTAGTGTTTCTTTCTTCCTTTACAAGTAGAGTAAAAGCCATATTTCTGGAACTTTTAGATAGGAACACTTACATTATCATTCTATTGCTAGTACAAATTCAGTGATTCATAGAAACGCACTAAATAGTCTGGTCGCTTTAAGTGTTTAGTCCTTAAATTTAACAAATATGCCAATTACCTTGGTCTGTGGTTCCTGGTTCAGGAATTAAAAGCCACAATCAATTTAAAAAGCTGCTGCAGTCCTTTAGGAGTGAATGAAAACAGAATGCCAAGCAGCCATCCTCCACTGCGTCACCTTCAGTCGTTGTCTGTAGACAAGCTGTGTGCTACTGCTGCAATGAGGAATTATGCTCTTTTCCCTGGTAAGTCGATCACTTTGGTCCAAATGGGATACTGTGTATTCCAGGGTCTCTTAATATTGTTTAAAATATATACCTCATTTTTTTTCTGATAAAAAAGTGAAATGTTTAGGAAATATGTCAACCACTTGGGTCCTTGTTCACTTTTGCTCAAACACACAGTTGCTTTTGCCAATTGTTCAGTGCTTGAAAGTAGTCTTTTCCATTAGTGGCAGGCTTTTCTTCCAAATAACATCTTTTCAAAATAAGGCATTAAGTTTCATTTAAAAATTGTTAATTATACTTCATTTTGATGCCTTTAAGGGCTACTGAGCCAATTAAATTAATGCCATATGTATTAGAGAGAGATTGCCAGAGCCAATCAACAGAGAGGATTCAAGGAACGTAGTATTCCTATTTGAAAAGGACCTTTTAAAGTTCCTCTTTAGCCTTGCTTAGGTGCAGCAGTGTTCTTTCAAACTTAAACAGGTTGCTCTTGCAAAAAATAGAAAGTAGCATAAAATTTCATAGTGAGACTGTGTAACAGGAAATAGTTTATGGGATTATACACAGTGTTTGACATGTAGGGAATTCAAGATTTTATTGTAAAATGTTCTATTATTTGAAATAGAGTTATTTGAGAGTTGGCTTCAGATTGTTGAATTATATTTCCCTCATTGGTAATTCATGAGGCATGATGGTATACTGAGTATGACCAAATTTTAAAGCTTTAAATGTCTCAAGGAATATGCTAGTGGCAACAACATAGATTTGATTTCTGTGTGAATCATCATGACCTATTTTATCATGCAGGTAGAGTTGCCATGGCTTTTGGGAGAATAAAGGTGTATTTGGCAGAGACCTCTAATTTTGCATTTCTTTAAGGTCATCTGTTTTTGGTGGCAAGCTCTCTCTAGGCAAGATTATTAAGTGGGAAAGCTGATATTTTTATCCTCCTCTTTCTTTGACCATCCTAGTCATTGGTGGCTATATTTCCCTTACTTCTAGTGTCTTCAGAAACTCCTATCATCTTTTTCCCAAGAGTGCATCAAAGTATGCTTTCCACAAACACTGGATAACCAAATTTATATTACCTTTAAATGCTGACCAATAAAAAGCTATTCTTAAGGCATAGGCATTGCTTTTTTTCTTCTTCTTCTTTTGCACTGTTATTTTTAATAAAAAGACTCTTAGCTTTTCCACCCTATAATTTAATACATTTTCACTGTGGAACACACAGAAAATACAGTCAAACAAAAAGAGAAAAATTCCCATGATCCCATCTGTCTGAGACTACCTTGGCTAATTTTATATGTTCTTCGTATAAGAAGTTGGAATCATCTTATGTGAAAGTTTTAAACTGTGCCTTTTCTCTTAATTTGTGTTATTAGTTTCTATATATTTAAATATGTTGATAAACTATATTTAATATTTCAATAGTTTTGTACTACAGGACTGTACCCTTAGTTATTTAGACAATCCACTATTATTTGACATTAAGATTGTGCCCATTATTTCACTATTGAAATTAATATTCTTTTGTCTATTTCTTCAAATACAATCATGATTATCTGGGGAAAAACCTTGGATATGATGCCTCACTGACAATGGGCCAGGAATAGAGAAATGTCTTGCTCCTTGAAATCATATCTAGTTAGTCATTTTCTCTGCTTCCTGCTGAGGATAGCCTTATTTTTCCACTCTCGAACATTAACTAAAACTGAGCTAATTTGGCACTCACTGAGGGAGAAAAATAATAGCAGATACTTGAAAGTTTGGAAGTGCCTGCTGTTAAGCTGAAAACAAAAAGTAAATTATCTGACCCATGCTCAACTCAGATAACTATGATGTCTGGAAATTCTGTAATAAAACTGAGTTGACATAATATGGACTTAGTCATCATGTGAAATTTACTCATGGTTGAAATAGATATGATTCTAGAGTGGTTTCTTTGACATAATTTCTGGTCAGTGTCAAAGTTACATGGTAGGCAGATCAAAAGCTTTACTTGAGATAGGTGCTAGGGAACAAGAGAGATGGTCGGTGAATAGAGAGGGGATAGGGGTTACAGAGGCAAGGTTTGTGGGCTTTGACACGTCCTTGGCCACTGGGGGAAGCCTGAGTTGAGGATGGGTGATATGAGCATGGATGTAGGAGGATAGTTCTGTTTGCTGAGGAGGAGTGCATTGTGTGGAGATGGCACAGATTTTATCTTAAACGGTCAGCCTGAGCTTCTGCCAAATTAACCATGTGAAGATATCCCATCAGGGAGTTGGAAATGCAAAATTAGAGCTAGAACAATAAGTGCATACAAACAGTAGTTGAAGCCAATAGATGGAATTAGTACTCCTACCAAATAAGAAATTCTACACTTGAAGGTTTACATGAAGAATATGATGGCAGAGTTAGTAGGGAGGACGTAAGAGTGTGCATTGTCAGGAGGAGCCCGAGTAGGAAGGAGTTTTGGAGATGGATGAAGATTGAAACCTGCTGACCGTTGACTAGGTGTCACTGTTGGCCTTCACCTAGGGCGCTCCTAGTGAATGTGGGTAGAGAAGTGAGGGACTAATGGAAAAATAATACCAACAACAAGAAGAAAATGTAACATGTTAAGAGTTTACTGTGTGGCAGTTATTATGCTGAGCATGTTAATTGCATTAGATGATAGAATCCTCTCAGCAATAGCTGTGAATACAGATTTTCATTGTCCCCCTTTTTATAGAGGGAAGCCAAAGTCTACAGAGGTGACATATTTTTCCCAAGATCACACCATGTGCCATATATAGGACACAAACTCAAGAATGTGCTCTTAACTTCTCTACCGACCATTTTAATGACTATACAGCTTCCAAGGGATTGTGTAGTACGTAGCTGGTGGAGAAGATTGGACTTCTTCTGAAGAAGCTTAGCTCATTATTGAAGAAAAGCATGAGATCTCTGTAGGAAGAATGGGACATAGAAAAGACTGGATTGAAGACACTAAAATCATCAAGGATGATGGCAATGGCCCTGCAGTCAGAACGTGACAGACCTGTATCATCTGTCACGGGCTGGGAAGAGGTGGTGCCTGTGAATGTGGATTTTGAGTGAACAGAGGTTATCAGCAGATGGCAGAGAGCAATGATTGGAAGTCAGGAATGGAGGAGTGTCTTGATGTGTTTCCAGTTTCTAGGAGGTGTGCTCATGAAGGAGGGTGATGGCAAAAAGTGAGAGCCACTCTCTTCCATCCCTCTGTTAGCAAGATGTTGGGGGAAAGGGGTCCTTGAGGGAAGGGGCAGGTTCCGGTTGCTCAGGAGGGAGTAAGAGGAATGATCAAGTCACAAGCTGACTTGTGTTTCCCCTCAAGAGACAAGTGTTTCCACAGGACACAGGTGAAGATGCCAGGCTGAGCCTCTGGTGGCACTGGTATGCGTCAAGTATTTGTGTTTGGAAGCTGAGACTAGACTGGTGATACAGTAAGTTCCCCCTTGGGTGCGGTTTCACTTTCTGTGGTTTGAGTTACTCACGGTTAGCTGTGGGCCAGATGCAGGTGATTTGTCAGAAAAGGTCAATAGTTGACACAAATGCTGGACTTTGCTGATGGTATTTGTTTTACAATTAATATTGCTCTACGCTTCATCTCCCACAAAGATAAATAGTGGGTGAAGAGAGCAAATTGGGAAACACCCTATTTACTGTGGGGAGAAGCTAAGGCATCCTTAGGATACAGGCTTAGCAAGTGGAGAAGCCTTCTTGCCTGAGACAGAGGCTGTAGTGCTCAGCTAAATACCACCACCCACTCCCAACCCTGATTATTTTAAATTATTATGCAAAAGTGTATAAATGTATCTCTTATGTCAGTTATATCTTGCATACAATTAGTAACCTGATGTAAATTAGTCGTAGTTTCAATAAAGTAATCATTAAACAGTTCTGAAGTATTACCTTCTGAGGTGATGTCCAAAGGTAATTAGTTTATTCCCTTTCTTCCAGTTATTTCAAATATACATTATGTGAAATTTTATTACACTAAAGTTCATTTCATGTATTCTGACTGAAATGTTGATGATAGCTCAAAAATTGTCCCAGAATTAAACAAATGAATTTGACTATTGGTTTGTGAAAGATTTGACTAAATTGTATAGTAGTTTTAGAAATGGGAGCTCTCGTTTCAGAGAAGGATAGCTTTTATTCATTAATTTACTCATTTTCTTTCTGAACAAACATCTGGATCCCAGTGTCTAATTTAAATTCACTTTCTCCTGGGTAAAGAATTAAGCCTTCCACATTCTTAAGTACATACATATATTTTTACTTTACAAAAGTAGTATATATTCTCTGCAGTAAAGGTTTAAAGCACAAATAAGAAAAAGGAAGAAAATTAAAATACTTATAAATGTTTTTTTTACCTCATCATCTGGCTATAACTATTGTTAATATCTTGTAGTATAATCTTGTTTTATACAGATGCATACAGAGATTAATTCTGTATATAGTATTTAGTAACCTTTTTTTTTCCCACTTAACAATGTATTTGAACATCATTTTCCTCATTAAGTATTCTTCTATAATGTGAATTTGTCTTTGTATTCCATGCTTTGGATATTATAATTACTTTGACAATGTGCTGCTTGACATTTAGATTGTTTATAACTTTGCTTGTTTTGATTTTTGCTGATGTAAACTATGCTGGATTGAATGTCTTTATAGTTGAATTCAAAGTTTTAGATGTGAAAACACAACATGATGGAAGCTGTGTTTTGACCCAAATGGTCACATGGACAATAGAGTGCATTTTTATATTCTGATGTGTTGTATGGGAGTCATTGTATTAATCCCCTAAACTCCTTGAGATTTTGAGAAATCTGAGAGCATATTGAAGACAGTAAGATCTTCTCTTGGTATCCATCACCTAGCACTATTTTTATCCACTTGTTCTTCACGTGAACTTTTAATGGATCCATGACCGCTGTGTTTATGAACATGAACTTTTGAGTTTCTGTAGTCATGCTGTTGATTACATCTGCAAGTTTTTGTTCTGCCATGTTTCCAACTCAGGCTTTTGAAATTCAACCCTTCAGTAAAGTCAGCTCAAAGGCCACTTTTTCAGGAAAGCCTCCCCAGGTACTTCAGAGTTATTTATCTTCATCTCCTTTGTGCTCCCTGCCCCACACCTCTTCCCCCACACTCATACCGAGCTCCTTGTCAGACCTAGCCTGGTGCAGCATTAATATGCAGTGTTAACATTTGAAGAGCTAGTCCTCCAGTTCCTATGGTTTAGTCATCTTTCTTCTGTTTGTGATACATTGTATAGTTCTTTCTGGGTGCTTGGGGTCAATGCACATTCTTTGTATTCAGTTATTGAATAATTTAAATCTAAATAAGCCACTTCAAATATTAAGTGTTTTCTTTTTCACTATAACACAAAAGGAGGGAATGGGTAGTAATAACAGGAATGGAAAAAATTCTGATTTTCTGATTATTTTAATGTTGTCTAAGAAAAGTACAAAACATAAAACATACGAAACACCCCATACTCAATTTGAAAGCAGATCGTTCATTTCTTTTTTCTGTTTACCTTTTCCTGAAACCTTCTAATGTCCCTTTTAGGCCTTAATTATTCCTGATAGTGTCACTTATATTGTAGATAACTTTTTTGGGAATATAACATGTAGGAGGAAGAAAATCTGGATTTTGTTCTCAGATATGCAAATGAAGAACAGTTTGACTGTGAGAAACACATTACCCTGAGACTCAGTTTTTTCAGAAAGTAAAGTGAAGGAACAAAAATAGATCTTTATGTTCTCATCTTACTATACCAGTCTATATTTAAAAAATGTGGTTGTTGATATATATATATATATATATATATATATATATACAGCTAAAATTTAATAAGCACTTATGGACTCATTATGCCAAGAATTTTACTTTTTTTTTTCATTGCTGGTAACAGAAATTCAACCCAACATGTTTTTGATAAAAAGGAATTTATTGGTTAGTATAATGGGAAGACCACAGGCATGTGGACTTCAGGCACAGCTGAATCCAGGATTTTAAATGGTGTGTTCAGTGTTCCGACTCTCTGCATCTCATTGCTGTTCTGACCTTCTTTCTCATCATCTTCCAGCTTCTCTGTGTTGACTTTGCTCTTAGTGGGCTCATGGGTTATGGTGGAAAAGATGGTGATGTCTCAAGCTAGAAAATTATAACTTTTATAATAGAGTGAAGACTCTAACTTACCTTGGTAAGTTACCTTTCAATCATAGGCATAGCCCTTTGCCCAATCACTGGGTCCTGGGAAAGAAATATATGTTCATCCTATATTAGGCTGTGATGAATATCAAACTGGGTGGTCATGGGACAACTGTGATAAATAACATACCTAAGCCAAAAAGTGGAATAAGAGGTAAGGTAGCAATGGAGTCAGGAAGTATATTAAGCTTCTTTCAAAATCATGACATTCCCAAGGCAGAAGAAAACTTAAAGTTCATCCATCTATTTTTCAACCATTCATTAAAACATTTATATTCTTTCTGCAACTCTGGCAAATAAAAGGACTTAGGCTATGTTTAATAACACTGATTTTAGAGAATTAATTAGCATTTTTGTTTTTAAAAGACACAGATATCTATTTTTCTTTTACAGAAAATAACTGAAACAGTAAATAATTACATAAAATGGATAAACATTGTCAGAAATGTTTATATAATGTGTTAAAAATCCCTTGAGCTGTAATTGCTAGTCTTACCACACATTCAAAGATGTTCCTCTCTTTCTGTTTTACAGAGAAATTATAAGGAAAAAAATTTTTCTTCCTGAAAAGGGGACAGTGATGGTTCAAGGTAGATATATGAGAAAACATTGTGACTAATTTTAAGTATATAATTCTAGAATGAGAAGAGTGCACAAATGAATCTTTATTGGGTTCTAAAGTGAATCTGACATTTATTTCACAGACAAAGGGATAGAGTTGCCAATGAGAGTTCATATAAATATGTGGATGTACTTTGACTCAAGAGATCATTTAAGAGGAAGGGATGTGGGCTGGGGGCTTGTTGGCTTAGTTAGAAAGTAAATGAATGCCTTATGCAATGGTCAGAGTGTGGTGGACTGCTGACTATGGCATGGGTGGTCAGCTTCTCACAAAGGTGGACGTTTTCATTAACCCCATTTTACATCGAAAGGACCTATGAGCCAGAGCAGAGTAAGAATAATGGTGTGCCAAGGTCCCAAAGCTAGAAAGTGGCTGTACTAGGACTTGAACATAGGTCTGCCTGGCTCTACCCTTAAGTACAACTGTGTTGTCTAGTGGGTTGAATCATGCACAATTCCCACTTTTGTGGTTCAAAACTGTCAAGTGTCAAGCTATTTCATAAGATGAAAGAATACATATGGCGCTGGAACTTTTGAATGTTGAAGAGATGATCTTTATATTTTTCTACCTGTTGAACCTCATGTGAGAGTGGTGAGCATTCATGATGCTCTTCTTTCATGGTTTAGACAAAAAAAATATCTTTCCTCCTAATTCTCATTCTAGATGAGTGCAATAAAAAAGTTTGAATTAATAGTCTTTTTTTACCATTAGCAGGGACTTGCACAAAATCTCATTAAAAAGTTCAAGTGACATGATATTAATTTCTTGATTTACCATAGCAGGTGGTCGTGAAATTAAAATGGAAGAAGGTAATGCCAAGTTGCAGGATGCTATCATGATTCCAAGTTTTCTAACTATGGGCAAGTTACTGAGCTTAATTCCATCTAACAACCTAATATACTTTATGGAGTTATTATGAAAATTAAATTAGAAAAATGCAAGTAAAGGGCTTAGCAGAGTGCCTACATTTTCCCGATGATGATTATTATTTTCATTTTATTTCCAGATTTTTAAGTGTGTATTTGAGAATTGAATCCATCTGGGATATCCCGAGATGGCTTGCTGATACAAGTGTCTGAGTGACTAATATAATAAATAATACAGGGATGGCTTGAGATGAAGGCTGTGCAAGCCGTCCCAGGCTGGTTAAGCCTTGGCTCTGCTTAAGCCTGTGGTACTGTTTATGACCAAAGCTTATTTCAGAATTTAAATTTTATTTAATGGAAAGCATCCAGCTTTGTAAGAGAGAAATTTCACTCTGTGCCATTTACTGATGCTCTGGAGTGTTGCCTGTCTACAAGTTTGCTCTTTCTCACAAAAAGACCAAAGTAGTGGAAGTTCTTAGCAGTCATAGTGACTTGTTAAGCAGCCCTCTCTCCTTCCCTTGCTGAAAGGCTCTTTATCAGCGTTCTCACAAGAATTTACATCAGCAGTGAGTCACGCAGAGGTTCAGGGCTTCCCGGCAAACAGCTTAGAGTCAAGTTCTGTAGCTATTCTTAGCTGTGCCCCACCCTGTAAGGGAAGATATGGGATGAACTTGCAAATGAGAACATTGTACTGCTGACAGACGGGGTGAATTGTGTCCGACTGAGTTTCTAAGTCTCTGTTTTCTTTGGTGTACGAAGGACATGGAGAAAAAAGGCAATAAAAAAAAAAAGTCTTGAGATTTCAGTACAGTAGCAGATAGAGCACCATGTAAGGGAGTATGCACCGGAAGCAGAGAACACACTTTGCAATTCTCTGGCTTTCCACCCTGCAGTCAGGGTTCCCCATCTGCAGTCAGGACTGAATTTAAGATATCAATGCAGTTCCACTAAAAAGTCAGTGTGCATGCCTTTTCTTGCAGGAGATAACTGTTCCTCCTTTCTCTACTTATTTTCTCAAGACTCCAGACGTCTCCTAAAGTAGATGGAATGCACATATATTCATTACTTGTCAAATAGTGTCATCATTATCCTTTTATATGTGTATTTTCTGAGTACATTGTTTTCATCTATGTGGCCTGAGAATGTAACATGATGCCAGACATAGAGCAGGTATCATGTTTCAACATGAATATACAAATATGTGCATGAATATTGAAATGAGATCATATTATATATATTCTTTCATAATCTGACTTCCAAAATCTAATAAACTTATTACATGCTATTAAATACAGAGATACATATTTTTAGCTTATTTTATAGAGGAATCATAATTTATTTACTGAGTTATTGGGCAGGTTTATAATTATTAGAAAAAGGTACATTGCAGTGTGTTTTTATTTAATCCCTCTTTTCTCATTAATTCAGTCAGCAAATATTTACTGGTTGGGTTTTTCTCTGGGTCAGGCACTATTTAAAATCTGGCAATATCATAGCAAACCTGTGAGAATAGATTATAAATATAAAATAAATAAAAAATATGTCATATGGAATCAGTCTAATCACTTATGATCTGAGATGCATGAATAAATATGATTATTAAGCAAAGATATAATATGTTCAAACATGATCAATACTATAGAGAAAAGTTGAATAGGAAGTGTTGGTGGGAAATTTAGAGTGATTAGGGACTGAGTAAAGACCCGAAGGAGCGCAGCCCCCTCCTAAGCTCCTTACGTGCGTGGGTCATGTCTCTTTGCTCCTCCTCATGTGGAGAGCCCTGGCCTCATGGAGCTTAAAATCTAAGGTCTAATGTTGTCTGGGTTATTTCCAAATTTTGAGACTTATTGTGTGTGTGTGTGTGTTATGTGTATGTATATAATATATACAATGTGTATATGCATAATGTATATATTATATATGTGTATATTTCTCTACATATATATGTAGAGAAAAATATATATGAAATATATGTATTTTCAAATTTTTCTACAACTATATGCCACTTTTATGATGAGAAAAATGACAATTTAAAAAAGGCTTGCTTAAATAATTTTATCAGTGTATTACAATGTGGACACACTGCATGGCTGTAAGCCACCTACCTCCTTAGCCTTATCACTTGAACTACTCTTGAGCTAAGACTCATCTCTCATGCACATAGACAATCCTTTCTTTGCTCTAGAAGGGCAAAGAATTTGTATTTATAAAGTTTTGGCCCTACGTTGACCAAGTGTGAGAAATTGTAAAGGTTTTATTGAAAAGCCCGAAGAAGAAGCGCTGTAAAGCAGCTTGAACATGAAAGGTCAAGCTGGCCTTCGGGAGCAATTCAGCGTGGCTTTGCTCATCTCTTCTATCTTTCCTCCCCCATCTTGGCAAGACGCTGCTCTCTGCTATTGTCGGAGGTCATTCTGCTCCCTGCATCTTTGATAGACTGCTCTATCAATTGATGCCCTGGGGAGTACTCACAGAAGTAAAAAGTGGGGGACCCAGGAGTGAGAGACCTGCTCTGCTTCTGAGAGAAGGCTTTTATATTTTTGTAGCATGTTTTTAGTTCATTCTCTGATACTGAAAAAGCCTCAGTCTTCCATATGTAGAAAAATGCTAACTATCTTTGGAAGCTTACCAGCAAGAACGCCTTTATTTCTACAGCTATTGTCTAATTTGATATAAAATTCCTAGCTCTTTTTTAGTGAAATGTTTTTCTTACAGAGTGAAGACAAAAGTTCAAAAAAGTACTTTCAAACTGAAAGAAGGAAGGAAAGAATTTGCTTAGCAGTTCATAATATGTATTAGCTTTATTCACTCCTGGCATATGCATGTAAGCTGATAGATTCTGAGATTTTCACAAGAGTCTAAAGTTGGAGTGTTATTTTTATACATGCTTTATAAATGAGAAAACTAAGGCACAGGAAAGGTAAGACAATTACCCAAGGGTATAAGGTTAACATTTAGTGAGTGCATACCTGTACCCGATAGGATTCTAAGTGGTTTGCATGTATTCATTCATTTACTCCTCACATTAGCCCAGATGACTTTGTTATTATTTCTATCCTAATTTTTCAGATCAGGACATGAAACACTGAGAAACTCAATGACTTGCTCAAATCCATACATAGCTCGTAAGTGACGGGGTGGCATTTCACCCCTGCAGAACTTTGATTCTAACCTTACACAGAAAACACTGTTCAGTACGGTTGTTCCGTACTGAATTACTGAGTACGATGGGAGAGTAGATGGGAGCGAGTAGATGGGAGACTGGGGCTGGGATCATGGTAGCTGAGACCTGGAAGGTCTCTAAGGTCAGAAGCTGCAACCCTGTATGATATTGCCTTAGGATACAGAAGGAAGCCAGACTAATCTCGAGGTTTTCGTAACTATTCTAGTCAAGTCACAACAAAATGCATTCTTAGCAATTCTATTATGTTGCCCATAAAGGAAAATAAATTAGTAAACCCCATAAATTTGCACTCCTGGAGACAGTAGTCCTTTTTTTGGTAGCAGGACCTATATTCTTGAGAAATATTGAGAATACAAAACTACTCAAACTTCCCTCCTTCCTGCAGAAATCTCTTTCTCACATCTGTGACAAATACTAACCTATTTCTAGCTGATCATGCCTAGGCATTACGAGTTCCTTAATGTTTTTTTAATTGAAGTATAGTTGATAGACAATCTTATATTAGCTTCAAGAATATAACACCTTGGTTCAACAGTTACCCATATTATTAACCACTCCCCGCCACCCCCCACAACAGTACAGCTACTATTTGTGAGCATCGGAAGATGTCCCAGAATCGCTGACTTCTCCACGCTGTACTACTCTCCCCATGACAAGACCCGTAATTTTTTGAGGCAGTTTGTTCTCTTGGGTGATAACTATTTGCTGGGAATTTCTTTTTTCATATGTATATATTTGGGTCCAATATCTATGTCCCGAATGCAGTGAAATATTTTACTTTAAGGATTACAGGGTAAAGGTGAAATCTCTGCAGTTAAATAAAACCCAAGTTTTATAAAGAGAATACAGGTGATCTTTACAAACTGTTCGGGAAAGGGAGGTAAAAATAGAGACTAAATGTTCAAAAAATATATTAATAATTATTAATAGGGGAGAAAAATCTGACCTGTATTAATATACTGTTCATATCCATTGTTTCTTCCACTTTTACTCTACTCGTTTCAGTGTAAGGCTAGGTTTTAGTAGGCAAATAATTTTCCATTACAGGCTTGGAACAAAAAAGACTTTACACTGGATGTGAAGATGTGTGTGTGTGTATTTTAAGGGGGATGGAAAGAGAAAGATGTAGGGAAATTAATTGGGCAAATTAACTGAAAGGTTATAGTTATGATTAGATCTTTCCTTTCAAGTATTAAACTTCCAAGTATTAAAATTCAATCTGATAAATAATTATCAAACATCTTCTAGATGCTGGACTTCGTGTTAGGTACTGGGGATGCAGTGGCGAAAACACAGATATTTCCCAGTCTTTGGGGCATTGTGTGTGTTTGTGCGTTTTCCTGCCAACGGTGTCAGTGGGACTGAATGCAGGCAGCTTTCCACTCGGCAGGCCTGTGCCTTGGCACGGGGCTGCATCTGCCTGGGGAAAGCGGGACCTTTATCTAACCGGCACAGATGTGCTGCGTGGGCTTATGGCCATCTGCCTGCCTTTATAGGGCTTACATTCTAGCAAGAGAGGCAGTCTTTCAATAAATAACTTTGTGATTAATAGTACAAAAGGGAAGCATAAGACAGAGCTATTTAATTTAGGTCAAAAGACCAGGAAGAGCCTCCTTGAGAGAGTGACAGTTAAGATGAACACTATAAAGAATATGAACTAGGATCTGAAGCCACATTGGCTTAGATGAAGAAAAATGAGCTTCCTCCTCTGAGCCTCAGACAAAAGTTGTTGGTGACATTGGCTGCTCAAACAAATATCGAATATTGGCTCAAAGACTATTGTAATTCACAGTTAGTTGGGATTGGAATCAAATAGCTAGGGGAGGGTAGAGACAGAAAGAGAAAAATCAGGGTATACGGAGAAAGTTACATGGGGATTGACTCAGTTCCTTCTTCCACTGCAATGAATCAGAGCTTCCAGCTCTGTAGTTGAACCTGGATGATTTCAACAACAAAGTCCTACAAGTTGAAAATAATAATAATGATACATTATCATTCAGAGACTGATGCATTGGTTGGGTATAGTTTTTCAAGGCAGAGAGAAATGAAAGAGACAGAGAGAGGCAGAAACTGTACTGAGTACTCTATCTTCAAAGATATGCATCAGTGTATTTAGACAACTTTCTCTAGGAACCCAGCTTGCTGTCTCTCCTTCCATCCCTCTGTTCCTTTCAACCTGAATGTGCTGGTGCTCCTTTTTTGGACAGAGTAACATTATGTGTAGGTCTCAAATCAGTTCAGACTTTTAATAGAAGCCTTTCACAGAGAAATCTTGGACTTTGACAGGTTTTAATGAGATGTTATTTTGGTCTGTCTTTTTGCATGTGGCTCCCTTGGAGTGGAGGTGACTGACAGAACTCGGGCATCTCTGTGTGTCTTGCCAAATTACTGTTAAAATACTGCTCCTAATTCCCATGAGCATCTCCTCTTTATACTAAAAATTGAAATGAGACTAATATTTGAGGAGGGAAAATACTTGAGCAAATAGGAAAGTAATTACAATGTGATGGGAATTAATACAATTTTGGAATGTGAGTGTTAGAAGAGAAATAATCACTTGCAAATTTCTTGTTTTCTGGAAATGATATAGAGTTAAAGCATCAAGGTTACATAATTAGTGAGTGAATGACCCTGGATTCTCCAGTGAACTATTGTTTCAAATATCTTGCTGACCATAAATAACTGATTGGTATTATGGGCATGTTTAAAGGCTAGCATTTCTTTATAGTGATCGGTTATGTTATTTAGAGAGAAAAAAAGAGTAGATTCTGTCTAACTTTGCTATCTATTACTTTGGTTTATGAATGAAGTAATCACTCAATTAGACTGGTCAAATTTATGTTATTCTCTCCAGAGGGTATTTCCTTGTCTAGTTCTCAAAATATTTTGAACCTTTATTGAATTTGGAATCTATTTCTTTCATAATGTGTGTGTATTGAATTCTCCCCCAAAATTAACTTTTGTTGAAAGATATTTGAAATAGTATTTTTAATGCTCTTGTATAAGCTGATAGACTCTATAAATGTACAGAATTAGTGAAAATGTTTAAATGACATATTAAATTGCAACGTGTCTGGAAAAATGTAATGTAGTTTCAAATATTCTCCTAGAAATGCCCAAATACCTCCGGAGTCACTGAAAGCTATAGTTATCTATTCTACTTTTTAAAGATGACAATATTATATCTTAAATGCGTGGCATTTTGCCAAAATTCTAAAGTGCTTCACACTAAAATGACATTTTCCTGAATTGTAGTTATTTTAGCAACTCTTCTTAACAAGTTCAGCTGAGATATAAGAAATCTTTGGAGAGAAGTTATTTACCTGTGTTGTAATTTGACCTTTCTTATTAAAACTAATTCCTAAATGTCTCCAAAGGGCCAGGTCAGGTGGGTGAGAATGTTTGTTGATTATGTGTTTAGTGTTTATGTGTGGTGGTCAAAATTGTGAGATGTGACTCCTACTTAGTGTTCTGACCTAAGGCAGACTATCTCATTCATGATGCCTTCAGTCATTCAACTAATGCATATTTTAAAACCACTTAGGTATCTTTAGCTGGAAATGGAATATTTTGAACAGGGGTAGGAACCATTTCTACTATCCAGGACAATACATTAGTCAAGGGCTGTATAAGTACCAATTGTTCTAACTTCTTATTTTTGGAACTAGAGAGCTGCAAAAGAGAATAGAGAACAAAAAAATGATAATTAGTAAGGAAAATAAATTAGCAGGAAGGGAGTTAGTAAAGAGGAGAGGAAAAAAGGGAGGATAGATCACAGCATGAGAATAGAAATAGACAAATAGAGAAAAAATACATATACTTGCTTGAGAAAGAAGATACACAGCCCAGTGCATATTAGCATTGATGCTCTGGGGATGAAATAGAATGGGAGCAAACAGGCAACAGCAACAGAGATCTAGGGACGTTCATGGTCTAAAGATCTAGGAACATGGACTGAGATTTAGACTTTTATCAGTTCTTTCGGTAGAGATTAAATCTGCGTTGCGTTTTGCAATTATAGTCATAGTTGATGAGGACAGTGGTGGAAAGTTTATGAAAGATACAATGGGTTTGAGATGTCTGGGAGAAGTTTCTGGAACATTAGGAGTAGTCACTTAGAATGTGTTAATTTCATTCACCTAGGCAGTTTCCCCAGCTTGCCTTTGTTTTGCAAATATCTCACCTTATTAGTAAAAAAAAAACAGCTGGTTCAGGAAGAAGTTGGAGGCAAGAAAGTGGAGATGGTCCAGTTAATATACTTGTCTTGAAGAGAAGACCAGATCAGCAGTGGACAAACTGTATCAGGAAAGAGCTGATTTCTGTATTAAACCCATCAGCTCTGTAGTTCTGAGATGATTATTTAAAATGTGAGCTTGTTCCCTTATCCATAAATGGAAATAAAACCTTGGCTTACTGGGTTGCCTTGAACATCAAGTGCAGTAGCATATGTTTTTTCTTAACTGTAAAGTGGAGAAAATAAGAAAGTAACTGTTGTCACTATTATCGCATGTGCTCAAGGCTTTATACAGGGGCACCAGGCTCCAACCTTTAAAGAATGTATGTAATTCCAGAGACAAGACATGCAAACTGAATTTAAATGGCAATGAATAAATGAGACCTTTTATATATTAAACAGTGTAATAGTGTCACTATACAAAATGAATAAGATATCACCCCAGCCCACAGAGAGTGTACACTGGGGAATTCGTGTGAAACGTGATTGCAAATTGTATTATAATAATATTAACAACACAGATGTGAAAGATGAAAGAGAAGTCATCAGATTGTTACTGGGTTAATTGGGAAAATGTTAAAAGGGGTGGGAAGATAAAGCAAAGGCCAGTTGAGAAGTGCTTGGTGGGTTAAAGCACAAGGATTGCCTAGGGATTTGTGACAATCTCATTACTTTTTTAAGTTGGTTATATCTGTTGTTCCAACCACTGTCTTTTAAAAATCTTTGCTTTGAAACATACTTACTTTCGCTCTACACATTTTAAACATTTCATTTTAGGAGATTTCTGAAATCTTTTCCAGCTGACCTGCTTTTACATTAGACACCTTTGTGATAAAAATGGTAATAGCATCTGGAGACATTCATTTCAGTCCTTCCCCAGCTGAATGACAGAAGCAAATGAACCAAAGCAGAGAACAAATTACTTTCAATATGAGAACCGGGTAGACTTGTTGGTAATGTTCCTTCCTTGCAAGCCAATACTCTCCTAATGTATTAGCTCTCCCCAGCAAGCTCTTCTTCCTCACTCTCTTTTTCTATTAATGATACTCTTTTATACCCAATCCCAGTTTTCTCTTTTCCCTACCCCTCACTCCCCTCTGTTGTCAACTTCTGACAAAGCTTTCTATATAATGTTGTTTGATGCAATCATCTATTCGCCACAGCTAATATCTCTTGGGATATTTTAAGGGACTTGTGCAAGTCTCTCAGTCCATTCCACTGTGCATGTCACCACCAGGTCAGGAGCTGCAAAAGCACCTTTACAATAAATTAGGCTATTTCCTTATTTTAAAACTTCATGGTTCTTTCTTCAGTGATTAAATCAAAACTGCTTTAGACTCTAAGACATCCTGTGGTCTAGGCTGGTTTCTAATTGCTCACCTTTCTGAAGCCTTTACTGTAGTCTGATTTATACACCTTTTCCTGAAACTAGAGGCCCTTTCATTTTCTGTCCTCAGGAATGTCATAGGATGAAGGGGAAAGAAGAGAGAAGTGAGGGAAGGAAATATTGAGGTGGTGTTTACTCATCCCTCAACAGAATTCTGCTCTAAACCTCTGTGAATTCTGACATAGCTTTAATATCTATTTCTCAAATTTTTGAAGTGGAAAGAATAAAGGGAATTACCCATGGCCATTGGAAAACAAATGAAAATAAGGAAAAAGTCAAGTTTAAAATAGCTTCCTCATATATCCTTGTACAGAGGTCAGCTCTTGTGCCTGCCACATAGTGGGTGCTCAGCAATGTTTATTGAATGAATAAATGAATGCTCAGGGTCAGAATTAAAATGGGTCAAATTGTGAGGCCTTTTTTCCATCACCTTGTTTCCCTTTTAACTTGAGAACTCCTAGTAGTCTATTGTCAATGTGTATGCACATGTGATTATGTGTATTTAAAAAGTAATTGGAGAAAAAAATTACATTTGAAGCTTATTGTATAATATAGGAATTATTTTTCATATGATAAAGATATTATGACTGGCATATTTAATAATGGTGTGCTAACTATGTATATATGTGAGTTTTTATAATTTAATGGTCAGTGTACTGCAAATAAGTATTAAGCAGTTTCAACTATTTGGGTTTCTCTAATCAAATATTGTTATGGTAAATAAATTTGCTCAAGATAGATTTACCCTAAAAAGTCAAAGCTTTTTAAAAATAGACATGATCAGATAGGCAGGGGGAGGCAAAGCTAGGGTAGATAGATGTGTGTGTATGTAGGTGTCTGTGTGAGCTTTCTTAGCACAGAGAATGAAAATATTGTTGCAAAATGTATTGCAGATATTTGTAATTTAGAGAATCCATTGTGTACTTTTAGAATTCTACACTGAACTGAACTGGCACACAGTTAGAAAGGACGCTTAGAGATTTAAATTAAATAACTTGTTTAATTAGAACTTCCAACAGTGTTTCATTGGAAAAAAAGTTAAGCCTACTTTAGAAATTGTCCCTAGTTTGGACTTCCCTTGCTTGAGATGACAATATTGATAAATTCTGATTTTTTTCTACTAAAAACTACTGGCTTTATGTTGGAAATAATTGATATACAGGGGGGTAATTTTGACTTAAAAGAAAGTCATATAAACAAGCGACAGAACTGTGGTGGACCCTGCCTAATTTTTGCTCATCTTTTTTTGTGTCTTAGCTCCAGTCAGTCTCTAAGGTCGAGAATTAATAACAAAATATATATTTATTTATAGTCTAGTGCATATGATTAAATTTATTCGCTTCTGGGGAAAGTAGCATGAAGTTTGAAGATTTCCATAGTGCCAGGCCACAGGCTGCTGATGGCTACAATATAGCAGCCGAGAGGTTTGCCTCCTTTCAGCTTGTTTCTCTGTACCATCCATGCCCAGTATCCTATGGATACTTAATTTATCAGCATCGTAAGAAACTGTGATATAAGAATCTTGAGACTCAAAGTTTCTTTCAAAAGCCTCTCAAGCTTCAGTAACTACAACATTTCATTCTCCCCTTGTGTGAGTCAGAATCAGTTTGTAGGTTTGGGGGACTATAAAGAATTGGGGAGGAAGAAGAACATTTAAGTCCCCAGAGACAAAGGTATTAATTTACACTAAACCAAATAACTCATGTTCAGCAAGTGCTACTTTTTGAAGCATTATGGAGCCTAACTGTATATACACTATGCTGTTGTAATTACCTCTGAGTTCAGGTTTGGGAGAATCTGGAATTAGAGGCAGCTGCCTAGCAGAGGATCTCCACTACTATAGTTTTTCCATGCTGCTAAGACTTGTGATTTCTATCAGGAGAGAGTTAATGGCTAAAAAGAGGTAGTATTGAAAGTGATGGAGGGGCTCTTCATTAGATAGTTGGTATATAAATCCTAGTTCTGCTCAAACTAGTGCTAAAATCTTGGAAAATGAACTACTTTGTCTCTTGGTTTTCCTCTCTGGAGAATAGAAATGTACTCACATCATATGATTGTTGTGTGGCTAAAATGAATTGATCCATATACTAAACACCCAGAATGGTGCCCTATAAATACTTATTGTGTGTTTACTATTTTATGAGGACTAAATTGTAGAGAATCATTTTGTATTACATCAGAACTACTTCTAGTTCAAAACAATCAAGGATGGAGTTCTCCTAGTCTGTTAAAGAAGATTTAGATGCCTATTCAGAGGTAACTACTAAACGTATAAAGGGAATTGCATGAAGGATGAATGCTAACTAAATCATTTTTTCATGCCAGGAAAAAACAATCATAAAAGTCTTAAACTAGAGCACAAAGGCATTGGAGAAACTGTAAGGAAGAATATTCAGTGAGATTTATGATTAATTCTAAGTGAGGTTATAAATCTCGGGTGCTTCAGGCAGGTCAATCTTAGACAGCTTCTTAAAAAAGCTGAGTTAGATCTTGGTGCCCTCCCTCATCATGGACTTACAGCATTCTTCCTAGACTGCCCAAACGCTCCCTACGACTTCCAGTTTGGACCACCTCTGCTTTACCTAATCAGTATAATTTTTTCACCCCTTCTCATCCTCATGTCAAACTTTTGAAGATGTAATATCTTTACTTACTAAAATAATCTTTTCAATAGTAACAAAATGGATTTCTGACTGATAACTGTATATGTAATCATTTTTTGATGATCTCTTCCAATTTTCATACAAATGAAATCTATATAGTTTTATGCAAATGGTATATATAATTTTGTATTTTTTTTTGTCTACTCAGCATCATTTCTACATTTATCTTAGCTTTAGAATCAGTCATCAAATTTCTATGTAAATCTCAATCTTATTATTGTTTATTTGGGTAGCTTTTAAAAATTTCCTCTTTAAATGCTATTATAAATATCTTTGCTCATTTATTTCCTTTTTAAATTATTTAGTTAGCACACATTCCAAAAGTTGAATTATTAGGTCAAAGGCATAAACATTTTTATGTATCAGGTTGAAGGCCTACACATTTTTATATATCAGCATGCATGTACACACACAAAGCCAGGTGTCCCTCTAAAAGTAATATAGTAAATTACTATTGCTATTAAATATGTGCAATATATTTGGCTCATAAACCCTCATTATCCTGATATCTGAGGTTTTAGGAAATAAATAATTTACTAACTCAAATCGATGAATGAATGATGAATGAACTTTTCTTTCCTCATTTTAGAAAGAAATTCTAAGAAGTATGAGTGTATGTGCGTGCATGTGTATGTGCAACCTTTTGAATATTTGGAGACGAGGACTTTTCCTGGTATTTAGAATACACCATATAACAGAGTGCCAAATTTGTTTACTTTAGGGAGGCCAGCTTAAGTAGAGTTTAGGTAGGTACAGACTGAAGGTAAGGCAACAGATGATTCTTCTGGCATTAAACTATTACAATTTAATGAGAAATAGATTGGTTTTGCAGGTGATTCATTACTTCAGAAACACTTACAGAGCCTCTTCTACGTCCAAAGCACTAAGTCAGGTGCTATGATAGCTACAAAGACGTAAAAGCCACACTTGCAGCCATCAACGACTTTTCCTTCAATTTAGGGAGATAACACATGACCACAGATCAATATAATACTAATTGGAAAGTGGTGTCTCATCCAAAAAATAATGTGGGAGTAAGTGGAGAAGGTGATTACTTTGATGAAGTGGTGATTGATCTTAAATCGAAATAATCAACATGGTGATACTCAGAGCGAAAAATTCTATTTTCATTTCTACTTTAAGACCAGTGAGACTTATTTTCCAAACTAATTATGCAGGCTTTTTTGTCTTTATCAGTGGCATTGACACATGAAAATATTTGGGAGATCTTGCAAAATTCCAACATCCTCATGGAAAGCAAACACACTGTAATTTACCAAAGGCATTTATTTATCAAGGCATAATCTCTTCTGGGGAAGAGGGAGGTTGAGATTAATGGGAGAACCACTGGGGGATTTTAAAATTCATGAGTTGACATTTGATCTTTAGCATGACATTTAGATTAATTTAGTATAGTATGTATTTGTAGATGAATTAACCAAATATAATGAAACTGACAAGAAGAAAGGAATTGATTGTGACATATTATTTGATAGTTGTCAATACATTAAATGTCCAGCAAGTCCAATAAAGACACAGTTAGTTCAGAAATAAACAAAGAGGAGAATCTGAAATTGGTACTTTAATTCTTTTAGAACGGTACCCAATTAAACTTCAACATCTGCAGAATCCTTCCAAGAACAGATTATTTAGAAAAAAGGCATAAAAACTTCCCTTCTTTAAAATCACCTGCTCATTCCAATTTACTTTGTAGAATTAAATTTGATTACTTTTTCCAAGTTAAAGCTAAATGTAACTATTCTTTTGTAAACAGACAATGAGTTTGTTGAGATTCTCTTAAGTAACAGGGCTCATTGCTTTATGTGAATTCTGTATCTTAATATTCAAGACACAAAGTTAAAAGCTGTCCTACACATAAACTATACCTTGAACCCTGTAGGTGGAGACCGAGCAAACCTAGGGTGCCACAAAACCTGGAATAATTTCACTGTAGTAATTAGGACTGTTGTAAATGATAGGAATCAAATTTTATATAGGTTAGGCCAAAACAGTATCTTTTTAAAATTCTTTACATAATTCTTTACAAAATTTAAAATTTTGTAAATTTAAAATTTTTGTAAATTCTTTACAAAACAGTATTTGTTGACTTACATACCCAAGGCAAGTTTGAAAATCCAGATTTCAGCTGAAATTATGACACACAGGACCCCTGGGATTCGAGGCTGGGATTTATAGCTGCTAGGTACTCCCTGGGCATCCGTCTCTGCTTCTTCCTTCCTGTCAACTTTTTTTTTTTTTTTACTACTGTTACCGGGGTTACCGTTTGGCTAGCAAAGGTCACCAGGGTCTCTTGTATTTTGTGTCGTAAAACTGCCATCCAAGTGGGTGATGGGTTTCAACAATCTATTCCTCAGTTTTAAAAATACAGAAAAAGTTCTTGATGTAGTTCAGTTCAGATGTTAATACTGAACATACTCTAATAATTAATGGAGCACTTACTCTCCATTGAAGCATTCCTAAACACATTAAAATGAATCTTTAATTTTGTTTCTCCCAACAACTTTATGCAATGGAATTATTAAAAATTTTATTTGATATGTGATATAACTGAGGCTTGAAGAGTTAGGTAACTTGCCTAAATTTGCCAATTAGTAAATCGCACAGCCAGGATTTGGGCCCAGGATTTACTTTGGGGTCTGTCTTCTTCCAGAGCCCAAACTGTCCTTCACTGTCTGTCTCTGTGATTAAGAGTGTCAGGTGTGCTCCTCCGAGTCCATTAGCAAGTGGAAGGGTCATGAATGAACAAATAAACTTCCAGCGTAGTCAAGGTGGAAGTGGAGGTTGGAAGTGAGGAAACACCCTAGAGAAGAAGATAATATTAAGATATCCACCATATTTCTATGATCACCCATGGAGATTTTGGTGATGTTTGTTACCTCAGCAAGTGTACATTGTCCTGACTAATACAGACACAACTGATAAGTCACTGCATGTTCAACAGTGTTCCAAGTGTTCCAAGAATCCTTACAATGTTTTCAAGTCTGTAGCCCTTAGATAAGAATTTCACTTAAGGTTTATTTTGTTTTTCCATGATTCTTTTTATTTACTCATTAGAACTAGGAGATATATTTGTTTCTTTTTGAAATAATTTCAAGATTACTCAGTGAATGCTCTTCTTTCCTTCCCAATCAAGTAGATTAATCTTTCTCATTAAGATGTTTACAGATAACAAGTAGAACAAATATATTTACATGTACATGTTTAGGTAGAGACCTTTACAACTGATTGATAATAAAAATAATGCTTTATATTTCAGAATTTATTAAAATATTCAAAAATTTCAGGAAGTATGTCTTTTTGAAAAAAGACTCAAACCCACTGCATTTTTATTTCAAACATAATAGACTGAACCACAGAGCTAGCTTAAGCTGTATCTTATTATTCTTTGGTACTGTGATGTTTCATCAGTAAAATTCTTTGGAAAATTATTTAAAAATCACTGGCAAAATGTAAAGTGGTTGTGTTCAAGGTTTCGGCTTACTCAAAAATCTTTTTTTTGCTAAGTTTTTTTTTTTTTTTTAATCTTTGTCACAATATGTCCACTACATAGTTCTACATTTTATTCCATTTTTTTCCCCCTTTCTCTTCCTTTTGGAGATTATTAAACCATGCCAAATGGGCCGTTCTTGACATGTATGCACATATGCTTTACTGTTTTACCAAAGACAGTTATCCAATTTATCCCCTCAATCAGTCTCCCTGCCTCATTCATCATTTTTTGTTTGTTTGTTTGTTTCTCCTTCAGTTTTCTCAGTTACTTAGTGTGATGTTGGGACTAGCTCAGCCTGATCATGTCAGATTTGCCATTTCTTTCTTTCTCCACCTTCTCCGCAGCTAATCCTAGATAATGGTAAACCGTTAAGCTGCAGTGCTCTAGCAGAGATTCTCTGCTAACATTTTGGTCACAGAGACATAGTAGGTTGTATCCAGCCAACGATTTCCAAACTGACAGCTCGTTATGTGCCTCTAGGATCGTGTTGCTGCTGTTGCTCCTGGAAGAGGTCGGGCATATCAAATTTATTACATGCAAAATTTGCCTTCTATCCTTCAAATCCTATCCACAGCTGTTAGGATATCCTGTATCTTTTGTTGCCTGGTCGAAGAGAAAATAAATATAATAAATGAACTCATTATATAAGGGAGGGATTCCAAAACTTTTTTGAGCCATGCATGCTTTTGTCAGTTTGAGGAATCTGATGATCCCCTTTTTAATATGTTGTTTTTACATGCATACTATAAAATACATGCAATGAAGGAAACCACTTATATTGAAATATAGGCATAAACTTATTTTTGAAAATTGTTATATAGTAATATGTGCTTTATTCATTGCACAATAAGATTTGGAGGTAGGTCTAAAATAACTTTTTAAATTTTTAAAGTAGTAATCAGTGATATTTTACTGTATCTGCAAAACTAGTAATATATAAAATACCTATTTTTATTGATATTAAAGTCACAGTGCTAAGTGTACAGTGGTTGATTGATCATGTTTGTAATTGAAGGAAATGTTAAATTCCACTTAGAAATTAATGGTAACAAAATGTAATATTTTCCCCATAATGGATTCCTTGAATTCTAACCATGGACCTCTTGGATAGAATTAAGATGAGGACTTTGGATAATGTTAAGAACCAATGCTATAAATCACAGGTGATGTAATATATTATTTCTTTCCTAGATATTTACATTTAAAAATAAGAACTTCAGGGAGAGAGAAATGGTTTGCAAAAAATAAGTTTATAATAACTAGCTTTCAAGCCCTGTATGGTCCTCTTTTATGGGGAGGTATATACTTTGCTGCAATAGTGACATGTTTTAACAAATATGACAAGCTTAGACATGCATGAATGCTGTCTCTGTCAAAGTTGTTACCGCCATACATATAATCACATTTGCATAATATTTCTAATTCCAGAAACTTCCTGGGGAACAATTCTTCCTCAGTTTTCTTCATAAGTGCAGTCCTAATCTTTTGAGACCATGAGATAAAACATTATCTTTCAATAGCAGATTTTATTCTTAGAGTCAAATGAAAGTCATGTGATGAGGTAAACTGTTTAAGATTTTTAAAAAAGGAGTAACTTTAAGGCAGTAAAATCTGTTTTCTTTGTTTTACAAATTAGTTTTTAGATTAATTCTAAGAGAGATGTCAAAATTTTTGAGGGATGTCAGAAACATTCAATAAACATATGGACTCCTGGGGGTAGCTTCTTTGTAGATAACATTCATACAGAGATACATAGTTAAAGATCAGACTTCATGAGCTATTTGTTCTAACTTGAGAGAAGAGACTGCCCGTTGGACTTTAAATTCATGATTTAGGCATGCGTCTTTTCTGCTTTAGCAGGAAACTAGTTCTGGCTGCTTAGGCTCTGCCATGTTCCAAATGAAGTGTGCTGCTTCTGGTACTGTCCAATATCAGTAATCATGTGCCAGAGTTTCCTAGGAGTCTGCTGCCTGAAGCATCCTGTGGTTTACATTGACACACCACCGTGATACTTTCTGAGAACTCTTAAGCAGAACAGAAACAAAGTTTTGTCTGAATCTGTCACCAGAAGTAATTGTGTTCTCTTTCCCTCTGTGAATATTTTGTGTTAGCGTATTCAGTGATTGATTTCATTGTCTCTGCTTGCAAATGCCTGAGTCACAAATAGCCGTAGATGCAAACAGATGCTTTCCGAGCATTCCTCCTTTCCTTCTGCCTCAGGGGTTGCTGTTGACTTTGTCAGCTTCCAGTGGGCACCAGTAGCCTTGAAACCTCTGGAGATTTTTGCCATCCCTCCCTCAACCTGGCTGCACATCAGCGGAGGTCCAGTGGTGGCAGGGCAGTGATCACTCACTCTCTTTACCTGCCTGAGGGAACTCAGTCTCTGCAACTGCGACCTTGCCTGACTTCCAAACTGTCTTCTTCTTCCAGTGGGGTTGGCGCAGGAGCAGGGGTAGGAGGGCTATGGGAGTGGGACCAAAGCCTTTTTCAAAAGCAAGTTGCGCCTTCCTCATATTTCTGTACCACCTCCACATATCAGCTTTCAGCTTCCTACTTGCTTCTGGAAGGACATTCCATTCCAATACTTATTCAATTGTATTTTTTAGTATAATAGCTATAAATTGTGGAAGTTAAATTGGCTTTGTGGTTTGACCAAGAATTTTAGTACATTTTACTGTATTCGTACAGAAAAACAACCACAAAGCAAGTTCATAAGTAAACTTTTAGTTTCTGTAAGTTAAGCATTGCTATAATTCACTTTTCCTTTGGTTAGTCTTAAAAGCACATATTTTAACCAATTCTTACAAACCAAAGCACTGAACTCATGGGCCCGAGAAGACTGATTCTCAAATTTTAGGATTTCCTAAAGATGAGTTAAACCATGGATTGCTGGGCTCCATGCCTAGAGTTTCTGATTTAGCAACTCAGGGGTGGGGTCTAAGGATTCGCTTTTCTAACAGATTCCCAGGTGATGCCAAGCTGCTGGTCCCCAAGCAGACTTTGAGAACTGTTGGCCTAGAGGACAGGCCATGGATCTAAAATTACTGTTAATCTCTGTTGTTCTTAGTATAATTTGAATCTCAAGTTTTCATGAGAGTGTGAATTTCAAATTCCTCTAGAAGAGATGAGACCAAATGAAGGTGCACCCAGGTTGGCTTACCTCCTATATTTAAGTGCTTATTCTCGGGCTTGCGATCAGATATTAACCCCACGAGTAATAATGAAAAGTATTTAGAAGCTGGCAGTAAATGGGCTAGTATTCCTGAATTCACATTTTTAACCTGGGCCAAACTAACCTAAGTTTACTTTTTTGTCATCAGTTATCCTCCCTGACATTTCTTTCGCTTTTGAGGCACATCTTCTTAGGTAATGCTTTTCAAGGGTTCGAAAAACTAAATTTCCACCAAGTTTGTTATCTTGTGAGTCTGAAGTTCAGAAGTTTTATTTATTTGTTTAGTAAATGGCTCCCAGGGTGTGCCTGCTGTGATAGCCGGAAAAATGTAATTGATTTTAGATTAGCGCTGAGCACTCAGCTTTGGGACCTGCCCACGTCCGTAGACGTGTGAATTGAATCCGAACGGGTGAATTCTGTTGCTAGTCACCACAAGCCACCACACTTAGGGAGGTGAATGGGCATGGGATTGCTTTTCTTTTCTTGAAGAAAAAGTGAAATCAAAGCCATAACGTGTTTTTTTTTTTTTTTATCCTGTTGGTTCTCATGTTCTCATGTTAGAAAACAAATACCTTTTGATCACAGTGCAGGTTTCTTAGTTCAGTTGTCTTCCTGAAAGATGAATAGTTTTGATATTTTGGGCTGAGGAAAGTTATACATAAGTGAAAGTAGCCTGGGTTTGTCCTAATTTATGCAAACTAATAGGTATACCTCTCTGTGCCAGTGTTCAGGCTGGGAACTCCTGCCTACTGGTAAAGCATTTGTGTAGCTGGTGGGGGGGTGTAAAGTGACATCAAAGAATGAGAGCAAACTTGGGGACATCAGTCCCGAGTCAGACCCCAACTGTGTCATTTGTTAGTTGTCTTACATTGGTCAAGCTTTCAGTTTCCTTGTCTGTAAAATAATCGGGACCTCTCAGTGCTTTGAGGGAATAGAAACATTATATGCAAAACACCTGGTGTACAGTAAACGGACAATAATGGAAGTTATTATTATACATTATTATAGTCAGAAATTCTTAAATTTGCTCAAAAATTTCAAATTTTCTAATTCATTTGCAAAAGCACAGCTGCTGTATTCATTTGAGAAAAAATAGTTTCCAAGTTCCTGAATAATAATCAGAGAAATGCCTATGTGCATCTTACTGAATTTTTTTTCAAAGTGATTGATTCTTATTTGCCCTCCCTTTTGTCTACTGTGTGGAGGTGGATTTCTGATTGTTTTGTTGAATTTTAACAGCCACAGTTTGATCAAATTCTTTAAATCAACTTTTAAGTATGCAGTAGTTATAAATAGGATTCCTATTGTGAGTCTGGTAAACGTTGAAAAGCCCTACCACGTTGCTTAGCACATACTATTTACTCAATAAATAGTAGTGATTATGATTAGTAACTGTAATATTTATAGAGATTCCATCAACATGCTTCCAGGCTGTAAATATTTTAAAAAGTGAAAGTCCTGTGTTTTCTGACCACTACTTATATAGATCTATAGTCAGGATGCTAGTGAAAATCCCACTTCAGAGATATTTCACAAGAGCTGTTTCCTCTCTGATTCCGTAGGGCTTCCAGGTCTCTCAGGCCCAAAGGGGCTGCCTTATAGGTACTTCTCCAGCCTGCTGGGTAATATCTCCAGAGGTCAGTCCTTAAAGCCAACCAAGACTTGCCTTGGTCATCCAAGTTGCGCTATACTTAAAAGAGGGGGTTTGAATATGTATATTTCATCATTACAAAGTCCTTTCATATGGTTGACAAATGGTACTATATAGTTATTTATAATAACTATAATAGGGTGAGTTATTTCACTGGTTTTTAACCTATATCAAAGCCTCCTGCTCTGGTGAGCATGAGAATGATACATTTCTGACCTCTCTGGAGAGGCATTTACCTTTCTGTCACCACCCATTGTTTCTGCCTCCAAGAGCTTGGAATGGGTGGATGCACCACAGAGTGGCTTGGGCTAGAGAAACCCAAGGCCCCTCATTATCTGTTAGCCTTCCTAAAGCCACTCTGACAAGCATAAAGGTAATTGAAAATCATGACCTGAATGTGCAGTCATCAGCAATGTGTGGACAATGGTTTCTTCCACCAAATCCAAATCAGGTTGGTGCCTCTGGGCTTTGCCTAACCAACATTTGGTGCCTTTCCTGGTTCCTTCTTCCACGACTATAGTAGAGAGAGTGTGAACCTACTTGGAAAGTCCACTGGGCCAGGTTTCTGGAGGAAGGCATCTTAGGGTTCTGCAAGTAGGATTTAATTAGTAGAAATTAAATGTAACACACACACATTTTCTGAAATGAAGCATGTCTGTGGTCAATGTTTGCAAGATTTCCTCTAGGAAACCGAGAAGAGCCCAGTAGATTATCTGGGTGGCTTTTTCCAGGTTTCAAAAAATACATTTTGCACAGCGTTCTAGAGGCACTGCCAAGATTGAAGTTGGAGTGCAATTTCATCCCTGCATGAAAAATATGCATCTCCTCTATTCCCCAAATGAAAGTATACAAACAGAGCATGGGGATGGTTGGTATTGTTTCCAAGCTTGATTCAGGCTAGTGTCTTCTGGGGGTGAGGGTGGGATTTGCCAGAGGCTAGAACTTTAATAGCTTTTTTTAGTTTTGAAAAGATAAAAGGAGAAGAAAATCAAACAATCATTAATGTGGTTCTTGATGCCACTGGGTGACTATTTCCTAACTCTAATATCTGCCAGGAGCAAAGGACTAAGATGAATGATCACTGAGACTGCTTTTCACATTAGATGAGTGAGAAGAGGGCCCCTTTCATCAGATTTACTTCTCATGTTGCTTTGGTGGCATTTGTACATTAACAGTCATTTAGGCTTTGTGTCCCTCTGCTCTGCAAAACCTGAGTTATCAAAGCTGCTGTGCTAGCTTGAATATATCCAACTCAGCCCCAGGGGAATGATCGTTCCTCTGGACCGTTGGTAAATGTCTGTTTAGACCAAGGTTGGCGTATCTTTTGTGTGAAGGGCCAGATAGTATTTTAGGCTTTGTAGGTAGTAACCACTCAACCCAGTGGTTGTAGTAAAAAAATATGTAAATAATGTGTATGGCTGACTTCCAATAAAACTTCATTTTCTGAAGTAGGCAGCAAGCTGGGATTGGTCTGTGGACCTTGTATAGGCACCTTTGATTTGGACCTTTATGAGTGAGTGAATCTGTATGAAGTAGACCATGTTAAAAGCTTCAATATTCAAAATAAGTATTAGGTGTGATATTGCTTGAGAAACATAACAAACTCAACTTTTCCTTAAAGAACTATAAAGCGCAAGAGGCTTTTCAAACCACACTGACTGTAGCAGTCAGCGACTGTGTCTTACTAATGTTAGGAAAAGACAAACGCTGTGCATCAATGCCCATGGATGAAACAGGTGGGACTGATAGTTGCCTAAACTTAGAACACTGAGCTTGGCACAGCATTTATAAAGTTTGCAAGCAAGCAAATGCTTTAAAAACCAGATGGATAAGCTCAGTCAAGAGCATTTTTCTTCAAAATATATGGCTCAGGACATGTGTTTTCTTGCCAGACATGGAATTAGATTATTTAAACTATTATGGAAACTCATAGAACATTTTTCCATGAATGAGAAAATAGCTTTATATGCAGGTCAAAATTCAGTTTCTATATCTAGAATCCACTTTGCTGTGGTCCTGGTTGCTCTCATTTTCATGCAGCAGTTTAACAGAAAAATGGAATAATGACCTGAATAAGTTGTATGCCCACATGATCTACTGTCATTTTGGCAGAACTGCTTCTCCAGTCTCCACTTACTGCTCCTGACAGGCTGGTGGTTCTTTGTTTTGTATCAAAGCTGCTGCCTTTGAGACACCTACCCCTTCTGACTTTCACAGATGAGGCTAACAGTGTTTGAAAATAGATTTGTAATCAATTCATTTTCTCAATTTTCTCCCTAGAAACTTGTGGTCATAAAATACCACCCAGGTAGTAAGCAGTCCAAGTAGTTTTCTAGCACTTGCTACAGCTTTGGCACAAGGCATGGAGATAGTCTTGCCAGGCTTTGCAAATAGAAATACAGGGAAATTCAGATAAGTGGCAAATAATTTTTTTAGTATAAGTATGTTGCATGAAGTATTTGGGACATATGCTAAAAAATTATCCATTCTAAATATTTGTTGGCTTGTAATTTATGAAAAACTTATTTGGTGTTGATCTGAAATTCAAATTTAATTGGGCATCCTAACATACTGAAGCATATTCTAATAAACAGAGTTTGAGCTCCATTCTCTGTGTTATATTGGGTACTTCTAAAAACTGGGAACACAAATGCTCCTAGCAGACAATTTTAATGTCTTGTTGGTGGACCTATCTTGCTTGAGTGTTCTTTAATGCAAATATAGGAAGAATGCTTTCACTGTGGGGAGGCTGTGGGGAGGTATGTTTTCTTCAATCTGTGATGGGCAAGGAAAGTTTAAAATGATTGTTGGAGTTTACTCCCATTTTATTCATATATTTGTATTTGTTGTTTCATTCTAAGCTTTATGACATATTATTTGGAAATTAGAGATAAGCAGAAAAGAAAAAAGAAAGAAAGAAAGAAAATAGAAAGATACTAATACTCACTCCTACACACTCATTATCCAGAGAGAACTACTGTAAGCATTTTGGGATTGATCCATCTAACCTTTTACACACACACACACACACATTATAAAAAGGAGAACAAGTAAGATGCCTCGGATATTCAAAAGCATTTCAACTCTGACATGTTACCTTTATCTTTAATTTCCAAACAAACTGGCTTGATTCCCTGTTCCCTGCACTGTGGGAAGTCAGGGAGCCCAGAATATTTGAAGAGATTCACCAGAAGTGTGTGGCCGCCGTCTCACATGGCCTCTGGCTCTCCATTCCTCTTTCCGTGGATCCTCGGCCATCCCTCTACCTGCTACACTTCCTCTTTTCATGTTTAATCTTGTATTAGAAATTGTCCCTCTTACTGCATTCTTCCAAATACCAATAGCACAAAGCTGTTGAATGGAGATGACTTTTACTGAAGATCAGAAAGTTCGTGGGGGTAGATTATACAGCGTAACGCAGGATGGGAAGCAACTGCCTATTGAGTACCAGACATCCTGTTCTTAGATGTTTCTCTGCCATCTCCAGCTGTGGGGCTTTGTCCCAGGGCTCTGGCACCTGCCTTGTTGTAATTCCTAACCCAGCACCCCTTCCCCAAGGCTACTGCTTGGTCCCTCTCCTTCTCATTCTAGAACCCTGACTTCCCCTTCCCTAATTGTCTGCTTCCTTCAGCTTCTTCAGACTCTAACCTTAAGACTTCTCAAGTTAATTTATCACGCAGAGCACATACTAGACTCTTTGCTTAACCCTCTCTCCGCCCTGGCCTTTCCCAGGGCTGTTAGACTTTCTCACATAAAAATTTATGGTTTTTCTAACATATTTTTATTTTGACTTTCATAACCAAGTCAGATTAGGCCCTTTTATTAACCTTTAAAAATCTATCATCTATCTCTCTAGATAGATATATACATTTTTGTCTGAGAAAAAAATTATATAAATGTTTATATATTTTATATGATTTTACATATTTAAAAATTTATATATAAATATGTTTATATATACACATATACAAGTGGATTAAACATACATAAGTGTATATGCTAACTACTCAAAGAACTAGAAGAAACATTGAAAGTAAACTTTTTCTTTAATTTGAACCAGACCAATTAATATTGAACAAGACTTTCCTTTGGGTGAAAGAACATTTATTTTCCTCCTTTCATGCCTTGATTTTTTCAGTCTTCCTCAGCCTGGCCTCACAGAATTTGTGCACCTCTAAGATTCTGATTTTGTGATTCAGCCTGCTGCATCCTTCAAAACTCAAGAGAAGGGATGTTTAATTTTATTTTGTTTTTCGAATCATCCTTCCCACCTCCCTGGTCCCCTCTGGCACTGATTTATCAGCCTGAGGTATATTTGTTTATTCACTAGTCTCTTTGGAAGCCTCCTGCAAGCAATAGATATTTCTAATTCATTTTCCGTCCATTTGCTCACCACAGCACCTAGAACACAGTAGCTGCTCAATAAATGTATTTATATATAAGTATATATATATAAATACAAATTATATATACATGTGTATGTATTTATTTATAAATACACACAAATATATAAGTGCAAGTAAATAAGCTCAAAACTACTGCTTGGAGGAGTCAATGGGCAGATAAAAATCTCTCTTTCTTTCAACCTCTCTCCTCGACTCCCTCTGGTGTGATCAGCATTACTTAGTATCACAGAAAAGATTTTACCCTGAAAGTGAACTGCAGTAAAGTAGTTGAATTTTGGCATAGAGCCAGATCTTGGAGGCGCTGTCTTTGTAATCCTAAAACACTCCCGGACCTTCACTGGCAGCAGTGAAAAGGAGCTCCTTCAATGCCTGTGCAAATTACATATTTGATATTAGCAACTGTGTTCAGAGTTTCAGTTGCAAGCAAATGAGCAGAAAGTGATGGAACCTCTAAATTAGGATTTGGGTTGAAATGTTTTTATCAGAAAATTTTAAGACACTGACTTTTCCATGGCAGATTTTTCTGATATCCGTGATGATGCACAATTATTTTAGTCATTTCAATTTCAGTGTTAATCTTGAAGCAGAACCAATTCTTCTTTTACTCGTGTTTTTGTTGCACTTTGAGCTTATTATTAGTATTTTAAGTAGTTCAGACATATGACAAAGAGAAATAATGAACTTTTTAACTCAAGTGTAGTTGATATACAATATTATCTTAGTTTCAATTATACAACATAGGGATTCAACAAGTTAAATACATTACGAAATGCTCACCATGATAAGTATAGCTACCATATGTCACTGTGAACTTTCAATATTAATTGAAACTTCTTGTCTACCCCTCCCTATAGATTCTTCTCAGTCTTGCCCAGAGTTTATTATCCTGGACTTAGTACCTATAATCCTCATGAGCATTTTATACTAATACTGCATATAATCTATAAATTACATATAGCTGGTTTTGCATTAAAAAAAGCACACAAATATATCATGGTAGTTACTCCTTTGTAATTTGCTTGTTTTCACCATGTTTGTAAGTATGTTGATACATGTAATTCTAGGTAATTAATTTTATTGCTTTGTACTATTTCAGTGGATACATTTATTTGTCTATTGTTAAATTGGTAGGCTTTATATTGTTTTCTTCTTCTTTTCCTCTAAGGTTAAAGCATTAATCAAATACTCAGGTACATGATTTCTTGGGCCAGGTCCTGGAGTTTCTCTAGGGTATATTCCTAGAGATGGATTGCTGGGTTATAAAGTGTACCCATCTCCTCCTTTTCTGGGATATTGCCAAATTGTTCTCCAAGAGATTTACCTATATTCTCTCCCTTTAGCTATATGTGATTTTACCTGCTGCTCCACTTCCTTTCTGGCATTTAATGTTGATAATTTGGTGGGTAGGAAATGATATTTCATTATGGTTTTAATTTGCATTTTCTTGACTACTAATAAAATTGAATGTATTTTCATGTTTTCTTTTTGTCATTCATATTTGTTATTATGTGAATTTCCTCCTCCTATAATTTGCTAATCATTCACTTTTTTAAAAAGCCGATTGCAAGAACACTTAAAATGTATTTTGACTTTTAAATCCTTTTTTGGTTTTATGTACTGCCTGTACCTTCTCCTCATCTGTCCATTCGCATAGCATTCTTTCCATTTACAGATTAACATAGCAGTTAACTCATTGTGTAACGTTCTGTGTTTTTCTGTCTCTTTCTCTCATAAGCCTATGAATTCAAGAGAGAGCAGAGTCAGACTTTTTCACTGTTTTTATTGTGTCCCTGGCTCATAGATAACACCCAGCGAAATTGCTTCAGTTGGCTTGAGAGTGACAATTAAATGTAGATGCTATTGTAAATTGGAATTTTTTACTTAAGGCTTTCAATTTGAAGGCATGTCTGTCAGTCTTAGTCATGTGATATATACATTATGTATGTTCATATATATATATATACACATATACACACACACAGATACATATATACCTATAACTGGAAGGAGTGACAATTTTGCATCAGAGTTATCTTAGGCCCTTTCATTAATCTTTAAAATAGGGCTTCCCTCAATTTCCAGGCAAAGAGTTTCTCTCAGAACACTGCTAAGGTCTAGATAGGTTAATATATTCAGATGGGATTGATAGAGCAGATGCATTGCTATTTCTAGTGCAGAGTTGTTGGGGAAGCAAGGAATAAGGAGAGCGTAATTATACAATGCTTTGTCATCTTTGCAGCTCATCCATATCAGCAGCTGACACAGGCAAGTGTTTGTCAATGAGTTCTATTGGCTGACACTGACCTTGTCGTTACAACCACTGCTTTCTTGACATCTGCTAGTTTGACATGTGGCACTAGGCTCCGTGTGCAGCTGGTACCTTGGACGTGAATATACTGTGAGTTCCCTGGCATTGTTAGTATGATTCCTTGTTACTGTCACTGTGTCATATCTTTGACATCAAGGATAGGTGCATACCGGCTTTGTGTTTCTTATTGCAGGAGTTATGTTTTTGTTGATGTGACTGTTTATAACAGTAACAGACAACAGATGTTAAATTATCTATGGACTGATGCATGCTCAAGTTTCGAATTGATCTGGGAAAAGTTGGTTTTACTTGTAACTTTATATAATGAGAAATTATTTACATAAATTGTGGGTTGGAGTTAGCATCCTGGTTTGAAGAATTGTTTTAAAGCTGTAACTGTTTCTTGAGACTAAATTTGAGATTATAAAACTTTTAAAACTTTTAAACATTTTAAGTGGAAAGAACTTGAGAGTGTAAAAATGTATCATGATCTGATCTTGAAGTATGTTTCAAAATGCAGCTCTGATGTCTTAATGTAGTCTTCATTATGCATCAGGATTGCAAAATACAGAAGCCACAGTTCTTATTTCCCACCCTTTGTCCTTCCTTGTACTTCCTTCTCTCTCTCCCTTTCCTTCTTTTCTTTCTTTCCTAACCTGGTATCCAAACATTCCTACACTCTCAGGTGGAACTTAGCATTTCACTTAGGAAATGTCATTACTTTTTTTTTTTTTTTTTTACCAATAGTGTCAGTTGAAACTAAGAATTATCCACAGCAGTCACTGGAGATAACATTGTCGCTTATGGTGCTGTACATAATTACAGTTACTGTTGGGTGTGTCAGGCCTATGATGATGGAATAATGAATGGGTATTGAATGTTCCTGCAGCTTTTTTTTTTTTTTTTTTGTGAGGCATTGCTCTTGCAGTCAGGGTCACATTAACTAGATGTAAGTGAAATAAGACAGGGAGAAGAGGATTTATCTAATCTACCCTGAATGCAGTCCCAAGTGATTTGATTGCTTTTCTCTACCTTGTAGCAGGTGGATATGTGTACAGGTATAATAGCTTTTTTGTTTGGGTTCATAAGGACAGAAAAGTGCTCTTTGCCTTGCAATTCCAGAAACTTTTTTCTTGTAGAATTCTTCAAATTGGGAAGACTAGCACACTTTCATGGTCTTTTCAGTTTTTTGCCCCAGGGCAGCACAGCTATAACTGTTTCAATATATCCTGGTTCTTCTAAAGTCTGAGATTAACTTTGTTTAATCTCAGAGTTGAGGGAGCAGTTGAATAGTGAATTTTCATTCCAGAAATTCACCTATTGTGAATTTCTACAAAATGTTGTATCTGCCTCATTTATTTTCTGTCTAAAAGATTCTTTGAGATGATGTCAGACGCTACTCTAGAAATATGTTCAGATTTTGTTAGCAAACACCCATTTCTTGGAAGACCAAACAGCATGGATAGATCTGATTTGAAATCCACTGTGTTTATCCTATAGATAGATATTTTCACTAGGAATTGCATCCATGCATCCACTTTTCATCTTCAGTATATCCTGGGCTTCAAGTGGGAGTTCCTTAAATGGATAGCTGAGGGCGTGACCAGGTTAACTGAGGGACGTCAACCCACTTCTCCTCTCTCCTGACTCCAAAACCACAAATTTTAACTGGCTGCTGTCTCAAGTGGCACCTCTGAGTGGCATGTCTCTGAGGAGCATTGTAGCATAATGGTTAAGATTGCAGTGCCATGGAGTCAAAAAGACCTGGGTTTGAGTTCTAGAACTATCATTTACTTGATGTATGACCTTGTAAGCGGTTATTCAACCATTTAAAAAATTAACACAGCAAAAGTGAGGGGAAGGTACAGGGATTCCTATACACACTTCGCCCTGACACATCCATAGCCCATCCCATTATCAACATTCCCCACCAGAGTGGTACATTTTTTTACAGTTGATGAACCTATATAGAGTCATCATAATCACCCAAAGTCCATAGTTTATGTAAGGGTCCATTCTTGCGCTGTACATTCTAGGGGGGTGGACAAATATATATTGACATGTACCAGTTATTATTGTATCATAAGGAGTATTTCATTGCCCTAAAAAGCCTTTGTGCTCCATCTATTCATCACTTCCACCACACCTCTAATTCTTGGCAACCACCTATCTTTGTACTGTCTTGATAGTTTTACTTTTTCCATAATGTCATATTGTTGGAATCATACAGTATGTAGCTTTTTCAGACTGGCTTCTTTCATTTTGTAATATGCATGTAAGTTTCCTCCATATCTTCATGGCTTGACAGCTCATTTCTTTTAAGCACTGAATAATATTGTACTATTTGGATATACCACAGTTTATTCACCTTCTGAAGGACATCTTGGTTGTTTCAAGTTTTGGTAATTATAAATATGCTGCTATAAACATCTATGTGCAGGTTTTTGAGTAGACATAACTTTTCAAATCCTTTGGCCAAATACCAAGGAGCATGACTGCTGGATCAGCTGGGGAGAATATGTTTAGTTTTATAAGAAGCCAGTAGACTGTCTTACAAAGTGGCTAATCCATTTTGCATTCCCACCAACAATGAATGAGAGTTCCTGTTGCTCCACATCCTTGTCAGCATTTAATGTTGCCAGTGTTCTGGAATTTGGCCATTGTAATAGGTATGTAGTAGTATTTCATTGTTGTCTTAACTTGCATTTCCCTGATGACATAGGGTGTAGAGTATCTTTTCATATGCTTATTTGCCATCTATATATCTTCTTTGGTGAGATGTCTGCTCAGGTGTTTGACCCATTTCTTAATCAAGTTGTTTTCTTATTGTTAAGTTCTAGGTATTCTTTGTATATTTTGAATAACAGCCCTTTATTAGCTGTGTCATTTGCAAATATTTTCTCACAGTCAGTGGCTTGTCTTCTCTTTTCTTGAAATTGTTATTTGCAAAGCAGTTATTAATTGTAATTTTTAGGATTATAAACTATATGTTTCATGGATCATGCCTGTGGTATTGTATTTAAGTAAGTAAGTGTCCTCTAGGTAGGTAAGTGTCATCACCACACTTGAGGTCATATAGATTTTCCCCTATGTTATCTTCTAGGATTTTATAGTTTTGAGTTTTACATTTATATCTGTGATCTATTTTGAGTTCATTTTTGTGAAAAATATAAGGCCTGTGTCCAGATTCATTTTTTGTATGTGGATGTCCACTTGTTTTAACACCACTTGTTGAAAAGACTATCTGTGCTCTATTACATTGTCTATATTACTTTGTCAATGATCATTTGGTTATATTTGTGTGGGTCTATTTCTAGGCTCTCTATTCTATTAATCTATTTCCTTATTCTTTTGCCAGTACAGACTACCCTGATTACTATACCATTGAAATAAGTTCTTGAAGTCGGTAGTGTCAGTCCCTCCCACTGTGTTTTTCTCCTTCAATGTTGTATGGCTATTTTGGGTCTTTTGACTCTCCATAGGAACTTTACTATAATTTTGACAATGTCCACAAAATAACATGCTGAAATTTTGATTAGGATTGCACTGAATCTGTAGATCAGTTTGGGAAGAACTGATTATCTTGATGAAACTGAGTCATCCTATCCATGATCATGGAATATCTCTCCATTTATTTAGCACTTTGAGTTCATTTATCAGAGATTGTAGTTTTTCTCATATAGATTTCATATATATTTTGTTAGATTTATACCTAATTACTTAGTTTTTTTGGTGTGCTAACCTAAATGATATTGTGTTTTCAATTTCAAATTCCACTTGTTCATTGCTGGTACCTAGGAAAACGATTGACTTTTGTGTATTAGTCTTATATCCTGACAGCTTGCTATAATTGCATGAGTTTTTTGGTTGATTCTTTCTGGTTTTCTGTGTAGATAATTATGGTATCTGTGAACAAAGTTTTATTTCTTCCTTTCTAAACTGTATACTTTTAATTTCCTCTTGTTTTCTAATTACATTAGCAAGAACTTCCAGCACAGTGTTGAAAAGATGAGGTGAGAGAGGACATTGTACCTTGTTCTCTGTGGGAAAGCTTAGAGTTTCTTACCATTAAGTATGATGTTAGTTGTAGGACTTTTTTTTTTTTTTTTTTGTAGATACTCTTTATCAAGTTTAGGAAATTCTATTCTGTAACTAGTTTACTGAGAGTTTTTTGTCATGAGTAGGCATTCAATTTTGTAAAATGCTTTTTTTCATTGTTGATATGATCATGTGATTTTTCTTTTACAGCTTATTGATGTGATGGAATAATTGATTTTTGGATATTTAACTAGTCTTGCATACCTGTGATAAATCTCACTTGGTCATGGAATATAAATCATTTTATATGCTGTTAGATTCAGTTTGCTAGTATTTCATTGAGGATTTCTGCATCCATATTCACGAGTGATAATATGTAATTTTCTTGTAATGTCTTTGTCTGGTTTTGGTGTTAACATAATACTGGCCTCATAGAATGAGTTGGAAAGTGTTTCCTCTGCTTCTATCCTCCAAAAGAGATTGTAGAGCACTGACATAACTTCTTCCTTAAATGTTTGATAGAATTAATCAGTTAACCAATCTGAGCCTGGTACTTTCTATTTTGGAAGTTTATTATTGATTCCATTTTCTAATAGATATAAGCCTATTCAGATTATCTATTTCTTCTTATGTAAGTTTTGGAAAATTGTATCTTTCTAGTAATTAGTCTATTTCATCTAGATTATAAATTTTGTGAGCATGTAGTTATTCACAGTATTCTTTTGTTATTCCTTTAAGTCTATAGGCTCTATAGGGTTGTCGCCTTATAACCATCTCCCAGATCAAGAAATAGAACCTCATCAACACCCCAAAAGTCCCTCATCCTCCCTTCCTTTGAGGAGATCATTGTATGTGGAAGTGCCTACTATTGTTTATACTCCAGTAAAACATCTATCATGCTTATTTTCTTATTTAGGTCCATAACTTTGGAATGACCAATGACTCTTCTCTATCACTCCACTGCACACCTACTCTATAAGCCTCAGTGTTACTGTACCCTCAAAATATATTCAGTCTCCCTATTGCTCACTTCCTCTACAGCCACTACTCTGGTCCCAAACTCATGCTTTCTTGCCTGGATTGGTGCAAAATTAGCACTTCCTTTCCATTTTCCTTGCTTCCACCCACGTTCTCTATAATCTATTGTCTTTTTTTTAAGTGTAAACTTTTATTCTTTTGCGAAGTTTTCAGTCCCCCAACCCCTGCCCCACTTATATTTTCCAAGGACATGTTTTCATAACAAATCAGTTTAAGTAAGCCAATATGATTAGTGTCTTTTGCCAAATAACTACATTCAAAATAAGAAAGTAGTGATGATTATGTTGTATTGTTGCTTCAGGCTAACAAAAAATTCATTACCGCACATTGATAATTGATATATGTGATTTGTTAGAACTAAGATAAGCATATTCGATATTTGTGATTTGTTAGATCCAAGATAAGCATATTCTGTACTAAAATGTTTTAATATACATATTCTTTTTATATTTTTACCTTTTTAATTAAAAAATATCAAACTTACAGAAAAGTCCAAGAAAAATACAATGAACACCAAATACCCTTCACTTAGATTTACCGATTATTTAACATTTTGCCACATTTGCCTTTATATCTCTATTATCTGTCTGTCTATCTATATTATTTTCTTGTGCATTTTTTGTTGAAGGAATGACAGTAAGCTGTGGACATCATGGTATTTCATCCCTAAATATTTCAGCATGGATGTATTAATGATAAGAAAATTTTCTTATGTAGCCCCATTACAGTTATCAAATTTAGGAAATTAGCATAGACACAATACTGCTTTTCTAACATGTATTCTATATTGACTGTCTCCACAACTAGTACCCAGGTCCTAAACTCATCCTTTCTTGCTTGGATTAATGCAGAATTAGTTCACTGTCCTTTATAACATTGTCCTCCATGGTATTGCTTCTTTCCAGTTCAGAATGCAATCCAGGGTCCAGTGTTAGATATTATATCTTCTTGGTTTCCTTTCTATAGGATGCTTTCTCAGCTTTTCTTTGTCTTTCCTGACATTGACATTTTGAAGAGTGAAGAATATTTATCTTGTAGCCCTTTAATTTGGGTGTTTTTTTGGCATGTTTCCTCATGATTGCACTCAGGTTACTGTTTTGGGGCAGGATAAAATATAAGTGATAGCTTGTTCTTATATCAGAAGACACATGATCTGTTTATTTGTTGTTGATGTTAACATTGATCACTTAGTTAAGGTGGTGTCTATCACGTTTATCTATTGTGAAGGTTTTTTTTTTGTTCCCTTTGCAATTAATATGTAATCTATGGGGAGATACTTCAAGACTGTATATACCCTGTTCCCAAACAAATGTTAGCCTGAAGGCTTTGGCATTCATTGAAGATGCTTTCCTGAATTATTTATTATAGTGTTCATGCCAAAACTGATTTTCCAATGTTCATATTTCTTCTATTTTTAGTTGGTACTCTACTGCTAGGAAGAACCTTCTCTTCTACCCAGCTGTTTATGTGTATATGTGTAATTTTTAGTATCATCCTATGCTTCTCTTGATTCAACTTTGGCACCGGTCAGCTCTCTTGCTCTGGTCCATTTCAGCAGGGCCTGGCATGTAAGAGTCAGGACTTGGGTGCCTGATGTCCTTATTGTTTCTGGCGTGTCATTGCTTCTGGGTCCCTTCAGCAGACAAAGCTAGGAAAAACAAATGTTTTTATTGTTATCTCTAATATCCAACAGATCTGGGTTCTTCCTTATCTTCCCCCTTCCTATTTGTATCCCCTCCCTTCCAGAGTGAGGGATCTACAACTGCACACAGCACTACAAATTAATCTTACAAATATAATACTGAAGGGAACAAGCCAGACTCAAAAGAATTATTATAGTCTGAGTCAATTTATATAGAGTTAAAGAACCAAACAAAACGTGTGACACTAATCTATGCTGCTAGAAATCAAGATAGCGATTATCCTTGGCAAGGGGATGAGAGTGACTAGGAGGGGGGATGAGGGGTTTCTGGGTGCTGGTGAGGTTCTGTTTTTTTGATCTGAGAGATGGTTATAAGGGTATATTCACTCTTATAAAAATCTTTGAGCTTTATAATTTTTTGAGCACTGAGTTTTCATGCTTTTTTCAGTATGTTTTATACACACACACCCATATAATATATATTGTATATAGTAAACCTCAAAAGTTGCTTGGATTAATTTATTTCCTTTACTTTTGTGGATTGTATTGTTAAATTTATATCTGGTTAGGGTAATTTGTTTTTGTTTATATTCACTTTTAGGTCCCTCCCCCCATTCTTTTGTATGCAATTTTATAATTCTGAATATGTAAAACATTAGCATGATTTTGAAAGTCAAAACTATACAGCAAAGTATACTTGGAGAAGTCCTCTTTCTCCAGTATCCCTCCTGCTTTTCCCCTCCCTCCCCACTATAAGTAATTGATTTATTCATTTCTGTTTTATCATTTCCCATTTTCTAATTCTAAAAAAGCAGCCAGAATGATCCTTTCAAAGAACAATGAGGTCATGTTACAGTTTTGTTCCAAATATTCCAATAGTTTCCCATCTCACAGAATAAAAACCTAAGTTCTTATAGTGGCTGACAAGACCCTAGCAGGCTGGGCCCTTTCTCAAGCTCTCTTGCTTCTTCTCCTATGGCTCTTGCCTGGGACCTGCTCATCCTCAGCCACACCAGCCTCTGCTCCTTAAACTTGTCAGATATTCCCCCCGTCCTTGGGTCTTGGCTTTTGCTGTTCCTTCTCCCTGAAGTATTTCCCTCTGGATAGCTGCATGGCTTGTTTCCTTACTTTCTTGAATTCTCCTCTTAAAAGTCACCTTCAGGGAAGACTTTTCTGTCCAGTTACTGAAATCTGCTGTGCTCCAGCTCCATTTCCTGCCATTCTATCCATCTCTCATAATCATGTTTTCTCAGCATTATCACATTCTAATACATAACTAATTTATATTCTTTACTGTCTGTCTCTTTCCTCTAGAGTAGAGGGTCCAAGAAAGCAGGGATTTTTGAGAGTTTAGCTCACGGTTGTGAACAAGGACCTAGAATAATGCCTGGCACCTCGCTAGTGCTCAGATCAAGTTTTATGAACAAATGTGAGAAGAATGAACACAATTGAAGAGATGGCGACAGAGAACGGCCTTTGAAAAGTCCGTACCGACACAGCACCAAAGCAATATACTGTAGCTGCAGCTCGTAGCTGTGCAGGTGGGCAGCGAGGAGGATATGTTCAAAATCTGCCTTAGGTGCCTAAACCGCTGAGGAGATGTAAATTTCACACTTAAAGCAAATAAATTTGGACTTTAGATAGTTTATTAGTAAGAATTGAACTGAATGGCTAAATTGAGGTGGGTAGTTTCATGGAGGGAAACTGTTTCCAGAAAAGGAAGTATTATTTGAAGAAAAAAAGAAATGGGAAAAAGGAAACCAGGAGGAAAAAATAAGGACCAAGGGGAATGAATGCAACAAATCTCAGAGGGGTAAAAACACCCTTGAAGCATGCGGGTGGCCTGTCCTGAGGGCTCCTTTTCGCCATAAGGCACCTGTCTCTGAAGTGTGTGACAGTGAGAAGGGAGAGTCCAAGCCCTCAGCTCATACGGGAATGTTTATTGAGAGAACTTTGCCTAAATAAAAGAAAGCCGATTTACCCTGGGTAATGCTGTTATTTACTGAACTGATTATGAAAGTTTAATGAAAGCCCAAGATATATAGATACTTAAGAAGGAAATTCCTTTTTTGGACTTCTTTGCAGCATGAGATCCTTGCCCTTTGCCAGAAGGTCCTTCTGCCGGTCAGCCTGTAAAGCCTGAAGCTCTGCTTGGGGAATGTGTCCAAAGGGAAAACACCTGAGTGGGCTGAACTTCCTCTTTATTGAACTAAATGGCTTCTTGAGCTGAGCAGCTCTCTTTGGGAGTCTTCAGAAGGGGCCACGGTGTTATTTTTGCTTTTAGCTCTTGTTCCAAAGAAAGAATGTACGTATTCTTATGCCAATGTGTTTTCCAACTTCACACAAACATTTAGTTTAAGCCAGGTGGGTTAAGAATTGAGGTGTGAGTAAAATTGCAGTATTTCCAGAATCTCCCGCCTGGCCTTAGTGCATCTCCATACAGTAAGTGTTTCTAAGGGGTGGAGAGAAGTAGCCCATCTCCGGATCAATAGGCAATTACAGGGGCCGGTGAGTGCAGATCTGGAGAGGAGAGGTCGGGTGGGGCCCCTTCTTCTGCAGCTGGGTCACAAGAGACCAGGGGAAGCGGAAGTGGACTGCTTGTAAGAAATAAATGGGTTTCTCCCGCTTTATTTCTCCCTCTGAGTGATTTCGGTTTCAAAGGTATTTTGCTCCGGGATTTCCCCCCAGGAGTTACATGAGGTAAAATACCTTGTCTTTTCTGAAGAATATCTGACTAAAGGAGAAACTTACGTGAGGTGTCTGAGGTTTTAAACTTCCTGAGTGTGTCAAAGACCAGATGCTGTAAGGAAGACATGAGGATATGACCTACCTGGGAGATCTGAAGGACAGGGCAACGCAAAAAATAGAGGACTGGCCAAGGGTTGATTTCTTTTTACCCTTCTTTGCTTTCCCTGGGCTTTTGTGGCAGACGAGGCCATCTTGAAGCTGGAACTGAGAGGCCAAAGAGTATGACCAGCCATTACTTAACCTTATACATGAAGATAAATGCCACTTACCCATCCTCACCATCTCTTTAGCTCCTTCTTTAAATTGCCAGGGCATCATAGAATGTCTCGTGAAGTACATTTGTCTCTTGCATATTAGGGCAAATTGGCTTCTTAATTTTGGTGGGTATTATTTACCAGTTCCCACTGAGGCAGCTGTTAATGGGAGGCAGGCAGATAGAGCTCAAGACCCCTCTAAGTTTCAAGGCCCCTCAGCCGGTAACACTGTAACACTGTTAAGATCAAAAACCTTTTAGCGTGTCATAAAAATCAACTACCTCGCTTGCATAGGTTAAATTATACCTATTTCAGATGTTTCAAAATGGGTAAGCACATCTCAGTGATTGTGCCATGCAGTCCATTAGGGCATCAGGAGAAATTATTAGTCTGTGTCAGTTTTTATTTTCACCATTTTAATATCCATTTAGGTGCATATGTTACATTATATATTTGTGTAGGAGTGCATGCACAAGATAAATATATGAATCTTCATATAGTGGTAGGGTGTGCTCAGATTATTTCATTGATGGGTCATACTCCAGAAATGCTGAAAACCACTGCCTCAGTGTGCCTTTTGATGAGCAATCTTTGTGTGCTAGCACCCTGAGACTGAGACTTTCTTCATCAGTGTTTAATAAACACAAAAGTGAGTCCTATATACTCAACATAATTGAGGATACTGGCTTACAGGAAGGGATTTTCTTCATCATTTTTTTAAATAGTCTTGCTCACACTTTTGGATGATAACCCAGTAAATTTTCTTAAAGGATTTTTTAAATTAAAATATTTCCCCTCCCAATTAAACACTTTTTGAGGCCAATTAGCAAAGAATTTGAACTGGAAATTCAAATAAAAGAAAAGAAAATATAAAATATTTAGACAAAATTATGGTGGCTTTTTAAGAAAAAAAACTGTGTTCCCATAACAAAAGTACATTCAAAAGTACAAAAAGAAAAGCATCTTTCCTTTCAAAGAAACCTAATTTTTCTCTAATGATTTTAGTTGAATTAATAATAAATTAACTCAGGATTTAACAGACATATGTGAATCTGTAGAGATTCTCTACACTTTTAGCCATGCTGAGTTACATAACTGTAATTATTGAAAAGAGAAGTTCTCTCACACTAACATTTCAACAGGGCTAAAATACCTATTTTCAGAATGTAAATACTATTGGGAATTACTTTAGCTGAGCTTGAATTTAGGGCTGCTTGGTATTTTATATTACCTGATTAGTTTTGTATCCCAAGGCCACAAGATAATTTTATTTCCAGGATTCAAAGCCTTACTTTTTTTTCTTAATGTAGTGCAGAATGTGATTGAATGCATATTTCAGTTCTGGGCAACAAAAGATTAGCTGAAGGACCTGGATTTCAGGACAGTTTGATTTCTGGTGGACAGCTCACGGAACATAGCTCTAATTCTGAGACTGTCCCTCCTGTGAAATGTTCATCCCTGACCATTTGAGCATTCAGAAGCCAGAATCAGAATCCCCTCAAAACAGCATCTCAAAAAACAAAACACTATGTCCCATAACACCAAATACAGTTGAAGAATTTGCTTAAAACCTGACTGAAACAGAAATAATGGAGTTTATTTTTTAAAGTACAATTTGTATTGAACAAACATTTTTGAAGTATTTGGTGTGCACTGCTTGCCAAACTTGAATATTGTCAGAAACTATGGGACTATAACAGAATGAGGCCATCACTATATTCTCTGAGTGAAACTGGACTTGATCCAGCACATTTGTCTTAAGTCCTTGGATTGAACCTCTTCACAGCAGTAGGGTCCACATGAGGCCCATAGTACATACAATTTTCTCATCAATCTTTACTGGTAGTGCTTCTCCCCCTTTTAAGTAACCTTGTCTCTAGTTTGGAGGCATCATTCATAGAGAGATGAAAAAGAGTTGAATGATCTTAGTTTCTATTTACTGATTAAAAAAAATTTTTTTTGTACTGTTGCATATTAAAATTGTGAAGAAATATGACCAGCAGTTCTCAAATTTCTCCTTTCCTTCATCAGAGGGAATATGATCTTTGAGGGATTTAAATTTTCTCATCAACTCTTCTATAGGTGATAATCCCCACCAGGTCTCTTCCAGCAGAGAATGCTCAGACAGCTATACAAAGCGTACCAGTCATTTTACAAAGATATCTTGAGATACAAAAGTTATGCATAATAATTATATTGAAGATATTTATTCTCTGTTAGAATCAACTCGACTTAAAAATTGCTCAATCTCTCTCAAGAAGATGCTCCTACTTCCATACTTAGAACATTTGATAGCTTTAATCTGTTTTCACTTTAATTCATTTTTTTTAGGATTCTTTTTCATTGCAGTATAGTTGATCTAGAATATTATATTGGTTTCAAGTATACAACACAGTGGTTCAACTTTAATTCATTTTTCTTTTTGCTTTCTACCCAGAGGAGCTTCCTTTGACCATTAGAATATTAATCCTGACTCCAAGACATTTAACTCTAGCTGAGCAACTGGTTGGTATGGCAACAAGTCTTCACAATGTAGTAAGCACCAGCTGTGTGCAGACTTTGTGTTAGATCTGGGTGTATGAGAAAGAAAAAGAGAGAGAAGGGAACACACGCATAAGACATTATGGCAGATTTTGGCATGCATGATGTTAAAATTCTTAAGCAATCTTGAACTTGCTGAGTCATGGAATCATGAAGTGATGTGCAATTTTGCTAAGCATGAATTAGAATTGCATCTATTTGAGGTTAATATAGGGAAGCAAATCACTTGACTAATGATTAAGCCAAAACTAATGATTATAGACCAAAATGCAGTATTGTTTCAATCATTTTTTTTGGTGGGGGTAGGGGATGGACAGGGTTGTGGAATATTAAAGAGCAGGGTATCTCAACCTCAGCATCGTTGACATTTTGGGCCGGATGGATCTTTGTTGTTGGGCAGACTTTGGCTTTGTAGGATGTTCAGAAACATTCTGAGCCTTTGGGACAACCAAAAATGTCTCCAGATATCTTTCCAGGGGGACAAAATAACTTAGGGTTGGAAACCACTTCGACGTTGATGAGTGAAAGTTGAGCCATTGATATTTATTTCTTGAGAACATATTCCATTCATAAAATTACACAATTGACTTGATTTTTTTTGTTTTTTTAAGGGCATTAAATATGGAAAAATAAATACTAGATAATCTATAGTCCTCTTAAGGAAGATGTCTGAGAGTTCATCCTCTTGAGATATTATTCAGTGAAGTTTGAACTAAATACTGTCCTCTTTTTCTATTGAATATCAACGTATCTAATATAGGCCTTCTTCTTTGACAGTATTTGAAATAAATTATCAATTGAATGTAAGATAAAATGGAGAGTGGGAAAGATTTTATTCAAAACATCTGGCCAGGAGCTTGTCCATAATATAGGCATAATGGTATATTTTCAAGATCTTGTGGGAGAAAATAGTGAGTTCCAAATAAATGGTAATTTTTACTACTGCTGGTGAAACCTAACCATCTCTTCATTGCAGTGAGTAATAGGGGATGACTTGGGCCATAGTAGGTGGGTACAACTCAATGAATTAGGTCAGTGTCCTCTGAATCAGCCTGTGATCCTTCTAAACCCCAGGCCTCCACTTACAGGTCTTTTGAAATTATACCTACATCTGTTGTTGAGAATGTGTAAATATTCAGCACATTCAAAAATTTTTATTTACTCTTGACTTCTTTGTACTTACCTGATATCATGATTTCTAACTTATAATTCTTCAGTTTTCCAGGCATCTCTCTACTCAGCAAAACTGACACTAAACTGAGCTTGTATTTTTGAATACTAATCCAGGAAGATCGTTTTCAGAAGGGAAATTGCAGCTAAGTGAAGCACTGATAATTTGTCAACTTGGGTACTTCTTATAACATGACTTGACTAGGATCTGGAATGAAATTCCCCAGGAGAGAGGATTAAAAATAGAATGGGTTTCAATTTCAGAAAGTAAATTCTTGAAGTGTCTTTCCTGCCCTTTTCATTCAATTTATCACACACCCTGGCACTACCATTTCTGCAAATGAGGCAGTGTTTCCTCTGGGGCTTCCAGATTGAAATGGAACTGAAAGGGCTGAATTCTTTTGTCTGGATTTTTCTATAGATTGGTGAATTGCCATTTCAATGCAAATCATAACACATTAGCCTTCAATAGTATGCATTGTATCCTTCAAATGAAAATAAGAGTGGAAAGTTTTGCCCTTTTTATGTATCTTGGTACATGTTTGACTCACTTCCAAATGTTCCCATACTAGACAGGCTATGGAGCATCTTATTTTTTTATATGTAGGCAAATAGTCATGTTTTATTTATATGTTGGCAAATAGTACCACCAAATTCAGGCAATATTTGGAAGTATTGGAAAATCGATCAATAAAGTAAGTTCTGAAAAACTTACTTTATTGATCGATTTTCCAATATTTCCAAATTTTCCATATGTTCCAATTACAGTATATTTCAATATAGGTATAATTACATTGTACCTACAATGCAGCAAAAGTGTCATTATTATTAACATACTAATAATGTTATAATAATATAAATAGCATTATAGTAGAATTGATAATGTAATAGAGCAGAATTCATGATATAATAATAATAGAATGTTTATAAACAGTTTCTCAATACATGCAAGACTTTGAGGTGCTGAGAGGATTTGTAAGAATTGCACTTTTATTGACTTTCTATCACTTCCTTGTATAGTTTGAGTGGTTTCATTGGAATGAGAACAGGTTATAGAATTATTGAATCTTAAAACTGCACAAAATTCTCAGATCGTTTGGTCTACTGGCTTTTAAACTGGTGAACCACAAATCCAGTGTGTGTGTGTGTTCATGTAAATCTGAAACAAAGTCTCTGAAATAGCGTTTATTGGAATATTTTCTATTACATTAGATTGTTTCATCCTACTCTTTCCTAATTCATTTAAAAATGCTGACTAGGACTCCTTCATTCTCATAACTTGTGGTTTGAAAAACACTGATCTAGTCCAGCAGCTGTGTTTTTACCCATGAGGAATCTGGATTCCTCAAACATGCAGTGACTTGTCTAAGGTCAAATAACTCATTAGCAGTTAAAGTGAGTGTTCTTTTAAAAACACATATGGAATTTCAGATTCAAGTCATTTAGCTTTTGGTGCTTACAAAATGATTTATCACTAATCCAGAAAGGACTTGTAAATGTCTATGGTAGAAATCAGGAGGGAAGCATTACCTGCTATGGCGGCGCATGCACCACATATTTGCTAATCTCTGTTACTGGCCCTGTGACATGCCAGGCCCAAGAAACCTGATTCATGTTGGCTTTTAGTCCTTCATACCTGGCATGGTTGTGGGAGAAACAAGAAATTCCTGAGTTTGGCTATTTACAACTCTGAGACTTGGTGAACTATCGTGGACCACACAGTAGGAGAAAATTCAGGAGCAGGCACCGAGTGCAATGCATGCCCTGCCCCAGGCCACCAGCAAAGGGCATGACTTTGGGCAAGTCGTATAATTTTTTTACCTTAGTTTTTCTCATATGCAACATGAGGATAATAATATCACACTACCCTTCCTCCCTAGGCTTTTGTGGGGATCAAATGAGAGGAAAGAACAAAAGCTTTGGAAAGCCCAGAGAGATACGTATGTAAGAGTACTTAACAAAATTTTCTTGCCAAAAATCAGATGTAATTTTTCCTTTATTAAAAAAAACCCCAAAAGGCATAAAATGAATGTTGGATTTTCTGGCTCTATTTTTTCACATATGTTCAAATAAATGGAACTATTAAAATGTCTATTTTGTTGTTGTTGTTTTTCTTTTTACTTCATTGCAAGCATTGTAAGGCTATTATGAGAGAATGAAGGGGTTGGTAAACTAGTACTAGAAGAGCACACCTGGCCCACCATCTGATTTTGTACATAAAGTTGGATGGGAACACTAGCTTGACAACTTATTTGCATATTTCTGTGACTGCTTTTATGCAAGAATGGCTGAGTTGAGTAGCTGAGACAGAGATATTATAATCCAAAAAAACCTGAGATATTTACTATCTGGACCTTTACATAAAAAGTTTGGCAATTCCTGAGGATTAGCTAATAATGTATATAAAACACAATTTCTGGCATATGGTAAATACACAAAAAAGAGTGGCAATTTTCATTATATAGTGGTAATGAAGATTCAGATGACAGGAGTTTTGATAATATTGGTGATGATAATAACATGATAATGTTAATAGTAATGCTGCTGCTGGTTAATAATACTAGTAGTCTTCTGTTTTGACTACCCAGCTTCAAATTCTTTTATTCTATTTCTCATATTGTCCAGATATCTAACGCTGAAGGTTTCTTCCTTTCTCTTGGTATCAAAATTAATTTTCAGGAAAGAATCTGAAGCTTGCAGTAAGGTAAAAAAAAAAAAAATGAGGCTCCAGATGTTTTAGGTTTAATCAAGCAGGTGTGGGGAAATCCAGGGATGCTCCTTGTCCATTTCTGAAAAAAGTGGCTACTAATCTCTTCATATTTATTGATTTATTTTTGTTCTGGACAACTCCTTTGAAAATATCTGTGGAGAGTTCATGAGGGATGTTTGTTTTTTCTTAAGATCACCTTGTCACCGTGTGCTAGAGGCTTTCACTTGTGTCATGCTCTGTGGTGAATCTTGGTCATTTTCCTGGATATCATGGGTTTCCTGGGGAAAATATGTTTGCCTTGTCTGGACCTTTTTTTTGGTGGGGGTGGATTTGTAAAGCTAAGAGAAGGAGAAGAAAGAATTTGTTTTTACTCATAATTTGTGGGCTATAATAAGAAGGTTTCCTATAAAGTAGATAATTTTGCTCTGTCTATGATCTAAAAAATGTAACCCATTTTTAGCACACAGGGACCCCAGATAGATCTCCAAGTAAATTAGACTCCCTCAGAAACTTAGCATCTGTTTCTTCTCCTAGTTATAAATTCACAAATAGGATCTGTTTCCTCTCTTTAAAGCAGTTTCCCTGGCAACAAAACCACCCTTATATGATCAGAGCATTTTGTCACTTTTGAAGTTTGACTTTCTGACAAGGCCTTCTGGCTCAGAGGAATGAAGAAAACAACATCCAAATACAAACCTTTCAAAAACATGCAAGTGGTGAATTACAAATGGAAACTCTAGGTAGGTGACTTCTCTGCAGACTGCGTGTCAGTTTCCATCGCCACCTGCCCAAGACAGTGATCTCTAGAAGTAGCTATCTTTGTAACAGAGAACAGATGGAGGGATTCTTAAAGTGGCTAAATTACCATAAAGATAGATTCTGGGATGCAGCGGGTAGAGAGAGAGAGAGAGAGAGGAAGATTTGCAGCAGGCAACCACAGAAAGTGAACTCCCCTTGTGGTTGTTCAATCTTGCTTATTTCTAGGCTGTAATAAAAGTATTGGTCACAACTCAGATATATCGTTGGACTACAGACTTTTGCTCCTTCTATTCATAAAGGGCTGGGACAAAGTGAGAGGATGGTGAGTCTTAGCTAATCTTTAGACTGGCTTTTTATTCTATTAATTATTATTATCATTTAGCACTGGCATCTTTCCTCCCTGCTACTGTCCTGTTTTCCAATGACTAGAGTCAGAACCTTATTCAATTCTGGGTTTTCTTTCCCTCCACAGTCCTGTCCAGCTCCTGATGTAACAAGAGTGCATTGGGGGCAGATAGAGTGTTTGGAGTAGGAAAGAAGGGTAAACAAGAAAGTTGCCTTCTTTCTTATGGAATTTCTATACACCGCTTCACAAAGGGGAGAGAGAACTTTATGAGACCTGTAGAGACCCCCAGATGAGCTTTGCGTGAAGGAGAATTACAGCACAAGAGAGAAGAGTAGAAACAACCCCAGTGGAAGCTTACAGTGTTCTCCGAATGAATTTGCTTTCATGATCTCAAAATGAATGACAAGTTTTCTTCTTTGGAAGACTTTTCCCAAGAGCGTAGTGTTCCACACAAGAAGCAAGTCAAACGGGCATCTGTCTCCCACTTGCTGGCACCTTAGAGTATGTCTGGAGGCCCTGGCAGCATCTAGCATGCTGGTAGGTGTTGTATGGAGTGAAGTGAAAAAAGCATGCTCGACAAAACAAGGGACTTAAATTTTTTGATTTTGCAAAGTCTGTGCTGATTTCAGGAGGCAGAAGAAAAACATTTTGAAAAGATACTTTTTTATGTAAAGGAAATTTTAAATACCTTTTCTAGGGCATGTGGGGATTCATGTCAGGAACTTCATACAAAGCATATCTCTTAAGCCAGGTATAGAGTTAGTTTTAATACAGTACTCTGTCAATATTTATCATGCAGGTATTGTAGGTTTAATATTAAAATGGTGTTTTGCAAAGAGAACCATACCATCTAGACACAGCGTAGTAGACACAGAGGTGCGGTGCCCACCTCCCTCTTTGAGGACAGTCTTGCTGCCAAGCTGTGGGAAGTGTGGTTGACAGACAGCCTCCAACAATGGCAGAAACCTCCTTCAGAGCCTGCCTCATCTGCAGAGAGATGCTTCAGTGAGGACACACCTTCCCAGAGCAGCCCACATCAGGGGAAGGCTTGGCCATTTTAGCTGGATATGGGATGCTCTGCTGGTAACATTCATTCCCAAGCTCCCTACACATTTAGCCCAGGCTCTATGGTGTCTGCAGTATATTTCAGCTTCTCCCTCTGCTCAGTCCTACATGTGCCTCTTTCCTCTCACCTGTGTGGAACATTCCTAAATACCTGGCACCCTGAATTTTTTTTAAATTTTTTATTAAGGTATGATTGATATACACTCTTATGAAGGTTTCACATGAAGAAACAATGTGGTTACTACATTGACCCATATTATCAAGTCCCCACCCATACCTCAGTGCAGTCACTGTCCATCAGTGCAGCAAGTTGCCTGGCACCCTGAATTTTGTCTAGGGATTTGTTTCTGGACAACTCAACCTGTGTCACCAGGTTATTAATGATATTACAAATAATTCAGGAGATGAGATAATCCTATAGGGATACTTGATGTAGAACAGACTATAAATTCTTCAACATTTAGATAAGAGTGAGAGAGTTAAGCACTTAACAAATCAGATACAACCTCCCAGTAGATCAGAAACTTTGTGGTTTAGCAAACCCAAGATGCTGGGTGAGAAGAGAGGACAGGCAGATGAATAATCTGAGCCAAAGCAAGTTTGGAGACTGAAGCAGCTAGGCTGGCTAGAAGGGTGCATGCTAGAGAAGAGTTAGAAATCAAAATGCTGTTAATTCACTTAAGATTATATCTAGCTGTACACAAGAGATCAACCTCATGATAGATATTTACTTGTCTCTCACATTAAAATAAAAGTTCAGAGGTTGTCAGTCCTAACCTGGGGGCTCCTTTTGTCAATTCATACATTATTGTATCATCTGCAAAGTGAAGCTTTTATCATTAGGGTCTAATATGGCTGCTAGAGATCCAGCCATCACATCCAAATTCTAGACAGCAGGATAGAGAATTAGATAAAGAAGGGCATGCCTCACCATTTTAAGGAGACTTACTTCTAATTACATCTCATTGTTCATGGCTTAATCACATGGCCACACTTACCTTACCAATAAGGAAGGCTGCAGAATATAACCTTTAATTTAGGCAGCAATGTACATAGCTGAAAATTTTTTTTATTAAAATTGAAGAATATTTAATCATATTTTATTTCAGATGATCTAAACATCTACAATGGTAATAGTTAATAATAATCCTCAAACATTGTTTTTCTATATACTAGGAACTATAAAAAATGCTTTATATCTATTGTATTGTTTAATAGAGGCTATGAGGTATGTTTTCTAAATGATCTATTACAGAGGAGGAAATAGAGATTTTGAGAAATTAAGAAAACCGATAAGGTCATGCAACTTGTAAATAACTGAGCCAGGCCTCAAATCTTTGTTTGTCCAGGTACCTGATCCTACCACTTTCATCGGGGCGCTTGTAATACAGCCAGTAAATGCTCATCAGACAGGAGAAGCTGGAGCTTGGGGGAGAGGGCAGAAGTGGAGGGGTACTCGGAAAGCCAGCCAGCTCTCATGAGTGTTGGAGCCATGCGAGTGGAGGATACCCACTAGGGAGGGGAGAACTCAGGCAGGGGGAAGAGGAGCTACCAGGTCCCGAGTCCTTGGAGCCTTTCTCTTGGAAGAGGAGAAAAAGCCGAGGAGTGATTCGGGAAGAACCGGGGAGGGGAGTGTTGAGAGAGGACCAGCAGAAAGACTTCCCTGATGATGAAAGGAGACAGCAATGTCTGTAACACAGACATTCAGAAAAATAAATGATTTGTGCAGTAAGAGGCTATTCATTTTCTTTAAGAGTGTTGAAAGTGGCATGTGAGTAGAGGAAGATCAGACATAACAGATGAACTATTTAAACATACACGGTCTTCCTGTTGTAACGGCTGATAATAACAAAATTTATTGAATTCTTACTCTATGTCAAATACTGTTCCCATGGCTTATGTGTTCTAATTCACATAAACACAACCTTATGAGGTAGCTACTCTTATAATCCTATTTACAGATGGGAATATTGAGGAAGTGAGAAGTTAAGTCATCTATCTAAAACAGTTATGAGTGGCAGAGTTGGGATTCAAGCCCATCAGTCTAGCTGCTGAGCTCATGGTTAGTAGTGCAGAAAAGCCAAAGGTTTCTTTAAAAAGTAATGAACTGGCAAAAGTCCACAGAATTTTTTTTTCTGTGATTAAAAAAGTCTCATGTACATTTTCACAGGAAATGTTGAGTCCTTTGTAATTATTTATTCCTTTTTCCTAAAAAACTGTTTTTGAAGACAGATTTGTTTTATTTTTTCCTGTCAGTTTTAAAAGGAAAAATATTTAAAAAATAATTTAAATGAAATTTGAAATCTTGAGGGAAAAATATATTGCATGTTTACCAGTAAGCTTATTGAAAGAATTGAAATGCTGCATTATGGACCTCAGTAAATGTCTCCAGAAAGAAAGGGGGCATTCTATCTTCACAGCAAAACAGTTTAATAACTATGCACTGGAACAATGATTTGTGTGTGTGTCTCACATTCCTTTATGCCTACAGACTGCTCAGCTGAATGTCATTAGAACCTCTAGAACTTATTTTTGCATAGTTTGAAGGCTCACCCATCTCCTACATAGTCACATGTTGATTGAAAAAAAAAAAGTTTATATACATAGCTGCACATGATACAGCAAGGGCAGCAATATCGGAATCTAAGACTTACGGATTGCCAGCCTGCTCAGCGTCCCTAACCCTTTCCAGGTAACCAGATTTATTAATGTAATACATGCTTTTGAAAGACACAGTTGGTTCTTAAAATATTCCTCTGGGAATATAGTTAGATTTTTCAAATAAAATAATACTGTGATACTCAAAAGCAAAGGCTCTTGAAAAGTGTTTCTGTTTAGAATTTGCTGGTAGGTAGAACAGGCTGATTTGAAGGGCATATGTTTTCTTTCCCATGTTGACTTACCAATTAACAAAATCGTAAGTGAGAATGGAGTTTCATTATCTAGAGATGTAAAATGTAAAGGTAAGAAAAAAATAGTGAAAGGTAATCAGGAAAAAAATCAAAATATGTAATTTTTAAATAAAGTACTTTGGTTTATATATTCAGTAATAACATGTTTATGAAATTAAAAAGTGATTGTGTAACTGGCATTTATTAGTTTTAAACGTATGCTTAATGTTAAATTGCTAGTTACTTTTGGCAACTCAATATTATACCATAGAGCTGCAACGATAACAATGTATCATTTTTGAAAGCTTATCGTCAGGTAGGCATCCTGTTGGAAACGGGCCATGTATAATTTTATTTAATTACCACAATATCCCTGTGAGTTATATAATATAGTTTCTTTATGGAAATGAGAGAGTCATTCATCATTGTAAAATTTTAATAGACTCTTTATTTTAATCTGTGGGCAATTTGATAAGTAGGTAAAGTGCTTTTTTCAGGTAAGGTGGTTGCTATTTCAGTTACCCTTTCATGATGTACAAAATACCTTTAAATGACCTATTTCACTAACTTGAAAAGTTTCCTTCTTTTGTTCTGCACATTACTTCCTAACACAGTATGAGAAGAAAATAAAGAAAAATCCTCATCACCTTTTATGTTGCTCCTTTATATGTAACCTTTGAAACAGTAGCCATTTCTGTCCTCAGAAGCTTTCTATCAGCTAATGTGATTTAGTCAGAGAAATGCCTGTGGAAAGTTACATTCCAGTTGCAGCTACTGATTTATCACTAACTAAGGTGAATTGTGGGGAGAAAAGCTTTGTGTTTTACCTCCTATTTCTTTACATTTGACCCACAGTGCCTTTGCTTCTTACCTGTTATTTTCTCCAGGATAGGCATACACTATTAATTAATTCATTCAATAAATATGCATTTAGTATCTACTAAAAGTTAAACACCAGAGATGTAGCAGTGATCCGGAAAGGCATCATTAATTCCTGTCTTCCCGGATGTCTGCATGGTAGTGATCCCAGGACACCACCGCTCATCCTGCAGGAACACACTGCATGCTGTAGCCATCAACCAGCTCTTCCCTGCGTGCACATTACTAAGTGTCAAACCTAAGATCAAAAGGAAAGACCAGCCCGATGAAATATGGTTCATCTGCAAGTCTTCACCCACTCAGTCTGTTACAAATGCACATGCACCTGTCTTCAAGGCACCACTTCTAGTCCAAGTGGTGGCTGATTCTGGAGTACATGGAGCAAATGTGGTCTGTTAACTTGCTGCTGGGTTTTGGTGTAACCCCCAGGGGATCTGGTTTTTAGCAGTTGTGGGCAAGGTACCAGGTTTGTAAGGGATCTCCAGCATGATGGTCGACAAGGGCCAAGATGATTAACATCTGACTTTCTGTTCTGTTTTGAAGTGAAACGGGAGAAAAAGGAGGAGACAGCACGTAAACATGGCAGTATTTTCTACTTGTGTCATTAGAGATTTTCATGATACCTCAAACATTTCATCTCCTAAAAAGAAAAGGAGCAGCATATTTATTGTGTGCCCTCTATGCTTTGGGCCTTATGCTAGGCATTTTATATGTCATGTCATTTAATTTTCACTTTTACGCTATGAGATTTGGATGCTTTTATTATGCCCATTTTATCAATGAGGAAACTGAAGCTCATAAAACTTAAGTAGTTACACAATTTTGTCAATTATATGTAGATTTATGATTTGAATCTGATTCTGACTATAAATTCCATGGTTTCCATTAGTGGAATTAATAAATCGATGGCATAAAACATGAGTTAGAGCCCACACATTACTTTAGATGTTTTTGAAGATATTTGTTGTATACCGAATATAATAAAATACTTATCATAAACATATTTAGTCACTCAACACTTTTGTGTCTATGTTGTACCATCCATATTGAAATTTATGTAGCTTCGGCGTTCATACCAGCATTTTTGGTGACATCTCATTCCCATTTTAAAGTCATATTGCAAAATAACCATTCATTGCATTTATAGTTATAACAGACTGTATATATGATGTTCTATATATAGAGACTGGAAGGGAATAACAGGAATAGTAGAAAAGTCAGAGTGTGTAGCCACATTTTGAGAAAGAATACTGAGACTTGGGAAAAATCTTCATCAGAGCCCAATACTCCTGGGTAGGAACCATGTTAAAAACAGAATCCTTGTTGGCTATTGCATTGTAATGTACCCTGTGCTACCTACCACCTTTCTCATCACTTTCCATAAATGAGTATTTATTTCTAAGGTCAGGCTGGTGGATACAGCCAGCAAATGAGTCAACATTAACCTGGGTTCTAGCCAAGGAGAACTGAGTTCAAATCCAAATTGCATCATGTGCTAGTTAAACAAGTAGTTTAATGTCCTTGAGTCTCATTTTTCTTCACTGTCTAGTAGACATAATTCTTTTGCCAGCTTTTGTGGAATATAAGACATGATGTATATTAAGTATCAAGAGCAGCATCACTTAAAAATTGTCAAATGAGATTTATGTGTATTATATTATATGTAGGATAAAATCTGTTCTTGGGATGAGTGGGTGAAGTGTCTTAGGTAGCCACGGTGACAGACCACGGCTGCCAAGACTGGGAGGAGAGATCTAGACAAGAGATGCTTTTCCATCTTCATGCACCCCAGCCCCTCTCACACACCCTTTTGATGTTGACTGCTTACATACACTCCTAAAACATTCACAGCTTTAGCAATCAGTGCAAGTTGCTATTTTTATATGCGCTGTATCTTCAAAATAAAAAAATTATACAGTGATTAAATCACTTATTTCTCTACGGACCCTGACACTGTATGTTCCTTGAAGACAAAAATCTCTCTTGCCATCTCTGAATTTCCATACAACTATCATGAATGCATGCATTCATTTATTTAATGGAAATTTATTTGCCTCCCCCTGCCCTCCCCACTTATGTGATAGGCACTATACTAGGTGCTGGGGTTACAGCAGGAAACAGAATAGGAATTTCTTATTGTCTTGGTGCTTATGTTCCAACTGGTGAGCCAGGAACAAGCATATGATACACTCCCAAGGTACTAGGGGAGTGTATAAGAGCACGTTGTGTCTACCCTGTGGAGTCACGGAAGGAGTCTTTGGGGAGTGAGTTCATGAAGTATATCGTGTGTCATAAATCATGTTATCCTCATGATGCAGATTAAACTGATTCATCCTGGAGTCTCTGAGGTTCCTAGAACCCAGCAGGTGGAGAGGAGTTAACTCAGGAGAGGATTGCTGGAGCGTGTTCCTAACAGAGTCAGGACCTTGTCAGTCATTGGTCTTGCTCTGCGTTTCAAAAGATAGCACAATAAGCTGCTCCTGTCATCCCCATCCCTAACTGATATCCAATTTCTATTTATGAGAAGGGAGAAATAACTGTTATTGAATACATGTATCATCTTCCTACATAGCATATTGTATCACGCCGTTTTAACCTCACAGCAGCATTCATATACTGTTATCTCAGTATTGCAAATAAGTAGGCTCATTATGTCTTAGTTTGCTAAAGATAGTACCACTCTATGCATTTGTCCTTAAGTAATTACTAACAATCCTCCTCCCATCCCTTTCACACTTGGGAGTTTCCCAGTTTGTGTGATAAATTCTATGGTCATAAATAAGTGAGGCTCAGAGAGGTCAAGAGTCTGCCTTGGGTCCCAGAGCTCACAACTGGCAGAGAGAGTGGGATCCTGGTACTCACTTACCTAAGGTACTTGTCATGTTCCCTCTACTGTAATGCAAACACCATTCTTTAGTTCTACTCTTATATTACTCTCTATTCTTCAAATCAAGGTTAGCCCAAGACAAAACTGCCAAAAAACTGGCTCTCTAATATCTGCCTTCAGCTATTTTGCTAAGAGTCATTTTGCTAAGAGTCTTTCTATAGAATGTAAGTGAAAAGAAATGATGGATTAATATAAAATATAAAATATGTATAGTAATAGTTATTTTCTTGACATGCATGTCTTGACACACGTTAAGCCTATTCTATGAGGAAGTTAATTTAAAATGCTGTTGCTTCTGAAAGTCAAGATGTGACTCTAATGACAAAACATTGGTTATTGATCTTTTCTATGACAAGATGCCCTGTGGGCAGGGGGCGTGGTTCATGACTTGCCCTGGCAGGCAGAGCCTGAATGTAAGGAGCTTAGAGCTTTTAGAACTTTTTAAAATCATCAGTTAAACCCTTTTCTCATTGAGTCATTTTAATGACACTTTTTGAACACAGCTTTCATCATTGTCAAAACTGAGTAATACAGATAAAATTTCTATCTATAGACTATGATGAAGGCATTTTGAAAGCATTCTTCATATGTAAATATCTCTGGAACATACTAGAGGATGCTACTGCTTCCCCTTTTACTATAAAGAAAAATGCATATTCCCATATTATATCAATAGTCACGAGTAGAGGGGAAGTGATATGTCTGACTTCTGTTTTAAAGACTCAGTCTTATTACTGTGTGGGAAATAACTGCAGGGAGATGTGACAGATCAGGTTCCCAGGAGGCAGAGTCTGAGCCGGAGATAGTAATGCGGGAAGGTTGGCCCCATGGAAGTGCTCTCAGGGACAACCCCTGTGGGAGATGGAAAGGAAGCGAGATTGGGCGGAGGGAGAATTGGGCTGCCCTAGTACCAACAAGAGCCCAATGACCCCATGAAGAGCTCTGAAACTGGGACTGTCCCTTAGAGTTGTTCCTAACTGAAACGAGAGTGCCAGGCCTTCATATGGGTACATTGAGTAGCCGCTGGATGCAGGCTGCCCCTGAGGGGGAGGTGGGACTTCGGGCAAGGAGCTTGGCCCAGCCGAGGGCAGTTCTTTGGAGAGCGGCAGCTGGGGAGTCATCCTTCAGCCTGGAGAGAGAGAGGGATGCTTTACCAGAGCATCCTCTCTAGGAGGCGAAGTGTGAGCAGGGAGCCTAGTTAGGAGGAAGTGATTCAGAGAGATGGTGGTAGGTTCTGCTGCTAGGATGCTGGGACATGTGAGCTATCTTCATTTTCTGGATTTATTTTAGAGGGAGATATTCTAGTATATTGATGAGGGTTGTAAGAACCAGGAATATCAGTAGACTGATCAATACTGATATATTGATGGGGTTTATGGGAAACAAGGAAAATCCATATGAGCCCATCAGTTTGGGCCTAAGCAAGGAGGAAGAGGTACAACAACATGCTGAAGTGGGGGAAAATTTAGAGATTGGGGAACAGTCTCAAGAGAAAGACCAATAATTCAGTTTCAGATATATTAAGTTTCAGATGTCTATGAGAAATCCAAGTGAAGATATTGGTTGGGTATATGAGTGTATTATCCAGGGAAGCCATCTGGGTTGGGGAAATAAGTTTGGATTACATTGGTTTATGAACACTATTTTAAAGGTATTTAACTGGCTGAGATAATCCAAGGAGTGACTTCAAAACTGAAGGGTGAGATGGTACAATGCAAAGAAAGAATGCCCAGGGAGTGGGAAGGGGACCCACTGAAGGAAATGAGCCAGAAGTCAAACCAGGAAAGTGATTCGCTTTTAAGAGGAGGTTGACCATCAGACACTTATTCCTATTGGGTAAAAGTTTTTTTTAAATCATTGTATCTGTTCCTCTTTCAAATTCTATCCTGTATAAAGCCTGTTCATTTCTTCTGAATATCTAATGTCAAACAGTCTCACTTAGGTGCTAGATTTTCTTCAATACTTTGGAGCCCCTGGTTTATTTGAATTAAAAAGTGTTACTAGTATCCTTTTAACTAGGAGGATTTACCCCATAGGGAAGAAAATCTACCAGCAGTAATAACAGGAGTCCAAGCAATCCAGATGTGGCCAATACAGATGCCCAAGACAGATGAGGCCAAACTTAGGCTGTGTCCCAGTACCCTGGGGACAGGGCTCCAAACTCCCAGTGATCCCCATCTTCAGAGGAAAAACATCCAGTGCTAAAACAGTAAGTGTCCCAATTTGGTCACTGGGAACAGGAGCTAAGAGCGCAAAAGCTAAGAGTGAAATCCCCCTGGGGATGGCCTGAGCCCACTTCCTCATGCAGCCTGTACTCCGCGCGTCACCTTGCGCACTCCCTTAACTTCACTCACTGCAACTGTAACTTGCGACACTTAGGAGAATAGGGTGAGAACAGGGTCCCAGTCTTTATCCTGATGTCTCTCAGAGCTTACAGTAGTGCCTGGCACTCATCAGGTGTTTATTAAGAAAAATAAAGGGGGTTCCTAGTACCTTCTTTTATCAAACACAAAGCATTGAGAACAGACGGATAGGTTGTCTGAATAGCCTTGGCTGCTAGATCTGTTTAATCACTTACATGCTTCTGGGCAAACTTTTGTGGACGAATCTATTTTTTTTCTTTCATTTGTTTCCCATGTCAGAAAGAGAGGCTATTTATTCTACATTATTTATTCTAAAAGCGGTATGTGAAGGGTCTTTTGGCTGGAAGGTATTACAGTAATATCTCTTTAGTAAGAAGGGTGAAGGATGTCCTATTTCAGCCGTCGAAAATGCTAGATTTTAAAGAGTATTTTAGGTTGTATTTCGCTGTTGTAAACTTTGACAAAACTTTATTTTCTTTTGGAAAAAGATTACACAACAGAGCATTTTGTGTTCCTTTATGAAAGACAGATCATTAAGTGTTTGTGTTTATAAAATGCCTCAAAGTCTTGGGCAGATCCTATGTGACCTTCTTACCTACAGGGAAAGTGTTTGTAATCGGATGATAGGCTCTCTCCACCTCCTTCTTCTGTGTAAGTAACTTACTTTTTCTTTGTCATCCAAGAGTGGAGCTTTTTTTTTTTTTTGACCAGGTGCCATCAGTATCTATTCAAATGAGATTGGTTTCTATAGAAATTGTCCTACATAATATGCTCTTTGAGACTATATATAGTTACTAACCAGATGGCTGAAGCATGCTGTTATAATGCATGGTTATTATGTTTCTTCTTTTCAAGTAAAAAATTATGACTTCTATCCATATAAGGAATAGTTTATAGCACCAACAATTATTAATAAGAGAAAGGAAATAAAATGGCTAAAGATAAGTTGCCAGTGAGACTACAGAGCAAAATAATGGATTACTTTAACTGGTTCTCATGTTGTAAAATGATACAAGGAAGAATTCAAGTAGGGCAAAAGATAGGAGCGGAAGTATTTCCTCTCCCAGATTTGGGTGTGTCAGCATGACTAGGTACTGCTTTATGTCTGGGGACAGGCACGAGAGAAATAATGGATCAGAGGGAGAAGGACAGAAGGTGATATAGGAGAAGAGCTTCACGGTTTGCATCCACTTAGAATAAACTAATGGAACCATTGACAAAATACTGGGCTGTTCCTTCCCTTTGGGGAGTCACACTACAGCTTTGAGATGGGTGTGGCCTTTTGCATTTATTAATGCTACCCTCTGATGTTTGGGCATGTACTTTTATCCCTGCTCCCCACCAAATGACACTAATACACCTTAACTCAAGAACTTTGATGATCTAGTCCTACCCTGCCTTTCTAGTCTTATTTCTTTTATTCTCATTTATGTTATTTACCAACTTGGATAGTAACAGTCCTCAGAGGAGTGACGTATATTAAGTATTTGCCTAGCACATACCTAAGGCTTCATGTGCTGGTTTTCGCTGTAATCCTCACAGGAGCCCTGCGAAATAGGTACCATTCTTATCCACACTCATAGGTGAGAGGACTGAGTCCGCAGAGCTTCAGTAACTTCCCCGGGTCCCACAGCCAGGAATGATCTGACTCCAGGGTCCTGTCCTTTCAGACGACACCTGCTGCTTCTGCTGTTCTGGCAGGTGCCTTTGCTCATGCCTTTCTGTTTGAAATAGATGCTATGCTATTCCACTTTCATGGGTCCCCTGTCCCCTGTCCTTCTCCATGAAGCCCAAATGCCATGTCCTCTTTGAATGAGTCCAGTGGCTGTGATCCAGAAATTCCTTTAAGTTTTTGCTACTCAGGTATCACAGAGCAGCATCAGGGCATTGAATGGGAGCTCGTTGGAAATGCAGAATCTGAGACCCCACCCCAAACCTCTTCAGTCAGAAGCTGCATTTTCCTGAGATCTCATGGTGGTTTATGTGTAAACTTTCAGATCTGCAGTATGGGCCTTTTTTCTCTTTTGCTTTGTATCTGTTGTCTGTATACCTGTTTTATGTTCTCTATTGGACTGTAAGCTTTTTAAGGGCAGAAGGCTATTATGTTCTCTTCTGTATACATAGCATAGAAAAAAGCACATAATTTGTTTAGTGATATAACTCAGCACTTACATTCAAAAATTGAGATGATTTTCTAGATCAAAAAGTACTGTGTTATTTGGAATAGTTTTTGCCAGTGTACTAATAGCATCACTTTGGACAATTAATTTACTTGTAATGTTTCCACAAATTCAGAGTTCTGAAAACATTAAGAGGTATCATCTAGATCCCTAAAATAAAACCTTCATCCCTTTCCTCAGCCTTTGGTCTATAGCCAGTCCTTGGGACACAGCATCTTTTATTGCCAAAGCACAAATGTAGATATTACAGATTTGGAGAAAAAATCAATACTTAGAAAATGGAAATAGTGAAAGCTGAAGACTCTGATCAGTTTCATGTGTGAAGTGTTGAGGTTTGTCGTCGGTGGTGAGGGTGCTCACTGTCTTGCAGGAACCCGGGAATGGAATTCTGTTTTGACAAATATTTGATTCCAAGCCTTATTTTAGAGCTAATTTGGTTAATAGCCAAACTTCATTCACTACAGATGCTCCTGTGTATCGTTGCTAGCTATTTCTATGCCAAGGGCCGATAAAGTTATTGATTTTTTGCAGTGATGACTGTGTGTTTTCCTGTTCTTTATTTAGGCAGTGTCTGCATGTGTTTGTACCTCTAAACGTTCTCAGCGAGTGTGGCCAACTGATAACTGAGATTGGCAGGTGCTCAGGCCCTTCAATCAGCTTCTTGTTGCTGTACAATCTGGCTTTTCTCTTCCTTTTGCAGAATATGTAATTGGAATACACACATAAAAGGAAAAGAGGGCAAACACATAGAGGTGGCAGGTTTTTTTTACTTCTTTTGGCTCCATTTCAGCAGTCAATATATGATCTCTCACAAAGTTCCAAATGTAAAAATTGTCTCACCATTTATCTACTCTTTGGAGCTGACAAAATTCATCGACCCAGGGAGGGTTCCACTCTACCTTTTTTTAGAATTCTTTTTGCCGTGTGAGTGTGTGTGTGTGTGAGGGAGAGGCTCCGTTCCCACCTCAGTCATCGCTCTGCTCACTCCCTTATGTGATGAATCAATGCTTCCAGGAGAGGGGCGTCTTGAGTGACTGCGGGGAACAGTGACTGCCCAATGAACTCGTGCATCTTAGCAGGGAGCATTCAGACCACACCCCAGGTAAAAGGAGGTCTTTCCTTAATGCTTGCAAGAACTTTTAAAGGCTGTGCACTGTGGTATTTGTTGAGGGAGAGCTGCCCGGGTGTAGATCAATTCAACTGTATAGCAAAATGAAATGTAATCTACAGTTAGTGGAAAGACTAAGCAGATAAATTAAAATTGCTCACTGGGCAACCCAAGCCACGGCTCAGGCTGCCCTTGGTGTAGTGCTGATGCTAAAACAGCCTGTAATGCCTCTTCTCAACAGGAGGCTAGTGGCCATCTGTGAGTGTGGGTGTCAACACTGGAAGAGAAGTTTTAGGGAAGAAGAAGGGGAAGGCATTGCAGCCTGAAACTGAGAAAAGAAGCAGTCGCCTGCAAGGCATGGGAGAAAATAATTTCTTAAATTATTATTCGGCTGGGTGGTGAGAAGGTGAAAGACTCAGAGATTTTGAGCACTTTGAACCTATTTAGGCTTTTAATCTTTCAGATCTAATTTCTATTATTAAAAGAGTTTCCCAAGGATAGGAAGTAAGATGTGCTTTTAATGGCATTGGCAACTGAAAGTGTTAATTGGCTTTTAACCAGTGCAATGGTATTAACATGCATCTGTTTCTGCTTTGTGTAGAAAATGATTTTTCATCACCATAGCAATTCATTTCTGGGCTCCATTGGAACTTGGCCATGGGCTTCAGTAAATAGCAAATATATATGTTTTTCTCTTCTGAGTAAGGGATTCAGCAGTCTACCAGCTAACACATGGCTCTTCATTTAAATGTTGCATAATGGAGCTGGTGTAATTTCAAATCCTTTTCCAGCTGAAATTCTGTACACACAAAAAATTTGTACATCTTGGTAAGATAAGAGGAAGATGCTAGGTAAAGGCACTGAAAAGAGCCCCAGGATAGCATTGTACTCCCAGCTTAAAAGTGAATACTAAACTGTTGTCCTTTCTGTGCTTGTTCTTCTGTGGATATATGTCTGTACAGGAATTTATCTCTGATCTTGTTCTCTAATAGTCACCTAGGAAGATGAATAAATACTTTAGACCTATTAGATTTCCTAATTTTAATGTTATGCTTGAATGACACCATGTATTCTATTCAACTAAAATAAAATAATTGTTCTTCACTGGTGAAGAAATTTTACATAGGATACGGATGTTTCTGTAGGAAAATGAAACAATAAAGCAGAGGGAAATACTTTTACTTCTTTTTGGAGGCCTTCTGTGTCAACATGTGATTATTATGTTCTTGGAATTTCTTTGAGGGCATTGTTATAAAAGCACACCTTATTCATTGAAGCATCAGTTTTCACTGATACTTGCCATTTTATTTGCCAAAACTATAGCTCTTAACTTTTAAAAGGTCTATAGTTTATGATGGATCAGTAGTGGAGATCTATTCATATTTTAGAGATTTACATAGCATTGAATTATACAAACTGCACAAGCCTACTTAGGAGAAGTAAATTTTTGTCATTGTATGTGCTTTAGAAGGCAAAGGCACTTACTCTGAACCATGCAGCTTATACTGAAGCCTTTCATACATCAGTATTTAAATTTCATTTGAATAGAACCTGATATAGACCTATAGTCATCACGTGAGGAAATGAGGGCATGCCTAAAAAACCTGGGGACAAGGTCATAATTTCACTTCTTCTTTGACTTCTAGAGGACTGTCTTTACTTCCTACATAAATGAAATTCTATGATGAATTATCTGAACTGCCCTCAGTGATTTTTGTTGCTAAAACCAGTCTCCATTCATCATTATAGTGGTAAAGCTAGTCATGTAAAGAAAACCTTCTAGAAAATAATCGAGCTAGGAAGTGTGTTGTGTTATTTATTGGCGATAAGACTGGTGGGATTCTCACATCCCACAAGGGATCTAATGTTCTTTTCTATAAAGGAAAGCATTAACTTATTATTTTCTGGTGATAAGCTGCAATCTGGGAATTGTGACATGACCGCAATGAGGGAATAGTGATGAATATCTTTAAAGGCAGAAAATAATATTAAAACATGAAAATCGGCGAGGAAGGATTTGTCTGTATATTTTACACCCCCTAAAAATATGTATTTTTTCTAGAAGGCATGGGTGTTTTCATTTTTAGTTACCAGTTTTTTCCTATGATAAGTGGTCCTGAGTTAGTTCGTTAGGCCTGTAAATTGGGTGAAACCTGCAAGGATATCCATTTCTCTGATTGCATGCTCACAAAGAAAATATCCAATGTATAACCCAGTGCCCCAGGTACTAGCCTGTCCCAGGGACCCCCTGTTCCCAGCCTCACCATGCTAACAGTCTCTCTCCAGCCCAATCTTGCTGTCATCAACCATGGCTTTCGTCTTCACAAGGATGGCCTTGTCAACACTCTTGTCTCGCGGTTCCTTGACCTTCACAAGTTCAGTGCCTTTTCTGTTTTTTTAATCTTAGATACTCAGCCTCAAGGCCATAGCCAAGACCATATAATTATCTAGAATTACCATACTTCTAAATCACAAATCCTCATATACCATACTAAAACCCCAAGCCATCCTCCCAAACTCTGACCATGCTTCTCAGATCTGTTTTCTGGGCCACAGAGATAATTTAGTTCTTACATCTGAGGGTCCCTCATCTTTACCTATCTAAACTCAGCTCCATGGTTCATCATTTTCTGTCTTCTCATCAGTATCCTCGGTTTCCTTATACTCACAACATCCTTCTGCCCAAACTATCTCCAAACATCAGTTCTATAAGTGCTGTAATTCACTCTCTCTCTTCCTATGATAGGCACTTGAGGAGAATATCAAACAGCCAAGCAAATTGTTCTGCTGCACATACATGGATTTATGTTTGAGCTGGGCCCTCAGCATAGCCTGTCAGTCCTTTTGCTTATGGTCAGGCCTCCTCCTATTGCTACCAATGATGTTTCAAGCTTTTCTATTTCCCTTGAAATATCATATTACCTTTACTAGTTCTTCCTCAGCTGCTGGATCATGTAGTGTTAGAGTTCTGGAGTGTTCAACCTTGGACCTCTTTTTCTTTTTGTGTTTACTCCCTCCTGGTATCATCTAGTAGCATCATTTGTAAATACCATGTATATGGGTGAACAACCCTAATAATTTTATCTCTAGTACAGACTTTCCTCTAAACTTGACTTCCATACTCACATTTCAACTTGGATTTATACTTGGCATATTGAATTTGATCTTTGTTTTAGACCAGAATTTTTTATTTTTTTAAATTAAGGTATCATTGGTATATACTCTTATGAAGGTTTTGCATGAAAAGCATTGTGGTTACTACATTCACCCATATTATCGAGTTCCCCCCATACCCCATTGAAGTCACTGTCCATCAGAGTGGTAAGATGCCACAGAGTCACTCCTTGTTTAGACCAGCTTTTACCTGTTGTTTTCCCCATTTCAGGGAATAAAATCTCATTTCTTTTAGTTATTCAGGTTAAAAATTTGTCTTGTCTTAACTCTTGTCTATTTCTTATATCACACAACTAATTTTCAGCAAATTCTACTTTTTCCTTAGAATACAGCCATAGTGTGACACTTTTTATCACTGTTACTACAGCAACTGAAGTTCAGTCTACTGTTTTCTCTCCCATGGGTTATTGCAATAGCCTTACAGCCAGTCTTCATAGCCTGTAACTATTCAAAATACTAAAAATGTTATATATATATATATATATATATATTTGTTTACTGCTTCCTCCACTAGAATATAAATTCCATCAGGGTAGAGATTTTTGTTTACTGTTATATCACAACCCCTAGAGCAGTGCCTAGCATGTAGTAGGCATTTAATAAGAGTTTGTTGAAATGTTGAATAAATGAGAGTAAGTATACAGCAAAATGCTCAAGTAATGGTTGGTTTTAGTGGTAACATAGTGACAGGACTGAAGTTCCCATAAAAGGACAACGATGAACATGGCTGAGTAGATATGGTGATGGGGACCTTGGAAGTTCTTTTCTGATTGCAGTAATTATCTCAGTGAAATGGGAAAGTCATCAGCTCAGAGTAAGACTAGGAAAGAAGATGTTGGGGGTTTGAAAAAAGAGGAAAAAATGTGAGTTTTCTAGGTGAGTAAGAGAGTGATGGGGTTATAGAAGTATAGTGTGGTTACAGAGCGGCATTGAAAGGTCTGTTTGAAACACACAGTTATAAATCCGGAGTATAACCAGTAAGATGGTTGTGTGATTTTCCCCAAACACGGACCTGTGCAGTGTAGGAGTAGAGTAGGTGGGGTTTAGGATTGTGATTTACCCAAATGGGGACGATGATGTGAGAGAGGGCAAAGCATTTGAAAGGTATGCACTGGAGCAATTACTGGAAATGCAGCCATTGAGGTCAGTTAAAAAAACAAAAAAGGAAGAATGGAAAAGAAAATGTTGGAAGGATCAGTAGACTGATTCTGGTGGGATCTGAGAAATGTCGGAGTTGGAGTACTAGTGGGAGAGGTATGGGAAGCAAAGACGCGGTGGTCAGAGAATGAAATGAAATTATGGACAGGTTGTGACTATTTGTCTAGGCTGGGGATGTGAGAGGCAAGGCAAAGTAAAGGTCAAGGCAACACAGTATTAGAAAAATTACTCATGGGATATAATATTGGGTATTATACAAAGCACAGTGTTAAAAGGAGTGGAATTGAGTCCGGAAATACATCTTCCAAGAAATAAGGGTGTGACTTGGCGTGGGCAGATGACTGCAGCACGGGGTGCTGTAGTGAGTAGTGGAGACTGAGGACATGAGGTTTCAGTGCTGGAAGATTTCAGGTAAGAGAAAAGAAGACCCATGGTGTGGAAAAAGTAAAGAGGAGCACGGAGGACACTTATCCTACTTCCAGGCCCAGTGTGAGAGGAAACAGCCTCCACTGAGAGAAAACTGCTCTGGAGAAAGCAGAGGCCTTCAGAGGGAACCTTGGTTTAGTTAGAGCCAGAATATTGCTTCTCATCCAAACTTCTTGAAAGAGAAATCTACAGGACCATCTTTTCTTTTCCCCTTTCCATTTCATCCTCAATCTGTTGCTGTTGGCTTTCTGTCCTTGTCACTAAGCCTTGAGTCTTTTAAAACCAGAATTATCTATCTAAACTTCTAATGCGACCATGTTATTTCCCCATCTACAATACTTCAATGGTTCTCTGTTATCAATGGAACAAAATCCAAGCCTGATCTACGTACCAGTGCTGCTGTTTTCCAGGCTGGCTCTCATCTGGTTTCCTCTGCCTGGGGAATCCTTCTTTTCCTCTTCACTGGAACTTAGATTTCAGGTGTTGCTGCTGACAGAGCTTCCCAGGCTGGGTAGCAGGTACCCCTTGTTGCTTCTCCCTTAGTATTCTGTGTGTACCCTCTTGCTACCTGTGAGAGATCTATGGACTATTTCCTATTTACTGTTGTATTTGTAGCTTCAGAGAGCCTGCCACAGAGCAAATACTTAGCACAGTGTTTTTGAATGAAAGAAGAGAGAATGAAAAAGCAGGCATATCCTCAAGAGCAGGCATCGCTGTTCCAATGGCCAGCAAAACATACTTTCAGTTTTAAATCCATATCAGCTTTCTCATTAATGGTGGCTGTAGGAAGCTTCTTGTATGCTTGGTAATTATTAGTCAAATTGAACCTGATAACCCTGGGTTAAATGGATAAGAGCCAGTTTTGAAACAGACCAGATGCTGTGCTTGTGATGACTCCACTGACATCAAGATGCCCTGTAATATTCCAGCAGATCAACTAGCCAACCTACTGTTTTATTGCTGTCCCTTACAACAGGATCTTTCTGGGGTTGTATTGCTTTCACTGATAAATGGTATCATAAAAAAAGGGTCTGATACACAATGACTATTTTTATAGCTGCTGTCATTGGCAACCATACACACCATCACAGGACAATAGGCAATTTATCAAAATAAGTGAGATAAATATCATGGTTTGTAGAAAAGAAAGTCAAGATAAACTTCCAATAAGACTGAAAATCTTATTTATTACATGTCTCATAGGTCTCTTCTGGTGATTCTGAAGCCAAACCTCTGATCTTCACATTTGTCCCCACTGTCAGAAGACTACCAACCCACTCTCAGTTGGCTGATGCCTCTAAATTCCTTGTTAAAATTCCTGAGGAATCAAGTGATAAGAATCCAGAAACTGTAAATAGGGTAGGATTACTTTTATTCTCTTTTATATTAAGCAATTAACATTAAATTGTCCATAATAATAGCTTAGAAATTTGTATGAATGTTTATTTCCTCTGCTTAAGATGAGATGACTGTGAAATCTAAGGTTGACTTAAAATATAGCAATGTAATAGTTACCAAATCCCAGCTTCTCTCTAGTACATTATTCTCAACACTTCTGAGTTGATATTCTGTTATTTGCTATTCACATGACACATTCTGCCTTCTGGCACCTCACCTTCTCCCAAATGAATCTTAAAATAATAAAAACAAAATTAAAAATAAAAGTTTAAATTTACCTTGAAAGAAAATACAAGATGAAACCGTGAGGTGTTACTGTTTTACATGTAATAAATTAGCAACATTAAAAAAATGTAATACCCAATGTCAGGCAGTTGTAAAGATATTGGCATACTTACAGTTTGCTGCTAGTTTTGTGAATTTGTACGATTTTGGTGGAAAACCTTATCCCCAGTGATAAAATTGTTTATAACCTTTCAATAACCTAACTCTTGGAAATATATTTCAAGGAAAATGTGTAAATGAAGAAAATTGTTACATAGGGAAAAATAAAAACACCTTAATATCTAACAATCAGAAGTTAAGAATATGATAATCTATCACCTTGACAAAGTTATAATTATAGTGATTATGTAATTCTATGGAAAATGTTAACTTTATAATATTAAGTGACAAAATAGATTATAAAATCATATTTAAACCCTGACTACACCTATATAAGAAAAGACCAAGTTTGTTAATGAAATAAAAAAAAACCTGAAAGTGACTTCTGTCAGAAAATGATATTTTGAGTAAAAAAAATTCTCTTAAAACATTTTAGCAATATCTTATTATAAGTAAAATGGGACTGGGGGAGCTTTATGGTATTTTTGAGACACTGAAAGGGGATAAAATAGTCTTTCACTTTGTATGAAAATGTTTTAACTAGGGAGTAGTAACTATTTATGGTTTTGGGATTTTCAATACTACTATTTTATTTCAAAGACTATTAAGGCCAAATTATTTCAGAGAAATCCAGAGGACCACAATAGGCATTTCTGGGAAGTTTCTCTCTAACAGTGTTCAACTACACATAATATATTCATGGGCTCCTTTGTTATTAGGTGACTGTGTAAGCCTATAGATGGATGAATCAATAATCTTGGTTACAAATTCCCAAAATTTCCTAAGATGTTGATACTCACCTGCTGTTTGCAATGATAAACACACAACTACCTCTTTAAAAGAGTTAGGATTTTTTTTCCTATTTTTTAAACAGTTCAATATTATAATAGAACAGGGTATACTATCTCTTATTTATTTATATATTTAACAACTATTTACTGAACATACTATGTGCTTGGTGCTATGGATTCTGAGTCAACTCACATAAGTTACTATTAGGAAGGCAGACAATGAAACAGACAGAAGTGTATAATAGAATCCCAGGTAGTGATAAGTGCTGTAAAGAAACCCACATCAGACTAAAGGAATAGAGAATGATGGGCTGGGGAGGAAGGGAATTATTTGAGGTCATTAATAATATTTAATAATTATTAACCAGTAATTGCTACATTACAAAGTATATTATTACATATATTATGTGTTAATAATCCTTAATAATTATTTAGTAATTAATAATCATTAATAATGATTTAGAAACTAGTTCAATTTTTTGCCAAGTTTTTAGTTATTCTATAACTTTCCAAAACAGTCTCTCTGTCTTTGAACCTTTCTATTTTTAATTTAAATTTCTTTCCAATTTGGGTTTTTGTTCTCTATAGTATTATAATTTAATATGTGAAATGACCACTGTCAGAGAAATCCTAACCAGAGGCAATGGGAATTTCATCTTGACTATATCATCATCAACTAAAAAATGTGAAATATTTATATAAAATGAACTCCTCAGTTTAGTTGTATATAATCAATTATTTGACTTCTATTATCACACATATTAGTATGCATTAATTTGATCACCATAGTTGAAATTTAAGTTAGTTTATTTAGTGAATTTTTAAAATTTCTATTTTAAAGGAATTTTAGACCTAAAGGAAAGTTGCAAAGGAAAGAATAGTAACCATAGTGTGATTATCAAAGCCAAGAGGCATTGGGTCTTTCAAACACAATCTTAGTGTATACTGACGCTATAATTTTATAAAAAACATGTTTTGGAAACTTGATAAAGCTTACCCCTGGTCTTTTAAACCTTCTATATATTCACAGAAAACTGGATGGGGAAAGATTTAGAATTACAAACCCAAAATAAAATAGCAGTGAAAGATACTTTGTACTAAAAATATCAACTTTTTTTTTGGTGTCTTACTGAGTTCTTCCCAATTAGTTTGGATTGTTTTGTCTTAATATGTATGCGTTTTGTTCAGTTTTATTTTTCCTCTCAGATATTTGGGAGATGCATATTATTTTAGAAACTGTCTAAAATGGGATTTCCTTCCTTCTTTGGCTTATATAGAAAGTAAACCCTTGAACAATCCCCATTTGTTTCATGAATGTCTTCATGGAAAACGTTGCTGTTGTCTGTTCTTTCAAAAAAAATCATATCATGATTTATTTGAAACAGGTTAACTTATTGATTTTGATTCTGTGCCCTAAATTGTTTGGGCTTTGACCAAGACAAACAGGTGGGCTAGTAAATGTAAACCCTTAACTCCAATCCAATCTCTTCTACTAGGCTGATTTATATATATATATATTTTTAAACTCTTATCCTTGGAGATTATGAACAGGTTTAACTTTTAAGAATGCATGCAAAAAAAAAGGTGCATTTATCAAACCAATGGCAATGCTTTTATGTCTCTATATGTATTGCAGTCTAATTCCAGTGAGTACTTGACCTTGAATGCTGGGAGCCAACGGGAAAGAGACCGAGGGACAGTGATTTATCCTTCAGAGGTTGGTGGAAAGATTTCACAAGGAAGGGGAATTAAAACAAACAAACCCCAAGGAATGCAGCAAAGTGACCTCTTCAAAGCTGAGTATGTCTTCATTGTGGACTCTGAGGGGGAGGATGAAGCTACAAGCAGAAAAGTTGAACAAGGCCATCAAGGGGAAACGGGCACCACCGCTACCCGGCCCAAATCTCTAGCCATCTCCTCCAGCCTGGTGTCTGATGTGGTGCGTCCCAAAACCCGGGCCACAGACCTCCAGGCCCCACCACATCCTGCAATGCCTCATGGGATGGCCCCTCAGCAAAAGCACGGGCAGGTAGGTTTTTCTTTTTGAAATAAGAAAAACAAACTTGTTCACATACCCCTTGTCCTAAGCTGCCTGCAGAGGCCTTCCTGTTCAAGGCATATAAAACTTTAAGGAAAAAACGTTGTTAGATAACCAAATTCTGTGTTCATAAATCACCACAGTGTAAATACAGGTAATAATTCATAAGACAAAAAGGATCATACAGTCATACTGCGAACTGGCTGGTGGGAAAATGTAAAACATTTAGCTGGAGTGGATTTGGGAGAATATTATCTCTTCCCTTTGAACAACTCTTGGAGAAGGTTTGATATTGGGAGCTTCTTAGGAGAGGGTGCTTGGTGACTTGGGTGCTTCAAAAAGACTTCAGATATGAGAAAAATCCAGTGAGAAGATGTCAATTGGATATTAGATGTGGACACATTCCTTTTAAACCACTAAAAGAGTAGGAAAGGGGTACACTAGGAAATAAGTGTATAGAAAAATAATTCTTCCCTCTGGGTCTAAAGGAAAATATCTTTTGTGGTTTTGGAGGCCACTAGGGTGGAGCTGGCTCATTGAAAAGGGGGGAAAGACCCCACCCCAAAACTTAGCAGCAAGATTGAATGGTTCCTTTAAGGTAGAGAACCTGTGGTGCACTAGGGGAAGACTCATGTTTGTGGACGGCAGGAAACAAAGGTGGTGTGAAGGGAGGGATTTTGAAGAAGGAAAAATAAGATGTTGCCTTCAAGTGGGGAAAATGACTCTGATGACACATAGGTAGAAGGTCAGGAATGCAGAGGCTGGCTTTGGGCGTAGGAAGTGGACGTGGAGCTCTTGAGTGAGTCAGTAACAGGACGTTCTATTTGGGATCTGCCAGACCAGGCATTTGCGAATATCCCAAAGTAGTTGGGAGAACATTTTTATTGGTGAGTTAGCTGTTTGGTGCTTCAAGGACTTATGCAAAACTGTAGAATAGGGATCTTATTTTTGGTGCCACCCCATCTTTATTTTGGCAGCCTTCGCTGACCTCCTGATGCTGAATTTATATCACCTTCAAGCATTGAGCATCCTCATGCCATCGTTTGGTGATAGAAGACTCTCCCTGAGCTATCCCCCCTCCCAGGTTTACTGGACTAAAATGTTTATTTCTTCTTGAGGTTTATTCTCATCTAGTTATTCTAATCATATAATTAAATGCATAGGCTTAAACATTTCTCTCTTGCCTCAGGAAAGATGATGGAATAACTAAGTTGGAGACATAGGGTTTCCATAGTCAGGAGAAAGTAGTTTGATGTGGCCCCTTTGAAGAATATCTTGGAGGTGTGATGATACCAAATATAAATGAACAAAGCAAAATATCCTTAACAAAACAATTTTTGGATTTTTGACTGACTCTTTTACCCAATTGATAGGTTTATTCCCTTGAGTTGGCCATTGATTTTGTTTTCATATGACCAAATATATAGAGGTCAAACTACAGACTAGACATACACTTTGGAATCTGTTTTCCAAAATTGGTTATTTAGGAGTAGATTATAGTTTGTGTTATCAAAGCTCCTAATAAGAAGGTGAAGTTCAATCTAATTCATTAGTAATGGCTAAAAATTCTGATTGCCGCTAATGGAGGAATATTGGATCCTGAAATGTCTAGAAATTGCTATTGTTCCTGCTTCATTTCCTATAATAATCCATTTGAGTGCTGAATAGTAGATCATCTTGAAATAAAAATAAGAAGGCTGTTATCTGCAAATGTGAACTAAAGAGAAATGACCAGATCACCAAAGAAGGCATGCTGAGAAGTTTCACATAGTAGTAAAAAGCCTACAGAATATCCCATGATTGGGTTACTTATGCCAACAACAGTGGTTCAATCAGAAATGCAGTTAATTAAGTGAATGTCTGGTCTCTCTGGTAAAAATGAATCCATGTATAAAATTGCCTATATATTAGTGCTATCAGTTAGTCAGCAATAACTTATTAAGCTATTCCTAATAAGCATCTTTAGTTAGTCTGGCCTTCAACCTTTTCATAAATTAGCCTAGATGTCCTTTTCTACCCACTACTTGTGCCTCTCTTCTTCAGTTCTGAAGTATTACAGAAGTGCACGCTTCACACCTTTAGGTCCCTGAGTCCTTGGTTTAAGTGTGTAATGATTCTTTCTTCCCTAGACCCATCTCCATTTTGGCCCAGGCTGCTTGATAATCTAGGCTCAGCTCAACAGTACCTCTTCCTAAAGACATTCCCTTTGAAGATGAGGTAGTTTTCCTCCTCCTTATTTATCAGTTTCCTTAAAATTTTTGTAGCTTTTCTAGACAATCTCCTTTACATTTCCTTTTACTTTGTTGTAATAATCCATTTTATCTTTCTTCCTCATTAGACAAAACAACTTGAAGTCAAGGTCTGTCTCTTGTTTATTTCTGTATCCCTAAAACTTAGTACAGAGTCTTGCATATAGGTGAGGTTCAATAAGGTATATATAAAAAGGATAAATATTTAATAATTCACATAATTGAAGTCCTTGTTCAGATATTGACTCCTTCATAAAGTCAGCTTTGATTCCCTCAGTCAAAACAAACTCTCCCTCAATCCTGAGAGCTTTTTCTTGTACATCTTTTATAGCAATTATCCTGTTTCAGCATGTATTATAACTATTTAGCTTCATGCCACATCTCCGCTAGTGGATTATAAAATCCCTAAAGGTAAAGTTCATGTTAATTTCATTTGTATTAAACATTTGTTCCCTACATTGGTTACTATATTATCTTGAATATAGTCTGTATAAATATTGGGTTGAATATACTTACATTCCAAATGCTTTCTTTAAAGTTGCATGTTTACATAAAAGCACATTCGTTAAAAATCACAAAACAATTCTCAATCTTAAAATGTAAGTCAATAGTGAAAATTCTCTATAAAAGAAGCAATTGAACCAAAGACCTCTCAAAGAAAATTCAGGAAAAAAGAAATGTTTTTGAATGTGTAGTAAATGCTATCTTGTAGTAGATCTCTTGAATGGTGATGTAAAAGTCTAAGAGTTGTGACTTAGGGATAGAGTTAAAAGAGAGGTGAATATATACATGTAAACAGAACGGCTTGTCTGAAAGACCCATTATAAAGCCTGGAGCAGAGGCAGTGAGGGTGGGAATAAATGGGACTTACGGGGTAGAAATGAACTGGATTTGTTCATTGATAATATATGGAAAAAGTCAAGAATGAATGAAATTTATAACCAAGGAAATTGGATGAATGTTGATGTCATTAATTGAGGGATGAATAATAAGTCTTGCGAAGGGATAGGAAGAGATAATATAATAAATCATGCGTTTGAGATGCCTTGGTGGTACATATCATATTATCTAGAAAAGGAGCTGAAAGTATGAAGCTGAGACACAGGAGAGATGGGAGACTGGAGATATTTGCCACATAAGATGACGTGATGAGAGTGGTGGTATTTACTCCTGGAAAGAATGTAGAACAAGAGGACATAAGATACAGGCCAGGAAACAGCAAAATATAAAGGGGCCTGTCAAAGAAGAAAGGCCAGTGAAAGAGACTGAGAGGCAACCAGAGAAGTTGGAAAGAGGGGTTTCATGCAATGAATGAGAAAGGAATTTTAACAACAAAATAGTCTATAAACGAGGTTGAAATATTATATTACAAATAGAATGCAAGGAAAAATAAAATATAAAACAAAGCCAAATAGAGTAGGGGCTTCAAAGTCCTTTCAGTCTGGAAATTAGGCTGTTTTATGACCTTAATAGGGATAGAAATCAAGTTGAGGAATGGACAGGTGGTGAGGGAAGAGAGCATATGCACTGGAGAGCTGGTGTGGGAAGACACAAATGAGGCAAGTAGCTTACGGGCAGTGTTCCTCTGGGTAGTCACTTGAAATCATAAGCCTTAGTTTCCTTATTTGTAAAATGGGGTGAGGATATCAACCTTCTTTGTGAAGATTAAATGAGATAATATTTGTAATGTGCCTAGAGCAGTGCCTGGTCCATTGTAGGTGTTCAACACGTGACTTAACTGTATTTAAGTGGTTTGAGATGGCAGCATGTTTTGGACACAGGGTAAGGAACACATGAGGAGGGAGATGTTTTACACATTGGTTCAAACGTAGCTTGGGTATAAGAACTGAGGAGAGGATTTGGAAAAGAAGTCAGGAAAATTAGCTGGGATCAAATAAAGGAGGTTCTTACATAAAATCTGAGAAACTAGGACACTGGCACACATATTTATTAAGTACCTAGATTTTATGGATGCATGGAAAACATTACAGTAAATTATTTGGACTGAGCATTAGACATAAAAACCTTCCTTGTACCACGGGCCTCAATTTTATAATGAAATACCCTATTAATACTAGCACATTGTGTTAGATTAGTCTTCTATGTCTCTCTTACCCAGGCAGATTTGTGAGCCCAGCAATGACAAAAAAATCTCACTTTCTGGTCCCTATCACCTAACACAATGCCTGGGTAGGTGCTTAGAAACTGATGCGTGATTGAATGAATAATCTCCTTTTTACATGACTGTGTGATTTCAAGAGGGACTAGACATCCTTATACGAACTCTCCTAATGAACATCCCCAGCGAGAGAAAATGGTAAGAGAGTGGAGGAGAGCCCGGACCTGCCTCGTAGTGTGGCTGCTGCTCCATATTTCACCTATTGAAACAAATCATCCATAGCTTTTGGCCTTAGGGATGTAGAGATTATAGACTTTGAAAATAGCAGGGATGTTAAATTTCTGTGTTGGATTCCACTACCTGCTGGCAGGCCTAGCTTAGAAGGTGTGACTTGGTAGGAAAATATGTTTCCAGTCTGAGGCAAATAACCTCTGAAGCCAAAATCAGTCAAAGGGAGAAATAAAGTGGGAGAAACCCATTTATTGCTTACAAGCAGTCATCTGTTTCTGCTCACCCATGTCTCTTGTGACCCAGCTGCAGGAGGGGCTCACCAAACCTCTCTGGTCCAGGTGCATGCTCACTCTCCACCCCCTTTGTAATCCCCTATTAATTTAGAGACAGACTGCTTCTCTCCACCCTTGGAAACACCTATTGACATGGAGATGCACTAAGGCCAGGCGAGAGATTCTGGAAATACTGCAGTTTTACCCACAGAAGGCCACAAGTTGTTTCCGAAAAATGGCATGTTTATATTAAAATACCAAGAGGTGATCTGTACATGACCATCAGCTGGATGGCTTTCTAACTGCATACAGAGCACAGCGATGGCAAAGAAAACAAAGAGTCTGCTCTGCAAAAGTAGGTGACAGATGATTCAAGTAGTACCTCAGATTCTGGGTGGGCCTCTTTATGTAATTGCTTGAGGCAGTTGGGATGATTAAAAATTTAGAGGCCCTCATTCTTTTAGTTGATATGCATATCTCTGGCCAAGCAATTTTATTTTCTTTAACCACCCTTCTGTAGTGATCTTCCCATTGCCACCTTCTATTTGTCTTCTCACTTAGGGTGAGTATATGACTCATTAACCTTCTTTGTCACCTTCCATGGTGAGTTAGACTGGATACATTTAGAATTTGGGGGAACCAGTGGGAGGCCCCAGGTTCTGCTCTGCTGCTGATAGAATCCTGTGACCCCTAACTGATGGCCTCTTATTTCCTCTGAGTGAGATCTACTGTACCATTAGCCCAAGGAGCAGAGGAAATACCTTTATGGAAAATCAAGTTGCTTTGACAAATCCAGCAGAAAGATGATGGAGCCTTTTAAAAGGAGGCTCTCCGGACTTGTTGATGTCAGAAGTCAAATTATTTTCTTGCTTGTGAGGGAAAGGCTAAATTGTATGTCAGAGTCATTGTTCTCCCCTCCCCTGCTCATCCTTACTGCTCAGAGTCTAGACTGGAACAGAATGAAAGAGGACAGTCGCTGAGGGAGGTTAAGAGGCTTTCTTTAAGAAGACACCAGGTGACTGCTCCTTGACCTGTTCCTGCATCCACTAGACACTTTATTTCTTCATTCTGGCATGAAGGTAATATGCCAGCACCAGGAAGTAGGGGAATGAGCTTTAAAAGATGTAGTACCTGCCTTCAAGGAACTTGAAACCAGATGCACCAAAAAACAGTGACAATGAATGGTGACATGTTCCAGGAACAATGGGAAGTCTAGGGGAAGAACATAAACCATGTGGATCATCAGGAGGCTTCACATTGTATGATCTGAGTCTGGAAGGTGAGTAAAAGTTCTCTTGGCAGACAACCTGGGCATTTCAGACAGAGGGGGCAGCCGGGGAAGTACTGACATACAAGAAGAAGGTGAAAGAAGGGAAAGACTGTGAAGAGAACTCATCAAAAGACAGGAGGTAACCTAGGAGAGAGTGATGAAATAGAGGCCATAGATAAATCAGTTTTGAAACAAAGGAAGAGATTGGAAGTTAGATTCTATAGAGAAATCAGAAAAGATAAGGGATTCAAGAGCCTGTTGGGCTTAGGCAACAATAAGTCATAGTAGACACTGGTGATAACGGTTTTTATGGAAGAGTGGTGGGTAAAAGTTGTTTAAAAAGTCAGTGGGAAGTGTATTAGTTTTGTGTTGCTGCATAACTAATTACTGTAAGTATAGTGGCTTTAGAAAAATACCTGCTTATTTTCCCTGGGTTTCTGCAGGGCAGAATTTGGGGCACAGCTGAACTGGGTGCTCTGCACAGGGTCTCACAAGATGTCAGGTTGCAGACTCAACTGAGGCTATCTTAGGGAAGAAGGATCTGCTTCCAAGCAATCTCATGTTACTGGCAGAATGCATTTCCTTGAGGCTGTGGAATTCATGGCAGCTTGCTTCTTAAAGCTGAAAGAGAGAGAGAGAGTCTCTGCTACTTTGATTGCCAACCTTTGACCCTCCTTTAAAGAACTCACTTAATTAGGTCATGCCTACACAGGATAATCTTGGGTTTCATTACTTAAAGTCACATGATTAGGGACTTGAATTACATATGCAAAATCCCTCCACTTTTGCCCCAGGTTCTATTTTTTTTTTTTTTTTTGTAGATAATTATTTTTTATTGAAGGGTAGTTGACACACAGTATTACATTACATTAGTTTCAGGTGTACAACATAGTGATTCAACATTTATATACATGATAATTCTAGGTACCAGCTATCACCATACCAAGTTGTTACAATATTTTGACTATATTCCTTATGCTATATATTACATCCCGGTTACTTATTTATTTTACAATTGGAAGTGTGTACTTTTTTTTTGTGAGGACATCTCTCATATTTATTGATCAAATGGTTGTTAACAACAATAAAATTCTGTATAGGGGAGTCAATGCTCAATGCACAATCATTAATCCACCCCAAGCCTAATTTTCGTCAGTCCCCAATCTTCTGAGGCATAACAAACAAGTTCTTACATGGAGAACAAATTCTTACATAGTGAATAAGTTACATGGTGAACAGTACAAGGGCAGTCATCACAGAAATTTTCGGTTTTGCTCATGCATTATGAACTATAAACAGTCAGTTCAAATATGAATACTCATTTGATTTTTATACTTGATTTATATGTGGTTACCACATTTCTCTCTTTATTATTATTATTTTTAATAAAATGCTGAAGTGGTAGGTAGATACAAGATAAAGATAGAAAACATAGTTTAGTGTTGTAAGAGAGCAAATGTAGATGATCAGGTGTGTGCCTGTAGACTATGTGTTAATCCAAGCTAGACAAGGGCAATGAAACATCCACGTATGCAGAAGATTTCTCTCAGAACAGGGGGGCTGAGGTTCTAAGCCTCACCTCTGTTGATCCCCAATTTCTCACCTGATGGCCCCCCTGCGACTGTGCCTGTCTTAGGTTGTTCCTCCCTTGAGGAATCTTACCCATCTCTGGCTAACCAGTCATCTTCCGGGGCCATACAGGGAAATGCAAAGTTGGTAAGTGAGAGAGAAGCCTTATTGTTTGAAATGGTTAGCTTTTTATTTCTTTGCATATTTATGCCCTGTAGCTTCTATGCCCAGCATTTGTCTTGAGGTATCTTTACCACTTGGAAGAATTATGATACTCGGTAAATTTGATATGACGCACGAATTCTACTAGAGGGTTGTAATTAGGAAGGAAGAAGAAAAGCTGTAGAAGTAGCAGGCGGAAGAAAACATGGGAAGATTGATTATTTCTTTGATATATCTTCTTGTAGAGTAACTTCAGCATGTATAGGTTTTAAGCTACTACTTAAATTGCGCACACACATTAACATAATAGGAGTATAGTTACCTAACCGAAGCATACCTGTAATTACCAGCCATCTCCAGTGAAACCAAGAAAACCAGTTAGGCACCTTAGGCATTTGTGAAAACTTATCTATGATATGGTGGATATTGTCCAACGGAACTAGAAGAGTCTGAGAGAAATCAGACAAATTAAAACAACCCATTCCTGGGGAATGTTCACATACCTTATGTTCTTTTAACAGTAAATAGTCTGTAGTTGTAAGATTTTGGAGTGCTACAATTTGCACTTCTCCTAATTCTTGGTTGAGTTCCAACAGTATAGATCCAGTCAAATTTGTTTTACTGTATGCACAGGCCAGCTTAGATATCTCCTTCTTCATTCCCATGGCAAGTCCAGGAACTGGTGGGATGAGTGCATCTACAGCTGTAGCAGTGCGTGGATCTTTGTTGAGGTTTTTTGCTGATCATCTCCTGGCATGAGTCTTCCAGAGAGTGCTGATGTTGGAAGTTCTTTTTCATATCGTATCTTAGTTCATTTTTGGGGTAGCCAAATTAGGCTTTGATCCTCTGTATAAACACAAACAGACCCTTTGCCTACACTTTTATATGCCCTTTATACCCTTGTGTAGAACTCATTGGAGGTTACCCCACAGGAACTGCCTTTTTTTTTGGTATCACTAATCTATACTTACATGACAAATATTATGTTTACTAGGCTCTCCCCTATACCAGGACCCCCTATAAACCCCTTTACAGTCACTGTCCATCAGCATAGCAAAATTTTGTAGAATCACTACTTGCCTTCTCTGTGTTGTACAGCCCTCCCTTTTCTCCTACCCCCCCATGCATGTTAATCTTAATACCCCCCTACTTCTCCCCCCCTTATCCCTCCCTACCCACCCATCCTTCCCAGTCCCTTTCCCTTTGATACCTACCTGTTAGTCCATTCTTGAGTTCTGTGATTCTGCTGCTGTTTTGTTCCTTCAGTTTTTCCTTTGTTCTTATATTCCACAGATAAGTGAAATCATTTGGTATTTCTCTTTCTGCACTTGGCTTGTTTCACTGAGCATAATACCCTCCAGCTCCATCCATGTTGCTGCAAATGGTAGGATTTGCCCTTTTCTTATGGCTGAGTAGTATTCCATTGTGTATATGTACCACATCTTCTTTATCCATTCATCTATCGATGGACATTTAGGTTGCTTCCAATTCTTGGCTATTGTAAATAGTGCTGCAATAAACATAGGGGTGCATCTGTCTTTCTCAACCTTGATTGCTGTGTTCTTAGGGTAAATTCCTAGGAGTTTAATTCCTGGGTCAAATGGTAAGTCTGTTTTGAGCATTTTGATGTACCTCCATACTGCTTTCCACAATGGTTGAACTAACTTACATTCCCACCAGCAGTGTAGGAGGGTTCCCCTTTCTCCACAGCCTCGCCAACATTTGTTGTTGTTTGTCTTTTGGATGGCAGCCATCCTTACTGGTGTGAGGTGATACCTCATTGTAGTTTTAATTTGCATTTCTCTGATAATTAGCGATGTGGAGCATCTTTTCATGTGTCTGTTGGCCATCTGTATTTCTTTTTTGGAGAACTGTGTGTTCAGTTCCTCTGCCCATTTTTTAATTGGGTTATTCGTTTTTTGTTTGTTGAGGCGTGTGAGCTCCTTATATATTCTGGACGTCAAGCCTTTATCGGATGTGTCATTTTCAAATATATTCTCCCATACTGTAGGGATCCTTCTTGTTCTATTGATGGTGTCTTTTGCTGTACAGAAGCTTTTCAGCTTAATATAGTCCCACTTACTCATTTTTGCTGTTGTTTTCCTTGCCCGGGGAGATATGTTCAAGAAGAGGTCACTCATGTTTATGTCTAAGAGGTTTTTGCCTATGTTTTCTTCCAAGAGTTTAATGGTTTCATGGCTTACATTCAGGTCTTTGATCCATTTTGAGTTTACTTTTGTATATGGGGTTAGACAATGGTCCAGTTTCATTCTCCTACATGTAGCTGTCCAGTTTTGCCAGCACCACCTGTTGAAGAGACTGTCATTTCGCCATTGTATGTCCATGGCTCCTTTATCAAATATTAATTGACCATATATGTCTGGGTTAATGTCTGGATTCTCTAGTCTGTTCCATTGGTCTGTGGCTCTGCTCTTGTGCCAGTACCAAATTGTCTTGATTTCTATGGCTTTATAGTAGAGCTTGAAGTTGGGGAGTGAGATCCCCCCTACTTTATTCTTCTTTCTCAGGATTGCTTTGGCTATTCGGGGTCTTTGGTGTTTCCATATGAATTTTTGAATTATTTGTTCCTGTCATTGAAGAATGTTGCTGGTAGTTTCATAGGGATTGCATCAAATCTGTATATTGCTTTGGGCAGGATGGCCATTTTGACGATATTAATTCTTCCTAGCCACGAGCATGGGATGAGTTTCCATCTGTTAGTGTCCCCTTTAATTTCTCTTAAGAGTGACTTGTAGTTTTCAGAGTATAAGTCTTTCACTTCTTTGGTTAGGTTTATTCCTAGGTATTTTATTTTTTTTGATGCAATTGTGAATGGAGTTGTTTTCCTGATTTCTCTTTCTGTTGGTTCATTGTTAGTATATAGGAAAGCCACAGATTTCTGTGTGTTGATTTTGTATCCTGCAACTTTGCTGTATTCCGATATCAGTTCTAGTAGTTTTGGGGTGGAGTCTTTAGGGTTTTTTATGTACAGTATCATGTCATCTGCAAATAGTGACAGTTTAACTTCTTTACCAATCTGGATTCCTTGTATTTTTTTTTTTTGTCTGATTGCCGTGGCTAGGACCTCCAGTACTATGTTAAATAACAGTGAGGAAAGTGGGCATCCCTGTCTAGTTCCCCATCTCAGAGGAAATGCTTTCAGCTTCTTGCTGTTCAATATAATGTTGGCTGTGGGTTTATCATAGATGGCCTTTATTATGTTGAGATACTTACCCTCTATTCCCATTTTGCTGTGAGTTTTTATCATGAATGGATGTTGAACTTTGTCAAATGCTTTTTCAGCATCTATGGAGATGATCATGTGGTTTTTGTCTTTCTTTTTGTTAATGTGGTGGATGATGTTGATGGACTTTCGAATGTTGTACCATCCTTGCATCCCTGGGATGAATCCCACTTGGTCATAGTGTATGATCCTTTTGATGTATTTTTGAATTCGGTTTGCTAATATTTTGTTGAGTATTTTTGCATCTACGTTCATCAGGGATATTGGTCTGTAGTTTTCTTTTTTGGTGGTGTCTTTGCCTGGTTTTGGTATTAGCATGATGTTAGCTTCATAGAATGAGTTTGGGAGTATCCCCTCCTCCTCAATTTTTTGGAAAACTCTAAGGAGAATGGGTATTATGTCTTCCCTGTATGTCTGATAAAGTTCTGAGGTAAATCCATCTGTCCTGGGGGTTTTGTTCTTTGGTAGTTTTTTGATTACTGCTTCAATTTTGTTGCTGGTAATTGGTCTGTTTAGATTTTCTGTTTCTTTCTGGGTCAGTCTTGGAAGGTTGTATTTTTCTAGGAAGTTGTCCATTTCTTCTAGGTTTCCCAGCTTGTTAGCATATAGGTTTTCATAGTATTCTCTAATAATTCTTTGTTTTTCTGTGGGGTCCATCGTGATTTTTCCTTTCTCGTTTCTGATACTGTTGATTTGTGTTGACTCTCTTTTCTTCTTAATAAGTCTGGCTAGAGGCTTATCTATTTTGTTTATTTTCTCGAAGAACCAGCTCTTGGTTTCATTGATTTTTGCTATTGTTTTATTCTTCTCAATTTTATTTATTTCTTCTCTGATCCTTATTATGTCCCTCCTTCTGCTGACCTTAGGCCTCATTTGTTCTTCTTTTTCCAATTTTGATAATTGTGACATTAGACCATTCATTTGGGATTGTTCTTCCTTTTTTAAATAGGCCTGGATTGCTATATTCTTTCCTCTTAAGACTGCTTTTGCTGTGTTCCACAGAAGTTGGGGCTTAGTGTTGTTGTTGTCATTTGTTTCCATATATTGCTGGATCTGCCTTTTGATTTGGTCATTGATCCATTGATTATTTAGGAGCGTGTTGTTAAGCCTCCATGTGTTTGTGAGCCTCTTTGCTTTCTTTGTACAGTTTATTTCTAGTTTTATGCCTTTGTGGTCTGAAAAGTTGGTTGGTAGGATTTCAATCTTTTGGAATTTTCTGAGGCTCTTTTTGTGTCCTAGTATGTGGTCTATTCTGGAGAATGTTCCATGTGCACTTGAGAAGAATGTATATTCTGTTGCTTTTGGATGTAGAGTTCTATAGATGTCTATTAGGTCCATCTGCTCTACTGTGTTGTTCAGTGCTTCTGTGTCCTTACTTATTTTCTGCCCGGTGGATCTATCCTTTGGAGTGAGTGGTGTGTTGAAGTCTCCTAGAATGAATGCATTGCAGTCTATTTCCCCCTTTAGTTCTGTTAGTATTTGTTTCACATATGCTGGTGCTCCTGTGTTGGGTGCATATATATTTAGAATGGTTATATCCTCTTGTTGGACTGAGCCCTTTATCATTATGTAGTGTCCTTCTTTATCTCTTGTTACTTTCTTTGTTTTGAAGTCTATTTTGTCTGATATTAGTACTGCAACCCCTGCTTTCTTCTTGCTGTTGTTGGCTTGAAATATGTTTTTCCATCCCTTGACTTTTAGTCTGTACATGTCTTTGGGTTTGAGGTGAGTTTCTTGTAAGCAGCATATAGATGGATCTTGCTTTTTTATCCATTCTATTGCTCTGTGTCTTTTGATTGGTGCATTCTGCCCATTAACATTTAGGGTGACTATTGAAATATATGTACTTATTGCCATTGCAGGCTTTAAATTCGTGGTTACCAAAGGTTCAAGGTTAGCCTCTTTAGTATCTTACTGCCTAACTTAGCTCGCTTATTGAGCTGTTATATACACTGTCTGGAGATTCTTTTCTTCTCTCCCTTCTTATTCCTCCTCCTCGATTCTTCATATGTTGGGTGTTTTCTGCTGTGCTCTTTCTAGGAGTGCTCCCATCTAGAGCAGTCCCTGTAAGATGTCCTGTAGAGGTGGTTTGTGGGAAGCAAATTCCCTCAGCTTTTGTTTGTCTGGGAATTGTTTAATCCCACCGTCATATTTGAATGATAGTCGTGCTGGATACAGTATCCTTGGTTCAAGGCCCTTCTGTTTTATTGTATTAAATATATCATGCCATTCTCTTCTGGCCTGTAGGGTTTCTTTCGAGAAGTCTGATGTTAGCCTGATGGGTTTTCCTTTATAGGTGACCTTTTTCTCTCTAGCTGCCTTTAAAACTCTTTCTTTGTCCTTGATCTTTGCCATTTTAATTATTATGTGTCTTGGTGTTGTCCTCCTTGGATCCTTTCTGTTGGGCGTTCTGTGTATTTCCGTGGTCTGTTCGATTATTTCCTCCCCCAGTTTGGGGAAGTTTTTAGCAATTATTTCTTCTAAGATACTTTCCATCTCTTTTCCTCTCTCTTCTTCTTCTGGAACCCCTATAATACAGATATTGTTCCTTTTGGATTGGTCACATAGTTCTCTTAATATTGTTTCATTCCTGGAGATCCTTTTATCTCTCTCTATGTCAGCTTCTATGCGTTCCTGTTCTCTGGTTTCAATTCCATCAATGGCCTCTTGCATCCTATCCATTCTGCTTATAAACCCTTCCAGAGTTTGTTTCATTTCTGCAATCTCCTTTCTGGAATCTGTGATCTCCCTCCGGACTTCATCCCGTATCTCTTGCATATTTCTCTGCATCTCTGTCAGCATGTTTATGATTCTTATTTTGAATTCTTTGTCAGGAAGACTGGTTAGGTCTGTCTCCTTCTCTGGTGTTGTCTCTGTGATCTTTGTCTGCCTGTAGCTTTGCCTTTTCATGGTGATAGTTACAGTTTGCAGAGCTGAGATGAGTGACGGCTGGAAGAACTTCCCTTCTTGTTGGTTTGTGTCCCTCCTGTCCTGGAAGAACAGCGACCTCTAGTGGCTTGTGCTGGGCAGCTGCGTGCAGACAGGGTTTCTGCTTCCTGCCCGGCTGCTAAGGAGTTAATCTCCGCTGTTGCTGTGGGCGTGGCCTGGCTCGGGCAGCTACTCCAAAGTGGTGGAGTCACGTTAGAGGGGGAGCGGCTGGGAGGCTATTTATCTCCATAAGGGGCCTCCCTGCTCCCTGCAGCGCAGGGGTTAGAGTGCGCAGAGATCCCCGAATTCCCTACCTCTGGATTAAGTGTCCCGCCCTGCCCCTTTAAGACTTCCAAAAAGCACCCGCCAAAACAAAACAACGACGACAAAAAAAAAAAAAATGTGGCCGCTTGTTTTTCTTTATTCTCCGGTGCCAGCCTCAGGCATCTGCTCACTGGTCTTGCTGCCCTGTTTCCCTAGTATTGGGGTCCCTATCCCTTTAAGACTTCCAAAAGTGCTCGCCAAATCAAAACAGCAAAAAAAAAAAAAAAAAAAAATTGGTTGCTCGCTTTTCTTTTGTCCTCCAGCACCCAGCCTCCAGTGCCCGCTCACTGTTCTTGATGCCCTGTTTTCCTAGTATCCAGGGCCCCCTGCGCACGCACTGTGTCTGCGCTCTGGCCCGGATGGCTGGGGCTGGGTGTTCGGCAGTCCTGGGCTCCGTCTCCCTCCCGCTCTGCCTGCTCTTCTCCCGCTGGGAGCTGGGGGGAGGGGCGCTCGGCTCCCGCCGGGGCCGGGGCTTGTATCTTTCCCTCTTCGCAAGGCGCTGGGTTCTCTCAGGTGTGTATGTGGTCTGGATATTGTCCTGTGTCCTCTGGTCTTTATTCTAGGAAGAGTTGTCTTTTTTATATTTTCATAGATATATGTGATTTTGGGAGGAGATTTCCGCTGCTCTACTCATGTCGCCATCTTACGATCCCTCCTGCCCCAGGTTCTTTTAGTTGGAAGCAAGTCACACTTTCTGCTCATCCTCAAGAGGAGGGGATTATCAAAGGGTGGGACTTTTTGGGAAGTCACTTTAGGGCGTATTGGCCACAAGCGGTAAGGAAGTCAATACAGTGATTGTAAAGTACAGATGAGAAGTAAACAACATGGGCCTGTAATTCTGGGAAATAGCTGAGTCTACAAAGATCTTGGTGCACCTGTGTGTGTTTGTTTTCATCAGTTAGCTTTTGCTGCATGTCAAACCATGCCAGATACAGTTTTTCAAGTGGCAACCATTCATTTAGCTCAAAAATCTGCATGTCGACCATTTACTGTGTTTAGCTGGTGGTTCTACAGATCGGGGTCAGGTTCAGCTCATCTTTGCTGTGGTTTACTTATGAGTCTGCAGATGGCTAACTGGGTGGGCTGGTGGCTGCTTAGCTGTCTGAGGGCTGCTTAGCCGAGATGGGGTCCTGCATCCTCCAGTGGACTCACCTGGGCTCCTTCCCATCATGGTGATGTTTTGCCCTCCATGAATGGGTGGGCTCCAAAGCACAAGGCTTTTCAAGCCACTGCCTCCTCTCTTACATTTGCTAATGTCCCACTGGCCAATATAAGGTGTATGACTGGTTGAGATTTGAGGGGTGAAGGAAAGGACTTTGACTTTTCAATGAAAATAGTAGAGAATTGTGGGCATTTTTACAATATTCTACATAATATTTATTATTATGGTCTAAAGACTGGAAGGATTCTCTGCTTTATATTTATGTTAGGATGAGAGAGATAGTAAAAAAGAAAAAGGATGGATATGGGTGATAACTGATGAGATGAGATCCCTTGAGAAGGCAAGGGCTGTGGTGATTCTGAGTACATGGTGAAAATTTGCCTTTTAAGAAGTGAAAAGTCATCATTTTTCTTTATAAAAAAGGAAAGAGAGTAAAGGTAGATCTAAAAATATTTGATTTTCCTGGCAATCTCAACTTTCCTTGGAGAAAAGGAATCTAGGTCATTTGCTGAGTACAATTAGGAAAGAGGAGGGAAAAGGATTTGTGGAGAGTGTTAACTCTCTGGAAGGTCTGTTGTTCAAAACAGGATAGGCAGTTGAGGCCGAAATAAAAGAAAAAGAAACAATCAACAAAAAAAGTAAGAGATGCATGGCCCAGCTGAGATTATAGACCTCAAATTTATGATGATAGCAATCTACAGTGCCTTACTCAGCCTGTATGTGGGTTGGAGAAACTGCCTCCTCTGCATAGGTACAGGAAGAGTTCAGCTCCATCTCAATTGGTGCCCTTGTCCAGGACAAGTTCATAAACCAAGCGAAGTGGCCCTGCTTTGTTAACAGAGCTTTGTTAATTGTTAATTTTTTTTAATAGTGGCTTTAAGTAGACTAGGTCCAGGAGCATAATGGCAGTGGTGGGATTGATGTAAGAATGAAGAATTGCCAAGTGGGTTGGTAAGAGGAAAACTAGAATGTTTGTAATGCTGACAAGAAGGCTGAGATTGAACAAAGTATTTCTAAAACCCCAAATGCAAAATAGGAGGGATGACAGGGTGGTAAGAGGGGGCTTCTGTCATGAAGGAAAGATTTTTAGTTCATGGTGTACATGGAGAAAGTAATGATGACATCTTGAGCATAGGTGTACTTTTATTTAGATTTTAAAAGGTCAATCTCAGGTTAAATGGGGTACAACTAGTGGTAGGAAGACCAGAAAGGTTATTTGAATTGTTCAGGTAATAAAGGCTGATAATTTGCTTAGTGACATTATGACTGTTTATTGGTAAGGAGAAGACTGGTTAATAGTAAGTTTGGGGCGCCAAGCTGCTGTAATGTAATGATTGTAAGTGAGGACAAAGGGGGATCTAGAGTTTCTGCCTTGCATGGCTGTATAGATTGAGGAGAAACAGCACAGTTATGTGGAAGAACATCTGGTGCTATCCAATCTGAGGAAATATTCAGAACGTTAAGTAGGCAGATCGATCACTTTGGCTTTTATTCAGATGCTTTGGATTCCCATAGACACATTTGGAAAAACTGAATATATACAGGAGCAGTTAATTTTAGACTGACTAAAATTACAAGGCAGTTGTACAACAGAGATTGGTTGTTAAAAAACTGATGCCTGCTGTTATATAGGATCCAAGGGTGGATTTATGAATAAGATCATCTACCTGATGAGAGCAGTACCTTGCAAGTATCCTCCATTACTGAGATCATTGTGAATGTATTGCAGAGTTCAGGACAGTCTTTCTAGAAGTGAGTTTTGAGAATGGCTTTGGAGGAAGTGTGGTAAGGGAACTCAGCGGATCTGAAGAGTGCTGGAGATTGGGGAACAGCTCAAGAGTAGCTCTAGAGAGGTGTTTGAAGCAAAGCAATCAACAGAGATCAGGAAAAATAAATGATGAAAAAGGCAGAGAGCAGGCTCTGGGGAGAGGGAATTAGATCATCAATAACAATCCTAGAAAATGCAACAAGGGGTTATTAATGGGAGAGGATGAAGCGATGGAAATAATTTGTAAAAATCAATAGAAAAGTTTATTTTCACCACCAAGGGATTTACAGGGAAGAGATAAAATGAAGGACCTATTCTGAGCCACTTGACTGGACATTTAAGAGGTATCCATTCTTTCTCTCTATGTAAAATTATTCATATCTTTTCCCCCTCTTTTTTTTTTAACTTATTAATGAGAGGAACTCAGGAAAATAAATCTTTTTCATTAAAAAATGCATTCCTCACTTCTGGGAATTTTACAAAAATGTGCAACATTCTTAGTATATTTTAGGATAATATCAGGATATATTTGCAAATTAGAAACAAATATATATTCAGATATTGAATATGAAAATATAAGAAAACTATATTTAGGTTAATATCAACAAAATAAATATTCTTAGACTTTTCAGTCTTTCTCTTAGAATTCTTCAATGATCACTTATTAAAATCTACACATGTGAATTTACACATGAAAAGAAAGGAAACTGATTAGGAAAAATATTTTTCATAAGCTAAAACTCCTCTATTTGGGACTCTGTTTTCACTCAATAAAATTCTGAGTTCTATTTAATAAAATATAACATAATGTAGTAAAATGTTTGGTAATTAGAAGCCATAGTCTTGAGGAATTTGGAGGGAACAGTCTTTTCCTGTGAATGAGAACTGTCAAAAATGATGGCCCTTTAATTTTAACATGATAATTTGGTGGATAGTCAGAATGAGTTAGTAATTTGTCATATAAACTGAAGTCTTTGGGAAACATAACTGAAAAGGTAGTAGGATTTTTGTGGCTGTTGGTATAATTTACAAAATTCTTTACTAAAAACTATGGCATAACATGCAGACACCCTGCACAGTTTTGAATTTTTAAAATTTCTTCTGTGGAAAGAGATACTGATTAGAAATAATTAGAGAAGACCCTTTAATTATGACTAATCTCATGAATCATATAAACACTGGCTAAGCATGAGTGTTTCTAAGTAAAACTTGTGTGAAGGGATTGTTAAGTTTTCTTTTGCAAGTTGATTGAATTCTGCTTGATTTTCAGTTATCCATGATTTTTGGATATTCTGGGTTATGCCAATGTATTTAAATACTATTTATGTGGCAGGAATTCTGTGCCAAAAATACACATGTGAATTTACACATAAAAAGAAAGGAAACTAATTAGGGAAAGTATTTTTCATAAGCTGAAACTCCTCTATTTTGGACTCTGTTTTCACTCTCTCAATTTATATTGATATTGGGTGCTATATCTTTTTAATTCTGGGCATTTTTTTTCAAGTTCACAATATGTAGTTCAAGTTTTAAGAATTTGAAACTCTTGAAATGTGTAATCTTTTTAAGGATTGTAGTCATTATTATTATATTATGGTTTATATTCTTACAATGGAAGAAAATCAATTTCATTTTCCAAAGTGAATTTTGAAATTGATATTCATGGTTATTTAAATCTTTTCAAATCACACAATTCCAAATTAAGATAGCTATTTTAGATTTTGTCAGTGAATTATTTTCCTAATGGGCACATGCAAATACAATTTTATATTGGATGTTCATGCTGGGGGAATAAATGAGAAAATATATAATACTTCACAGTATTTCTATTTTATTTCAAATTTAAAGCAGTAAATGCCTCATTAGCAAAACAGAATTTCTTCCATTTTTATGGAGGTTTAAGGTGCCTCCTTCTGTGTAAACTAGTAGGACTGTTTGCATAAATACGCAAGTGACAAGAATATTTTGATAATTTCACACATAACGTCCCATTACAATCTGTCTGTTTCTCTTTCCTCCAGTCAACTTCTTCTCCCACTACCTCTGAGCAGCTTGCCTGTAAACCACCTGCTTTCTCCTTTGTTTCTCCAACTAATCAGAGAACACCACCTGACCCAGGTAACCTCGAAGGAGCCTCTGTCCTAGAGGAGTTCCACACTAGGAGGCTGGATGTCAGTGGGGCCCTGGTGGAAGAAACAACTACGTATTTTCAAACTGCTGCTCGCTCTTCACCCTGTTTTGCATCGAAGGGCACCTCATCGACGTTACAGTTTCCCCACCCCACTCGGTTATCAGGTTCTCATTTATCCAGTCCAAGTGCAGCAGATAAAAAACCTGGACTGAGCTCTGAAGTTCCGAAGAAGACGACAGCTTTCACGTCGCATGTCCTTAGCCCCAGAGAAAGCCCAAGCGCCACTTCTCCTCCGTCCTCCAGTGCTTCTCTCAAGTCAAATGCAGCCTCATACATACCAGTCCGTATCGTCACGCACTCACTCTCTCCAAGTCCCAAACCATTCAGCTCCTCTTTCCACGGCTCGTCTTCCAGTGTGTGTAGCCAAGTGTCCTCTAGTGGAAGCCCCTCCAAGCCCAGGGTAAAATCCTCGGCCCCCTCCCGTCTCTCCCTTCTCACTGCCATCCTCAAGTCAGACCCTTCTCACCGGAGACCCTTCTCCCCGGCATCCTGTCCCACGTTCTCTCCCAACTCCCTGGCTTCTTCTACACTCACACTTGATCAAAAAGTGAAACAAACCCCACCCACGCCTAAAAAATCTCTCTCCAGTTGCTCGCTGAGAGCAGGGTCCCCAGAGCAAAGGGAACAGCAGGTCTCAGAACTTAGCCGGCAATCCTTCCGCTTACCTTTGCCCGCCAAATCTGCCCCCCTTGCTCAGGCACCCCCCCTGTCTCCCACAAAACATGCCAGGGGCAGCCTGGTTTCTTCGAATGTGGAGAGAGCATCACCAGCCACTTTGAAGAGCAATGCGGTGCTCTCCCCGCCGCAGACCAGTACCCTGAGCCCCACAGGTCTTCCTCCTGTTCCACCAAGCTTATCTCCCCTTTCTTCGAAGGGCAAACAGGATGCTGACCTCAGGGGTCCAGAAAAGCCCAGACACATGTATACACCTCCTTCGATGTCAGCCTCCTCTGCATTAGCTTCTGCATCTCCTCCCACTAACCAAAAAGCCACACTCTCCTCTCCAGAGAAATGTTTCCGTCCTTCTCCAGCTCTTTCAAAGCTGATAAACCGATCCCAGAGAGCCTCACCCCAGCCGTCTGACCAGGGGCAGAACCCTGCAGCAGCTCTTTCACCCCAAGGCTCCACTGCAAGCTCTGCCTCTTTTCCCACATTGGGGTCCTCCTCTCTCCCTCATGCTTACCTGCCCACCCAGGCACTGCCCCTTAGTCCCTCGGCACTGCACCCAAGCGGTAGCCGTGGTGCCTTGCCTTCAAGACTTGGGAAATCTGAAAGCTCAGTGCCCGACCATTGGTCATCTGTTTCCACCCCATCACCTCCCGTCTCTCTAACAAGAACCAAGGAGCTGATTTCACCTTGTGCATTGTCCATGTCAACAGGCCCTGAAAATAAGAAGCCCAAGGTATTTCTTTTTCTGTGCACGTTGCATGGTGCATGCTTATTTTAAAATATGAAAGAATTTTCCATGGGAAAAAGTCTGTAATTGTGATATTCATTCTCCTCCTACAAGGAGGTGGAGAAGTTGGGGGGGCTAAGATTTGGTATATTTGAATGTGGAGATGAATTATAATCTGTCTAAAATTGTGTGTGGTTCTGTAAAACTTTGTGCAAATCCGCCTCTTATGGTAACTGCTTATATATGGCTCCATGGGCAAATTTTCAGGCATGATTATGAGTTATATCAATGATCGCAAAGATGGAATTTCAAGCAGCTAGTTGAGATTTGGGGATATGATACATTTCTAATTAAATGGACCCTATCATCCATCAAAATATTCTATGCTAATAGAATAGTAGACAGGATTAGTGTAAACTGGAATATTATCTTAGATCTAGGCCGATAGTGTTACCAAGCCAGTTTGAAAACTTCCTATTTCCTTTGATGGCATTTGTTTATTATTATCAATTGTCCTTTGCCTTTCACCAGGTTGATTACTTTATTGCTTCCCATACCTCAAACTAAATCAATATGGATTTAGTTGTGTACTTGTAGAGTAAAAGGGAATAGAAATTTTATATGAAAATTATTTGATTTATTATGAACACTAAATACTTAGTGATTATGTAATATAGAAAGGTTGGACATAGAATTAAGAGAGGATAAACATTGGCTTTTAAATGCTCTGAAGCAATGAAATGAAAAAAACCTGGCATTTATTTTAATATGAGGGGGGAAACAGTTGAAGGAGTGGCCCATAGACTTCATTTCTCCTGGTGGAAGGCAGCTTTGCTGTAGAGCATGCCAACTTCCAATCTCTGCTCAAATAATTTAGGATGTGGACCTTGCACACCTGGAATTTGGTCATTATTATCCAAATGAAGTAAAATAGAAAAAGTGCCTATATTAGAAGGAGATTGGGATTTTCAGTTCACGTCATCAAAACAACACAATTTTAGAGTTTGCAGGTTCCATAGAGATTCTGTAAGGGTTTGGAAGATGAATTTAAGATGAGAAAGAGAAAAAAACCCATATGATCTTAATGATGTTACAATACAATTCAATTTAAAAAACATCCATAAACCAGTTCCTGTATGCCCACCACTATACTAGCTTTTCTGTGGTATGTGTGTGTGTATGTGTGAGTGTGTTTAAGGAAAGGAAGAGACAATTTTTTTTGTCTTAATAAATTATATCCTGCAGAAAAAAATATACAATAATGTAGAGAAATTATATAGATTTATTTTAGAATTTTAAAATCGAAATATAGTTAATAAATGATATATTGGTTTCAGATGTGCAATATAGTGATTCAACAATTATATACTCTATTAAATGCTCACCACGATAGGTGTAGTTACCATCTGTCACCATATAAAGATGTTACAATATTACTGGCTATATTCCCTGTGCTGTACTTCCATCTCTGTGACCAATTTATTTTATAATTTGAAGTCACTGCCCATTAATCCCCTTAACGTATTTCACCCATCCCCCTGCTCCATTCCCCTATGGTAACTACCAGCCTGTTGCCTGTATTTAAGAGTCTATTTCTGTTTTGTTTATTCTGTTTTTTAGATTCCGCATATGAGTGAAATCATACGGTATTTGTCTTTCTCTGTCTGACTTATTTCACATACTATTTAGTTATTAAATCTGCAGTTAAGCTAGAAAATAGGTATGAGGCACTATTAACATAGTGTAATAGAGATACATAGTTGTTCACTGAACTCAATATATTAGAAATATTATAGGATATGACTAGTGAGGGAAATTATAAATGTCAGGCCTGTCAGAAATGTTTAGGATTTAGCTTAATGAGGAGGAAACGAGTTGGCATTTCAACTGGTTTAAATGGTAAACAACCTGACCAAATACACAGAAAATGGTCCCAGAGGAGTATATGTGATGACATGGAAATGTTTTTTTTATCAAATAGTGATAATAGTAATGATGATTATAATAACTGATATCACATGCTTTCTCTGAGTCAAAAACTATCCTAGTAGCTATATAAAATTGTTAAAAATTAATTAAAACAGGCTATATCTGTTCATTTTTATGACCCTATAAGGGTAATATTGTTTTCTCCATGTTATACACCAAAAACTGAAGTTCAGTGAATAAATTGTCCAGGTCACATATCTTGTACTGGCAGAACTGACATTTATATTAATTTGAGTCTACTGATTTTTAAAGTCATATCTTATTACTATAATTTATTGTTACAAAGCAATAACTCATATTATCATTGTAGCCTGATTTGATAATTCTTATGAAGGAAATCATCATTATTATGGAATAATGATCAGAGTTATCAATTCCCATAATATTTTGGTCATTTAAAAATTTATTTTTAGAGATTATTAAATCCTTCTATTTTAAACTTTCAAAGCAAATGGGATGGAAAAATCTTATTTTTTCAATAATTCTAAACTTGAAAAATCTTACTTATCTGAGGTAAAAAATGGCCTGCCTGTTGATTCTCTTTTCAGTACATATGTGCGGTTATGGAATTTGTTTGCGGTAGATTTAAAAAAAACCAGGTGATTAAATATTACCATTTCCTGAATTTATTAACACATTTCTTAGCATACTGTTACATACTTAAATTATTCATTACCTCTGTGAAAAGTGCTTTTACTCCAGAAACTTTTTAAGTGTTTCTATCTGTGGTTCACTCTGCTTTGTTCATGTTTTGTCCTGTTTTTGGAGAACTGGAAGATGAACCCTGAAGAGCTTTTGAAAAGCCAAGTCCTTTTTTTGTCTGAAGTCAAATTTGTTGAAGAATTGGTCTTGCCCAGTTCACTTGCTACTCCCGATATTGAAGAATTTTCAGCATTTGCTTTATTTTCCTGTTTTATTTTATTTCCAGGTTAATACAATTCAAGCTTATAGAAATGCATGACAAATTTGATGAAACTTGAAAATATGAAGGATGATTGTAATTTATCTATTTTTATATATTCCTTTGAATAGAAAAAAATGTTTCTTTTCATGGGTAAAATTTATAACTTCTGCAAAAATAGTTGCTCTTTGAGACATGCTGTTCTCCGTCATATTTATTTCCTTCTTGCTTCTTGCTTTTATCTCTCCAGGTAAAAAATCAGCCTACATTTTTTTTTATTGCCAACTATTATTTGTAGGAATTGTAACTTGAGCATAAAACATTCATTAAAATGGATGCTGGGAATAGATAAATCTTATCCCTGTTTCTTTTGATGTTTGACTAGTTTTGCTTAAATTGCTAAGATTACTTTATAGATTGATAGGAGGAAATGGACAAAAGCTACAGGGTATTAAAGAACTTAGATGCTTTTTATGGATTGTTTCTTGTCTTACTCCTTCCACTGTGGTGCTAATCCGAGCACAGGGCTCTCTTTGAAGTCAAAGAGCTTCAGATTTAGACCAGCTTCACTCAGTGCCAGATCCCTAAAGGAAAGAGGTCCTGGAATACAGATGGCCATCAAATTAAAACATGAATGCTTGAAGGATATTAGTTCAAAGTTTGGGCCCTACTGTCCTTTGATATTAAAATAAATGGAACATCTACAGTATGCTGGGGTTGAATTCAAGTATAGAACATGTTTCATGTTCCTTTTTCATAGATAAAATCTTAAGGTTCTGAATCTGTTTGCATTAGTATGATTTAATTGACAAATTTTAATTTCAGGTATAGTTTCAAAATATTATTTCATATTACAATCGTGGTCCTAGACAGGATGGGCATTACCCTAAATGTTGTGCAGGGTACTCTTTGGTCAACATCTATATTGCTTGAAATGTTTTTTTCCCTTGGGAAAGACTGAATATCAGAAAAACTAATCCACAGTGTTGTACTTGGGCTCCCAATATATGTTGCCTTCACTTGTAAAATAGTTAAAAAATTTTCTCCTAGTCAGGTATCGTGGTGTTCTCTATGGGAATTTGGGGTGGCCATCACATCAAAACCTCATATATTTTCACTTACTGAAGGTGGTCTGAAACTCTTTTTTGACTATGAGGCCTCCAGTGGCATGCCTGCTCTGCCCTTAAAGCTATTTGGACATATAGCTTGTTTAGGGAATCAGGTGGGAGCTTTTTGATTTCTCATGAACTTTGATAGCTGGCATTTTATCTATAAACTCTCATCCCTTTAAAACTTCCAAGTGTGTCACATTGGAAACTTGATGGCAATAGTCTCTATGTGACTTTCTCCATTTCTGCTGATACACATGTAATCTGGGAAATGAACAATAAGGAATGTACCTCCATGAGCTAAAATAGTTCATCTGAATTCAAATAAATCACTCATTCATTCACTAAGTATATGTTGAGCACTAATGATGTACAAGGCACTTCTCAAAGTTGTGTGACTACTGCAACACATGACATTTAAAAAATGCACAGAGTTGATATTTTAGGGTGGAAGAGTAATAATACTGGCCCCCTCCAAATAAGTAAATTTTCTTGTGTGATTGGAGGTCGTGAATGGTATGGAGTGAAGTACAGCAGAGTAAGGGATGGTGTCACAAATGTATTCTGGGCAGTCTAGATAGGTTTCTTTGAGAAAGGGATGTCTCTTTTGATGATCCTTCAGAGAGCATAGTCAGGACATACCTCTGAGTCAGTAGGGTGCTTGGCAGGTACAGAGAACAGACAGGGGAGCTGGGGTGGCCAGAGGAGTGACTGAGGGGAAGCTGAGGTTGTCAGAGGGAGATGTTGTGGGAGGTCTTGTTGGCCACTGCTAAGTCTTTGATTTTTAATATGAGTAAGACAGGAAGCCATTGGAGGGTTTGAGTAGATACTTGACACAATCTTATCTATCTGGTTGCTGTGTTAAGAATAGTCTGCAAGAGGGTGTGGGGGGAAGTAAAGATACCTTAGGAGACTCCTGCAACAATCTAGGCAAGTGGTGAAGGTGGCTCTGCTGAGTGAAGGTGATGATAGTATTTCCATTTACATTTTGTAGATAGTAACAAACATTCAGCAGTCATTGAGGCCAGCCGTATGTGAAATGATAAAATAGCTGTGACTAGACACACATCTTCTTGTTTCCTTTTTGTCTTTTACTCCTATGGTCTTTTACTCTACCTCCTCCCCAAGTTCTTGGCATCTTTCTTGGGAGTCTAGATTTTTCTGAGATTCTCCCAACCCTACTATCCATTACTTCCATCTCTGTACTGGCCAATTTTGTGTTCTATCCCCATTGCTTCTCTCCAGCTAGCCTGTCCAAATGATCTTAGTAATGATTGACACTCAAGTGTCAGTGATGGACAAAAGCTTCTTTTTTCCCTTTGGGGAGTACTTGCATTTTCATTGTTGAACTAGATGGTCCCCCATATCAGTTCTGATTCTAAGATTTTATGGCATTATGTGTGCAATAATAAGATCTCTCTATAGGCTTCTCCAGCTATATTCTTTAGGGCAGTTGAGAATAGGAGAACAAACTTTAAAAATAATTATGCATCCCGATATGAGAGTCAAGAGCATACGGCAGATGACCATACAGTTGTTGAGCTGGAATGCCTGCATCTGAATCCCAGCTGTGACTTACTAGCTAGTGACCTCAGAAAAGTTACTTAGTATCTCTGTGCTTTAGTCTCTCTCTATAAAATGGATGTAATATGATATTGACCTAATATGGTATCTACCTCGGTTTGTTGTGAAAATTAAATGAGATAATACACAAAAACTTTTAGAGTGGTACCTGGCTCATAGTGATTGGGAGCTCTTGTTACTATTATTGCAACTATTATTAAAATGAAATATTCATAAGACCATCACTGAGTATCAATGATACATTTCATTATGTGTTATTTGTGTGTTTAGATATTCTTTGGGAAGAAATATTATGTTATAGAGAAGGCATGGGTACTGAACCCAGGCAGGTGTATGTTCCAAACCCATGCCTGCTCTTTATAGGCTGCGTAATCTTAGACAAGTCACCTGATATCACCACATCTCCTTTCCTAATGACTCTTCAGTTATAGGCCTTCTGTGAAATGAGATGAGGCAATGTTTCTAATTTTTCTAGTCATAAAGGTCAATGCTTTTTCCCCATGAAGATATAGCATTTCATTTTTGAGTCCTTATCCAAATATTGTTGTTGTCTGGGGACCATACCAGTCAGCATAGAGTCAATATAGAAACTCAGAACTTGAAGAGACCTGAGACATCTCCAGGCCTGACATTTTGTTTTCTTTCTACTTCAACCTCTTTCTGAGTAAAATGAATGCTTGCCTTACCTTGCGCACAACAGTTTAACGAAGGTTCCATTGCATCCATAAAACTCAGGGTTTTATTTTATTTGATTACCCTGTCTTCTTCTATAGACCATTTGGTCTGCTTTCCAGGGGACTATGACAGCTTGGATCTCTGTGCCAATTTCCTGCTGGCTCTGGGCCACTGGAAAACCACCTGAAACAGGGGCTTTTGAAGTGAGAAGAGCCTTAAACAGATTGGAATCCAGAGCAATATCAAAAGGGAATTTTTGTTGATGCATATATCCTAATTTCTACAACTTTCTCATGCTCAACTTTCTACCCCAAATACTCCATGACACTACTCTGGGTTTTACATAAAACTCAGAATGTTTTATCGCTTGATTCATTAATATCACTGTATTAGAAAGTGCAGGAGATGCTGAAGTTTAAAAAATAAATTTAAGATCAAGAGCTTCGCCTTCTAGTTTTTCCATTACGGAGTTAAGTTGCTGATATTAATTTTATTCAAAATATGCTGCTAAATTTTATGTATTCTGATCTTTGTTTTTATGAATGATGCAAAAGACTGTATCAAGAGTTCAATTACATTTATTTGTTAATTATGACACTAAAAAAGAACCACTTTCCTTTGAGAATCATGCAAAAAAAAATATCCTACATTTATAGAATAGTACTCCTATGAGGGAATGCTGTTCAAAGTTATATACAGAAATTTGTATATAACTTTGTAAAAATGGTGTTTTTGAGTTCTGCAATTGGATCGCACATAATTGCCCATAATCCCTCAGCTGACATTTTACCGTGATATTTCTTTGCTTCTCATTCTAATACATTAACATGGTGAGCTAATTTTTTCTGCCAAAAACGAGTTGTTCAAGCATAATAGCTGTTTTCTTCATTTGACAACATGTCATTTAACTTGGTAGAACTAGTCTAAAATTATATCATATTCTTTTCCCTTTTCATCTTCACTCTTGCTTTCTGGTTACCCATTCTAGCAATACAAGACCAAGTCAAGCTACAAGGCTTTTGCTGCAATCCCTACAAACACATTGCTTTTGGAACAGAAGGTCAGTGTTGGCTCAAAAGTAGAAGGAATGTTACGTTTCTAATGTCGTTTTGGTTTTGTTTTCTAAAATGTCTGTTTTTAAAGTTCTGCCTTTTCTAAAGTAAAATGCTGCTCTTAGTTTAGGATGCATAATGTAAATCTGACGAAAGCATCTTGGTAAGTGGATTTGGAGACATTATTGATTTAATCACAAGGGCCTAGATAGGAGCTAGGGTTGTCCAGTCCACTCTCAAGCAGCCCTGGGAAACTTGATTCAGGTTTGGGTAGAACCCTGTCCTTTGGAAGTTTAAATGGTTGTTACATTCAGGAGCTTTTACCTCTTCACATTGACCAAAGGAGTAGAGACAAAATGAGTTTACATGTGGGCAGCTGACCACTTTTGGTAAAGACTTGGTGATTAATAGTGGCTTCCATAGGGGTAAAAACCTATTAGCTGGGTTTCCAATTTAGCCCCTTAGATTCCACCATGAGCTCAACTTTCTGTGCCATTATCGGATCCAGCCACTGGTCCTACCTCCAGAATTACATATGTTCAGATGAAGGCTGAGAGGAGGATCATATCAGAATTGAAGTGAAATCAATTACAGTCTATGTAATGATTCATTTCATATCTTATTTTTATGATATTTATTTAGGCAATATATCTCTTAGTGCATTAAGCCCATTTTTTTTTCCGTGTAATTATTGTGTTTCAAATACTGTTATTATCATTTGTCAAAACGTCAGTATTTGCCAGCCAGGTGGTATTTTGGCTACCTGTTTATGAATCTACATTCATGTTATTTTAGACTGATCTGGGGTATAAAATCTTTTATGATCTCTTACCTAAAAACTAGACATTGCTTGTGGGAAATGCTGAGGAACCTATAGGCAAACATTAGTGGGCAGTATCTCTTATATCATATATCTCTGATAATTAATTTCATATTATCTGCTTGTGGTCCAGAATTTATGATCTATATGTCTGAGTGTTTTGAACTGGGGGCGGGGAGTGTCATTTGACTGCTATGGAGATCTGCAGCTTTTTCTGTAGTTTCTGTTCTAAATCTCTACCTTTTGTAGCTCGTTAAAAGATGAGATGGACCCAAAACACAGATTTCAGGAACCACTTTTGTCAGTCGCACCTCATGCTGTTGTCTAGGGTTATTCACTGAGTCACGGTGGGAATGTTGTCACCCCACAGACCCTCTGCCTATTTTAGATGGACATTTCTGAAGTCTGGACACAAGTGTCCACCTTTGCAGAAATGGGAAAAACTCCTCTCAGCAGCCAGAGCAGAGATGGGGTGCTTTCTGTGTCATGGCGTCTTTCTGTCATGCGTCTCTCACCTAACCTAGCATATTCTCCTGCACCTGTGTGGCACCACTATATTAATTATCTCCTTATAAAACACCAGTTTTTGAAAGACATTTGTAAGATAAGGCTAGATGCCATTGGTCCCAGAATCTTTGTTTCCCAGCTCTCTGCTCATGCAATTAAATGGATTTTAGAGCTTGAAATCTAGTAGGGATGCAAAATCAAGAAGCAGTAGCTTTTTTTCCGGTGTCATCACAAGCCCATTTGATGGGCGTGGATGGTGGCATCACTTGCGTTGAGCCCAATGCAAGTTTATGTGAGAGAGGTTTTGTGTTTTTAATTTTGGATAAAACATACTCTATAGGAAAATTATCATTTTTATTTTTAGTACAACAAAATGGAAATATGATGATGCAATTTAAAACAATGTTATTCTAGGGAGGATTGATTATTATATAAACACTGGAGTAGGTGTCTCTTGGTTTATCTCTTGGTTAAGATAGACTGTTTTTAGACTGTAAGTATTTGAATTGTTTGAAGGTCACAAGATATGATGTGATCTTTTTTTTTTAAGAGCCTTTGTACAATCCACATGTTTTTTTTGGCTGCCTGTCCCATTATGCATTCCTCAATAAGGATTTTACTTTGTAAGATTTTTTTAAATAACAAAAGCTGGATCCCAAGATTTTATGAGTTTATTTCCATTTTCACTAATTTTTCTCAAATGGTGATTGCGCTTCTCCTTTCATGGTTGTAGTAAAAAAAAAAAACCCCAAAAAACCTGATAATTGAGGCCTTCTTATTCATCTGTTTATTCCATAGACCTCATTCTATGCCACTGAAATCACAGGGATTTATTTCTGAAATGAGTGGGAAAATTAAGACTATAATCATCAGAAACTCATCTCTTTTGGGAAGAATTAACATTTTGGAATATTTAACATCAAAGAAGCTTTTCTGAGATCCCTTTCATGTCACACAGAACAGCACAATTGAGGGGTAGGCTGACACATTCTCCTGATAACATCCTGCTGGGGTCTATGCCATGGACTGTGTCACAGACCAAACTGATATATTTAATCCAAATCTTAGGAAGCTCAACAATTAATTCTCTCCCCCATCCAGATTAAACTCATGGTTGATGGTGTTTTATACCACATTATGTTTTTTTAGCATATAGTATAATTAATGAGAAAGCAGAATCACTTAAAAAAAGAATATGATTTTTTAAAAGCACGATTTTCTCCACGATTTTTAAAAGGTATTTTCTACAGGCATCCCTTCCAATCAGACATTAAGCTATCATTGAATCACTGGATTGGTTTCAGCCTTAATCACCTGTAGATGAAGCCCATAAGTTTCAAAAGAGTACTTTTTTCTGGTGGAGGACTCGAGGTGTCTGGTATTTTGTTCTGTAATTTATTGTCTGCGTCAAAACTTAAATTTATAGTTTATTCTGTATTCTATCATTTCTTCCCCCTATGAATGCTTGAGAGGGAAGCCTTTTTAGCTTTAGTCTTAACTAAGGCTTTATAGGAAGAGAGCAATATGAGACATCACATTTTAATGTGTTCCTTCAGGGTTTTTGGCTTATCTCCTGCCAATAATCATGTTCCGCAAGATAGAGATGAGGGTGAAATACAAGTGATTATAAAACAGGAACAAAGTAATCAGATCAACTCACATTTGTCACTGCCCATGGACCTTATTACAGTATGTCCAACAATAAGTTGAACTTTGTAGGGGAAATATTTGTGATATGGACATTTTTTCTTATTTTTGATGTGTGTACTGCCGTGCTTTTCTGAGTGTTAAAGGTCTCTTTCTTTCTACTTTTTCTTATTATTATCTGAGTCTGATTGCAATAGATAAAAAGTTAAAATTAAATTGAAGGGTGCATATTAGCATTGTAAATAAATGGATTATTTTTATTGTGCAATTATATTAAGGGAAAGGCAGATGAAGGGAGAAATATTTCCACAAACTCAAACAATAAGTGTCTTTATTGTCTCTCAAGTGATTACTATTTATTTCTCCATGAAAGTATACATTTTTTTCCTCTTGGAAGGAATTTCACTTTTCTGTTCCTTTCCTCACAAATACTCCTCAGGATAAAATCAAGGCCAGGGCTAGGTACTGTTTTCCAACAAATGGCATCACACCAAATGGCATTATTATATGCCATTTAAATCACATTTAATTCAGAAGCTATGTGTATTCAAAAGAGGAATTCTAAAGTTGCTCAATTTTATAAATAGTATACATAAATTATAGGACTGGTTACTTAAGTGAAAGTTTTGGGATAAAAATTATTTTATTGTTCCTGGTGGAAGATAAAGAATAGCCATTTTGAAGATAATAGTAAAAAGTGTGCTACAAAAATAGAAAGGGAAAGATTTGATGTGTCTTGTCAGTTGTCAAATCAATTTATTCTAAATTGCTAGCTTAATTTTTTAAAACATGAGTTGGTAAACTCCAATCTGATTAAACATATGTCTTTGGGTGAGAATAGTTTAAGATCTCTGCATGTCTCAAAATTTTAACAAAATCTGGTTGCTAACTTAGCATATGGCCTATTCTAGAGAGACATCTCTTAGTTCAGATTAGTGCAAGAAATGAATGTGTTCCCAATTTCTTTAGCCATGGAAAAGTGCCCAGGACCCAAATCTATAGTAATTGGATCTCAGGGAGCTGTCTACTTGCACGTTTCTTTTAAAGGACTTGCCAAACCATATTTAATTATACATATTAATTAGATGTATATAACTATATATAATTAAAAATTATCTTTTTAATCTTACCATGAGCAAAGATATAATCTTTTTGTTAAATGTTCATTAAATGAATTAATTTAGTTTGAAACGGGTAGGTTTCAAGAATTTCCAATTTTATTCCATAGGACTTTATGGCAAATTTTTGTTTATAGGATTATAAAAATAAGGGGCCCTGGCATTTGAAAACTGGGACAATGATAATTAAAAGTCTTCCTTTAGGGTAGAATAAGTCTCCTCAATTCTATTTCCATGGAAAGATATAAATGACACTGTGGTATAAGAGAAGTAATTTGGTTTTAGACTTGTTACTTTTAATAATTAGAGAATAAAATCACAATGCTGTTGTATTGAGTTCTCCAGTGTATCAGACACAGCTAAATGCTTTACTATCCTCACAACTTTGTGCAGATTGTGGTGCTCAAAGATTCCAAGTAAATTCCCCATAACAGTAGAGATAGTAAATATCCTCAAGTGAGATCTGATTATTCCCCAGCCTTCCCCTGCTTACTATGCAGCTATGACATCCGCTGGCTAAAGGGAAATATTGAGCAAGAGATGATTTTGGATCCCTGTAAACAGTGCTTTTCTCATTACTTGCTAAAATATTTAAATCCTCATTAAATTAGAGCAACACAAGTGTTTTTTTTAAGAAAAAATTAAGGACCAATTAAAGGGAGTTGGAAATGAGTTAGCTCTGAGAAGACTTGAGTGAGTGAGGGATTAGAATGGAGGAGGTGCTGGCTGGAAATCATGGACACCCTTCTGATATCCTGGATTAAATGAAGGAAACGTATGGAATCTTCTGTCATTAAGTCCTGAGGAGTGAGTTTGAAAATATTTGTAATGGGTTGCAAAAACTCCCTTTCTTTGTGTGGGATGAGCAGATGTTTCACCTTCCAGAGACTTGGGGATTAGAAAGACCAAGTAGATTTCCTCAATTCTTGAAAATTTTTAAACCAATGATGTGAAAATAATCTAATGATAAATATTCCTTTATCTCTAAAGAAGCTGTATGTTAATATATCTGGACTCCCCTTTGACTTAGTGTACATACTCCCTTTTACTTCTGATCTGAATTCTTTTCAGATCTGAATCTCCAACTAGATTATCAAAATGAGATTTATTTTGGTGAGACTATCTCCAATCCTACTTTGGTGAGACTATCTCCAATCCTACATATGGTTTTGTATTAAAGCCTGAAAAACAAGCTAGGTTTTGTAGTCCTCAAAGGAGTTATTCTATCAAACAGCTGGTCAGATTAACAAAGTACAGGGACATTTAGGTTTAGCATGAATCATTTGGTGGTGGTGATGGGGGGGGAGTGTGTGGTTAATTTGATCATTACTAAAATACAATAGCTCACCCATGAAATTTTTGAAATCCAATCCAGTTAGACAGTCTAGGCATCACAAAATGTTTACAAGCTCTTATAGATTATTCTTCCTTTCAAAGCAGTTTAGTTTCTAACTCTATTTAGAGTATAACTAATTCATTCTGTCTTCAGATTTCTAGAACTTAATCCTTTTTCCAAAGAGAGCAGGTTAGACCAATTCAGTATATCTGATGTAAAAGTATTTGTAATTCCATCAACGACTTCCTTCTGGGTAGAGAGCACCTATTACAATTTATTGGCATATATATATACCTGTAAGGATTCGGATTTACAATGCTTGATCATAATCCTTTGATTCTAAACTATAATACAGTGCTGATTTCAGAAACTAATTTTTTAAAAAGTCAGATTTACTCTATCTCTTTTCAAAAACTGGGCTTCAAAATTACCTGTTCTGAGCAAAATACAACCACTTTTGATAATATTGGTGATATATTAGTTAATACTCTTTAAAATGGGATTCAAAGCATGTCCCATTTATGCCTCACTTGGCTATAGTCCAGTTTGGTTGAAAATACATTTTTAGTAAAAATCTTTTATTGGAAAATATTCTGAAAGCACTTCACTCAAAATGAGTAAATCTAAAGAAACATCAATATAATCCTGCTGCCTAATTGTCAAAAAGCAATCTATGGTCAGACTACTTGTTCATGGAGATGTAGTATATTTTCTTTTAATACATTTTTGTACTACAGAGAAAAATACCCTTATTTTTATGGCTGCTAGAAGGACTGGATCAAGATGATACATCTGACAAATAACTCGTCAGTAGAAAAAAGAAAACAATTCTATTAAATTTCAAGGCTATTTAAACTCAGAATAATCTCTCTTCCAAATTTAATTTAAATGCAGTCTAAGTATTGCCCCAATTTCACAGTTTCAGCATTACTGACCTAATACCAGTTATCTTCCTTAATTTTCCAAGGTTTTGAGTAAATAGATTTTTCAGTCTTTGAGCAAATTTCAATATTTAAAATATTCTAATGAAAGTTGAGCTTGCCTGTAATAAACTCCCACAGAGTAACAAAGATATTAACCATATTTGATTTTGGCTGAAAAATATCCATGCTCAGATCTTTGATGGTAAATAAATTTAATTGAAATATGGGAAGTAATTTGTTAATTTAAAACATATTCAGAGTTTATATAACTTCTCTATTCTACTGAGGAGTATTAAAATCATATTTCTATGATTCATTTATTCATTTAACTTCATTTATGTATAAATCAACCCTTTCAATTCATCCTAAGACCTTTACTAACCACGCATTATATTCTTTGTCCTGGGGCTACAAAGATTAAAACCATGTTTTTCTGGTGGTAATAATAGGACAACTATACAGATGTAGTTGAAACATGATTATGATACAATATGCTCAGTATGTACAAAGTAATATGGTGCCCCAAGGGAGAAGTGACACACTGCCTGGTAAGGGCCAAAAAAATAAAACAATATAAGGGAGTTTGGTTATGATCTTTAGGATGAGAAGGAATTCTCTAAGTGAGCTCCAATTAGTGGAAAGGTCATCTAGGCAGAGTTAATAACATGTAGTTAAGAGGTCACCACAAGTTCAAAAAACTCACATAGTTCTTTGTGGTTGAAGAACAGGTGCACATACAGAGCAGACAGAAGATATGGTTGGAGAGGTAAAGACGGGCTGGACCAAATGTCTCTCCTCAGGAGGTTGTTCTTAGTCTTGGTCATCAATTTCTGACCTTATTCTTCTCTATAATTATTATTATAGTTAGAGGCCATGTGTCGTGTAAAGCTTAAAATGAAGGCCCAGTATTTTGTGCTGCCTTGAGATCTGGTGCAATTAGACTGGCCCCTAATGGCCTAACTGTGAGTCCTCCTCCCTGCTCTTCTCCCACAAAAACGGTCCCCTTGCCCTCCTTATCAAAGTGATCAAGAGTAGTTCCTGCTTATCCAAAAAGAAGAATCACATCCTTCTGCGGAACCAGAGGCTGCCTCACGCTGCATCCCTACATGCCCGGTTCTGCATGCTTGTCCTGGGCACAACCCTTCTGAGGCCCTGCACCGCATGCAGTGTTCTCTTCCCCTGGGCTGTGACTAATAAACTGGTGTTGGTTTCATCTGCCAAATGTCAGGTGTCATGTTTTTTGCCATCCCCATAATGGTAGAGTGGGAACCCTCCTTCTTCCCTTCACCAACAGGGTAAAAGGGAGATAACTAAGACACCGTGCCAGGGAGAAAATTAAACTGTCTGAACACCAGGATAACTCGAATTATCTTTATGGAATGTTCTATTCTTTGCTATCCATTACTCACAATTAATTGTAAGTTTAGAAGATAAAGGAAGAAAGCAAAAGAGATTTTTTTTATGGTAAGAAAGAAGCAATCTCAAGTGTTTCTATTAGGCTATCATAGCCAATGTTTTATATTTTATTACTCAATACAGAGAAGTGGATTTTTGGGGCAAAAATTTTCCAGACAATGTATTCCTTCATGAATTATCGAAATGAGAGGATGGTAGAGTTTTATTTTTTGGACATCACTTTTCTGAATACTTAGGGCTATATCCCATGACAATATGACAACTCCAGCATCTGGACATGGTGCCTGTTGGTGAAAGTTAGTGTTTCTGGACCTTTTATATCATAGCTCTGTAAAAGGAGGAAAATTGAGTCTGGTGAACAATTGATTCCATGGTTCCATGGCTGGTGTGACAACTTTGGTCAGTATATAATTATATCACAGTGATAACAAAGAAATGAGGAATAGAAGGTAAATATGAATAAGAGAACAGGGTAGCCTATAATTCTAAAAAGTTAGATATAAGATATGGTAATAGAGAACTGAATCTTTTTTAGTATGTTTGTTTATACACCTACTGGAACTTATACCCTGAGGTGATTATTTTTTTCTCCTGAAGTAACTAAATTTAGGGACTAGCCACTTATTCCCATTAGTCTGCAATCATTTGTCCCATGTCTAGGGGTCTCTTTTGTAATTGCTTTTGGAACTCATGATACACAGTTTGTGAAAACCTCAATGTGGTAGATAGCTAAACTTAGAAATTGGATGGGAATTGGATATCTTGCAACACACCCTGCCTTAAAATGCCTAGGACTGAAGATCTAAATGAAACAAACATGTTTAGGAAAGGTTGAATCACATAGATATGCTATATTTCTAAGTATGTTTTGGTTTCATACAGAAATTTCATGTGGTTCAGCCAAAATATAAAACTGAACTCATAAAAAAGGAGGGGGCATCTCCAAGGGCCAAATGCCAAAAGCAAGCTGAAATCCAGAATGCTTGGTTGTTCTGAAGGAATTACACTCACTAATCATGGCGACTTACTGTCAACTTGGTGAAGGGAAGAGAACTGAGTGAGATGAAGAACTAGAATTTCCTCCTCATCATAAAGACAGGAGCTTGTAAGGATTACATACTAGATTACAAGATGATAGGGAAAAAATTGTAAAGGGAAAATCACAACCAAACTTTTTTGTATCAGTCTGGGCTCAGGCAAACAAAAAAGACAAGCTTTAACAAAAAACCTACCCTGAAGTGGGTTTGAGATTTGAATTTACACCATCTTCTGAAATTTTATACTGAAAAATGAAAATGAAATGAGTTTGCCTCACTCTGCTTCTAGAAATAGAGGAGTGGCTTTTATTGGGGCAATTCTTTTGCAGATAACAATGATAAACTGGGCAAAATTAAATATTAATCATCTAAATGTACTGGAGAGTGACCAAGAGCAGGTAGAAAATGTTGCAGAGTCAATGTTTATAAAAAGAAAGAAAATGACATTGAGTGTTTTTCTAGGTTTTGTGGGCTTTTTATCTAAGGGTAACCCCTTGTCTGTTTGCCGTGGAGCAGCTACAACTCAGAAAGGAAACCCTGCACGTTTACTGGATGAAGAATCAAAGCATAGAATGTAAAGTCACACAGGACCTGGACAAGGAGAGGAGAGTCCAGGAATCCAGGAAAGAGAGAGTGAGAGCAGGGGAGCCCCAATGCTGCATGTAAACTCTGCCAAATGTCTGCATGACCATCAGATTACACATGCGTCTATTAAGCTTGGCTAAGAATAAAATCACTGAATAGAGATTTCAGCATCTGCTGACCATCAGGGAGACAAAGGAACTGCTGCTAACACTAAACAATAATGACAACAACAACAAAAATACTCTTCAGGGACCATAACAGAATTTCGAGTCTTTAATACATATTCAAAAATCCAGGCTACAATTCAGAATTTCTAGACATACAAAAAAACAGGATACTCTAAACCATAGGTGGAGAGAAAATATAATTCACAGAAATTGACTCAAAGACATTCCAGATATTGTAATTATGTAGGAAGGATTTTAAAGCTGTTGTTATAACTATGCTCAAGACTGTAAAGGAAAATATGCTCATAATGAACTAACAGATAGGAATTCTCAGCACAAAAATAGAAACTATAACATAAAATCAAATGGAAATTCTAGAGTCCAAAAATAAAATATTGGAGTCAGAACATTCACTGGATTGATTTAAGATAAAATTTAAGATGCAGATGAATCAGTGAACTTGAAGATAGAGTGTTAGATATTACCTCGTCTGAAAAATAGGAGAAAAATGGCTAAAAAGAACAGAGCTCTAGTGACCTGTGGGATAATGTAAGAATGTAATTGGAGTTTCAGAAGAGGAGGAAGAGAGAGAGAATGGAGCAGAAAAATATTTGAAGAACTAATAGCCAAAAATTTTTCAGATTTGGTAAAAATTATAAATGTAGACTTTCAAGAAGCTCAGATAGTCCCAAAAATGTTTAATTTATGGAAAATCATGCCTAGGCACATTACAATCAAACTTTTAAAAATAAAACTTGAATAGAAAATACTGAAAGCAGAGAAAAATCATACATTACATACAGAGGAACAATACCATGATAGCAAGTTCTCATCAGAAACAGTGGGGGCTGGAAGACAATAGATGTTTAAACATGAATGGGATATTTACAAAAACCGATCATGTCTTATGCCATAAAACTTCAGCTACATAGGAAATTACTGTTATGATGAAGAAGAGGTTCTCTGCCCATAATATAGCCAAATTAGTAATTAAAAATTGGGAAAAAATCCTCATATTTTTAAAAATTAGAAAGAAAAACTACTTTTAAATAACCCATGGATCTGAGAAAGCTCCATGGAAAATTTTAAAGATGTATTTAGAATTTAGGGACAATGACCTCAATGTCATAACTTATAGAACACAATGAAAGGGGTACTTTGAGGAAAAATAGGATGACACAAATGTAGAAGGAAAGGCAACTGTTAAGCTGTAAACAGAAATTACTGAAATGGAATGTGGATATACCAAAGAAGATCAAACCAGAATTAAGAGATTGTAAACTGATCATTCTCTAGAGAAATGGATTTTTTAAGAAGTAGGTAGACACAAATAAGTACTAGAAATGATAAAGGAAAGGGACCAAGCTGGTGACAAAGAGACTCCTGAGCTTCTGTCTTACCAGAGACACACCCAGTGTGAAGCTGTTCCCACTAAGAGAAATCCAGAACTATTCGAGTGACTCCTATACATTGGGTGAATGAGGAAATCAAACTGGGGAGGGAGGCTGACGCACTCTCTGCCCCTGGCAGAGCACCATGCAATTGGGAGAGAACCTCACATTCCAGCATCTCCATAAGGCATGAAAGGTTGAGACCACGTCTAGCACCCAACTTTTAAGACTCCCACCCAAGGGGATGACTTTTTCTTCTTCTTCTTTTTTTTTTTTAACAACATGATGACTTCTTAGTTTAAGGAAAAATGCTGCAATGAAAACTTCTGTGTGTTATCAAAAGACAACATCATAATCATGAAAAGGGAAGCCGAGACTGGGAGAAATTTGTATCACATGTAATTGACAAGTCCTTGGTATCCACATAATATAAAAATTTCCAACAAGTAAATAAAAACAGACTACTCAATAGAAAAATGAGTGAATACATGAAAGAAAACATGAATAACCAGTAAATGTATGGAAGATGTCCACCTTCAAAAGTTATTAGGGAAATGTGACCTAAAGCCAAAGTGAGACATTTCAGGATGCTCTATCTGAAAGCGGTATATCAGGATGTTAACATTTTTTAAAGGCTGGAAAAATAAATTTTCATTTATTGCTATTATGAGTGTGATATTATACTAGTGTTTTAAAGAACAATATCTGATAAAGTGACTATCCACAATTATACTAGTAAGTAGTTCTTTAATCTTAAAGTATAAATAAGTGTGTATAAAGAACCACATGCAAGGATAGCTGTTACAGTTTTTAGTAGTGAAAATAAGGGAACCCTAAATATCCAGACATAGAAGAAACTATCTGTTTTGTTGTGGAATATGCATACTGTGGGATGTAATGTAGAGGCGAAATGACTGAATAAATAGCTATGGAAGAAAATAAAGAGGGCAGGAGGAAACTTTCTGAGATGGACAGATATGCTTATGGCACAGATTGTGGAGGTCGTTTTATGGATGTGTACTTATTTCCAAGCTCATGAACTGCATACATTAAATAAGTACAGGCACTTGTACATCAATCATTCCTTGATAAAGTGGTTTAAAACAAACAACAAAAACCAAGTATAGTAAGTTCCAGAATCATACATTATACTTGCATGAAATTAGAAGAATTGTAGAAAATAAATTTACATATTGTTTAGTGATATATATATATAAAATTAAAGATATGGTAATAAACATAAAATTAATCAGGAGGGTTACTTGTCATGTGGAGGGAGAAAAAAGAAGCAAAGGAGGAATAGATATTGGCTTCTATTGTTTTGTAATCCTTCTTATTCTCAATAGATTTCAAGGGTGTTATTTTGTTTTTTCCATTTATATACCTGAAATACATCATAATCAATGAGTGTGTTTCAAAATAGTTAAATGTCGTCTGAGGCTAAGTCTGATGAATAGATAGCCAAGACTTTTTGTATATAAATGATTAAAAGTGAGGCAAGACTTTTTCTTGTGTGTGCATGTTTCTTGTAAACTGATCCTGAAGTACTTCCTCAAAAAGAGTTTTGTACTGTTTTGAGAAATGGCTATATCATTGTTATTTTTGATATTGAACATTGATGTTCAAAAGCTCAATCTCCTTTCTTTATTCCAATACCTTATATTGGAGATACTAATTCCATAGCAGAAACTCGACAAATGTAGAAAATGCCTCCTTGTCAGAGACCAGCTCATCAAATCTTTCAAAGACTTTTTTTTTTCCCTTCGAAATATTGAGATAGACAGGGCTTTCCTTGAAGAGACTTTTCTAGTACATTTATATTTGACTAACAGCTTCACATGAGAGCTATTTCATTTATCACTTAGGCACTTGATGGACCCGCCAAGACTGAATGTTTCTCCAGGGACAGCACATTAGACCCACCGCTTGAGGTAATGACTTGAGATCACCCCTGCTTTGGAAATGTAATGCCAAAACTCATTGCTAACTCAGTACCTGGTTTCAATTCTTCCAGTTGTGTTTCCCTGCACAGCTCAGGCAGCAAACTGAAGAGCTCTGTGCTACCATTGATAAGGTCTTACAGGATTCCTTGTCTATGGTAATGCCTTAGACTAGAACATGCAATTCAAACATTTGCTTCGCTTCTCTTCATTTCCCTCTACTTGAGTATGGTGTATCACAGGCTTGTCCTTTTTTTTTTTCTCCCTCCCCAGCATTCTTCTGATTCTCCTTCAAGTTCCCCACAGACACTGTTGGGTTCTGACACAGTCAAAGTATGTATATATTTAATATAATTTACTGAATCTTAAGAGTTACTCAATCAATGATTTTTAAACTCCAGGTCAAGGCTCAATAGTGAATTAGGAAATTAATTCAGTGGGTAGCAACCAGCAATATTTTTTGTTACAAACAACATTTTAAAAATAGAATAGTAAGAATGTAAAATGTCAGGTTCTATACCAGTTAGGAAGTATTGCTGACATTTGTGTTCCAGTGTTTGCATGTACATAAACAGGTATGCATGGACAGGGCTGCAAATAAAATCTATTTCTGTGGGTCAAGTTCAGAACAGTTTGAAAGCCAGTGTATTAGATTATGTTGTTATATGTGGGAGTTTTAAGAAGCTATATGGTATTGCATGTAGAATTTATGGCTTAGTCTCATCTCAACACATAGCTTCAGTAGTTAGGTAATTCACAGCCACTTTGAATAGCAGAAGTGGAAAATGAAGTGAACTGAAGTAGCATTAGTCTAAGAGCTTTAGCACAAGTATTAGTTCTGGAAGGTTTTTTTGTTTTTGTTTGGATTGTTTTTCATTGTTCTGTGACTTAGACAGAAACCTGGATATTTTAGATGTTAGGGTGCTACTGAAGTATTAATTATTGACTATATTTAAATATATCCTTCTGATAACATAGCCACTTTCATTTGTTGGGATAAAATACTACATTTCTCCAAATCATTTTTTTCTGATGCTTAAGACAGATTTACTCATCAAAATGTCAAAATGTTGTGGTTTTTCCTTTATCTATAACTGTTAGGTATTTTTGTTAGCCTATTTTCTCAGAATTAGTAGGAATACTTTTTGCATGTCCTTTTAAAAAATTGGACATTGTGTGTATGAAGTAGGTTTTAAAATGTGCAGAATCACTTATAACTAGATGAGTAATCCTAATTTTCAGTTGGAGCATTATAGTTTTGTCCATTAAAAATGACACTGGAACCCAGTGACCAATAAGTGTCAATATTAAGAAATTATATTTTAGAGAGGACATGTAAATGGATAATTGTAGTTTCTATATTTGTTATCTATTTGCATATTCTTTAAGTCTTTTAATTTAAAAATATAAAACTGTTTGATTTGTCAGATACTGTATATATTTTTTAATGTTTTTTTCTTATTTAATTTTTTTGGCATATAAAAATACCATATATTACATTAGATATAATAGGAATAGGACTTAAGTAGTAATATGTGAATAATAATCTATGTTATTGATTTGTTTAAAAAATATTTAATGCTAATAGTGCTAAAAAATATTATTCTAGGTCACTAAATTTAAGGTAATTATTTCATTCAACAACTATGTATTTAGTGCCTACTGTGGGCCGGGTCTGTGAGGCAGCAGGGGGATAACTGTGAGCAGACCGAGTAACCTAATGGGCACACCTTGGATGCAGTGACCAGAAAGCAGAATTCAAACGAAGACCAAAGATGGAAAGGTTCAGACTCCAGGAAGATCAGCAGAATAGCTTTCAGACAGAGGAGCAGGCAAATGCAGCTTTGTCTGTAGGAAGACGAGGGTCAGAGTGGTTGCAGTATGATGAGGCAGGGGTGGAGGGTACAAAGCAAGGTCGAGAAGGTGCAAGAAGAGCAATGATTTAGATACTTCTCTGCCATGGCATGAAGCTTGGATTCCAAGGAAAATGGGACGATATCAGAGGGGGGTTGTGATAACAGGAAACTGTTGAAAAGATCGTGATGGTTGAAAAGATCAGGAGGCTGGAGTGCATGCTTTGTGAGAGGGGCCATCAGGGATGGTGGCCTGTACAGGATGGTTTCAGAGTTGCTCAACAGAAGCAGGTGAGTTTGAAAGATATTTCAGGCTTGCTGTGGGTATGGATGTAAGTAGTACGGGAGAGAAGAGTCCTGGATGAGCTCCAGATCTCTGCCTTGAGCACAGACAACCACGAAGGAGGCGCAGTGTGGTGAAGGGAAGAGGGTAATGTTAGCTTTCGACAAAGTATGTGAGTTCTGAATCTGGGGGGCCTTAAGCCTGTTTGTCTGGAGCTAGTAGGAGAGATCTGGAGATGAGCAGCACACTGATGTCATCAGCATCCTGTGCAGAGCTCCAAGGGACAAAACATTGCTGGTCTAGCAAGGGAGGTAGAAGGGGAGCCGGCAGAGCAGAATGGAAAGCCCACTGAGTGGGGCGACTGTGAGAGCGGTGTAGCAGCATGGAGGCTACCAGAAGAGAGAGCTCAAGAGAATACAATCATGGTGATTGCTGTCCGGAAGAGGAGAAAGAGAAGGTTAGGTTTATTAGGTGTTTTTTACGTTTTATTTGTTTAATTTTGAAACTATATTGCTGTTGCTTATATATTGATATTCATTCTAATATTTTTGATTTTTAAAGCCTTTATTAGCCTATATAATCTTTTGAACCTAAGGTGATTCTTTTTAGTCCAGTATGAAAATAGTGACCTTAAATAAGTAATATTTATATATAATTCTTAATTCATGTTTTCCTCAGTTTATCTTATATTACCTTTTTCTTTGAACTAATTTTTTATTAATTTCTAATTATTCTTATTACTTTAAAAAATATTTTTGTACCCTTTTGCCTAATTATCTTCAGAACAACATATCTCTGGACATAACTCTTATATTCAAGTAGGGATTCTGTTTATCTGGGGCCTTAAGCCATTTACATTTACTGTAATTCTTGTTGTATTAGGACTGATTTCTGCTATCTTATTTTATATTTTATATTGAAAATGTTTTCTTTTTGGGCTTTCCTGCTTTCCGTTCAGTATTTTTACATATACTGGTTTGAAATTTTTGAAAAGTTTATAAATTTTACCTTTTTTTGTTACTACTATGGTTACACATAAATTATTAGACAAAATAATTATTTTTATTTTCTATCAGTTTTAAAGCTTACAAATACCTTTGTCTAAATTAGGTAAAGCTATAGCACTTTATAGCTTTCACTTGTTTTTAATTAATATAGATTTACACACAAATACATACGTACATACATATGTATACTTACATATACATAGATATAATTCTTTTACTTTCATTTCTGAATATTTATGGTTATATTTTTATTGATCTCTTTTTCACTTAGATATTTGTTCTTTATTTAGATCTTTATTTCTCATACATTTGTAACTTTCTCCTGGATTTATTTTTCTTCTTGTTGGTATCTTACTGAATATTATATTCAATAAGTTCTTTGTGTATTGATTCTATGGCCTGTGTCCCTGAGACTATCTCTATTTTTCCCTTTCATCTAAATTATAGTTTTGCTGGACATAAAATTATGGGTCCTCTCTCTTTAACAAATTTTTCCTCTATACTTTTTTACTTCAACAACATATTTATGAAGTATTTTGTCAACATGCTATTTACTCGTCTTCTACAGAGTGATCGTTTATGAAGTGGCTCTGTAACCATTTAGAATCTTATCTCTATCTATGATGTTACTGCTTTTTACTATAATGTGCCAAGTTGTGCATTTTTTCACTTACGTGTCTGGATTGGTACTCTCTGTGACCTTTCATCTGAAGTCTTCAAACCATTTTCCCTTTACATTTAAGATAACTTTTCAGTCATTTTTTCAAACATTTCTTTTCTCCCAGGATTCTTGTAATATTGATTTTGTCACTTTGGCTTCTATTTTCCATGTCTTTTGATCTTTATGTCTTTTTTCTATTTATTGCTGCCTATTTCCTTAGAGAGAGCTCCTTAATCTAATATTTCAGTTCAAGACTTTGTTTAGTATCTATTCTCTTCAATATCTATGTTAAGTTCTTTATTGTAGTTTACATAGTTCTTATTTTTTGAAAGTCAGATTATTGAAGTATCTGATCATTTTAGTGTATATTTTTTGGGTTTTGACAAAACATACATTTGTATCACCACCACCACACCCAAGATACAAAATTCTTCCACCAAGTGAAAAAGTTTTCTTGCTCCTTTGTAGCACAGCCTTCCCTCCAACCCCAATGTTGGGCAACTCCTGTTCTTTTCTCTGTCACTATACATTTGCCTTTTCAAGAATGTCAAGAATAGGACCATCCAGGGTACAGTCTTTTGAGTCTGACTTTTGTACTTAGTATAGGCTTTTGTGATTCATCCATATTTTTATATATATATTCAATGGTTCATTTCTTTTTAGTGCTGAATAGGATTCCGTTGTATGGCTGTACCATATGTCAGCCACTCACCAGTTGGTGGCCAGTTGGGTTATTTCTAATTTGGGACTATTACTAATAGAGCTGCTAAGAATATGTGTAAATAAGACTTTGTATAGACATATGCTTTCATTTCTTTTATGAAAAAATCTAAGAGAAATAGCTGAACCAGTGTTTTCTTTTACAGTATTTACCTTTCCAGATGTCTTATTATTTTTCCATGGAATCTCAAAATTCTCTGGGCCTATCAATGAACTTGGCTATATGTACGAGGCATGCATGGAGTGGCAGACACCAAAACCTAGTTCCTAGGATTTTCCAATTCTGGTTAGTTGTCATTTTGGTTTGTTTTTTAAGAGCAAGAGGAGCATGTGCCTCAGAATGTAGAAACTCCATAATATCAACCATTTCCCAATTGCTGCTTCCTCCCTACCCCAGGGACACAGTCCCTCACCTTTCCCTCCCTACACCTCTGCTTGCGACAGTCCATATTCCTCTTTCCCAATAGGTATCTCAGTTGTCATCACTGAGGAAGGGATTGAGAGCTGGCCAGTTGTCCAAACCTAGACTTAACTGTTTCCTTCTGCCCAGCTGGGCTGAAGGAACACCTTCAATTACCCTCACAGTTACTTCCTTTACCATCCTCGAGTTTACTTCCTTGCATGACCCCTTTGCTCTCATCTCTGATGTTGAAAGTGTTGTGAGGTGAGAAAGTAGAGACAGACTATATAAAACAAACAAACACAGCTACTTTGAAATGTGCTGTAAAGGGAGAAGGAAATGGGGTCAGTAGTGGGGTCAAGGAAGACTTTTTGTCTGTTTTATAAAGCTGAAAATGACAGGGGCAAATTGGTATGCTAGTGGGGATTCAGTAGAGAGGAAGGTACTGATTATTACAAAAGAAAGGGGAATACTAAAAGGCAAAAATCCTTTAGAGGCATAGAACCAAAAGCCTAACTCAAATAAGTATACTGAGATAAGAAGCTTGAAATGTCCTTAGTGGTAACAAGACAGAATGTAGAGGAGATGACTCTGGGAGAAAAATATTTTCCCAGCCCAGGGCAAAGTACCTTTAAAACCAAAATCAGTCAAAGGGAGAAATAAAGTGGGAGATACCTGTATATTGCCTACAAGCAGTCGTCCACTTATGCTTGCCCTTGTGTCTTGCAACCCAGATGCAAAAAGGAACCCCACCCAACCTCTCCCATCCAGATAAGCCTTCTCTCCCCCTTGTAATTACCTATTGATATGGGGATGGACTACTTCTCTCCACCCCTTGGAAAAACCTATTGATATGGAGATGCACTAAGGCCATGCAAGAGATTCTGGAAATATTACAATTTTACCCACAGTGACCCCTCCAGAAATCTCACCTCACAATCTACTTGCTCCCGATCTTCTGCAAGGGTCCTTTGTGAGAAAACTGCAGCTCTGTAACCAGACTAATGACATACAATAGTGACAGCAATAAAATCGTGATACCCCTCAAGCTGGAGGATTCAGCTAGGTTCAAAGTCCTCTGCAGATTTAGTCCATAGCTCACCTATTCCACAGGTGGTCAGTAGCTGAACGCATAGGGAGTTCAGAGCAATCACCATACAGCTGCAGCCAGAGGGTGGGTCCAGGCCACAGAGACTATAGAAGAAAATAACCTTAAGGGAGATAAGATACATGTTTTAATGATACCAGCACAGGTAAATCTTGTCTATCAGGTAGGATGCATGCAAGAGAGTGGTACTGTGACAGGACAGTGGCAGGAATGGAATCTTGTTGTGGTCTAGTATGCCAGACTTTCACCCCCCTCCCTGTGGGAGTTACAGGTGGGTCGATATACAGGGCTATGGGAGGTCCATGCACTGGCCATAAAGATGAAACAAAACTTCCCCATAAGATGCTCTTACTGTCTGGACATTTTGGGTACACTACCATGATCTCTGGGGACCACTCTGCTGTTACTCCAGGAACACACAGGTGGCCAGCTTCCAGGCCTTTTTCCCCAAGGTGCCAGAAGGGCCAGCCATCGCTGGGCCATGTGTTGAAATGTCCAGGGCCACGTCCACTCAAGTGTCTCCAGGGTTTAATGCAGTTGGGGCTGGCAGCAGGATGTTGATCTGCCCACCATATCCTGGCTTCAGTAATTCTTCTTTGGTTTGCACATACAGCTGTACAGGAGAGGCAGCGATGTGTGTTAGCATATTCACAGGGCTCAAGGCTCCTTTTCAGGGCTTCTCATTCAGACCTTGTAGCACTGTCCATAAGCGAACTGACCAGCCCCATAGACTATTGGTGTCCAATTTCAGGCCAGATTTCAATAAACCGTTGTACAAATCTATCATGCCTGCCCTGGTAGGGTTATATGGTACATGAAACTTCCACTTTATTCCTAATTGCTGCACACATTCTTGTAATGCATGTCCAGTAAAGTGGGTGCCTTGATCTCTCTCAATCACCTGCCCCTGGCCATAGGCTGCAAAGAGATGCTCCAGGCCCCTCTTGGTGGTTTGCTGATCTGCCCGACATGTAGGAAAAGCAAACAATAGTCCAGTAGCTGTGTCCACACAAGTCATGGCATACTGGTAACCTTCTGATATGGACAGAGGCCCAATATAGTCTATCTGCCACCTGACAAGGGGTATCAGCCCCTCTGCTATTGTCCCATGTGGCTGCAGGACATGGTGTAAGTCCCTCTTAGAACATACAAGGCACTCCTCCCAGGCTCTGCTGGCTTCTTCAAAGGTCAGTGGCAACCCCCACCAATAGGCTACAGCCCACATTGTCTTTTGCCCTGCATGCAACAAATGGTGATATAACCATAGGGCAACATCAGAGGCAGGCTTTCCTTCCAGCCAATGCACCTGGGCCAATGTGTCTGCTTCATCATTCCCTGGGGATGCCAAAGGCCAGTCACATGATATATGGTAACTGTCTTAGTCTGACGAGAGGCCCATATGTCTTGTCACAACTCTTGCCCTCAAAGGGGCTGGTGACCAGCCATCCAGCTGGCAGGGTACCATGTCGGTAGCCACAGGGTCAAGCCCTGATAGATGGCCCAGCTGTCAGTACAGACAACTATAGGGGAGGGTTCCTGGGTGATCATGAGCCATACTGCCTGCAACTCATACCACTGACTGCTCTTCCCCTCTCTGTCCACCAGCCACATTGTCTCAGTCCGAGCATGGAAAGCCACAGCCCTCCACTTCAGGGGGCTGCCCATGGCTGGAGCCATCTGTATACCAAGCACCTTCTGGTATAGGGGCTTTTCCCTCCTGATAAAGATTCTCGGCTACCAGTGGCTCAAAGCAAGTTCTTCCTGCTTTCCACTGGTATATGTCACTGGCCCCAATAAACATTATAGTTCTTCACTTAGGGGGCTGTTGTGGGGGGGCTATGCTGCTGCAAATATGCACCCCATTTGGTCAGTGTAGGTGTCTGTGCCATGCCACTCCATGGCCTTTGGGTTCAGTTTTGCACCCACCCTGTGATGGGGTAGGTGGTCATTACCTTCATTGGAGCTGTTCTGGTGATGGGCTCCATAGCCAGCAAAGCCAGTTGCTTCTCTGTCAGGGTGTACCGGACCTCTGCTCCTTTCTGTATTTGTGACCAGAATACAATAGGTTGGTGTGTCCATTCAAGCCGCTGCCAAAGACCCCATCCATAACCATCTTCAGTTACATGAACATCTATCTCACAGGGCCTTGATGAGTCCATTAAACTCAAGACCTGTACGGCCTTGACTGCCTGCTCGGCAGCAGTAAAAGCAGCTGCACGTTTCATCCCAGTCCCACCTGATGCGCTTTCGTACTAACCAATAGAAGGTCTTCAGAATTTGTGCCGAGTGTGAGATAAACACTCTCCAGTAGCCTGAAAGACCCAAAAACTCTCGTAGTACTGCCACTGTCACAGGGCCTGTAGATGATGCAGCAGTCTAGGAACTGCCCCTTCTAAATCTGTAAGAGAATCAGACATGAGCATGATATCATCAGTGTAGTGATACAACCACACTGTTTGCTGTTTCTTCCATGTGGCCAAGTCCTGGGCTACAAGTCTATGACAAATGGTGGGACTGTGGAGGTATCCCTGTGGAAGGAGAGTGAGTGTCCACTGCTGGCCTTCCCACGTGAAGGCAAACTGTTCCTGGCTTTCCTGTGCTATGTCAATAGAGAAGAAAGCATTAGCAAGGTCCACAACATAATGATATATCCCTAGCTCATGACTGAGTGTGTCCATAAGGGCTGCTATAGAGGGTCAGCAGCATGTAAAGGGAGTGTGACTTTATTCAATTCCCTGTCATCTACGGTCATACACCAGGAGCCATCTGGCTTCTTCACTGGCCACACTGGGGAATTAAAAGGACCATGAGTGGGTTTTATGATGTCCACCTTCTCCAACTCCTGTAGAGTTTCCTCAATTTCCTTGTGTCCTAATTTAAACTGCTTAGTATTTGTCACCCACTGAGGTACAGGAAGAGCTACAGGTGGGTCCTTATGTCCCCTCAGAGCTGCCTTTACCACATGTACCCTCAGTCTGAACTCACCTGTGGTGGTCTGTAACCACAGGCTCTGCAGGATATTGACTCCCAAAATATATTCAGGGATGGGAGAAATGTACACAGTATACTCCTTTGGGGGTAAATGCCCTATCCCCGATGGTATTTGGGCTTTCTTCACTCTAACTGCCTTACCCCCATAACCATCTATCACAGCCGGGGTTCCCAGGAAAATGCTCAGGGTCACCATAATCAGAGAACATTCAGCTCCCGTGTCCACCAGCACCAGGACATGTTATACATTCACAGGGGACCTATTAATTGCTAATTCTACATGTGGCCTCTGGTCCCTACCATGTGCCCCAAGGTGGGGGCCTTGACCTTCCCCTCAGTTGAACTGCAACACCCAATTGTCATCCTGTGGGGGTGAGGGCCCAGGCAGAGCCTGAGTTCTGTCCCCCAGGAAGTCTTGCAGGGACACAGGCTGGACATGGGGCTTTGCCTCTGGCTTCCGTGTCCTGGACCTCAGCAGCTGGAACTGCTGCTCTGGCTTTAATTGGTGCCACAGTTCTAACAAGATCCTATTGGGTTGCCCATGACGTTTTTCTTTCACTACCCTGCCCTTTATCAAATCAACCCACATCTGGGTCCTCGAGACCTTCATGGGGGTCCTTTGCACCTCTCCTTTCAGTTACAGCCTTTACTTATTGTTTCCACTTTCCCCAGGTCTGCTAAAGTATGAGTAGCCTCACTTATGGGCTGCCCTATGTGGAGGGCAAGAATAGTCACCAGGGTGCCAAAGAGAGATGGGAGAGCTGTATAAAGCACCAGGTTTCTCATTCCTACAGTGAGCAACTCCTCATCGGAGCCCTGTGGGTCCATATTATAGATGACATTGTTCATGCCCAGCTCCCGTAACACCTGCTGGAGCTCTGTATATGTTTTCCAGCTAGTGGGTAAGTATGGTAAATCACCCTGATTAGGCCAAACTGTCCTGGTGGCAGCTGTCAGCCAATCCAGAAGGGCCTGATTCCCTGAGGTCTGACAGGCACTTTGTAACTGCTGCCGGAGGGCAGGGTGAGTCATCATGGAAGCCAGTCTATCCATTTCAGAACCTGACATGACAGTGTTTTCCACCCCCATATCCCATGGATGCAAAAGCTACATAAGCAGAGGTTCCAACGGCTTCTGCCGAAATAGGATGCTCATGTCCACCAACTCTTCCTGGGTATAGGGGCAAAGCATGGAGTGCTCCTCAACCTGGGGAGGGGGCTGCTCCTCCTCCTGAGGAGGCTGCTGTTGTTGCGTTTTTATTTTCTTAATTAGAACCAGGTGGGCCTTTAACATGGGAGAGGCTGGTGCCTTGGGTGGTGGCCTCAGCAACAGATTGGCCCTCGGCCCCATCCCCTCATCCTCTCCCGGTGTCTCCTCTACCCTCTCTTGGACTGAAGGCACCACTCTTTCTTCTCCCTCCTCCATGGCCTCCTGCAAAATGGACTCTCTTGCTGCCTCCCCCCTCGCTGCTGCTAACCTATCTTCCAGGAGCAGGACCCGTCTTCTCAATAACTGTCTCTTTTGTAAGGGCATCTCACAGGTCATTGCCCAGCTTCTCCAAGCAATGCTGAAGTGTGTCTCTCTATTGCCTCAGTCTCTCTCTCTCTCTCTCTCTCCTCTATAACCTTTTCTACTATCTCAAGAAACAGACTTCGCACAATCCTAGCTGCTACACGGACACTCAGGGCCTCTGAGCAGTCTTCTATCTCATGGAGGGCTAATTCCACAGCTTCCGGTGTCTCCACCCTTCCCCAATTCTGGGGAAGACCCCACTCCTCTAGGAGGTGCTTTACCCTAGAATTCCCCATTAGGGACTCTCCAACCGGAAGCTGCACAGATAGGGGCCTTCAAGGTAAACTGCATCCTCCACTGCTGCAGCTACTGGGCCTCGCCACCATCTACAGTGGGGGTTCCGGGTATTTCCCCGCCATTTCTAGGGACAGCCTACCCAACGGTCGCACCCATGAAGACAGTTTTCAGGTTCAGAGGTCCTGCCGACTACTGCCAGATGTATCTCCAGGGGGAAATATTCTCACAGCCTGGTGCAAAATACCTTTGAAACTGAAATCAGTCAAAGGAGAAATAAAGTGGGAGAAACCTGTTTGTTGCCTACAAGCAGTCGTCCACTTATGCTTACCTGTGTCTCTTGCAACCCGGCTGCAAAAAGGGACCCCATCCAACCTCTCTGGTTCAGATAAGCCATCTCTTCCCCTTGTAATTACCTATTGATATGGAGATGCATAAGACCAGGTGAGAGATTCTGAAAATATTGCAGTTTTACCCACACAGATACAGATATAAATATGTTTCTAGGTCAATGTTGGGAAAATGAAGAATTTTATAATTAATAACTCTAGTTATTTCATAACTAAATCTTTCAGTGAAGAAAGTTTTAAGATTATTAACTGAGACTAAGGAGGGACAGTGTGATGGGGAAGAGTTTGAAAAGTTGAAGAAATATGTATTTTGCTTTAAATTCTTCTCCCATTTTTTTTTTAAATCCCTTGCATTCAGGCTTTAGCCACTGTGCTGTCCAAACTACTTTGTACAAGGTTCCTGAACTCTTCCCCATATAAGCACAGCCCTGATCTGAACTGACATATTAACAGAATTGGGGACATTTTATCAGTCCTTCCTGTTTCCTATACGTTCCTCTAATGCTTTCCTGGACACCACATTCTCTGTTTTTCTTCTACCTCATTTGTCAGTGTTATTTCTTAGTCCCCTTCCCTGATGCATCCTCTTCTTCCCAAACTATTAATACTGGAATGTTCTAGGGCTCTGTCCTTGAGCTTCTCATTCCTCTTTACATTCATTCTTTGGTGTTCTCACTACATTTCATGTTTTGAAAACCAAGAATATAGGGACATCTCTTAACTTTATATCTCTAGTCTAGGATTCTCTCTCAAACTCCAACCTCCCAATTACTTACTCTTCATTTACATTTAGATTTCTAAAAAATGAAATCTAGATTTCCTCCCACAAAAATCATTTCCATATCCTGCCTTCCCATCTCCTTGGATAGAATTTCAATCTTTTATTTGCTCTAGGCCAGAAACTTTGGTGTCAAGTTTTATTCTTCTCTTTCTCTCACATTCTACATCTTTTCCACCAAAAATACATGTAGAGTGTGATTATTCCATACCATCCATACTACTGAGCCATCCTATTTTGCTGGAAAGTACAATAGCCTTTTTCCTATATCCTTGCCTCACTATAATCCATTCTCAACACATCAAGCAGAGAGATCCTTTCAAAGCATAAGTCAGATTATGACTCTCTTCCACTTAAAACCAGCAGTGCCTATGCATCCCTCATGTATAAGCCGAAGTCCCTACAGGACCCTGATGTGGCCTCTCAGATCTGGGCTCCCAGCATTTCCATAAACTGCTCTCGTTTCTCCTCTTTGGTCTGTTCCGGCCCTGCTCACTTAGGTTCTGTGCCTTGAATATGCCAGGCATATTCCTGCCTTAACACATTTAGTTTTTTTCAAATCACTTGTATCATTTTTTACAGTTTTTTGTTCCCTGTGAAAATTTGAAAGCTTAACTTTCGTCTCAAAAAATATGGTTAAGTATGGTTGTTTTTCAGTCTGGTTCTAAGAAAACAAATTTCTGCATTCTGGGTGGGTCTTTTTGGTGGTTCATTATTTCTGCTTGTTCTTACCCACCTGGTCTTCCCTTCTTGTGTATCTGAATCTTACTGTGTGCTTAAAATTTATTTTTGAAAATGTATTTCTAGAAATTATTTGAGGTTTCAGATGATACTATCTTCCTAAAGAGAGTTATTTCTTTGCTTCTGTCAGCCACCATCAGTACTAGCAAAGGATCACTTAATTTAAACTTTTGAGAAGATTTTTTCTAAACAGTCATTTTCAATGACTAGAGGCCAAGCAGATTACCATACGACTGCTAGATCAATCTTGTCTGGGCAGGTCCTGGATTCTTACTTCTCTCCCTCTACACCTCTGAGACTGTCAAAAGTTAGGATCAGCTTCTCAAGTGACTCATTTGCAAACATCCTCAGGTCACAAGCAGGTCTCAAATGCTTGACTCCTCTCTTCACATTCACATCTGTTCCTTATCTTGCCCACAAATTCTTCAATCGCTTATTTGCACATCAGTGCTTTTAATAAAACAATATTTTAACTTTGTTTTCAATATTTCACCCATCTTTTTTATTTTCTATTATGGAAGGATTGCTCTGAGTCCTCTAGACACCATTCTCAGATGTGGAAATCTACTTTAAGAACTTCAAGCTTGTTCTATCTTGTTGAAATGCTTTTTATCTAGATACCTGCATAGCCAACTCCCTCACCTCCTTCAAATCTTTGCTCAAAGGTCACCTTCTCTAGACTGACCATCCCTTTTGAAATTGGAAGATCTCAGGGTTCTTGACCTCTTTCTTTAACATCTAGGTTGTCCAAAAAAAGCATAACATATTTGGCAGAAGCAAAGTTTCCTTTGAAAGATTGTATTCCCCTGGCTTCAAATTATTTCTTCTCTTCTTTTTCACTGCATTTATCATCTTTTAACATTTGGTGTAATTTACTTATGTATTATTTTATTCTTTATCTTGTATCCTGCTGTAAGCGCGGCAGGGCATCTTTGTCTGTTTGCTGCTAAGTCTGAAGAATGTAAAACAGTTCCTTGCACACAGTAGATGAATGAATCAGATAGTCATCTCATCTGAGAAAGTGGGAAAGTGCACCTACAAGAGAAAACTGACTCTTACTGGGCAGTATTGAATGCCCATTTGAAGTTGATAATCATTTGTCTATAATGAAATAAATGTGGTTGAGAGAGAGTTTCCTGAGCAATGCTTTGCTCCTCAGCTAAAGAAAATCGATGATTAGGTCCATCCAGGTTCTTTTGTTTGTTTGTTATTTTTTCGTTTTGTTTGTTTGTGTGTTGAGATGAGTTTGTTACAAGGAGAAAGAGAGGTAAGTGAAATTAAGGTATTAAAATGACAGAATATGAAATACGTATAAGTGAAGAGGTAATAAAACCAGAATGGAGTTGGTAAGGCTCATTGATTTTGCAGTCTCAATGATGCCAAAGAAATATTGCACTGAGGATGTTTGAGATGAAAAGATGGTTGATAGGAGGTAGACTTCTGATACTAAGATGTTAAAAATTGAAATTCCAGAGATTTCCCATTTTATTTGTGAAGGCAAAGTGTAGGGATGTTGGAGGGGATGACTGAAATGGAGTGGATAAGAATATCTTTGGAGTTGAGCAGCTCAGATTATTGAGAGGATAGAGATTTCTGTGAGAATTTTGAAATAGCCAAAAATTCTGTGAGGATCTATTGTGATCCATGAATGAGCATCATCAGTAAATAAGGCAAATATTACCCTAAAAGCTGATAGATAACAGCAAGGAAAAATATTAAAGTGATACAGTTTAATGAAATAGTTTTCAAAAGAACAGGGAGTTTTGTATAGAAAAGAGGGTATAATGGTTAGAAAGTCTTACTAGGAAAAAAGGTGAACACATTCCAGAAATGGAATCTTTTAGTGTTTTCTTGCTTTCTTCAGTAGTATAATTATTTTTATTTTCATATAGATGCCTACAACTCTTCCAAGAGCAGCTGGTCGAGAAACCAAATATGTAAGTCCCTTCATAATTATACATACTGCTTTTTTAATGGGTGCATGTGTATGCTTTGGAGGGAATTCAATTAAACAGTCATTTAAACTGAATTAGTTCATTTTTTCATAAGTGGAAAGGGATAGGGTGGTATGATTGGTCCAGATGTGGAAAATTAGGTTATACCAGGTAAGTTTATTGAATAAATTTCTTCTTAAGTGAGGTTTAATTTGATTAGGTTGCCTAAATAAAATGGAACTCCAACACCTGCTTTCTGTCTTTCTAATTATCAAAGCTTAGATGACATTTTCATTTTTGTAATGCTTTATTGTGTTTATTATAAAACAGCAACTCACATACTTAAACCATTAAGATTTGTCTATTTCTATAGGATTTCCAGTTTAGTTGATTTTGATTAATTTGTTGCTTTCCTGCATTTAAATTATTATCAAATTAACCAGTTTCATTTATGAGCAAAAATAGATTAATAAGGGATATGTAGATACAGACTCACACACTTGATTCAGTTAATTATGGGAGCTGGCTTTAACTATCTCAGATGTACACGCACTCCATTCCTACTCTTTATTCACCTATAATCCATCACGTGGCCAACTTTTGCTTCTGACCAAAGATATTCTAGTAGAAATAAAATTGTCTCCGAAGCCAGCAAACTATTCCTTTCAAATTATCTTATGTTTTCTAATATGTAGTATTCATTGTCATAATAAAAAATAAATAGTTCTTAAGTGTATATTTTGTGATATCTTCTTTGCAATTTATATATTTCTGTCTTCATCCAAATCTCCCTAAGGCAAAAAACAAGCTGGGTGAAATAACTGAATTTATCCCATTCAGGAAACAATGTTTAGATGGTACGGGTAGGAACACTGCTTAGAGAATTTCCTAGATGCTTTCACTGCTATTTTTTGTTATTATTGGAAGCCATTTGGAGTAGTTCTTCAAAGAATGGAGGCATTTCATAGGTTTATCCAAGTTTAAATCACAGTTTTGCTGCTTGCTCACTGTCTGATCCTTGAAAATCACTTAATTTTTTTATGCCTGAGTTTTTTCATCTATAAAACCGGGATACTTGCATATGATATATCTGATATGGCACTAATACCTCAAACACATAAAGAACTCATACAGCTCAACACCAAAAAAAACAAATAACCCCATTAAAAAATGGGCAAAGGACCTGAATAGACTTGCTTCCAAAGAAGACTAATGGATGGTCAATAGGTGCATGAAAAGATGTTTCTAATCATTGTTAATCATCAGGGAAATGCAAATCAAAACCACAATGAGATATCACCTCACACCAGTAAGAATGGCCACTCTCCAAAAGACAAAAAATAACAACTGTTGGTGAGGATGTGGAGAAAAGAGAACCCTCCTACACTGTTTTTAGGAATATGAATTGGTCCAGCCACTGTAGAGAGCAGTATGGAGGTTCCTTAAAAAACTGAAAATAGAAATACTATATTACCCAACAATTCCACTTCTGGGAATTTTACCGGAGAAAACAAAGTCACTGATTCAAAAAGACATATGCACCCTTATGTTTATTGCTGCATTATTTACAATGGTCAAGATATAGAAGCAACTGAAGTGTCCATCGATAAATTAATGGATAAAGAAGATGTGGTACATATATAAAATGGGATATAATTTAGTCATAAAAAGAGAAATCCTGCCATTTGCAACAACATGGATGGACCTAGAGGGCATTATGCTCAGTGAAATAAGCCAGGCAGAGAAAAACCGCTATATGATTTCACTTATTTGTGGAATCTAAAAAACAAAACAAAACAAAACACAACAGAAACAGACTCAGACATAGAGAAGAGACTGGTGGTTGCCATAGGGAAAGGGTTGGGGTGGGTTGGTGAAATAGGTGAAGGGGATAAAGAGGCACATAATTTCCATTATAGTATAAATTAATCACAGAGATGAAAGTACAGCACAGAGAATATAGTCAATAATACTGTAATATCTTTCTATGTTGACAGATAGTCACCATATTTATAATGGTGAACATTTAATAATGTAGATAACTGTTAAATTGATATGTTGCATACTTATAACCAATATAATATTATATATCAACTATACTTCAATTAAAAAAAATCGGGGATACTAGTATTTGGTTGGCATAGATTTATATTGGTTATTGTATGAAAAGCCCTTCCTATAGTTCTGATACTCAGGAATTGCTCAATAAATAATTGCTCTTCCCTTTTTTCCTCTGCTACTACTCCATCTACGCTTCTCCTCTTTTTTTTCCTCCTACCTATGTTGGAAAGACTAGAAGCACCACGATTTAGCTGAGTTTCCTTAATTTTTTCAGTTGAATACAAGAAAAGAAAATTTCCTAAAGATGTTTTTAGTCTTTCTGTGACTAACACACTCTACAAGAGCCAGACAAAAGGAAAAGTAGCCGGAGTTTTTTGCTCTCTTACCTTCCTTTCCCATCTATTCCTACCTTTCACCAAAATGCCTCTAAATTTAGACTCATTTTCAATAAGGTGCGGAAGGCTGTTGCTTCTCTCTCCTCTCCCCTCCACTTCTCCTGTGCTTAATTTGATAGCAATTGGAGTAATTCTGGAGGGGTTGATTCAATCCCGTAAATTTATTTCAAGTTATTTTTCAATCCGTTATCAGACTGAATTAAAGTAGGTTAACATTTGCCCCAAACTTTGTGAGAGCATTGAATCCTTCAAAGCTAATATTGAATCATCAGGTAGATTTAGAACGACTAGAACAAATATAAACTCTGATTCACAGAAGATTCTTGACTTTGATTAAATTTGGTTCCTTGACTGAGAAGCTTTATTTTTTTCTATTTTTTTTATTTTTTCACTCTCTTACAACATGACATTTGAATTGTTTTTTGTGACACCTCAAAAATGTCCTTGTGTTTTGGAAGACTGTAAGGGAATTTGATGGTGGAATGTAAAAACCAGTTCTTTGGTGCCAAATCATAGGGAAGTCACACTTGTAAATATTTGGCTGCAGTTTGACATTTACCAAGTGATGTCTGATACATTTATTTTGAGGATAAAAAGTAAAATTTTAGAGCAGAAGTCCTCCTTAGCTCTAAGCCTTAATCTTATGTGAACAATGTATCTTAAATACTGTATGTTCTGATTTTCAGAAAAGAATGACATTCTGATATTTTTTTCTAGGAATTCTGGTATTCCTACTTACTGAGTTATGAGAAGCCTCACATTAAATATGACTTGAATAGCTTTCATTCAATTAATTAATCTCTCACTATATTTTTCTCCTTTTCCCATGGAAACTGAGAATAAAACTGAGAAGTCCATAGACTTTAACAATTTAATATTCCACTATTGCTCTTCAAAACTTTGAAGAAAGGCTTCTCCACAGTCTATACCTGTTGGGACTCTGTGTGTTACTGACTTGGTACATTCTTAGACCCAAAAGCAAGAATCACACAGTTTACCAACTCCTGAGCCACAGAGGAAAAAAGGGAAGGCTTAAATTAGAGCCAAGAAAAAGAATTTTCTTTCACTTGAGTATATCTTCAGAAAATTAGCATAGGCCACTCAAATTCCCTATTTCTGGGGGGTTCTTTCACATATTATAGTACATAATCTGTGAATCAGGACTAGTAGAAAATGTAGTCAGTATCTTCTAGCTCTATTATTCAATTTTCCACTGTTGTTCATTGGTTCAAAAAATATTTATTGAGTGCTCACTGGGGAGTCCCTGGGGTGAGACAGATGAACAGAACAGCAGGCTCCTATTTCTGAAGCATGCAAGAGGGGAGATAGTAAACAATCACAATGGTAAATGAGCAAGATACTTCACTGTAGAAATAAGTGGATTGCTAACAGGATAACTGGTTGATGGTAAAACAAATTTATGAAGTTGTCAGTTTTCAATGTGTCAGTGTGTCCATTGGATTTCCAGTTTTCCTGGCTTGGTCATAATGTTTTTATTAAATAACAAGAAACTGTATAGCTAATTCTTCTTTATGGGGCCTTTAGTAAAAGGCTTACTTTTCTCCATTAAAAAGAAAACAATCAATCCAAAAGAATTAGTTTCCTTTTCTTACTCTTTAGCACATATCGTCACATTTCACACAGTCCATTTTTTAGGGTAATCCACATGCCGTAAAAGTACCATCAATTCGGACTGATTAAAGTCAAGGTTTTCTTTAATTCATGGTGTGCTTGAATTGCAGGTTATTTTAAAGTAACTTAATTAAAGTTCCCTTAAGTGTAATAAAACTTAAACTAGGCTAACAACATGTAGAGGTCACTGGTGAGATTGATTAATTTATCAATATTTCACTTGATCATTTTTAACAGATGCCAAATTCAACAATAATAATAGCTAACGGTTTGAGCTCTTACCTGGCAAATAAGGTGTAACTATTCCATTTAACCTATACCAGTCCTATGAGGTGGGTATTATTATTTCAAAATCTCCATTTCACACAGGAGAAAACTGTCTCAGAAGTCACAGAGTAGGCAAAATCCAGCCCAGGTCTTCCTCAAGTCAAAGGCCCTGCCATTTATATTTATGTGAACTTTAAAGAAGCTGGGAATTGTTTGTCTTCCTTGAATATTTTATCCATTAGGATTTATATTTTGGTCCCAATTATTTCTTCATGCCCAATAACCTTCAGTTTAAGCTTTGAATGAATAATTTCATATTTGGTGACAACATCAAAAATGGCAATGTTTACTATATTTGTAATGTTTTACATCACTTGCTTATATGTATTAACTCACAATTTATCAGATAATGTGTACAGGTGATTGTTTCTCATGACACTCATTTTTAAAGAGTTTCTTTCTCTGTATGTAAAGGAATGGATTTTCTATTTAAATTTTGATTTCATTCTCTTTTCACTCTATTGTCATCGGAGGGGGTCACTTTTTTCTTTACATTATGCTTGTCTTTGTAAATATTTATTACTTTTAATTAACTACTACCATATAATTTCATTTCATTCCTGTATTTCAAAATCACAGTATACTTTCTTAATAAAGAACAATCTCAGAAAATATGTCAAGTATTTGAAACTTTTGCTAAGTTATCAAAAAATCCTTATTTGGAATCACATTCTGTTGACAGAATCTTATTTCATAAACTGTCTACATTTCACAAGTTACTCTAAGTGCCAGAGAAATAACAGAGACAGGCTTATTGAATATTGTATAGTATACAAGTAAGATCTCTTTTTAATGAGCTTGAGGGACAGAAAAATGTCATTACAATGGAAGCATATTGCTTTCAAAATATCACAATATATTAAAAAATGTGCCAAACTTTATTAAGACTATTCCCCTCTATACATACAGATATTCAAATAAAGGTCACCATCTCCCATTTAGCCAGCTCACACCCTCTCCTTGTTGCTATGCTTGGAGGTGTTGCTATGCGGGTGTTTCAGCGTGATGTGCGTGGATGTAGTCATAGCTCTTGGGTAAGAGATGACTTGAATCTATTCCACTTAAATGCAAACCTGGCTCCAGATATGCTTCCATAGGATGTGACCAGATGACTTATAGGAAGAGTTTGTGAACAATTTAAGAAAGAAATTCCACTCTATTGATCATCCTCATTTATTTCATCTTTCTGTTGTCCAGAAATAGTTCCCAAGTATGTTCGTATGAAAGGGGATGAGGAAGGAATGGAGATAATTATCTGGGTTTGGCTAAATGAGGAGGAAGAGAATAGAGCTAATGAAATATCTTTATGACCTGTATCTTTCTCATCATTATTTTAGACTTTACCAAACACGAAGTTGCCATATTTCAGCCAAGCATTCCCCTGACTTGATCTTTTATTTCCTCATTTGCACAGATAAACTATGGCTGCCACTAGTCACTATGCTCACGTGCTCTGCCTACCAATTATGTTCTTGACAAGATGGAATCATCATTCTATAGCTTAGAGGGTCAACCTTCAAATATCTGCAAATCTACTTTTTATATTTAGTTCTTTTGGAGATACACTGCTAACTTATAAAATGGCTTTTAATAAGATACTCATACAGGGTAAGGTTTAAAGGGTGTTAGAGTAAACAGTGTTAAGCAAGAAGCATGAGACCTCACAATGTATCTCTATGGCTTTAGTGCCTAATATTCTTAACTTGGATCAGTTCTTTCGAGTAGTGCCTTAGTATACAAATAACAAGAATGTTTTTTAGGTTAAGGGTAAGACAGTGTTTTATCATTTTATATTTCCTCAATGCCAAGCTCAGCAATGATTATTAGGTGCTCGGTTACTATTTTAAGTTTTGTCTTCCTGCCTATCTGAAGATCGGTCTTGCCTGGGAGAAATAAGGTGCTTCAATTAACACTATCACTAATTGGAGTTCTTTGGGGCTTAAGAAAAGGAAACTCAGGGACAATTAGAGTCAACAGAGAGAAGGTGGAAGGGAAACATTTTAGTGATTTTGAACTGAATGTTATGTTCAGGTGCGAGGGATGTGACTGCTGAGAGGGAAAAAAAAAAGGCCAGAGTGGAAGTGTGGAGGGCAGAAGGCAAAAGCAATCATTCAACACTTCTTATCTGTACAGTCTGATGTTGTCCCAGTTGCCCAGGAGGGTATCTGCTAGTGTGATGCCACCGAAAAGGACATGTGTCAAACATGGGGAAAAGCTGCTGATGGCAGGGAAATGCTTTCTCCAAAGCTGGACTGCTGCAAGTGGTGGCCTTGTGTAACAATTTATTTCCCCAGTGGACTTCAAATCCTCATTTCTTTCCTTAGTCTTTCACCCTTTTACTTTCTATATAACCTAACCCTTTAATCGAATAAGAAATTTTGACTTTCACAATTTTTGGACTGCTCTGTTTGTTTTTAAGGTTTTTTTTTTCTCCCTATGATAATATACTAGTTAAAATGCCCCCCTCCTGTTCTCTTACTTTCCAGTCTTTTATAAGTAAAATCATGTCCGGGGCTGTAGAATATAGATGATGGGATTTTGTTTCACACAAGCCATTATTACACTCATCTTTAATGCTGTTCTTCGGCATGAATCAAAAAGCAGAAAACAAACAATTTCAGACACAGTCTGAGAAGGGCTGCAGGGTCCTCATCGTTATGTTTGGTGAGTCACAATCCTATATGCTTGGCGATGCCTTAGAACCACCAAATTTTCAGTTTTTGGTCATCTTTCATCTCTCAGAGAGTAAAAACAATACTGACACATCTAAAACAGCCCTGAAGATATTTTCAATTTTAAATATAATAGAAATATCTTAGCAACACAATTTCATCATGTTTTAGCCAAGTGTATTTGTAATCAAGCATCTGTTTTTTGGCCACTTCCCCATCAAAATTGAAAGCTGGATGATGTGGAAGTTTAGCCTCCCATTGAGATGCAGAAATTCTTGATAAAATATAACTATGAAAATATATATGTAACCCAACCTAAGAATGTAAGAGAAGTGTCTGAGTGACAGAAGTGAAATGGAAGCTCTAAGTGGGGGAGTGTTAAAAAGCTACTGCTCTGGTAGAACATAGATACATGAGAACGTACGTGCTAGCAGCCAGGAGCTTAGATTTTAACTTTCACTATATAATAAGTCTAAGACCTGTGAATGCATCCTTTGTGTCCATCTGGGACCTAGAAGGCTGCATTGTCCATGAAGCATGGAATAGAAAAAGAAATCCTTCCACCCTCTATACTCATGATGATGAATTAACAAGAAAGTGAAACTTGAAGATATGGAGATCTGCCATGATATGGAGATTTAGGTTAAGAATATCAGGGTGATGAAATAAAATGGAAACTGGTTTGGAACCAGTGAAAGAAATGCCTCTGGTCCCCACAAAGGCAAATGTTAAACATATTGTGGGGATGGTTTTCTAACCCAGGGCATCTCAGACCGCTACAGAAATCATCACCAAAGTTACCCTGACTGAAGCTGAGCTCAAAATAAAAAATAAAAGCCATAAAATGAGTAAAGAACATCATAGGGGAGAGGCATGAGGAAGAGTCAGCAGATATAGGAAACTGGAGATTTAGCAATGTGGAATTACAGTAAAATCTGGAATGAATTTATAAGTATATTAAAAATGTTGAAATAGCCAAATGGGATTTAAGACACCATTAAAAAGATATGAAAAAAAAACAGAATTTCTGGAAGTTAAAATCAAGTCATCAAAATATAAAATTCAATTGTCATGTTAATTGTATTAATGTACATTTGAAGAAAAATGAAGATAACTGTCAGGCTGATGTGCAGAAACCATCCAGAATGCAACAAAAAGAGATAGAAAATACAAAGGGAATTTTATAGAAATTGAGAATGGATTGAGAAGACCCAACATATATTTAACAGAAGCTCCATAAAAAGAGATCAGATACAATGGGAGAAAGGCAATATTTGAAGAGCTATTCATGGAGAGGTTTTCAGAGTTGAAGCGAGATACGCACACTCAGAATGAAGGAATATACCAAGCCCCCCAAAAACGATACATAAAAATAACATCCTAGACACATCATAGGAATAACATAATGTCATGGAGAAAAATCTTAAATGTTAATCAAAGGATAGAGAATCCAGTAAGTCATGATGTTTAAACTGAGCAATAACAGAAGCCAGAGCAATAATATCTTCAAAATGCTTTTTTAAATTGAAATATATTTTCTATACAATATTATATTGGTTTCAAGTATACAACAGTGATTCAACAGTTACACACATTATTAAAATCCTAATGCTGAGAGATAATAACTTACTACTCTAGAATTCTATGTCCAGTTGAACTTTCATTCAGAAACAAGGAAAAAAATATTTTTTTCAGACTAAGTCTAAGACATGAGATCTGGAAAAATGACCAAAGCATTTATTTCAGTAAAAAGGAAGCTAAATCCAGATAAAAGGGGGGAAATTCAGGAACCAAGCCTGAAGAAACAACATTAGCCTCCTCTTTAATTTAAAACAATTTTAAAAACCAAATCAGTTTCTTTCCCAAATCATGAAAACTCTGTTATATTTTTCTTTATATAAAGATAGTTTAAGGAAACATCTGTTTTTTTGTTTCAACTTGCTGTAAACAAATATAAAAATCCAACAATACTGGTACATTTAAGTAAAATGTGGAGTATATAGAAAATGAAATATTATATCACCTTGAGGAATTTTTAATGTCTTGTGATACTGCTTATGCTAATATGGTAAGGAAAGTCAACATACAAAACATATTCGCTATTAGGGGAGCTGAATAAAAATGTATAGGTAAATATTGTAAGGTAATGCACCTAAAGGTTCAAATCATTTTTTGATGGTATAATGATATTTTCCCTCTTGCTTTATAGTTTAAAAAATCCTGCAATGGACATGTGTTCTTTAATAGTAAAAGAAATTCACAATACATTATTTTACTAAGTTGTGAATTTCATTCATTAACCACCGTCTTCATTATTGTGCAGGCAAACCTCTCCTCACCATCTTCTGCAGTATCTGAGAGTCAGCTGGTACGTATGCTCTTAGTCATAGACCTTCTTTAGAAATTTCTGATCTAAGATAGCTTTATCTGAGTCAAAGTGAACCACGAATAAGTTTATTCCATATAAGTTTATTTGCTACTTGTCTAATAAAAGTTTGCTAATGCTTTACTACAGCTAATGATGGTTGTTTTGGAGGCTACAAAAATGCAGAAAACCATATATAGATTCTCTTCTCCAGTAACTAGTATCCTAGTAGTATTGTGAGAATAGACTGGGTGGGGTCAGAAGCAAGAAACTATTGGAATTTAGAGAAAGAGGGTGCTCACTTCCTGATGGAACAGATCAGAAAAGGGTTCAAGGAAACGGTCATGTTTGATAATGTAGAGTAGGTTCTGCACTTTAGGAAATGGGAAGTGAGACATTTCAGACAGGAGGGTTAGGGTCAGCATGTAAATGGTCTAGATTAGTGATAAGCAATGGAAACATCATGTGAACTACAATGCAAACCACATATGTAATTTAAAATTTTCTAGTGGCCACATTAAAAGAGTGAAAAGGCATAGGTCACGTTAATTTCAATAATATCTATTATTTAATGATATATAAATATTATCATTTCAACATATAATCATTATAAATGAGGTATTTCATATTCCTGTTTTGGGGGAAGTCTTTGAAGTCTGCTGTGCATTTTATATTTTATATTTAAGTTTCAGTTCAAAGTAGCCACATTTCAGGGACTCAACAGGGAGGCTAGTGGGTACTGTGTTGGATAGCTCAAATCTAAACTCTAGAATAAAAATTTGATTTTATATAAATATATGATATGTAAATGTATTACATATAAATATATAAATATATAATAGATTTGATTATATATATAATATATATTATATATAAATATATAATAGATAAAAATTTGATTAAATAGAATTTCTTTTAGTGTTTTCTATTTCTTATTCTTACAGTGGTTAGCAAACTGAGACCATGAAATAAGTCACCTAGTTAGTACTAGTTAAAATTTTTCTTTATATCTATATCTTAATTTTTGTCGTTTATAATTATAAACTCCTGAACAATAGGCCCCTTCAGTAAAATTAATAAACATTTCTAGTAGAGCAATTTGAGATGTTAAGAAGACAAAAATCACTGTTTAATGTTGATTTTTTTCTGCTTTTTAAGTAATTGTTTTGGTGTCCTACATCTGTAGCCCACAAGTCATCTTGTCCTTATCATGCCAAACTGACAACAATATTCTTATTTGTAATTCCAAAAAAGTGTAGGTTGACTCTTAAAATAGCCTGATTCAAGCAAACTGCTTGGGTGTGTTGGTGTTTATACAAACAGTATACAAGTGACGTGTGTGTGTGTGTAATTTTAGTGTCAATGGCTTTAGAACAGCGGCTGGGCGTTTAGTGTAGTTGAAAGAATGCTGGACTGGGAGCCAGAAGGGCCACCTTCTTCTTCCTGCTCTGACACTAACTACTGGGCCGACGATGGCAGATAAGTTACTAATCTGGGAGTCTGGGCCTCAGTCTCCTAAACGAACAGTGAGGGCAAATCCATTACATACTTTCCAAGCCCCTCTAGGGCCGTGAGTCCATGATTCCTAACAGTCACGTGAAGGAGTTCCCGTGGAAACCAACACAGCAGAAACATAATGACGCCAAAAGGTTTACCACTTTAGACATGGAAATATTACTACAACAACTTCTTGAGAGTAACGTGCTAAAATCAAGAATATTTTTGATATCTTCATCTGTAATTTCACTCAGCATAGTATACAAAATACAGATTTTAGGTGTTGAATGAGTGTGGGTCTGTATTATCAGACTGACATATATATATATATATATATATTCAGTTCTTGGCTTAATAGTTTAAAATGCTATTTCAAGGAGGCAGATATATACATAATGACTTCATAAAATGAGATACAGTAAAAAGAGCTCATTTGTAAATATAATAAATAAGCCACAATGCCTAATAAAATAATTCTATGAGCTCTGTGTTCTACAGGCAGAAAAATACAAAGCATTACTTCGACTGACCTTGATGATAATTTCTTTGCATTTTCTTTAGACTTTTTCTCTAAAGAGTTGAAGAAATTTCTTGGCCAAGTTTTAAATTAAGTTTTAATCCAAGAATGCCCCTGAGATACAGGCTAGGTTTGTGCAGGGATTATTATAAAGCAAGCTTATCACCCAAAAAAGAATATCTCTTGGATTGATTCAGTTCAATTCAATCACTTCAACTTCTGTTTCATAACCTTGACCCTGTATTTACATTACCCAGGAATGGAATAGCATGGATATAATTGTATACAAGGGAATGTTTATGGCATTTGCTTCCTTAAGGATTTATTATAAATCCTTAAATTTATTTTATATCCTTATATCTACTTATATATATATTATATTAATATATTATTATAATAATATTATTAATTTATTATAGATCTTTAAAGAGTAATAGTTTTACTCTTAGGTAATGTAATTTATGAATAAAATTTTATATATATTTTTCATTTTCATGAATGAATTTCCAATATTCACCATTGCAAACTCTCTTCAGGATTAAGTTCTGAGTAATTTATGTTAATAGGAATGACTTTGAAAAACAAAACTATGTGTGTATATATATATATATATATATACACACACACACACACACACACACACACACACACACACATATGTGCATGTGTTTATAATAGATACATATATACATATATAGAAACTGTATGACAGGTAATTCTAATATATTGCTTTATATATGTGTGTGTGTGTGTGTATAGTACATACAAATCAAAATTATTGGGAACATGATTGATTATAGTTAAATCATGTAAGTAAATATTGTATGTTTTATATAAAATAAGCAGTAAAATTACTTGACTCCTATTTTAGGGGAGAAATATAATAAATCGATTGAAGTAAAAATATATGATCAATGACTGTGGTAGCACAAGGTCAATACAGAAGCCAGTTGCCTTTGAGATTTGGCTTTTTAAGGATAGATCACTTTTTCATACCTTTTCTTTCTAACTTGGCTAACCTATTTGTTTACATTGCCACTGTGCCAATGCCACATTGGAAGGAAGAAAAGAAACAGGACTGTGTCCCTTACTTTTAAGATATTTCCGTTGTTTAAAAACTTTCCATGGTCTAGAAGCCAAATTATTTAGTATTAATAGGTTCAGGGAGACTTTATGAAACTAGTTCACCAATCCAAGCTTCAGTTTCTCTTCTTCTATTAAAGAACATCACCGTACATCAAAACTGTGCGGGAGCTTGCAGATGAGGGCATTGGAAATACCCATCTGTGACATGGAGTTTGGAATAACTCCTTTGTCAGCCTGAGGAGCTTGTTGTAAGGCTCACATAGCGTATGTGAACTTGTAGCCCTAGGTATATGGGAGATGTTATTATTGCACACACAATGTCCAAAACATTATCTCTGAGATAATGTAAGTGGCCATTCTTACAGATAAAGAAACAGAGGCTCACAAAATTTAAACAGATGATCTAAGATCACAGTTAGTGGTCATTCTGTGTGAATTTCAAAAGGAATCCTTCTGAATTTTAGATAATTCAAGGAGAATACAAAAAGACTGGAGAATTTGGAAAGTCTATGCAAGTGTGATCTTCACTGGGAGCTTCCCATAAGGACCCCGTGCTGGTGCTGGTGTTTTTTGCATTGCCTGCCAAATACGAAGGGGAGGAGACTGGGTGGGGGTCAGTTAGGGTGTTGAAGTTTTATGTCTGTGAAAATGCTTCCCCTTTGGTAATAAAGGAAGCAAAGGAAAGGAAGGACCTAGGATCTAGGTTGAACCTTCACTGAGCTTTCCTAATTCCTAAATGAGTTATGACAATATTAACAGAGGATGCTGCCATCTTTTTCTCTGAATAAGAAAACAGGTTGGGCCCCATAAAATAATAAATGCTGATCTTCCTTGGTGGTAGGTGGGGAACCTGGTTTAGAAGACATTTGGCTTTTGCTTTTAAAATTTTCATGCCATTACAAAATGATCATTGTTACCTAAAATGGAATACTGAATCTGGAGAGTACAAAACAACCTAGACTTAAAAAATAATCCACATGGCTGTATATAAGTAAAAGCTGAATGCTGCTTACTGGAATTCTATAAAGAAGAGTACTTAAACTTGCAGATAGATACTTTGTTTCCATTTCTGAATGGCAGTTGATGTGTCCTGCTTTTGTGGTGTCTTTCTGAGGGCCCTTGAGGTCTCTGTTGTTCAGAAAATGCAGCCCTGAAAGCTTTTGTGCAGAACTGAAGTCTTCTTCAACTTTAAAGGTGGTTCGTCCTTGACCAGTTTTTCTTGACTCAACCATAAGTAAGCGCTACCGCATTTGTTATATGCACGTCCTCAGGTTTGAATCATACCATTATCTTTTCTTTAACCCTTGAAATATTTCAATCCAGCCAATCTGTGTTCTGTACCTTCCACAAAATGTTTCTTGAGTTATGAGGTGTGGTTTATAATTACTGAAATCTTACATATATTTATTTTTACACAACTATTATAATAATTATACATTATATTTTGGAAAAAGCACACAAGGTGGGTACCTTTCTGGATAGTCTAGATCACTTAGTCTCAACACTTTGTATTATAAATACAAAAATGGGTAAATGGAAAGGGTTTTCCCTTTTAAATTCCTTTTATGCTGTATTTTCTTTCTGAAGTCCTGTCACGCATATTATGTCGTTAGATTCTCAGAAACGCCTTGTGAGTTAGTATGGTAGAAATTGTTATTTCCATTACTCCAGTGAAAAAAAAAAATGAAGTCCAAATATCTACAATGCTGCATCAACAATCCTATAGTTAATGGGTGATATAAAAATCTGTTTTTTCTCCCAATCTTGGAAGATTTAGTCTACACTCTAGTGTTTGGAAATTTGAGATATTTTTTTGAGGTGGAAAAAGTGCTTAAACATTTGCTTCACGCATATAGCATTGTTTATTTAAAAGAGAATTAGAGCTAATAAACATTAATTGAATGAGTGAATTAGCTAAACGAGTTATAGAATATTGCTTTTGTCAAGTCTTGGCTAGTAGAATGTTTTTGAGCTTCTATGTTTTAAATTTGTTTCCATAAAAACTCTAGAAAAAGAAGCAAATGGATAAAGGAAACACAATGCCATTTTCACAAACTCTTTGGATCCGCTAAATGTGTAGGGTTTCTAGACAGGCTCGCAGAGTTCTCTGTGTGCTGGGTTTTATTACTTTCTTGCTGTTTTATTACACATCTTACTTCTTCAGAAAGATAAACATAAACTCTTGAAACTGGGACCCTATCCATTATTTCTTTTGCTCTCCCCTCACACTGCCCTAGAGCTTGCGACTGTACTCAGAAGCAATTAAAAACATCAATCCACCAGCTGATGTTACTAATTTGAGAAAGATGGTGCTCTAAGAAGCCATTATTTTAAAATATTAAGAATGGATTCTCTAGGTCAGTGCTGGCAGTTTAATTTTCAACTTTGGTCTGTAGCCAGAGGCAGTACCAATTTGTTGTTATAGAATTATGATTAGAAGTTCCAAAGGACAGAAACAATGTCTATTTTTACAGTGCCCCCAAGTAGCAATGTTCAAGGAAAGTGGGTACTTGATGACTTATAAACACAAGTGACTCGCAGCCTCACACCAGTGTCTCAGAGGCCATTAAAGCCTGCTGTCAGCCTTCAGGACTCCACATACCCTTGGATTTTTTCTCTCTCAAGACTAATAGAGTTAGATGGAGTCTCTTCGCTTCTACCCTTTTCTCAAATTCTCCAAAAAAGGTGACATCATTGTCTTTGGGTGTTAAAAGTTTTATTGCTTATCACCATAAGCAAAGAGGGGGATAACAACAATTTCTTTTTAAATGGAGAGGGTTGTTCAGTCCCTAAGGAAGTGATCACTGGCCTTGACTTCTTATATCTGTGAGAGATGATAGCTTTAGATTCTACTTACTTCTGAGGATGTAGTTCACTAATACACTTTCCTACTTCTGATCCCCTGTTGGAGAAAGGCCATGTGGGTCTTCCATCCTACAAAGTTCCCTCTTTCTCGTGATATTGTAATCAAAAAGTCAATCCAAGAAAAATAGTGGGACACCCTAAGCTGGCAGTCAGTACCCCTTAAAGCCTCCATATTGGATTATAGCCAGCATATTGTGTTTCTGCCTGTGAGTTAATTTATTCACTTTTCAGATATTTACTTATATCTACCAGGTTTCAGGCACAGTTCTGGTTGTTGGGGTGCCACAGTGAACAAAATAACAATCTCTGGCCTCAGTGAGCTTACATTCTAAAGAACTCAAAAACTGCTGTCAGATTGCATAAGTGCTATGGAGAAAAACAAGGCAGGTAAGGAGAGGTAGAGATTGATATTTTATGTGGGTCCCTAGGGAAGACCTCTCTGTTAATGTGGCACTGAACAGAGACTTGAGGAGGTGAAAGAGAGAATCCTGGAAGGGGAGGAAAAGAATTGCAGATGAAGCAAAGAACAAATGCAAACTCCCCGAGGAGGGAGTGTCATAGTGTCTGTGCAAGAATGGAGAGACCGAGCGGGTGAAGGGGACACTAGCAGGAGATAAGCTTGGAAAGGGAGGGGCTGGTTGGACATAGAAAAGATGAGGCCATACAGCACCTTGTAGGGATTACCTTGCGGGCATTGCAAGAGTTTTGGCTTTTACTCTAAGTGAGAAGGCAAGGTACTGGGAGCTCTGAGAGAAGCTGAGTGACATGACTTACACTGTGACTGTCCTCTGGCTTCCTTAGCTGGATTGCCCGTCCTCTGAGAGCAATGATTCATCTCTGTAGACAGCACAGTTCCTAACATAGGCTAGGTCTGCTTTGGCAAAATGGGTCCAGACAGCATCTGACAGAGGTGTGCCTTAGAGCTCCAAAAAAATTTGTTTTGTCTTGAGGCACATCAAAAATATCAGATGCAACGTAGTTCTCAGTAGGTTCATTCCAGTGAATTCAAATGTGCTGTTTGGAGAACCTTCTCGGTGTTTTCCTGTGTCTTTTGTGCTGACCATGGGAATCATTGCCCCTTTTAATATCTCCACTTAGGCTGGGAAGAAAATTATGGAGTTGCTTTTCCTGGCATCATAAGAATAACATTTATTTAACTCACAAATCTAGCTGGATGTATGGATTCTTGAACAGATAAAAATGGACAAAGGGCCTCTTTGGGCTAGTTTAGTTAAAATATTGCTCACAATGACAATCTTGCCAGCATTAGCTCACATTTACAGGCTCTTCTAATTTGATTAATTCCTTTATTGTTGTTTTGACACACATTTGGCAGAATTAGACTGTCGGAATTAGAGAACCAAAGTTGGTTTGTGCACGCTTTGCATTCTATATCTGCAGTCTGAAGATACCAGGTGACCCTGAGCAAGGAATAAAGAACAGTGTTCTAAAGTGTTTCCTCTGGTCTGGAGGCAGAAGCTTGAGGCTAAATAGATGTCTTTGGGATGGCAGATCAAGGAAGATCTATCTTCAGGTGAGCAGCATGACATTTTAATGAGATGAGTTCTAACTGAATACCTTTCAGTTTTTAATGTGTACGTGAATCACCAAGGGATCTGGTTAAAAAGAAGATTCTAATTCAGTCGGTTGAAGGCAGGGTTTGAGATTTGGCATTTCTAACAGGTTCCAAAGGATGCTGCTGGTTTACAAAGCCCATATGAGTAGCAAGGTGCTAGCAGGTATCTTCTTACTTGGAAAGAGCTATTTACTTTGTGTTGTAATTCAGTCTTTAGCAAAGATTACATAACCATTTGGTATCGAGGAATAGGTATTAGGAAGCGCAGAGAGGAGGTGCTAACTAACATGCCGAGAAAGCTTTATATGTGTCTGCAACAGCACCAGTTGCTTCACATGTGCTATTTTATACACGTTTTAAAAGGCATCTTGAGACTCTTGTTTGAATGATGGATTTGAATATACAGAAACAAGTCTTATGCAATAATTCTGTGCAGCATAATTCCTGAGGGGGTCAGGAATGTAAATAATAAAATGTGCCATTACCCATTATTAAGGGACCTAATCTTAGATCAGAATTATAATCTTTTAGAAGAAGGCCCAGTCAGGTTGACTGGCTTTCTCAAGGTCATACAGTGTTAACCCTATGGCAGAAATGAAAAATTTGTGTACTTATGCTTTCCTCCCACCAATGCCATGCTTCTTGGAGTGGATTTTTAACCAAGTCCAGAGAGACATCAGTATAAATTTTGATGTCTTGGCCATGCAAATTGCAGAGTCCTTTAGGAGGTGGAGTGTGTGTGTGTGTGTAGGTGAAGGGAGGATGTGTGGATGTGGATGGTGAGCAGGAAAACATCAATCAGGTCCTGCAGTATTCCAGGAATGCTTTTTTCACAGGGACATTTGTGCCATACTTAAGGAAAGAAAAACTGGATTTAGTAAGACTAGTGAAGAAAGAAAAGTAAAACGACACAGTATGAGGTGCCAGTGACCAAAATCAAGGATGTGGCAATTGGCAGTGAAACAAAACCCAATTAATTTAAAAGAAATAAAAAATATAAATATATTAGGACGTTTTTATTGACTGGGCAGAGGACTTGATAGAGAGGTAGATGTTTATGAGTTTTAGTTTCTATCTGTGCTGTTTCTCTGTGTCTGTCTGTCTGTCTCTGCAGTGGTTGTAGGAGTAATTAATAGCAGGGGCTTGATGATCAGACTGGTCCTGTATGTAAATCTTGACTTTTTCACATACTAACTACGTGACTTAAGCATGCGAATTATTCTCTCTAAGCCTCTCTCTCACATGGTTGTTTATAAGGAATTGATGAGATAATCTAAATAAAATATTGAATATGAGGCCTGATCCCACATAGGTAAGATAAGGAATCTGGGTCTATGGGAGAATGCTGGTGTCATTATCTGCAATGAGTCCTCAGGGGTATAACTCATTTTGAAGTATGTGAATTGGGACAAACAAGGTGCAGTGGCTTCCACAGACATGATTTGTCAGTGTACCAGGGTTTATGGAGAGTGCATGGGGGTTAGAGTTGGGCTACCAGGGTTTGATTTCCAATGTGACCAAACACTGAAAGACAGGGATGGAGGGTATGGTTAAAGGTTATAGGATGCAAAGTGTGCACAAAGTCAGAAGCAAAACTATGTCTAGTTTTCTTTTACCTAGAATTGGCTTCCATGTGTATGGAATACTGACTACTGAGTGACAGCAGGTTAAGGTGCAGGAGAAAAAACAGGACTAAGGAAATAGGTGATGAATATAATGTAAGAATCTGGGCTACTGTACCAAGACCAAGTAAACAAACTAGAAGGAGGAAGACTGAGAGACTTCAGGTAGACTGAGCCTAGGATACAGAGTCTAAGGTGAGAGTGTAGAAAATTTGGTAGAGTGGAAGAAATAGAGAAAGAATCGTTGTCAGATTGACAACCATTAAATCCAGGAAATTCATAGGAACTAAAGGCCATGAAGTCTGCTGGGGAAACAGATAGGAAGCATCAGGGTTTTGATTCTGATACTGAAGCTACTTGATATCCAAGCAACTGGAAGAGCCTCTTTTCTGGTCTCGAGAGAGATGATGTGAGTGAAAGGCCTCCAGACCAGGGAAACCCCGAACACCTGCCTGCTAGCAATACAGGGACCAGGTAGTCACGTTTCTCTGGCAGAGGGATTCTCTTAGCCTACTAAGTGCTCCTGGCCAGAGTTCTTTTCTCTTTCTTCATCTTTCTGCCTGCTGTCACCAAGCTTAGTCCCTGAGCACTGGAGTTGCTGTACTGATTGCCTACCTCGCAAAGGAGCAGGAGAGAAAGAAAAAGTACAGGAGTAAGAGCAGAAGGAAGGAGAAATGCAACAGGAAGTCAAAGAGAAAAGAGAGACAGGAAATCTGGACAACTTAGGATCAAGACCCAAATATCAGGCATCTCTTTTATTACGAAGCTATAGAAATCAGTAACCACCTGGGCTTTGTTTTTATGTTGAGTTTCCTGGAGGCATATGGCTCTCATATGTACGTTCAGCTGTGTAACTTCATGTATCATTTGATGCTACTTGCTCATTTTTCCCCTTGAGAGAAATCAGAATTTCTTAAGTCGGAGATATTTCCTTAGTCTGGGGAAGATAGAGACTTTTCGCAATCTATATTTCCCCAGTTGGCATAAATGTGAAAGATAACTGGAAACATATCGATTGAAAAGAGTATTGCAGAGCATCACTTATTCAAGACTCAGAATAAATCAGGTGGTTTACAGAGCAGAGAGAGAGATGTGATCCCTTATGGCTTAAAGTGTGAGCGGCGGTACTGACGGAGGAAAGCTAATTCACTTTCTCTGAAAGGAATGGGGTCAAGAAGAATGATTACAGCAAAATGCTTAAACAGGAAAAGTGTCACAACATTTTATTGAATTCTTGTTTGCGCTGTTTTGGTAAACCTATCAATCATTTTGTGACATTTTACAATGTAACAAGATTTTGGTGTTTGTGAGACATCATTTTGAAACTGCCGCAAAGTAGAATGCTCTCTCTCCCGCTCCCATCAAACTGACATTGGGTGTGTGCTTATGAAGCTTGAATGACTAGTCTGTTAGCTGAAATTCTTGATTGTAGGTAGCAGAAGTAAACTTGAGTTTGAAAAAAGGGAGAATATTGCACAAAAGTGAAGTCTTGGCGTTCCTCAGGACACAAAATCCAGTTGGGCCCCAGGAGTGTTTTGGAATTCAGTTCTGGAAAGCCCTCAAGTGTCTTTTTTTTTCTGGGCTGTCTCTGTGTGAACTTGGCTCTGTCTTTCTTGATCTCATCATATCTGCTTCTATGGCAGAGTAAAGCCTTCCCATACAGCTCCCAGACTGACATATAATTTCAACCCCCTCAAAGTGATTGCAGAGCAATTAAAATTCCTGTTCCACATTCTTGGAAGAAATCCCTTCTGCTATCTACCCCTACAGCCTCTTAGGTTGGAAGGCCACCCTTGGTTTCATCATATGTAGTATGAACATGTTTTCTACACAGGCCCAGCCATGTGGATTTTGGGGCATGGGAGGCAGTTTCCAGAAAAATAAGTGCTTATGAATTTGGTGGCTTGTACCAAATCCATATATCCTACCATGTCCAGAATAAGAATGCTGCCTCCTAGTCAATATTTATTGACTGAATGCACTGAATGTAAGAATACATTTGTCTAGATAATGAACTTTTTGTATTTTGAAAGTCCTGGTAGTAGATCTTGATGAGTTAATTGTTGTAACAGTTAACTTAAAACAAGTTACACTAATTCAAGTCATTTGATTTCTGGGCTATTTTTATGTATTTGAAAAACTATTTAAAAAATTTAAAAAACTATAAATTTTTGTGAGAACATTGTTATTGACTTAACACTACTCACATTTCTTCAATTTCATGGTATTTCTTTCTTTATCTTTTAAAATATTTATTTGACATTCATGAAGACTAAGCCTGGAGTAATTCGCCCAGTACCTGTAAAATCCAAAATTTTACTGAAAAAAGAGGAGGAAGTCTATGAACCCAACCCTTTCAGTAAATACCTGGAAGATAACAGTGACTTCTCTGAGCAGGTGAGCATGCACATGAGAAAATCTTTGATATTTTGATAAATAACTCTATGAAATGTACAGGTTACTCTGTGAATATATGATGTGCAAGAAAATGTTCATTTGATTAAGGTATGCTTAATAAAAAAACATCCTTTTTTTACATAATATAAAGGAACTCATATTTATAAGGTAATATTTTGAAATATTTCAATGTTTTTTTCAAAAATTTTTCTACTTAGTTCTGGTATTGTTTTGGGGACCAAGACATTCATCTCTATAAAGACATCATGAAGTCATTAGCTGCAGGGGCATATAGGTCTTGCATTCTTATTTTTTAAATCTTGCTTCCTTTTGTAGAGACTCAGTATTTTAGATTTGATATAGTAGCTTTGACAAGAGCTTTGTTGATCAGATTCATATTAACATAGTAGAGATGTGATCCCCCAGATTGGGCAGCACTAGTTAGGTGATAGGGGTTTAAGTTATTTTAAGGTTTTGTTCATTTGGTTCATGTGTAAAAACAGGTATACCATCATCCCCTTATATATTCAGTGAAAGGCTGTTGATGGTGCTTTCTATTTGGGAAAAATACCAAAATACACATTCATGCAATGCAAAATTCATAAGTTATTTCAAAGAGAAACTTTATATCATGATTTGCCTTATTAAAAATGCAACAAATATGCATGGGTTATTTATTTTATATCTCAAGCCTTATTACATGGATAAGCAATGTAAGCAATCTAGAAACCTTTCTGGATATAATCAGGACACGTGAGATCACCATATTTGGTAATCTATAAAAAAATCAATTTATAAAGGAATGTAAGGGATATGCTTTTTTAAACTTTAAGTTTGAAAATGATAATTAACAATATTCCTCATAATATAAATTACATTTGTATGTATAAAATATAAAGAATGTCTTACCTGCTACATATTAGTTCTGTTATACTAAAGTCATTTTCTCTCTCTGTGCTTCAGTTTGTTGATATATAAAATGAGGCCTTCAGATCAGGTACATTTTAAGGATCCTTCAAATTCTAAAATTTGGGTAACTTAAAATCTAAAATTAACTCTGACAAGGTCACAAGTCACTATGTAGCCTTGAAAAGTTCATAAGTACTTTCTCATGATCAGAGTTTTTATTTATAAAATGGGCACTATAATATTTTCTGTTTGTTTATACATGCTCTGTAAAGACTGATATGATTTTGTACGTTAAAAAATTTTAGTAGGTACTAATATCATTGAAAATGATAGAGATAATTATTTTCATAATTTAGAATAAAATGTAGTCTTAAATTAGAGAAATTTTATTGATATATAGAGTTATTTTCACTAATTATATGTAAAACAGAAATGGAACTTCCTGACAGGAAAGCATATTTCCTTCATCAACAAAAACACTTATTATCTATTGCTTGCATGATGCTAATATTTTAGAGGCTTAATGTGTCATTTTAGGCAGTATGGGATCATTATAAAAATTTAGAAAATTAATTTAGTCTTCTATGACAAAAATGCCAACAGTTAAAATAAATTTCACGTATTATCCATGTAATTTATTTTCTTCAAAATATGATTTAATAATACTGTAAAATAATAATTTTTTTCTTTTGTATTAGTATAATTTAAAATTTATGTATTTTATTTTAAATGATATCCTTCATAGAAAATTAAGTTTATCTATAATTTATCATAACGTACTGTCCTCAGAAATGATAAATTCCACTTTCAAGTGTAGTAGAAGTCGTTAAAAAGAATTGCCACTCCCTTCCTATCCCCAGATAATTTGTGGAAAATTTGAGCTTGTTTGCAAATATTAAGGTGCTACAGCCATAATCTTATTTATATTTTCTTTCAATCAACTTATTCTTATGTGTATTCCAACTTTCTGTCTGGAACATGGAAAGTGCTAGGAGTCTGTGGACTGTCAGAGTTGACCGAATTCTAGCATAGCACTTCTAAGTGAATTCCAAATGCTCTCTGGGCTTATTTGTTGACCTTGTATGAGGGGGGAGATATAATAGAACCTCAGGGTTACTGCACAGTGGGACACTGCACATGCTATCTACCGGCCTTTTAATATTGAGCTCTACCTACCATCTCATGGTGTCCAGAATCTATGATGGAAGCAGATACCAAAGACAACTTGTAAGTATAGATGCTTAGCTCCACTTAAAAAGTAAATTGAGTGACAAAAATCTATAATCTCAGCGTTGTTACTTAATCAGAACTTCAATAGAAGAGAGTGTACTCAAATTCAGTTCCAGTCCCTGTTGTAGTCTTTTCTACTGGTGCCACAGACTAAATTGAATGGTTCCAAACTCTGTAGATCTCACCCAGCCATGTAATGGAAAATTCTTTAGCCAGACAGTTGGGCCAAATTGAAGCAGCACATTCACTAATCTGCTTGTACCGGGGACAGTTCCACATGACAGGAGATGCTGGATGGGATTGTTAAGTCAATAAATTTCCCTTAGCAGCTTCACTGCCATAAAATATGATTTCAAAACTCTCTGTTACCAAATGTCAGACACAAAGATGGTGAGACCAGACAGAAATATATTTACTGGAGCTTAAGAAGGTACAACCAGGCAGCCTTTTGAACTGATAGTGAACTGAAAATTTGCCTGGAGACAGCCTCTTGAGTACTAAAATGAAAGTTTGAAGCCAAATGCATGATCAAGTAATTAAGATTATTAATCATCAAATTTTACAACAAAATCGCACAGACCAGGAAGCGTAATTCTATATTGGATGGGTTTCTTAACGAAGATTCTTCAGGATGAAGTTTATGCTTTTCTGAAATTACCTTTAAGCCCACATTTTGTATCTATTTGTGATCCTTTTGAGTTATTACAAAATGTTCTCACACCCCACAAATGGACTTAAAACTCTAGCGATGTGCTTTGAAACATAGTTCCATTGATAATTTAAAGGCAGAGTTGGAAAATAATCAACAGAATTGAACGAGTAGCCAGAAGACAGAGAAGCTTAACAAATCAATTCACTGATGAGAATGAAGATGCTAAAGAGCTGAGCTGAATGTTTTTAGTTTGTCTGACTACTTGTAAGTTTGCAAAATGTATTGATTGCTTTCTGGTCAGTTAATGTACCTAATTAAAGAAAGGTGATTTTTTCACTGATGATTCTCAATTGAATATGAAAAGCAATTGCTAACCTAAGTTATATAAAATAATATGTAAAGCATTCTCTCTTGTTCTTTATAAATTAGTAATTAAACCCATGATATTAGATACATCATTTTCCTCTTAAAGCCGTAGAGAAATGTATAAAAACGTTTTATACAGAATTAAAGGGGAAATAGTCATTTCATCTGAATTTCTTGGAATATATATATATATATATTTAATGAAAAATAATGCCTCCCAGCATGTATGCCCCTTAAATTTTATTTTCCTTCTAATTTGCTTCAATAGGGAAAAGAATATGTTTTTGTGTGAAAATGATGTTTTAGCAAATTTCCTCCACACCACTTCATAGAGAACATAAAAGGATAATTAAAGTGAATTTTCTTTGTTGAAGTATTTCCATTCTTTCTTTTAGTCTGATTTTTCCTGGATATCTGACTGCTACCAAACTCTCTGTGTCTGACATTCAGCTGTGATGGCTATGTGGGTGACTTTCAGATTTCTCTCTATTCATCAGGTTGTATTTCTACTGCCGCCCTCACCTTCACTTCCCGGGTCACCCACAGTATTAGTATTGCAGAACAAACAGTCATCTTTGCTACAAGGGGAAACTCACGATACTGCCTGTTACTGGGAATGACTTCTGGCTTTGCCACAAACTGCTACTTTTTCAACATTTGTTTCTCAATCAAGATGACTCACTCTCTTTGTCATAAAGTTATCTTTTGTCACTGCTAACCTTTTATTAAGAAATATTTTTCAGATTAAAATATTTAGCCTTTTTAGATCTAGAAATGATTACTTGGTTTGTGAATTTTTTAGTGGGAGAGAAATGAAATTCCTTGTATTCCATTTCATTAGAGGGGTTAAGATCAGAGATTTGGCTTCTCTAAGTTTTACCAGGTTTGTTTTTGTTTATTCAAGTAATGAAATTCTTGTGAGATTTTCTCTTATTTTCCTTTTTCTTCCTTCCTTCCTTCCAGTATAATGGGTAATATATAATTTCTCATGAAATGTTAGGTACTCTATGTTTTTAATAGTGTATCAACATAATAAACTATGTTTTTAATATTTAAAAAATGTCCTATACAGATACTTGCTTTTTCCTTCAAAATATAGTCAGACAGGATCACCTCTTCACACTTGAAATTTCTTCTCTCCGCTGCCTGTTTTTTTTTTTTTTTTTTTGGCTTCAGCTTTCTCTTGACCTTGTATTAGGTGTCCAGGTTGGAAGATTGGAACTGAAGGGTTATAATTTTCAGTTGCAGTTGTCTACATTGCTAAGGGAGACTTCTTTTCCAGTTCTCTCCCCTTGTATGTAAGGTTAAGAATCTTAAAGAGATTTTTATTTGCTTTAAAATAAATACACAAAGAAGACCTATTTGCCACTTCCATCATAATAGATAGAATTATTCTAATAATTCTAATAATTAATTAAGCAACTGAACTCTGATATTTAAGCTCTGAAGTATTGGATGTTTCAGAAATACTTGGTGTGTGTGTAGTGTCTGTCTGTACCCCAATCTACTAGGGAAAAATGTAGAAATTTGAAAGCTTTATGCAAATGTGTTCTATGTTTTGTTAACCCACGAAGCTCCTGTTTATCTTTATTTAAGAGAACTGGTCATTGCCTTATTTAGAATCTTTTATGTAAAGAATAGTCCAGTTTTAAAATAAGGACTGTTAAAATAGAATTAAATTGTCTATATTGGCTTCATCTGAAAGTATTAAACAACAGAATGTCCAAAGAGAGAAGATAGCTGTATAAAAATAATTTTAAGTAATATCCAAAGTGATATTCAGAGATTAAGAAGTTAGTTTTGTTGGCAAGATAAAGGATGCATTCTTATGTTTTACTTCACAGGAATCTCTATCCCAAAACTTCTTGAACTTTCAGTCAAGGTCATCCTGTGACTAGCACTATAGATGGTCAGAGTACCATGCCTTTGGTATGTAAGTATGTAAGTTGGGCATGTAAGACAATTTTGGTAAAATCAAATCAGTCTCCCTCTCCTGGGACACAGTCTGCAGTTGTCTCCTCCTTCCCTCCCTACACAGTTTCAGTTCTACAACTGCCTTAGCATGATTTGGGAGATAGTTATTAATAAGGATCCTTAGCAAATGCAATCACAGTGAGAGGCTTGTCATTTTCTTTTCACTACTGAACATTTTTTTTAACCGATGAGAAGTGAAATCAAGGAAGAATGCATAGAGTACGACATAGTAAAAATGGGAGATATTATTTTTATATAAATGATAAGATTGATGTGCTTGAAACACATTATAATCTCCAAACCTTGGAGAGATTGTTATATATTTTAAAGTGTGGGTGAGATTAGACAGACTTTGAATAATGGCAAATGTAAAGGTCACAGCAAGATAAAAAAGTTTAAAGATGAGTTATATGAAGAAAGTTGGGATCTCTCTCTTCCTCTCTGGGATCCAAGATAAAATAACTTCAAGTGGGTAATTTAGGCAGAGAAAACAATAAATCTGAAAGAGAAAAGCAACCAAAAGAACGCCCAGGAGAGGATGAAGCAGAGAGCTGAAATTGGTAAAGAGAACTGTGTTTTTGAATTCCATTTAAAAGCCAAAGACAGCATGAGAAGTCCAGCCGAAGAAAAGCTGAAATCAGGCAGGAGAAGCAGTTCATTTAAGAAATGTACATGGAAAAAAGGAAATGGGATTTAAAAAAGGATTCTTCTGTATTTCAAAGGTTGCATGGGAAGGAAGATTTGTAGTCATTTCTAAATTCAAAATCGGCAATTCTGTAGGGATGGGTGAGCTGGTAGGTTTTTAGAGTTTTTCATAATAATGTCCTAGTTTCCACATATGGAGATCCGAAGTAGCCCAGCCATCCAACTGTCAGTTTGTCTCATGGACCTCTAGATCTTAAGTGTGTTTTTACTTCACTTTTTCCTTGACAAGAGAAAACTACATTTGGTAAAACTGGATTGTCAGTTATGTTTATCTAGTGGAGTTGAGAAGTTTAGCATATTTTACCTGCTCAAAAAAAAGCAAGTACATATGCCCTTTATTCCATGGGGTAAGGTCAGAAAAACAGGCATTTTTCTCAAGTCTTTGGCTTAACTGTTTCCAGGTAGCATTAGGCCCTCACAAATTGCATTTGGTTGAAGGACTGGTCCTTTGCAGGGTGGGTTCACCTCCCAGTTTTAGAATCCACACCCAGGCAAGATCTAAGGACCTTATTCATTTTGATGTATTGTTGAACAAAAGGGAAATCAAGGCAGCGTGGTTTTGTGGGAAGAGCTCTGAAGTGTGGGATCTAGTCGTGACTGTGTGGTTAGCCAGCTCTATACAGTGCGCTTGTGAAACCTGAACCTCACTGATGAAATGTGGGGATTGGACCAGATCAGTGTTTCTCAACTGGGGTGACTTTGCCCCACACGTTAATGGTTGTCACGACTGTAGATGCTACTGGCGTCTTAGTAGGTAGAGGCCATGGGTGTTGATAAACATCTTACAATGTACAGGATAAGCTCCCACCACAAAGAATTAACCTGCCCCAAATGTCAGTAGTTTAGGAGTTAGAACACCTAGACCATCTTGTGGCTCCCTTCCACCCACAAGAAACTGATGACTAAATGAAACTCAATAGTACCCCTGCCAAGGGCATTTCAGGTCAACCATTGATTAGGTTTCTTCTTTTCATGTTGTAACTCAGATCTTTTCCCTATTACATGAAGGAGGTTAGTCAGCCTGTTTATAGAATTCCCCAGATTCCACGTGCCTCTACTCAGAAGGATAGCCCTGTTAGATGAGGGACAGACATTTTCATTGGCTCTCAGTATTTTCAGCAAAATTATGACTTCCCCATCTTTCCAGATATTTCTCCTTCCTTGTATTTCTCTAATTGTTAGGTTTCAGGGCAACAGCTAACAGAGACATTTTTGAAAGTCAGGCAGTCTGAATGATAAATGCCTGCTGTTGGTGAGGTCATTCCCAATACTGGACTTGAGTACATACATCTGCAAAACCCCAAATTCTGTGTTTATGTCTTTAAATATTGTTGGAAGCCTCCTGATACTTCTCATCTTTAGATGATGACCAAAAGGAAAAAAAGAGAGCAAGTTTTACTTATTACTCAGGTTGTATGTTTAGAGAGATAGAAAGTCTCACAATCTACTGTTCAGGTCCAAAACATAACAAATAGTACTCTTTCCGTGGTGCGTGGTCCAAGCCATGCTGAGGGGTGCTGTGGTTTCCTGAGGGACAGTATTGCCTCTTCTTTCCATGGTCAGTCTTTTTCCCTCTGCTCTTAGTGTTCAGCCATTTAGTATTTGTGCCAGGTTCTGCGACAGCTATGGGTGACTCCACAGGAAATAGAGCAGACAGTGTGACTGTGTGGTTAACCAGCTCTACCCAGTGCGCTGTGAAACCTGAACCTCACAGCGCAGTGGAGCTTAGATTCTAGTGGGTTCTAAATATTCTGAACCTTGGTCTCTCTCTTCTTTCTGCTGTTAACCTTTTCTGACACCCTCTGTCGTTCCTCATTCTAAACTGCCCACTTCACACTCAGGCTGCACACTTCATGGCATGGCCCTCTGGTCCTCTAATCCAGTAAGGGAGCCTTTAACTTTCTGCTTCTTAAAGAGGAAAGAAAGATCATGACAGAATGCATTGGAAAAAAAGGGTTCTGTGGGATCTTGGGAAGATCAGATGACTGTGAACTTCCATTTCATCCTAGAAAAATAGAGCTACTAAACCCATTTCTAATGGTACCCATGTTAATACTCACTCATGATTAAATGAAATAGTCACTATGAAAGGCTCTGGACACAGTACGGGGAATGCGTAGTTTAAATGTTTATTGTTGTTACTGTTTGCTTTAGAATCACTATAATTTTGGAGTCAAGGGTTGACCTCTTGTTAATGGGTCACCGAATATGTTCTGCTTCCTCCCCCCCAACATTATGAAAAATCACAGAAACTCTTTTCTGACTTTTTAAATATCAATTGTTCCAAACACATCTAAGTTGGCAATGTGGGCCAGAATTAAACTATATGCGTAGAAAAATGTAACACTTAGCATCTTCACTCCCTAGTGGCCCTGTGATTGATTACGAAGTATCTCCTTTCTTTCCCCTTGAGCACATGTCCATCAAGTATCTTCACACTTACCTCTATCACCTGCTCTGTGAGAAAACCACGCACTTTAAGCCCTAAATAATCCAAAGCCTCTCTTCAAAATTACATTTTAATAAAATGTAAAAACTTTTTTTGTAAAGAGGATTTGAAATAGCTAAGCATATGCTATCTTTTTTCCTACTTCACGAGTTCAAATGTTCTGGTTCAAATCAGGATTTTAAAATAGACAAGTGTTGCTTTAAGTATGTCTGTTTTAAAAATGCATGCGAATGCTTCAAAATTAGGGTTGATAAGCAAGAAGTTATGCCATATGCTCAGAATTAAGAGACCTAATTTATCTTGGCTTAATCTCAGTGAAATGTAGATGATTAGGATCTCTTATAATTTGGGACTTCTGCCACAGTATCTGTAAAAGGTTGCTATGTCTTTGGCTGAAGGAGTCACTCTAAGGAATACATTGTAACTGTTCTTGATTTTATGAACAAGGTGTCGCTTTAAATTGAAACTGTAGCAGAAATGCTATAATTCTGATTTTAAATTGTTATCAACTCCAGCCAGGAAAGGAAAGCTGAAAAATCAGTGCTGCATTTAAAAAATAAGTGTTGTTTTACCAAAGAGGTGGGAAAAAAGGAGAGAGGATAGAGTTAGAGGCTGCAGCATATTTCTCTCAGTGCTGCTCAGAGTTCCAAAAGGCACAGACAACTGTGTGTGGTGTGAAGAGGGGACAGACAGAGAAAAAAGGAAGTGGATGTTCATCCTTCACTTCTAAACCACAGGAAAGGAGGTCACTTTAAAATACCAGGGTGGAACAAAAGAGTCTCAGATGTGCTCTTTAATGAAAAGAGCCCATAGTGCCTTAAAATGCTCTTTGGTGTTGCAATGGAAACATTTTCTGAAGTTAAAGCAGTTTGATTTGATGGCCGGGTAGAAAGTGGGCTTTTTCTAGAATGGTGAAAGCAGTCAGTATGGCGATAGCATTAATTTTCTGATATCTCTGTCAACTCTTAATTCTGAAGTATCTATAATTCTCTTAATGAACAGAGCTAAATTAATTTACCCCCTGCCTATTTCTCTGCTACTTTTTCTCTAAAGAACAAAAATATTATTTGTTTCATAAGTTCTTGTGTTCATGAAGTTTTGTAGGATATGAGACTATAATCAACCCAAATAATTTATTTCTTTTAAAAAATCCAGCTTCTAAGTAAAGCTTATTTGATTCTGAAAATTTTAAGTATTTTTGTATTGCAGAAGACCATTCTCAATTAAGTGGAAAGTAGTTTGAAAGCATTTTACCAGAATTTACGACATCACATAGCTCACTGATAGAAAGTTTCACACAAGGCAGTGTTATAATCCTTGTCCTTCCCTCAAAAAACCAGAACATTAAAATATTCATCTTTTGAATGCAAAGGCAGGGCAAAATGATGCTTTTTAGGAATCATTTAGAATAGTGATCTCCAAAATAATATGTTCTATTCTCAAGATAATTTATCAGTGTGGAGGTGGGGCACAGGTCAAATATGATTAAGATTTTATTAATGTGTTTTGTTTAAAACCTAAAACAAGGATCACAAACTATGGACTGTGGGCCAGATCTGGTCCCCTACTGGTTCCCATAAATAAAGTTTTATTGGGACTCAGTGGCATCTTACTACGCTGATAGACAGTGACTGTAATGGGAATGTGGTGGGAAATAAATAAATCAATCACCAAATGGGGGGAATCTAGTAACCACAAGGTTGCTCATGTAATTGTATATTAATGATACCAAAATAAAAAAATAAAATAAAATAATAAATAAATAAATAAATAAATCCCCAACTCCAAAAAAAACCGTTTTATTGGCACACAGTGGTGCCTACGCATTTATGTATTTTCCAAAGCTGCTTTCATGCTACTATAGGGAGTAATTGTGACAGGACGTATGGTTCACAAAGCCCACCATGTATACTAACTGAGCCTTTACAGAAAAAGCTAGCCAACTCCTGACCTAAAATAATAGGAAGGGTTGTAAGCTTTGCTGATCAGTTTGGTTTACGCTGGTCTCCTCTGAAGTCTATCAGAGTGCTATGCAGTCGGAACTCGTGCATGTTCTAAGTGAGATTTCTTGGGAAAGGGCCAGGGCTCTCAACTTAGTGCAATGGACAGGGGGCCCTCAGTGGGCTATTTTTAAGCCTGCTTCCCCTTATTGCAGTTCACATGCCCAGCAGGACATATAGTTTATCATTTTAAATATTTTTAATTAAAATAATCCCGATAAAATGAGCGAGTGGCTCTACTTTTAAAAATCGAACACAAAATAATCTAGATTGGCTATACCGGTACTAACATAGACATAAATAACAAGAAAACGCTGAGGTGACTCAGTACCTGTGTCTGGTAAAACTTGTTATCAACCATAAGTATGAGGTATAAATGCTAGTAACCTACTTGAATTTGAAAATAAGTAGGCCAATTTTTGGAAATTATTAGAATTATTTTAAATAAAACTTTATATGTACTTTCATTAGTAATATACCTAGCACTAAGTTTATAATGTCCTTTGAGTTTTAACTAGTAATAGTATTATGGCACCATAATTAGGAGGGCATTTACAGAGTGGGCATCCAGGACATGGCAATGCTGTGAAAAGACATGGGCTACTCAGTATTAGGATGTTTAAAATTTTTCTAAAGGACATGAGAAAAGTCTTTTTTTTTTTTTTTTGTAGATAATTATTTTTTATTGAAGGGTAGTTGACACACAGTATTACATTAGTTTCAGGTGTAAAACACAGTGATTCAACATTTATATACATGATAATTCTAGGTACCAGCTATCACCATACCAAGTTGTTACAATATTTTGACTATATTCCTTATGCTATACATTACATCCCGGTTACTTATTTATTTTACAATTGGAAGTCTGTACTTTTTTTTTTTTTGAGAGGGCATCTCTCATATTTATTGATCAAATGGTTGTTAACAACAATAAAATTCTGTATAGGGGAGTCAATGCTCAATGCACAACCATTAATCCACCCCAAGCCTAATTTTCATCAGTCTCCAATCTTCTGAAGCATAACGAATCAAGTTCTTACATGGAGAACAAATTCTTACATAGTGAATAAGTTACATGGTGAACAGTGCAAGGGCAGTCATCACAGAAACTTTCAGTTTTGCTCATGCATTATGAAATATAAACAATCAGTTCAAATATGAATATTCGTTTGATTTTTATACTTGATTTATATGTGGATACCACATTTCTCTCTTTATTATTATTATTTTTAATAAAATGCTGAAGTGGTAGGTAGATACAAGACAAAGGTAGAAAACATAGTTTAGTGTTGTAAGAGAGCAAATGTAGATGATCAGGTGTGTGCCTGTAGACTATGTGTTCATCCAAGCTAGACAAGGGCAATAAAACATCCACGGATGCAGAAGATTTCTCTCAGAACAGGGGGGATGAGGTTCTAAGCCTCACCTCTGTTGATCCCCAATTTCTCACCTGATGGCCCCCCTGCGACTGTGCCTGTCTTAGGTTGTTCCTCCCTTGAGGAATCTTACCCGTCTCTGGCTAACCAGTCATCTTCCGGGGCCATACAGGGAAATGTAAAGTTGGTAAGTGAGAGAGAAGACTTATTGTTTGAAAAGGTTAGCTTTTTACTTCTTTGCAGATTTATGCCCTGTGGCTTCTATGCCCAGCATTTGTCTTGAGGTATCTTTACCACTTGGAAGAATTATGATACTCAGTAAATTCGATATGAGGCACGAATTCTATTTAAGGGTTGTAATTAGGAAGGAAGAAGAAAAGCTATAGAAGTAGCAGGCGGAAGAAAACATGGGAAGATTGATTATTTCTTTGACATATCTTCTTGTAGAGTAACTTCAGCATGTATAGGTTTTAAACTACTAATTAAATTGTGCACACACATTAACATAATAAGAGTACAGTTATATAACCAAAGCAGACCTATAATTGCCAGCCATCTCCAGTGAAACCAAGAAAACCAGTTAGGCACCTTAGGCATTTGTGAAAACTTATCTATGGTATGGTGGATATTGTCCAACTGAACTAGAACAGTCTGAGAGAAATCAGACAAATTAAAACAACCCATTCCTGGGGACTGTTCACATCCCATATGTTCTTTTAACAGTAAATAGTCTGTAGTTGTAAGATTTTGGAGCGCTACAATTTGCACTTCTCCTAATTCTTGGTTGAGTTCCAACAGTATAGATCCAGTCAAATTTGATGTTTTACTGTATGCACAGGCCAGCTTAGGTATCTCCTTCTTCATTCCCATGGCAAGTCCAGGAACTGGTGGGATGAGTGCATCGACAGCTGTAGCAGTGCGTGGATCTTTGTTGGGGTTTTTTGATGATCATCTTCTGGCATGAGTCTTCCAGAGAGTGCTGATGTTGGAAGTTCTTTTTCATATCGTATCTTAGTTCATTTTCGGGGTAGCCCAATTAGGCTTTGATCCTCTGTATAAACACAAACAGATCCTTTGCCTACACTTTATGTTCCCTTTATACCATTGTGTAGTACTCATTGGAGGTCACCACACAGGAACTGCTTTTTTTTTTTGTTATCATTAATCTACACTTACATGATGAATATTATGTTTACTAGGCTCTCCCCTATACCAGGTCCCCCCTATAAACCCCTTTACAGTCACTGTCCATCAGCATAGCAAAATGTTGTAGTATCACTACTTCTCTGTGTTGTACAGCCCTCCCTTTCTCCCCCTCCATGCATGCTAATCTTAATACCCCCCTACTTCTCCCTGCTTATCCCTCCCTACCCACCCATCCTCCCCAGTCCCTTTCCCTTTGGTACCTGTTAGTCCATTCTTGAGTTCTGTGATTCTGTTGCTGTTTTGTTCCTTCAGTTTTTCCTTTGTTCTTGTGCTCCACAGATGAATGAAATTATTTGGTATTTTTCTTTTTCTGCTTGGCTTGTTTCACTGAGCATAATACCCTCCAGCTCCATCCATGTTGCTGCAAATGGTAGGATTTGCCCTTTTCTTATGGCTGAGTAGTATTCCATTGTGTATATGTACCACATCTTCTTTATCCATTCATCTGTCGATGGACATTTAGGTTGCTTCCAATTCTTGGCTATTGTAAATAGTGCTGCAATAAACATAGGGGTGCATCTGTCTTTCTCAAACTTGATTGCTGCGTTCTTAGGGTAAATTCCTAGGAGTGGAATTCCTGGGTCAAATGGTAAGTCTGTTTTGAGCATTTTGACGAACCTCCATACTGCTTTCCACAATGGTTGAACTAATATACATTCCCGCCAGCAGTGTAGGAGGGTTCCCCTTTCTCCACAGCCTCGCCAACATTTGTTGTTGTTTGTCTTTTGGATGGCAGCCATCCTTACTGGTGTGAGGTGATACCTCATTGTAGTTTTAATTTGCATTTCTCTGATAATTAGCAATGTGGAGCATCTTTTCATGTGTCTGTTGGCCATCTGTATTTCTTTTTTGGAGAACTGTCTGTTCAGTTCCTCTGCCCATTTTTTAATTGGGTTATTTGTTTTTTGTTTGTTGAGGCGTGTGAGCTCTTTATATATTCTTGATGTCAAGCCTTTATCAGATGTGTCATTTTCAAATATATTCTCCCATACTGTAGGCTTCCTTTTTGTTCTGTTGATTGTGTGTTTTGCTGTACAGAAGCTTTCAGCTTAATATAGTCCCACTTGTTCATTTTTGCTGTTGTTTTCCTTGCCCGGGGAGATATGTTCAAAAAAAGGTCACTCATGTTTATGTATAAGAGGTTTTTGCCTATGTTTTTTTCCAAGAGTTTAATAGTTTCTTGACTTACATTCAGGTCTTTGATCCATTTTGAGTTTACTTTTGTATATGGGGTTAGACAATTGTCCAGTTTCATTCTCGTACATGTAGCTGTCCAGTTTTGCCAGCACCATCTGTTGAAGAGACTGTCATTTTGCCATTATATGTCCATGGCTCCTTTATCAAATATTAATTGACCATATATATCTGGGTTAATGTCTGGATTGTCTAGTCTGTTCCATTGGTCTGTGGCTCTGTTCTTGTGCCAGTACCAAATTGCCTTGATTACTATGGCTTTATAGTAGAGTTTGAAGTTGGGGAGTGAGATCCCCCCTACTTTATTCTTCTTTCACAGGATTGCTTTGGCTATTCGGGGTCTTTGGTGTTTCCATATGAATTTTTGAATTATTTGTTCCTGTCATTGAAGAATGTTGCTGGTAGTTTCATAGGGATTGCATCAAATCTGTATATTGCTTTGGGCAGGATGGCCATTTTAATGATATTAATTCTTCCTAGCCATGAGCATGGGATGAGTTTCCATCTGTTAGTGTCCCCTTTAATTTCTCTTAAGAGTGACTTGTAGTTTTCAGAGTATAAGTCTTTCACTTCTTTGGTTAGGTTTATTCCTATGTATTTTATTTTTTTTGATGCAATTGTGAATGGAGTTGTTTTCCTGATTTCTCTTTCTGTTGGTTCATTGTTAGTGTATAGGAAAGCCACAGATTTCTGTGTGTTGATTTTGTATCCTGCAACTTTGCTGTATTCCGATATCAGTTCTAGTAGTTTTGGGGTGGAGTCTTTAGGGTTTTTTATGTACAGTATCATGTCATCTGCAAATAGTGACAATTTGACTTCTTTACCAATCTGGATTCCTTGTATTTTTTTGTTTTGTCTGATTGCCATGGCTAGGACCTCCAGTTCTATGTTAAATAACAGTGGGGAGAGTGGGCATCCCTGTCTAGTTCCCGATCTCAGAGGAAAAGCTTTCAGCTTCTCTCTGTTCAGTATAATGTTGACTGTGGGTTTATCATGGATGGCCTTTATTATGTTGAGGTACTTGCCCTCTATTCTCATTTTGCTGAGAGTTTTTATCATGAATGGATGTTGAACTTTGTCAAATGCTTTTTCAGCATCTATGGAGATGATCATGTGATTTTTGTCTTTCTTTTTGTTGATGTGGTGGATGATGTTGATGGACTTTCGAATGTTGTGCCATCCTTGCATCCCTGGGATGAATCCCACTTGGTCATGGTGTACGATCCTTTTGATGTATTTTTGAATTCGGTTTGCTAATATTTTGTTGAATATTTTTGCATCTACGTTCATCAGGGATGTTTGTCTGTAGTTTTCTTTTTTGGTGGGGTCTTACCTGGTTTTGGTATTAGGGTGATGTTGGCTTCATAGACCGAGTTTGGGAGTATCCCCTCCTCCTCTAATTTTTGGAAAACTTTAAGGAGAATGGGTATTGTGTCTTCCCTGTATGTCTGATAAAATTCCGAGGTGAATCGATGTGGCCCGGGGGTTTTGTTCTTTGGTAGTTTTTTGATTACCGCTTCAATTTCATTGCTGGTAATTGGTCTGTTTAGATTTTCTGTTTCTTTCTGGGTCAGTCTTGGAAGGTTGTATTTTTCTAGGAAGTTGTCCATTTCTCCTAGGTTTCCCAGCTTGTTAGCATATAGGTTTTCATAGTAGTCTCTAATAATTCTTTGTATTTCTGTGGGGTCCGTCATGATTTTTCCTTTCTCGTTTCTGATACTGTTGATTTGTGTTGACTCTCTTTTCCTCTTAATAAGTCTGGCTAGAGGCTCATCTATTTTGTTTATTTTCTTGAAGAACCAGCTCTTGGTTTCATAGATTTTTGCTATTGTTTTTTTCTTCTCAATTTTATTTATTTCCTCTCTGATCTTTATTATGTTTAATATGTATTATATTGAACAGCGAGAAGCTGAAATCCTTTCCTCTGATATCGGGAACTAGAACTTCTGCTGACCTTAGGCCTCATTTGTTCTTCTTTTTCCAATTTCGATAATTGTGACATTAGACCATTCATTTGGGATTGTTCTTCCCTTTTAAAATATGCCTGGATTGCTATATACTTTCCTCTTAAGACTGCTTTTACTCTGTCCCACAGTAGTTGGGGCTTAGTGTTGTTGTTGTCGTTTGTTTCCATATATTGCTGGATCTCCATTTTGATTTGGTCATTGATCATTATTTAGGAGCGTGTTGTTTAGCCTCCATGTGTTTGTGAGCCTTTTTGCTTTCTTTGTACAGTTTATTTCTAGTTTTATGCCTTTGTGGTCTGAAAAGTTGGTTGGTAGAATTTCAATCTTTTGGAATTTACTGAGGCTCTTTTTGTGGCCTAGTATGTGGTCTATTCTGGAGAATGTTCCATGTGCACTTGAGAAGAATGTGTATCCTGTTGCTTTTGGATGTAGAGTTCTGTAGATGTCTATTAGGTCCATCTGTTCTAGTGTGTTGTTCAGTGCCTCTGTGTCCTTACTTATTTTCTGTCTGGTGGATCTGTCCTTTGGAATGAGTGGTGTGTTGAAGACTCCTAGAATGAATGCATTGCATTCTATTTCGTCCTTTAGTTCTGTTAGTATTTGTTTCAGGTATGTTGGTGCTCCTGTATTGGGTGCATATATATTTATAATGGTTATATCCTCTTGTTGGACTGAGCCCTTTATCATTATGTAATGTCCTTCTTTGTCTTTTGTTACTTTCTTTATTTTGAATTCTGTTTTGTCTGATACCAGAATTGCAACACCTGCTTTCTTCTCTCTGTTGTTTGCATGAAATATCTTTCTCCATCCCTTGACTTTAAGTCTGTGCGCATGTCTTTGGGTTTGAGGTGAGTCTCTTGTAAGCAGCATATGGATGGATCTTGCTTTTTTATCCATTCTATTACTCTGTGTCTTTTGATTGGTGCATTCAGTTCATTTACATTTCGGGTGATTATTGAAAGGTATGAACTTATTGCCATTGCAGGCTTTAAGTTTTTGGTTACCAAAGGTTCAGGGTTAGCTTCTTTACTATCCTACTGTCTAACTTAACTCACTTGTTGAGCTATTATAAACACGGTCTGATGATTCTTTATTTCTCTCCCTTCTTATTCCTCCTCCTCCCTTCTTCATATGTTGGGTGTTTTGTTCTGTGCTCTTTTTAGGAGTTCTCCCATCTAGAGCAGTCCCTGTAGGATGCCCTGTAGAGGTGGTTTGTGGGAGGCAAATTCCCTCATCTTTTGCTTGTCTGGGAGTTGTTTAATCCCTCCTTCATATTTAAATGATATTTGTGCTGGATACAGTAGTCTTGGTTCGAGGCCCTTCTGTTCCATTGCATTAAGTATACCATGCCATTCTCTTCTGGCCTGTAGGGTTTCTGTTGAGAAGTCTGATGATAGCCTGATGGGTTTTCCTTTGTAGGTAACCATTTTTTTTCTCTCTGGCTGCCTTTAATACTTTGTTCTTGTCTTTGATCTTTGCCATTTTAATTATTATGTGTCTTGGTGTTGCCTCCTTGGATCCCTTGTCATGGGAGTTCTGTGTACCTCTGTGGTCTGAGAGGCCATTTCTTCCCCTAGTTTGGGGAAGTTTTTAGCAATTATTTCTTCAAAGACACTTTCTATCCCTTTTTCTCTCTCTTCTTCTTCTGGTACCCCTATAATGTGGATATTGTGGATATTGTCCATTTCAATTGGTCACTTAGCTCTCTTAGAATTCTTTCATTCCTGGAGATCCTTTTATCTCTCTCTGCATCAGCTTCTCTGCGTTCCTGTTCTCTGATTTCTAGTCCATTAATGGTCTCTTGCATCTTGTCCATTCTGTTTTGAAGTCCTTCCAGAGCTTGTTTTATTTCTGTATTCTCCTTCCTTAGTTCTTGCATATTTCTTTGCAAGTCCATCAGCATGGTTATGACTTTTGTTTTGAATTCTTTTTCAGGAAGACTGGCTAAATCTATCTCCCCAGGTTCCTTCTCAGGGGAAGATGTAGCAGATGCCGAAGCTGTCTGGGTTAGTCTTGTCTGGATCATATTTTTTTGCCTTTTCATGTTGACAGGTGCTATTGACTGTCAGCTGAGAGGGCCAAAATTTTCACTTGCTACTGGCCTTTCTTTACTGGGACAACTGCGACCCCTAGTGGCTTGTGTTGGGTAATTGTGTGTAAACTGGGTCTTTGTGTCTTGCCCGGCAGATATTGAGGAATCTCCCTTTCTGTGGGCGTGGTCTGCCTTAGGCTGCTTCTCTGCTTTGGCAGCGCCTGGAGGCGTAATGTACAGGGGGGCTGTTTGGCTGTTTACCTCCGTGAGGGGTCTCAGAGCTGTTGCCCAGGGGGTTAGTGCGCCCAGTTTTCCCTGTAATTTCCAGCCACTGGGCTGTGACCTGGGTTGTTTCCATCTAGCTGTTACATCCCTGTCTCTTGAAGACTTTCAAAAAGCACTCGCTTTTCTTTGTCACAGGGGCATCAGCTTCAGCACCCGCTCAGAGGTCTTGCTGCCCTATTTCCCTAGTTTCCAGCCCTCCACACATGCGCTGTGTCTTTGCTCTGGTGCAGGTGGCTGGGGCTGGGTGTTCAGCAGTCCTGGGCTCCGTCTCCCTCCCGCTCTGCCTATTGTTCTCCCGCAGGGAGCTGGGGTGAGAGGCGCTTGGGTCCCGCTGGGCCGGGGGTTGTATCTTACCCCTTTCACCAGGCACTGGGTTCTCGCGCATGTGAATGTAGTCTGGCTGTTGTCCTGTATCTTCTGGTCTCTCTTTTAGGATTAGTTGTATTTGTTGTATTTTCAAAAATATATATGTTTTTGAGAGGAGAGTCCCACTGTCCTACTCACACCGCCATGTTGGCTCCACCCTGCTGTGTGTTTCGAGGAAAGTCTTTTTTGATGAATCTTCTTAAAGGACAAATTAAAAACTCAGGTTAATTGAGGATATGCTTATTCTTCCTGCTGCACTAAACATTGTAATGTAATACATAGAAAACAAAATGAACAGAAATTCTTTCCTTTATATTGAATACCATTAGAAAATGCATAGAAAACACCTCTGAAGATTTGAAACAGTGAGTAATGAGAAATTATACTATATTAGACTTTGATTATCCAATTGGGTTGAAGTATGGATTTAAATATACTCTCAGGTTATAGCATTTGTAGTCTAAATATGAACTACATGAAAAGTTACATTTTGGGGGCTTAAAGGAAAAGTAAATCAGAGAAATTTCATCTCTGAAGTAAGTGCCTTCTTTAATAAAAATCACTGTTCTAAAATGGCAGCAGACTCAGGGACTCCCAGAAGGGACTAGTGGTTACCAAAGGGGAGGGGTGGGGGAGGACGGGTGGGGAGGGAGGGAGAAGGGGACTGAGGGGTATTATGTTTAGTACACATGGTGTGGGGATCACGGGGAAAACAGTGTAGCACAGAGAAGGGACAGAGTGGATCTCTGGCAACTTGCTGCACTGATGGACAGTGACTGCATTGGGGTATGTGTGGGCACTTGATGATATGGGTAAATGTAGTAACCACATTGTTTTTTCATGTGAAACCTTCATAAGAGTGTATATCAATCATACCTTAATAAAAAATTTAAAAAAATAACTGCTCTATGCAAAAACTGGGTGGAGGCATAATCAGCAATGGAGTATATGTATAAAAAAGGGTTGTGGTGTGAGGCTGTAGTTATATCAACATGCATAGATAAGTATGATGATAAAGATGATGTAGATATACACACGCACTCCATACAGAAATATATATTACATTTATCTGTAATTATATATATAATAAAAATTCCTATATATATGAATAGGAAAATATGTGTGTGTGTATATATACATATCCTTATTTTATATATATATAATATGCATGTACATATATATATTTACAATAATGAGATGGAAAAGGAAAAAGAAGATCTTCTGGATCATTCAGAAGTTCTCAAGTTATCTCATGGAAAAGCAACATGTTTTAAAAAGTGACAGACTTCAAGATGTGTTATGAATATTTGTTTTTCAAAAATGCAAATGAGGTTCCTGGTTTGAATATAACAAATATAAAGTCGGCAGTGAATTACATTTTATCATCCTGATGTCATCCAAAGCAAAAAGGAGGAAAAACAGAAGCACAAACTCTTCTCAAGCACAAGCACACCACCAGGTGACCCCTGCAGGACAGGAAGCCCAGTGGAGAGAATGAGGAAATGTGCTCTGGGGAGGAAAGGGAGCACGGGTTCAGTGACTGCAGCATGCAGAGCCAGCGGACACACCTCTTGAATGTGTGTGATACACCTTAATAAGCAAACCCCAGATCCCTTGTCTTTGCACGGGGCATATGTTTGCAACTGAAGATCCCCTGACCTGGTTTTGTTCCGAGAAGCAGAAGAGCTGAGACTATACACTGAGTCACACAGCAAATCATATTTGTGGGAGGCTCTTTGTTTTTGTAGCTGTCTGGACACAGACAAGTTATGTAAAGTACTGTACGGCTGACAGTCTTCACTATTTGAGTAATAATAAACTCGAAACTAACTGTTGCCCCAAAGCCTGTATAACTGGAGCACAAAGACAGTCCCATGTAGTGGTTCCTTCTGTATATGAACCTCTTGCAAAAACATCTGGTCTGGGAAAGATTCATTTACTTGGAGATAAGAAAAAAAAATTTTTTTTTAAGGGGGAAGGAAAGCTTCCTGGTTTGGACAGCAAACGAAATCAACCTGATATTGTAAAACAAAGTGACTGTGAACACTTGAAAAAAACAAAGTATTCTAGGCACTACAAACAAAAAGAAAGGAGTAGTTACAACCTTTACAATGGGTAGGTGGAATTCAGTCCAAAATTTTCTTAAGCAAGACAAATAAGACCTTATATGTTAAAGGACAAACTGTGCAGGGAAAATTCAATTTTTAAGAGTATCTAACCATCAGAGAGTATAATATCAACACTAATAAGACAAAAGTAAGAGACAGGATGTGATGTGAAAATGTATTAGTGGTAAAATACTTAAACTCATTTTTCAGCTCATGATAGATTATGTGGAAAAATAGGTAAAGATAAATCATCTAAAGTAAATTGAACTTATATATATGTAGTTAGATTTTGAAACCTTCAAAATAAAATAAAACAAAAACTATTCTTTTTAATATCTATAGAATTCTCACAAAAACCAACCATATATTAGGCCAAAAAGATAAATTCACTAACTGCCAAGATAAATAATACACACAAATGTCTCTGATCTCAAAATTTTATAAATTATTAACAAATTTAAAATACATAAAAAGTGCCTGTCATCTGTATATTGAAAAATTTGCTTTTAAATAAAGCTTTGATTAAATTGGAAGTTCAAAATATCTCTAACTAGAAAAAGAAGGTAATGAAAATTATTGTCTATTAGAACTTATTAGAACTCTATTAGGTACATTAAAATAGTCCTTGGAATAAAATTTATAACTCTAAATACACTTAGTGAGTAAATAAGAAAAAAAAAATCAAATATCCAATTTGGAAAATTTAAGAACAATAAAATATACTGTGAAGAAGAAAAGCAAGAGAAATGAATTTGTAAGAGTTGACAAAAGATAACTGGAGAGCAGAAAAGCTGTAGAAGTCATAACTATAAAATATGTTTTTGAAAATTACATATAAAACAGTAACAGTGTAGTAACACTATTGCAGGGTAACAATACTTTCAAAATTCTTAAGGAAATTATTTTGCAACTTAAGATTCTACATCCAAAAAATGAAATATAAGGGCAGAACAATGTTTTCAACATGCGAAGCATCAAAAATTTGCTGTCAATACTCCATTTTCCCCAGGAAGCTCCTTTAGGGCCTAGTAAATATGAGAGGAAACCAAGAAAAAGACATGGGATACTGGAAACAGGAGACTGAACACAGAGATAGACAAAGAATATTCCCAGGATGGTGGTAAAGAGAATCACAGGATAATTTGTACAAAGTGTGGAAGACAGCTAGCACAGACCAGAAAAGGGATCCCCAGTGACACACGTGTTGAGGTGCCACCACTGCGAATCCTTTCACCTTTGCACTGTATTGTCAACCAGACCGTGCTCATGTTGGCCAAGCTTCTCAGCTCTCTCCTGTCCAAGTGATGATAAAATTCTGCTTGTGGCTTCCTGCACAGCTGCCTAGAGTCGCTGACACCATCTGACTCTGTGTTCAGGTTTGATCCTCTCCTGAGAGACCGGGTTGGCCTCAGCGAGCTCAGAAACATAGAGCAGCACAACTTCTGCAAATATTTTTCCTTCTGATTAGGTAGCCCTTAACTCTGCCAGATTTCCTCACGTTGGGAATCCTGCGCTTCCCAGGGATCAATACAGTCTCGCTTCCTGCGATCCTCACAGTGGGTTCTTGAGCCCTCCGCGGAGAGCTGAAGCCAGAATATGAACCAAAGGCTCTCTTCATCTCTCCTTTACTTACGTGTGTTTAACTGTCAATAACAATGCTGCCTTTTCCTAACACAGCTGGTCTTGTGCTTGCTACTCAGTTTGAATAGGAATCATGTTTCACACGAAGAAATGTAATTAATTGATAAACTAATGAAATACTTGGTTGAGAAATAAAACAAAATTAGAATGTATTTCAACCAAAAACCATCTTTAGTGAGCAAATACTACAAGCAGTCCATTAAAGTTGCATATTAATATGACTATTATTTAATAATGTTAGAGGTATTAACCGATGGAATTAGACAAAAGAAAGGAATGAACATTATAAAAACTGGCAAAGAGGAAGTAAATTTATCACTATGTTAGGTGATTGTATATTTTAGGTGATATATTTAGAGCTTCCAAGAGATTCAACTGAATGACACTTACAATCAGTGAGATAATCAGTGTCATGGTAGGAAATCCAAAGCTTTCATGTACTGCCAGAATATTCCAAAACTGTTGTCAAGTAAAAAAATAACAAATGAATATGATTTAGAATATTATATATAAGATGCTCTTTTTTATAATGGTGAATGTTGTGTTGTGGATGTGTGAAATTATTTGTATTTACTTGATGTATAAAATAAACACTTGTAGCTCAAACAATAAACTAATACTAATGCATTTAATCATTCTTTGAAGGTACAGAGGGATAAAACTCATTTCTTCAAACTGAAAAAACCCTACAATTATAATTTTCTAACCTCCTTAAAATTTGCCAGATTTTTTAAAGTAGCTTTTGACTTTATTGCATTAAAAAGAAAATACTAATAGAGAAAACACACAGTATAAATTTTAGGAAACCAGTGGCTTAAAAATACATTGTTTTGACAAGATGAATTAAGCTTACATGAAAAAAATATTAATTTCACAGTTTAAAAGTTGAATTTACCTATTAGATGGATGCAATTTTGAGCAATGCATATTATTTTATACTAAATTTCTATTTCACACCAAGTCAAAGATATTCATTACTTATGGAGAAGGGCAATAATAGAATATATTATTGAACTCAGAAAATATCATATTCCTTTGAAAATTTAATCATGGATACATTAAGCCTCTATAATATTAGGCATTGTGCTCAATTCTGAGGTCTCAAAGGTGAATAAAGCAGAGTTCATTCTATAAGGTTCATGTCCTAAGGGGTTTTACCGCAGGATATATCACTGTCGGTGTATTTCTTTGCATGAAAAATTTCAAAAATATGAGAGGTGCTTATGATATCTGCAAACAAGTAGCCCTGTGCATTCATAGGTATATGTACATGTAGGCCTGTTTGGCAACGTTTTGTAGGCTGAAGAGTCCCACTCTTTTGGTTTCCTTGTTCCATTGACGTAATTCGTGGCCTCATCTAGTATTTCCTCAAAGGCTTGCACATATCATCCCCTTTCCAGATCAAGACCCTCTCTAGGGAAGGCCTCTTTCCCTCCTCTTTACAGATGAACTCATCTGTTTGCTCCATCTCCAGTTTCCCTCTGGAGTAATACACTGCCTAGGGTGGGACACCTCATTCACTCTTTCCAGAATCACCCCTCCTGGATCCTTAGCTGGACGCAGCCCAGCTCCCCAGCTTACTGCACCAGGAACTACACCCATGCTTTCGCCCTGCTGCTCATATGTTGATATGCCCTTCCCTTCCTTCCCCATTTCTTCCAGACCAAACAAGCTCCCTTAAATTAATTTCCACTGTGACCTCTCTCTTCAGTGAAGACTTTTCCTATCCCATCGTATTCCCTTTGGGAGGCTCTGTCTCCTTCCTTAAACGTTTCTCCCTTCGATTTGTTAAAAAATAACAAAGTTGGCACCCTTCAAGGGACACTGAGGGCACTTGTTTTTGTCCTGCAGAGGAGGCTGGAGGTGGGAGACAGGAATTATTGAAAGAGACCAACAATACACGATGAAATCGGGTGTCTTGTGAGAGACCTGAGCCTGAGGAGAGGTTTTCTTCCGATGAGCAAGAGATTCTGACACATCTATAATACTTAGACTTACTTCCAAGGGAGCTTGACTTTTGTCCACTAACTTGCTCTTTATACCTTTCTTCTTCCCAGGAAGTGACAGTTCCTCACAAGCCTGTTTCTCTCCACCCTTTATATCAGACTAGACTCTATCCTCCTGCTAAGTCCCCACTGCATCCACAGACCCTCTCCCATGCTGACTGTCTAACCCCAGGACCTTTCAGTCACGTGAGCTCCCTCTCACTGAGTGACGAGCAGGAGAACTCCCATACCCTGTTCAGTCACAACGCGTTTAACAAGGTGAGCATTCCCTGCTGAACTGCGAAGCGTTCTGTGCTCCGAACCTTCTTTATGCTCAGTTAAAAGTGAAATCTAGAGGGAGCATGTATTAAGAATATTAAAATATTTAGTATTTAAGTATATTAAGAATATTAAATAGTTGTGTTAGAGCAAATGACCTTACAAAAAGATAATGATTAACCTTGAGAATTAATTTACATTTATTGTTGCTGTCAAAGTCATTTCCTGATTTGCATTCTTCATTGTTTTTTGTTCTAACCCTGAGGTGGAAATTGCAAGGAATTTTCTCAAACTTTATTAGATGCCATTATTAATTTATCTTCTAGTGTTAGTTCAATGTTTTTAAAAAGCTTCTTTGAATTACAGTGCCTTAATGAGGAGGAACTCATTACAGTCAATGGGCAAAGGAATACTTAGAATTTCTGAATTATCTGTAAAATAATATTAACATTTTATTTTAAAATGTGTCTATCTGCATCATAATGTGTAGTAATGGGATGTGTAAAATATCCTGAGGTGTTCAGTATCTAAATATATATATATATATATACACACAAACATAATTTTTAAGTGAAAATATATTTATAGTTGGCTTTGGAATGCAGCCATAAATGTTCTGTTAGAAGGAAGAAGTCAATACTACATGAGGCTTATGCCCTTTGCTCTTCTGGGCATTATCATAAGTACATCCTGGTTAGTACAGACTCTCAGACTGAAAATTTCCTAAAAGAATTGACTAGTTAAACTCAATCTGCAATTAAATCTTCCCATAAAATTCGAAGTCTTCTTGAAGTCATTTATTTTTCAAATTATCTCTGTCTAACGAGATGCAATTGGAAGTCAATAAATCAAGTCATTCAGTCAAATCAATTGGCTATCAATCAAGGCCACATAATATTCCTTGAACCCTGAAATGTTTGTTTGAAAAAAACACTCATAAATTCAGTCTGAAGACCAGTATCATCTAAAAAGTGAACAGTATTATATGAAAACAATTGCTTTTTTTATTTAAAAGATTCTATCATGACTGATCAACCCTGAATTAAATTGTAAAATATCCACTTTATGCAAACCAGATGTTTTTGGGCAAAGTTCAGGATGACATTTTTGTGACCTTTGTTTCTTATTCTTGGTCTAGAAAAAAAGAAGTTTTGAAAGTATATTTTTAAATGATTTAAAATTCTCCCCAATGTAAAGTCTGTCAATATCTATGAAATCCATTTAGCTATCAAATAGAATTGAAAATTCTGATAATAACATAACCCTGTTCTTATAAGTCACCTATGATAGGGTTATAATTGTATTTTACAGATATCAGTTGCATTAAATAGCTCATTCTGTTGATGTTTTGGTGGTTTTCTGAACCATTCAGCAAGGATAGAATCAGTATGTCATCCATATTTTAACCTGTGTTTGGTCAGGATGTAAAGAAAAACATGAAAGTTATTTGAAGTTTGTCAACTATTTTCAGTCTGTACAGTCTTCACAATAGATTTTTGTTTTTCAGAGTCTGGGATTTACTGATAATTAAGAAATATTCACATCTGAAATAATAATAATAAATAATATACTTAGTATTTCTTAATGGAAAATTCAATTGCTTAATCTTTTACTTCAATTACTCCTATTGAAATATATGGATTACCCAATTTGATATCTATGTTTACAAAGTTATTTTGTAAATATTAGGCCAATAGCATATTTAGTTATCAAGACTTGACTTTTTTACTTGACATAGTTTCTTGCCTGGAATTGTAAAACATAATCCAGTACCTAAACTAACTTCTTCCCAATATGCAATGTCATTCTCAGGCCTGATTTTATAGCTTCACCTGTTAGGATCATCTCCAAGACTACATCTTTCTACACTTCCCCCTGGAGAGTCACACTGAACTTGACTTAACTATCTTTGATGGTCTGTCATCAAATGGGGTTATAGCAGGTGTTTAAAAGGTTTTATTCTCCCACTAAATCTATTATGTACTCCTCTTTTCTAAATCCTCGGTAGGCCCAATATTTCCTAAATCCTACCCTAATCCCTACCCTCTTCTCTTACTTCCAAGGTAGAGTTCTGCCATATGATGTCATGTCATGTATATGGTGGTGCTCAGGTACTTTGCTCCTCATCTTGAAACAAACCAGTATACCTTCCTTTTGCCCTAGTCTCATGAAGGGAGTCATTACTCTTAATTTGCTTTTTTAATCCTTGAAAGTAATAAAGCCCAGTGGATAAGAGCATAATTTTCTAGGCAGTCTGTCTTAGTTCATTTTTGACTTCACTCCTTCCAGATGGTGATATTGGGTAGAAAAAGTCTCTGCACACCTCCCATTGCTCATCTGTAAAATGAGCATGATAATAGTTGCCACCTATGAGATTAAGATGTACTAATATGTTCTAGGTACTACTAAGTAACGTAACAAGAACCATTTAAGAGTGTCAACTCTTATTATTAACAAACCTTCCTGGAGTGTCATTCCCATTGTTCTCCTAAATTTTCATTTGATCTTTTTCCACTGGGCTCCTCCTCTTTGAACCCCCCAAACAAAAACCTTCCTTGGTGATTTTGCAAACCTAGTAATTTCCAAACTTGCTTTCTCTCAAGTGATCAAAGGCATTATTTCCATTCTCCTTCTATAAACTCAGTCTTTAACCCATTCTTAGATGCATTCTGTTTTCATTCAACCACTCTCTTGAAATTGCTCTCTCAAGGGTAAACTGCTTGTCAGCAAACACGGTGGAACTTCCTCAGTCCTCTGTTTTATCCCTTGTAGCGATTGACATGGCTGATCATTCATCTTGAATCTTTCTCTTGACTCTGTTCTTGGGATAATATGTGCATTTCAACTCTCCACTGCTCCTTCTTTGTTACCTTTGTGTACACTTCCTCCTCTACCTCTTCTCTCTAATTGCTTCACTCAGATATTCACCCACTCACAGGCTTCAGTGATTATCTTTGTACTGATAATTCACAAATCCACATTTCAGATTCTCCTCTCCTCTGAGATCCAGCTTTATGTGGATGGTCATTCACCAAGTTGAATGGATTCTTCTCTTGTTATGCTGTCCAATTCTACTTTACTTAAACCAATCTACTTATTTTCTGCCAGGCATGCCTTGGGAATTTCTTACTGTTCAGCTTGCTCACACATTTTCCCCATATCAAATACCTGTCTGATTTTCACCTTACTTATGCAAACTCTTCTCATATTCTCATACTTTTTCACCTAATCAGGTTATCCCCCACCCACCTCTCTGAAGTTTCCTCAGGCATCCACATTCAGCGTGACATTTTTCTTTCAATTTCTGTGACTGCCTGTGCCAGGGTATCTATCTCATACATCTTACAGGTTATATTGCATTTATTTGTGGTGATTGGCTTTGGGTCCATCTAGGGCATGACATGCTTAATATATTTTTCACATGACAGGAATATAGCAATAAATAAATGTTAATGATGAACAAATTCTAAAATTTCCCAACTTATTTACTAGTTTGAATATTTAGGATTCTTTCTATTTTAAACAGAAATGAAATCTGAGCCAATTTATCAATTCATCTGTATATTCAGTAAAATTTCAGTTTACTAAAGATCTCCATTTTGTATGAGATACATCAAATTTCTGGTGAGCTTATGGGGTACCTCAGCATCAGAGCAAAGGTGGGGTAGAGGTGGGGAGGCAAGAGATAGCTGCTCTCCCTTTGCTATATGTGGACTCTGGCATCCACAGGGGTGTCCTTAGCCCTGGCTGCACCCTCCTTCTTCACCTGCCCAGCATGCCCTCATTGGCTCTAGCTTAGCTGCCTCTTAGCCCCCATAGCAGGACATGCATGGGTATATGTTATTCCCTACATTCTGGGAGCAGGTAAATTCTGTGAGGCTATCTCAGAACTATCAGCTTAGATACTCAACAGATCTTGCTCTACTTTTCTCTTCCTGCCCCCTTTGCAGTAGGGAACTCCAAAGAAGTCCGTTATTTGTGTATTTATTTGCCTACTAACTGAAATTTCTGCAAAACCCCCAAATCAATATTTCCTGTACTTTTGGGATCATTTGTGGACATGTGAAGAACAGTGAAAACTTTATTGGCCTGTGCACGTGTTCCCAGCCTAGGGAACAAGGGGACACTCTGCTTTTGGGTTTCAGCTCTTGTGCTGAAAGCAACTGTTCTGTTAATGGTCTACCTACTACCACATGTTTTGAATTTTGTTGGTGATTTGACTCCGTCAGCACAGTGCTGAGGTGTTGTCTACTGTTCTAAGGACAAGAAGGCTGGGATGTGCCTCAGAGAAAATAGGCACGTCAGGTAAACTTCCTTTAGGCAGGAGAGATAGTGCTGTTGACTGTGAGTTCAATGTTAATGAATCAATAATATATATTAAATAAGGTGCTTTTAAACAGAAACACACATGTATGATTGGTTAATGGAAGTAAAATAAAAAACTCACAGGAACTTAATCCTGCATTTCATCTTGGAGCAGTGGTTGAGATTTGCTGATTCCGTGTTTGCAGTGACTTTATAATAAGTAACTACTGCAAATAACAAGAACCCACTGTGTCTTTGGGTTTCCCTGAGAAGAGGTATCATATACGAGTAGTAGTTAATTTGGGAGGTGTCTCCAGGAAACACCAGTTAAGGGAGTGGGGAACAGAACCAGGAGGAGAAAACATCTAAGAAAAACGCCTAAAGCGTTAGGGTGGGGGTTAAAAAAAAAAAGGTGCATAATGAAGCAGATTACCACTATTGGCAACTGGAGCTTGAGTTTCCTGGGGAATTCTGGGAGCCAGTACAGAATGAACAACTCAAGAGTTATGCAATCAGCGGTGGGGTGGGTGGAGAATCCTGCTAGTCATTATTTGAAGACTGTACCTAGAAGAAGGGAGTATTAATCCCCAGAAAGAGCCCTCAGGAACAGAGAAATAGGGACACTCATTTTTAAGTTCAGAGGCTGGTGCTAAAAATGTCAAGGCCTAAGATGACATAGACAGGTCAGTGAATTATATTATATTTATTCACAGATCTTATTATCTAAATTTGAAGTTCAGGATCCTGTCAATCAAAACTTTTGTTATCAAAACACAAGAGAATTTTCTTCATTGTAGATATATTATGCATTGAGTTTGTTGACCTTAAAAATAAAACTGCCAGTTATTTTACTAGCAAAAATGGGTTTATTTGGGAATAGCAGAGAATTGCAGCGCAGGATGATCAAGCTGTGGCGAAACCATGGACAAGGGCAGAGAACAAAGGAGAGGAACGCTCTTTTATGGAGCAAAGGGGGGCATTGGGAAGGCTCTTAGAAGCACAAAGTAGGTTCCTCTCTTCCAGCTGGGTCTGCAATTAAGGAGGCATGGTAGGCCTGGGAGGGTCTTCTGCTGGTCCCTGGACTCCATTTTAGTGAGGTTTCCCTTTATTAATTTTCACAGGCTACATATAGCCATTGAAACAATAAAAGGAACACAGGAATTATGGGTCAGGGTGTATAAGCTTATTACTATCTTAAAAGTGTGTTTCATTCAGAGTTATTTTGCCGATTTTTCCTCCATTTTTCAATGCATTTAAAACTTATCAAAACTAATAATGTACCACATACAACAGGTCTGTTTATGTCTAGGTCAAAGCCTAGGCGAGTCCGCCTTCTCCTGCTGAGAATTCAGTTCGTTTAGAAAGAGGAGTCCTTCCTGCGCTGCTAGCACATTGCCGCGGGGCTCTCAGGGACTTCCTGGGCCCTCAGGGGAGAAAACTAATGTGCAATAATGTGCATAAGCAGAAAGTGTATTGCTCTCCATGACTTTATTCTTTTCTCTATCCTCCGCCTCATTTCTTATCTCCTACTCTTCTAATCTCTGAGGCACAGCTGCCTCTGAAGTCACCCCCAAATTCCAGTTCTTCTGGCCTGCTTTCACATTCCAACTTAAGTTTGTATGCGCTCAGCTTTATGCACTTTTTCCTCTTTTCTTATCCCAACGACATTTTCTACATTTTGTTGAACACAACCACAGCCATGTGTTATCTCCTACTGTTGTCTCCCCTGAGTCTTTACTTTGCCAAGTCACACCAGTAACGAACAAGAAAACACACGGCCACCCTCTGAAGAGAGCTGCCTGGGGTGAGAGCTAAGCCTTCACCGTCAGAGTGGCTTTTCTGATCTGCTGGCAGGAGAAAGGCTGGGAGTTCCTACTCAGGAAGACTTTATTTGCAGCGAAAGCTTGAGAGGTTTTACAAATAAGAATAGGATCTTTATAGACAGAAAGACAGCTTTGAAACCCCAGGAGAAAAACTCCCAGCCATTCTCAGGATATGTTCTCTTTCAGTTTTCAAAAGTTATATTATTTGCGGGCTTAGTTTGTGACTGTGCAGCCATTTTATTTCACTTTCAGTTTTCTAAAAATGCATGATCCTTGTGCCTTGTTTGTGGCCATTTACCATTCTATTTCTCCTCTGATTCTCTCTCACGGAGGAGCTAAGTATGGCTGGTTTCTTTCCATAATGTCTCATTGGTTCCACTGCTATTAAATTCTGTTGTATCTTTTCTATACAAGGACTGCTTCCTGCCTGTTCTCTTTCAATTTGAGTATTTCAGTGCTCCTCTCTGGAGGAGTCTCTTGAAAAATTCCTTCCACTATAGCTTTCACTTCAGAGAAGAGAATTAGTTGTTCATATCCCGCCTCTATTCTTCCTGCCCAGAACCTCTCCTAGCCCTGACTACTTCCAATTGCAGACCCGCAGGCTGCTGCCATCATTGCTAGAAGTCAGGCCAAAACCTTAAGGTCTCCCATCAAAGAGAAAAACATATTCCTATGTAGGATAATCTTCTATCCTGACATGTCCTGGGTATATATTTTTTTAAGTATACCTATATATGTTTTTCTATTTTTTTCAAGTAATTTTATTTTTAAAAATTGGTTTTTTTTTGGAAAAAAATGTGTTTTATAGGACTACCAATATAACAAACCATTTGGCAATAAATAAATATAAAAAATTACAGTTGACCCTTGAGTAATGCAGGGGCTAGGCATGTCAAACCCTCTCCCCCATAGTTGAACATCTGGTATAACTTTTGACTCCCCCAAAACTTAACTACTAATAACCTACTGTGGACTGGTCGATTAACACCTGTTTGGTACATTATATATTATATTCTGAAAATAAAGTAAGCTAGAGAAAAGAAAATGTTTCAAATTTTTAGAGGTCTCCAAAAATTTTTCCAGTATAGTTACTGAAAAGAAATCATATGTAAGCAGATCTGCACAGTTCAAACCCATGTTGTTCAAGAGTCAAGTGTATAGGATTTCAATTATTTTTAGGTCTGATTTCATCAGAAGCATTGGGTTTGTTTGGAGGCATACCTGTACTTATTCTACCCATAGTGAATTGCAACTAAAAGTTCATAGGTAGATTCTATTTCTTTCTTTCTTTCTTTCTTTTTTTAATGTTTAAAAAATTTTTATTTTGTTATCATTAATCTACAATTACATGAAAAACATTACATTTACTAGGCTCCCCCCATCACCAAGTACCCCCCCACACCCCATTACAGTCACTGTCCATAAGCGTAGTAAGATGCTGTAAAATCACTACTTGTCTACTCTGTGTTGCACAGCCCTCCCTGTGCACCCCCCACATTATACATGCTAATCATAATGCCCCCTTTCTCCCCCCTCCTTTTCCCTCCCTTCCCACCCATCCTCCCCAGTCCCTTTCCCTTTGGTAACTGTTAGTCCATTCTTGGGTTCTGTGATTCTGCTGCTGTTCTGTTCCTTCAGTTTTTCTTTATTCTTATACTCCACAGATGAGTGAAATCATTTGGTACTTGTCTTTCTCTGCCTGGCCTATTTCACTGAGCATAATACCTTCTAGCTCCATCCATGTTGTTTCAAATGGTAGGATTTGTTTTCTTCTAATGGCTGAATAATATTCCATTGTGTATATGTATCACATCTTCTTTATACATTCATCTACTGATGGACATTTAGGTTGCTTCCATTTCTTGGCTATTGTAAATAGTGCTGTGATAAAATAGGGGTACATCTGTCTTTTTCAAACTGGGCTGCTGCATTCTTAGGGTAAATTCCTAGGAGTGGAATTCCTGGGTCAAATGGTATGTCTATTTTCAGCTTTTTGAGGAACCTCCATACTGCTTTCCACAATGGTTGAACTAATTTACATTCCCACCAGCAGTGTAGGAGGGTTCCCCTTTCTCCACAACCTTGCCAAAATGTGTTGTTATTTGTCTTTTGGATGGTAGCCATCCTTACTGGTGGGAGGGGATATCTCATTGTGGTTTTAATTTGCATTTCTCTGATGACTAGTGATGTGGAGCATCTTTTCATGTGTCTGTTGGCCATCTGAATTTCTTCTTTGGAGAACTGTCTGTTCAGCTCCTCTGCCCATTTTTTAATTGGATTATTTGCTTTTTGTTTGTTGAGGTGCATGAACTCTTTATACGTTTTGGATGTCAACCCTTTATTGGATCTGTCATTTATGAATATATTCTCCCATACTGTAGGGTACCTTTTTGTTCTATTGATGGTGTCCTTTGCTGTACAGAAGTTTTCAGCTTAATATAGTCCCATTTGTTCATTTTTGCTTTTGTTGCCCTTGCCCGGGGAAATATGTTCATGAAGAAGTCCCTCATGTTTATGTCCAAGAGATTTTTGCCTATGTTTTTTTCTAAGAGTTTTATGGTTTCATGACTTACATTGAGGTCTTTGATCCATTTCAAATTTTCTTTTGTGTATGGGGTTAGACAATGATCCAGTTTCATTCTCTTACATGTAACTGTCCAGTTTTGACAGCACATCTGTTGAAGAGACTGTCATTTCCCTATTGTATGTCCATGGCTCCTTTATCGTATATTAATTGACCATATATGTTTGGGTTAATGGCTGGACTCTCTATTCTGTTCCACTGGTCTGTGGCTCTGTTCTTGTGCCAGTACCAAATTGTCTTGATTACTGTGACTTTGTAGTAGAGCTTGAAGTTGGGGAGCAAGATCCCACCCCGCTTTATTCTTCCTTCTCAGGTTTGCTTTGGCTATTTGGGGTCTTTGGTATTTCCATATGAATTTTGAAACTATTTGTTCCAGTTCATTGAAGAATGTTGTTGGTAATTTGATAGGAATTGCATCAAATCTGTATATTGCTTTGGGCAGGATTGCCATTTTGACGATATTAATTCTTCCTAGCCAAGAGCATGGGATGAGTTTCCATATGCTAGTGTCCTCTTTAATTTCTCTTAAGAGTGTCTTGTAGTTTTTAGGGTATAGGTCTTTCACTTCCTTGGTTAGGCTTATTCCTAGGTATTTTATTTTTTTTTGATGCAATTGTGAATGGAATTGTTTTCCTGATTTCTCTTTCTATTAGTTCATTGTTACTGTATAGGAAAGCCATAGATTTCTGTGTGTTAATTTTGTATCCTGCAACTTTGCTGTATTCCGTTATCAGTTCTAGTAGTTTTGGAGTGGAGTCTTCAGAGTTTTTTATGTACAGTATCATGTCATCTGCAAATAGTGACAGCTTAACTTCTTCTTTACCAGTTTGGATTGGTTGTATTTCTTTGTTTTGTCTGATTGCCGTGGCTAGGACCTCCAGTACTATGTTGAATAACAGTGGGGAGAGTGGGCATCCCTGTTTGGTTCCCAATCTCAGAGGAGAGGCTTTCAGCTATTCGTTGTTCAGTATGATGTTAGCTGTGGGTTTATCATATATGGACTTTATTATGTTGAGGTACTTGCCCTCTATACCCATTTTGTTGAGAGTTTTTATCATGAATGCATTTTGTTGAATGCTTTTTCAGCATCTATGGAGATGATCATGTGGTTTTTGTGTTTCTTTTTGTTGATGTGGTGGATGATGTTGATGGATTTTCGAATGTTGTACCATCCTTGCATCCCTGGGATGAATCCCACTTGGTCATGGTGTATGATCCTCTTGATGTATTTTTGAGTTCGGTTTGCTAACATTTTGTTGAGTATTTTTGCATCTACATTCATCAGGGATATTGGTCTGTAGTTTTCTTTTTTGGTGGGGTCATTGCCTGGTTTTGGTATTAGGGTGATGTTGGCTTCATAGACTGAGTTTGGGAGTATTCCCTCCTCTTCTATTTTTTGGAAAACTTTAAGGAGAATGGGTATTATGTCTTCTCTGTATGTCTGATAAAATTCTGAGGTAAATCCATCTGGCCTGGGGGTTATGCTCCTGGGTAGTTCTTTGATTACTGCTTCAATTTCTTTGCTGGTAGTTGGTTTGTTTAGATTTTGTGTTTCTTCCTTGGTCAGTCTTGGAAGGTTGTATTTTTCTAAGAAGTTGTCCATTTCTTCTAGATTTTACAGCTTGTTAGCATATAGGTTTTCATAGTATTCTCTAATAATTCTTTGTATTTCTTTGGGGTCCGTCGTGATTTTTCCTTTCTCGTTTCTGATTCTGTTGATGTGTGTTGATTCTCTTTTTCTCTTAATAACTCTGGCTAGAAGCTTATCTATTTTGTTTATTTTCTCCAAGAACCAGCTCTTGGTTTCATTGATTTTTTCTATTGTTTTATTCTTCTCAATTTTATTTATTTCTTCTCTGATCTTTATTATGTCCCTCTGTCTGCTGACCTTAGGCCTCATTTGTTCTTCTTTTTCCAATTTCGATGATTGTGACATTAGACTATTCATTTGGGATTGTTCTTCCTTCTTCAAGTGTGCCTGTATTGCTATATACTTTCCTCTTAAGACTGCTTTCGCTGTGTCCCAGAGAAGTTGGGGCTTTGTGTTGTTGTTGTCATTTGTTTCCATATATTGCTGGATCTCCATTTTGATTTGGTCATTGATCCATTGATTATTTAGGAGCGTGTTGTTAAGCCTCCATGTGTTTGTGAGCCTTTTTGCTTTCTTTGTACAGTTTATTTCTAGTTTTATGCCTTTGTGGTCTGAAAAGTTGGTTGGTAGGATTTCAGTCTTTTGGAATTTACTGAGGCTCTTTTTGTGGCCTAGTATGTGGTCTATTCTGGAGAATGTTCCATGTGCACTTGAGAAGAATGTGTATCCTGTTGCTTTTGGATGTAGAGTTCTGTAGATGTCTATTAGGTCCGTCTGTTCTAGTGTGTTGTTCAGTGCTTCCGTGTCCTTACTTATTTTCTGTCTGGTGGATCTATCCTTTGCAGTAAGTGGTGTGTTGAAGTCTCCTAAAATGAATGCATTACATTCTATTTCCTCCTTTAGTTCTGTTAGTATTTGTTTCACATATGCTGGTGCTCCTGTGTTGGGTGTGTATATATTTATAATGGTTATATCCTCTTGTTGGACTGAGCCCTTTATCATTATGTAATGTCCTTCTTTATCTCTTGTTACTTTGTTTGTTTTGAAGTCTATTTTGTCTGATACTAGTACTGTGACACCTGCTTTTTTCTCTCTGTTGTTTGCATGAAATATCTTTCTCCATCCCTTGACTTTAAGTCTGTGCATGTCTTTGTGTTTGAGGTGAGTCTCTTGTAAGCAGCATATAGATGGGTCTTGCTTTTTTATCCATTCTATTACTCTGTGTCTTTTGATTGGTGCATTCAGTCCATTTACATTTAGGGTGATTATTGAAAGATATGTACTTATTGCCATTGCAGGCTTTAAATTCGTGGTTACCAAAGGTTCAAGGTTAGCTTTTTTAGTATCTTACTGCCTAACTTAACTTGCTTATTGAGCTATTATAAACACTGTCTGGTGATTCTTTATTTCTCTCCCTTCTTATTCCTCCTCCTCCATTCTTTATATGTTGGGTGTTTTATTCTGTGCTCTTTTTATGTTTCCTTTAACTGCTTTTGTGGGTAGTTGATTTTATTTTTTGCCTTTAGTTAGTATTTGGTTGGTCTGCTACTTTGCTGTGATTTTATTTTCTCTGGTGACATCTGTTTAGCCTTGGGAGTGCTCCCATCTAGAGCAGTCCCTCTAAAATACCCTGTAGAGGTGGTTTGTGGGAGGCAAATTCCCTCAACTTTTGCTTGTCTGGGAACTGTTTAATCCCTCCTTCATATTTAAATGATAATCATGGTAGATACAGTATTCTTGGTTCAAGGCCCTTCTGTTTCATTGCATTAAATATATTATGCCATTCTCTTCTGGCCTGTAGGGTTTCTGTTGAGAAGTCTGATGTTAGCCTGATGGGTTTTCCTTTATAGGTGACCTTTTTCTTTCTAGCTGCCTTTAAAACTCTGTCCTTGTCCTTGATCTTTGCCGTTTTAATTATTATGTATCTTGATGTTGTCCTCTTTCGGTCCCTTCTGTTGGGATTTCTGTATACTTCCATGGTCTGATTCATTATTTCCTCCCCCAGTTTGGGGAAGTTTTCAGCAATTATTTTTTCAAATACACTTTCTATACCTTTCTCTCTCTCTTCTTCTTCTGGTACCCCTATAATGCAGATATTGTTCCTTTGGGATTGGTCACACAGTTCTCTTAATATTGATTCATTCCTGGAGATCCTTTTATCTCTCTCTGCATCAGCTTCTATGCGTTCCTGTTCTCTGGTTTCTATTCTATCAATGGCCTCTTGCATCTTATCCATTCTGCTTATAAACCCTTCCACAGATTGTTTCATTTCTGTAATCTCCTTCCAGACATTAGCCCTTAGCTCTTGCATATTTCTCTGCAGCTCCATCCACATGTTTATGACCTTTATTTTGAATTCTTTTGAATTCTTTTTCAGTGAGATTGTTTAGTTCTATCTCCTCAAATTCCTTCTCATGGGAGGATGTCTGGGTTAGTCTGGTCTGTATCAAATTCTTCTGCCTCTTCATGGCGATAGAGGTAATTGTGAGGAGCTGGCACATGTGTTGGCTGGGAGAATGTCCCTTCTTGCTAGCTGTGGCCTTCCTTTCCTGGGAAAATGTTGACCCCTAGCAGCTTGTGCTGGGCAGCTGCTCATAGACAGGGTTTCTAATTCTTGCCCAGCCGCTGTGAAAGAAGCTCTGCTCTGCTACCTCAGACTGCTGCTCTACTATGGCAAAGCGGCATCAGAGGGGAAACAGGCGGGAGGCTCTTTATCTCCATGACGGGCTTCAGAGCTGTGCTGCTGCCCAGGGGGTTAGGGTGCCTGGAGTTCCCTGGGAGTCCCAGCTGCTGGGCTAAGTGTCCTGGGACGTTTCCGTCCAGCTGTTGGGTTCCTGTCCCTTTAAGTCTTTCAAAAAGCACTCACTTTTCATTGTCTCAGTAGCGCCGGCTGCAGGGACCCACTCGCAGGTTTTACTCTCCTGTTTCCCTTGTATCCAGCACCCTACACACTGTGTGTCTGCGCTCCCAGTGCGGATGGCTGGGGCTGGGTGTTTAGCAGTCCTGGGCTCCCTCTCCCTCCCTACTCTGACTCCTTTCCTCCCGCTGGAGCTGGGATGAGGGGCGCTCGGGTCCTGCTCAGCCTCGGCTTGTATCTTACCCCCTTCACGAGGCGCTGTGTTCTCGCAGGTGTGGATGTAGCCTGGCTGTTGTCCTGTATCTTCTGGTCCCTCTTTTAGGAATAGTTGTGTTTGTTGAATTTTCAAAAATATATGTGGTTTTGGGAGGAGATTTCCGCTGCTCTACTCACGCTGCCATCTTGGCTCCTCTTTGTCTTTCTTTATTTTTTGATGTATTTTTTTATTGTTGGTATGGTTGATATGGAATATTATATTGGTTTCAAGTATACAACTTAGTGATTCAACAGTTACCCACATTATTAAATCCTCACCCCAACTGGTGAGGTTACCATCTGTCAACATGGAAAGATGTTACTATTGACTATATTCTTTACACTATGCAGACTCTATTTAAAATAAGACATCAGTTGCTGGATTTTTTTGAATAAAGGAATTGTTTTATGCCTATATTTGGAAAAGTAAGTCAAATTGTTCCTTTTGTATTTTTCCTCACCTACAAAATAGTAATAAAAATAGATTCACTATCAGGATTGTTACCAGAATCAAGTGATACATTCAAGTAAAACTTAAATACTCAGTTTTATACATTTACACATACTACTTATTATTTGTAATTTTGGTGCTAAAGTGGAAAAACAATTCATCAGCATAAATAGTAGAACATGATTCTCACCTAAAATGGCTTTTTCCTTTTATTACAACCTATTTCATTTGTTAATTGTTTTCATATTTTTTCATATACGTATTCCCTTTAATTCTGATTTTTCACTCCCCTTTTCTTTCTCTCCATTGTCAACTATACTAAAAAAATTTTCTTTTTCCTTTTTTGTATATATTTTTTCAAAGGATGCATTATTATTTTGTGTGCATATAATTTATGTTAATGCTGTTGTATCACATATTTCTTTCTTTTTCCTCATCTGTATAGTAGGATGTTGATTTGGTTCCAGAACTCTTAACTCCAGGATGTAAATAGGGTTGATTGCGTCAGAATTATATGGGAAGCTTTAGAAAAAGGCACATTCCTGAGACTCACTTAAGATCTCTAAACTCAAGACTGCCACTGGACTCAGTGATCTTAGAGATTTTACTTCATCATAAATTCTATGCTTCCCCTATAAGAGCAAACTTTTCCGGTTTGCCTTTAAGATTCTCTAATGATTCAGCAAGAAAATGAACTTCATTCATTTTCTTTACATGAAAAGCTATATATTTTTACAAAGAAAATGTATACTGATGTAGTCATAAATGCTTAATTATAATTGATATTTTTCCCTCATAAACCCCTAGTAAATAAGTAAATAAAAGGAAACACAACTGGTAAATGTATATATATATATATATATATATTAGCTTAGGTTACAGTATTTTTTTAAAAAATTAGAGTAAGTTATAAAATGTTAGAGTGAAATCTTAATCAAATTTGTCCCCATGTACTTGTAACATTTACAACTGGGCTGAATGTTGATATATCCAGTGTTCATGTGCTGATTGAATCAGAAGGTAGATATTTTTTTTCCAGGCACTACTTCAATTATTAAAAGTCATTTCTCTTTGAAAAAATACCATAACTGCCAACATGTACTTTCTTATGATTTACTTTTTGAGAAATTAAAGCACCTTTTTCACAGAAAGGATTTTAAAATTCACCAATTCTTTATATTCAAATGACATTTTTGCTAAGAAAGATGAAGTATTTCACTTGAAATGTATTTTATCTTTATGACATGTCAATAAAATATTGACCCGTCAGCTTTCATTAGCCTCTTTTCCAAGCAGCTGCTCTTGAGGTTGTAGATTAAAGAGGAAATATAACTTGTATGCAATGAAAAGTGAGAGAAAGTGAGTTAAATGGGGGCGTTTTCTGTCCAATTCCACCCGTTATTTGTCTCTTCTATATTTGCTCTCATATGAAGCTCAGGGTGAAACATCTACTAGAATAGTGAGGGAACTGACCTAGCAAAATGTATTAGGAATGAGAAATACACAGTTTAGGGATCAGGAAGGAAAAAAAAATACAATTGTAACAGACAGATAACTCTGAAGGAGATGAGCCCTATTCTTTATTTTCACATCACAGAATTAGAATATTAGGGGTTGTCACACTGACTTTGGAGCCTCAGATGAGTTTCATGGTGGGATGCTGCTGGGTAGTGAGGTAGGAAGGCAGAAAAAAGGGCTGAGACTGTTACTTCCAGGCTGGGTTGGTGGGAAAGGTCCCTCCATAAACTGGCTCCAGCCTGCTTCCTAGATCGTGAGCATCCTTTCTTTCAACCTTTTGGATAGTTCACCCTATAAATGCTCACTGTTCTCACTCACTTTCTTTTTCTCCATTTTTCCCTCCTAATTATTTTCAAATCCAGACCATTTGTAAAGTTCATATTGATTCCATTATTGAAATATCTTTGTTGCATAGCTACTCAGAAAATTAACTCTATGAATCTATAGAAACCCAGGAAATTAATTAAAATACTAATATTACAGGCATATTTCCAAAATGGCTAAAACTTTTTAGTAGCTCCTCTGAAAAGAGATTTCTTTTCTGAGGTTTCTTCTGATATTTTCACAGAGCTCAGTCAACAGAAATTAAAGCAGATTATGATTTATCTGGAGAAAGGAAAATCTCAAGTAATTCAACCTTCACCTGCTGCTTCAAAGGCTGAGGGTCTTTGAAATAAAATTTGCTTTTCTAATGTAAGCTGTAAATATTTAGATCTAAAGGTGAAAAATCTTTTATAAATGTATTTCAAGAATAAAGCAACATCCCTTTGAAATAATTGTACATAGCTTCAAAATCAGAAAATGAGCACAAAGTGATTACAGTCAAGGTTACGAAAACTTTGTCTAACTAATAGCCTGATTCCCTACCAATAAAAAGGAGCATAGACTGCAAATCTTTTTTTCCCCCAACATGAAGTCTAGGAATCCTGGAGCCTGGGACTTGACACAGCACAATTATTTATTCATTCCACAAAGATTAAGTGTCTTTTAGGCGTTAAATCTGTGTCTGTGCTGGCCATGCATTGGAAAGCAAGTAGACAGAAATGTGAGGGCCCTTACCAGGTACTTATTCTCTACTTGGGAAAAATAGGTTAAATACACACACAAAACATCATTACTTAATGATAACTGTGATACCTGCAAAGTAGAAGACAAGTATTATGAGTACCTATAACAGAGCTCCTGATCTAATCTGATGAATCAGGGAAGACTTAATGTGGGAGTGGTGTCTGAACTGAGGTCTGAAAAGTAGCTAAGTTTGGGGACCAGCTGAGCATCCCAGTTAGAGGGAACATGCCAGGAAGGCTTCTAGGAAAGAAAAGGGACAGGGCAAGGTTGGGAAAATGAAAGGAGGCCAGATTATTGAAGAAACAACTGGAATCAGAAACTACAGTTTGAAGTTAGCAAGAAGTAAGACTGCCAGACAGTTGCTGCAACCCAGGGGGTGGTGAGTTACCTGAATTTGTAAGAAGAAAGGAGGGAGTGAGTTGAGGGTTTACCAAAATTTTGTAAGGAAGAAATACATATTTACCAAAAGTAAGCAGTGTGCCACTTAATTTACAGACAATACTTTATTTTAAGTTTCCAAACAATCATAAAGTAGGTTTTATCCCCTTTATTTTATGTATGAAGAAGTTGAAGCTCAGGAAGTGTAAATAGTTTATACAAGATTCCACGAAACTAGCTTAAAAGCTGGCACTTGACTTTTCTTAAGAGATTCTCCCTGCCAAAAAAATTGATTAATTAATCTGTGAGTGAAATAGCATCACCAGCTTTGCTAACACCACCACTTGGGAAATACAGGCTGCTATGTGGTCCGAGGACAGTGCCATACACTTCAGAACCGGAACTAACCACTGACAAATCCAACTTCCTTCAGTCGACAGAAGAAGACAGTGAAGCCCACAGATGCAAAATGACACACCGGGGGCCCAATGTGAGTTACTAGCAGAACCAGGGTTTGTCATGACACCCACCATGCTTTTCATGTTTATCCCCAGGCTGCAACCTTCTTTTGAAAGCCACAGTCCCAAAGGTGAGTGGCTGAGAGCCACTGTGCATCTAATATTCTGGCAAAAATGTACTGAGGCAGCCACATTAATGACAAAAAGTCACCTTGGGTTTTGGAGGCAAAAGCCTCCTTTTAACCTCCTCATAAATAATGTCTGTTTATGTCCTGTCTACGTAATTAGAAATCCTGTGTAAAGAAACCAAGGTAATTTATTTTCTATCATCCCTGCAATAAACTGGCTGGCTCTCAATTCTAAAAGTTTTCTGACAACTTTTGGAGGTAACAGGAATCGGGTAACTGTTACGATGCTGTAGACTAGAAGACATTAGCAGAAGAAACAGAGGAGTGTGGAATAGGAGAAAAAGCTTTGTAAACTCAGAAAAAAATCGTGAGATTTTTTTCGGGAAACCAAAACATGGGTACTGTTTGCCTATTCCAAATTGTTTTCGAAACGGATGAATCTGTATAAAGTGTTCACAAAAAACGTTCTCTTCAAAATGGATACATGTAAATTAATTGGACTTGTAGCATTAAAAAAAAAAAAACAAATGCCAGTGAGCAGGTATTTTAAGAGAAACAGTTCGGGAAAGTGCAGTATCAGTCACCTTTAGTTAGGTTCTCCACTAGAGGGCAAAAAGAACATTTCAACACAATAGATGCCTTCATGACAGGCTGGCATTGGAAACCAGGCATGTGTCACGTCATCTAATTGCCGGTCATCATTCTTAAAATGTGCTTAACTTAATCACAAACAGTTGACTTTGAAATTTCTTCCAGGAAACTGAGAACAATCACTTTCTTATAGATCTGTCCCCGGGCTCATTTGTTGTCACTCATTGAAATTTTTCTTTCTAACACTTTAAATAAAATCATTAAAAAAATTAATGATTTGCTAGTTCAAAAGAGATGTGTGGTAGGAGGCAGGCTAGATGGCATTTTTAGTGAGGAAAGGTATACTTGGGGAAGGATGATTTTTAAAACTCTCATAAAATAACAGTCTGGCCCCATAGAATTTATTGACCGTGCTTGTGATTTATAGGCGTAGGGAAAATAAATTGCTATCCGTTTGCACGTTGTTCAGATGGAGGCACGAAGGAAAAATGAGCTCCTTGTATTTCACAGCACTCAGCTGCCACCTGCCCCTTCTCTGCCCTGTGGATCTTAGATCAGATTTCTCAGAAGCACAGCCTGAGACGAGGGTCCAGGTGTTTGTGATTTATTAAGGGTGTGCTCTTCAGGAAAACATCCTGTAAGGGAAGGAGTGAATCCTAATTAGCGGGGGGCTAAGAGGGGAGCAAATGGGGTCTCAGGCAAAGGCCAGCTTTGGCCTAATTTATGGGGAGAGGCTGTGGAACATAAATTGCAGTTGTCTACGCTGGACGCAAAGGGGCTGAGCTTTGACACCCCTGAGTAGTCGATCATTGGCCAGTGGGCCACAGTGTGGGGACAGGTCAAGTACCTGGACCACAGGCTGCTCTTCTCAGCAGAGGGCAATGGTCTGTAGAAGGAGGAAGCTATAGGCCCTGAGATATAATGGAACTCTGATGGAAGCATTAATCTTTGCAAATTGAGTCTTTGAAATATGTTTTGTTTATCTTTAAGCACCTTTGCTTGTCTAAACTTCTTTGAATGCTGTTACTTATTTTTTAAGGTCTTTTATATGAGGTTGATCCGCATGAAATTGCCATTACTCAACAGTTCTTGATCCACAGAAACATCAGTTTTACCAGTTTCATATAGTTCAGCCTAACTGTTGTCTCATTGCTTAATTTTGTTACCGTTTTACTTACTCCATGAAACAAAAGCCGTATGTACCACATCACATGGTCAGGGAGTCTCTTGGTTTTGAAACTTCAGGGCAGAATTTTCCTCTGTTGCTTCATTTCGTGTAGTGTGGCCACTGTTTGACACCTTTCACTAAAATAGGAACATAAAATTCAGATCGCAAAAGTTGTTGAAGTTTCCTCAAATGTGTCGGATTAAATACAACTCAGACATTGCATTTTACAGCTATCAAATAATGATCCCTATTTGCCCTCAGCAAGCCATGTGTTCATTTGTTCTGTGAATCAAATTGAAATCTGTTTTGTGAAGAAAGCTGTGACTGTGGGGTTGAACCTTGACTCAGGTTATTTAAAAGTATTAATCTCCCATTGGACACAGAACCAGTTTCTTAACTCTTGATGCATTCAAAGGAAGTGTAAGGATCACCCACTGGAAAAATCTTAATACTTCAGACTATATTATTAGGAATATATGTTTATGATGGTCATATCTTCTTATTCACTGATTTTTTTTTACCAGTATATCATGTCTTCTTTTTGCCCCATATATATATTTTGGATTTCATTTTAAAGATAATAAGATTGCTCTTCCAGTTTTATTCTGGCTCATATTGGACAGATAAATCTTTACCTCTTTTTATTTTCAACTTTCACATGCCTTCTTATTTGTGTGTGTTTCTTTTTGACCATATAGTCTCTGATCTTGATTTTTTAGTTTATCTTGAAAGACCTCTTAATGTTGGAGATTATCTTGTTACATGACCTGAATTCTGCCATGATTTTTTACATTTTCCATTATTACAATTTCTTACCTATTCTTTCCAGTTTTCATCCTAGGATATAATTTTAATTTACTAGTTTAAAATTTATTCATTCTACTTTATTGTTATGATTGCCCTTAATTTAGAGTCCACATTCATGTTTATACACTCCTATCAATATAGTTATCTTCATCTAGTGAGACAATTCCATTAGCACCTTCTGTTAATATGATCTAATTCTAGATTTTTATTTCTGGCATGTGATGACAATCAGTTCTCTTTTCCATGGTCTTTCATGGCTTTTTAAAAAATTAAGGTATCATTAATATACACTATTATGAAGGTTTCACATGAAAAACAATGTGGTCACTACATTCACCTATATTATCAGGTCCCTCCCATACCCCATTGAAGTCCCTGTCCATCAATGTAGTAAGATGCCACAGAGTCATACTTGTCTTCTCTGTTTTACACTGTCTTCCCCATGAACCCCCTACTCCATGTGTACTAATCATATTATCCCTCAATCCCCTCTCCCTCCCTCCCCACCCACAGTCCCCCACCCCTCCCCTTTGGTAACCACTAGTCCCTTTTTGGAGTCTGTGAGTCTGTTGCTGGTTTTTTGCTTCAGTTTTCCTGCATCATTATACTCCACAAATGAGGAAAATCATTTGGTACTTGTCTTTATATGCCTGGCTTATTTCACTGAGCATAATATCCTCTAGCTCCATCCATGTTACTGCAAATGGTAGGATTTGTTTCTTTCTTATGGCAGAACAGTATTCCATTGTGTATATGTACCACTTCTTTATCCATTCATCTACAAATGGACATTTAGGTTGCTTCCATATCTTGGCTATTGTAAATAGTGCTGCAATAAACATAGGGTTGCATATGTCTTTTTTTGGTATCATTAATATACAATTGCATGAGCAACATGGTGGTTACTAGATTCCCCCCATTATCAAGTCCCCACCACATACCCCATTACAGTCACTGTCCATCAGCATAGCAAAATGTTGTAGAATCACTACTTGCCTTTTCTGTGTTGTACAGCCCTCCCCTTTCTCCCACCCCCACCATGCATGCTAATCTTAATATCCCCCTTCTTCTTCACCCCCCCTTATCCCTCCCTACCCACCCATCCTCCCCAGTCCCTTTCCCTTTGGTACCTGTTAGTCCATTCTTGAGTTCTGTGATTCTGCTGCTGTTTTGTTCCTTCAGTTTTTCCTTTGTTCTTATATTCCACAGATGAGTGAAATCATTTGGTATTTCTCTTTCTCTGCTTGGCTTATTTCACTGAGCATAATACCCTCTAGCTCCATCCATGTTGTTGCAAATGGTAGGATTTGTTTTCTTCTTATGGCTGAATAATATTCCATTGTGTATATGTACCACATCTTCTTTATCCATTCATCTACTGATGGACACTTAGGTTGCTTCCATTTCTTGGCTATTGTAAATAATGCTGCAATAAACATAGGGGTGCATATGTCTTTTTCAAAAGGGGCTCCTGAATTCTTAGAGTAAATTCCTAGGAGTGGAATCCCTGGGTCAAATGGTATTTCTATTTTGAGCTTTCCACAATAGTTGAACTAATTTACATTCTCACCAGCAGTGTAGGAGGGTTCCCCTTTCTCCACATCCTCACCAACATTTGTTGTTTGTCTTTTGGATGTTGGCCATCCTAACTGGTGTGAGGTGATATCTCCTTGTGGTTTTAATTTGCATTTCTCTGATGACTAGTGATGTGGAGCATCTTTTCATGTGCCTGTTAGCCATCTGAATTTCTTCATTGGAGAAGTGTCTGTTCAGATCCTCTGTCCATTTTATAATTGGATAATTTGCTTTGTTTGTTGAGGCATGGGAGCTCTTTATATGTTTTGGAAGTCAACCCCTTATTGGATATGTCATTTACGAATATATTCTCCCATACTGTAGGATGCCTTTTTGTTCTACTGATGGTGTCCTTTGCTGTACAGAAGCTTTTAGGTTTGATATAGTCCCACTTGCTCATTTTGCTTTTGTTTCCCTTGCCCAGGGAAATATATTCATGAAGTTGCTCATGTTTATATTCAAGAGATTTTTGCCTAAGTTTTCTTCTAAGAGTTTTATGGTTTCATGACTTACATTGAGGTCTTTGATCCATTTCAAGTTTACTTTTGTGTATGGGGTTAGACAGTGATCCAGTTTCATTTTCTTGCATGTAGCTGTCCAGTTTTGCCAGCACCAGCTGTTGAAGAGGCTGTCATTTCCCCATCATATGTCCATGGCTCCTTTATGATATATTAATTGACCATATATGCTTGGGTTAATATCTGTTCTCTCTATTCTGTTCCACTGGTCTGTGGCTCTGTTCTTGTGCCAGTACCAAATTGTCTTGATTACTGTGGCTTTGTAGTAGAGCTTGAAGTTGGAGAGTGAGATCCTCCCTGCTTTATTCTTCCTTCTCAGGATTGCTTTGGCTATTCAGGGTCTTTTGTGGTTCCATATGAATTTTAGAACTATTTGTTACAGTTCGTTAAAGAATGCTGTTGGTATTTTGATAGGGATTGCATTGAATCTGTAGATTGCTTTAGGCAGGATGGCTATTTTGACAATATTAATTCTTCCTACCCAAGAGCATGGGATGAATTTCCATTTATTAGTGTCCTCTTTAATTTCTCTTAAGACTATCTTGTAGTTTTCAGAGTATAGGTCTTTCACTTCCTTGGTTAGGTTTATTCCTAGGTATTCTTTTCTTTTTGATGCAATTGTGAACGGACTTCTTTTTCTGATTTATCTTTCTGCTAGTTCACCATTAGTGTATTGGAATGCAACAGACTTCTGTGTATTAATTTTGTATCCTGCAACTTTGCTGAATTCAGATATTAGTTCTAGTAGTTTTGGTGTCGATTCTTTAGGATTTTTTATGTACAATATCATGTCATTTGCAAACAGTGACAGTTTGACTTCTTCTTTACCAATCTGGATACCTTTTATTTCTTTTTGTTGTCTGATTGCTGTGGCTAGCACCTCCAGTACTATGTTTAGTAAAAGTGAGGAGAGTGGGCTTCCTTGTCTTGTTCCTTATCTTAGAGGAAAAGCTTTCAGCTTCTTGCTGTTAAGTATGATGATGGCTGTGGGTTTGTCACATATGGCCTTTATTATGTTGAGGTACTTGCCCTCTATTCCCATTTTGTTGAGAGTTTTTATCATGAATGGATGTTGAATTTTGTCAAATGCTTTTTCATCATCTATGAAGATGATCATGTGGTTCTTGTCCTTCTTTTTTTGATGTGGTGTATGATGTTGATGGATTTTTGAATATTGTGCCAACCTTGCATCCCTGGAATAAATCCCACTTGATCATGATGAATGAACCTTTTGATGTATTTTTTAATTCAATTTGCTAATATTTTGTTAAGGATTTTTGTATCTATGTTCATCAGGGATATTGGTCTGCAAATTTCCTTTTTGTGGTGTCTTTGCCTGGTTTTGTTATTAGAGTGATGTTGGCCCCATAGAATGAGTTTGGGAGTATTCCCTCTTCTACTTTCTGGATAACTTTAAGGAGGATGGGTATTAGGTCTTCAGTAAATGTTTGATAAAATTCAGCAGTGAAACCATCTGGTCCAGAAGTTTTGTTCTTAGGACGTTTTTTGTCATCAATTCAATTTCATTGCTGGTAATTGGTCTGTTCAGATTTTCTGTTTCTTCCTTGGACAGCCTTTGAAGGTTATATTTTTCTAAAAAGTTGTCCATTTCTTCTAGGTTATCCAGTTTGTTAGCATATTGATTTTCATAGTATTCTCTAATAATTCTTTGTATTTCTGTAGTGTCTCCTTTCTCATTTCTGATTTTGTTTATTGCATAGACCCTCTTTTTTCTTGATAAGTCTGGCTGGGGGTTTATTTATTTTGTTTATTTTCTCAAAGAACCAGCTCCTGCTTTGAGTGATTATTTCTATTGTTTTATTCTTCTTGATTTTATTTATTTATGCTCTAATCTTTATTATGTCCCTCCTTCTAGTGACTTTAGGCCTCATTTGTTCTTCTTTTCCTAGTTTCATTAATTGTGAGTTTAGACTGTTCATATGGGATTGTTCTTCTTTCCTGAGGTAGTACTGTATTGCAATATACTTCCCTCTTAGCATGGCCTTTGCTGCATCCCACAGATTTTGCGGTGTTGAATTATTGTTGTCATCTGTCTACATATATTGCTTGATCTCTGTTTTTATTTGGTTATTGATCCACTGATTAATTAGGAGCATGTTATGAAGCCTCCATATGTTTATGGGCTTTTTGTTTTCTTTGTGTAATGTATTTCTAGTTTCACACCTTTGTGGTCTGAGAAACTGGTTAGTACAATTTCAACCTTTTTGGATTTACTGAGGCTCTTTTTGTGGCCTAGTATATGATCTATTCTTGAAAATGTTCCATGTGCACTTGAGAAGAATGTGTATCCTGCTGCTTCTGGGTGGAGTGCTCTATAGATATATGTTAGGTCCATCTGTTCTAATGTGTTGCCTCTGTGTCCTTACTTATTTTTTGTCTGGTTGATCTGTCCTTTAGAGTGAGTGGAGTGTTGAAGTCTCCTAAAATGAATGCAGTGCATTCAATTTCCCCCTTTAATTCTGTTAGTATTTGGTTTACATTTGTAGGTGATCTTGTGTTGGGTGCATAGATATTTATAATAGTTAATCCTCTTGTTGGACTGATCCCTTTATCATTATGTAATGTCCTTTTATGTCTCTTATGATTTTCTTTGTTTTGAAGTTTATTTTGTCTGATACAAGTACTGCAACTCCTGCTTTTTTCCTACCTATTTGTTGCATGAAGTATCTTTTTCCATCCCTTTGCTTTTAGTCTGTGTATGTCTTTGGGTTTGAAGTGAGTCTCTTATAGGCAGCATATAGATGGATCTTGTTTTTTTATTCATTCTGTGACTGTATGTCTTTTGATTGGTGCATTCAGACCATTTACATTTAGGATGATTATTGATTGGTATGTACTTATTGCCATTGAAGGCTTTAGATTCGTGGTTATCAAAGGTTCAAGGGTAACTTCCTTACTATCCAACAGTCTAATTTAACTCACTTAGTATGCTATTACAAACACAATCTAAAGGTTCTTTTTTCCCTCTTCCTCCATTCTTTATATATTAGTTGCCATATTCTCTACTGTTTGTCTGATCCTTGACTGACTTTGGGGGTAGTTGATCTGCTTTTGCATCTGCTTAGTAATTAATTTTTCTACTTTCTTTACTGTGGTTTTATTTCCTCTGGTGACAGCTATTTAGTCTCAGGAACACTTCCATCTATAACAGTCCCTCCAAAATATACTGTAGAGATGGTTTTGGGGAGGTAAATCCTCTCAGCTTTTGCTTATCTGGAAATTGTTTAATCCCTCTTTCAAATTTAAATGATAATTTTGCCACGTAGGGTATTCTTGGTTCAAGGCCCTTCTGCTTCATTGCATTAAATATATCATGCCACTCCCTTTGGGCCTTTAAGGTTTCTATTGAGAAGTCTGGTGATAGCCTGATGGGTTTTCCTTTATAGGTGATCCTTTTTCTCTCTCTGGTGCTTTTAATACTCTATCCTTATCCTTGATCTTTATCATTTTAATTACTATATGTCTTGGTGTTGTCTTCCTTGGGTCCCTTGCATTTGGAGATCTGTGCACCTCCATGGCCTGAGAGACTACTCCTTCCCAAGACTGGGGAAGTTTTCAGAAATTACCTCAAAGACACTTTCCATCCCTTTTTCTCCCTCTTATTCTTCTGGTACCCCTATAATGCAAATATTGTTCCATTTGGATTTATCACACAGTTCTCTCAATATTCTTTCATTCCTAGTGATCCTTTTTTCTCTTTGTGCCTCAGCTTCTTGTATTCCTCTTCTCTAATTTCTATTTCATTTATCATCTCCTCTATTTCATCTAATCTGCTTTCAAATCCCTCTACTGTATGTTTCATTTCAGATACTGTATTCTTTAATGATTGAATCTTATTCCTAAAGTCTTCCCTGAGTTCTTGAATATTTTTATGTGCCACCATGGCATTTTTATGATTTTTATTTTGAAATCTCTTTCAGGAAAATTGATGATTTCAGTTTCAACTGGCCCTCTTTCTGGTTGTGGGATTTTGGTTTGAACAAGCCTCCTTTGATGTTTTATAGTTGTATGTGGTACCCTCTAATTCCCAGAAACTCTACTCTCTGGAACTGCTAAGCCCCTGGAGCAATGGCAGGGGTTGCAGGCAAGCAGCATTGGTGTCTGTTGGGAGGAAAGAGCTGTTTTTTGCTTCTCGGCTGCAGTGCCTATCTCCACTGTCAGCGCCAGTGGGCCAATCACACAGATATAAGCCTCTATGCTTTGCACTTTTAGTTGCCATTGGTGAGACCTACCTATGGCTTGCCTAGTGCAATGGCAGGGGCAGCCATTTTTCAGGCTGGTGCCAGCTTAGAGAAAGGTGCAGCAGGCTACTTATCACAGTGGGTACCTTGGAGCTGCATAGCCCACCAGGGGGATGGAGCACCTGAAGCTCCTGAAAGTTCCCAACCTGCTGTGAGGAGTGCACCTGAACAATTTTGTCTACCTGTCCTTTCTCCTGAGCAGCAATCTCTGTGCAATCTTTGCCCCTTAGCAGCCCTCTCACTGTTAGGAAGTCTCTTAGACTGCCCGCCTTTCTTTTGTTCCTGAGTGGCCAGATGTGGATCCCTGTTTTCCACAAGTGTCTGGAAACTCAGTCTCTCCAAGTATACTGCCTTCTTAGCTTTCCAAGCCCACTAATCTCCAGAGCACCTTAGGTTTGTGCTCCCAGAGCAGATCTCTTGGGCTGGGTGTTCATCAGTCCTAGGCTTCCACCCCCTCCCCACTCTGTATCTTTTCTTTCCTCTGGTGATCTGGGGTGGGGGAAGGGCTTGAGTCCCACCATCATGGCTTTGATATGTTATCCTGTTCCATGATGTCTATTCTTTTCTCCAAGTGTATGCAGTCTGGCACAGCCTTCTTTCCTCTTGCATTTGGAGATCTGAACTAATCCTCTTTCAGGATTAGTTGTATTAACTATATTTTCATATTATATGTGGTTTGGGGAGGAGGTTTCTGTCTCACCTGTCACGTGGCCCTCTTTAATCCTTAAGACCTCATGGCTATTTTTTATGGCAACAACTGTCTTACTTAGGATGTGTATTTACCCTACCTTGTGATATTTCTTGCTACATCCTCCTGTATTTGTTTCTCTTCTTATTTGAGCCCTTGATTAAGAAAGTTTTTAATGTGGGTCCTTATTTGGCAAATATTCTGAGGCCTTGTATGTCTGAGAATATTTTATGCCTCTACATTTGAATGTCATTTTAACAGTTTGTCAAAATCTAGGTGATAAAAATTATAGACAGCTTTGGTAGTATTACAAGCATGTGTATCCTAATTTTCAGAAGATCTCACTCTTTTAAATACCTAAAGCCTACTAACAAGACACAACTAAATACAGAGATTTTCTCTGGTCTTCTTATCAATCAGTAAGTGCCCCACTTATTTTATGGTTTGAAATTTGAATAAAAACTGCCATAACTGTTAGGATGTGCTTCTGGCAGAAACATCACAGTAAGTAAAAGAAGAGTCAAAAAAGCTTCCCGATAGGGGAAGTATGGGACTGCACAAGCCTCAGGAAAACAAGGCCATCTGGCTCCCTCAGCAATGGCCACACTCTGGTGCACAGCCATGTTGCAAAACCCAGCAGAACTATCTGGTTGGAGCAGGGTGGGGGGATGGGAAATGGTGGGCATCCTGACAGTTTCAAGGTGGGTAACAGATCTGGTCAGAGTGTCAGGCATATATCACATCATCCCTGGAATTGGGCCTGAGAAACAATATATAGGGAGGTGGAGGAATGGAAAGGAGATGGAGGAATTTGGGAACACCTTTCCTAATTTTTGTGATACATCAGGTGGCACCTGTTGACACACTCCTGGGTTCTGAGAAAGGTCTCTTGTAACTTGGAATAACTGGTTGCAGTTTAGGAACGGTTGGGATGGGACTAAGGAAGGGGGCAGGAATTGAAAAATATTTATGAGATTGAAAGTCTTAATACAGAGCTGTTTATATCCTATTATATGTCCATTGGAATGAAATGGTTAATGCCCCTGATGTTCTATAGAACAGAAAGAGCAGGGGGAGAAAAATCCCACCAGCATTGTCTTTTGTGAAGAAAGAGATATTTGACTGTACTTGAGTTAGTATGATATTGAAAACAATTGAAAATGATGTTTGCCTACAGTACCAAGCAACTAATTGTGCCCTTAAAAAATAGAGGAACGAAAGAGAACAAATATGCTTCCTTGTCATTTCCAATTTCAGTTTCAGAAATTTATTTTGAGTCCTAAAACAGTGTCAGAATATAGATTTTGATCCATTTTCATTACAACCTGGGAGCCATGCAATGAAAAAAAGGAATGAATGGGTATAGTTAATCCCTTTAGGGAAGTGGTTTTCTAGTTGAGAAAGAAGCAACTCTAGATGAAAAATGTGAGTAAACACAGGAATGTGGTATTTGTTTTCAAAACAGGCTGAACACGTTGTAGATGGAAAAAAATTCCATTATACTGTCTTAAAGAATGTGGTCTTTGAGGAAGGGAATTTTAACATGCCCCAAGTAAACATGCCTCTTGGGATGAGAGAGGAAAGGCCAAGAATAAAAATAGTATAGTTGGGGAAATTTCAGTCCTATCTCAAAAGACTGACTATAAAGATGAGAGCAGAAAACTCCTGTTTTCTTACTTGTATTAGACTTAGTGATACTTAGAATCCAATATGATGATGTTGTTCATGAGCACTGAACAGTGAGTTTTCTGTGGGTTTATGAAACAGTGAACATGCTCCAAATTCCAACTGAGTATATGATAATACTCAGGGCGTATACAGAGGGTTGTTGTGAAACTTAATAGTGTTTTCAAGGAGCAAGTGTCCCAGATAGGAACTGATTTTAAGCCTCTCAGGCTAGGATCTACGCAGAATTCATTTTTACCAGAGCTATAGGCCCAACTTCCACCGCAGTCATGACTCAGGCAGGAGATTCCAAAAAAGGAAGAGCTTTTTCTGTGACAGTATCATTTGCCAATCAATAGATTTTTGCTTAGATATCACTGGCTCATTGGCTTATCGAAGTAGAAGAGGTTGTGGAACTCATCTAGTTAAGGTTCAGATTTTAAGGGGAGGAAACTGAGACCCAGAGACAGAGTGATGTCCCCAGGCCACAGTGACTTGTAAACCTTTGGGCATCACCAAAAATACATGCCACGCTTTTAAATTCTTAAACATTTAAGCTACTGATGTTCTGTAAGTTAAAAAATATATATTTTAGTGCAATGCAGATGATATCTTTAAGACATATGGATGGGGGTAGCATGTTTCCGACTGTCCTTGAAGGCAGCCATCATCCCCTTATTGCACATACCAGGAACTGCCCTCATTAAGGAAAAACTCAGAGCACTGCCCATGTTTCGCTTCAAGACATAGAATCTTGAGCCACAGAATCGATCACCTGGTGTTTGGCCCACAACTGTTGGGATGTGACAGGCCCTGTCTTCCAGCAGCTTGCAGTCTTCCTGGGGAATGAGACAACGTCCTATTTAACAGTCTTATCCATTTAATGAGCATTTTCAAGGGCCTAAAGGAGTTGATGCGCGCAAAATCCTGCGTGGCGATTCCTGAGACGTTGCTGACGTTCACTCTCTCACCGTTTTTGCCCATCTGCTCTGAATATGCTCTTTATTGGCCCATCAGCCTACCTGTGAGGGGTTTCTTTTCAGCTACTGCATGCAGGTGGACTCTCCATACCCTTCACCTCACAGGAGACGTCATTTAGATTTCAGCCTCCTGGAAAGCGATTCCTTCATCCTTCTAGACTAGGTCAGATTTTTGCTTCCTCATAACACTCTGAAATTTTGCTTCCTAATGCATTACTTTGTGTGTGCTCCTATCTAGTCCTGATTATATAATTAACATCTGTCTCTCTCACCACTGTGTGGTCTTCACAGATACAGGGCTATGTCTGTGCAGAGCTTCTGGTACACCAACAGGTACTTAATTCAAAAGGTCTGTGGTAAATGATGTCATTATACAACTGCAGTACAACTTAATTGATTAGGACATTTTGAATATAATTCATCTCTGCTGTGAATAGATAAATATTTGAAAAACATCATTTTTATCAGTTCATACACAAGTGTTGGCGATGGCCTCACTACTCCACCTGTGGTAACATTCTTATCAGCTGAGAGCCCCTTAGAAATGCGGAACCTCAGGCTCCTCTCCAGACCTACTGTGTCAGAATCTGAAATTTCCAAGAATTCCCCAGGTACTTCCTGTGCATTGGATATGTTGTAAATCAGGGATTACTAACTCAAATGCTTTGTTTGGCCAAGCAGATCCCCTAAATGAGAGAAGCAAACTAGATATACATGTATCAGCATGATATACGTCACCTATAACCCTTGCCTTTTTAGAAGGATGATGGGGACTGTGTGGACATGGAGAGTTTAGCTTTATCTAAAAGGGCAGGCTGCTGGACACGTCCAGATGGTTTCAGGCTGGTGTTCCAAGACCTTTAAACAGCCCAAGAGGAACAAGAAATACAAACCTGCGTGTAGAACCTGTGGACTCGAACACTGAACTGACAATGAAATTCAGTTCTTTCTCAAGCAAAAGAATAGCAAGGACAAACAGAACACACCTGGGTGATAGTTCTAGCTCAAAGGTCTCTAGTTCACAAAGTTTCATTTACATGAGTCTTTTAGGAATGCAGTAAACCCATCCTAATTCTTCACTAATTCAGAATTCTTTGATTTTGCAAGCCAGAACTCCCTCTTGCTTTTCTCTAATTATTTCATTCATTCTTTCTTCATTAATTTGTTTGTTCAGTACTCATTGTGTACTCTGTGCTAAGGGGCCCTGTGCCAGGTGCAGAAGACCTACAGATGAGTAACACGTAATCCATGTGACTTCAATGGCTTACAGCCCCATGGTGACATTATACTTGAGACACATGGTATTTTATGTAGGTATTGCTACAATAATTTGTCATGTTTATTTTTTAGAAACGTTCTTTAGAAGAGTACACTCTAGCTTGAGTAGATCACAAATCTAGGTGGGGAGACAGAAGTAGAAGGTACAGTTTATGGCAGACAGATGGAGTAAAGGAGGTTTACAAGAGGTTGTGGTTCAGCGAAAAAGCAATTCCAAAGAACTGAATTCTGAGTAGCATGTGTAGTACCCTGGGTGATTTAAAAATGCTAATGTTGCTTGTAACACTTCCTAAGCTTTATAATTTCTAGCAGACAAGAAAAAGAAAACCGACTTCATCTTCATGCAGGAGGGACAGCTGTTTCACAAAAGCCAGAGTTTGAATTCCATTTCTCAGGTAGATTAAAGACTTAATTGAGTGATTTACCACATTTTGCATATTTTCTTTTCTTCTAGTTGTAGGGTTCTCATTTCTCCAATTGGTTCAAGGGAATTTTATCTGTCTTTGTTAGAGAAGTTCCTGTTACCTCTGGAGAACAATGCCATTTATGAGAAAGCCCACACTGGTAACAAACACTTCATAAGGCTTTATATTAGTTTGGTGGCAGCTCTGATCAAGAGTGTAATAAAAATCAACTGAAGATTTTATTCAAATACCACTTGTTGATTACCCCACAGTGTGGGTGAACCAAGGTCTAATTAATCTGTTTACACAATATCTAGGACTGGAGTTTCGATCTAGGATAAAAGTATGTTTTGTCTCATTTCACCTGCACTTTCTATTTAATTGTTCCTCCTATGTTGAATAATGCTCTGATGATAAAATTAGTAACTTCTCAGAGTTGTCTTTCTTTTTAAAAGCATAATAGTAATTTGTTCTCCAGGACACTTGCCACCAAATAAATAGGCTTGGATGATTCTGTCCGTCAGTGTTCACCTATCCTTTGGAAAGCAAGTGGTTCACCTAGGTAGAATTTGTTTTAATGTTTTAGTTTCCTTGTTTCCATTTCTACCATGAGAGGATTTTCACACCATGTTTCATTTCCCTTCCCAGTTGGCATCTCTAGCCCTCATGCATTACAAAACCTCTCCATTCAGCAGAGTTTTCAACATTCAACATTATTTCTCTCTAATTTAGTTTCCCAATGTTTCTTCCCTAGTCAACAAAATATCAACATGTCTACTTGACATTTCTTCACTCATCCTAGGGAGCAGAGGGCCCTACGGTCACCCAGAAAACTTGTCTTCTACTCTATACTCTAAGGCAATGCTTAATTCAAACCTTTTTTATTCTGTCTCTGATTACTTAAATATCTTCTAGTCCCCTCCATCCATATTTTGCATATCAGCCATAGTGACAGTTTGGAAATGAAAATGTGATGACACATGCCCCTTTCTGGTTTAAAGTAGTTCAGTGACTTCTCACTGCCTAGGCAGTGAAGCCTAGACTCTTTATCTGACAGGGGCTCCATTGTATTGTCTCCTACATAGCCTTATATAGGTGCACCCCGGACACTCCTGCACTCCTTTTGCTCTCTGAATGGGACACTCTTGATTTTAGTATGTGGCTTTTCCTTTTGCAAAGTGGCACACACCACTGGCTTCCCCTGTCTCCCCCGTCTCCCATTTCCTGAGCATCTTCCCAGTGGCATATTTACATTTCACGCTTGGCTTTGAGGCAGCCTCTGGAGACGGTCACCCTGGATTCCAGTCATGGCTCTGCCACTTGCTAGTTCTAGACCTTGAATAAGTTATTCTGCTTCTCAGTGTTTTACTGTCATCATCTGTGAAACAGGGTAATGTTAGTGCTCACCTCACTTTGTTGTGAAACCAATTATGCAAATACATGTAATAAATTTGTTATGCGAGTACGTAAATTATTATGACTAAATCCATTAACTTTTACAAGATAATATCACATTTTATATTTTTAGTCAACTTAGGGATAATAAAAAGGGAAACCTACTGTGATAAAAAAATCATAAATAGAAGAAATCATTCCAAAGCCAAATATAAATGATTTGGGGATTACCAATTAATTAGCATTTTCTTTTGTTGATTAGGATAATTAACACAAAGTGTTTGAAATTCAAGATTTCAGTGAAATGGATTTAAGTGAATAGTTATATTGGAAAATTGCACAATTATTCAATTTTCCAATATCAATCGAATATTTTACTGGGAATTCTCCAACATTTTTAAATTTCAGGATATTCATCCTACACTACTGTAGATTAGGAGAATGGAAGTTTGATATTGTAGAAACTCTGATGATTCAAATAATTACCATACTGCTTAGCTTAGGTGTGCTAAAGGTTCTGCTATCTCCAGGACCAATTACCTGGGTCTGAGTTTGAAATGGTACCATAGGGTTGAGTCTTAAGCCAGGCTCAGGATCTCAGGCGACCCTGATAAACAGGAGAAAGTTAAGAACTTTTAGCAGATTTCTGGAATGCTATTTATGTCTCTAGTTGGCTCTGCGGCCAGATCATGATTCTATTTAAAGCAGTGGTCTCAGGCAGCTGGGAGTCCTGACGTTATGATACCCAGAGGATTTCATAGTTGGGAACAGAGTGTAATGGCTAGGATTTCGTGAAGCCATAGCTTTGAATAAAAGCAGACTCTATTCTTAAAAATATTCTGGAACAGAGGGAAGCATGAGGAAATGTAAAGCAGGACCTCCTTGACCTCCCCTGTTCCCTAGTGTTGGTGTCCTTCTGGGACCAAATTGCTGGGCTCCTTTGAATTACCCTGGAGAATTAGGAGCTAGTCACTGTTTCACTGATTTATTGACCAAATCAGGGTCCTATTAGGAATGAAAGGGGGCCAGTTGTTCCCATAGCTCTGATTTAACCAAGATAATGGCAGAAACAAGGAATCAGTTGACAAATCAGTTACTGTGTTACCCTAAAGTTGGAGCGAGGAGATATGGTGGGGTCAAAAAGGGGTGAACAGGTTTATTACAAATGATAGCCCTTCCCTTCTCTTTGTGTTTTTGTGTGTCCCTCTGCCTCTTTTCCTTGCACTATCTATGACTTTTTTCTATCTCAACAGCTTTAAGTGTACATATAGTGCTGAGAAGACCAAAGCTATAATAAAAATTCCTACATAAGCAAAAGAACTCCCCTCCTGTTAAAGTGTCTCTGTGTTATAAACTACGTTCTAATAACATCATCCAGTTAGACCGCAATGTTCATGAAGTCCCTGTGTATTGAGTTTATTAATATTTACAAAAATGCACAGTGCTTTACATTCCAAGTAAGCATTCACTCTCTATGGACACATCGGCATTTTCTGTGGGTCTGAGCAGTTCGCTTCTTGCTTTAGAGCTTTTCCATTTGAGGCCTATTGTGAGTGCTGAAACAAATATAACTGGATTTCCTCTCTATGAAATCTGTCAGTGTGTTTTAATAATTCATTCATTCAATAAACATTTAACAACTGTCTGTGCTATACACCAAGCACTGTTAAGAGTTTATGTAGGACACAAAGATCAGTAAGATGTGGACTTGGCGTAAGTACTCACCATCTACCAATTTTTTTTCTATGTTAAGAATATCTTCCTTTGTTTTTAATAACAACTAAAAAATGAAATCAAAGGTTTACACTTGGTAGAATCTACTATGATCAGCAATAATATACTTAGGACATTGCTTACTTATCTATTTTAAGGATTTTAAACATTTATTTCTCCTTACTTCTACCCCTGATCACATCCTGGGCATCTTTTCTGTGAAGCTGAGTCATCCAATGGTGGCTATTCCTGAATATGAAACCTTTGAATGCAAAGAGGTAAATGAAAGGTACAATTAGAGATCTAGTTATCCATGTCCCTGTGATCCTAGGCTGTAGAAATAAACCAATCTTTTTAAAAAATTCATAAAATCATGCTGTTTTTTAAAAGAAAGAACTAACTCACCCATTCTGTGTTGTTCAGAAGCAACTGATAGTCCAGTAAGTAAATTCTTGATGCTCTTCAGTGTGGAAGGTGGGAGAAGAGGTCCCCATGTTTGCAAGATCCCCATTACAAACCAATTCTTTCTATCCCGAGTATCTGTAGTTTTTCTCTTTGGAGTCGTATGTGAAACCACTGCTGTATTCTTTCTCTGGAGGGGCAAAGGATGTCCCATAATACTTACAGTGGGCCTTCTGAGTCAGACGTCCCAGCATCTCATGGTAGGTCAGTTTCAGCTCATTGGAGGATATCTGCTTAGCTCTCTGAGCACTCCCTCAACCCCCAAGTGAATTTTGCACATGGCAGTTAACATACAGGCAAAAACATACCAGTTAAAACATAGCTTCTCAATGTCATGCAAATGTTTAGCCACTTTCACAGTTTGAGCTGACAAAAAATACATTTCAAAAATCCTTTTTATTTTTTATAAATGATATAAAAAACCAAGAAAATATTCTGTAAAAACTGTTTAAATTTTGTGTTAAGAGCAAGGGTATATAATAAGGATAAGCTGAAATAATATTTTCTTCTATATCCTCTCAGACATGAAATGGTAAATGTGTGAAAAAAAGTGATTTTTAGGGGATTTATCTTTTAAAGGGAATAAATGAGCTCATGAATTCATTTTAGGTATCCTCACAAATGAGGCATCCTCAATTTTGAAGCCTCTAAGTTTAGGAAAAATAAGCATAATACAAAAGAGAAGTGGGAATAACAAAATTCCAAATAAAATCTAAATTTTCTCAAAGCCTTTTTTCCACAACATAGAGCATATTATTTACTTCTCATACACTGGCATCCCTGTTTCTGCACATTTTAAAACTTCTGTCATATAAGACCATATAGCTCTCTGCTGTAACATTAGTCATTAAAATAAATATGAATGTGTGTTATGAACAGGTGTGGATTTCTATCCCTGACCATATTTCTGATTATTTTTAAATAGGATTATTGGTTCAATGAGTATGGACATATGGAAGACTTTTGATACATATAGCCAAATTGTAATCCTTAAAAATTATAGTCATTTATCCTACCAGGTCTCATTATGTATGTGTTATATATAGTGTTTCCATGTACTCTTGCCAGTGATTTGAATTATCGTAATTGCCAATTTATTGAGAACTGTATGTTAAAAAGTGTTATGCCCTTTATATGCCTTATTTTACTTAATCTTCACAAAACTAAGCTAGGTACAATTATTCCCATTTTATAGATGAGGAAACTGAGTCTGAAGGAAATCAGCCTAAAGCCAGACAGCTGGCAAGTGTCTACACAGTAAGGAACTGAATCCATATCTGACTGCCTGGACCCTGTGCTCTTAAGGCCTCTACTATACTCTGTCCAGCTCTTTGTCTAAAACTGTCTAAACATTTGTCTCTATGCTATCAAATTCTTTCTCCCTTTTAAAGTATTTTAAATTATTTTAGAATAACTTTAAAATATTTGACAGTTTATTTTAGTCTATTTTGTTTTTATATTATGCATTCATCTACTAGTATGGTAATGCTTTTCTTATTGAGTTGTAAACTCCCTTTATATATTAAAGATATTCACTCTGCCTATTGTGCTAGCCTTTTCAGTGTGATGGTGGCAAATTGAAAAGTTGGAGAAATGTATTATCCAAAAATAGGATTGTTGAAAAGATTTTATACATTTCAGATGAATGCAAAAACTAAGCCAAATGTTTTTCTGTCAAACACACTTCTGGCTCAAATTCACAGAGACTGTGTCTACACAAAAGGAGTGTTTCTACCCAACAATAGAAAATCAGTTGGTTATTTAAATAACAAAAGCATCCAGTTCAGATAATAAATGTTGAATTGTGAACTTCTGAATGTTAGGTTTGGAATATATGAAAAACACCATGAAAGAAACTGAAGTTGAAAATTTGTGATAGATAGTGAGTAATTATTATCATTAAAAGAAATGTAAATAATTAAAAGGCCGTTTTATGCTTCCAGTCTGTTGGATTTTATGTCTTAGTAAAATTGGCACATTTTAGAGCAATTTAACAGTTTTTTACTTCTCCTCATGACTTGTGGTCAGACTATAATATTGACCTACTTTCCCCAAATCCTCCCTTTGTTATTTATTTACCTGCCAAGCACCAACCAAGCAAAATATATTTTTATAAAGCAAACCTATTCTTATGACTATATAGCCTAAAGAATAAACCATTCCAGTTATGAACCCAGTGCAAATAAAGAATTATGGAAGAACCCTTGACTGGATCCCAGAATTTCCCCCTTGGTTTTTCTTGCTACTCCTAAAGATAGCAGTTTCTTCCTTACTGCCAGAGTCTCATCTTTTGTATGCAATCATGCTATTGTAGAAATACTAGTTTGTAAAATGAGCTCGTAATTCATTAAAAAAACATAGATCTCAGATTTATCTGATTTGACTTGCTCATCATTTTTATTAGTCATCCAACTTATAAAATACATTTAAAGAGAACTAAAAGTCAAAACAACAATTCAATTTATCATCTAGTTCAGTTGCACACACCTTTGGCTGAACATTAGAATCTCCTAAGAGTTTCAAAAAGCCCAGGTAGTGGGGTTCCGCTCCAGGCAAATTAAATCAAGAAGATCTGGAGGTGGGCAAAGGCGACTGAATGTTGATTCAAATGTACAACCAAGAGTTGAAATCTTCAAGTTCTAGCTTCTTTGGAAGTCTAGGAAAGCCTGTCAGATCAGTTATTCAATCTTGGAAACAGAAATTTGAAAGTAAAAGGAGGAGAATCATAAAAAAAAAAATTTCTTTCAGGGAGTGCTTTGACTTAATAAAAATTTGGGTCACATATTCCTGTCCAATGTCACAAAGATTTAACATGTGCTTTAACCTGTGGCAGATTAATTTTGAGAGATCTGTTGAGACTCACTGTAATTTCCTTAGTAATATCTAATACTTGATTTCTGTTTGTTTTTTGATATTCCACATAAGGTCTAGAAAATACTTAGGGTGTGTCTGGCATACCATTTGGTGCAGGCTGAGTCTGTAGGCTAGTACATTTCAAAGAATTGTTTTATTTAGCATTTTATGTGGCACTTAAAAAAATACTTGGTTGTTGATGAACCCTCGTACAAGCTAGTGAGATCCCTAAACAATCCATTTGACCATCTGGCTGATCAATTTTCAAAGGTCACTTTTATAGATTTCAACTGTCCACACCAATGCAGTAATCTCCAGCTAACTGTATATATATGTATGTATATATATAGCCCCATCAACTTTAGAACAAACTCCCTGCCTGAGATAAATGATTTCTGAGAAGACTTAAAAGAAATTAAACTCTAGTAGCAGCAATTATTTTTGATTGTATTCATCATGTCTTGTGAATTCATCAACTCTGATCCACAACTAGTCTATAACCCACTTCTCTTTCTACAGGTTTAATTAGGAAAGTCATCCTGGGGAATGACGTTTAAACAGACTTGTTACCCTTCACATCACCTGCTACATGCAGCCCCAGGTCTACTGCATTTTTAACATGAGGGTCCGTTGATTTCTGAAAACATGATTAGATGCATTTGATTCTGAATTTTCAGATACACTTATTATGAACACAACTTGAGAGCTAATCAGTCACTAGCTGCTCATAAAACACATACTAGGCAAATTCTTCTCCTTTCTTATTCCTTTTCTTTGCTGATTTTTGATAAGCAGTTAAGAGTTGGCAAGATAACAATTCTGCTAGCAAGGTGACTATGATTGATCTGCTGTTGATGTGTATATGAGCTTTTGGTGTTCATTTTATTTTGAATCCTAACCTCCATTGATGTCTAAAGTTCTAATTTTACGGGACAAGCATCTCATTTCTTTATCTTTATTCTCCAGATGAGAACATGGAAAAGCGAAAATAAGTGATTTGTTTGTAGAAGGCAGTCTCATTTTCTGGGTTAGTTCAGGGTAAAAATGAAATTATCAAGAGGAATAGGCCCACTGTAGTCCCTCCAGGCAATTTCCCATAAACATTATTTCTCAAAATCAAGTTTTGATAAATCTTGGATTGCAGAGTTCAAGGTTGCAATCTCAGGCAGTAACTTGGAATCTGGAAATTATTAACTGCTGATTGAAAAATTGAAAGATTCATATACCTTGATAGATAACTAGCTAAAGGGCCAGGGTATATTTGTCTAATAAAGACACTTCATGTGAACACCAGGATGGATAGCCACCTTGCCCAGGTATCCAAGTAAGCAAGGGAATAATAAAGTAAAGGACATTCCTGCCACCAGATTTGGCAGCAGTGGGCCCATCAAAATTACTTTCTTGTGTTGTAAGCCTCCATCCTGTGTTGGGGAAACACAATTAAAAAAAATCTTCCTCCCAACTCAGTTCTTTTCACAAAGATAGTAGAGAAAGAAAATAATTTATAATTGAGTAAGCATTAAACCAGAAGGTGATGGGCACCACAGACAATAACTAAGAGATTGCAGAGGGAGGAAGAAGTCTTACCCTTCATATGGACAGGCAGGTACAACTCATAATGCAGATGTTCCCAAGATAAACCATAATTTAACTCATCCTCAAGGAAGAGAACTTGACAGTAATATTTATTACACACAGTTTATCCTAAATCACCTGATGAGAGGGGTGACTGTGTGTATCAGGTAATTGGCTTTACACAAAGGAAAAATAAACTCGTATCTTTATGATAGGATGTAGTTTTATAACTTGAAACTAAATATCAGCTACACTTGGGCACCTACCCTCCCTCTGAAACTAGAATAGTGTCCTATCTCACTTGGATGTTTACATGGTTCTCAAATCTTTGAGAAAGACTTCCTTGGTCTTAAAGATTGGTCTTAAAGACAAAATGCCAATCTAGTTTTTGAAAGGACTTGTACACACTGCAAAGAGGAAAATATTCTTACAATGACAAGTTTGCTAAAGTAAATGTTCTAAGAACAAGGGAGAGAAATCTCTTCCCTGATTTTCAGCAAGAGGAATTAAGCCTCTTATTTCTAATTTCTATTTGCCTTGGCTGACAAGGGGGAGAACTGAAATTTGAGTTTTGTTCTGAAGTATACAATAAGAAGAAAGAAGTACCATTTATTTTTCTTTTCTAAGGACTCAGTTGAATCTACTATAGGAAAAGTGAGGGTTTGACAATTTTGGGATCTCTCCTTCCAAGTCACCTCAATAGATTAATGTTAGAGTTTGTACTGCAGTGAGTTATGGTAAATTTGAGCAGAAGTCAGGAACTAAAAGGACTTACATTCCTCTGTGTGTTAGTTTCTCAAGATAAACAAGCAAAATAAGATCAGGGTTAATAACTATTTGGAGTTCAGGTCCATAATACTTGCTTTCTCTATTTATCACGAGACCTTTATAAGACTTTAATTACTGAACGTTTTATAGCTTCTGTTATGGATAATAAATTATGATACTAGATTTTGTGTCTTTTCAGCAAAGTTAGTAGTTAGGTAAATGTCCAAAATACAGTTAAAATCTTTCAGAAAAAAATGAATATACAGCTATTAATAATCTTATGATATACATTTTCTGGAAGTGGCTTTTTGTTCTGGATATGTGCAGTCTGATTTCATGTTTACACGAAACCATTTGCAGATCATTTGCTTTCAATTGACAGAGAAGAGTATACATAAATGGTTTTGTATTAAAAGGGAATGAAAAATCAATTTACACAGCACATTCTGAGGAAAAGTGCTTTCTTATAACATTGGCTTAAAGTCTTACAACACTACATCACTTATTACTCAAAGTTTAGTCTAAATTTTAAAAAATGGGGATTTGACTGCCTTTAAATTTATGATTTTCTAAATGTCTTAAGTTCTTATTTATATTTGCTTGTAAGTGTGTTGTTCAACTAGCAATACAATAAAATACTGGGCCTTAACTGCCAGGGTGCTCATCAGAAAATAGACTTCTTTATTTATTTCATTAATGATCTTGATCTTTCTTAAATGTTAACCTTTGTTTATTCCAAGTTATTTAGTTCTCTACCTACACTGAGATTGGCAAAGGAAAGTAAAAGCTTCATAAAAATATCTAAAATCAGGACCCTGCCTGCCGTAACATAACACATTCTTTCAAACCAATGGCTTATGGGGCTAATCATTGCTTTGATCTGCCGGTGGATCCCGGAAGGGCTGAGAAATACTGCCGAGTTGGCCAGCATGGCCTCAGAGCATGAACTACACCTCTTCCTCTGCAACCTGATTTAATTGTTCATATAATTATAAAGTCATATATTTGAAAGAGAATTTAGAGGGCATTTAGTCCAATACTTTATTTAATGTTATAATCCAGTCTACAGGTATATATAAATATGCTTAACCCCTTCTGGTGACAGTTTATCATTTATAAGCCAGACATAATGTATGTTTTAATGTGGCTGAGATGCACTTAATGGTTATGCTAACAACAAAAACAAATAGAAAACATTGAACAAACTCGGGTTTAATTTCAAGTACTGTGGCCTTCGGCATAATATTTACTCTTTTTGAGCCTCACTTTCGTTCTCTGTAAAATTAGATCAAAGGATTATGGTGAAGATCTGCATTAATGCACATAAAGTGCTTCACGTATAAAATGCATCTTAATAAGTGCTATCTAAATAATAATGATTTCTTTAAATCTCTTGTAATATTAGCTACCAAATGTTGGCATTTTGAGGGGAATCAAATAAATGGTAGTTTTTATTTTTTAAAAAGGAAAGCCGGAGACGACATGATTTAGTCATTTGTTCTTTTCATTCTGAAGCGTTAGAGAATCCCAGACGTGAAAGCTACAGCTCACTTACTTCATGATTTGCTATGGCCAGAGCAAATCTGTGCCATAAGGAGCTACCACCCCCTTGCTTTGGCGGCTTTTTCTCTACCTCCTCCTTCTAGTCTAACAAATGCACTTTTTCCTGAACAATGCAAAATGTAATCATGTTTCACAATCCTGCTCAACCTTGGCCGTGTTATACCCAGGTTTCCTGTCTGCTTTATTTACCCTTTGCATATAAGCCACATTCCACCCTAGCCAGCTCTAAGCCACAGCTCTCTCAGACCACTGCTTCTTCACCTATGATGCAGCCCAGGACAAAGCAGGGAGATTTGCCTCCAGAACAGCAAGGGGACGCGTTATTCGCCACCAGCCATTTTGGAGCGCTCCATTGCTTCCATGAATTGGCGCCTGGAAATGAAAGTTATGGTTATTTCTTTTCTCTGGTGTCCTTCCATCTCATTGTTCTATCAGAGTAACATTTTAGAACTAAATTTCTTTTCTGCCTTCACCTCTGATAATTTCTTTTCTTTCTTAGCTTGTATAATCTGCTCATACCCCTCTGCATTCAGCTAAGTTTACCTTGTCTGTTCCAGACAGTCTAACCCTATCACATAGGAACCCAGAGATTGATGGGTAAAGGAAATACTGAACTCATTCTCATACCACACAGCAGTGTTATAAAGCCAGTCAAACCAAACATGAAAAAAGGCAAGAGGTTCATTTGCTTCTCTGCCCTTTATAATATTCCGTTTAGCAAAAGCTTACACTTAATCCAACCGCAGTTCACCCTAGTTGGAGAGAGTACCTTTAGGGAATGATGCGTTCAATGTTAAAGGAAACGGGGAAAGCAGAAACCAAGTGATTGAAGGGTGAGGGCTGTGAGTGGCACGGCCATGTGGTTCCACGAGGCTGCACCGGTCCCTCACGCCCTCATAGCCCTCCCGGGAGGCCAGAACTGCTGAGCTCTCCAGAGATCAGAGTCTGATGTGAAGGTTCGGCTGCGTGTCTTTAGTATGCCATCTAATTGTGTAACAAGAAAACAGCTCCTGAGAGCAAAAAAAAAGAAAAGTTTTCTTACTAGAAACCATTTTTTATATGAGCTGCTATGCCCAAATGTTAATGTATAAATGTTGGAGCACATTTAAAAAAATTATTTATCTCCATCAACCTGACTACTGTTTTCTCCTATTTTACAGCAATGAAGTTGGAGCGGAAGCTGAAAACACAGGCGGCGCTGAAGGGATTTGGAATGCTGGTGCTAATCACTTGCTAGATAGGACTCCTTTTTCAGTATGCGCACTCGCTTTAGGAACTGCAGTGCAGAAGGAGAGCTAAAGAAAGTTTCCTGCGGGCAGATAACACCACAGTCTCTACTAACACCCAGCACGGGAGAGATTGAACTGCCGCTTCTCACGCCGCTGTTGGAGCCTTTAATGCCTTCTATTAAGCTGACAGCAATACTAACGCGCCCCTATATTTAGCAGCCAAATAAAGAAGAATCATGGGTGAACAGAAGAATGGTTGTGACTGTTTTTCAACACCAGTCTTATTTAATGTATACATTACTTACTGAATCAGGTTTTCTTCCCGTTTTGCTTCACTTATTATTATTATTTTTTTTTACATATAAAGAAAAAGAAGAATTAAAAAAAAAAAAAGAGCTCCTGCCTGTTTTCAGGGGATGTTAATATTGAGGGGGAGATCTCGAACGTGAGAAAGTTAGTATTTCCCATAACACACACTGTTTTCGTGCTCTGGGCTCTGTGCTGCCAGGACAGACTGTGTGCACAGGGGTGGGGGGTTGGGGGGAGCAGCAGGGGAGGGCAGTTCAGTGTCGTGGAGCGTCGTGCGCCTGGACTCTCTCTGACATACTGTGTCTCTGCTTGTCGCCACGTGATTCTTGTGGGGCTTCTTCAGAATCAGTTCGTACTCCGGGGAGCAGCAAAGGCCGCAGAGCAAGCCCGCACTATGATGACAGCCGTGGGGTGCCCCCCTCCGGGACACCCAGTGCCCACCCTACTGGTATGGTCAGTTTCTGTCCCAGTTGCTGTCCCCAGCGGTCTGCCCACTCTTCTCTAAGTGGTTTTCTTTTTCTAGCCTCTGCCCAGCTGGGAAGCCTACAGCGATACACGTTAATGAAGAAACCGTGGTGAGGAAGGACAGGGAGCCCCGGGTATCAGAGCAGGTTCTGTACTGGCTACTTTACTTACCCCTGGCAAAGTGCCCACGTTCCCCCGGAGCCAGCCCTGTGCGAGCCACAGACCTCAGACGGCTGCTTCGTCACCCCGTCATCCTGCCCGGGGCAACGCCGGGAGAGTCGTCTGCAGTGGAGCGGGGCCCCGTCGTTCCCCACTAGCCTGTTCGGGATGCTCCACCATCAGTCATCTGTTGGCACCTGGAAACCTTCCCTATCAGTGAATGAGAAACAGGAGAGCTTCAGCTAAGATCGCTGCTCCTCTCTCCTCCCCCAGAAAACTACTTCTCCATCAACCTGCTTAACTGTGTGTGGCATCACTTTACATCATTCATAGTAATCTCCAGTGGTCACCCTGCTGGTAGCATGTGCCAGGCCCCACACCCAGGGCTTCATATGAAGTTAAGTCACCCTTCACAATGAGCCTGTGAGGCAGGTGATATTATTATTCACAATGTTTGTGGGAACAGGATTCAAAAGTTTAAGTCAAGCTAGTATGTGGCAGAGGCAGAATTCAAATCTAAACAGCCTGATTCTAAGACCAGCCATTTTTCGATCATTTATTCATTCATTCATTCATTCATTTTTTTGATCTTGGGTTGCTCAAACTCCCTGGCTCATGGAAGATTACTATTATAAGTTTAAGCAAAGCCTCTCTCCTATATATTTCTTGATTGCATGATTGATTAATTATCTTTTATAACAATTTCCACCTTCCCTTCCCCTGCTATAGATAGGCACACATTCTTATGTGTCATTAATGTATGTTTTTACTTGTATCTTTTGAAGATGTGTATTTTTGTCTGCATATATGTTTAAGAAATGTAAATGGTATTGCTTATATTATGTTTATTTTGGTCTTCACTCAGTACTATGGTTTTTAAGCTCTATTCACATTGCTCTGCAAATGTCTACTGGGTTTTTTTCCTCACAGCCCCATGGTGTGCCTTCATCACATTTCTCCCACCCTCCTGCCGTGTGGTGGCCTCTCAGGCTACTTCACTCCCAGAACTGGTTGCAATGCACACCGTGGCATGTGCCTCCTTGTAGGTCTATGTGAACATTTCTCTGGAATATATACCCATGATTACAATTCATTATAAATGTGCACATACTTAAGGAATTTGACTCTAAATCCTCCCAGATGACTGCTCTCTAGCGTGGGTATCCCCATTTTTACCCCACAAGCAATGGATTTGGGCTCTTAAGTCCCTGGGTTCTTCTCTACCTTTGAAGGGCTGAGCTTTGAAATATTAGGCTATACTATCATGAAAGGCACCTTCAAGATGGGAGATTGGTTTGAACATGGTGTCCTGTGCATCCTGAATTTTCCAGTTCTCAAGACTTTATACCTTTTTCTTGTTGTCATGAGTCAGGTATTGATTTCACTTCATTGCTGAAATATTTGAACCTGGAGGGTTATTGGACTGAGTCACCAAAGTATGAATGATGAATCTCGTGTGAGGTCTTTTGCTTTTCCTACTGCATTATTTCTACCAAAACAAGCTGCTGCATCTGAACATCCCAGTGTAAACTATTTGTTCAGTTTCTCAGCAATAATCAGTCTTAAGAGCATGAATAAAAGAGGGACCAGAGTTGGTTGTGGGGAGAACATGGAGTACTGTATGCTTTTCTGATTGGTCAGTAACAGCGCTTATGCCCGGAGTGGTTTAGGAGCACAGTGGGTATTTGTCAGGTGGAAAGGTGTGGGAAGAGTTATATGGACTAGAGAGATACTGAGGTTGTGTCTTCATGTTTTCCCCCAGAAGCAGCTTCTGAGACAAAGATTTAGTGTGAATAGTTTCTTTGGGAGATGATCACAGGGAACACTAGCGAGGGGCTGAGGAAGCGAGCTAGGGAAGGGAAAAAACCAGAATCCATTGTAAAACCAGTTACTGCTATGGACAATGAGCTCATTACCACTGGGGAGTTCCAGGCTACAAGGTGGGGCATGTCTCAGAGTTCATTCAACTTGCAGGAAAGGAGGCTGGGTAGTTATTTTAAAGCTTGACTACCAAACTTTGCAAAGCTGTGACTTCTGTCTTTGTAAAGCTTTCTTTTTTCTTTTTTTTTTTGACTTTTATTATGCATACCCAGTAGGGCCTATTCTTTTCTTGTGATATTTTAATTTGGAAAAAATGGAAAGTCTATTAAATATTTTTCTTTGTAATCAAATGTGAGAAGAAAGAGTTCATTGAAAGCTCAGGTAATAAAGAAATATTATCAGAATTTTATTTATGGATAAGCAGAAAATTCTGCAATTAGGACTGGGAACAAAAATCTTTAACTGCCAGGATTGCCACGTTTGAAACAACCTTTATTTATTAGAAATTAAATCAGTGGTGTGAGAGGATAACTTGGTTTGTAAGAAGGAAAGACTGCTTTGCTTAGCACAAGCTGAGAGGCCTTAGAAGAATCAAATAGCAACTAGGAAATATTACTCAATTTGTTTAAGATATTTATTATATTTTGGGGACTTGTGTGTATTTCTGTGGTATGTTTTAAAATTAAACATTATATTCCTCTCATGTTTTAGAACATACTGTTCTCAACTTACTTGAACAGATAACAATTTTTCTTTATTTTATGCTTTAATGAGCACAATTTAATTCTTATGAGGGTTTCTAATGGATTTATTTGGAATTGTTTAGCATCAGTTAAACATCTGAATCCAGATTTTTCCTGACTGGAAACTCTGGGGATACATTAAAAAAAAAATAACACTGTGGAACAGACAGAGCAAACTTAGTAAATCATGTAAAAGAAAAAAAAATGTTACAGGGGGCTACAGATGGTGACTCGAAATACTGAACAGAATCTCTAAAATAAGAACAGTGGAAGATTCAACTTAAAAAGAAAAAAAAAAATCCCTGTGGACTATTTAGCCAAGAGTATGCTTTACGGTACTACTAGTAAAGAGGCAGAAAGTGGGGATAGTAATGGAATGGGACTGGAAAAGGCTTAGGAGGCATTTTCAAATACATTTGAGCTGAATTAATTCACTCAAGAGTTTAAGAATTCCAGTGATTTGCCAACTCTGTTTCTGGTTCACAGTTCAGTCTTTTCTTTAAAAATATTTAAAATCAATATTAGTTGTTAGATAACAATTATAGAAATCATAGAGAAATTAAGGATAGCAGCCTAAGTTTTTTTCCTGATGAACAAAGTATATGGAAGACTTTTTCCTTGAGTCATTGAAGATTAGACAAAGAAGTAGATTTTGAAGGTTGTCTGGTAGGCCATACTCTGAACTTTCTTAAGTTTGAGTTCAGTTATAAAACATTAGATAGGATCAACAGGATTTGGGAAAGTACACACTAAGAATTCAAGCTTTTATTAATTATTGCATTGTGGGTTAGTGATCCTAGGGGAGAATTTCTTTCCCAGCATTTCTCTTTGCATGAAACTAATGACTTTTTCCTAAGAGGGAGAAAATTAAAATGTGTATGTTTTCCTCCAACTCTCCAGTCCTATTACTAATCACGGAATTCACTTGCAGAAAAAAAGCTGAATCTCTAAACAGAAATATGTGGAACTGTTTTAGGAATTTTTGATCAAAGACCCACCCTGAATGAGGATGAACGGGAGTTTGAGAGCATCACATCTCCAGTGTTTCTAGAAATAAAAGTTAAAAATCATAGTTCCATTTGGTTTTATCTTCTCCCAGAGAAGCACCCCCCTCCAATTTAATTTATCATGTTGATGAAACAATGAAAATGCATGTGAAATATATTACTTTAAAGCAACATTTAGCTCAGAGAAGAATATTTTTATAGTATTAGAGTATCTTAAATTGAAAATATTTATTTTTAAGGTTTTAATCTTGTCTAGAGAAGATTTCATCTTTGACACACACATAGACACATGCACACGATTACTAAGACTGCATTTATTGGGGACATGGATGTTGAGATGCCATGCTCATGCAGGAAGGAAAATGGAGCAGTCCTAGGTGAAGACTTTCAAGATAAACGGGCTGTGACGTCTTGGGTACTTATTAGTCTACCTTTATGAGGCTCAGTATTTTTTATCTGCAAACTATGTATCAGTCTAGATTTTCCTTCCAACTAAAATAATTATGTGAATTTATTACTCAGTTTTAGGAAATTTGAGTTTACATCCTGAAATTGAGGATCAGAATAATTTGGGGTACATGGGACTTGTTTCAGCCCTGTGAGTCTCTCACAGTCCTAGCTATCCATTTCAGAGTGACCAAGACCACTTGTATTGGAATGATTGAGGAGCTTTTCAAAACCATTATCTTCTGGTTCTTTTCCATACCTATTGAATCAGGATATATGAAGTAGGGCTTGGAAATCTGCTTTTTAAGTAAGGTCTCTGGGTAATTGTGCAGAGAGACTTTTGATAACCACAATGTTTTTACATCAATCAAGGGTGGATAATGCAATTAAACTGAATACAGTTAAGCTAAATATATGATAGCAATATTAAGTGATCTAGAACTGGCAATATGTTGCTGACTTTTGCAGAAGAGGAAAGGACTCACACTTATTTGGTTGAAAGCATTCACAATTTAGAATGGATCTCAAGTCAAATATATAGGACAGAAAATTGCGATGATTAAAGGACCAGTTTATATTCTTTATTTTCTTTGCCTTCAATATGTCAGTTGAGACTAGGGGATAAAAGAACTAGCATCTATTATAAACTGAAAAGCCCAATCATTTACATATATTACTTCAGTTTAATTTACTCCTACCCAAAGTCATACAAGGTGAGCATTTTGCCTCGGTGATACTGAGAAGTAAGGTGAAGCTGAGGAAGATTAAATCCAAAGTCTAGGATGTGGCAGGATTGGAATTCAATTTTGGTCTCTTTTTGCTCCAAAATTCTTTATCCTCTCTAGGTGTTTTCCCGTTTTTCTCCTGCCACATGCAAAACAGATAACGCTTGCTTGGGAAACACATTCCTTCTGTAAGGGCACATCACCAAGAGCTACTGCAAAGAGGTCATAACAGGTAGGAGCCTCTCCCCCAGCTTGGACTAATAAAGTCTTCCAGCCTTTGATTTTCCAGATGAACAGCTGAAGTCTACACTTGCCCCCATGTGGAGGAAGTCTGAACAGCCCGTCTTCACCCTGTGCTGTGGTTCCCGGTGCTGAAGACCCCTCTGCACCAGAAGAACTCCCTTTGGGGGACTCAGGTCCCACTTCTCTCATCCATTCTTGACGGGCAGCATCTACGGCTCAAGCAGTTCTTCCCCACGTAACAAAATCTGCCTGAAGGTGACTTGTTTCTTGAACTGTGGGGAAGGACTAACATATTTTTTCCTTTTTCTCTTTTAAAAAAATTCTGCCTAGCTTAGCACTCTATCGCGACAAAGGAGGGTTAGTGATTCTCTGTGTTTCAGTGGGGCCGTAGCTGTCCTTCACTTTTTTTTCTCAACGCTTTGTCAGTCTGATGTTGAAAACTGCTGTTAACACCATGCCATGCTCTGAAGAGTCAAGAAAGCCTAGCGTGATTTATTCACCATTTCAGAGTGCATTTCCTAAATCAAACTCCATAACATTTGTAGAATGCTGCCTCTAGTTAGGACTGCCTTGATCACATACCTACTTGCTAAGAGAAATCTAAGATTTCTGTGGTTTCTCATGGACTGATAATTTTCCTAACCTTCTCCAGAACAAACTCCAGCCCCGTCCGTAGAGTCACGAGCTGCTTTTCATCTTGCTGCTATGCTCTTAGGGTGTCTTCAGTGTGGATCACAATGTTTACTTTTTTTTAAAGCATAGTTGGTGTCCTGGGGACACAAGTGTAATAGAGGGGGCCAGGGTCAGAGTGGGTACAACTTGTGGGTTGGGAGGAGGGGGACGTGGACAGCCACAGCCTGTGGGACAGGAGGCCGGGGGGCGCTGCAGCAGGGAGAGCCTCAGGTCATCAGGCAAGTGGGTGGGTTTCTGTTAAGCCTAGATGTCAGCAGATAGGGCATGGACGGGGCTTCGGGAAAATAATATTCGCCTATAAGTCCCCTCCTACAAGGCAGGGGATGGATATTTTTTACTGGAGACCTGTGGGTAATGGTGAGAGTTGGGAGAGACAAGGATTTACATAGCGTGGCATCAAATGGGAGACTAAAAGAGTTCAGACTTTCCTGTTCTTAAAAGAGAATGAACCATTTATGCCCAGTTGGTCTTCAGTTTCTGCCTTGGGGCTTGGGTGCTTCTCCCATCTTCTGTCTGCTTACCTCCATTCCATGCCCAGATTAAGTCTTAATGTTTATGCAACTATTTTAAGCCTCTTTTTCTGATCTTCTCCCCACCAGCCAAATGGCTTATTGGCTTTTCTCAATGACAATAGTTTTTCTTCAGAGCCCTTCCTAGGAGATAAATAAAGTTATACAATACATCTACAGAAGTAGTGTTCAAAAATGTCGACTAAAAATACACAGCAGCTATTCCCTTCCTTCTTACCTACTCCCCCTATTACACAGGTGAAAATATCACAAAACCTAAGCAAATTGGAATCATCACAGTAAACAAACAAACAAACAAACAAAAACTATTATAGTTGTCAACTCTGGAGCTGTTGTTCAGGCATCTTCTGCCTTCAGTGGCAGTAACTGGATTCAGGGCCTCCATGACAGGTTGTTTTTCAGCCTGAAAGGAAAGGCGCGACACACAGCAGCAATTCACCGGAGAATTCCGCTTTATTAGGGAAAGGTGCTGGGTTATATAGGAAGGGGCATGATTTGATTGAGGTGTCACTTCTACGGGGCTGGTGGCTATTGGCTAGGTGCTGGGATTAGGGGGGTGAGGGGTGATTGGGGTTCAGATGGCACTGGCAGGAACCGAGGACCCGGAAGAGAAGCAGGAGGTTCGCCATCTTATGGGTGGGGGCCCTTCATTCCCCCCTTTCTCCTCTATGGGGTTGTGGACGTTGCTTTCTCTCTGACTGCTTCCTGCTGAACAGGGTCGGAGAAGGGAGTGAGGGCTTGAGGACCGGGAGGAAAGGGTTGATAGGACTCCCCACAGTAAGGACGAGTAGATGTGGACTTCTTCAGGTTGGAAATCAGTGAAGGTTCCCTGTAACCATAGGTCGAGGACTTGTTGATTCCAATGGTGCCAAGAGGATACGGGTGCCAGAAGCCAGGCGTCTGCGGCCATTGTTTCCAGGAACAGTTTCCAGCGGAGAGAGGGGTCCATCTCAGCGTGTGGTGAGGAGGTCACGTGAGGGTGAGGGATCTTCTGTGGCTAAAAGCTGGTAGTTCCTGAGTAAAAGCTGGTTGAAAGTTTGATTAGAGATTTTACTGACTTGGGATTTGATAAACTTCATTATGCAAGGCAAGAAGAGACAGGTGAGGAGAATGATTATTATGGGGCCTGCAATGGGCCAGAGCCAGGTAAGGAAGGGGTTTGTTAGTATTGAAGAGAATGGGTTGGAATTGGAAGCAGAGTGGAGGCTAGATGCAAGGTCGGTGAGTTTGGTAATGTCAGTTTCTACAATGCCAGATTCGTTGATGTAATAGCAGCACTCCTCCCGAAGGAAGACGCAGGTGCCGCCCTTCTCAGCTGTAAGCAGATCTAAGGCCCGCCGGTTTTGAAGGGTGACCTTAGCTAGCGAAGTGACCTGTCTTTGGAGAGAGGCCAGAGAATCGGCAGTGGATGTCAGGGCTCCCTCAAGTTTGTCGTTGAGATCTTTAATTGCCCATAGAGAGTGACCCAATGCTCCTCCCGAAAACCCTGCCCCAATGGCTGAGGTGGTCAAAGAGATACCGACCATGATGAGAAGGAAAGCAGCCCTTTTTGTGGGCGAGGGCAAGGGAGGTTGGAGCTCAAGAAATTCTGCCATGCTGTAAAGTGTAAGCTGTGGGATTAGGGTGACGAGAATGCAGGGTATATTGGAGTTGGGAGGCAGTGAGTTGAAAAGACTGCCATTACACCAAAAGAAGTGACCTGGTTGCGTAAAAGTCTTAGAGCCGAAGGTAGGGGTGTAGATAGAGAGGCAGTGAAGTGCGCTGGAGGGGGGTGGAGCTGGGCCTACACAGTGGTGGATGGTGAGATTATCTGCGTATTCTGGTTCCCATAGGGGTATGTCTGCCAGGGGACGGAAGGGTTGTCCTTCTGCATGGAAGGAGTAGTTGGAAATATTAAGGGGCACGGCGGCCAGCAGTGGGTGCTGTAGTGATGCACACAAGAAACAATTGGCGGTGTTGAGGGTGTGGTTAAGAAAGATGGTGGTGTCTTGGATGAGCTGTAACCATGAGTAAGAGCGGGGGTAAGAAGATGAAGAGGTGCCGTCAAGAGTTTGGACAATAACTTTTTCAGAATGTCCGATGTCGGATGCAACTTGAGAGATCTGGGAATGAGAGGGAACGTACCCTCGAGAGATATGAAGGGCACCATGGGGGGTCGAGGACCCCCCATAGTAAACTGAGGCTGTGACTCCAGTGGCCCATCGAGAGTTCCAGGGATCTGGGATTAATAAGGAGAATGAGCTGTTGGGATATTTTATGAAATGGTTGAAGGAGTAATACTGTGGGTACCAGGAGTTACCCATATAGTGAATGATGCAAGACCTGTAGGGGCATCCCCCATAGGTGTCTGGCCATTGCCTGCAATAGGCTTGTTTTTGGTCATAGAGGAAGCAGAGGTAGGGAGAATAAGGGTAGCTGCTAGTGAACACTTCAGTGGAGGGAGGAAAGTGGAGGTATAAAGGCTTGGAGCAGCGTTTCAGAGGGCAGTCTGATGTGGCAATGAGGGTAGTAAGTTTTGTTTGATGCTGTGTGGAAGTCTGTCTGACTTTGAATCGCCATACAAAGGAGGCTGGGGTGGCAGGGAAGACAATAGGAATAAGGAAAAAAAGCGAGAGAGCAGTAAAGGAGGAAAAAGTCATGATTCGGGTATGGATGGCAAAGGGGGTGAACGGGAGATGCAGAGTTTCAAGGGATCAGAGGGATGAGGCGTGGTAGAGTGGACAGCATATTGGGCTGTATCCGAAGGACTCTGGATTGTGACCAATGGGTCTTGAGTGTCCAGAGAAGGTGGGTCCTGGGTGTTTGGTTTCAACCTGGAGATATGAATCCAAGGGGTGACAGAGTTATCAGGCAGTAAGAGCTTGGCGGCCGAGGAGGTGCAGAGAATAACTGGGTGTGGACCTTCCCATTTTGGGGTGAGAGAGGGCCGATCCTCTGGCGGCTTATAAAACACTAGTTGGTCGGGCTGTAAGACAGAAGGATTTTGGGAGGTGGATGGATCAGGAAGGAGCCAATCCTGATATTTCCACAATTCGGTGCAGAGGAGAGAGAGTAGCGGAAGGGCCATATTGGGAGGAATTGGTCCTTTGTGGGAAGGGAGCCCTGGGGGTAGAATTGGGTGGCCGTACATGATCTCAAAGGGTGACAAGAAGGAAGGTTTCTTTGGGAGGGCCCGAATGCTGAGTAGAGCTAAGGGAAGTAGGCGAACCCAGGCAAGGTGTAGTTCTAGAGATAGTTTGGTCAGGATATCTTTTAGAGTCCTATTGGCTCTTTCTACTTTTCCCGAAGCCTGTGGTCGATAAGGACAATGTAGATGCCAGGGGAGTGAGAGCGACTTGGAGAGGTTCTGAATGATTTGGGCAGTGAACTCAGGGCCGTTATCTGATTGGAGGGAAGTGGGCATCCCAAACCTAGGAAAGATCTGGGTGAGGAGGATAGAGGCAACCGTGGACGCTCGTTTGTTAGTGGTGGCGAAAACCTCGACCCATCCTGAAAATGTATCTACCAACACGAGTAGGTATCTGGTATGCCGTACGGGGGGCATGTTAGTGAAGTCTATTTGCCAATCTGCGGCGGGGACATTACCCCTTGCTTGATGAGCCGGGAAGGGTCGGGCCTTGAGGGGGGTATTAGGGTTAGTGTGTTGGCAAATGGTGCACCTGCGGGTGATTTGGTCAAGTAGGGTTTTGTCTTCAGGAGAGAGAGAAAAAAAGGATTGTAAAAAATGGATTAAGGATTGGGGGCTAGGGTGGAAGAGATCGTGTAAGAGGCGGAAGAGAGACTTTCTGTCCTGGGAACAGAGGGTGTCTTGTGATAAGGCTAAAACTGCAGGGGTAGATGGATCACTGTCTGGTGCTTCTTCTAATAGGGCAATCGACCAGGCTACTCTGTCAGCTTTATTGTTACCTCTTGTAATGGGGGAGTCGTCCTTTTGATGTGATTTTCAGTGGACTATGCCCAGTCGGTGTGGGAGTTGTGAAGCCTCTATAAGTTTAGTAATCAAGGCTGAATTAGTGATGGAATTCCCTTTTGTGGTGAGGAGGCCTCGTTCTTTCCATACTGCCGCGTGAGACAAGAGAAGGTGGAATACGTATTTGGAGTCAGTGTACAGTGTGAGAGACGTGTCCCGGGCCAGAGTGCAAGCTCTGGTGGCTGCAGTGAGTTCGGCCTGTTGATTGGTTGTACCGGGGGGTAGGCTCGTGCCTCGATGACGTCTTCGAGGGAGACTACTGCGTATCCTGCATAATGGGTGCCCTCATGTTTAAAGGAGGACCCATCAGTAAACCAGATGAGGTCAGAGTGTGAGAGGGCTCCTTCAGAGATCGTGGAGTGGCATGGAAGGAAGTTGTGAAGGACTTCCAGGCAATCATGCGAGGGAGTATGAGAGTAGGGTAGAGGAAGAAGAGTGGCCGGATTCAGGGGTGGGCAGGGGAGGAAAGAAATGTCTGGATTTTGGAGGAAAGAGGACAGTAAGGTCAGGAGTCTGGAGGGAGGGAGAGTCTGTAAACTTTTGTAGGTTAAGAGATCTTTTAGGTGATGTGGGGACAGAATGGTAAGGGGTGCCCCAAATGTCAGTTTATGAGCTTCCTTCTGCAAGAGCTGTCCAGCAGCTAATGCCCGTAGGCAGGGGGCCCATCCCCGAACTGTGGGGTCTAATTGCTTGGAAAGATAAGCTACTGGGGCAAAGGATGGGCCATAATATTGGCCTAGGACTCCTAGAGCTTGACTGGACCTCTCATGAATGTATAATGAGAAGGGCTTTGACAAATCAGGAAGATGGAGAGCTGGGGCTTCCACAAGGGCTTGACGGAACTTAATGAAGGAGTGTCGGGGTGAGGAGGATAATGGTTCCTCAGGGGGGCCCTTGCTGAGGTCGTATAGGGGTCTTACCAACAGGGAGAAGTTAGGGATCCACGCTCTAAAATACCCAGCCAGGCCTAGAAAGGAAGGGATTTCTGTCTTGGTTTTGGGAATGGGCAGGTCATAGAGGAGCCGTTTTCTGTCTAAGGTAATGGACTTTCTTTGTTGAGATAGAAGAAATCCGAGGTAAGTGACAGAAGGGGAAGAGATTTGAGCTTTGACAGGGGATACTCGGTAACCTCTGGAAGCTAGAAGGTTAAGTAGGGAGGCAGTGTCAAGTTGAGACTGTTCCCACGAGGGACTGCAGAGTAGAAGATCGTCCACGTATTGTAATAAGGTGGACTCGGAGTGATCATGATGAAACTGTTTGAGGTCCTGAGCTAGGACCTGTCCAAAAATATGGGGACTATCTCGGAAGCCTTGTGGCAAAACTGTCCAAGTGAGTTGTTCAGAATGTCTTGTGTATGGGTCCGTCCAGGTAAAGGCGAAAAAATCTTGGGAGGAGGGGTCCAGAGGGATAGAAAAAATGCGTCCTTGAGATCCAGGACTGAGAAGTGGGAGGTCGAGGCAGGGATCTGCGATAAAAGGGTGTATGGATTTGGGACTAAGGGATGGATAGGGACGATGGCCATGTTGATGAGGTGAAGGTCTTGGACAAGGCGGAAAGATCCGTTGGCTTTTTTAACAGCTAATATGGGGGTATTAAATGGGGAGTGAGTGGGTCTGAGGTACCTTTTGTTTAAAAGATCTTGAATGATGGGTTGGAGGCCTATGAGGGCCAAAGTGGTTAGGGGGTATTGGGCCTGACAGATATACTGAGAGGGGTCACGTAATTTGATAGAGGCAGGAGGACATAGAGCCATGGAGGGGCTTGTAATGTCTCAAACTTTGGGATTTACAGGGTGTATGAAGGCAGAACTGGAACTTTCATTGGGTAGAGGGGGGTCATCGGCTATGAGGTTCATCAGAAAGGGAGTACTGGGGGCTGTGGGAGTGGATATAGTTATGGAAACATGGAGGAGAGAAAGGATGTCCCGTCCTAGTAAGGGGATGGGACACTGGGGCATAACCAGGAAGGAGTGGGAGAAAGGTATGGGATTGTCTTGGATTGTGCATAAAACGGGGGGGGGGGTTTAATGGGAAAATCTGTTTACTTCCTACCCCAACTATAGGAGTAATGGCAGGCGTGGTAGGGCCCCGGTATTCCCGCAACACTGAGAAGGTGGCTCCTATGTCTAGGAGGAAGGAGATGGGGTGACTGTCTACTATTAAGGTAACCCTGGGCTCCTGTTTGGTGATGGAAATGGTCGGGCGAGAAGCCCCCGGGCCCCGTCAATCTTCTTCTGCCAGCCCCACTACGGCGGGCTTAGGATGGGGGTTGTTCGTCCAGCCTCCCCTTCGGGTGGCTGGGCAATCAGACCTCCAGTGGCCCTTTTTGTGGCATCTGGGGCATGGGGTGGTAGGAGATCTGGGGAAGGGGCACGCCCTTGACCAATGTCCCTCTTTTCCACACTTGAAACAATCTCCTGGGGGGGGGCTTGTTTGTAGAAGAGCGCCCAGGTTGTGGTTTTATCAGCTGGGCCAACATTTGGAAATCGGCCTGATCAGCCTTTTGTTTACGGCGTTCTTTCTCCTCCTCCCGGTTATGGAAGACTTTAAAGGCCACTGTTAGGATCTCAGTCTGTGGGGTAGCGGGGCCCTGTTCTAACTTTTTGAGTTTATCTTTAATGTCGGGGTAGCTTTGAGCCAGGAAGTATGTCATAAGGACATGTCTCCCGTCAGGCGTTTCTGGGTCCAGGCTGGTAACTGTAATAGGGCTTGAGTGAGTCTGTCTAAGAACTCGGAGGGAGTCTCCTCCCTCTTTGAATTATGTCTTGGAGCTTTTGAAAATTGACTACTTTACGAGCTGCCTTTTTCAGACCTGCTATTAAGCAGGAGGCGAAAATATCTCGAGAGCGGAGACTCACGGTGGTGTTATAATCCCAGTGTGGGTCTTGTTCGGGGACAGCGGTGGGGCCAGGGGGATAGGTGGGGTCAGTCCTGTGGGTTTCGGTGGCGTGTGTTTGGGCGAAGTCCCAAACTCGTCTACACTCTTCAGGAAGGAGGGTATTGGCCAGGAGCATGAAAATGTCATGATGTGTGAGGCTGTATGACTGGAGGGTCCATTGAAACTCCTTGATATATGTCGTGGGATCAGTGGAAAAGGAACCTAGGCGTTTCTCCAGTCGGGCTAAATCTCCTAAGGAGAAAGGGACGTGAACGCGCATGATGCCTTCAGATCCTGCTACTTCTCGGAGGGGGGCAATAATTTTGGGAGGCCCTCGGGACCGAGTCTGAGGGGGACTGAAGGGTTCAGGCTCAGTCTGTTGGGGAGAAACAGGTGATGGGGGCAAAGACAGAGGAGGCTCCTGGAAATTAGTTGGAGGGGGGCTGAAAGGCTCAGGCTTGAACTGCAGGGGGTGGTGAGGTGGGGGAGGAGATGGTTGTGGAGGAAGGGGGAGGGGCTGTTGTGGGAGAGGAGGGGGAGGCGGAGGCGACAGTGGAAGAGGGCTGAGGGGTTGTAGGTGGGGGGTGCTGCAGGGGGAAGCCTGTATGGCGGAGGTTCGTCGGCTGGGTCAAAGGTAATTGAGGACGGACTGGGAGTGTGTGGAGGGGAGGGAGATGGCCTGCAGGCTAGGAGAACTTGGGGCGGGGAACAGGTGGTGCAGAGGCTGGGATTTTGAGCTAGGAGGCGAAAAGCCTCGATATGGGGAATCTCCTTCCATTTTTTCAGGCGCTGGCAGTAGTTAAAGAGATCGTGAGTGATGTCAGGATCAAGAGTTCCCCCTGCGGGCCATTGGTTGTTATTGTCTGGGGGGTATGTTGGCCAATCTTGGGAGCAGTATTTGCGGAGAAGTCTTGGTTTTATATCAGGCGTCAGGGAGAGGGTGGCTAGATGCTTGAGCAGGCATTCAAGAGGTGAGCTTCCAGGGAGGGACGAGGAGGCTCCCATGGCTGAAGGACAGAGAAGGAGACAAACGGGAAGACGAACGGAGACCCTCGGACTGGGAGCAGATGGCAAGGAGACAAAGGGCGTCCCCGATGACCCTTGGGGGTCTGCGGAAACTCGTATACGAGTCAGAATTTCTTAGGAAGTGTGGGTCATCACCCAGACTTCTCTAAGAAGGCAGAGTGCCGGAGTCACGAGGAACCTAGTACTAGGAATTTTCGGCGGAAAGAATGGAAGGAGGAGGGAGGGAGGGGAAGGGAGCGTTCTCATCCACAAAGGAGTCACCTCGTTTATGGCTGTTGGAGGAGGGGCCTGGGGGTCCGCCGCAGCCGTGAAGGCCAGAGGCGGGGAGAGTTCCCTCCTCATCCCCGAGCGTCAGGGCCTTGCCAGATGATCACGGTCAATGGCGCTGCAATAGCTCAGGGAAGAGTGGCCCGCTCGGGGCAAAACTTACCCAAAGGCCAGAGAGGAGTGGTGAGTGTGAGGAGCCAGCGCCGGAAAAAGAGGACGAGGGCAAGGTGCTGCTGGTGTCGGGGGAAGACGGGGCCCAGTTGGGGTGTCCCGTCTCCCGGGTTTTGGCACCAAAATGAAAGGAAGGAGCGACACACAGCAGCAATTCACCAGAGAATTCTGCTTTATTAGGGAAAGGTGCTGGGTTATATAGGAAGGGGCATGGGGTGATTGTGGTGTTACTTCTACAGGGCTGGTGGCTATTGGCTAGGTGCTGGGATTGGGAGGGGGGCGAGGGGTGATTGGGCTTCAGGTGGCGCCGGCGGGAACCGAGGACCAGGGAGAGAAGCAGGAGGTTCGCCATCTTATGGGTGGGGGCCCTTCACAGCCCCTTCCACCTATTCAAGCCTTCTAACCTTCTCAGCTCCTCTTGGTTACTGAGCTGTTGGGGCTTTCCCTCATTGCCAGACCCCTTCAGCTGAGCAACTTGAATTTGAACCACATCCTCGGCTCTGATCTGACACATCCCTCAGGTGTTAATCCCTTAACACTATGGACCTACTTTCCAGAATATTTGCTCTATTTGGGTCTCTGGTGCAGCTGTGAAAATTTAAAGCCCCAAAGACTATACAGGAAAGGGGTAAGGGCTCATTAGACTTGAGCCATTTAGGAATCTCAACTGGTGCTTATATTTTGAATAATAGGCTATGGTGAGGGTGACCTATACTTTCCACTCTACCTTAGAGGTAGATGGTGATTTTGGGAGAAGCAGTGAAAAGTACTGTTGATTGAAAATACACTTGACATTCTGGAAAAATGCCCAGAACACTTTTCAGTTTCCGTTGACTGGCTACTTGAGAGTTGTGCTTATTTTAGAGGATTTAAATGGAGCAGAATATGTGAGGCTAAGGTCTGGGTATCAACTCTGAGACCTAAAGTTTCAGAAGACAACTTTTTAGGCCTATTAAAAATATTACATATCAAACCATTTCCTTAATAAGTGCTTTATCTCTATAATTAATAAAAAACATAAATGGAAACCTGCAGATGACTGAATGGTCCTTTCAGTTTGTCTCCTGTTTCCATTATGCTTGCAGCCAGCACTTAACTAAGAAAATAGGCTTTGTTTGCTTGATGAGCTTCTGCTTTGTTGAGCTGCCCTGGGGAATGAGTTTCAGATATTTCCTACAAAGAGAACTACCCTTTTTTGTCAGGGCCAGTCCAGACACAACCTCAGTGAAGGTTTTTCTGGCAAACACTCCACAGTGAATTCTCAGGGCATTAAAGTTGGTCAGGCAGGCAGCTCAGACCTTTGGCTCTCTGGCACTGTCACACCTGTTAGCACCTGCACCAGATTCAGGATGAGAGTTGGGTGGGCAAGGGAACAGAAGCAGACAGGTTGTCAAAATCAATCTTTCAATTGATTTTAATCCAGAGCCATTTCCCCTGTCTCCAAGTGCTTCCCGGCTGACATCTCAACACACACATGCACACACACACACACTTTCCCACACATACATACACATTGGCACGGATAGACATATTCCTATGTTTTAACAGTTGAATTATAAGCATTCTTGTTTCATTTTGATTGCTCTAAAATAATCTAAACTTTCTTTTAAATATTTCATTGTAGACCTGTGAATATCAATGTGATGACATATGTAAGCCTTTTTACAGATTCAAAGTGTAAAGTGTTGAGAAAACTTTTCCAGGCATAATGGCAAATATCTAACATCAGTCTCCCCTATGACCCATCCTGTACTCATGGAAGAATCCTCTCCTGATCAGGGTCTTGAGTTTTAGAGCCTAGGTTTGGCTTCTGAATCATCTGGCCAATAGGATTTAAGATGTGGCTCCAGGAGGAAGGGGGCTCCACTTGCAGGGCAAGTTACCTATGAATCCAATAAGACTGAAGGAAGACAAGGGTGAGAGTTTGGGGAAAGGGCTTTATTTTTCACAGCTCAGTCACCCTCTCCTGAAGCGCTCTGTGCCCCTTCATGCTTGGTTCTACTAATAAGCAAACTTCATCCCTCCATCCTCTCTGGACCTGCTAGCAAGCCAGCTCCATCCTCTCTGTAGCCATAGCTCAGTGCTCCCCTTCCCACTACCCTTTCTGGGAGGAACTCCATGGGTGGGTCCATGGTAACTGGTGGGTGCCTGACCAGTTATGCACCAGGAAGGGAGGAGAGGAGAGAATGGCCATTTTCTGTCCACCCCTTGCCACTGACTAGCTTGTAACTGATCAGTGGCTGTAAACATCACACTGATGTGCAAGTAGGCCCTTATATGCATACCACTATGCAAGACCAGGCAGGAAATTCTGGTTGAAAACTTCCATTTACCCCACAAAGAGGAAGTCTACTTGGGGTCTTCTAGGAAGGATTTCTTAGCTCTTAAAAAGACACAACTTAGAACTTCTACTGTAACTTAAAAATACATTTAATGCACTTAACCTACCAAACATCATAGCTTAGCCTAGCCTACCTTAGTCATGCTCAGAATACTTAACATTAGCCAAAAGTTGGGCATAGTTGTCTAACACAGAGTTTATTTTATATAATAAGGTGTTGAATATTTCCTGTAGCTTATTGAATATTGTACTGAAAGTGAAAAACAGAATGGTTATATGATACAGGCATACTTTATTTAACTGTACATAGCAGATACTGCATTTTTTACAAAATGGTTTGTGGCAACTCTGTGTTGAGCACATCCATCAGTACTATTTTTCCAACAGCGTTTGCTCAGTTTGTGTCTTTGTGTTACATTTTGGTAATTCTCACAGTATTTCAAAGTTTTTCATTATTATTGTATTTGTTATGGTGATTTGTGATCAATGATCTTTGATGTTACTAGAGTAATTATTTTGGGACACCATGAACTGCACCCAGATAAGAGAGTGAACTTAACTGATAAATGTGTGTATTCTGTCTTTTCACATTTCCTGTTCTTTCTCCCTCTTGATGGTCCTCCCTAATCCTGAGACATAACAATATTGAAATTAGGCCAATTAATTACTTATTCCACAATGTCCTCTAAGGGTTCAGATGAAAGGAATATTTGCACATCTCTCACTTTAATTCAAAAGCTGGAAATGATTAAGCGGAGTGAGGAAGGCATGTTGAAAGCCATGACATGACAGGCTGAAAGTTAGGCATCTTGCAACAAATAGTTGTCCAAGTTGTGAATTCAAAGGAAAAGTTCTTGAAGAAGATTAAAAATGCAACTCCAATGAACACACAAATGATAAGAAAGAAAAGCCTTATTGCTGATATGGAGAAAGTTTTACTGGTCTGGATAGAAGATCAAACCAGCCATAACATTCCCTTAAGCCAAAGTTTAATCAGAGCAAGGTCCTAACTCTCTTCAGTTCTATGAGGGCTGAGAGATGTGAGGAAGCTGCAGAAGAAAAGTCTGAAGCCAGCAGAGTTTTGTTCATGAGGTTTAAGGAAAGAAGCCATCTTCATAACATAAAAGGTCAAGGTGAAGCAGCAAGTGCTGTATAGAAGGTGCACCAAGTTATCCAGAAGATCTAGCTGAGATAATTAATGAAGATGGTTACACTAAACAACAAATTTTCAATGCAGATAAAGCAGCCTTAAAGCATCTTGGTAGAAGAAGGTGCCATCTGGGATTTTCATAGCTAAAGAGGAGAAGTCAATGTTTGACTTCAAAGCTTCAAAGTACAGATTAACTTTCTTGTTAGGAGTTAATGAAGCTGGTGACTTTAAGTTGAAGCCAGTACTCATTTGCCATTCTGAAAATCCTAGGGCCCTTAAGAATTATGCTAAATCTACTCTGCCTGTGTTCTATAAATAGAACAACAAAGCCTGGATGACAGCCATTTTATAACATGCCTTAATGAATATTTTAAGCCTGCTGTTGAGACATACTTCCTAGAAAATAAAGATTCCTTTCAAAATATTACTGTTCATTGACAATGCATCTGTTCACTCAAGAGCTCTAAGCTATACAATGAAATTCATGCTGTTTTCATGCCTGCAAACAACAACATCCATTCCTAAGCCCAAAGATCAAGTAATAACTTCAATTTTCAAGATGAAATGCATTTTGTAAGACTACAGCTGCCATAGATAGTAATTCCTCTAATGGGTCTAGGCAAAGTAAATAAAGAACCTTCTAGAAAGGATTCACCATTCCTGATGTCATTAAAAACATTCATGATTCATGAGAAGAGGTCAAAGTATCAACATTAACAGGAATTTGGAAAAAGTTGATTCCAGCCCTCATGGATGACTTTGAGGTGTTGAAGACATCAGTGGAGGAGGTGACAGCAGATGTGGTGGAAACAGCAAGAGAACTAGAATAGAAGTGGAGCCTGAAGATGGAACTGAACTGCTGCCATCTCACGTTAAAACTTTTTAATGGATGAGGTGTTGCTTCTTGTGGGTGGCAAAGAAAGTGGTTTCGAGATGGAATCTATTCCTGGTAAAGATGCGGTGAAGATATTGAAACGACAACATAGGATTTAAAATATTACATAAACTTCGTTGATGGAGCAGCAGGAGGGCATGAGAGGATTGATTTCAATTTTCAAAGAAGTTCTACTTTGGCTAAAATGCTATCAAACAGCATCGCATGACAGGGAATGACAGGGAAGTCATTCATGAAAGGAAAAGTCTGAATGTGGCAAACTTCACTGGTATCTAACTTGGAAACGGCCACAGACTTCAGTTTCACCACCCTGATCAGTCGGCAGGCATCAATAGCAAGGTGAGACTTTCCCCAGCGAAAAGTTCATGACTCACTGAAATCTCAGATAATGGTTAGCATTTATTAGCAATAAGGTATTGTTTAAATTTAAGTGTGTACTTTTTAAAGACATAATGCTATTGCATACTTAATAAAGTATAGTGTGAACATGATTTTCGTATGCACTGGGAAACCTAAACATTAATTTGACTTGCCTTATGGCCATATTCAGTGTTGTGGTGCTTTGCAAGGGAACCTGTCGTACCTCTGAGGCGTGCTTGTATAGCCAGGTTTGTTCAGTATGAAACTAGAGGATTGGATGGGGGCCGATGTGAGGGAGTTCATGGCCTTGTATTTTATTATATTATTAAAAGTTTTAGAAAAGATGGGTAACACGTTTCCATCCTGGGAAGGACATGAGGCCCAAGGTCACCACATGGCGACGATCCCAGCATCGAGGAGGAGATCAGCCTCGGAACACTGCAAGGTTCTTTTTGTTTTCCCTAAAATAAGAAGATCAGTCTTATTTGCAGAACTGAACAACAGTGGAACATGACTGTTTTCATCAAGTCTGAGTCCAACTGGAGGCTCTGAGCTCTGTTTTGGTAATGTGATTAAACTTGGAGCAGCTAATTTGAGGAACGTCCCCTCCGACCACATGAAGATCCACCCTCCGCTGCTGGCGCAGGTTTGTCCTCCACTTGGGAAACACTCTGGCCTGCCTTAGGCTCAGCCTGACTGGGGCTGGGGCTCATCTCCTGACACCTGACGGCCTCATTCCCTTCTCTGACACAGACTTGTTTGTAGATGGACTGGATAGAAATGAGGACACAGGCTCTGCCACTGATTCCTGGTATGAGTGCTTGGGCCTCACCTTCCTCCTGGGTGAGGTGAGTATTCTGGCCCCTCCCCCTCCAGCGAGGTCTCAGAACCTTCCTGGAATTCATACTCTGAGAGTCTCTGATTAATATACACCAACCAATGTGTCACTAAACAAAAATGATTGAATGAAGTTGTTAACCCTGGCCAATAGGCCCAGGGAACAGTGGTCAGAGCTTCAAAGGTCACTGGCAAACTATTTATTAACCAAGCTGTTTTATATATATAACCAAGTCCTGAGGTATATGATACTATTTTCCTAGACAATGGTCAGTGGAATTTCTGAACAAGTGTGTCCTGTGGATTTCATCACTGCATACATTTACCTCTGTGCTCAAATTTGCTTTTGCACCCCTACTTCAGGAGCCTTATTTCCCAGGGCTTTCCTTCTGTGCCCTGATGTTACTATTGTCTTCGCGTATATGGCTTACTATATTATTTATATTTTATGTTTTTCCACCAAACTTCCACAGTGCTTGGGGTTTTTGCTTTGTTTGGCCTTTTGTATTCTAAAATGCATTTCTGTGATAAAAACAAAGAGCATGGTCTTTGGACTAAGACAGGCCTGGCTTTAAATTCTCTTATTATACTTGTTAGAATTGATTTTGAGAAAGTTATGATCTCTCTAAGTCTCTGTTTTCACACCTGCTAAATGGAGATGCTCTAGAATAGTTTATAGTTGCTGCGAGGATTAAATGAGATTATAAGTGAAAGGAGCTGATACAGAATGCCCCACAATAAAGACTAGTTTTCTGTGCCTTCCTTCATGTGACCTAGAATGAGCCCCAATAAGGGTCTTTATTGTTTATTTGTCTTTTAATCTTACTTATTCCCAGCCAAACCCTGTGTCCAGAGCAGCCTGAGTGAAGGAAGAGGTACACCATGTATGCACTCATGCTCAGGAAAATTGGGTGATCTGGATTATAATTTAGAATACTGCTGTATTAGGCCTTCAGTGTCTATGACATACCCAGGCCTATTAGAAAATTATTGCTCTGCTTTCCTTCTTCCCTGTTGTAGGTGAACACCTATTAATTTATCTATCTCATATTCTTTTCTAGGAACCCCCAATCCTCTCCCTACACATTGGCCGCCATCTACACAGTCACTGTGGGAGCTCTTATGGTTGGTGATGCCCCCAGGTCACTATTCCATTGTACCGAAATGAAATCCTGGCTCAAGAACCTCGGCTCAATTCACATTTAACTGTTCATGATGGCTACATGTCTCAACTGGACCATAAACTTCTTCCCCACAAATTTGGATTTTGATTTGAGAGACTCAATTCCATCTCCCAAATAGCTGGCTAGATATTGAACAATTTCAGAAGCTTTCAGAACTACTTCCACAGTGGATATAGGTAAATACAGAAATGTGATTTGCAGTGAGAGTCAAAAGAAGGAAATGCATGGAGGGAAATAAAGAGGAAAGGGTCTAATTTGAATTGCTTCTGGTCTTGTAGCCACTGGTCCCCTTGATTCCTGCCTCCCTGTCTACATAAGCATGCCTTTCATCTCTCCAATGAATGTCCTTCTTTTTGCTTAAACTAGTTCAAGTTGGATCATGTTACTTGTAACCAAAAGAGATTAACTGACTGATAGTGATATTATACACACAGCCTGCTAGCATGGATGCCCACTGTACCACTTAGAGACAAATGACTTCTTTGCAAAGATTTCATTGTGCATTTCTTCCAGCAGCATTCTTCCCATGTACTAGTGATGTTCAGATACAGGTTTCCAGTGCATTTTTGGCTTACTTTAGACTTGTTACACAGTGTGGTTCACTGGAGCATTTTGTGAAAACATCAGTCAAAGGAGACCCTAAAAAGAGTTGGACTGGGTTAAAAGCAGAAGACTCCAAAGGGGAGTTCGTGTATTATACCGTCTGGATCCATTTAAGCAGCTTCCGTATGTGACACACAACAGCCCTTCTATCACGTTAGAAAAAGTGTGCATAGTAGACAGAGTGTTTAGAGTAATAACAAAAAGATCACTCTATGTGTAGGCAGGGTGTAGTCAGTGTTTACTGCAGTAAAAGCATGACTTCTAGACTAAACTGTCAAAGTTTGCATTACGATTTCAACACAGCAATGATGTGACTTTGGTCAAGTTACTCAAATTTCTACAAAATGGAAATATTTACAGTGGTAATGTTCTGAGATGCTGTGAAGTAGTATATGTAAAATTCTTAATAGGTGGTCTGGCTCAGAATAATAACTTATTAAGTGTTAGCTATGATTTTTATTAATACAGCCATGTAGCCTTAGCCAGGGTTAGAAATTTTGGTGTGCCTCAATCCTTAATTGGAGTCAATATCTGGAAGTTACTTGTAATTCCGAAGTGTAATTCCTTTCCTTATGTATTTGTGCATGCTGATTAACATTTTTAAATTATATGCAGAAAAAAATGGTACCAAAGACAAGTGATAAAAAGTTATTTTTAGTAGTTTGGAGTATAACATAACATTTGAAGATGGAAAAATAATTAGTAAACATCAAAAATAAATACATAGACTATACACCACAAGTGCACACCAATGCAGAAAATAGCAGTATGTTTACCATACGTACAAAGATTTAGCCTATTTTCCTTAAACTATGTACTCAAATGTGTGGATGATTGGAGAAAACAGAGGAGAAGAGTCTCTCAGAGGATGAATTTTATCTGCAATAAAAGAGAGTAGAGGCAAGAGTTTTAAGGGATAAACAGATGGAGCTCTTCAGGATAGAAGAATCATCAAAATAGACCTGAAGTCAGGGGTAGAGATATTCTGAATGTCTTTCTAGAAATAATGTTTGCGCATCTGCCATGTGCTATTCACTCTATTAGCCACTGAATTTGCAAAGACAAATAAAAAACTTAACTACTGACAGGCCACTTATACTCTGGAGTGGCAGACACATAGTCAAGGGTAATGGGGGATAAATTCTTTGCAAATGTTAAACCCAGACATTTTCACATCCTTCCTAAACATGTTCCCTTGCAACCTTCTCCAAGCTCAAGCTGAGCCACCAGGCTTCCTGTTCCAGGGAAGGAGAAGGAATGCATTGCTTAGAAAAGAGGCCATGGATTAGTCTTAAATTTTAAAGCTGCCTTCCTTGACCTTTTTAGGAAGTCAGGAGCTCTGTAACAGAGTGAAAAAAGGCAAAACTTTTCTAAATTACTTTATCCTCTCTTAGGATACCAAAAAATAAGTGAAAGACTGGATTGGTTAGGTAGATTCTCAATGCCAAGGGTAGAGAGGTCTTGGGATATTTTGGGAGAATATAAAAAGTCATCTGCTGTCCTTGAGGTTGGTGAGAGAAGAGGAGGGGAAGATGGACCATGGGAGAAGTTGAAGATTCCTGGGAGAATGTAGCCTTCAGCTTGTTGCCTCACGCGAATGGTCTGTAAATGATTGGATGGATGTGCAGCCAGACTCCCAGTAGTGCTTTGTCTCCCCAGGGTCCATGTGCAGAGTTAAAGGGACCCAGAGGTTCCCAGGTCAATAGGATGTGCTAATGAACCCAAAGAGCTGGCAAATACTATGTTCAGAATTAAAAAATGAAAACAAATCCTGTGTATTCTTGGCTTCAAGTCTAGAGCCAAATAACTGGGATCACAGATTTTAACAGTAGGTCCCCCATGTCACCCAAATGCATTTTCATTGCATATGTGAGTGTCTTGCCAATGGGTTTCAGCCCTGGGCAAGTTCGCTATGGATTCAGTGTGACCAAAAAAAATGACAGCACAACGTTCTTGGGGTGAAAGGGTTATACCCAACTTTATTTCCAGGTGGCAGGTCAGTCACTCAAATCCCGATCACTCAGAGCGAGTCTGCAGCAGCAAGCTGGTCTCTGCCTCTGGGCCCCTCTGTCCTCACTGCTGTCCTCTGGGCCTCTCTGCACAGTTGTCCCACACAGCCATCCTCTGGGCCTCTGTCCTGGGTGCTGCCACCACTCCAGCCTCTGCTCTGCTCTCCTGCAGCCTTGCAGCCCTGCCAGAGCACTGGGTGGAGCTCTTTATATAGAGTCAACAGCCATGTATTGCCCACAGGTGTGCAGTGAGCTCGTCAACCAGTGCCAGGTGAGAATCCTGGCCACAGAAACTCTCATTTTATCCACAGTGAGAGTATTCAGGACTGCACTTCACAGGTAAATTGCATTGCTCAGAGTCTGGGTAGGTTTTGAGGGAGGGAAGATACATATGCAGTACCTTAGATGGCCTGGTGAGAGGCCCTCTTTGCAGAGGTGATGTTCAAGTCCTTCAGGATAAGTAGGAATTAGACAAAATTAGGGAGGTGGGGTAGGCATTCCAGGCTTCAGACACCACATGAGCAAAGGTCTAGAAGAAAGAAAGAACCCTTTTTGGGTGCTGTATTTCAAATGACTGCAGCACAGATTTTGAAGCATAGTTTAGGCTGCCCAGGAGACAGACTCTAGGACTGATGTTAGTGCAGGAGGTTAACGGGACATGCTCTCAGTTGATAACACCTACCAGGAAGTGAGGGCGGTGGGATCGAGCAGTGGGAGAAGTCAGGCTATGATGCAGTTACAATAGAGATCTCAGGCCTTCCCTTGGTGAGTTCTGGAGCTGCTATGGCTTTTAAAATTCATCACAAATGGAAGCAGGAGAGGTTCTTTCTATTAGCCACTAACCTTGGACAAAGATTGCCCCATGGCTGAAGGAGAGGGTGAGGCAGCTTGCTTTGGTTGAAGGCAATTCCTGGAAAAGAGTTTCATCTGTGAACTCTTAGCTGCAAACATTCCAACAGCTGGAAAAACAAGTTCTTGGGACTTGAAGGAGGATTTGGGCAGCACACACCACTGTCTACCAGAAGGTGTAAATTTGCAAAAGATGAAGTTACAGAAGTAAGCACATGACAGGTAATACAGGGCCTTATAAATCATACTTACAGGCTTGGACATTGTTTTAAAAAGCAATGGGGAGCAGCTAAAGGGTGTTAATTAAGCAGGAGGTTAAATCAACACGATCATGTTTGTATTTTAAAAAGATCGTTACGTGTAGAGAATTGATTTGAGAGGGAACACAATGATGTCTCTATTTTAAAAAGATCACTAAGTGTAGAGAATTGGTTTGAGAGGGAATATTGGAGACAGAATGCTAGGGACACCTGCCGGGAGGTGGTCGCTGTTACCAAAGAGAGATGTGATGAGAGTTTAAATTTATTAAATGGAGGTGGGAATAAACAAAAGTGAACTGATTAAGGAGAAAAAGAGAAAGCAGATTTAATGGTATCCACTATTGACTGATGGAATGTGTGGATGATGGAGAAAGATGGAAAAAGTCACTGTGTCTGGCCTGGGAATCTGAAATAGGAAATTTGGCCAAAGACAATGCTATGTGGTTTTGACTTCCTATTCCTTCTGTGGAGAAAGTGAAGGTTCCCACAGCCAGGATTCTCACCTGCCCCTGGTCAGCTTGCTCATGGCACACATGGAGGCAATACATTATAATTGACTCTATATAAAGAGCTCTGCCCAGGGCTCTGGGCTCTATGGCTGCAGAGAGCAGAGACTGGAGTGGTGGCAGCTCTGGGGACAGTGACTGAGCCGGCTGCAGGGGCAGAGAGGCCTGGAGGCAGAGACCAGCTTGCTGCATGCAGACTTGCTCTGAGGTGGACTGGATTCTAGCGCCTGACCTGCCAGGGTGGGAATAACGAGGTATAAACCCTTTCACCCCAGAGCATTCCATTGTCATTTCTTAGTCTCACCAAATCAAGAGTCAACTTGCCTGAGGCTAAAACCCACTGGCAAGGCACCTTTCTTGCACATGGACAACGAACTCGGCAGCACTGCTGCACTTTGGAGGGATCAGGTAACTCCCACTAATGAAATGTGAATGGAAGTGATATATATCACTTCTGGGGTAAAGTAAAGAAACCCCTGTGCCACTCTCAAGTCTTTTTCTTCCTCTTCAGCAAGAAGCAGGGTGGCCATATGTCCAGATGGTAAAGCCACAAAATAAGAGCAGCTGAGAACCCTGGGTCACACTGTGGAGGAGGAGCTGTTTTGGATTGGTGCCCAGTGAAGAGAGGAGGACGTTGTGTGAGCTGGGAATAAACTTCATATATTAACTTTTGAGGTTTGGGAGTTGTCTGTTCTCACAGAATAAGGCTAGCCTTTTTTGACAAATATTGGAACATAGAGTTTGTGTGTGTGTGTGTTTGTGTGTGTGTGTGGCTTGGGGCACAAAGAGAGGGAAGTGGAAAAGGCAGCATGTGAATTTAGATTTAGAAATGTTGAGTTTAAGATAACAGAGAAATATTTAAGTGGCCATGTCTGGTAGGCAGTTAAAATGTGGGCAAGGAATTTGAAGTGAAGTCTAGATGAGATAATAGATTTTGAAAGGCAACATAGCCAGAAAATGAAGCCTTGTGAGGGAGGAGATTCCTAAACACTCTGATCTATAATAATCTGAACATACTGTTTTCCTAGTAATGGTCTTTTGGGGTCCTTTTTAGAAAGCAATGGAATTCCAGAAAACTTTACTCTTTACTTTTAGAATTGCATTCCCTATATGTGTCAATCTCAATATCACCATACGTTAAAAAGCTACCCTCTTTTTTCCCTCCTTCATGGTACTGAACGCATCAGGGTGCCTTGCTTGAACATTAAGTTAGAAGAGGCCAACTTTAACTTCACAGAAGACCGGGCATGCCAAGCAATTGTCACTAAAAAATCTACAACCATTTCTATCTTCCTTGAAGTGATATCTCACACTCAAATTAGGAGTTGTTTGGAAAAAAAAATCTAAAGGGATCCCCTGGTTATAATAATAAAAATAAGTATCAATACATTATTGTTGACAGCTATAAGGTCATCTGGGTGTTGTTATTTTAGACACAAGCTATGAGAGGTTTTTGATAATGGAATTTTATATGATAGAACTAAACTTCATAACACTGCAGATTTTGTTGCTTTTTGAGGGTAGAAATATAAGATGAGATTTGATATGAATTCAGTCTGCACTGCACTTGGAAATGCTGCCTATTCTTGCTCAGCTGTGTGTTGGTGTTCCTGCTTAACTGTTAGTCATCAATGCCTAAATGGGCTGAGCTCAGGGGCAAAAATGTACAGGCATGAGATGTGCACCATGCTAGGGGCAGACACAGGAAGTAGTTTCAGCTTGGCTCAGCCCAAAGTGGACTAAACTGTTCATGTCCCCCGCAGAGATAACCCACATGTGAGAAAATACGCTGAAGTAGTATATGTATTATCATTTCATTCATACACTGAGCCCCAGAAGGATTAAGTGACCTCTGAAAGGAATACACCAAAATACCAGGGCCAAAGCCGGAACCCAAGTTTGGTTGTCCTTGAGTCCAAATCCAAAACTTTCTTTTCTTGACCATTCTGCTTTAAATGAGATCACTGCAGGTTTGTTATTTATATCCCTGTATAATGTATAAGGATGTCTTCTTTCTTTTCCTTCCTTCCTTCCACCTTCCCTCTTTCTCTTTCCATCTCCTCCCCTATCCCTTGCCCCTTTCCTTCTCTCTTTCTGGAGCTTTGAAACATTTTGGGCAGAGTTGTTAGTCTCCCCTCCCTTTTGTTTGTTTGCGATAATGCCAACTCCCCCTTCTCTCCCCTCCGGTGTTCCCGAGAGCAGCTGCTGACAGAGACTCCACTTTCCCAGTCAGTTGTGGTTCCTGCCTCCTGGCGGGGAGGAAGGGACCCACAACATACCATCCCTGTAATGACATGCCAAGAGGTACCATTTATGGTGAGAAACAAGGAGCCCTGACCTTTTCTGGAACTATCATCCTTCCCTTCACCAGCACGCAATCCATCTTACCCAGTGTTTCATCTCATTTTCCTCATTCTGATTGAACATCATCATTTTTGAATGGACTGTTATCACTGTCTCTGTGAATAAATGGGATGTGAATACCCCCGAGGATCCCACTCATTAAAGCAAACTTTCTTCTATGCTATAAAAGGAAGAAACATGATTGCTGAATATTAATAGCCCACTAGAGATTAGAATTTAAGATTAGACAAGATCTGCCTAATGCATTTATTATTCAAAGGTGAATGAAGGAGAGGGGCAGAGCAAGGAAATAATTCAGAGGGGAAACTAACATACATTTAGTGCTTATTTTTTATCTGGTAGAGAAGATTTTCTACTCATGAATTTCAATTTATGGACTCTTACTATGAGAACAAATTATGCTGCAATTAAAAGTGCCCACCACTGATAGATGGGGTTAGTAGTAATGTTAGGTCATTTTAGTCATTGTATTTCTTGAGTCATAGATAAGAAGTCTGCCATGCATGTGTTAGTGTTGAAATAATTTATGATCATGATTAATCCCATTATTGCAGATAAGTGGAAAATAAGTGCCAAAAAGAAAAGACATGATGGGATGGAAAGTTGAGATAATTTTTATAAATTAAAAGTAATAAAGAAATGGATGAGGATTGCACAACTGTATGGAATGACTCATTTTTCATTAATAATGAATCCAAAGGACCTATCACAGATCATGAAATACTTGAAGGCCCTATGTCTGTACCATTGAAATGCAAAGGCAAGAGATGAGGAAAAGTGTTGGAAAAAACAGTTTTTGAGTGTGTGACCCCAGCAGTTGCTTTTCAGCCTGACCCTATCTCGTTCCATACCAATGGAATCATAATTTCTTGGGACAAGATCTAGAGACAGGCTTACTTCTATGTTTTTATAATTTTTACTTTCAGGTGATTCTAATCTGAAGCCCCGTGTGTGAAACACTGGGTTAGGAGTTCAGAAGTAAGGTTATGGGTTTGTAAATCAAAGGGCTTTTAACCATTGACTGTATTGTAGATTTAGGATGAGTGCCCCAAGCTAGTGGAGATTCCACATGCTCAAAGCTCCTTGGAATTTTGCATGTTAAAACCAGTGATGAGGCCGTAAATGTTATTGCCCTGTGCTAAGAAGTCTGCTTTCACCTGCGTAGAGATAATTGAGAAAGTGGTTAATTTATTCACACATTTTTAATACAGATAAAACAGTCATGTTTTGAAAAAGATTCCTAATTGAATATATATCAGCAAATCGGACAAGATTATGATTAGTTTTAAGTGATATTAGGGGAAATGAATCCAGGACCACAAACTGAAGTCTAGGGAGTCCTTTTAGATTTTAAACACACTGATTTAGGAGTGGTCTTTTGCAAACTAATCCTTTGCAAGTAAGGGAGCTTTTGCATGGTTCCAGTACTTTTTCCTAGATTTCTTTATTTAATCCTCAAAACAACTCTATAAATTGTTTTACTACTTATTTTGGTATTTGAGTTAACCAAATTATAAGAAGATAATTAACTTGACCAATGTCACATGGTTATTAAGGAGTTTTGGTCTGATTTTGACTTGAATTCAAAACTAAGAATCATTCTGATATAATATGGTGTCTCATAAAACAACACAAGGAACTTTTGGAATTTTCATATAGATTATGAAAAAAATGATTTAAAAAACTTTGAGTAAGACATGTGAGGTTCTAAAATAAATTCTTTTGTAAAAACAATTACAAACACATTTAGACTATTCATATATCTTATAGCATCATGCTTCAGCCCTAACTGATGATGGGTGGGTAATGTTACCCACATTCATGGCTTTTATCACCAACTGTATATTGATGGCTTCCAAATCTATACTCTAGAAAAGATGGAAGCTAGTTTCTTACTAGACATCTCCATCTATCTGGACAACCCACCAGAAAACCAAGCCATAGATTCCAAACTGAGCTAATTTTTGCCTTCTCTGTAGGCAAAGAGCTCTGTTAATTCTCCTAGAGCTAATGCCAGTATCTGGTCATTCATGCAAGATCATCTAGAACTTGCCCAAGGCACTCCCTATTTCTGTATCCCCACATCCAGTTAAACATGTTACAAGTATTACCTCCTTATATCTCTATAACTTAGCTATTTCAGAACTACTTCTCAAGGGCAAGTTCTCATCATCTTTTGCCGAGACAATTGTCGTAGTTTCCTGAATGATCTCCCAGTCTCCAATCTCATCTTCATCCAGTTCATCCTCTATTTGCTAACATAATGATCTATCAAAAAATGCAATCCTGACCACAGCCTTGTCTTGTTATGACTATGGAATAGCTTCCTGTTTCAAGGATTCTTTAGTTACAGATGACAGTTGCTAACTCTGGTGAATTTAAAATTCTTCCAAAAGGATATTTGAAGAATGTCAGTATTCACAGAAATTCAGGAAAAACTAGACTGTCAGGGATCTTGGTCAGTTCTGGGAAGAAAAGTATCTGAATGATTCACCTTTGTCTCTTTTGTATACCAGTCACTCCACTCAAGATCCAAATTCTGAGGCAGGAGTGACTGGCTCAGCTCATGCCATCTGAGACCTCCTGGAAGTGGTGAAGGTGAAGACTGGACTGATGCTTTCACAGGACTGCACAGAACGGGGAAGAGCAGATCCCCGAAGGAAAGATTCTGCTCTTACTTAAAGAATTGTTGGGTGAGTGAAACCCACAACTGACTCCCATTCCTTTTTATTTTTGAAGTGAAGTCTATGCTCAGTATATTCTTATCATTCAAGGTCCAAAATATTCTGGCCTCTACCAGTTTTTCAGATAGGTTGTATGTTACATTCTGTTTTGCAGTTTAGAAAGTCTACTTTCTGTGGCAAATACACCGCTTTTTCTTTAATACTCATCTGAAATGACATTTCCTTAATGCTGTCTTCCCTAAGTCCACCAGAAATGATTGACTACTACCTCCTCTGTGCTCTCATTACAGCTTCTGCATTTCCTTGTAATAACATTTATCAAGGCTAATGGCAGTAATTTCTTTATAAATTGGCTTCCCTGCTATACTAAATTGTTCCTTAAGGATTAGGATTAGGGTTAGGTTTTATTAATCTGAGCATTCCCAGAATATAGCAGTGCCTGGAATGCATTTGTAGTTCAGCACATATTTTTTTGAGTAAAATAATGAGTGATTAAAAACGCTTTCATCAACACCTTGTGCTGCTAGAAGCATATTAATAGAAAGATGGCAGGCCAACTTCTTATTTTCAAGTGCCTCATGTGAAATAAAACATTAAAAATTTTTTATAGGCTCTAGAGGTAACACTTTGCATTCCCCATTGTTTCTTGTTGTGGATAAAATGAGAGTTCCTGTGGCCAGGATTCTCACCTGGCCATGGTTGACTAGCTCACTGCACACCTGTGGGCAATACATGGCTGTTGACTATAAAAAGAGCTCCGCCCAGTGCTCTGGGCACAACACAGTGGCAGTGCTGCAAGGCTGCAGGAGAGCAGAACAGAGGCTGGAGTGGTGGCAGCACCCAGGACAGAGGCCCAGAGGACGGCTGTGCGGGATGACTGTGCAGAGTGGCCCGGAGGACAGCAGTGAGGACAGAGGGGCCCAGAGGCAGAGACCAGCTTGCTGCACACAGACTTGCTCTGAGTGAATGGGATTTTAGTGACTGACCTGCCACCTGGAAATAAAGTTGGGTATAACCCTTTCACCCCAAGAACGTTTTGCTGTCAACTTCTTTAGTCACACTGAATCCAAAGCGAACTTGCCTGAAACCCATTGGCAAGACACTTGTTTAAATATATTGAAATTAGAATTTTGATGGGAAAGGAAATCTTTGTTTCTCATATGTACAACTGTTCCTCTAATAATTCTTTTCCCTTTAGCTTTTTTTCCATTGTAATCTTTTACTGCTCATTTGACCTTCATGTGTTTTCCTTCATTTTTTTCTTTTTAGGTCTTGTCTTTATAAGGTTTGAATGGCTTCCTCCCCTGTCCCCATCAAGGTAAAGAATTGTCAACATGACTTCTGCAGGAGGCCATTGAGCCAGAGACGTGGTGGGGGGTGGTGGGGGTGGGCAAACTGGGGCCTTTGTCAGAACTTCCTTCTTCCTTCCTTCTGGGCCCAGACGGATGCATTGTCCTGGCCCATCAGAAGCTTTGCTCAGTGCCTCATGGTCTAAATCTCCATCTGCAAGTGCACACAACCGGAAGCACTGGACCACACAATCTAAAGTTGGAAAATAAAAAATGGAAAGGGATGTGGAAATTGCTATTTCAAAAAAGTAAAAAATAAGGGGAAAGTAAACCCAAAGTACTGCTTAATTATCATGAGAAGTTAAAAGGTTTTGAGCAAAACTGCTAAAAGCCTGGACCTGAGCCCAGCCTCCTAACTATTGTCAGCTGGGGAGCTGTTGCGAGATTCTCTTCTGCTTCATGGATCTACTAAGGCTTTTATTTATTTATTTATTTTCAGTTTTCTCAGCATTGTATAGTTAGAGAGCAAATCAGCTTTAACTGGAAAATGTCCACAGAAGAGGGAAGCTCCACTTGAGTGTTTTTACAATGTACAACCAATTAGTGGAAAACCCCCTGAGCCTCCCCTGGATCTCTCCTCCCTGTTATCCTCTCTTGCAACTCAGGAGGCACTGGGTTGGAAAGGAGCTGGAAAGATTATCAGTCTGGCTAAGGCTAGACTTTAGTTAAGAGGGCCAGGTGAATGTTCAGACAGAAAGGCTGGATGGGGAAGGGGAAATGTGTACTGAACTTGGGGTCCAGGTCTCCATCCCTGGCTGTGTGATCTTGTGTAGTCACTTGAGTGTCAGTCCATCTATAAAAACTAAAATAGGGATAATAATTATAATTTCTGGCACCACAGATGGTTGTAAGGGTCAAAAGAGATATGCACACATACTGACACACAATATATCTTGTATATTATACAGACATACCTATGTATATATACAGACATACATTGTAATTGTGTGTAAAATCATCCAGCTTCCTCTGTGGCCTAATGCAAAGACAGCTGCCCCTTATAATCAGAATTCTCATTGAAATCCTTTATTCAAAAATTTCAACGAACTCAGTGGCATAGAAACAAGAAGGTAGCTTCAAATAATTGATTGCTGGCCAAAGTGTGAAGAACACTTCTTTTTCAGCAAGTCTCCTCCCTCCCCTTTTCTCTCTGTCCCCACCAGTCCTCACCACCTCGTGAGACCATCCCAGACCTCTTGTCAAGGTGAAGGAATCAAGCCCTGAGCCCTCAAAGGTTAGTTAGTATTATGTAATTTCCCTCACCAAAGAGCACTTAACTACCGGAGGACATTTTTGCAGCCTCCAAGATTCAAAGAGGTAAATCCCCTAATGGTAGCATTGAATCCAATAGGATGAATTGCTTTTGGCAAGCCCACCTTCCTGTTTTCTGTCTCCTGCTTTCAAGTTTACATTTTGCCTATTTGAATGTACCTGAAAACTTTCAATTAAAAACATGCATACAATTTCCAGTGTTCAAGCCGTTTTCACAACATCTAGCTAAGATCTTGTGTTAAGAAAGTTAATTATGAATTTCACTCTTCCCAGGGAAAATCAGAAGGTACTGACTCCCTCTAAAGTACCTTGTGTCAATGAGGTTGTAAAAAATCACAAGAAGAGGGACTGTGGCATTTTTCTTATCTAAAATGTAGCTCATCCAAGGAGAATGGTCAGGATAGAAGAGCGCATGTGTGCATCCAACCTTTCTAATCATACATAAACTGCCCAAAATTTTTGAAATAACAGCCCCAGTGTATGTGTGTAATTGCCATTAGCTGTTATCTCAAAGCAACCATTTATTGGAGGTCCTTTATATGATCAACCTTTATATAAATCTGAATCACCAGTAATTGTGATAATTTCATTTTTTTTTGCCTTTTATTCTTTTAAAAATGTTTGTAACATGTAAATCGGGGTTTATTAATGATGTTATTATTGACATTTTTGGCCAGATAATTCTTTGTTGGTTTCTGTCCTGTACATTCTAGGATATTTAACAGCCTCCTTAGCTTTTATCCACTGGATGTTGTGGCACCTCCCAGGCAGAACAATGAAAACTGTCTCCAGGCATTGCTCAGTTTCTCCTGGGAGGCAGAGTCATGCCTGTTGAAAACTGTCCATCTCAGTATACTAGTACATTAGTAGTAGAACTTGCATCAAATGTTTTACTTTCAGTTTGAGATTTCTTTGCAGAGATATTGCAAAGCTTTTATCAATTTAGAGAGGGTAAATTAGTAAATCAAGATATTATAATCAGGGCTTACACTTACCAGACAGTGGTAAACCCTAGAATTTAACTGTGTGCTGTAAACAAGTAAGTCAGAGAACCACTGTCAGTGGCTTTTGATATGGAACTCCTCCTCTTACCTCAGGATGACAGCTACGTGTGCGTAGATATCAGAGATGACCCAGCCAAGAGTAAGGAGAGTGAGGTATTTATACACCAACTCTTCTAGGCATTAAAGGCTGCTTCGGGGATGATGTTAATTCTTTACCGCTTCTGGATTGTTATGGAGTGGGGCCAGGGGCGTAGTGGGTACCGGTCAGTAACTCATAGAGCTGGAATTTCAACCAGCTTGTGAAAAATGGTAAGGATGGTGGACATGTGGGCAGGGTGGCGACAGTGTCTGCTATGATCCTAACAGCCTGGGGGAATGAGATGAGAGAGAGAGATGGAACGTGAAGGAATATGATCGAAGGTGGCAGGCTGAAAGCCGTAGGTGGAGGGATTGCCTGGGGACAGGATGCCGCCTCATCTTCTGAGTCTGGAAGGAAGCTGGGAAGGAAGGCTGGAAATGTATGCAGGTTAATGTGTTTTATGGGAAGGTGTGGGGTTGACATTTGCTGTCATTGTTTCCTTGCTAACCCAAGAGAGGTTCATCCCTAGAAAGGGATGATCTCTAGTAAGCTTGAAAAGCAAGGTTTGTAATAGCTGCAAAGGGCAACAGGAGACAAAGTGAAGAAATAGGAGCAGCACTTAAGAGCTTGGCTGAGACAAAAATCAACAACTTTGTGGTGGCACCAATTTTATGGGCTGGCAGAACATTGCCAAGCAGTGCTTCGTAGATGTGGCACAGGGGCACAGAGCACGAACTGTGGGACCCATTCACTTACTGAGTAAATATTTATTGTCTAATATGTTTCAGGCACTTACTGCTAGAGATAAGATAGTTAACAGACACATTGCAAATAGACAAAGATTCTATGATTTTTATAGAGCTTAGATAGCGGAAACAGTAGAGAGGAGACAGAAATTAAGATCAATGAATAAGATTAGAATATATTGACAATAAGTGCAGAGAATGGAGATACAGAGGGTGGGGCTGGAGAGAGGGTGACATTTTAGATTGGGAACATGAGAAGGCGTCATTTGAAAAAAAGACTTGTAAGAGGTGAGAGATCGATCCAGATGGGTGTCTGGGAGACTTGTTGCAGGCAGAGGGAACAGCGAAGGACGAAGGTCCTAAGGCAGAAGTGTGCCTGGCATGTGGGGGAATGCCAACGTTACTGTGAGGACCAGACCAACATGATGTGCAAGGGGAAAAGGGTTTAAACTGAGGAGAGAGAGAACAAGGTTGGAAGGCCACCTTGCATAAAGTCTTGTAATCCATGGCTTTTAGGTTGATTCAGTGCTGGAAGTTTTAAGGGAAGATGAAGGGTGAGGACAAGGGATGGAAATGACTGAGAACATTGATAAAAACATATTTTAAATGACCCCTGAGAAGGGAAGGAAGTGAGTCTGAGAGCAAGCAGATAAACTGAGAGCCTCATGGTGAATGGGAAGAGAAGCAGCAGAGAAGAAAATCATAAAAGGTAAAGGAGAAAGAGCATACTTATTAACGATAGCAGTTCTATTTCACCTGTGAGATGTGCTCATTTCCTTATTACCTCATTTAAATGTCCCACCCACCGGATGTGGTAGTAAATATTATTCAAGTTGTGCAGCTGAGGAAATTAAGGCATAGAGACTGATGCACTTTCCTAAAGACATGCTGCTGGGCAGTTGTAAAATTGGGATTTAAACCCTGTTAGTCTAATTCTGAGGCTCCTGTTCTTAACCAATTTATTTTACAATGCCAAACAATGCAGACGATTCATGAGTGCTGAAGACTAGACACAGGTCCGTGGTAATTGAATGTTAGGAGGTCATTGGCGACAGTAGGTGGGAGTGTAGGTGCCCTTTGCAGTCGTCTAGTGACTCAGTGGATGGGAACGAAGGAGAGGCTGGGGAATTATGAGAGTGACACCAAGTTCACATAAAATTAAAACAGAAAAAAGATGAAAGAGGTTTGCACTACTTCATAGCTTGAGAGGAAGGTGTCAGAAGGAAGTGAAACAAGGGAGATAAAGTGTGAGTTGATTAATTTATGGAGCACAGTTATGGAACAAGTTTGAAGGGTTGGAATTATGAATTCGCCTTGGAGAGGAAGTTCCTCGTTTTGAAGGAAAATAACTGAGGACCAGAGAAGTAAACTGTGAAGCCAAGCCAGTTAAACAAGAGCTCAGGGACCAGAGTCCAGGTTTTCTGATTGTCAAGACAAGTCCCTTCCACTAGGTCACCCAACCACTCTCGCTGAATCATCGTCTGCCGGTCACTTATCCCCGACCCAAAGGGTGCTGTTAAAGTTAATGAATAAATATGGTACAGCAAAATCCCCTGTGAATGCACAGCTCCACAGAAATGCTAAAGACGTCTTGACCTTTGAGTTTCCTTCATAGCTCCTTCCCTCTGCAGCTCTTCAGCACAGAGTACTGGCTTTTCTTGACTATAAATGGACTTGCAGGTACTGCAGGTTCTGCCTACATTGATGCCAAACAGGGACTCAGGTGGAGAGAACTAAGGTCACCCTCAGGGAATTTTCTAGCTGAACTGGGCTTCTCCAAGTCTTGAAATCAGAATGCTTCTGTACGTAAATGGAGTACAAATGGGAAATCAAGCCAGTGGGCGACTGGGCATAATTTAGAGCAACAGTTATTGATATGACAGATCCTAGCAGGCAACCTCAGGAGAGCCTCAAATTTAGTTGTAGTGTAAGTAGGTGGAATGAATAATTGTGGTTTTGACTTTTGAATTTCCTACACTTGGCTGGTGGTTATTGTAGCCGTAATTTGGGTCATATGTATTCTAGTAGGTTTTTGCTTTAAGAATCTACATTGTTTTTTTTTTTCTTGGAGGCAGGCAGTACATCCACACATAAGATTTTATGTATTTATTTTTATGGCAATGAACTTTTTTACATGATAGGAAATATTATAAATTTTTAACTTTGGAGGAATGACAATGCTCTTATTTTTAACACTTGTATTATCTAGGGCAAACATTGAAATTCCTGATTAATGTTTAACTACGAGAAGTATGCTGAGTTCAAGTAAAGAATAAGTTTCAAGATTCAGGCCACATTGTCTTGATTAGAATTCAGTCACCAAGAAGAAGCCCCAGGGCCCAGGATATTGGATATAACAGAAAGTAGGAGGCATACCTGACGTCTAGAAAATGTGGACTGGATATAAGATCTTAATCTTCTCTTACCTTACCACAGAAATTTGGATGGAGAAACAGCGTTTATCTCAAAGGGAAGTGCAACCAGGAGCTGATTTCACCAGGAATCATGTCATTTTGGAAGGTACTCGATTCAAAAGAGCCGTTTTCAAAGGGCAATACTGTAGACATTTTGGTTGTTGTGAAGACAGAGATGATGGCTGTACCACTCAATTCTATGAGGCAAATGCCCTGTGTTACTGTGATAAATTCTGTGAAAGGGAGAATTCTGATTGCTGTCCTGATTACAAGTCATTTTGCCTTGAAGAGAAAGAATGGCCTCCTCACACAAAGCCTGGGTATCCAGAAGGTAGGCTTTGGAAAAGCATTTACATAGAACTTGTTCCTAACTAGATCTGTCAAACTTTCTCTTCTCTTTCCTTCTTTCCTTCCAAAAAAGAAATGAAAAATGAATATCATGCTCACCTAACTAAATTTCTTTGGATTCTTAAAGGGCTTTGGTTTAGATGCAAGTTACCTACATCATGCTAGCACCTTCAGGAAAGTCCTGGTGTGATGGCCATGAATGCTAGGCTGAATTTCATTTTGAATACTTGCTTAACTTACATAAGGTTCATGAAAAGCTCTCTCTTTGTAAAATGTATACACAACTGGATTCTCAAGCTTTTGGAGTGCAACCTCCCAGGACTCTCATCAAAGTCACAGGCCTGATCATCTGCAGATTTATGTGACATTTTAATTATTGTTTTATGGGATCTCCTGGCATTAGAACCTGAGGCATAGCAATGTCATTAAAACTAGTACAAAAGCAAAATAAAGCCATCCACCTTCCTGCCTTAGTAATACCAAATTGATTCTTTATGTGGATTTTTGTTTTGTTTTGCTAGTCTGGGATTTGTAAATTATTTAAAACAAAGGATGGCTTCATGCAGACTAATTGTAAAAGTCTAAGATGGAGCAAATAAATACAAATAATTCATAAGGAGAATGGTGGAGTTTACTATATTGATCTGATTATAGGAAAATGACTATAGATTCTGAGCCGTCAGTATATCCAAGTTTTGCAACAAAACATACAACAAAACTCTACTGCTACACTTAGATGAGGCCCTATTTTTCTGTCAGCCCTCATGTCAAATCTCCTCAGCAGACATACAGGTTTGATTGGAGATTTGTCACACAAGTATAAATGGGTGATGGTGATTAGAAATTACACTTAGAAGACAAGATAGGATAAACCAGGATTTGGTTTCCTTATTTTAAAATCCAAATCCTGTTTCAAAAATCCTCTATTCTCTATTGCCTCTATTCTCAATAATGATATCTTTGTAAATTTGGGGAAATGCTTCTTAAAACACATACGTATTATGTTAAAATTTCCACAGAATTGTCATTTATCCCAGGCCTTTGCTTTTACCAAAAAAACACAGCTCAGCAAATATTTATTTCATCCGAAAAAGTGGCAGATACTCTACTAGCAATGGGAGACCTGGTGTTTTATCAAAAATTATTTACTGAATAGCACCACTACACCAGGCATTATGATCAGTGCTGGGGTAACAATGGGGAAGAAAAAAAGATAAGATCTTATCCTCATTGATGTGACAGTCAAGCTGGGGGTGGTTAAGATATAATGTTAATGGTGAGGGGGCAGCATCAGTGAGGGAAGCCACCGTAACTGAGATTGAAGAGTGAGGAGAAGTGAGCTGATTGAAGAACTGTTGACAGAAAGGTGTGGATCTGAGGGCAAGGAGCTCGGCTGGTCCAGGATCTGGGAGGAGGCCACTGGAGGGAAGTGATGAGCGGAGGGTTGGTGGCCTGGGACGAGGTTTGAGAGGTGAGTGGCGGTCAGATTATGCCAGGATTTTTAGGTCATATTAAGGATTTGAGATTTTATCCTGTTACGAGAACTCATCAAAAGATGTTCAGTAGGAATAGGGTTGGATTCATGGGGGTTGAGTCTCGATATTATGTATAAACTGCCATGGGTTTGATGTGCTAAAATGTATTTGAGCTTTTCTGTTTAAGAGAAACGGCCCATTTAGACAATGTAGTTGCCACTTCTTCAACCTCCATTTTTGCATGAGGTAGAATGTTTTTAAGACTTTAATTTAGGATCGTATTTTATAGGTAAAATGTATATTTTTATTCCATTTATTATGGAGGAAGGCAATTAATAATTTTATTTAGTAGCAAAAAGTTCACAGTAGGCTATAATTGCTCTCAGAGGTAATTATTTTTCTTTTGTTTTATCTTGCTTATGAAAGAAGCTGGTTGAAAGAAAATAGCACTACACAATATTGAAAAACTGCAAAATTAACTAAAATAAAAAGACAATGGTATTTTATTTATACTAATTTTTTAAATATGAAGTGACTTTTCTCTGAGATGCTGTTTTTCATTCACTGAACTAGTAAGCATTATTTTTCACTTATCTAGTTACATGGTGTTATCTAGTTCCTTAAACTGCAACTGTCCCAAGAACTCTTTTTAAACCAGTGAGTTAAAACTATGTACATTATTTTAGGATTAAATGAAAAAGTATGTCCCTTTTGTATAACCTGGAAGTAGGACATAATTGTATCCCCCATTTCTGATGGAAACTTCCAGGAATTGGAGGATTTCAAATGTCACATACAGAAAACAAGTGATAGAGTTGGAAACAGAACCAAGATGGATTCTCCAGACAGAATCCTTTGGTGTAGCTGATCTTAAGGAAAGAGTCTAGTATAACCGTCTGTTGTGAACAGACCTAAGCGTATTTGATTCTGCACAACTCTTATGTTCGTGTTGGTAGAAAATGTAGGTGAGCCACTGAAACATCTGAATTGCATGATGGTTATTTCCTCTGTCACTACCACATTGCAATGAAGACAAGTCATAGTCCAAATTCTGCCGCACATACTGACAGTTACAAAATAAATATCGGTAAGGAGACACAAACCAATTCATACAACCTCTGTAAGCTTCATGAAGTCACAAGTCCCTATCCTTTCAGATGTTCCCACATCTATCCTGCATGAAAAACTTACTGGAGGCACATGTGATAATATTACAGAGGTAGAAACTCTGTTACATTTACAGTGGGTGTCAGGGTATGAGAAATCCTCCTACCCACTGGCTGAACACAGGACCTCCTAGTGATCAATCGAGGACACCAGCTCTAAGAGTAAAAAAACTTTTGACCTTAAGAAATACATATAAACTGTGGGATAAAGACTGGCATGAAATTTTAAAATATTTTAGCTTATCTACATAAATTGGATAAAATTAATTTAACTAGTAAGAACGGATTGCTTATATCCATTATGCTGATTAACAAGCCACTAATTTTACCAGTGAAAGCCCATTTCTGACATTTTTACTGATGCTCAAGTGCTCATCAAAAGACAGATAATAGGGACCCTTGTAGCAGCTGTCCTGCCTTTCAGAGTGAGTGCTGCTGACTACCCCTGGGATGTGGACTCCTGATCAGAGCAAGTAATTGCCTTTTCTGAAGTGAAGTTTAGACTGGCACAGATATTACTACACATTATGATGAAGTGTTTAAAATAAATCACATTATATTATCATCTTTCTTCATATCAATAGACTATTTCACTCTCCAAATATCTGATTTGCTTAATTTTGTATTAATGGCTATTAAAGGTGCAAAACTCCCTTAATTTCAAGAACCACCACTCGTTTTTGTTTATCAAGATGCTATATGTGTAACTGATTTACTCACTCTGAGGTGCTTCACACACATATTTCACTGAGAAAAATTAAGCCACCGGGTATTGTCCCGTCTCTCCATCGTCATCATTTTCGACCTACCTTCATTTGGTTTGTGATTACATGAAATCAGTCCCTCATCGTCAGCACTGAATCCCAGCCTCTCTGTCTTTCCAAGATCTCCGCCTTTGCCATTGTATCTCTCCTTCCTTCCCTCCCTTCCTCTTTCTCCTTCTCTCCTTCCTCTTCCTGTCTCTTTTCTTCTCTTTTTCTCTAAAGCATTGTTTTGCAGCCCCCTGATTTCTTGGATCAACTATCAATTTACAAAATTTGTTTTGTAATTTTGCTCCCAACTTTGAAAAAGCCCTCCCTTGATGACTTGTGCTTAACCAGCTATTATCAGATTTTCCTTCTTCTCCTAAATGGCAAAATACCTGAAAGTCTCAAACATTTGAGGAAGAAACGTTTTGCTTCCTGACTTCCAAGTCTCACATAGACCATCCCTACAGGGTGTCATTCCTGCTACCTCACCGCAGCCTGCCTTGGCCTGGCTGTTGACCTCTTGCAGAACACCCACTGCATTAGCCAGAGGTCTGCTCTCCTTTCTCGGACCTCTCAGCAGTGCTCTACACAGTTGGCCAAGTCCACTGATGTGAAATACTTTCTTCTCTGGCTTTCTAAGGCTCTACCTTCTCCAGAATTCCCAACTTCCTCAAAGGCCGCTCCTCCCAGTTTCCTCTTCTGAATGTTGCCTGGAGTGTTTTGAGCTCAATTCTGGACCTCTTTCCCTTACTACATACACTCTCTCAAATGGACTCTTTAGTTTCAAGGCTTTAAAAATTATGTATGTTGCTGGCTCTCAACTTCAGCCTTGACCTAACTGTGGACTTCCACACTACCCTACGTGACCTTCTCCATTAGAATGTCTAGATTAGATCTAATCTAAATCTAAAATATGCAGATCAGAACTCTTGATTTCTTGCCTCAAGCTGGTTTCTTATTCCTATAATAGTTTCACTGCCCCTCTGTTGCTCAAGCCAAATTCCTAGTGAAACATCCTTGATTCCTCATTTTCTTATTCCCCAAACTCAATCCATGAGCAAGTCCCACTTGCTTGACCTCCAAATGTTGTCCCTCTTTCTCTCTTCATCCTTACAGCTATCACACAAATCCTTTATTCCCCCAGAAGCCCCGCATAGTCAGCACAACAGGAGTGATCAGTGCAGAGATTAGGGCAGAGAAGAGACATTTGGGGTATGGCCTTATAGGTCACCATAAGAAGTTTGGGTTTATTCTAAACTGGATGGGGAATAACTTGATGTGAAGCAGAGAGTGACACAATGCAGATTTTAAAAGATCTGTCTGAATGCTCTGTAGGGAATGAGGGGTGCCCCGGAGTTGGGAAGGAATGTAGGAAAGGAGTGGGCTATGGCTTGGTGGTTTGCAGAAGCCAATGCTCCCCTTTGTTTGCCCCTTGACCAGGCTTGGGTGAACTGATTGCGGTTTTTGTTCAAGAGGCCAGCTCTCAAGTGAGATTACAGCAAATTTCTTTTCTCACAGTCAACTCTGACTTGATATTAAGGAAGGATGACCGAGAAATGGAGCTTTTGCTAACACTAGATTAGTACTAATGATTTGGGGGTAGTTTTGGTAATAGCATAGCATTCTCTTGACTTCAAAATTTTTAGCTGGAGTACAGGTCAGAGAAAGAATAGTATTTTTTCCTTTAGACCCTTTGTGATTTCTGTCCCCTTTATGTATGTAACTGGTATGTTGGACAGACAAGATTAAAGGGGTATGATTAAAAATCAGCTTTGATGTTGTGTCTCCCCCACCTCCCTGCCTCCCCATCAACTCTCTAATTAAAACTCGTCGGGGAAGTACTTCCCTTGATTTGAATGAAAACTTGAACTGATGCAGGAGTTTTCTGTTGCTCCTAGGTAATAAAAACAATTCCAGCCTTGCTTTAAGGTACACAAACACAGTGTACATTTATTTATCAAAAGTCCTGGGTAGTAATTAAAGCTCTGAACTTTATTTAAAGTTAAATCTTTCCCCTTCCCCGAGTTAGCTACACAAAGAGGCCCGTGGTCCAGGACAGGAGTCATTTCCTTCTCTCTTCCCATGATTGAGGAATGTCAAAAAGCCGTGAGAAAAAGGCTGAATACATGCAACTACATAGAAATTTTAGATTCATTAAGCAAAATATTGAATTTAGGTAACAGCACATGCTGACAAGGGGTAGTTGTTAAATGTTTCCTATGGCGCAATTTTTTGACAAACCAGAGGGATGCTAATTCCACAAGTGACTTTTTGACATTGCAGCTAGTAGTTAAACCGGCTCTTTGGAATGCTTTCTAAACAAGTAGATTTTCTCCTATGATTATATGAATAAAAAGAGCAGGTTTTTGTTTCATTACGGGCTATTGACATATTCTATCAATTACATGCTGCTCTCAAAAAAGTTTTCACATGACAAAGCCGTGAACTTTGCTGCTTTTGCTAATTCAGCATGAATTGTATGAATTGTATTTTCGAAAGAGATTTAATTCATAGCCAGGGTATGATTTTCACAATATCTTACTGATGGTTTTCATATGATCATAATTCATCATTGATCTCCCTTGAATAGTTTTTATAATCTGGTAAACTAGTTAACGAGTTTCAGTTAATAGTTGAGGAACATTTGGATTTGAGACTCAAATGACTATAGTCTTATTGGTTTCCTGAATTTTTCTCCTGATCCAAATCCTGAAGAAAATAATAAAATTTTTCCTTGTAAATGAATACGGTGAAATAGCTTCATATTCATATTTTGGTCTAAAAACTCCTTTCTCTAGTCATATGCAATTAATCATATTCACTTATGAGACGTGATTAGAGTTTTTAAAAAGAGAAATGCCATATATTTATTCAAACACTGTTTTATTGCTTACCTGTTTAAACACATTTATTATTTTTTGAGTGTGCTTAGTGATTAATTCCTTGGTAATATAGTTTTCATGCTTTGCAAATCTTCTCTGTTGGAACATAATATGCAATTTAAAGATAAAAGCTTGTCGAACAACCCCAGAAGCAGTTGATACATCAACCTTGACACAAACCAGATGTGAATTTCCATCAAATTGGCACCAAATATTTTTGCATATTTGGAAAACTAAGCACAGTTTTAAATTACTTGTTACGTTAATGCACTTTATTACCTGATTTAGAATTCTCATTTATTTGCGTGTTGACAGGTTGCCTCCGAGATGGTCAACATTATGAAGAAGGATCTGTAATTAAAGAAAACTGCAACTCCTGGTAATGAACTTAAGTGACACAGAGCTGAATTCTACTGTCTGTATATGTTCTCTTCAAATAAAACGGATATTTGTGAAACAAAGCATCTATTTAAACACAGGTTGAATGATAAGTCAAAAGATAGCTCAATCGGTAGCTTTTTATCAGCATATTTAATTTTAGTAAGTGTTGAAGTATCTAATCATGAATATATCTTTTAATGCTTGAATTTGATGTTCCCAACAGTTGGCCTTCACCATACAGCAGGCCTGCATTAAATATACCTCTTAATTATAAACACTGTTCTATACTACAAGCAAATCAAGTTTCTTCGGACACAGAAACTATATATAAAAACAGGCTGCCTTAAAAGGATTAGAAAGTTTCTAAATACAAATACATCAACTCTGTCTAAATTGTCTTCTGTTTTCCAGCTTCAGAGAATGTATGGACGTTTCATTAGTTAATTGCATCGAGTGGAAGATAAGAGCATATTGAGTGGCAGCGAATGCAAGTGTTGTGGTTTATTTTTGCCAAGAATAAAATAGGCATGTGGCTTATTATTAATAAAAAATGTCTTATGCATTGACAAAGTGCACCTCTGGTTACTCTGGTTACATTTCGGTAAATGTCCTCCATAACAGCCAGGCCACTTTTGTAATTTGTTTATCTTTGCAGCACATGCTCAGGCCAGCAATGGAAATGTTCCCAGGATGTGTGCCTTATTCAACCAGAATTAATTGAACGTGTCAATAAAGGAGACTATGGGTGAGAGAAATCTTGCTTTACAGACTTTTTGGCACTTCCAGTTACTCCTCAGGTTTCCAACAATGTGTTTCCCATCATTTACTTCTAAAAATGGTTATTATTTCAAAAGAAAGAATGGGAGAGACATGGGAAGGGGGAGGTAGAGAGGCAGATAAAACTGGAATACAGAGCTGAACATTAGTTAAGAAATAAAATGCATTAACAAGAAATATAAAGCACTGTCTTACATTGTCTAGGAAGGAGCAGTGTTACGATGTGAGTTCGGAGAGTAGAGGGAGCTTTAGTTTGGGTAAGTATTCAGGCGACATCAGGGTGCAGGCAGGATTGATTTACCCGTGTTAATCGTCTTCCCCCCACTGCTGCTACCCTGACCCAGCCAATTACATGTTTAGCTACTCTGGGTAGAACCTGATCTTAAGAGGGTAGTATTTTATCTTGATGAACCCCCAAAGAACCAGTCCGTCTAGACAATTTCACTGACATGACTGATATTTAACCAATTTCACTTACAATTGAGTCAAAAGGTTGAACCACTTTGTTAATAAAGATAGGGCTGATTGACAGTTAAACATATGAAATAACTGTTTGATGCTCTCCACCAGGTTAATAACTCTCCATTCACATACAGAGAATTGAGATGTAGGTGCGAACAGTGGCTTTCTTAAGGGAGAGGGGTAGGCTGGCTGGTACCTGCCTCAGGATTTCTCCATTGCCAATGATCAAATCTCTATATACCTTTGATAACATTTTCTACATTCTGGAAAAGATTTCACGTAAGAAGATCTGTTCTCCAGCAACTATAAAAGTGAAATGTATTTTTAAAAATTAGAAATAGAATTTCCTTTTAAATATAAGATATATGTTTCCCAGTGCAATGGAGACAGTGAATTTCAATGTACCCGAAGGATTTCCTTGGAAGACATGAAATACAGAAAGTCACACTGTTGACATTAATATTCTTAAACCATTCTCAACTCCTGTGTGTGTGTTTAACCAATACTTCAGGTGATAATATAATGGTATTATAACTATTTCTAGGGAAAGCCAATTACAGTTTTTGTGAATGATATTTAAATCATTAACATGATTTGTGTCATCACGAGAAATTATCTGAATCAGGCTCCTAAAAGTATTCAAATGTTTGAGTAGTAAGCACACTCTTCCAAGAAGCCCTAATAAACAGCCTGCTTTTCCATTGTCTCAGAATCCCCTGAGAAATCCCAGTCAATGGGGAGGAAAGCACAGGTATGAGCTTAGAGACTGTTGGGTGTGCTACGTTCCTTGGAAGGAAGAATTTTCTTTCCACGATTTGTTTATTGTGTGCACCCTCTATTCTTTTAAAAGGCATGAGCTTTGCCTTTTAGTAGCAAACAGATGACTCTAAAAGAATACAAAGTGAAGTGTAACTGGAACAAAAGAAAACATATACAGATCCGGGGGGAAAAAAAGGTATAGCAGACATGCTTTGAAGAAAAGGCGGAAAATTAAAAATTATTTACCAGGGGGAAAGGGCAGGGAACATCCTTGAATTTAAAAGAAAGTCCCAATTCTCAGATACTTTCTGTTCTGATGTTCAAATCGTTTTCAATTTGTGTGAAAGCAGAATCATATTATATCAGTCAGTATTTATTAAGTGCTTTTTAAAAAAAGCTCACATACAAATAAATACAACCATTGCTTTGAAATATTCATTTCTCACATCTTGGCAGTCTTTTAGATCCAAGCCTTTATTTATTCTGCATAACTTCCTTCAGTGCTTATTTATTCCCTGTAATATTTTTAATGCATACAGTATTAACAAAACATGTTCTTCCCTTGTGGCACTGCTGAGGATACAAGTAAATAATTTATGTCTTAAAGAAATTTACAACCTAGCTGAGAAGTCAACATGTCCTAACTTTGTAAAAGGATTTCTAATGATAGAACAGTATATAAATGCCAAATTAGTAGCATGAGTAACAGTAAGTGAGTTAGTGGAACAAAGAGAGATAATTGTTTCAGTTATCTGATGCGGTGCAATGAGCCACTCTGGAATTTACCAGCTCAAAACCACAAGCTTTTCATGTGTTCACATCCGCAATTGGTGATGGCCTTAGCTGAGGCTCTTTTGCTGGTCTCTCCTGGGATTACTTATGTGTCTCTGGACATCTGAATCCTCAAATGGGGCTGAATTGTCCGACAGGGCTTCACTCCTGCGTCTGCTGGTCATTGCTGGTGACTGGTGGGCCCACGTTCCTCCAGAGGGTGGCCTTAGCTTCTCCACATCCTGACAGTGATCTAACAGGATGTGAATGGAAGCTACACAGAGCCCCACTTGTGGCCTCAGCTTGAAAGTTGCACCCATCAAGTCTCCTTTCTGTTGGGCAAAGCAAGTCACCAGGGCAGCTCACATTCAAAGGGTGGGGAAATAGACACCACCTCTTGATGGAAAGAGCCACCAATGACTTGAGGCCCTTTAAGTCTCTCCCATCCCTAAACTTGACTTTTCTTATGAACTCAAAATCTAGTCTATTGGATAAATTGGGCTTGATTTTTCCCTGGTTTCTTAGAATCAGCATACTCCAAGTGGAAAGGACTGTTTGACCTGTCCTTGGTTACTGATATCCCCTCCACCTTGTCAACCAAGCAGAACGTGTGTAGTTTGATTCTTGTTTCCTCTTCACCCTCAGTCACTAGGCTCTTCTGATTCCCATGCTGAACATTTCTTTTAGATATTATTTCCTCTGTTCCTAGTTATATACCAGTACATTTCTTTATCAAGCTTAGTTTGAAGTGGCCTGACTTTTCTCTCTTTTTCCAGCACGAACTAACTCCAGCCAATCTTCATACTTTCATGGTTATTCTTCTAACACAAAGCTTTGGTCCTACTACTCATGGTCTTAAAAATCCCCAACGGCATTCCATTGTGTATAGGATATAATTATATTCCTTGGCACAAAAAGAGATCTGCCCCCAATGCTTCCTTACTGCCTCATATTTTGCATTCTTTCCAGTGTCTGTGTCCCTAGCCCCTCTCGCAGTTTAAGCATTTAACTTATCTCCTTCTCTCTAAGTGTGCTTCCCAATTTCAGGCCAGATGTCTTGTTCCAGAGTTGCCTTCGTTTAAGATAAATCTCTTCTTTCTTATCTGGCCACCAAACTCATTCTCATCCTTCCAGAGTGAGCACTAAAGTCTTTTTCTGTAAAAAAAAATGGTACCAACTTCTTCAGGCAGAGTTCTTTGAATTCTCTACTCTGATCCTACTTTGACCTACTGCTAATAAATGAAACATACTGAAGTCACACCTACTTTTGTAGTCTTTCTAGGGTGTAAGCTCCTTGAGGGTAGGGAAATTTACTTCTACAGCCTCAGTGTTTATGACAGAATATAATGTATAAACTGAGAATGTGCAGTAAGTGCTAAACTGGATAAAAAGGAAGGTGATGACTCTAGGTTAAAGAGGCTGGTGTAAGTGCCTTTCACACCTTCTTGAGCATAAGCCACAGTAAAACATACATTTAACATTTAGTATGCACACACAAATGTGCACACACATACTACATACTATTTTTACATATAAACACACATATAACTAGATATCTAAAAATAGTATTTATTCTCACTATATGATTAAACTCATATTTCCTATTATTTCTCCTTTGTTCTATTTTATTAGTTAAAACACTGATACCTGCTCACTAAATTGATAGATTAATTACATGATCCATGAATGTCTCTGAACTCTGAAAATAACTGGTGCAAAAGCATACTTTACTGATGTCATGATTTTGCCTAAGGCTGATCTTACTAATCCCTTTAATAATGTAATATCTAATATATTCAGAGGTTTCTAAATTGAAATTCCTTGGGTGATTGAGATTGTACTTAAAAATTGTGGCTCAAAGTTGTTTAAGGTTTTATGAACTAACAGATCTTATAAAAGAAATGCATTCACTTGCTAGGGATGTTATTAAAAATTGAGTTGTATCGTCAGTCATTCATAAGAGCTTACCATGTTATAAACAGTTTTAGTGATAAACACAATAGGATTAAATTTATATTTGACTGAAGTATTAAAAATATATTGCCTTCAAGCTGTAGATGTTAAACAAGTAATGATTAAATTATTTTCATCTTCCTCATATTTCATCTCCTATCATCTCTTAAGGAATTTTTGTTGTCTTCAAATTTCAATATTAGATTTTGAAAACAAAGCTTCTTTTTCTATGTAAGAGCACAAAACATGTCTCTAGAAAGTATGTGCTTCTTGTGATCTAATAATAATATGACTAATTGAGTACTTAACACAAATTACCTGATAGAATATTCCAATATTTAAATAAAATATTTCAATTGAATTTCAACAAAATCAATTAGTCCTGATGTCATCTTTTAAAGTGTAACTACCCTCAATTTTTCATGGGTACTTCTTTTATGTGATCAACTTCTCTTTCAATGTAAATTATAAATAAAACATACCCTGTTTAATCTACAAGTACATTTCTGCATTTAATTACATTTAAAAGGAACTGCATATGATGGAGAATATAACCAATTGTTCTTGGACATCTTTCTATGTTGACCAATAGTAACCACACTAGTGGGGGCAAGGATTCAATAATGTGGGTAACTGTTGAATCACTGTGTTGTACATTGTTTCGACCAATATGATTTGTACATCAGCTATACTTTAATTAAAAAAAAATTATTCAGTGAAAAAAGAAGCTGTGTATATTGGCTTTACAACTACCTAATCCCTTTATAGTCTGTAAAGATAACATATTCTTAAATTTAGTCTATATTGATATAGCTTTAGGTTCATCGTGAGTCATTAAAATAATTGCAATAGATCTAATTTAGGAAGAGTGTCTTATATGCCTCACTACTGAAGTAATCAATAATGAATGTGTCATTTATAAAAAGAATATCTAGCTTACAATAATAGTTTCAATTTTGTGAGACTTGCTTCTGAATAATTTCAGAAATATCAATGAACATGCATTTCTAAAAGTGATATTACAGAGCTTGTACATATTTTTCTCTTTCCTCTGTAAGGCAGATGGACGGCCCAAAACTACAGCCAGTTCTGGGGAATGACTCTAGAAGAAGGTTTCAAATATCGTCTTGGCACCTTGCCACCGAGCCCCATGCTTCTGAGTATGAATGAAGTGACAGTAAGTGTTCTCTGATGCATGTATGCCCATGGGATTGTGTGGGTGTGTTCATATGTGCACTCAAAGCAGTTTTACTTAAATAACTAAAATAATGAGTTTTGAACTTTCAGGGTTATAATTTTGTCGTATAAGTAAAAACACCTTTCCGAAATGCTTGTTCATCGTCAAAAGTTTCATGACTTTGAAAATTCACTAATACCCATTAGATACAGTTTCCTGTCTTCAGGAATAACTGTGTTCATTTAAACTGTTAATCATTTCATAGAAATTCAGGTTTCTAATTATTGGTTCAGGGACCCAGTGCTTAAGCAAGTCACTAGTTGGTTTTTTTTTCTTTCTTTTTTTTTAAGTAAACACAGTTATTTTGTGAATTCATCAAAACAGAGTTTTGAGGTCACTTGGGCTATCTCTTATCCCAGGAGGATAAAAATAAATGCTAGCGACTGGAGACATGTATGCTATGATGATTAGTAAAGGTTTATACTCAAAAATCCTCAAAATTTCCAGTAAAAGAACACCTTTATATTTTGCGTGATGACCTGGCAAACCCCTTTGTGAAATTTCCATGTTTCCTCACACTCTTGTGCTTATTGTATTGGTTTCCCTTCCCTTTCTAAGAGGGGTTATCCTCAGATTGTAGGCATATTGCATAAAAAGGGGTTTCCACTCCTCCAGTTCTCCCAGACCTCTAACTCATAGGGCTGAAATTGACTCATGTGTGGTGATTTTCAGGAACACACACTTGCCAGTTGAGATGTTGACTGTCTTCAAGGCCCATTGGCAATGCCAAGGCTTCCAGCAGGCTGCTGGGGTCCAGGGTCTTCACTCTGCAAATGAAAGCAGGTCCTGGCTGCCTGGAAGCTTGTGGCGTCTTGGAGCCAGCAGGGCTGTTTGCTGTTGCAAGACTTGTAAATCCCCAGGTTTCTCATTAAATGTTTAGTGTGCTTTGCTTTCAAGAGATGTGATCCCCTGAGTTATTATTCCAATTCAGATTCCAGTATCAAGGCCTGCTAAATTATAACTAGTATCAGAAAAGATCATAATAGCTGCCATTTGCTGAGTAGTTGCGTGCTAAGCCCTCTTGAAAGCACTTTAATGCATTATCTCATCTAATTCCCACAGCAGCTTGATGGAATGAGTACTGTAATTATCCACATTTTAAAGACAAGAAAATTGAGATGGAGAGAGGTTAAGTCACACTGAGATCCAGAGAAGTGAAAAGTCACCACAGAATTACTGAAATTGCAGAGCCTGGACATCTTATAAGAGTCCCCAGAATTCCAGTAGAATCAGTTAACTTTGGCCAGGTCAGGTTCAAAATGGCAAAGAGCAGAGTTAACTTGATTAAATTACCAGCTTAGATATGTTTTTGGATCTTTCCCACATCAGTAAGATACAAAAACTTTACAGACATGGCTCAGATTCATGGTTTTTAGTGATTTGACTCTATGATCAATTAGAAAAGAGTTATTATATGTTTTTTAATGGCTGCTTTATTTTTTCATTTTTGTCCTTACCTGGAAAAAAAAGAGACAAAATTGCTTAAGAAAATAATAAATTCACCCTCTCTGTAAGGATTGCTCTTTCCTTTGAGGGCCTCAGACAGCCAAATACTCATTTGTGTGTCTATATACATTTGCTCCAGATTATTTCTAACATTTCCTTTTTAAGCTTTAATTTCTGCAACTTAGAATATTTTCTATTCTAGAGAAAGCAAGGTACATGTCTTTCCCAAGTTGCCAATCACCATAGCATAGGAAAAGAAATTGAATTCTAAATCATTTATGGCTGCTGAGGATTTGTTTGCATAAAAGGCACTATGGTGATGTTTAGATGAAAAATCTTAATGATTAGTATTTTGAGAAAATCTAAATGACCTAGTGCTATGAATTAATGTAATCCAGTTGCCAAATAATTCCAGGAAAGCAATAAGGAAGATTCAGCTGATCTGTAAGAGTTCCATTACCCACTCATGATGTAAGGCAAGGAAATAGCTTATTTCTAAGGCACTCTAGCTTGAACAACTGAGGACCTTTCAAAAAGTTTCTAGTATTGAAGCTGTCCTAATATCCAGAGATGTAAGAAAATCAGAAGTATAATAAGTATTTCTAGGAAGAACATGAGGGCACTGTGAATGAGAACTGGAAGCTACTAGAAGAGCTAAACAATAGGTTAATTTCTAACCTGGTGAACTACATATAAAATACCCCAATACATCAAATTGCCTTGAGTACAGTGAAAATGAATTACTTTTTCTGTGGGTATGTCTCTGGATAAGTTCCCACACACACTTTTTCCCAAATTCTTTTTTTGTACCATTTTCAACATAGGATGGTTTTATGTACAGTTGGATAGGCAGTTGCTACCGGCGGTAATAGTTTTCGAGATAAAATGCACTGCACCGCCACCCCCAAACATCTCCCTTTTTTTGATCACATTACTTGGAGGAGAGTTGATGTTCTTAAAATTCTTTTTCCTGGTTGGGAAAGGTGAGCTCTGAGTCATCCTGGTTCCCGGGAAAGCTCTTCTCTTTCCTGGCTGGTTTCTTGGCTTCATTCCTTAAGCATCATGGATGTCATTATGAGAACATCATTAAGCCATCATCCCCATAATGTGTCTGCTGAAAGTGAGTTAAAGGAATATCGATAGATGTACAAAAGTTCCATTTCATGTAAATGTGAAACATTTGTTCAATCTATATGAATCAGGTGAATTGAAATTAATTTTTGTAGCATGTGCTTAGTAACAGTGAAGAAGAGAAATATGTTGATAGCGGAGGATTGGATAAAGGTAACTTAAGGATTTGGGGGGCCCTTCCTGGATGGCAATCCTAGGTGAGGGCAGACAAAAGACAACTTAAATGTGTTGTTTTCTCTGGGCACAAGCAAAGTAGATGAGAGAAAGCAAAAAAACAAAAGGAGGTGGCGTGGAGAAAGTAGGCTGAGAAGGGCCCTGTGCAGACCACGCAACACCTTGCTGTGTACCAAGACTCTACCTACCTTGTCCAGTGTCAGGTCAACGAATGCCAATGAATTCATACCTGTTTTTTCCTGATGGTGTAGTATATTGAGACTGTTCAATGTCTTGAGTGGACAGCTCTGTCCCAAAATGTTCTACGCTAGAAGTGTTAGGAGCAATTGGTTGCATCAACCATTCTCTGTCCGTCCACTTTAACTTTGTATGTTGTATAGTCTCACAGTGCGACTGATTGGGAACCGGCCTTAGGAAGGACTGGAGCTCCCCACAAGCACGTTAATTCTGCTCATTGAATCTTTTGTCTCCCTATTGTGCCAAACAGATTATGACACAGTTTAAAACTTCTATCAATATTTTCCAACATTTCTTTCATGGACCACTGATCTTGCAAGATTGGGGATAAAGGTGTCCCACCTGTGGTCAAATGAATTTGTGAAATGGGACATTGTATTGTCTTTCTGAAGATTCACAACATTCATGAGCATATTGAAGACACTGAGATTAACTTTATTCCATTTGTCTTTATTTTCACCCAGTGTTTCCTAAATTCAAGTGATCAGAGAACATGTCTTTTTGTTTATTTATAATAATTATTAATAGTCCCCAGGGTGTAGGCCCCACAGAACACACTTTAGGAAATGCTAACTTAAGCTAAAATATTGAAATAAAAGTGCTGGAGGGGACAGAAGTATATTTACAGAAAACAGAGCTTCCTCAGTGTCTCAGACACAAAGCAATAGAGACAACCACATATTATGACTGTGCACAAACAGGCATTGACTGACGTCCTTCTGAGCCAGCAGAAACACCACATTGGAGTCTATTAATAGTATTAAATAGTTATTAATAAATATTAAAATATAGGTCAGTGAATGTATCCATGTGGCACCATTCCATATGCTGTGATGGAGATGTCCTCTGGGGCTGGTGTGCTTGGGTGTCAGTCCAGCTCCTCCACTTCCTGCCTCAGTTTCCTCCTCTGTGAAGGGGTGGCAGGTACTACCTAGCTCATAGGGTTGTAAGAAGCCCATGAAATGCTGGCTGAGAAGTGCTTAGCACAGTACTTAGACTATACATAGTACAGCATTAAATAAATATTATTATAAAATATATAAAATTGTTCTTTTTCGCTTGGATTAACCTTGGGAGAATAGCAGGGTACTGAAATAGGACAATTATGTAAGGACTAAATTATCAAAGCTTCATTATTTGTAGCTTGTTATTTCATAAAGCAAGGTGTAGTTCTGGATTTATTGGCCTTGGTGGAGTTTATATATTTCTGGTGAACCTGAAAGCTTCTCTACTATGTGTCTACATCAAATATCAAATCAAATCAAATCAAGTCTAATCAAATCAACAAGGTACCTGATTGTTTTTCCAGACATAAAGTTCAAGAGCTTTTTTTTTTTGGAAGATAACTTCACTGTGTGATATCCTATTATAAATATTGCCAATATTTTGAATGAAAAATACTATTTTCAAGGAGAAATGAGGAAATTAAGAGCTTATTTCAGTGATTAGCTCAGTCAAAAAGTTTTGTTTATATGGTTTTGTTATCATTGATTCCCTGGGGAAAACAATAAAGTTAACAAAACTATTGCAGATTAAGTGTCACATCTAAGAGAGAGCTGTTTGGAAACTACTAAAACATTAAGAAGTCTGGTATAATATTTAAAACCTGTAGCTTTCCTATATTATATGATATGAGATTGATGTATGTGAAAATGTAAATTTTTTTGCCAACCTCGTAGTTTACTAGTGCATCTTTTCTGTTACCCAATATAAATGGCCTTTGTGCGTTTTAGTTGCCATTACTAACAAAGAAAAATAACTCCTTTTTATTGGTTTGTTGGAAGTTAAAATAATATTTTATGCATTTTATAATAACTTTTAAAGCCTCTGGTCACTGAGGTGAGAAATGAAATTTATTTAATCATCCGGATATCTTGTTATCATCTAGATAACACACAATATTTGATTGACTGGATTTATTACTCTGGTCATTAGTTATAGTAGGAGGAATTTGTTTTTTCCTTCTCAAAATACATTCCAGTGATAAGAAGTCCTAAGGGGTAAGAAGCATCTTTGCAAGAAATCAGAGAGAATATTACCAAGTTTAGTTCCTGCCCATCACAGGTTATTAAAATTTTGATTTGCTGAGGAATAATCCTGCCTGAACAAGGTTCCTCCCCTTTGACTCACCTGTGTAAATAGAAGCCTCTGTAAAACCCAAAACACTATTATATTAAAGTGAAAAACATATATTTAACTTTTTTATATAATATTGAACAAAAATGTTATTTTTCCTGTAGAATTGATGTTTAGCTCCCATATACATGAACATAAGGCCAATGGCAGTAGGCTTTTGTTATTTTATAAAATATGGTAGGTATCAATCATGCTGCAAAAAATGCTGCAAGAGGGGCACAGGCACGGCCAGATGTGGTGGTGGAGTCTGTTTAAGTCTGTCTTTCCCTCAGCTCATCTCAGAATTTTCTCATCGATGCAGGCAAAGAGCTAGGGACAAAGTAGGACATCGGCTTCTCTTGCTGTCTCTGAATTAAGAGTTTTAAAATTCAATGACCATCAGAGCACCTATTTGGGTCTCCTCAAGTCTCTCTCTTTTCTCCTTTTCCCTCCTTCAGAATGGAATCCCAAACCGTTCAGTAAACATTAGAAAATACACGTCCTGCCTCAGTCCTTACGCAGCTGAACTTGGGGCAGAATGGATGTCTTCCCTCTCAAATCAGTTTCCAAGTTTTATTTTTCTATGCTAGTCACAATCTGATGCATATCACTGTGATGTAATTGACTATGACTTAAACAGCACCAAAGGGCTGAATTGATCACCACAAGACAGATCTTAAAGAAATGTAAAAGATCATTTTTTCCCCTTTCAAAGAAGAAATATTTGGGGCTTTTAAAAGTAGATTCCTAAGGAGAGTTGAAAAAACAAATAGGTACCTAGGTACCTACTCTTGGGCCTCCCCAAACCTGGGTCTACCTAGTCCAGGCCATGATTTTTCCCAGTAGATGTTCCATGAAACACTAGTCCTTTGATCTGCTTCATAATAAAACTGATGTGAAATGAAATGAAATAAAATGAAGTACTTTGCATTGAGTCATGTACTTTTAAAATCATGAACATTATTTCCGTTTTTTAGAGTCTCCCAACACTTAGGTGTTTATAAAATATATTGTACAGAGGACAAAATCTTCTTGATTTTCAAAACTAGTGTTTCTCAGAACTGTTTGATTAATCATCTCCTTTCATAATTATTATAATTCCTCAGAACTAGTGTTCTACAGAAGTCTTATCATGAAATATCATAGTTCATTGATTTCCAGATGCACATTTTCTTCACTTTTTGACACCTCTGAAATGGGGATGCGTCTTATGTTTGATGATGTTCTGGGTTCAAGGAAATACGGTATTTCCCTTGTAACTTCAATGTCAGTTATGTGTGTTATTTAGTTATGATTAGGCTCATTTGAGAGTGAGAACAGTCCAAAATGATCGTGGCTTCAATAATGTAGACACTGATCTCTCACCACCAAATCTGGAGGAGGGTGGTCCTCCCCTCCAGGTGCCCTCCATGGTTTGGGTACCTGAGCTTCTTTCTACTTGTGATTCTGTTTTCCAGAACCTTTATATCCAACGGTTTAAGCAGGCTGCTCCATGTCTACTATATCCAAATTGCTGCCAGCAAGAAAGGAAGAAAAAAATCAATAAAAAGGAGCAAAGTCAAGTGCTAGATGTCTCTTAAGGAAAGTTCTCAGAAACTGCCAGTGACACTTCTGCTTACACCCCATAGGCCAGGACTTGGTAATGTGACCACACCTGGTAGCCAAGGGGGTTTAGGCAATGTACTCATTTTTCTGAGCTTGCATGATGCTGAGCTAAAATTGTTACAGTTTTCTTTCTTCCCTATGAATAAAAGGGAAGCCTATGAAAAGGGGGCTTAGCTCTCTGCCACGATGCCGTAACTGAATATTGATATTTACAAGAAGTAGATCAATTAAAAATACTCTTTATATAGAAATTGGAGAGAGATCAAAACATAACTCTTTCAACGTTAAGACATGAAGGCAAATATTTTTGATGATAAAAAATTCATTTTGCCTTTAGCAACCAAAAAATTAGCCCTCTCCCCTCCAGTATCAAATAGTTTAGAAGACATTTCTTGCTATTCATGGCCTTACATTATGAAGATCAAAGCAGATGATATTCTCTGTTGCCCTCTTTTGATTCTCAGGTTGCTTTTATTCCACTCCAACTCTAAGTTTCTGCAGTGTGGTCAGTCTAATGGTGTAAGAATCTAACATCGCCTGGATTTCTGATGCTGGTCTTTTAAGTTCTCATGCAGACACTCTAACGTGATCTGCTTGACATTTTCCACACTTCTCTTCCATCATCTAAAAAGCAGTGCTTTTAGTAATGGAACTCAGGGTTTGTTAACTTTTCTTATCAGATGATAATAGCTCTTTAAATAAAAAAATGGACTCTCTCATTAAAATTCAAATGTATAAATATTTTGGATGGATACATTTTCAAACAGACATGTAAATTCTAAATTTTCCTTTAAACTTTGAAGCTGTTATATACTTGTCAGAAGTCATTTTTTTTTTTGCAAGATATGGGCTGAGTAGCCTGACTTGTTCAACACACAATCATAAAACTTTTAAATAGGTAAAATTTTAGCTTTTACAGACATTTTACTTCTGTTGTAAAGTATCTATATATCTCTGATAAAATAGGAAAATGACAAATAGAGCATAGTGTTAAGGATTATAAACACCTGGGTCTCATTTCAGGGGTATTTCTCATTACCTGAGAGATCTTAGTATGTCATTTAACTTTTAGAAGTTTATTTCCTCATTCATAAAATAGAGTGAATAATATTTGCCCTGATTATATTACATAGAACTAGTAAGAAGATAAAAGAAAATACTGAGTATTAAAACACATCAAAAACTTTAAATCACTCTCAAAAATAATGTGTGTGTATGTGAATGTGTGTGTATACATAAGTGATAAAAATTAATACACAAACCCTTATTTGGTTGGAGTCCTGATTACTTATGGAAGTAAAAGTTATCACTGTTTAGGAAAGTTTGGAAAAACAAGGGTGTTGTTTTTCAGATTTTCTTTGCGTGATACAAACCGAGGAATTTTATAACATTCAGTTTGCTTTCACAGAAGGACAGCAGCTGAAATGGACTCTCTCAGGACTTTAACATGGGATTTTAAGACATAATATTATTGTACATTTGGCATTACAAACTTCCTGAAGTCCTTTTTAATCTTCCAGCATTTTAACACTATCAACTAATTGATCCTGGTTTTGTTTCCCCGTGGCTGGTATACAATGGGTGTTCCTTAGGGCTGCAAGCATGGTAATGCATAGCTGCCTTCAATGAATTATCTCAAAATTAATTTCACATAGAATCACACCCACACTTCAACATAGGAGGGACGTACAAGTAAGTATTCATGAGGTCAAATTTAAATAACATTATGCAATCTTTAATGTGGAGACCAAATGTCTGATCCAAGGTGGCAGAGCCTTTGATTGAAACTATTGTGCTCTCCTGTAACCCAGCAAAAGCATTCTGTGCATTGTTCTAATGATTTTGCACTCTGCTATGGTTCCTTACATTCAATTGCCATTTAAAACATATATGAGATAGAAATCCTACATCCCTACTACTTTACAGAGATGCCATTCAGGAAACATGAATGTACAAAATAAAAAAATGATGATAAATGTTATATAAGGGTTTGGCATTTTCTTATAAAGGATACAGGGATGCATTTGAAGAGATCCAACCTGTCTGCCTCTTCTCCTTTAGGCTTCTCTACCTGCAACACGTGATCTTCCAGAGTTTTTTGTTGCCTCTTATAAATGGCCTGGCTGGACTCACGGCCCCTTGGATCAAAAAAACTGCGCCGCGTCATGGGCCTTTTCCACTGCAAGTAATAGTCACTTTGATTACTTCCTTATGATTTTCCCTTTGACTCTAGACCCAGGGCAGTAATTAGAAGGTTTTAAAATTTAGAATATTTAAAAGTGATTGTTGGGTCAATTAAAATAAAATCTTCTTCTGACTATAGAAAGCAACTTGAAGATCATACAAAAAATCCATTTTTACTCTATTTCTAGGGCCCAGTTTTAAATAGAGAATAAAATAGAAGAGCAACAAAGAAAAGTTGCCAAAATCAGTTCATGCTTTGATAGTTAAGATCAGGTAATAAGAAGAATATAAGATTGCTTTTTGTCTATAATATTATCTATAATACTGATATGCATATATATACACATACCCATGGAATTCTTATATTCTTTTCTCCTTAAAAGATTTGAAAAATATACTTAAATATTAAAGTAATGTGAATGTAAAGTAAGATTTCAGATCTAAATGATAAGGGATGAAATGGATTTTATCTCATTTTAAATGAAAGCACATATGGAAGTTTTGACTCTAAGTGATATAACTGGGCTTTCAATCAGAGTAGCTTCCAAATGTGCTGCTGTTGTTTCAAAAGCATAAAGAACACCTATTTTTAGCTACTTTTCTATAAATTTGCAAGTCCAGTAGGTCACTACTCAAGCTAATCCCAAGATTTGGCCTCCAAATTACCTCAAAGGATTATTGGTTGTATCCCAGCAATTAAATTAAACCTAACATGATGTTAATTGGCTACAAAGATCTTTGTAAAACTAAGCTCTAGGTTTGAAGATAATTCCAAAAGAGTCTAAAACAGTCTGGCTACTGGATGCATTGTGAAATAAGTGCATAGTCTCTTAGAGAAGCCAGCTCGGAAGGGTAACACTCCTTGGGATAGAAAAGGATATAGTTTAAGTAGATTAGGACAGGGGAGGATCCTGTCCAAATATGCTGATACATTTGTTTAAATATCATTACTTCATAGTATCAGCTAATTTGCACTAGAAACAATGCCTTTGGTCAAGCTCACCTCTGGAATGGTTCCATCTGTGGGAACTCTATAGTGAACTCTATGCTTCTGCCGACTCCTTCCCCAGCATAAATGGTGTCTAGTTGTCAGATGTTTGACCTCGCTGCAGTAGGAATGCATATGGAGACCTCTTTGAGCCCTGTTTCAGATGAGCGGGAAGAGATATAATCAGATAAATCTTTTGTCATTTATTTAATATATCATACTTCCTTGGTGATATATATGAGAATCTTGCTTGAAGTTCAAGTTAGACCAGTATTTCTGAAGATGTCTTAGGGAAGATATTGGTGGTGAAATAGTAAGAGTAACTCGCTAAGCTAATTTGACAGTGAATTTTGGTGTCCCCATGTCACATCCCCACAGATGGCCTCAGCAAACGGCTAAATCTGGATCTTGCCCCCTACGTAATTCACCGAAACACCAGAGAGAGTTTTTAAAAAAATACTTTTGTGGTTTCAGAGGGCACAGTTTTATATTCTGTGTATTCAGTGAGGCAAATCAGGCTGGTGGTGTTTGTATTAAGTAAAGAATAGATTAGGTTCTCTTAAAGGTCTAGAAAATTATGTCAGCATGTATGGTTAAGATAAAAAAAATTGTCTACAAGTAACCTAACAGCTATAAAATGGAATAAATAAGATATTTAAGAATATATATATATATATATATATATAAAAGATTGCAGCCAAATAAAATTCAAGCAAGATATGAGACACTGAGGAGGTGAAGGAGTTTGGAATGGTGAGAGTGATTCGTGCTGCAGAGCAAGTTTGCAGATAGAATTACGTAAACAAGTAAAACAATAGAGTGTACCTCAGAGGTAAAGCCCCATGAACGTTTTCAAAAAAAGAGTGCCAACAATTTGCCAAACTGAGTCATCCATAAACCTTCTGGCTTTTTCTAAGTATTTCAGATGAATTTGGGTTAAATATTCACTGATTTAGAAATGTTTACATAAGAAAAACACTTGCATACCATTAGAATTTAAAACATTGGCCCTTTTGCTTGATATCTACAGATTCATGAATCTGGAAGAGAATTTAGAGGTCACCTTTTTCAAGTGTTTGGTTTTATATAACAGACACAAATAGGTGAAGGGACTTACCCAAAGCCAAAAGCTGAGAAGTCTCAAAAATGGGCCTGGAAGCTTGGTTTCTGACTTGACTACTGTGTTGCCTGCATTGTAAAAGTATTTTCTGAACCAAAGAACAATTACACTAACATTTTAAACATTTATACTTGATTCTGAACCCTTGTACTAAAAGTCAAAGCATCAAAGAATTTCTTTTTTTTTTATGAAATAGGAGATTATTTTCTTGAGAATAGCAGAGGTGGTAGTATAATGTCATTTGCTCCTGTGAAACATACCCTAGCATAGCAGTAGTTGGGAATTGAGAGAAAGTAGGAAGTTGCAGATTCAACACCTACTGAGTGTCTGAAATGTGCCAGCAATTGCACCACTGAATTGTACATATGCTTAGTTATATAAAATCCATGTATATACAGAAATACATATGCAAATGAATTATTTTAAAATGGATTATTTTAGAATAATTCTAAATTCCAAAATGAATTATTTTGGAATAATTCTAAATCTTGAGGGATTCCAGTACACAGACAATTTTGATGAGCAAAAGCTATAATTTCTGAGAAAACTGGATGGATAGAAGAAAGGTTATGACTTTGTTGTCTTTAATTAAGAGATTAAACCTTAAGAACAAGACTGTTTGAGGCATCCAACAACCACAGAAAATCTGTACCAAAATGGTACCCCCCAATTTTCTCATGACCTCATCACTCTGATTAGCCTATCATGGGAGTGTGATCAAAATGATAACAATGTGTAATTTTCTGCTACTGGTTGGTTAGTTTCTCTAGTCTATTATTCTATGAAGGCAGAATTGTGACTCTCATTTCTTGTTCCTCATGGCAATTTCTAGTGCTTAGTACAATGACTGTCACCTAGTAGGTGGCTGATAAATAGGGGAAAGGAATGAACTTATTAATAATAAACATACTAGGGGAAAAATATATATAAATAACAAGGTGAATTATATGTCTACTGTAATAAGATTAGGGTCATGATTTTCAAGAATATTGTGAGCACAAAAGTAGGCTGTGTAGCTTTTAGGTATTTTATAAGAGAGATTTGTATTAGTTTGAAGTCTTAATAATGGTCTACTGGGTAGTTAAATGGTCTCCTAGATATTAGCTTAAAAGCCAAGGATCTGAGTTATTACCATGTATCATATTAAAATGGATGTGTTTCCAATTAATATTTCTGTGGTCATCTTTTCTGATCTCATCAGTTATATTCATTTAAAATATATATATATATTTATCCATGACTATAGTTAAAATATGTTCTAGGTGCAAGAGATACAAACGTAAGTAAGATATGGCTCTTGCCCTCAAGGAGTTTCACTTGACAGATTTCTTAATGAAGAATTTGGAAGTATTTCGAGTATGAAAGGAACAAGGAACTGGAAAAGTCTTTGAAGTTGATAAAAAAATGGAGCAATGCTCAACCTGGACAAAAGTTATGATGGAAATGATGACACAATTGAACGTGCTGGAATACACAGATATATTAATGACCTTTTAATTTTAAATTACATGAAGTTTTGAAGACTAGTGTTGAATTCAAACAGAGAGTAGGTTATTAGAAATACCATGTGCCATTTGAATATTAATCAACATTCTATTTAAAACAGGTGTGGCAGCTGACCGAATAGCAATTCAGTCTAAGGGGCGATACACAGACAATCTATCGCCTCAGAATTTGATCTCTTGCTGTGTCAAAAACCATCACGGATGCAACAGTGGAAGCATCGATAGGGCTTGGTGGTACCTGAGAAAACGTGGGTAAATAGCTGCCCAACATGTGTTTCTAGGATTCTTATGAGGGCTGCTTGGGGTTAGAATAAGAAAAAAATATATTTCAAGGTCTTAAACCAAAAGATCTATAAATATATATGTTACTTCTGTATAAATATGTGTACTGTATTTGAATATACATTGTATTTAGTGACTACTGAGACTATCAGATATTGGAAACAATTCTTTGAAGAATGTATACATTTTTAGCTAAATTCATAGGAAGACACAAGTAAGCTTGTCTTCTTGTTGCTCTAGGCCAAACCGGTTCTACTGAGTCCCCATGGAAACAGAGTAGTTGATGTTACTAGTACCTCAGTTGAGACTTTCAGTTACCCAAGTAGATGAATAGATAACTCCAGGTTAAATTAGATTATGATCAGATGAATAAAAAAAGGAAGAAATTTGTAGTGGCCTCAACTCATCAACAACATTGTCACCGTCTTTATGAGAAAAGGCAGCTTGCATATCCTTGCTCTCATGTAGTCTGATAAACCTGCACAGCATCTCTGTGTCTACTCTAAGAGCTAATGTACTTAAATACTGAGTCATTTGGCTAAGAAAACTGCAACAGATAGCTAGTAGTGCACATAGGTACCACTTACCTGTTTTTTCCTCCTTTGCTGAGTGTGTTGTGTTTGCTATAGAATAGTTAGGTCCTATGGAAGCGGGGGTATTAGATATCAATGGGTGACAATAAGTTTCTTAAATCTGTTTTCATATATTTTGCTTAATAGGTGGTGTTTAAAATGGATAAACTGGGCTGATGCTTTCCTAGTAGTATTTGGCTGGCTTCTGTTTTGCACTATGATAACAATTAAAACTGTTTAGGAGCTTAAAAATATAAAATCACATTGAGACCCAACTAAATCTCATCATATTAGCCTTCTCAGAGTAACATAACAAAATACCATAAACTGGTTGGCTTAGATAACAGGCATTTATTTCTCATAGTTCTGGAGGCTGAGAAGCCCAACAGCAAGCTTTGGCTGATTCTTTTCCTGCTGAGAGCCCTCTTTCCTGGCTTATCCTTTCCTTGTGTCTTCATATGGCAGAGAGACAGCTCTAGGGTCCCTTCCTTGTTTAATAGGGACATTCATACATGATGAAGGCTCCACCTTCATGATCTCATTTAAAACTAATTATCTTTTAAAGACCCCCATCTCCACATACCATCACATTGGGGTTAGGGCTTCAAACACATGATTTTGGGGTGACAATCCAATCCATAGCACTCATTATTTTGCAGTAACACATTTAATGCAAGATTTTTTGGAAGTGTTTAGTATTTTTAATGGCTTTGCTTTTATCATGCTCCTTGCTCAGATTTTCTTACTCTATTGAATACTTGTATTTTCTTGAAGCAATTCTATTGGATATGTCTATGTCCATTTCAACAATGAATATATAAAAAACAAATTTCATTGTTTATTTTTCTTACCATCTTCTTCTATATTCAATGACTTATGTTAGAGTTGTAGCCAAATGATTTGTACTTTTCTATATTCAATTTCAAAATCAGAAATCAAAATTATTTTATCTTTTGTGTAATAGTAACATTTCACTTTATTTACTTTTAATATTATGTTAATTTATACTATTTCTCCCAAAGTATCATGAACTATAGACCCAAAATAATTGAAGTCTTATGAGAAAGTATCTGTAACTTAATACAAATGTTAAAATCCTTAATTCAGAAACTTCCATAATTTTAAAGGTTTTTAAAGTATAATGAAGAAATAAGAGGGGGGCAGGCAAGAGTGTTGTGTCATTGAAATGCTGTGTTGGGATTATCAACATTTTGAAAGTTATACATATAAGTAGCCATAATGATTTAGGAATACTTAATTCAATAAAATTGCATATATAAGATATCACGGTATTTTCCTAAGTATTGCATTTATTTTCTTTGCTTATTCCTCGTAGGCTGGTATCCCATGCCTGCTATCCACTTTTCAAGGACCAAAATGCTACCAATAGTGGCTGCGCCATGGCAAGTAGGTCTGACGGCCGGGGAAAACGACATGCCACAAAACCATGTCCCAACATCATCGAGAAATCTAACAGGATCTACCAATGTTCTCCTCCCTACAGAGTCTCTTCCAACGTAAGTCTAAATGGCAAGAATCAACAATGGTTAACTTTCTCAAAAACATGTGACTCTGTTATGACTAAAACTACTTAAAAACTGTAATTTTCTAAAGTAACGCTCTATTTTCAAGTATAATTTTTGGCGTTCTTAAAGTGTCCATTAAAAACTTCCAGTAAAAAGGCAAAGGAAATAGATTTTTAAAATTATGTTTTATTTTATATATATTTATATACTTGAGAAATAAAAGCTAAATCAAATCCTTTTTTCATTGACTTTTTTGTGACAGTGGCTCATTTTATTAATTCTTTCCCCTACTCAACAAAACAATTGAAGAGGACATAGCTGTAATGGAGAAAAGACCCTCTCAGATTCCAGTTTGTTGTGTTAAAAGCCTGTGCAAAGTTTTTTCCAGAATATCAGAGTTACCCGGACCATCTCACTTTCAGAATGTCTGAACCTTCAGTGGCTTCCAATTACCTGCAGAAAACAAATCGGTATTCTTACCATGACATACATGACTCCCCATGATTTGGTGCTCACCTACACTTGTACAGAGTCATGCTGGCTAGCACCTACCCTTCTACTGTCCGTAATTCTCCTGATAAATAGGACTACTATCTGCTCTCTAGATATACCAGTTTCTTCCACACTGCTCTACTTAGCCAGGTGGTGATTCCTCTGACCCAAATTGCTATCCCACCTATTTGCATTTGGCAAAATGCCCCACATGTGTCAAGGCCCGGGTCGAAACTCCATTTTCTTGACTCCTAGGTAGCATGAATTTCCCTTTCTTTTCTGCATCCCTGGCACTTTGTGCTTATCTCTATAATAGAACTTAGAGCATCATCCAGTTAGTTGCATTACTGTCTGTCTACTCCACCAAAATGTAAATACCTTGAGGTTAGGTGCAGGGTCAGTATTAGCTTCTGTCCTAGTTTCCTGTATGTATTCTGTGATCAATGTATGTAAGTGAATGAATGAATGACCCACCTTTTTTCTAAGGTCTGTATTACACAGTGGGTGATAACATAAAATAGAAGTATTTTATGCTAAAGCTACACTGAGGGACCTTACTAAACAATCATCTGGCATCATTCTTGTGATCAGAGAATGGAAATGGCACTAATCTCCATTGATAAAACATGGTTTTAACTTAATTTCTTTGTGACCATGAAAAGTTATTACTACATTTTCTCTTCATTTAAAAGTTATTATCAGTGGTAAAAGTCAATGAAACAAATGGTGCATCTTGTCATAAGCAATTTCATCAATGTGGCATTTCACATGTGAATATTTTAAGGCATGGTTAAAAGTAAATTACAAGTGGTCAAGGCACATTGGATTGATTGTGTAACTCCTAAATTGACCGTAGAACACCTAACATTATGTACTTAACAATACATTTATTGTGCTCTGATAAAAATAATGATGCTTATTAATATTTTTCCTTCCAGGAAACTGAGATAATGAAAGAAATCATGCACAGTGGACCAGTTCAAGGTAATCTTAAATGAAATGAAGTTGTATCTTATTTATGTCTTTAATAAACAACATTAAATTTTAACTCATGTAAAAGGAGCTTAAAAAAGACAGAAAATTTTTACTTTTTGAGTGTTGATGAGAGTTTAGCAGTTCTCAAATCAATGCAATTATAGGAGATATGCTCACCCAATAACTTCATTAGCTGTCATTTTACTTTAAGAAGGTAGACTCACTCAAATACTTAAATATGAAAGATATATTGGACAAAATATTCTGCCAAGTTTTTTCCAAGTGATCATGGGCCAGACAGTCTTACATAAAATGTTAAGTCATGGAGCTCATTTAAACATTCAGTTATGTTTAAGAATCATATATAAAGTTAGAAATTTTCTAAGCTTCATTTTAAATGGATTAGGAAATAGATTGAAAAAATATCAAGGTTTTGCAGTAGAAAAGAGTAGTTTTTCTTTTTCTATAAGCTCAACATAAACCAAATTAGCTAGTATGATTTTATGTTTTATGAAAGGCTTCTTTATTTTGAACAATTTTATAAATGTGTTGTGGGAATAAAATAACAGTAAATAAGAAAATAATATGCTGATTTACTATATATTGACTTTTATTTTTAACATACAATTTTGGATACAGAGTTCCTATGCTTATTTATTGAATTTTATTTTGCAACAATGCAAGAATAAAGATGAGTGCGTAGTGTACATTCCTTGTACTAAATATTGCCTTGAAATGCATGGAAGAACAAATGTAGTGAGGCCTAAGATGGAAATTCAGGCTGTGAATACTAAGTAAATTTAAATTAACCAAATACATTTAAATAAACCAAAATTAAATTTAAAACATTTGATATATACCTAAGGAACTATAGGTCTGTATTTATTTTTGTTTTTCTGAATGCTGACCTAATTAGTATTGCTTCCACAGCTAGCAGGAACCATTGGTTCTAAAATTATGTCAGAAGAATTTTCATTGATTATTTATCACCGCTTAACATTTATTGAAAAAATGAAGCTTACATTAAATGTGTCCCGAATTTAATTTTAAAACTTAACACAAAACCTAAAACAAATGAAGAAAACACGTTTTTCTCCTTAGAGTTATGCAATGTTTGTTGGCTGTGATAAGAGCTGGAGAATTCACGTGCAATTTAAATGTACACCTCAGTAAGTGGAGTTTGTGTGAGAAACTTAAAGGAACAAAAGCATTTGAACTCAAGGCTGAATTCGAAATCCCAATTTTGACATTTGCTACTGCAATTAATTTGGACACATTATTTAACTTCTCTGATTCTTCAAATCATTGTATTGCTGCTTCAAGTTTCTTTCCATCAGTCAAAAGAATTTGGACAGTAATTGTTTAAGATGGAGAACACTTCAGGTTTGTTTTATGGTCAGATATTTAAATGCTCATGCATGTCACATCACGAATCAAAAATAAAGAGATACTATTGGAAAACAATGAAGTTGAAATCCAAATTACTCTATATCCGTTTAACAAATGTTTGTTGAGAGCTTGCCTCCTGCCAGCCTGAGCCAGGAGCAGGGATAGATCTGCCATCAGGGTGGGTTCCAGCTGCCCTCAGGTGTGTGCTAATCTGTGTAATAAGTTTCCTGCAGTTTCTGAAAGTAAAATTACTCTTTAGTAGCTTATATTCATAGCTATATGTTTATAGGTTCATCGAGTCTGTTTTGATGCCACCTGAAGGAAGGAGCCACCTTCAAGGTTTTTGGGATGGCCTCTCACCCAAATTCAGGTGTCAATGTTTTTCAGCAATGGAGAGCATTTTATTCATAGTGTTTAGAGAGTTGAGAAGAGCTAAAGGAGTCAGTGGTTCAACAGAAGAGAAAAAACACTAGCAATACCTGCGCGTATTTATAAATGCTAGTTGACTCATCTTGCTATAGATGCAACATGATTGTCTGGACATTGTTGCCTGGGCTAACATAAAACATTTTCCTCTTAGTACAAAAGAATTTAAAAGGCAATGGAATGATGAATAAATAACACTATGGGCATAAATCATTAGGATTAAAAGTATGTTTAGGCATTGGAAAGAGAACAAAAGTAAAGATCTGCATGGACCACAGTTACAAAAATTCTTAAAATCCTTTGGAATGTGTTTTAAAGCAGATAAAGATGATTTAAGCTCTTTGAGAATATTTGAACAGCATTAGAAAAGGCATGGAACATTAAAAAAAACTGGAACACTGAAAAGCTATGTTTGGAGTAGAAGCTTCATTTTTGAATATCTATCGAATGCTAGTGACCTTAATTCTTATTTTATTTAAAACACATGTCAAACTAAGATAGACAAGCATTGCACACAGTTATCAAGGTTGTACTTATCTAGTCCCAACTAAAAATATTTTCAATTCACATTTTCTAGAAGAGAAGTTTAAAGTCTTCACTGTGAATTGCCTAAGCCCTTGAACAAAGCAGTACACAATACAGAAAAGAAGTAAGCTAGGTTGGGGAATGAAGGAGAGCTTTATAAAGTGTAAGCTCTTACTTTCTAAAGAATACAACATTGGCTTAGCTCTCCAGAGCTGCAAGGATGAAAGCTTGTCAGAGTATTGTTTTGCCAAGGATTTGATTTTTATTCAAATTCACCAAGGAAGAGTTTGTATGTACTTCTAAGGATTAAGGACAATTACTTTAAGCCCTGTTTACTAGGTTCACCCTTCACTGCTGGCTTAATTGGAATTTTAGAGACTCGTGGTGAAGGCCAAGGTTAATGGAATAGTAGCAATCACTAGCCAAGCGTCATGGGCCTTTGCTTCAAGGGGCTCAGTTCCTGGAAATAGTGCTTCTGTCAATTAAGAATACATGGTGTTCTAAAAGTATAATGTGTAATTAAGTGATATTCTAAAAAGCTAAAAGTTGTTTTATAAGAGAACAAGAAAATATTTCAGCCGATTAAAAATTATGTAGGAAAGAAAATGAAGCTGGATTGCATTCTTGGATTCTGTTCTTGGCGATTTTTCCATTGATTGTTCTGTGAGAATTTCTAAGGGTTTTACAAATAATTGTTTAAAACCACATCACTTATCTTGTTGGGTTTTATTTCAGCTATAATGAGAGTCCATGAGGATTTCTTCCATTATAAGACAGGGATATATAGACATGTTACCGGCACAAATGAAGAATCAGAAAAATATCAAAAGCTTCAGACACATGCAGTCAAACTCACTGGGTAAGGCCATTTCTTAAAATCTTCATTGAATGTTTCTGTAAAATGACCTGAAAATGTATACAGTGCTTCACAATTTCCCTTGGTATAAAGGTTCTGATGTGTATTAAAAATTATCTAAGCCTTGATACTGTTTATTCACTATTTAAAAGTCCTGTTAAAAGGTAATATAATATTCTGAGAGTATGACCATTTCCTCTCTTTCACATACTTGTGAATGTGCCCTAAAAATCTGTTCTAAGGGCAAGAGAAATATACCATTGGAATAATTCTACATATGGCATAATCAAAGGAAGGGTACAAATCCAAGATGCGTTAGGATTTGGGGAGAAGGTTTTAGATGGAATTACAAATGGTAGAGATCAAGCAGGAAGAGAGGGAAGGGTCACCTTTAATCCAATGTAAGATTATTTTTTTATATTCTTGTGAGAACTGCAGAAATTACATTTATCATATTTGTGAGTAAAATATATTAATCTCTGCAAGGGGAAGAAACAGTTTCAAAAGTTGGTTGCATTTCAAGAGTAAGTCAGGTCACAAGTAGACCCTACTTAAAAAAGGAGTGTGGTTATCTGAAACCTCTTTCCTTAGCAAACTCATTCTGACTGTGCCCAGTTTTCAAACTCTTCCTCAGCATGTCTCACTCCAATTCAAATGAAATGCTGCAGAAAAGGTTTGGTATTTTTTGTGTATTTCCATCCAAATCTTCACTTTTCTCCTCATGCCTATTATGGTAAATAACTTCATTCCTATTGAACACACCCTTCCTGTCTGAATTTGATTGAACCTGTACCAAACAACCTCAGCTACCTCTGAACTGTTACCTTCTGCTCAGTGATCTTAGAGGCCTGAGATAGTTTCCTATTACTTGACGTTTTTAGATCATATGGAACAAGGTGCTTGCCTTAATTTTTGAAAATAGTGTCACTTTTTAAATAAAATGCATATATATATATAATGTATGTCTGCTCACAGAAATTCATGACCTAAAAAGAGGATAGAAAAAAAAACAAACCCAAATCATATTAACCTCCCAAAGTCATTATTAAAATTTGGTGAAAAACATGTCAGATAGGTCTCTCTATTTCATTCCGATGATAAAAACTGAGAGAGACAAACAAAAAGAAACACAAGATAGGATAATGGCATTTGAAAATACTAACCTTCAGGTTAATTTTACATGAATTTAATGAAATGAAATGATATGAAATGAGATATTTTTGGTTCAGCATAAGAGATGCTAGTTCCCAAAGAACCCTTTGCCCTTAAGGAAAAAAAATAGGTTAAAAGAGGTTGGAGTACTAATACATTTTTAACCACATATTTCATTTTCATGTCATAGTTATTGATTCATGAAGACACATTGAGGAAATTTATCCTTCTTCCCAGCTCTTACAATTCTCATCTCTCCTCCCTGCATACATCTTATATTTGTTAGTAATATTATTGTTTGTACATATTAAAGGATTACAAACTTTGTGTTCTGTTCTGAAACCATAATATCCATAGTTGTTTATATTTTATTGTTTATGGATGGAGTCAATGAAAAGCAAATATCTTTTGATGGTGGCTTCTTGGTCCTTGAGTTTAATTTTTATGAATTATTTTATTGGGTGAAATTTATTTTCCAGTAACTATACATTTAAAAAAATCAATCAAGAAGGGCTCTTAATGTCTACGGTCCATAATTTCTTGCACATCTGAGGAAGTGTTTGTTTCCTTTCAATTCACTAAAACTTTATTAGGTATAAATAGTGGGACCGCTGAACTTTCACAACTTTACAGATGTTGCTCTAGGTTGCTGGCATTGAGTTTTACTGCAGAAAAATCTCTGATCAACCAGATGTTTTTGTCTCCCTATAAGTGATACGACTTTTCCTACTTGAATAGTCATATTAATCTTCTTTTTTCCTTGAATTGAATATATTTACTTTTTAAAAGTACATATTATACATATGCTGGATATTCTATATCTTCTATATCATTTTTTGAAATAATATTTACATTATAAGTTTTTATCATTTCATTGTGTATGATTTCCTCTACTTTGTTCCATCTGTCTCTGAACATTGATTGTATTTGGTGTTCATTCTCTAAATGGTTCTTGCCTCTGAAATGTTGTTTTTCTCTCTTGTTCATTTGTCTTTCAAGGTCTCCTTTCAGCAATATTTAGAGAATTCATATCTGTAATTTCTTTGAATCTATGTCTGACTTCTCCAGTTTCCTTAAATAATTCCTTTCGAACTGTATATTCTTCATGTGTCTTTTGCCTGCCTATTTTAAAAAATTTAATCTCAAATCTATGCATTACACTATCACTTTGTCATTTTCCAGTCCACTTATTCCACTTCTCTGACCTCAATATCCCTTCAGCACCACACATACTAGAAATGAATTATGCCACTCAGCCTGACCACCATTTAACTGTCCCTCTTCCCCTTGATGCCCACACTCCCTTCCTTATTTTATTAAAATTCCATGGTGAATCATGATCACTTACACACATCCTGGACTCCTCTGCTCTGCTTGCTTCTTCATATTAGGGAAGCAAAATCCCAGCAAAATTCACATCAGCCTATTTTGTGCCTGGAAAAAGCTCATACCCATGCCATTTTCGCTTTAATTATAACCACAAGTTTCAAATAGTTATTTAATACTACCAATCATATTCTGAACTGAATCATATATCAGGTGATTAACTCAAAACTTTTCTTCAACCCCAGTACCTCTACCCTCGTGCACATAGTTGATAATCTAGAATTCTGTTACACCAAAAAGATGAAAGCAATTCAAACAACTCCCAGCATCACAAACACCACCTTCCAGCATGCACTTCCTCATATTTATTCTTCACACTCCTTACATAGATGAAGCATTCATGTTCCTATCTAAATCTCTCTCTTGCTGTGGTGTCCACCCTAACCCCTCTTCACTATTTAAGGGTATGTAGAAGTAATTTTTCCCTTTTTATTTTTTGCAGTCAATTTTATTCCTACCACCCACAAGTATGCCATTATTCCTCAGATATTATGCAGAGAAAAAAGAACAACACAGTTCTCTCGACTCCACTGCCTCCACATTCCATTTATGTTCTTTCCATACAGTAAATTCCTCAAAAACTTTGTGTCTTTATTGTCTTCAGTTCTTCTTTGCCCATTTTTTTCTTAAACTTCTCCAATGACTTTTTCCTTTCTCCACTTCCCTTCAAAAGAATATCTATTTCAAGGTCATCAATGACCTCCTTATTGCCATATCCATCGGTCAGTATCCAGGATTGCTCTTCTCCTCCTTCTGTTTTTTCTTTACTGTCTGTGAATTTTCAGTATTCTTGACTAATTTTTTAAAATTGTCCTTCTACATGTCTTAGTGTTGGAGTGCCCCCGCTTAATTCTTGGTCCTTTTCTTCTTTTCTTCTCACTCATTCTTCCAGCAGTCTCGGAGCTCATCCTGGCTTTGAATACCATCTCAATCTGACAACAACTGAATTTATTTCTCCAGCCCAGATCAATCTCCTGAACTCCAGATGAACATATTCCATTGCCTACTTGACATCCCCACCTGGATATCTAATCCATGCTTCAAGTTCAGCACTCCCAAATCTGAACTCCTTATCTCTCCCTCCGTACTTGCTGAACAACATCAATTTTTCTCATTTTAGTTGTTGAAAACACTGTCTTTCCATATACTCTGGCTGGAAATCTTGGAATTCTTTTGTTCCTTTCCTTGCAACTCATTTTCCCTATCAGAAGCTCTGTTGGAACTTTCAACTTATATTCAGAATCTAACCACTTTTAACCATTTCAACCACCAGCACCCTTGCCTGAACCACCATATCCATTATTTTGTACATGGGTTACTGAAGTAATGCAGAAAGTTCTTCCTGCATGTACCTTGCCCTTGACAGTCTAATCTTAACAGAGGAATGATCCCTTTAGAACATTAGTCGGATCTTGTCACTCCTTGTTCAGAACCCTACAATATTTACCCATTTCCCTCCGAGTATAAGTCAACGACTTTACAATGGCCTGCAAAGCCCTACATGATCTGAGGACTCCCTCTCCACCAGCCCACATCCCACCAACCTGCTTATATCGTTTTCCATTCATTTGTACCTTGTTCTTCCCACACTAGTGGTCCTTTAATGTTTCAAGAATTCACAACTCAGAGTCTTTCCCTCTCCCTAAAATGCTCTTTTATTAGATATCCAATTTCTTAGTTTCTGTGCCTTCATCTAATCTTTGTTTAGATCTCCCTTCTTGAGTGTGGCTTCCCTGCCTGTCTCGGTTAATGCTGCTGCCTGCTCTCCCCTCCAACACCTCTGATCCCCCTTCCCTCATCTGTTGCTAATTTTTTTTTGTTATAACAATAATCACTTACTAACATACTGTTTAATCGAGTTAGTCTTTTTATGTGGATTGTGTACTATCTGTTTGCCTTACTAGAATGAAGCTCTATGAGAACAGGTGTCTGTATTATTCACTGATATAGCCAAACCACCTAATTACACTGCTGGTCCATAATACACTTCATGCTTTTTCTGTTCAAGAAGTGAATGCTTTTTTAGCTTATGCTTAATACTAGTTCTTGTTTAGTACCCCTATTTAAATGGAACAGCTATTTGTTGTAAATGGAGTGAGGAGAATATGGAGGAGAGAGCTGAGGCTTTTACTAGTTCTTGTTTAGTACTCCTATTTAAATGGAACAGCTATTTGTTGTAAATGGAGTGAGGAGAATATGGAGGAGAGAGCTGAGGCTTTTACTAGTTCTTGTTTAGTACTCCTATTTAAATGGAACAGCTATTTGTTGTAAATGGAGTGAGGAGAATATGGAGGAGAGAGCTGAGGCTTTTATTGGTGTTTGTGATTCTTGGACACATGCTCTCCAAATCAATTCTGCCCCTAGTTCATAGCCCAGAGAGTCTGATGGGACTCCCAGTTACTCCCTTGCAGGTATCTTTGCTGCCCTGTGCTACTCCTTGCCTTTCTTTTTTGCTTCTTCGGGCTCCATCTATCAACCACTGCCCCTGTGGGTCAGCAGGACCCCAGCAGCCCAGTGGGCTTCAAGTGTAATTTCTTCTTCAGCTGTCCTCCCATATCGTCCGATTGCCATGGCCTGCTCATGGCCCTCATTACAAAGATCTTAAGGGCTATTTCTGGGCTGTCTTATATACTTTTTTTTTTTTTGTAGATAATTATTTTTTATTGAAGGGTACTTGACACACAGTATTACATTACATTAGTTTCAGGTGTACAACATAGTGATTCAACATTTATATACATGACAATTCTAGGTACCAGCTATCACCATACCAAGCTGTTACAATATCTTGACTATATTCATTTCATCCCGGTTACTTATTATTTTACCATTGGAAGTGTGTACTTTTTTTTTTTTTTTGTGAGGGCATCTCTCATATTTATTGATCAAATGGTTGTTAACGACAATAAAATTCTGTATAGGGGAGTCAATGCTCAATGCACAATCATTAATCCACCCCAAGCCTAATTTTCATCAGTCTCCAATCTTCTGAGGCATAACAAACAAGTTCTTACATGGAGAACAAATTCTTACATAGTGAATAAGTTCTTACATGGTGAACAGTACAAGGGCAGTCATCACAGAAACTTTCGGTTTTGCTCATGCATTACGAACTATAAACAGTCAGTTCAAATATGAATACTCATTTGATTTTTATACTTGATTTATATGTGGATACCACATTTCTCTCTTTATTATTATTATTTTTAATAAAATGCTGAAGTAGTAGGTAGATACAAGATAAAGGTAGAAAACATAGTTTAGTGTTGTAAGAGAGCAAATGTAGATGATCAGGTGTGTGCCTGTAGACTATGTGTTAATCCAAGCTAGACAAGGGCAATAAAACATCCACGGATGCAGAAGATTTCTCTCAGAACAGGGGGGGGGTGAGTTCTAAGCCTCACCTCTGTTGATCCCCAATTTCTCACCTGATGACCCCCCTGCAGCTGTGCCTGTCTTAGGTTGTTCCTCCCTTGAGGAATCTTACCCGTCTCTGGCTAACCAGTCATCTTCCGGGGCCATACAGGGAAATGTAAAGTTGGTAAGTGAGAGAGAAGCCTTATTGTTTGAAATGGTTAGCTTTTTATTTCTTTGCATATTTATGCCCTGTAGCTTCTATGCCCAGCATTTGTCTTGAGGTATCTTTACCACTTGGAAGAATTATGATACTCGGTAAATTTGATATGAGGCACGAATTCTATTTAAGGGTTGTAATTATAAAGGAAGAAGAAAAGCTATAGAAGCAGCAGGCAGCAGAAAACATGGGAAGATTGATTATTTCTTTGACATAGCTTCTTGTAGAGTAACTTCAGCATGTATAGGTTTTAAGCTACTACTTAAATTGTGCACACACATTAACGTAATAGGAGTATTGTTACATAACCAAAGCATATCTGTAATTACCAGCCATCTCCAGTGAAACCAAGAAAACCAGTTAGGCACCTTAGGCATTTGTGAAAACTTATCTATGATATGGTGGATATTGTCCAACTGAACTTGAACAGTCTGAGAGAAATCAGACAAATTAAAACAACCCATTCCTGGGGACTGTTCACATCCCATATGTTCTTTTAGCAGTAAATAGTCTGTAGTTGTAAGATTTTGGAGTGCTAAAATTTGCACTTCCCTTAATTCTTGATTGAGTTCCAACAGTATAGATCCAGTCAAATTTGTTGTTTTACTGTATGCACAGGCCAGCTTAGATATCTCCTTCATTCCCATGGTAATGCAGGAGCTGGTGGGATGAGTGCATCTACAGCTGTATCACTGCGTGGATCTTTGTTGGGGTTTTTTGATGATCATCTTCTGGCATGAGTCTTCCAGAGAGTGCTGATGTTGGAAATTCTTTTTCATATCGTATCTTAGTTCATTTATGGGGTAGCCCAATTAGGCTTTGATCCTCTGTATAAACACAAACAGACCCTTTGCCTACACTTTTATATGTCCTTTATATCATTGTGTAGAACTCATTAGAGGTCACCACATAGGAACTGCATTTTTTTTTTTAATCATTAATCTACACTTACATGACGAATACTTTGTTTACTAGGCTCTCCCCTATACCAGGTCCCCCCTATATACTCCTTTACAGTCACTGTCCATCAGTGTAGCAACCTGTTGTAGAATCACTACTTGTCTTCTCTGTGTTGTACAGCCCTCCCCTTTCTCCCACCCCGCTATGGATGCTAATCTTAATACCCCCCTACTTCTCCCCCCCTTATCCCTCCCTACCCACCCATCCTCCCCAGTCCCTTTCCCTTTGGTACCTGTTAGTCCATTCTTGAGTTCTGTGATTCTGCTGCTGTTTTGTTCCTTCAGTTTTTCCTTTGTTCTTATATTCCACAGATGAGTGAAATCATTTGGTATTTCTCTTTCTCTGCTTGGCTTGTTTCACTGAGCAAAATACCCTCCAGCTTCATCCATGTTGCTGCAAATGGTTGGATTTGCCCTTTTCTTATGGCTGAGTAGTATTCCATTGTGTATATGTACCACATCTTCTTTATCCATTCATCTATCGATGGACATTTAGGTTGCTTCCAATTCTTGGCTATTGTAAATAGTGCTGCGATAAACATAGGGGTACATTGGTCTTTCTCATACTTGATTGCTGCATTCTTAGGGTAAATTCCTAGGAGTGCAATTCCTGGGTCAAATGGTATGTCTGTTTTGAGCATTTTGATGTACCTCCATACTGCTTTCCACAATGGTTGAACAAGTTTACATTCCCACCAGCAGTGTAGGAGGGTTCCCCTTTCTCCACAGCCTCGCCAACATTTGTTGTTGTTTGTCTTTTGGATGGCAGCCATCCTTACTGGTGTGAGGTGATACTTCATTGTAGTTTTAATTTGCATTTCTCTGATAATTAGTGATGTGGAGCATCTTTTCATGTGTCTGTTGGCCATCTGTATTTCTTTTTTGGAGAACTGTTCAGTTCCTCTGCCCATTTTTTAATTGGGTTATTTGTTTTTTGTTTGTTGAGGCGTGTGAGCTCTTTGTATATTCTGGACATCAAGCCTTTATTGGATGTGTCATTTTCAAATATATTCTCCCATACTGTAGGGTTCCTTTTTGTTCTATTGATGGTGTCTTTTGCTGTACAGAAGCTTTTCAGCTAAATATAGTCCCACTTATTCATTTTTGCTGTTGTTTTCCTTGCCCGGGGAGATATGTTCAAGAAGAGGTCACTCATATTTATGTCTAAGAGGTTTTTGCCTATGTTTTCTTCCAAGAGTTTAATGGTTTCGTGACTTACATTCAGGTCTTTGATCCATTTTGAGTTTACTTTTGTATATGGGGTTAGACAATGGTCCAGTTTCATTCCTCTACATGTAGCTGTCCAGTTTTGCCAGCACCACCTGTTGAAGAGACTGTCATTTCGCCATTGTATGTCCATGGCTCCTTTATCAAATATTAATTGACCATATATGTCTGGGTTAATGTCTGGATTCTCTAGTCTGTTCCATTGGTCTGTGGCTCTGCTCTTGTGCCAGTACCAAATTGTCTTGATTACTATGGCTTTATAGTAGAGTTTGAAGTTGGGGAGTGAGATCCCCCCTACTTTATTCTTCTTTCTCAGGATTGCTTTGGCTTTTCAGGGTCTTTGGTGTTCCCATATGAATTTTTGAATTATTTGTTCCAGTTCATTGAAGAATGTTGCTGGTAGTTTCATAGGGATTGCATCAAATCTGTATATTGCTTTGGGCAGGATGGTCATTTTAACGATATTAATTCTTCCTAGCCACGAGCATGGGATGAGTTTCCATCTGTTAGTGTCCCCTTTAATTTCTCTTAAGAGTGACTTGTAGTTTTCAGAGTATAAGTCTTTCACTTCTTTGGTTAGGTTTGTTCCTAGGTATTTTATTTTTTTTGATGCAATTGTGAATGGAGTTGTTTTCCTGATTTCTCTTTCTGTTGGTTCATTCTTAGTGTATAGTCAAGCCACAGATTTCTGTGTCTTTATTTTGTATCCTGCAACTTTGCTGTTTTCCGATATCAGTTCTAGTAGTTTTGGGGTGGAGTCTTTAGGGTTTTTTATGTACAGTATCATGTCATCTGCAAATAGTGACAATTTAACTTCTTCTTTACCAATCTGGATCCTTGCATTTCTTTGTTTTGTCTGATTGCCATGGCTAGGACCTCCAGTACTATGTTAAATAACAGTGGAGAGAGTGGGCATCCCTATCTAGTTCCCGATCTCAGAGGAAATGCTTTCAGCTTCTCGCTGTTCAATATAATGTTGGCTGTGGGTTTATCATAAATGGCCTTTATTATGTCGAGGTACTTGCCCTCTATTCCCATTTTGCTGCGAGTTTTTATCATGAATGGATGTTGAACTTTGTCAAATGCTTTTTCATCATCTATGGAGATGATCATGTGGTTTTTTTCTTTCTTTTTGTTGATGTGGTGGATGATGTTGATGGACTTTCGAATGTTGTACCATCCTTGCATCCCTGGGATGAATCCCACTTGGTCATGGTGCATGATCCTTTTGATGTATTTTTGAATTCGGTTTGCTAATATTTTGTTGAGTATTTTTGCATCTACGTTCATCAGGAATATTGGTCTGTAGTTTTCTTTTTTGGTGGGGTCTTTGCCTGGTTTTGGTATTAGGGTGATGTTAGCTTCATAGAATGAGTTTGGGAGTATCCCTTCCTCCTCTATTTTTTGGAAAACTTTAAGGAGAATGGGTATTATGTCTTCCCTGTATGTCTGATAAAATTCCGAGGTAAATCCATCTGGCCCGGGGGTTTTGTTCTTTGGTAGTTTTTTGATTACCGCTTCAATTTCGTTGTTGGTAATTGGTCTGTTTAGATTTTCTGTTTCTTTCTGGGTCAGTCTTGGAAGGTTGTATTTTTCTAGGAAGTTGTCCATTTCTCCTAGGTTTCCCAGCTTGGTAGCATATAGGTTTTCATAGTATTCTCTAATAATTCTTTGTATTTCTGTGGGATCCGTCGTGATTTTTCCTTTCTCGTTTCTGATACTGTTGATTTGTGTTGACTCTCTTTTCTTCTTAATAAGTCTGGCTAGAGGCTTATCTATTTTGTTTATTTTCTTGAAGAACCAGCTCTTGGTTTCATTGATTTTTGCTATTGTTTTATTCTTCTCAATTTTATTTATTTCTTCTCTGATCCTTATTATGTCCCTCCTTCTGCTGACCTTAGGCCTCATCTGTTCTTCTTTTTCCAATTTCGATAATTGTGACATTAGACCATTCATTTGGGATTGTTCTTCCTTTTTTAAATAGGCCTGGATTGCTATATTCTTTCCTCTTAAGACTGCTTTTGCTGTGTTCCACAGAAGTTGGGGCTTAGTGTTGTTGTTGTCATTTGTTTCCATATATTGCTGGATCTCCATTTTGATTTCGTCATTGATCCATTGATTATTTAGGAGCGTGTTGTTAAGCCTCCATGTGTTTGTGAGCCTCTTTGCTTTCTTTGTACAGTTTATTTCTAGTTTTATGCCTTTGTGGTCTGAAAAGTTGGTTGGTAGGATTTCAATCTTTTGGAATTTACTGAGGCTTTTTTTGTGGCCTAGTATGTGGTCTATTCTGGAGAATGTTCCATGTGCACTTGAGAAGAATGTGTATCCTGTTGCTTTTGGATGTAGAGTTCTGTAGATGTCTATTAGGTCCATCTGCTCTACTGTGTTGTTCAGTGCTTCCGTATGCTTACTTATTTTCTGCCCGGTGGATCTATCCTATGGGGTGAGTGGTGTGTTGAAGTCTCCTAGAATGTATGCATTGCAGTCTATTTCCCCCGTTAGTTCTGTTAGTATTTTTTTCACATATGCTTGTGTTCCTGTGTTGGATGCATATATATTTAGAATGGTTATATCCTCTTGTTGGACTGAGCCCTTTATCATTATGTAGTGTCCTTCTTTATCTCTTGTTACTTTCTTTGTTTTGAAGTCTATTTTGTCTGATATTAGTACTGCAACCCCTGCTTTCTTCTCGCTGTTGTTTGCTTGAAATATGTTTTTCCCTCCCTTGACTTTTAGTCTGTACATGTCTTTGGGTTTGAGGTGAGTTTCTTGTAAGCAGCATATAGATGGGTCTTGCTTTTTTATCCATTCTATTACTCTATGTCTTTTGATTGGTGCATTCAGCCTATTAACATTTAGGGTGACTATTGAAATATATGTACTTATTGCCATTGCAGGCTTTAAATTCATGGTTACCAAAGGTTCAAGGTTAGCCTCTTTAGTATCTTACTGCCTAACTTAGCTCGCTTATTGAGCTGTTATGTACACTGTCTTGAGATTCTTTTCTTCTCTCCCTTCTTATTCCTTCTCTTCGATTCTTCTTATGTTGGGTGTTTTGCACTGTGCTCTTTCTAGGAGTGCTCCCATCTAGAGCAGTCCCTGTAACATGTTCTGTAGAGGTGGTTTGTGGTAAGCAAATTCCTTCAGCTTTTGTTTGTCTGGGAATTGTTTAATCCCACCGTCATTTTTGAATGATAGTCGTGCTGGATACAGTATCCTTGGTTCAAGGCCCTTGTGTTTCATTGTATTAAATATATCATGCCATTCTCTTCTGGCCTGTAGGGTTTCTGTCAAGAAGTCTGATGTTAGCCTGATGGGTTTTCCTTTATAGGTGACCTTTTTCTCTCTAGCTGCCTTTAACACTCTTTCTTTGTCCTTGATCTTTGCCATTTTAATTATTATGTGTCTTGGTGTTGTCCTCCTTGGATCCTTTCTGTTGGGGGTTCTGTGTATTTCCGTGGTCTGTTCAATTATTTCCTTCCACAATTTGGGGAAGTTTTCAGCAATTATTTCTTCTAAGGTACTTTCCATCTCTTTTCCTCTCTTTTCTTCTTCTGGAACCCCTATAATATGGATATTGTTCCTTTTGGATTGGTTACACAGTTCTCTTAATATTGTTTCATTCCTGGAGATCCTTTTGTCTCTCTCTATGTCAGCTTCTATGCGTTCCTGTTCTGTGGTTTCAATTCCATCAATGGCCTCTTGCATCCTATCTATTCTGCTTATAAACCCTTCCAGAGTTTGTTTCATTTCTGCAATCTCCTTTCTGGCATCTGTGATCTCCCTCCGGACTTCATCCCATTTCTCTTGCATATTTCTCTGCATCTCTGTCAGCATGTTTATGATTCTTATTTTGAATTCTTTGTCAGGAAGACTGGTTAGGTCTGTCTCCTTCTCTGGTGTTGTCTCTGTGATCTTTGTCTGCCTGTAGCTTTGCCTTTTCATGGTGATAGGAATAGTCTGCAGAACTGGGACGAGTGACGGCTGGAAGGACTTCCTTTCTTGTTGGTTTGTGGCCCTCCTCTCCTGGGAGAACAGCGGCCTCTAGTGGCTTGTGCTGGGCAGCTGCGCGCAGACAGGGCTTCTGCTACCTGCCGGGCTGCTATGGAGTTAATCTCCGCTGTTGCTGTGGGTGTGGCCTGGCTCGGGCGGCTGCTCCAAAGTGGTGGAGTCGCGTTGGAGGGGGAGCGGCCTCGAGGCTATTTATCTCCGTAAGGGGCCTCCCTGCTCCCTGCAGCCCAGGGGTTAGGGTGCCCAGAGATCCCAGATTCCCTACCTCTGGATTAAGTGTCCCGCCCTGCCCCTTTAAGACTTCCACAAAGCACCCGCCAAAACAAAACAACGACCACAAAAAAAAAAAAAAGGAATTTTAAATTAAAAAAAAATTTTTTTAATTACAAAAATAAATAAATAAATAATAAAAAGGTTGCCGCTCGTTTTTCTTTATTCTCCGGTGCCAGCCTCAGACATCTGCTCACTGGTCTTGCTGCCCTGTTTCCCTAGTATTGGGGTCCCTATCTGTTTAAGACTTCCAAAAAGCGCTCGCCAAAACAAAACAGCAAAAAAAAAAAAAAAAATTGGTCGCTTGCTTTTCTTATGTCCTCCGGCGCCCGGCCTCCGGTGCCCACTCACTGTTCTTGCTGCCCTGTTTCCCTAGCATCCAGGGCTCCCTGGGCACGTACTGTGTCTGCGCTCTGGCCCGGATGGCTGGGGCTGGGTGTTCGGCAGCCCTGGGCTCCGTCTCCCTCTCGCTCTGCCTGCTCTTCTCCCGCCGGGAGCTGGGGGGAGGGGCGCTCGGCTCCCGCGGGGCCGGGGCTTGTATCTCACCCCCTTCGCGACGCGCTGGGTTCTCTCAGGTGCGGGTGTGGTCTGGATATTGTCCTGTGTCCTCTGGTCTTTATTCTAGGAAGGGTTGTCTTTGTTATATTTTCATAGATATATGTGGTTTTGCGAGTAGATTTCCGCTGCTCTACTCATGCCGCCATCTTCCGCCCATCCTAGGACTTTTTTCTCGTCTTATATACTTTTAAAGGGAAAATTTTTTTATTCAGGTTTGGAGGTGTAAGGGGAAGGTTGTGGTGAGGGGTGTTTCTCAGCATATACTCTTGCTTTGGCACAGAGCAAAGTGTGTTTCCTCTTATTCCTCAAATTGTTATTTGGGATTGTGGCTGTTTCATTCAGTAGAGAGAGTAAGAAGATACTGAGGTTTTAAAATTTGTTCTATTTTTCCATTCTTATTGTTTATTAGATTTTCAGGAAGGTAAATGAAATAAAAATGCCTCCATATTGTCATTAGAACTGGAAATTCATCTCTACTGAGTTTCATGTTCCTTCGGTCTGAAAGTCCTATCCCTTCTAAACCTCTCCTTCTTATATATATGTTTCATTATCAATTTTTGTCTTCTCTAGTGATGTCTTTAATTTGGAAACATTTTCCCACCACACGCTTGGTGATCGAAATACTTTTTCCTATCATTCAGAAAACTCTGAAAATGCTAAGATTGATGGGGAACCTTCCTTGATTTATTAGAACTGATCATTTATCATTTCTAACACCCATTTATCCATGCTGGCCATGTCCTCTTCACTCTACTCCTAAACTCATTCATGCTGAGGTTGAACAAGATGTAAATGTGTACATTTAATGACTTTGAAATGGTGTGTGTATTTTCCATGTTTCAAGTGTTGGTTGCAGTAGTGTGTTCACATTCATAAACATTTAGAAAACGGAGACTTTTATAAAGTTATTTCACATGTGTGGCAATTAACAAGGCTAAATGCTAGTAGGAAAATTATGTTTTGTAGAACATGTTTATATTTCACAAATATTTGAAGTCACTTTGGCATTGTTTTTTGCCCTGGAACAGTAGATTTTAATTGATTCCTCTGCTGGTAATTCCTGCTTTGGTTAATACTGCATCCAGAAAATTAAGGCAACAGTGAATTAGAGAGTAATCAAATAGGTCAAATAAGTTAATATTACCTACCAGAGAGCTTAATATACTCCTATGAAGTACCTTAACAAATTTATCACAACAAATTCTATTTGCTGCCCTTCCTGTAGAAGATGAAGCTGTTAGATTTAACTTATTTGAGCAAATGAATTTAAACTTCTATCAAGTGCCCAGCACTGGGGAATACATGGAAGATTAATACATTCTCCTGCTCTTAGGAAGGTTAGGGAATAAGGCAGACATATTTGCAATTGATTCTAAAATAAGGTGATAAAAGCTGTATATTTCCATATATAAGCACAGGATTATGGTAGGTAAACACTCGTAATGTTTCTTTTTGCCCCTAATAACCTTATTTTACTCTTCTTGCTTCTCTTTTCAAAGCCTCTGTCCATCCCCATTATTGATACTGTAGTTATAAAAACATCTAATTGAATAAAAAACACTATTTGAGACATACAAATTATTTTATGTACCTATGAGAAGAAAATACTACCAATTAAACCAAGAAACTCCACTGGTTGTTAGATGGATCTCAATTTTAGGGATATTAAAATGTGGGGGAAAGCACATCTTACTAAATAAATTGGTCTTTGAGATTGTCATCCTGGCTAATGTTCTCTGTATTACATTCCCACTCCACATCTCCACATCCATCATAGTCTATCCTATGTCCTTTGACTGAAGCTTATGAGCTTTCTCTACTCCCTAAGTCAGAGGTTGACAAAGTAGTACATTAATACCATTTAGTTATACATATGATTCTTTGGAATCACTAATAGAAATCAAATGAAAAAAAAATCTAGCAGTTATACATTTTGGAAAATAAAGGGAAATAATTGGGATGAGCATTTATTTTTCTTCATATTGCTTATGTGACAGAATTTTATAGAGGATATAGTCTACCTATCAACCACAGACAATAATTACTTATAGGATGTATTTTTGCCATTGTTCAATAACATTTTATGTGAAAGATCATTTATTAGCACATATGTATTGAGTATATGTGTCAGGTGTTGTTTTAGGTTCTAAGGATTCTCAGTGAACAAAACAAACCAATCCTGTTCTCATTAAGCTTATGTTCTGCAATTGATATAGCTGTAATAGCTGTATAGCTGTTAGGCAAATAAACTTGTGTTTTATGAAGGGCCAAAGTTTGGTGCTAAAATGTGTTTGTGTGTGTATTTGGGGTCAACAGTATCAACTTTTTAACTTATAAATATTGAGGAGTAACTGAGAGAGAGACAAGCCATTGTGAAATGGAGGCTGAAAGGAAAGCAAACATCAAATAGTCCAGGCAGAACAGATTAAAGAATAACAAAGATATTTTTCAAGTAGATAGTGAATGATGATTTTCAGGTTTTTAAATTAAATTGAGCATACCAAAATACATAAGAAATGCTGCAAAGTAATAGAATTAGGCATGCTTCCAGAAAGTGACTGTGAAGACATCTGGCTGGAGAGAAACATCAAAAAATCAAGTCAGGGATTTCTGTAAACTTAGATAAGTTAAAGTTGGGACCAAATAGAATGATTTCCAAGTTTCTATTTTCTATATATTCAACAAATACTAGAAGAGGAACCCATTTTGCTTCTGGTATTGTGCTTAGGTATGGTAGGAAAAACATAAAACAGTCCTTACTTTCACAGTGCAACCAGATATTAAACAAAAACATAAAAATGTAAAGTTATGATACAGTTTACCAAGGCAGGGTAGAAAGCAAGGAGAAGACATACAATACCTGATCTAGACGTGTAGATCAGAGAAATGTCCTTCAGGAAGTAAGTCTGAGCTGAGATTTATGGGTTGTTTAGGAACCGGCAAAAGGATCGGCTGGCTGGAGACCTTATGGTTAGAAGGATAAAAAATATTGCATAAACGCAAAGAAGGTTATGTTTGCTGAATCTCAGATGGCAAAGACTTAACGGCCGTTTTACAGAATATAGTCAAGTATGTTAAGTATTTGGTTAAGAATCTTAAAAGCAATGGGAAATCACTGAAGGATTTTAAATAGGAAGGTGCCATGATCTTTTGTTGTATGTTTTAAAGACTGCTTTGACTATAAAGAATGTGATATAAAAAGGCAAACTGTAGTAATTCAAATAAAAAATAATAGTCTGGACTTAGTAAGGTCGTAGAAGAGTTGGGCAGACATGAATAGATCAAGAATATTTAAGGAGAAAAGCTGGTAGATGTGTTGTGGATTTGAGTAGAGCATGGACAGTGAGATGAGAGGAGGAGCTCACTTCTGGGCCTGAGGATTTTGAGGGCCTTTGAGACATAAAAATGTAGACAGATGTAAAGGAAGACAGGTAGATACACTTATCTCAATATCAGGAGAGATAAGGGTTGAGGATGAATGGGATTGAACAAAATAAGAAGAAAAGAAAGGTTAATTGAGCCTAAGCCATGGGAAAATTCAATATTTAATGACTGGCTAGAAAATGATGTGTCTACAAGGAAAGAGAAGAGGCCAGAGAGGTTTAAGGATAAAGGTGCTAGTGGAATAGATTTCTGAGAAAGCTGTAAAGCTGTAATAGTTGGTATCCAGCATTTACATGAAACTGTTTTAGCCTTTAAGATAGTGCTAAATTAGGGAAAATTCCTATCGGATTGCTTCATTTTTTAATCTCTAGGAAGTAGAAGATAAGGTTATCTGTAGTGGCAAGAGGTCATGGTTGGAATGCATCATGAGAAATTCAGGAATCGTGATGGTTTGCAAGGGTCATCTAGATAAGGAGGAGAGGGAGTTGCCTAGAGCATCCTGGAAGCCTTGCTACGCGTTGCCAGTGGTACCATTCTGCCCTCTTGTGTGCACTTTCTGCAGCTGTAGGCAGCAGCTTGGGTGCACGCAAAGAGAAATGGATAGTTGGATGCATCCAAGACTGCCAGTGTTCCGGATGGGTGCAATGAAGAGTTAGAAAAACAAGGGGTTTCAGAGACGAGTACTAATAAACATATTGCTAAAATGGCAGAAATCTTAATGAGACTGATGGAAAGAGAGGGTTGATGGATTTGGAGAAAATAGTCAAGTCACTGGAGGATGTGATAATTCTAATCTCAGTTATTTTACGATTTTCTAATTTATTTTTCTTACCTTTTAGATTTTTAAAAATCATTTATGAGAAAAAAGTAATCACATAATAATAAAGAAGAATTTTACAGATTGTGAATACAGTTATAAAATAACTAAAAGCCTAATGTTTTATGGTAGCGCTGAATTAGGTTGTGGTACTGTTTGCCTATTTTTGTAGTCATAAAGCTTTGATTACCTGTCTATCTACCTATCTATCCAGTTGAAGATAACTTCTCTAAGAGAGTATAAAAATAATGCTTCAGAGTTAAATTTCTATTTTCCCTTATTTTCTATATGTATCATAAACAGCAAGGATTCTGGGCACATAAATCATTACTTAGTGCTGTTACAGATTGTGTAACGTTGCTTTATTGGGACCACCACTTGTTTTTCCCCATTCATCTTTCTTTCCTTTTACTTTCTGATTAACAGCTGAAGGTTAAGCCTGAATTTTCATGCTATGTTATGTTTCACCCCTGGCAAATTGATAAATTCTGAGCAGATGTTTTAATTAGAGGTTTTTAATGCATGGCAAGGTCTAAGACAGTTGAATGAACATTTCATTTAAATAACTACAGTTATTTAGAAATGCAAATAAATGTGTGATAATTAATATAGACAATATAAAAACATTCAATTTATGCGTTAGGACATCTTTCAACTTCACAATACTTAGTTCTTTCTTCCTTGGGGGTGGGGAGCCCTGGTTTAAAAACAACTGCTACAACAAATAGACTCAACAATTGAATTGTTTAAATACGTTAATTCAAGTTTATTTCTTGTTCGCATAATCATTCAAGATGCGTGATCCTAGATTGTGGGTCACTCACCTCCACATGGTTTCAGGGACCCCAAGCTCTTTCTACCTTGCTGCTCTGCCATCTCTTAGGATCTCTTGTGATCTCATTCAGCCTATCAAAAATGAGGAAGAACATGAAGAGGGCTTCTTAATTCACTTCTTTTAAAGCTTTGACTTGGAAATAGCTGTTATGACTCCATTCATATTCCTTTGGCTAGAACTCATTCAGATGGCTCTACCCAGCTGAAAAGTAGCTGGGGAAATGTAAGTAATTTGAAAGGAGAGTTTTAATATAAGATCAAACCAAGTTACACTTTGAAGGAGAATTCCAAATTTGCCTACACTTTAAAGGAAAAACCAGGACTCAGATTTTGAGTGTATGGAGAGCTGACTTGGTCTATGTCTTCTAGGCTCTCTGTGATTATACATTCTGTTTTTATAGAACATTTGCTCTACAAGATTGAATAAGTGAATGAATGTATTTGGTACCAACTATGTCCATAATCACAGAAGTACCACAGTGGCGCAATCTTCATAAAAAGCCTTAGGAGATGGTAAATCTCCCATTTTACTAGGAATAAGAGAATGAGAGTGTTTTGGAAAACTTTTCAAGTCCTTCTGGCTTCAAAACTAATATTCTACCAATATGTATATATGAACAAGGAAGGTCTAGTGTCAAGATTCACTCAATGTCTGTTTACCACCTGTTATCTCAAGCCTTATTTTTTTTTTTATTCAAAGTTTCCTTAGGGCAAAAGTAGATACATCCTATTTTTCCTATCTAAAATTCTATTCTCACTTGCTTGGACCACACATCTTTAACCTGTACATAAAGACTTTTGCTTAATTTTCAATGAGGAGCTTTTTAAATGTACATAATATTGGTCAAATACGGTGCTAGGCACTAAAAGTACAGATAATAGTATATTATCCCTATTCTCAAGCTTGTCAAGAGGGAGATGGACAGGGGTAGGGGCAGCAAGGAGTGGGAGAGAGGAGTAAACAGATGTTAACACAATGTCTTAAGTGTGGTGAAAATGGGATATGAGTTTATACTGAGCAACGAAGATGTGCACCATGTAGGAAAGTGTGTGACCCCCACGCTGGGGCTGGAGAAGGCTCCTGGGAAGAAGTGGTACCTCTGTGGAGTTGAGGAGAATTACTAAACTCTACTTTTTAAATTCTAAATTCTAATTTAGTAGAACTTTAAATGATTAAATTCTAGTATAAATTATTAAAAGTATATGGAAAGAGAAGAGCATGTTTCAGGAAAAGTGAGCAGCAAATGCACAATCTCATAGTGAGAGAGAACATTTAAGGAATTGGAAGGAACTTAATATGGGTTAAGTGTAGAGCAAAGAGGAATCCAGTGAAAAATGAGACTAAGAGGTGTGATCCCAGTCAGACAGACATTCTTCTATTTAATAATAATTTACTTATCCTGGAGCCTTGCCGGGCTCTTACTGCTTCACTGCCTGAGTGTGTTTCACATTCTTACATTATCTCTCTATTAATTTACACACCCTTGTAGCAACATTGTTTGGTTTACAGTGAAAGTTCCAAGATGTATCCACGTGACACCATTCTCCCCGTATCCTGTGAACTGATGTTCCTACTAAAGAGACCAATTCATGTCTTTCACATCTACAAGAAATTTATTTCAGCACCGTAGTTGAGTTGTTCTCCTTTGAGGTAAGATAAATCTGAGATAAGAAACTGTCACTAAAGTAAAGAAATGGGATTTCAATAAACTGGATTCTGTTACTCAGTTTCTGTTACAAGGCAAGTAGCAGAAACTGAAAAACATTCAAAAAGGAAAAGGAATCTTACTTTTCCTGACACACTGGCAGAGCTGAGCTCTGGGAAATGCATACCTGCACTTGGTCTTGAAGTATTTACATTCTTTTAGTGGAGACAGCCCTGTAAATATATCATGTAAGTGCATTGATTTTGAAACAGATGGAATGAAAGCACGTGAGCATGGCAGGGGGGAACCTCACATAAGGATGTGCAGGTGCATTAGAGGTAGTCCAAGGGAGGAGAAAAGAGGAAATGACCCTAGAAAAAAGGTGACTGTATTAATTATTAATTATTCTTCTGTGTTTCCTTTACTGTGAACTCTTTTTATTATTTCCCTTTAATCATTTCTCCAATAAAGCCTTAGTTTGTAAGATTCTTGATGTGTATGAGCTCATAAGACATTAGAAACATTAACTTTTTATAATATTAACTAAACCCTGGTTTCTTGTTGGCTTTTATTAATTTATTTTTAATAGTTTTGACCTGGACAATACTTTAACTTTTATTCTAGATTTTCTAAGCTCTATTTTTAAAGTAATTAAGTAAAACAATCTACCTGGAAGATATTTGGGTGAGTGATATGTGGTGACTCTCAATTTTTTTCCTCCAAAGTCTAAGCTAAAAGCCGCAAGGTCACATAATGAACAATCCACTCCTTCATTACTTTTTGTAATGTACTTTTATTGCTTACTAAATTCTTTATATATTTAGTATGGTTTGATTCTGAGGTGTATTTTTCAAAATGCTCATTGTCTAATATTCAGCTTCTCCCACTTTAATACCAGGTGGTGTTTGCATTAATTCATTGACCATATATTTTCAGTATTTATCCAGTTATTTTTTTTCAAAAACTCAGAGTAACTTCAATTGGAACTTATGTTTTATTTATGAAGAAGATAACATACACTGTTACTTTTTAAAGACTATTAAGTCCCTGGATTTATTTTTCTTTAGAGAAATGCTATTTTTCAAGGACTTTTTTTTAATACTCCTTTTTGTTCCTTCTCTATGCCCTAAGATGTTTATATCTTTCTTATATGTAACCTTCAAAGATGAAGCTATTTGGCTGTTAAACTGTTATTCCATTTTACTTTTGTTACCAGACTGAATTATTTCAATAGGAAATAACATTAAACATAAAACAAATGTTAAAATGGTAATTTAGTTAAATTGGTTAAAGAATTTATACTAACTTTCCAACTTAAGCTATTTTATCCATCTAAGATATGTAAAGGACTGTGGATTTTATCTACCCAATAACTTAATGTAACAAAAGAGGAAATAATGATAGAGATTTTTCAGAGATTACATGCTGGTTAGTTGCAGAACCGAAACCCAGATCAAGCCACTCGAATACTAATGTAGTTTGATAAACCACCAGTTTTATAAACCACAACAGTGTTAACAGATGTGTGTTGAAGTCTTTTCCTGCTATTTGTTTTAACTATGTTTAGCTTTTGTAAGCTGGAGATAAAAGGGTGTTTGTGAGTAATTAATGAGATCATGTAGACATAGTACTTGTATGCTTAATATATGGGAGCATTCAATAAATGTTAACTGTTATTAGAAATAATATCAAAAGTCAGAAGTAAGTTGGGCTCTATTTGCAATTAGATACTTTAATAACTTAAATTTTGCTATACTTCCCCTCAAATTTGTAACATTTAGAAATAGGTTAAGAATATTAAATGACATTCTCAAGTTGTAAGTGTTATTCATGTTCTTTCTGTGAGTGAAAGCTGGACTTCTGATCTGAGAAAATTGATTATGTTGGAAATAAAACCATCATGGGTATAATAAACAAGTGGCATCATCTAAATAATCCTGAAAAAAATTGACACCATGTTTCTTCTCTAATACTTTCAAAGATTTAAAATTTATACATGATGTTATAGTCATAACACTGTCCAATTTTATTTCACAATTGCTGAAGCAAAGCTATTGCTGTAGGTAATTGACTTCAGAATGATTTTTGCTGAGGAATGGGATGCAGAATTACATTATATAATTCAATTCTTCCTCAGTTTGGATGAATTTAATTGAAAATTTTAGCTTCAGTGATACCATCCAGGTTCTTTAAATGCTGACACTTTCCTAAAGTACTTAAAAGTGGGTCAAGGCAAGATTTAGTCCAGAGTTTAGAGAAAATTAGGTAATAGAAAATATCTTTTATGTGTCAGAAATGTAATCGAAAGAGCTTCTTGGGTCGCTATTGAAAACATCTAATTAAACTATTCCTTGACTCTCTTGGGGAAAAACCTAGGCAAAGTATAGATTTAATACTTTTGATTGAAATGCAAAAAAAACCACCTTGACTTTTATGTGAAAAAGATGTCATTATGTGATAGAAGAAATTAGTGAAAGTTGAAATGGCAATTAACTTTGGTGTATTGATATGTACAGAAAATTCTATCATAGACATCAAAATAACTCAAGAGAAAACTGAAAGTTTATTTCATGTGCATTAAGTTGTCCAGGATATCTGAAACATACCAGTAGGATAGAGAATTAATTGTTTAAGTTGAATGCCTCTAGGACTTAATCTTTAACTATGTATTGATTCTTGAATCAAGATAAATTGTTTTATTCATAGTCAGGAAGCATCTTTCTAATGGTTTTTTAAAAGTTTTGATCATAGTTTGAACATTTATTAGAAATTTGTATTGTATGTTGCGATGAGCGCTTTACAATGGATCTGCTAATGTTATATTCTCTTAGTGGATTTTCCGAATAAGCTATTTATATTTCTAGAATTAACTCTATTTTGTGAGGGCTCATAGACTTCATACACCAATGCACATGATTTATTAGTCATTTATTTCAAGTTTTAAAACTTTACTTAGAAAGCAAACTAGCGTAAAGTTTGCTTTATATTATTGCCTTTTCGGATTTTGATAAATAATGATAATCTCATAAAATAAATTGGGTAATTCTCTGTAATTTTTAAACTTCTGGAGTTATTTATGAGGCAAGTTCTTAAAAAAATCATATTAAATTATCTGACCTTAAAGCAATTTGGGGATGATAGTTTATATTATATTCATTTACTTAATCTGGCTTTCACTCTTTGATTAAGTTCATATTTTTCCAGAAAGTTTGCTCATCCAGGTTGTTGAGGTTGTTGTTAAAATAATGTTATGATGATGATAATGATGATAAAGGTAATAACTACTTCCTCTGTATAGTGTTTAAAGTGCTTGGCACTGTTCTAAGTGCTTCATACACATGAACTCAACACCAAACCTCTAATCATGATACAGTTACAAATATTCTTAAAAAATATAAACTTGAAAAACCATTTTAATAACAAGATTTTGACATTTTGTCTCAAAAACACTGAATTATATTTATTTTTACATTTATGTTCATATTTACTTATCTCAACTCATTATTATTTAGATTTTTTTGACCCACCTTACTCTGTGAATAGATGAATAAGGATGAGAAAGGAAAGAGAAATGTGACTATAGGAGAAAATGATTAATTTTTTGAGTATATGTGATTAAATTTTCATAAACTTAGATAATCTGATCCTGTTTGTACAAAGAAAGCCATTTACACAGTAGGTATTTGATCACATACACTTTAAGCCTACTGGATTGTGTAAAATCAGTGTGTTGGACTGAATAATTTCCGGGTTGGCAAACATGAAGGACAGATGTAGTGCATGAATAAATGGTTTGATTGAGAAAGCGATTATAGGAAATTCCCTTGATTTATAGAATCTGATGGGTAAAAGCAATGGGTAAAAATCGCTTTCAGTTACTAGTGAAGTATACTTTCCCTTGCTGCTGAGATGAGTTTTGCTGCCTGTGGGTACTTCAGATTTTGGGAGCCTGTGTGATGGAATTGTATTATCCCCTGGTACACGGCTATCTTGCAGATTTAGCTTAAATTCTTTCGGTGGTTTTGTTTTATAATCTAATACCTCCCATGGTAGCTATTGCCCTCAAAATTCCAAACGTGATAGGACTCACACGGAGGTTAGGTAAAGTGTGTGTTTGTGAATTTCCGTGGGTGTGTGGTGGGGGCAGACATCAGAATTGGGAAGTGTAGTGGCTCCTGTCTTCTTTCTGTCAATAGGATTTTGGAGTGGCTATGCCATGAAAAAGAGAGCATATAATACAAACTTACCATTTCAGAATCTAGGATCATAAAATTATCCTATTCTTCAGGAAGATGATATATATAACCATCCTGATGAATGAATGAGCTGAGAGATCTTATTAAAAGGTGTGTGCGCTGCTCTGGCAACTTGCAATGTCTCCGAACAGAAACATGTAGGCTATTCTTAAGTATTTCGGTAAGACCAAAGAGAAGGCTGGCCAAGTCTATGATACAATAAAAAGGAAAAATTTTCAGAAAAGTGAATTTTCCAAATGATGAATGAGTACTACTTATGACACTGGGGGACAATTTTGATTTATTCTGGCCCTCAAAATAAATGCATTCAATATTATTTCCCTTCCTTCGTAATAATTATATTGATTAAATTTCTAGATACAAATGAGGTCATTGGATGTGATGAATGCAACCCTGATTGGAATGTTGTTACCATAGATCAACTGTTCTTCCTGCTTCCAACCCCACATCTTCCTATTTTAGCCCACTTGGTTCGCCATCACCAGCTTTATCTTTCTATGGCTGCCTGCAATCCTCCTTCCAAACTTTTCATGATTTTGCTCTACATGCACAAAGAATAGCTCCTTGTATTATTATGTCATGCTCTTCTCTCAGGTATGCCCTCATTTCCTCTTGGCATCTTCTACAAATTATTCAAGGCCCATCATGCCTGCCTTTTTCACAGCTGGGAATGATTCCATCCACTTCTGCCTTCTCCTAGTCCTGCTTTTTATTACTGGTGTTATTCATTGCTCCTTGGAAACTAGTACAAATTAAGTCACTTAACCATATAATTTCAAAATGTTACTTAACCTCTTTGGGCCTCAATTGCCTTATCTGTGAAACAAAGAAAATGGATTAGAGTCAGATTACTTTTTGGGTCCGTATGGTCTTGACTACTCAATTTTGCCATTAGCTGACATAGATAATATATAAATGAATGAGCTTGATTCTTCCATAAGATTTTATTTACAAAAACAGACAACAGGCCAGATGTATCCTGAGTCATAGTTGGCCAAACCCTAGAGTATACTATAATCTCTGAGACTACTTCTGGTGCTAATATTTTACAAGAAGGTAAAAAGCCATTGATTTTTCTAACATCAAAGGGCTGAAGTTTTCCTTCAAAGTGTACTTTAGAAGATACTACCCTAGTTGATTGTCATTGATGATGGTGGATGGTTTTGGTCTTCCTCTCTCTCTCTCTCCGGTACATTTCACATAGTTGTGGACATCTTGATGTATATTCTGTCTCTATAGTAAATGCAGAGTGATAGATGTCTCAGTTCCCCAGCCGTTCATTCTGACCAGAGCATAACTGGGCACATCTCACCATCATGTCCTTTGTACTTCTTTTTTATAGGTCAAATAACATGTGATATTATGCTTACAATCTTTTGTTTACTGACATATTAGGGGAGGGGCAGATAAGTGATATATGAGCAACTCAATAAACAGTGTTGGTTGGATGGTTAATTAATATTAGGAGCATGCAATAATTTCTGACATTTTTATACAAAAAAAGATCTTCCAGAAATCTCCATCTGCTTCTCTGATCTATGACAATATTTGTAGCTCCCTGGCAGAATCTATCAATAAAATATCTGATCTTAGATTCAGTGAACCCAGGTTTAATATACGTTTCACTTCAGTAGAAAATGAAGGGGGTGTTGGGAATGCCCTCACTTTATTTTGCTTTTTCATGCGGTCTATTTTTTCTTTCATCTTTGATCTAACATTAATTAGCACTTTCTGATAGCTCTCTTTCTCATTTAACAGAGCCACATGCAGTAGGCCTGAGTACTTTTTGGAAATGAAGTTGCTAAGCATCTCTGGCAAAACAGTCATAAGGCAACAAAAGCCTGCATATCTTGACCTCATTTGTAACTGCAGTTATCTTTCAAATCTTTGAGTAAAGGGAGCTGAGCGTCTATCCACAGTCACACCTTTAAAAGCAAAATCCTATATTCAGAGGGGTCATGACATTGTTATTGGCTTCATCTGCCGGCTTCTTTATACTTGTATCCTATCTGTCTTTCATTTCCTTAATAAGGGTTGGAGGTCCATATCAGGCTGTCTTATGTGTTTGTTCCCTGTTTTCCTTCAAAATTTCCTGTTCCAGCAGCAGTACCGCATAACATTTCTTTACATGTCCTCTGCTTAGAACCTTTTTATCTGTCTGGATCTATATTCACTAATGCAGAATCAGTCTGCCCAGAAAATATGAGTTTGAATACCTGTTTTCAGTCTCTTGGGGGCACGCTGGGGTCCCCGAAGTGGTGAGTCATCCGAAGCATTGCAGCATTTTGGTCTAGATGATTCTGCTGCCATGAGTACATCTACCATTATATAATATATATATATTTTTTCTTCTTGCAAAGCCAGATTCGTAGATGGATATGAGATATGCTTTAAAGGACTTGATTCCTAAGCAAATGTGATCATGACATGTGAGTTAGGAAATAATTATGCTCATCACAGAAGCATTCCTCACTCTGCAGAAAGGCTCTTTCACAGTTTCTTTCAGGAATCAGGTTTCCTTGGGTTTTAGTGTTTCACCTGTCAGGAACCCTGAAAGGCCATGAATTTAAAGGTTAATATGCAAAACCACTCTCAGTAGAGAAAACTCAAACGAAGATGAAGAAGCTGTGTAACTACAGGCTGAGGCAATGGTAAGTCAGCCTGACCGTCAGGAACACACCTCTCATCTCTGGGTACTGTGAAGCACACCTCAAGTAAGGCCAGGTTTGATGTGCCTATTCATCCAACATTTAAATCCCAGAGTTAACCTTTCCTCTTTCTTCTCCCTTTTTGTCAGTGCCGATTGGTCAACAAATTCCATCGCCTGTATCTCCTAAATAGCTCCTAAATCTGTGTCCTCCTTTCTTCTCCACTGACAGTATATTTCAATTCACTTGCTCGACAAATATCTATGTAGGGTCAACTATATGATAGTCACTATTCTAGGTATTGGAGAAACAGATGTTAAAAGCCTAAACAATATTTGCTTGAAGGGTCTTACATTCTTATTCAGCATTTTATTTTTTCTTGCTTAACTATAACTTCATCCTGTGCTTCCAACCTCCTCCTTCTGGAATCTATCCTCCACGCCAACCTCAGAGTTGTCCCTCTGAAGACTGTGGTCCCTCTGAAGATGTGAATCATGTCATATGCCATATGTGGGTCACTCCTTACCGCCAGCTTTGTAAATGCCAAGTTCGGTGGCCATGAGTGCTTTACGGCTTGAGCTAAATCTGCTTAGCTAACTCTTCTATGGTCACCTTGGGCCAAGAGCTGCTCTTGGAATAGGTTGGGGTGATGAGCTTTTCATGGCTCTCCTGTGTCTTTGCATTTACTTAGGCCTAAAATTTTATATTCCCATTTCTACTTGAGTAATTCCTACTCATTTCTGTAAGGGAGTCATTTTTGCACTCTGCAGACAAGCTAATTTCTTCGTCTATACTCACAGAAATTTTTAAAACATGCTTTTGTAAAAGTAACAATTATAGATTCAAATTATTTTTATAGTTGTTTTTCATTTCCCAACATCATTCTCATTAGATTGTCGGCTTCTTGAAGGCAACAGATACACCTTTTCTGTACTAAAGAGTAGTTTACTGAACAAAGACATAAGTAAGTGGATGCAGTACACAGAGATTCTGTGCTTTACTTTTCAAAGGAATATTTATGAGAATATAAATATTACTTTAAGAAAGTTGTATCTTCATTTCTTTCCTATTTACCATATCTAATATGACCACCACTGGACGAATGGACCTCAATGGCAAAATTAACTAAAACCAAGAGAGAGAAAAAAACATCATCATTTAAAATCTTATACAAAGTAGTTATTTGGCTCCAAGAATTTTACTATCTAGACGTAGCTTAAAGTATAATTTTAAGAAGTCTAGTATTGTCTAGCACAGTTATCTGAAAATAACAATATCCTTTTTAATGGGAACATGCATAAAGATATTAATAACCTTAGCAATACAAAATCTTACATAATTCTTTGGTGGGTTTTATGCTTTACTCTGCAGAATTTATGGTCTCTCCAGAAATATTTTTAATATTATGCAAAAGAGTAGTATTTCCAGAACTACCTAAAAGTGAGCATAAAATGAATCTGCAGGGAAGAGCTTTAATCATCGCACTTGAGGTAAGAGCATATAAAATGAATCCAGAAGGAAGAGCTTTAATGATCAGCTTGGTGTGAGGGCTCTAACCATAGACTTGATGCAGGGAACCATTAGTTCTCAGGCATCTTCAGGAAATATTGTACATGGGCTAAGAGCTGCCTAGATTTTTTAAATACCAACATTTTCTAAAGTGTCACTAAATTTGAGACAAAAGAAGCATTAACAGGTCTCAATGAATAATTGAAACAGTTTAACTTAATGAGGTAGAAAAAAATTCAAAAGAACAGCATAAAGTTCATATGAAGCAGTATCCCTTGAGGCAAGAAAAGCTGCTATTAAGATCTCTCAAGCTTGTGATCCTATCATTCAGTTTGTTTTAGATTAGCAAGGTTAAGGAGACAATCTTAGCAGAGTAAGTTAAGGTTCTGGTCTGGCTAAACAAATGTTTGTGAATAGTCTTTAACATGAAAAGACCTAAGTGAAGGAAAGAAGAGTATCGTTTTGTTTACAGCAAATATGAATGAAATGAAGAACTGAAGATCCTCATGCCCTCAAAGACAGCCATTGACTTACAAAGGGATATTCTTGCAAATGCATAGGTATTTTTGGAACTTTCAGTGTGCACGTATAATGGCAAACAAAAGTCCAGCACCACAATTCTGGAACATACATGTATTAGGGAATGTGCCCTTTGTAGGTCAAGAAGAGAGGAACTCTCTCCTGCACATGAATATTAGTAGTCTTCTTGCTTGGTACTAGATAACCTCTATTTTGGTTTCGATAAAGGTTTCGATTCCATGAGTCTGCTGTGGTACTAATGGGAAATCACAGAGGGCAAATGATGTTTTCCAGTCTTTTTGAGCATGGAGTAGTTTGGGAACAACCCATAGATCTATTTCTACAACAACCCACTGCGACTCTGTAGGATATTTGATTACCATCTTGGGAACTGTCTGGAGAAGATAGAGGAGAGAAAACATAACTGAAGGTCACAGTGCAAACATTAGATCCTGTGATGGATGGGCCTTGCTTGTCATTTGACACAGAGGCTATAACATAGAGGAATTGCCTAAGTTTCTGCGTTGAGGTGTGATATTTTCTTTTCATCTGAATTTTACATAAAGGTTAACATCCTTTGTTTTTAGTTTTCTTTCACAAGCATCCTAGTCTCGGAAACTGTCAGACTCGGTGGGCTTTCTCTTCTTTTCCTCTCTCATCTCTGTTAAGACTTCATTTGTTCATCTGTCCGTTTTGAGAACTTTTATAATAATCTTAATGCTGGTATTCTCTTTGGGTTAAAAATGACTGGCATCTTAAATAATGCATCTGAAAGTGATAATAAACATCAGTACTTCTTGAAAAGAAATTTACAGCAACTCCAAAAAGTTGATAGATTTGCAAGATAAGAATTAATGCTGTCAGCTATATCATTGAAAATACTATTCAGATAATCATAACAAAATATATAGAAACATATGAAATATATAGGCAATTGAACAAAAATAAAATTTCCAGTTAGAAAAAGACATCTCCAAACTAGTTTATTTCACTTTTAATTTATTTGGTACTGGCAGAATAAGAAAAATTATACAACTACATTCTGAAGTGCCTCTTCTTTGTTAAGAAATGTTCTGTTTCTTTAGGATAATCTCTGATCTATGGGGAATGGAATTATTTTGCTAAATCTTAACCCCATATGCAGTTGTGGATCTTCATGCTCCAAAACAGTGTTTCGATATTTCTGAGCGTGCCTAAGGGTATCTAAACTAGGCTTATTCATAAATGCAATACATATTTCATTGTGTATTTTTCTTGTATGTCTTCTCAATTCCCTCTGTGGAATTCTTTTATAGCTCCATACACCATCCTCAATGTAGGGGAGCCCAACAAGTTAAGAAGAGCTTACAAAGTGGGAAAGAAACCTTTATCTACTTTTGTTATTACTCTCTATTTGAGTGTTATTAAAGTCTTTTATCAAATACACAGAGCTTTTAGTGAAATAGCTCTTTCAGGTTCTGATAACAAGTCTGACTTGCCCCATCCCTACTCTAGACTTTGCTGAGTGCAGTGTGAGAGCTGAGCTCCGTCTGATCTGAGGGCAGGGCACAAGCCACACTCTCAATTGCTCCTCCTTTCTTTGATCAAATCTTAATTGCTGAATCCAGCTTGTCATATCTGGGTACCTCCTTTTTGATTGGGACTTCTTTCTTGGGATTCTTAGTCCTTCAAGCAAGACTGCCTTCAACTATTTATAATTCAGGTGGGATCTCAGATTGGGGTTCCTCCTCTCCCTGTATAATTTTGGAATTGAGTAGTTCCTTAGATTCTTCTGATTAGCCTTGTATGTTAGTCAAACAGCTAAAGTAACTAGTAGCCAGACCACCTAAAAAAAAGTTTGATCGAATGGTAAAGGCTTTCCGAAATTGTTATGATAGCCATTATAAGTGAGTAGAAAATGAACACTCAAGGTTACAGTAAGGGTCTACTACTTGAAGTACATCATGACCTTTGAAGATTTGGGGGCACATATTATGACTGGTAAATTTTTTCAGTAGCAATAGCTTTTTTAGAAAAGCTATGAGGATGTAAATACAATTATAAAACTGCAGTATGGTGTTGAAAATTGAACCAGCCTGACACATTAAGCAATATTTGAAACCTTAAAGTTTTCCAGTCTATCCCTGCATGCAGCAGAGAAATAAAAGAGACGTGGCAATCTGTGCAATTACCACTCTTAGCCTCTGTCAGGAAAAAGAGAAATTTAAATAGCTTTTTAGTGTTTTCTCACCTTTCAAATCACTTTTTTCTTCCTTCACTCTGGTGCCCAAAGGTTGCAATTGCATTGGTTTACTTGAATTCCCCCAGACCTGTACCATAAATCCATCCTATTTAGGCAACACCTCTAGGCTATGGTGCCATCATTCTATGTCATATTCTATTAAAAACAGCTTTCTGGCAAATGATATGTTGAAAAATACTTGAACCACAAATTTGTATCTCTTCCAGGAATGTTTGTTATATAACGGCCTACTATGATTTAGCTTGAAGGAACTGTGAGGTTGAGATTTGAGATATTAGGGATGAGTTAATGGATGATACATGAGCAGAATTGTATCTTTGCAATCCATCAAAGCACATGAAAGTGGTAGTCAACATGCCTTTTCCACACAAAACTTAGTTTGTTCAGGACACACTGCAATTGATGACTGTATGTTTTATAGAAAAGCATTATGACATATTAGGAAGAACATGGGCTTTGGAGTCCTAGCTCAACATCTCCCACTCTATGATCTTAGATAAGTCTTGTTATTTTATTAGTAATAGAGCATGTTAGCGATACCTACATCACTGGGTTTAGTGAGAAGAAAGAAATGAGATGTTGTAAGTTTGGATTCTTAATGGATTGTTACATGGTACATTAAAATGGATCAGCCCTGGGAATATAGGATTTGATTTCTATACAAAATGTGCACACAGAAATTCCACATTAGGCACATAGCCATTTTATAAATTAATAAAGGCATGTGAATACTTTCACATAAACTCTCTTATCTACAACAACCATCTGTATTTACATTATGGATTTTATTAGTAGTCTTGGAGATTGTCAGTTTATGCCAGTTAGGGTAGAGTTTCAGAGGGCTAGGTGGAAAGAGGGGAGGCATCATTAAGTATGATAAAACCATCGTGACCCAGTTGCCCTAGAATTTATCTCCTTTGATAAATGAGTTTGATTTCTAGCCATTTGTACATAGATGAGTATATTATGAGCAAGTAAATAATGTTATGGTCAAAAAGAAAACTATACAAACACATTTTTGAAGGGCAATGATGACCGTTCTATAGTAAAATCAGGGTGGGGCAGAAAAACCTTATAATTCTGACAATAATTTATATCTTATCAAGATGTACATAGAATATTTTTAACTATACCAGTATGTTATTTGTAGATGGGGCACGCTGAGAGGAGCCAAGGGACAGAAAGAAAAATTTTGGGTAAGTAACTTTCCTATTGAATTTCTACTGTGAAGTGAATATTAGAATCATCTGTCTCTGCTTGTATCATTTAGTCCTATTTTAAGTCACTTTAATATTTATAATATCAGTATTATCTCCAATAGAAAACCCACTACAATCATTATATTATAGTAACACTTTTCTTCAATTCATCTTATTTCAAATTGTAAAAAATAATCAATATTTTTTTCAAAAGAAGAATGATCAGGAAAAATTTTGTTCTATTATTATCTATATTGAATTTAAACTAATGCTTAAACTTCTTATATATCTCAATCAACTTTGTATTCTTACATTATTTTTGCTATGGGTGATGCCTTTGTAATTTAACATGATTATATATTATCTATGAAAATATATAATGTATATTACATAAGGGTTGTTTAATTTTTGTTTTTACCAATTATAACTTGTACATGTTTCTTTATGGAGGAAGAACCAATGTCAAGTCTAAAAAATAATAGGATAAAAAATGATAGTTACCTAAGAAATGGTTTGAAGACAGAACATTATTACCTCAAATATTCAGTTGTTATAAACTTTGATGAATTGTCTCAGGTCTTATATTATATACTTTTTTTTTTCAGAAATAGAATAAAGCCCAAGTAATGATATTCATCATGCAATATGCATTTGAAAATGTGAAGTAAATGGCATATTATAACTTATAAAACACTAAATATTAGGACTTGTATTCATCAGACTCTTGCTAATTAGATTTCTCCAGAAGGCACTCACAAAAATCTATCACCTAAATATGTGGTCTTGTTGATATATGGAGGTATTAGGCTTTAAAGCAGAATGATGTTTCTTTGTATTTAAACTGAGATTTCTTAAATATCATTTTCCTCATTAAAATAAAGCCTGAAGTAGCCAATAAACATTGATATTTAATAGTTAAAATTCATAATATGTGAAAAAGGCATGTTATTTAAATTCCTACAATTAAGCTTCTGTATGGTATTTTCATTAAATCTAAACAGTTATTCAGTCTCATTATAATATAATACTTAGAGACAAAAACAAATTCTTTGATTGATATATTTAACTCACAACAATTCTTAGTATACAACATCTGACAACTAGTTGTTGAATGATAATGAATGAAAGTGTGATATAAAACTTTCTGTAACCCTTTTACCCTCAACTTCGTTTACATTCTAAAGCCACATGGGTGGTACACACGCAAATGCACACACACACACACACACGCATACACACACAAACAAATATACACATACATGCATATATACATTCATTCTCATAAATTCAAACTATACATGCATGCTGCCCTTTTAAAATAATTTTCTTGTAATACTATCAATTCTGAACTACATATTAAAAATTTCAAAGAGAACTTCATTTCATGGTCAAAGGGACATGATTCCTTTCTGTTTTGACCTTTTTAGACAAATTGTTTAATGGAAGTGATAGGAATACAAAAATAAACCTGAAAATTTATCATATTTGATTAAAGTTCATATTTTGGTTGATATTTTTTCTGACACTAGGCTGTCTACTCATCTTGGGCTAGTATCATACCTGCCTTATTTATCAATGTGTCCAAAGACAAAGCAAAGTAACTGGTACACGTAGGAATGTAAATGATGTTTATTGAATGAGTAAATGGATTCTATTAATCTGTTAATTTCAGGAAAAATTAGTTACATCACCAAAATAGTTACTGTGTGTAAAACAATATTAGTTTAATTAAAATATGAAATCTATTGTACTGCTTTGTCAAGAATTGTGAAGGGGCTGGGATGTTATCTCACTTGCATTAAGGTACCTGGGTCAGAAGACAAGAATTCCTAATTGATACTCAACACCAGTTCAATAGCCAGATGTCACAACATCGGTCCCCCACCTAGTCTTGCAGGGGATGTGATAAGAGGCAATGGGACTTTTCTATATAGGTAGCAGTTTACACCCTATAAGTGAGGGACAGAGAACAATGGATTTCTCCATTTATGTATAGGAAAGGGACAGGCAACCTCCTCCTTCCTGGAAGGAGAGAAAAAAATTGTTATTCCATTAAGATGAGATGGAAAGGCTCCTATGCTATTGCCCTAACCCTCAGGCATATAAATATGTCTTTCCAAGGGTCAGATAAACACCAGACAATGTCTCCTAATGCTGGGATTCATCCCTTCTAACATAAATACCAAGGGAGATAAGGCCCCAGTACTCCTGGCACCCTGGGATTTAATTTAGGACCTTGTCTGCTCTCTGACTCTTTGGCCCCCTTGGGAAGATAGGGAAAAGTTTTATTATTCTTTGGAAGAGATCAATGAACTAGACAGTGGCTACAGACTCAATTCTCATGGTATGTGAAGATAAAATATTTCTGGGAGAAGTGAATGCAAATACTCCCTATCTTTAAATCATATACATTTTTTTGTGTGTGTCAAGAGACTAGGATTTTTCACAAGGGCACTCAGAACTTCAGGGAAGTTTTATTTCCCCACTATTATATGTGAGTGCTTCAAATATTTACAAATAGGCCTACACTAACTTATAATAAAAAGTAAATTCCACTACTGCAAACAATATAATAGAGAGCAGCAAGCCATAATTGCCCTAAATAAATAAAAAAATAATAACAAATTGATCTTCCAATCTTATATTTTTAAAGAAACAAGAAAGATGAATTTGAAGATTTCTGTCCTGGGAGAATTTGGTAGATCTGTGTATTACTGAAGATTGCATTTGCCGTAGGCAGAGAGAGACCTCTAGGAGAAAGAATCCAGTTGGATTGGAATTTAGAGGAACTCTAAACACATAATAGCCATTTCTACCCATGAAATATTTACTGAGTGCTAGAGTAGTAAGCGTAGCTAAGGAGGGGGTGGAAAGGCAGAGTAATATCTTTTGTAGGCTTGCAGAACCTGGGAAAGGAGGCCCACTGGGAAACAACCCGAAACACACACATGATAGGCATAGCCCCTAATTATCTGAAGCCAGGTATGGACTGTGTTTAACAAAACTTCTCTCCAGCACTGACCTAACTCAGTACCTGATTAAATTGAGGTTATTAGTCCTTCACTTTCTAGCAGTAAAAAAGGGCTAAACTTCTTTGGAAAATAATCACAATCTCAATCTCTATTATTACTATTATAAAATATGCAAGACACATTTACATATTATGAGATATATGAAGAAGAAAAATGTGATAACCAAGGTAAAAAAAAATATTAATAGAAGCAATAGATGATACTTTAGATGTAGGCTTTAAAATGTCCATTGTAAAAATATTTTAAAATTAAGGATGAAAAGATGGAGAATTGCAACAAAGGATTTCTATATAGAAAAAAATGAATTATTGAATTTGTGAGTGCAATTTTTGAAATTAAGAACTCATTTTATGGATTAAATGGCAGACAGAGCTAGTGATCTTAAATAAAATTCAATAAAGTATATCCAAGTTGTAATGCATGGAAAAAAATACAAAAACAAAAACAAACCCAAACCAATGTGAAGAGGGGGGTAGGTCAGACTCAAATGATTTAATGTACATTTAATTGTATTCTCAGAAGAATAAGAGAGAGAGAGAATGAAGGAATTCAGCATTTGAAGACATGATGACCAAAGGTTTTCCAAACTGAAAGACATCAACCCAAAGATCAAAGAAGCTCAATAAACTCCAAGTAGAAGAAATCAAGAAAACCATACCCAAGTGTTTCATAATAAAACATTTGAAAATAAAAGAGAGAACAATTTAAAAACAGGCAGGTTTTAAAAAAAATGATATACTACCCTTAGAAAAGTGGCATTAACTGATGGCTGGCTGGAAAAGGGGAGACTCTTCAATAAATGGTGTTGAGAAAACTAGATATTCATATGCAAAAGAATGACATTGAATCTTTATCTCACACCATTCTCAAAAATTAGATGAAGACTTAAGTATAAGACCTGATATTGTAAAACTCCTAGAAGAAAACAGGGAAAAATCTCCTTGCCATTAGTCTTTGTAATGATGTTTTGGATATAAAACCAAAAGCATAAGTGGGACTATGTCAAACTAAAAGGATTCTGCACAGCAAAATAAACAATTAACAAAATGAAAGCCAACCTATGGGATGAAGAAAATATTTGTAAACCATATATCTGAGAAGTGGTAATATCCAGAATATAAGGAACACATAAAACTCAGTAGCAAAACAAACAAACAAAACCCCAAATAACCAAAATAACACAACTCAACAGTGGACAAAAGACCTGAATAGGCTATTTTCCAAAGAAGACATAAAAATGGCCGACAGTTACATGAAAAGGTGCTCAACATCACTAGTCATTAAGGAAATGTAAGTGGAAACCATAATGAGATATTACCTCATGTCTGTTAGAATGGTCATCATAAAAAGAGATCATAAAAGCTAGTGAAGCTGTGGGGGAAAGGGAGCCCTTAGGCCCTCGTACAGGCACTGTGGAAAACAGTATGGACGATCCTTTAAAAATTAAAAATAGGAGTACTTTATGATCTAGCAATTCTACTTCTGGGAATATATCCAAAGGAAATGAAAACATTACTTTAAAAAGACATTTTTACCTCCATGTTAACAGCAGCATTATTTTAAATAACAAGGTACAGAAACACCCCAAGTATCCCATCAGTGGATAAATATATAAAGAAGTTGTGATATATACATACAATGGAATATTATTTGACCACAAAAAAAAATGAGGAAATCCTACTGTTTGCAACAACATGAATGGACCTTGAGGGCATTATGCTGAAGGAAATAAGTCAGGAGGAGGGCAACAAATACTGTATGATCTCACTTACATGTGGATTCTAAAACACAAAAAACCCAATTCGTAGAAAAAAAGATCAGATTTATGGTTACCAGAGGTGGGGGCGTGGGAAAAGGGGGTATTGCTGTAAGGTGGTAAAAAGATCCAAACTTCCAGTTATAAGATAAATAAGTAATAAAGATGTAAAGTACAACATGATAACTATAGTTAACACTGCTTACATGATACATATGAAGGTTGTTAAATGAGTAAATCCTAAGAATTCTCATCACAAAGCAAAAATGTTTCTCTTTTTGCTTTTTCTCATTATTGTATCTATATAAGGTGATGGATACTAAATAAATGTATTATGGTAATCATTTCTCAATATATCTAAGTCAAACCATTATGGTGTACTCCTTAAACTTATACAGAGGTGTCAATCATATCTCAATAAAACTGGAAAAAAAGGTAGCATTTTATCAACACCAGAATAGAGAAATGTGCTATCACAAAATACACAAACCAGATTTAATGCACATAATATAGTTACTTGTTTTACAACAGAGAGACCACTGAATTTTTAAAAATAAAAATATATTTATATTGCGATACATACCATAAAATGCACAAATCTTTGCGAATGGCTTGATGAATTTTGACATGTGTATACGCTTATGGACCCATCCAGATAAAGATATCAAACATTCTCATTAATTTTTTTCTCTTTCATCTATTTCACCCATCCCTCCACCACCCTCCCACAGCAACCACCAGTCTATCCTGTGTTTATGAGTCTATTTCTGTTTTGTTTGTTCATTTTGTTTTTTATATACTACATATAAATGAAATCATATGGTATTTTCCTTTCTCTGACTTATTTCACTTAACATAATACCTTATAAGTCCATCCATGTTGTTACAAAAGGGAAATTTTCATAATGACTGAATAATGTTCCATTGTGTATATTTACCACATCATTTTTATCCATTTATTTATCAATGGACTTTTAGGTTGCTTCCATGTTTTGACTATTTATATCATGCTGCAATAAACATGGGAGTGTATATGTCCTTTTGAATTAGTGATTTTGTTTTCTTTGGGTAAATTCCCAAAAATGGAATTACTGGACAGTATGGTATTTTTCTTTCAACTGAGAAAGGGGAGCCTTTTTACTAAACGGTTTCAGGAGGGGTTAACATTATTTTTCTGAACAGGGCCAGATAGTAAATATTTTAGATTTTGAGGGTTGTATAAAGTCTCTATCATATATTCTATTTAAACCTTTTTTTTGCAACTATCTAAGGAAAAACAAACACTCACCTGAAGAACTGTACCAAAATGCTGCTTTCTAGATTTGTCCATGAACCTTAGTTTGCCAATGTCTAAGCTACATTGATTTTATATCCAAAAAAAAAAAACAACCCCTGAATTTTGATCCCAACTCATAGAATACATGCAAAAATAATTTATTTTTTGGAAAATGGCCAAAAAACACATGGAAAGGTAGTCAACAGGATTAGTTGTCCACAAATGCAAATTCAAACCACAGTAAGATACTACTGCATATTCACTAGATTGGCTAGAACTAAAAATATTGAAAATACAATGTAGAACATAAGCCCATGTGTAAATTTACTAAACTGTGTACTTAAGATTAATATATGTTATACATATGATTATATTATATATCTCAATACAGAGGATAAAAAATATTCAAGTTGTAAAGTGAAGCCACAAGGTTAGAGAGTTTTGAAAATGTTCCTTTAAGGTGTCAGGGCTAATTAAGAGGGCACAAGAGTCAATATGTAAAGAAGTGAATTTCAACATTAAAAAGTAGGGGGATGAAAAGATGGACTTTTGTGTGATCAAAGTTAAGTTGTTATCAATATAAAATACACTGCTACATTTGTAATGTGTTTTAGGTAACCCTCATGATAACCACAAAGAAAAAAACCTATAGTAGATTTTCAAAAGATAAAGAGAAGGAATTCAAAGCATACCACTGTGGAAAATCATCACCCACAAAGAAAGACAACAAAAGATGAAAAAAGAAATAGGTCACTGAAAAAACTCCAGAATATAATAAGATGACATTAGTGAGTTACTATCTATAATTACTCCAAATGTAAATGGACTAAATTCTTCAATCAAAGGGCATAGAGTAGCTGAATGGATTAAAAACCTGACCCAATTATATGTTGCCTACAAGAGACAGCTTTACTCTAACTTTAAGGACACATACAGGCTCAAACTGAAGGGATGGAGAAAGATATTTCATGCAAATGGAAAACAAAAGAGAGCAGGGTAATTATACTTCTATCAGACAAAACAGACTTTAAGTAAAAAAAATTGTAACAAGATGAAAAGATCATTATATAATGAAAAAGGGTCAATTCATCAAGAGGATTTAACAATTGTGTGTGTGTGTGTATATATATGTGTGTGTGTGTGTATATATATATATATATATATATATATATATACCTACATGTATTAAGCAAATACTAGCAGATCTGAAGGAAGAAATAGAAACAACACAGTAACAATAGGGGACTTTAATACTCCATTATCAACAATGGATAGATAATTCAGACAGAAATTTAATAAGGAAAATCTGGACTTGAATATACATTAGACCAGATGGACCTAACAGACTTACACAGAATATTTTACCCAAGAGCAGCAAACTACAAATTCTTCTCAAGCACCCATGGAACGTTCTCCAGGATGATCATATATTAAGTCACAAAACAAGCCTTAATAAATATAAGAACACTGAAATCATACCTAGTATCTCTTCTGACAACAATGGTATGACACTAAAAATCAATAATAGCAAGAGGAAAACTTGAAAATTCAAAAATGTGTAGCAATGAAACAACACACTCCTGAATAACCAATGAATAAAAGAAGTCAAAAAGGAAATCAGTAAATTTCTTGAAACAAATGAAAATGGAAACAACCTGTCAAAACTTAAGAGATGTGTGGAGATATCTAAGCTGGCCTGTGCATACAGTAAAACAACAAATTTGACTGGATCTATACTGTCGGAACTCAACCAAGAATTAGGAGAAGTGCAAGTTGCAGCGCTCCAAAATCTTGCGACTACAGACTATCTACTGTTAAAAGAACATATGGGATGTGAACAGTCCCCAGGAATGGGTTGTTTTAATTTGTCTGATTTCTCTCAGACTGTTCAAGTTCAGTTGGACAATATCCACCATATCATAGATAAGTTTTCACAAATGTCTAGGGTACCTAACTGGTTTTCTTGGTTTCACTGGATATGGCTGGTAATTATAGATCTACTTTGGTTATGTAGCTGTATTCCTATTATGTTAATGTGTGTGCACAATTTAATTAGTAATTTAAAACCTGTACACGCTTATGTTACACTACAAGAAGATATGTCAAAGAAATAATCAATCTTCCCACGTTTTCTTCCGCCTGCTACTTCTATAGCTTCTCTTCTTTCTTCATAATTACAACCCCTAAGTAGAATTCGTGCCTCATATTGAAATTACTGAGTATTGTAATTCTTCCAAGTGGTAAAGATACCTCAAGACAAATGCTGGGCATAGAAGCCACAGGGCATAAATCTGCAAAAAAGTAAAAAGCTAACCTTTTCAAACAATAAGGCTTCTCTCTCACTTACCAACTTTACATTTCCCTGTATGGCCCCGGAAGATGACTGGTTAGCCAGAGACGGGTAAGATTCCTCAAGGGAGGAACAACCTAAGACAGGCATAGTCGCAGGGGGGCCATCAGGTGAGAAATTGGGGATCAACAGAGATGAGGCTTAGAATCTCATCCCCCCTGTTCTGAGAGAAATCTGCATCCGTGGATGTTTTGTTGCCCTGGTCTAACTTGGATTAATACTTAGTCTATAGGCACACACCTGATCATCTACATTTGCCCTCTTACAGCACTAAACTATGTTTTCTACCTTTATCTTGCATCTACCTACCACTTCAGCATTTTATTAAAAAAAAAAACTTGAGATGTAGTAAAATCAGTTTTAAGAGGGAACTTTATATTAATTAATATATAATTAATATATTAATTAAAGAAAGATCACAAATTAATAATCTAATGTTATACCTCAAGGAACTATCAAAAGAAGAATAAACTAAGCCCAAAGTTAGCAGAGGAAGGAAATAATATAGATCAGAATAGTAAAAATTAAATAGAGGCCAGAAAAATGATAGAAAATATGAACAAAACTAAGAGCTGAAGAAATAGGAAATCTGAACAGACAAATAGAGTGAAGAAATTTTTATTAATAAAAAACCTCAGCAAAGAAAGTCTAGGACCAAATGGTTTCACTAGTGGATTCTACCTAACATTTAAAGAAAAATGAATACCTGTTCTTCTCAAACTCTTCCAAAAAATTGAAGAAGGTGGAGCACTCCTAAGCTCATTTTATGATGCCAGCATTACATTGATACCAAAGACAGATAGAAACACTACAAGAAAAAAAAACTATAGGCCAATATTTCTGATGAATATCAATGCAATAATTCCCAAAATAATACTGGCAAACTGAATTCAGCAGCACGTTAAAATGATCATGCATCATGATCAATGGGAGTTATGCTTGGAATGCAAGAATGTTTCAACATATGCAGATCAATAAATATGTTACACCTCATTAATAAAATGAAAGATAAATATCATATGACCATCTCGATAGATGCAGAAAAAGCATTTGACAAAATTCATGATCCTTTAATAATAAAAACTCAAAAATTGGGTATTGAAGGAATGTACCTATGCATAATAAAGGCCATATACGATAAACACACAGCAAGCATCATACTCAACAGTGAAAGACTGAAAGCTTTCCCTCTAAGATTAGGAACAAAACAAGGGTGTGCCCTTTTGCTTCTCTAAGTCAGCATAGTCTTCAAAGTCATAGCCAGAGCAATTAGGCAAGAGAAAGAAATAAAAGGCATCCAAATCAGAAAGAAAGAAGTAAAACTTCTGTTTTTGCAGAAAATATGTGATCTTTTATTTAGAAAATCCTAAAGACCACACCAAAAAATTATTAGAACTAACAAACATGCAGTAAATTGGCAGGATACAAACTCAGCATACAGCAGTTCGTTCAATTTCTATACACTTGACAGTGAACTATTTGAAAAAGAAACAAGATAATCCCATTTACAACACTATAAAAATATACACTTAACATTCATTTAACCAAGATTGTGAAAAAAATATATATATACTGAAAATTATAAGAAATAAATTGATATTATATTTATAAAAATTGAAATTATATTCATAAAATTATTTAAAAATTGAAGAAGACACAAATAAATGGAAAGATATCCCATTTTTATGGATCAGAATTAATATTGTTAGGATGTCCATATTTCCCAAAGCCATGTATAGGGTCAATGCAATTCCTATTAAAGTTCCATTGACAATTTTCATAAAAATGAAAAAAAATCCTAAAATTAATATGGAACCACAAAACATACCAAATAGCCAAGCAACTCTGAGAAAGATGAACAAAGCTGGAGACATCACAATTCCTGATTTCAAACTTTATTACAGAGCTACAGCAATCAAAACCATATGGTACTAGTATAAAAATAGACATACATATCAATAGAACATAATTAAAGCCCATATATACACCCAGTTATATTCAGTTAACTAATATTTAGGTGCAATGGAGAAAGGTGCCAAGAAGGTGCAATGGAGAAAGGACAGTCTTTTCAATAATGTTGAAAACAATTTTAAAACTACATGCAGAAGAATGAAATTGGATCCCTATCTTATACCACTCACAAAAATTAACTCAAAATGGATTAAAGACTTCAAGGAAGACTGGAAATTTTAAAGCTATTGGAAGAAAACAGGGGAAAATCTCCTTATAATTGGTCTTGGCAAAAATCATTTAAATATGACACCAAAAATACAAGGAACAAAAGCAAAAATCAACATGTGGGACTACATCAGACTAAAGGTTTCTTCACAGCAAGAAAATCAGCAAAATAAGAAGGCAACCATGGAACAGGAGAAAATATTTCCAAAACATGTATGTGATAAGGGGCTAATATCCAAAATATATAAAGAACTCATGCAACTTAACAGCAAAAAAACCCTCCAAACAATTCAATTAAAAACTGGGCAAAGGACTTGAATAAACATTTTCACAAAGAAATAATACAAATGACCAACAGGTACATGAGAAGGTGCTTAACATCACTAATCATCAGGTAAATACAAATCGAAACCACAAAAAGATATTACCTCCCACCTGTTATAATGGCTATTATGAAAAATACAAGAAACAAGTGTTGGTGAGTCCGTAGAGAAAAGGGAACCCGTATGCACTGCTGGTGGGAATGTAAAATGTTGCAGCTACTAAGGGAAACAGTATAGAGGTTCCTCAGAAAATTAAAATAGAGCTGCCATATTATCTAGCAAATACATGTCTGGGTATATATTCTGTTGCATTTAACTGTAGTCAACTAACTCCCTTCTGTGCATCTTTTGGCCTTCGTAATATTTCCTATATACACCAGTAATGTTTTTGTTCCCTATATATTCACTCAAGCTCTAAATCTGGACCTGTCCCAACTTTTTTAATCATCCTTATATTTTAAGAAAAAATTTCTAATTCCTACTGGTTTTCCTTTCTAAATTTTTTCTCACATAATTTCTCTCCCTAGTTTCCCTGTTCCCACTGTCATTCAACTCATTATAAGTTAACTAGGTAGTTCCCCTGCCTATTATCCCTACCCTCTGAAATCTATCCATCTCATTTCATACAGAATAATGTAATCAAAATATAAATTTGACCACCTTGCTCTCCTGCCAGAACAACTCAACAATTTATCATTTTCACCATTATTTTCTCAGTGTGTATTTCCTTACCACCCCTTTCAGCTTCATAACCTACCTACTTGCTTCTGTTTTATGATCTAATTATAACAATTTCATTGTTTCATTTCACTGCTTCAGACTGTTTCATGCTTTGGTGTTTATGTTTTTATAGTTTCCCTTTACCTGAATCTCCTTTTCTCTTTTTTTATCTGGTTAATTTATTCCCAGGCTTACTGCGTATCTCAAGTGGCACTTTCTCCATGGCATCTTCCCTGAATCATCCAAATAAGAGATGCCCCTCCGCTGACTTCAATAGCACCCTTTGCCTATTTACACCTTAGTAGTTGCCTTACATTGGTCATGTTTCAGTGGACCATAAGATTCCTGAACACAGGGTAATATATGTGTTATTTTTGCTCTTCCAGTGTCTAACATAGGTCCAGGCATGTGGTAGACACTCTATAACTGCAGCTTCTGTGTCATCGTCTGATGTGGCTTTTCAAACTCTCATGCATATGTTGCCACTGTATATTGGGGGACTCAAAGGTGTCCCACCAATTCTGGTTATTGCAAACATGAGTATACAAGCATGTTTATGAAACTGATTAATACAACTTGTGTTCTTATTTAGAAAATGTTTAGGTTCTTAGTAATTACAGTCTATAAATCAAAGGCTTTTAAAGCTGTATATGACTTCCCTGTGTTTTCACAGGCAGAATTAAAAAATATCCAAGTGTGATACACAGCTTTTCTCATTTTTTTTCCCTTGCAGATTGCTGCCAATTCCTGGGGAAAGTCCTGGGGAGAGAACGGCTATTTCAGGATTCTTCGAGGAGTAAATGAATCTGACATTGAAAAGTTGATTATTGCAGCTTGGGGCCAACTGACAAGTTCAGATGAATCATAACATATCATTAAATTTCCATAGGCCATGCATTTAAGTAATCACTTAAATTGAAATTAAGCAATGTGAGGGTCTCTGTGACAGTGGAATCTTTTTCTCTTCACCTTGTTATTATAATGTGCCTATTTTCTTGTTTCACCCCAGGTTCTATGCCTCTGCTTCCTTAATATTTTTCTGAGTCTATGAAAACACTATTTAATAGAGAACAGCAGAGTGGCCAAATGCCTTTAAAGGTCCCTGGTTATCTTTATTTTTCCCTCATGACAATGTCCTTTTGACTTTGATAACTCACAGATGGTGTCGGTACTTGTCTTCAAGTCCATGGCACGCATGTATAGAAATGATGTGGTTTCTCCCTTTGAACAATGAGGATTTCAGACAACAAAAGCTATGTAAACACCAATTTACCATCTTTGCAATTTTTTTCAACCAAATAATGCTTTCCTAATTCAGAGCTTTCTTATGTTTTGCCAAAAGTAAGGGAAATTGATTATTAACTGTTTCTCTCAATAAGTTCGCATTTTATTTCTTTTTAGTTGCCTGAACTTAGTACAATCTGAACTCAAAAAGAAAGTAGTTCATTACAAGACGTCACTAGTCTTTATGGTACTGCATCATGGCAGGGAGGGGAAAATTTCCTTCTACCCCTCTTGGTTCTTTTGGGTGGTCTAATAAGTAAATTAACATAGGGAAGATTAACAGGAGAAAACCAAATTTAATTTGTATGTACAGAGGGCCCCATAAGAATTTGAGACCCAAAGAAATGACCCAAGCAGGCAGATTTTATACCTTTAATACAAATAAACTATACATTTGTAAAGAAATGACATGACAAAGAAACTTAGGCTTGAATATGAATTAGTGAAGAAACTAAGCAAAGTTTGTTTATGTAGGCTTCTCGGCCCTGAATTTCCTATTTCTGGTGATAAAGTTGTCTCTTTACCTCCTGGTGCAGAGAGGGTATCTTTCACATGGGAGACTTATCTCCTGCTTTAAGGGGAAAAGAGAGGAGGGTCAGAGTGTCTTTCTTGAACCAGCTGTTTCTCTCAAAATAATCAATATGCCTAAGTGCCATATTCTGGGGTGACCCACCTTGAACCCCATCAGTGGCGGTAAGTAATGGAAAAAGTTAGAGGCTAACAATGGAAGTAGTCTAGACACACACACATGCCTATTTTTGGAAGCCAGTATACTTTGTGTAAAGTCTATTAAAATCAGCAGCAAAACTGTATTTGGAAGGATAACATATTTACCCCTGAAAACAGCAACATGATGCCATGAGTCAGAAAGAATAAATAAGCTTTTATCACAACCATTTCACAGCTCACTACTTGAGATTCTAAAACGTAAGCTAAATTGACACACATTTGCATATAATTTTTACTTTAGTTCTCTATAGTCAGAGAAACAAAAATAGCATCATCATAGTGGATGGGAAAGGATATAATCTTTTAATAAATTCTCTGGCATCTTAAAAGGCAAACTAATAAATGAAGAAGCAAAGCTTATCAGTAAGTGAGCATGGCCGGTTATAATTACAATGGGGGGATATCCATGGCCTTAATTTCTGGGCACTCTCTCATCTTAATTTTTAGCGTGCAGCTTTTTTACGTCGCTGCACCCAAACGTGCCCTGATTCGGTAAGTCAGGCGTGCTGAAATGCGGGGAAGCAGAGCTCTGAAAGGTGAAGTGTTGCTGTGATTGTTTCTCCATGAGTCACTGCAGCTTTATCGGAAGAAGCATCTGTTCCTTGGTTCTCCCCTAGAAAATGTACAGGAGGCTTTTTCGCCTTGGTGGGATTGGCTGATTTCTCCCAGAGGGTTAAGAAATAATTTGGTTTTGTCTCAGTGTGGATGCCTCTAGAAGCAGCCCTTGAGATGAGGTTTTGAGTGTGAACAGTCGTTTGTGCATTAAGGGAGCACTGGGGCAGGGGGGGAGCGACACAGGCTGATGGCCGCAGATAGTGGAGCGCGTGCTCTGCCACGCAAAGCGCCGCCAGAGCCGGCTAGTTCTGAGCCCATCGGGGGCTTTTCCTGCACTCCTCAGATACACGCCACCCCAGAAAGACGGTGAGGACTGCTCTGGGAGGCTGTGAATTCCCTGGTTGTTCCGACATTCTGTGAATGTCCCTGGCATAAGGGTGGGAAAAGCAGGTTCCAGGGTTAAAAAAAAAAAAAAAAAAACACAGGCAGAAAAAGGCAAGTTCCGATAGTTGATGTTGGGCTGATGTCCACTGAAATGGCCCAGATGTGGTGATGTGGACAGGGCATGAACAGTGTCTCTGATATAGATGTTGAAATACTTTTTAAGCATTCCTTAGAAGCTGAAGACAGAGGATGAGTAATAAATGATAATGTACGAAAGTGCCAGATGACTCTCATTGCTCTCAAAACACTTAGGGGATTATGTGGAACCAACCTCATTCTTGTTATATAAATGGGTAAAAATTGATGAAATTAATTTTCACACTGGGGTTTATAGGCCTAGATTCTGCTGTTTTAAAATGTCCTACCTACCTTTCTAAAGATCCCAACTGTTGAGGAGACTGATCCTAAAGACTTGAAGAAAAGGGGAAGAAAATGTCATAATAGTAAGCCCCCTAGGAAGGCATAAGATATATTTGCCAAGCAATTACTGGCTAGAAGCTAAAGGAGAGATAAAGGCTAGTTGGGCAGAACTGTATCAATGGGGTGAAGAAAACAGGCTTGTTGAGTCAGTGTCTTCCTTTCAATGACATTGTCATTTTTACAGCTGTAAGTAGCATGTTTGATTCTGTTTATTATCCAAAGGCCCTGAGTCAACCTTCAGATAATAGTGACTGGTTTATTCCTTTACTCACTCTAGGGATCAAGTCACTCTTTGTAGAGTTGATTTGTCTTATGCCTCTGCAGTCTCCTCCCACACTGTGGCCTTCTTGGCCTGCAGGTGTGCCCGGCTCACCTCAGCCTGGACAGAGCTTTGGGAAGAACCACACATTTAGTGCATGTGACTTTAGAGTTCTAGTCTCTGTTTGCATAGATGAGGTCTTACTATTTTTGTTAGTATATGAGGGTAACACTGTCCATAAAGATCATCAACTCATCCAAGACCGTGTGTCGCAGGTAGGAAACTGCTGTGCTCACTAAGACCTGGTTTTCTTCAATTTCAGTCAGGAAGTATGTGCCATTTATGTGCTTTTCCTGGGTTTCAATTGAAACTGGTTCTGAGTATAGCTTTTCCTGGAAAAAAAGCAAATAATCCCAAAGTAGCACATTGAATGAAAAGCACAGCCACTCCTCTCAGTTAAATAATCCTCTTTCCTTGGTTGTCATTAGGAAACATACATTAGAAAGGAGTAAGGAACAGCTCGAAGATTGAAGATGGAGCTCATGTCTTTCCTGATTCACAGTGTTTGAGTCTTCTCTCTCGTTCTGTTCTAAACAATGAGGAGTCTTCCCCAGGTTTTTAAAATGCATTTTTGCACATTCTCTTAAACTGCATAAAATAGAATTAAGTTCCTTCATTGGTATTTAACTAAAAAAAAGGAAACTTCTCTGTATGCAGCAGAAGGATATAATGAAAGAAACTGGCTACATAGGTGATGAAGAAGCAGAGAAGGCAACAGACCAGTGAGGGAGGGACCAGTGCAGAGATGAGCAATAGGAGGAAGTTGCCCTCATCCTTAGACTGAAGGGCCAGAGTGAAGAGGTGAGTTGCTAAAATCTAGGTGCTGGTGTTTTCCTGGTGGTGGATGGAAGCATGACTGGCCTGTCCGGTGGAAACTGGAATCATGGAAAGACATGGTGTTGTCAAATTTGCCACCCGAGGCAGAGAGGGAGGGAGATAAACCCTGAGGCTTCTCCTTCCCTCCTGCCTTCCAAATTCTCATCAGTACCTCTCATTGGCTGATCTTGCTGGAAATAACTAACTGATGGAGGAGGTTATGAAGTCAGGCTGTCAGGGTCTGCTTCTACTCTCTACACGGTACTGAGTTGAATTCAATAAGGGTAAGGAGTGAATAAGAGCATAGTCATAGAGAATTTTTGGGGTGGTCCCATATAGATATTGGAAATTAAGATTACATAAATGGATAGTTTCTCAATGACTGATTAGCTCATGAACTCAGATCCTTGATCACTTCCTTGGCTATGTCTGAAGCACTACAGATAATGCTTGCCATTACATGCCTTTATTTTTTGGTTAAACTGTTTTCACTTATGAGACTATATTATAATCTATGTAGAGAAAGATTTTTTTTCCCATTTTCTTCACGGTACTTTCTTCTAAGGACCTTGTATGATGCTTTACCGTAATTGCCTATTGAAAGGATTATGATGATGTGATCTCAGGACACTGTTTTTTCTTTGGGAGGAAGGTGCTTGCATTTTCAGATGAAAAAAAGGAGGGAACAGAGAGTATTATCTCCCACAGTACTGTTTTATGACATGTTTCAAGAAAGAAAAGCAACAGCCCATCAGATGCCATTGTATCAGAAAGGGGACACTTGAAGAACACACCGACAGCCCTTCCCCAGGAAAGTCAAGGAAGGAGGGAGAAAAATCAAATACTGCCAAGGGTGAGGTGATGGAATGAAGGGAACAGGCTTCTCCACTTAGGTTGTGAGAACTGCAGTACATTATTTTGCCACCATATCTGATAGAAGTGTTAAAAAAGTCATTGTCAGGTAAATGCAATAAAGTGGGATTTCTCCTGAAACCCTGCCAGGAAGAGCCTCATTACTTAGAAAAAGAATGGCTCTTCCCTCCATTATCCTTCCTCTCTGTAACCTCTACCCCCGTAAAACAAGTTACTGAGTTCTATGTTTCTTTTGAGATTATAAGGCAGATAAATTAGCTAGTTACATAGAATTTAAGGTATATATTATATTATCCATCACTGTAAAGGTGTACAATTGACAGGACTGAGAGGTTCTCTGGTAAAGTCTGACAAAATGCTGCCTGGATTCAGTCCTCATTCACCTTGGCCAGGTACTTTTCTGCGCTGATCAACATACACAGTTATATATAGTGGTTCCACATATGACCATAGACACTTTTCTCCTGAAAATTCCCATTAAATCATGCATTATCTGTTCAGTATTTCTTGTATGCCTGCAGGGTGCTAGTTACTCTGCCAGATCCTAGATAGACAGTTGGGAGACCTGCAAGAGAGAGTCCCTGCCATCCTGTCTCACAAATCATTCTTTTGTAAACATGCTTTGGCAGATACTGGTCTAGAAGTAGTTTTGAATAATGAGGCTCATAATTAGCTTTTAGGGAGAAATTGAGATACTCTAACCTCTGAGTTTTGATATAGCTGAGAACATTTATCTTTACAAATCAGCTGTGATGCCACTCTTAGTATGCAGCCATGGGCTGGCTGTACCTTAGGCCTGAGCCAGTCTGAAATGCCTTATGACAGTGCACCAGAATTTTAACAAAATCAAAGACTGTGGTATATTGGTGCCTTTCAAGTATGTGAGAGATCTGTGCTTCCATGAAGTGTTTTTAGGAAATTCCAAGGTGCCAGTGATGCATTGTCAAAGATGTTGTGAACTTATTCAGTGAAGGACAAAAATTATCCTCTGTGTGGGACACATCTCAAGAGTGTTGTGGGTGTCCAACCATTTGTATGATGCCTCATGTGATAGTATGATATAAAACAGCAAGTCAAACTAGCTTAAGCCAGAAAGGAATGAAACTGAGTGATCAGTTGGCCATGATCAGGAGGGCACATCTAGCTCTAGGCCTGGTTGGTTCAAGGGCTTTAAATGATCCCATCAAGTAGTCTGCCTTTTTCTCAAGGTTTCAGCTCTGATTCTGTATGTCCTCTTTCCAGGTACATTTTCTCTATGTGGCAGCAACATGGTGGCTGGAAGTCCCATGTCAACAAATTATAGTCATTGAGACTCAGTTTCTGAATCTGCAAAATGGAGTTATAAATACAACCCTTGATAGTATGACTAGTAATTGAGAGAGTGCATGCAAAACATTTTGTGTGATTCTTGGCATAGAATAAGCTGTGAATAGGTGACAGATGTTATCACCACCAGTATGATCATTGCTTTCATGATCATTCATGGTGGAAGGATTCTTATCCTGGATCTAAGCTATGGATAATGCCACCCCTGTGCTGTGTAAGTGATAAACAGCTTTTCATTGATGGTTAAGAGCTGTCGTCTTTCTAGACTACTCACTTTTTCTTCAAGTCTGTCATATCTCACAAATCCAGATCTCTCCTCTTGGCCAGCATTTATAGGTCAGTATTAGGAGGTGGCTTTCTTTCAGTATATCTGTGAGATGCTCCCACAGCAGGTTCATAGTTTGCAGTATCTCTGCATCAGGGATTGAAAACTGTATAAGGCATTGACCTAAAATCCCTATTGGGTACCAAAATCACAAATGTTGCATCTTTCGATTTCAAGGGCATACAGTAAGTTGATAATCATTAGGGCTTAGAAAAATGAAATCCAGTAGACGCAAAGTGGTTCTACGGTAAAGGCTATGTCTTATTCCTCAGTATTTCGACCCTTACTAGCAAATATTATTTATAAAAAACAATTATCTGTAAATGAATTATTAAGTGAATGAACATCAAACATGTCATCTCAGAACTAAACTGCTTTTGGACTTACTGTACTGTGCTCTCATTAGCACATTGCTGCTCTATGGCCTCCATTGCCGTGTCATCTCCTGAAGGGCACAGAACATGGTCATGTAAGGGCCAGGTCTAGCATGGCTTCTGGAATATATTATTTCTACTGACAAACTTTAAGGAAGCTTTATTGTTTAATTACTAAAAACATTAAAATTTTTCTCATCACAAGTGTATAGTTTTCTTTTGATGAACTGCAAATAATTTGTTAGTTATTAAATAAAGAAAACCTTTTTGAATTCAGTGGGATGTAGTTCCTATGTACTCAGGTTTATTTTATTATTTTGCCTTTTCTGTTCACTTTCCTTATTCTGTCTTTTGGTGAGCAGTGTTCTAAATTTCATGTAGCTAAACTTAGCAAAGTTATTTATTTCATGGTCAATACTTGCTGTGTCTTACCATCTATTTATTCTTGGCTCACTTTGTTTTATATGTATATGCATAGGTTTATATATATTGCTGTCACATTCATATAGTCATCATATATAATAATGTTATTTATAACACATAATATTACATAAGTTATATGCTATATAAATATATGTAATTACATATGAATTACATTATTATATGAAAATTATATAATTATATAAACATATATGCATATATTACAGAACATTGCTCACCAAAAGACACAATAAGGAAAGTGAACAAAGACAAATGAGGAAATATGGTAGCCTACATATAAGCAATAAACATATTTATAAATATATTTTTTGAATTTTTTTTATTAAGGTATCATTGATATACAATCTTATGAAGGTTTCACATGAGCAACATTGTGGTTATTACATTCATCCATATTATTAAGTCTACCCCACACACCATTGCAGTCACTGTCCATCAGCATAGTAAGGTGCTAAAGAGTCGCTACTTGTCTTCTCTGTGCTATACTGCCTTCCCTGTGACCCCTCTACATTATGTGTGCTAATCATAATGCCCCTCAATCCCCTTCTCCCTCCCAACCCCCTTCCCTTTGGTAACCGCTAGTTGCTTTTTGGAGTCTGTGAGTCTGCTGCCATTTTGTTTCTTCAGTTTTGCTTTGTCATTATATTCCACAAATGAGTGAAATCATTTGGTACTTGTCTTTCTCCACCTGGCTTACTTCACTGAGCATAATACCCTTTAGCTCCATCCATATTGTTGCAAATGGTAGGA